>NC_040076.1:101103259-102353259 GCF_003369695.1 Bos indicus x Bos taurus
GTATATTTGATGCAGAGAAGGAGGTTATCAGTAAAATACTTTCAAGCATAACCATATTATACAATGGGTGAATTCTGAATGCAAGAAATCGAATGGAAATGTGAATTTAAGGAGAAAAGGAAACAATGATAAATTCATATTCTTGATTATTAATGATAGTAGATATCAAATTGATACAGTATTTCAATTCTAATGGACATACTTATAGGAATGACCTAGAAGTTTTAGTTTTAAATGGCAAGATTCACATACTGTTGGACATTACATCTCGCATACAATTTAAAGTTTTACTGAATTTACAAATACATAAGCTTGTATATAACTTTTCAAAAAAATCTTTTTTGGAGGTATACAGGGAACTTTACTAGAAGATTACTTTTCTGGAAAAAATTGAGTTATGAAATTTTCATTGATTACCAAATCTCATCCTTGATAAGATAGTTGAAGATTATTTAGATGCCTAGTCTTGTCACACAGAAGACTGAGGTGTTTATATATAGTATTTTCTGATCTGGCCAAAAGTGAATTAGAAAATTAGCAGGATTGAATCTTTTTTTTTTTTTTTTGGTGAGCTATCCAGCTGTGAAAGTTTAGGGAAAGCAAGCACTAAGAATAGTGTATAAAAACAGCATAAAAATATTGTGAGATGAGACTTTGGGAAGTTTGAAAATCAAGCAGATAATTTTAGATTAATTGTAAATAAAATGTCTGAGAATATTCTAAATTCTAAAAGAAATGTTGAGGAGAAAAAAAGAAGTAAACCTCCTTTGAGTAAAGACACGATATTTGAAGTAAACAATAGTTTAAGCATTAGGTAAAATAAAAAGTAAACAATGCAATATTATTGAATGATAGTGATGAATAACATCATAATACTAAGATGTTGAGACTGTATTGACAACTTATAATTAACAGTTGTTCTCTATTATTGTTAATAGCTAAGTTATGTTACTATAAAGCAATGAGTGGACTTGCTAGAAAATGTGTAGTATAATAGCTTTTAGAGAATAATGAAAAAAACCTTTAAATTCTGAACTTAGTAAAAAGCAATTTTAGTTCAGATTTGTTGAATACTTGCTATAGACCAAATATTTACCTGTACTAACTTATTATAGTAACTCATTACCTTTCCCACTCAATCCTCTGAGAAAAATATTATTACTATCAATATCTTAGCTATTTGAAATAACTGAGGTACAGGCCATAAAGTCTAAATCAAGAAGAAGAAATTACCTAAATTACATAACTTATTTTTCAATCAATTCATTAAGATAAATGGTGGGAAAAAAATTGTAATCTCCTTGACAGAGGATCTCATTTTAGAAGCAACTGAGCATTGTGCTTCGATCAAAAGCAAGACCACAATTGGAAACAAGTTCTTCTAACCCCTCATCCATTGCCTTAACATAGCCATATAATTCACTACTAATATTAAAAAAAAAAAAATAGTAATTTCCAAAGGCTGCTTCAAGAAGTAAATTATCAAAAGATTGCTTTGAGAAGCAAACTAGTTAATTCACATAAAACACTTTAAACAGTGTCTGGTATATAATTCAGTTCAGTTCAGTTCAATTCAGTCACTTAGTAGTGTCCGACTCTTTGCTACCCCATGAATTGCAGCAGGCCAGGCCTCCCTGTCCATCACCAACTTCTGGAGTTTACTCAAACTCATGTCCATCGAGTCGGTGATGCCATCCAGCCATCTCTTCCTCTGTCGTCCCCTTCTCCTCCTGCCCCAAATCCCTCCCAGCATGAGAGTCTTTTCCAATGAGTCAACTCTTCGCATGAGGTGGCCAAAGTATTGGAGTTTCAGCTTTAGCATCAGTCCTTCCAATGAACACCTAGGAACACTCAACAAATTTGAGCTACTTCTGTTGTGTACATTAATGATTAATTTTGTCTTCAGTTCAGTTCAGTTGCTCAGCCATGTCCAACTCTTTGAGACCCCATGGACTGCAGTACACCAGGCTTCCCTGTCCATCACCAACTCCTGGAGCTTGCTCAGACTCATGTTCATGCAGTTGGTGATGCCATCCAACCATCTCATTCTCTGTCATCCCCTTCTCCTCCGACCTTCAATCTTTCCCAACATCAGTGTCTTTTCCAAAAGACCCTTCTTTTCAGGGGGTTCCCTGATAGCTCAGTTGGTAAAGAATCCACCTGCAATGTGGGAGACCTGGGTTTGATCGCTGGGTTGGGAATATCTCCTGGAGAAGGGAAAGGCTACCCATTCCAGTATTCAGGCCTGGAGAATTCCATGGACAGCCCATGGTTCACAAAATGTCAGACACAACTGAACGACTTTCACTTTCACTTTTGTAGAAGCTGAAGTTGAATGGTTCTATGAATAAATTTTATCTTGCCTTTAAGTATTACATTTCTTCTGCAATTTTAGATTTCTTTCATGTTGTTTCATCATCTTTAGGCTTTATATCTTTTTAAAGAAACAATCTGTTACATAAATACTCAAAGCCTAAAATTCTTTGCTTTTTGACTTAAAAATACAATTACTCAAAATTGGTTTTGTACTGTTAAAGTTGAAAATATATGATTTTTATATACACTGACCCTCCATTTCTTGCAAACAATAATTGTGTCTAAATAATCCAATGATGTTTTGAACATAACCATCATGTTACATTCCTCATAACATACACAGGATTGAAGTTAATCTTAAAACAATAATATATAACTTTTTTTTATGACATAGGCTACTTCTCCAGTGCACAATTGATTTTTAAGGTTAGGAGACTGAGAAATGAGAACTACATACTTTAGGAATTTATCAACCTCGGGGGGCCTGGTGAATTTGCAGTTTGAAAAAATCCTCAATATATTCTTAGAGAACACACTCTTAGTCATATCCATTATGAATATGGACCCTAATGAAATACAATTAATACTGAGGCTAAATTAGGAGTCTGGGTCATGTGTGTATATTTGTTAAACACAACAAAACTGTTGAATAATTAACTTTTGAATAAAATAATGAGATGTTTTAGAACAATACCCAGATGGAAATTAAAATCTTTAAGAGAAAGTTAAAAGTTATGGGTTTCGGGATTTCCCTCGTGGTCCAGTGGTTAAGAATCAGCCTGCCAGTGTGGGGGACATAGGTTCAATATTTGGTCCCGTAAAATTCCACGTGCCCCAGAGCGATTAAGCCCCTGTGCCACAACTTACTGAGCTCATGCTCTGCAACAAGAGAAGGCACTGAAATGAGAAACCCATCTAGAGAGTCGCCGCTTCTCACTGCAGCCAGGGAAAACCTGAGTGCAGCAACAAAGACCTAACACAGCCAAAAAACAAACAAGCAAACAAAAAACTAACCAAATAAATAAAATTCCAAAAAGAATTATGGGTTTGGTGCCCTCAACAAAATGCACCCAAATATTTGTAAACATTGATAATTAGCACCATAAGGCATATATTGTCAGCTCCTTTCAGTTTGGGGAGAGGGTTGATGTGGTAAAGGTTGAGCAGGTAGTTACACATACAAATTGGTATCATATCTACAATATCATTTTGGGGTAAGAAAATTACAATTTCTATTATTAGCTTCTTCCACATCATATTGTTAATTTTTATTCTATCTGTATTTATTATTCTCCAATGGAAAATAGTGGTTCACACTCATATTTATTGAGTTTTTTAGAACATTGCATATAAGAAATCAAAAATTCCTCAAGTAATTACTAATCTGAAATTTTCCCACTATAAATTTAGTTTGTGCTACATATATCTAAAGTATACCATTTTACCATTTACATAATTGATATTTACCACAGTTGTTACATATTTAGTTCGAATATTCACAGCACAGTCTTCTCAGCTTCAAAACTATTGGCCTCCAGGTGCTGCTTGTGGGAATTTATGTTTTCAATAAAGTGTCCTCCAACATGAGCAGCTGTGTTTTGTCAAGAAGTTCTAATCCATAACATTCAGTTTCTTCTTTGCATCTTTCATCCTCTTTGCACTCACATTCAGATGCCAAAATGCATGTCACAGAAACAAAAAGTCTCAGAGAGACTGAGAGAAGGAGAAGAGAGAGGGAAACGGGAGGAAGGAGTGGGGGAAGGTGAAGGCAAGAGAAAAATAAAACAGACTGTGATCAACTCACAGCATTTGTTCTTGAGGTTTTCATAAACATTGAGTAGACAAAAGAACAAATAACATGGTTATTTTCATCCCCATGAAGTATTACTGCATCATTTGGAACTTTTAAAGATTATGAAGTATTTTTCTTAATTTAGATCAGAGCAGTTTAGACTACTTCTTTGAGCTTAATTCAACTGGGATGATTAAATATTTATATTAAAGTATAAATAAGATAATGAAGGATTTAGTTTATCTTACTATGACCACTACTAACCCAAGTTCATATAATCCTCACCTTTATGATGAGAAAACTTTCATGTCTTCATGTTTTCTTTCTCATTTCCTCCATTATCTTGGCAGCTTGTTTATACTTAACATTTTCTCTCTTTTAAAATTTTGTTTACATTTTACACATAAAAGCAACACATAAATATATTTTTTTTAAGAAAAATAGCCAAATCGTTTTCATCTCAAAAGTGATTAAATGGGAATGGATAAAGAAGATAGAATGAAGACACATATTTATATTTGTTCCATTCTCATAGCTATTAAAATCTATTTTAAGTCATGAAACATCTAAAAGGACATAGCTAATGGGAGAGGAAGCATCAAAACAATTTTGAAAGGTGTAGAGAGATTTATGAATGGTAATTTAACATTCCCAAGGAAGTCAAATTCTAAAGCTCGAATCTAAAACCATGGCCATAACAATAAAGCAACCCAGTTTACACTACAGGGCTCTAAAAGCTCAGGGATTTTTGGCATCTGGTATCTCTCAGAGAGGAGAGGCTAGGGTGCAAGGGCGTAGGGGGAGGCTAGACTAAATCAGGATAGTTTGAAAGATTTTATAAGAAGCGATTAGACCCCTAAAGACTTTCTCCCAATTTACACTGCCAGGTAATTTATCTTTCATTATGGTCTCAGAAATCTGGAGTTTTATACTCTACAGAGGATCAAACAGTTTCCATCAATAGAAGTATTGTGTCTAATAAAAAAAAACAAAGTGCCAGATAAAACAGCACAGATAACAGCAAAAAAGCTCACAATACTTTAACATATAAATGAAGGAAAGAAAGATGAAGTTGAAGAGTCTTCTAGAAAAGAGACTCAAGATATTGAGGGGATTCCCTGGCAGTCTAGTGTTTTAAACTTCACTTCCCAGTGAAGGGGATGTAGGTTCGATCCTTGGTCAGGGAGCAAAGATCCCACAACTCTCAGGGCCAAAAGACCAAAACATAAAATAGAAGCAATTCTATAATCAAAACTCAATTAAGAGTTAACAAAAAAAAAGAAAGAAAGAAAGAAAGAAAATTGAAAATTAGGAAAGTAAGGATAAAAATGTCAAAGAACTATTTCAGATATTCCAAATATAAGTGTATATAAATATCATATATTTTCAACTTTTAACAGTACAAAACCAATTTTGAGTAATTGTATTTTTAAGTCAAAAAGCAAAGAATTTTAGGCTTTGAGTATTTATGTAACAGATTGTTTCTTTAAAAAGATATAAAGCCTAAAGATGATTAAACAACATGAAAGAAATCTAAAATTGCAGAAGAAATGTAATACTTAAGGCAAGATAAAATTTGTTCATAGAACCAGAAAGATAAACTAAGAGAAGAGAAAACTATGAAACAAGTGAGGCTAAAATGTCATAAGAACTGAGCAACATAAATTTCCAAATTGTGAAGGATCACTAACTGCTGAGCAAAATAAGTGAAAAAGATCAATATTGTCATCCTGAAATTTTAGAATACAATGACTAAAGAAATTATTCTAAAAGCTTTCAGAAAGAAATAATAGCATTAATTATTAGTATGAAGAATCTATAGACAGATATATGAGACTTTTCAATAGCAACACTAGAAATTAAAGAAAATTAAGTACAGCCTTCAAATTCTAGGGGGAAATAACTTTCACTCCGAATTATATATCCAGTCAAATTATCTATCAGATGAAAATGTAGAATAAGGACATGTTAATTAAGGAAACATCTCCCTTCCCTCTCAAATTACCTGTCACTTTCCTTAGACCCTGAGAAAAATTTCTGAATATAAATTGTTTAGGTTTAAGTTCTGTTTACCTAATAGCTTTTTTAAACTCTGGAGGAAATAAAGTAAAATTGCTAATATGAAACAAACTGCTCCTTTACCTGTGAGCATAAACCAACAATCAAGACTAATTTTATATTTTAGAAATATTAAATGATTTTAAAAACAGGCCCCAGGTTAAAGAAAATGATGCCCTTGACATATATAATATAAACAATGTGGACAAAATTTGACAAAAAAATGTGTATCAATTTTCCCTGAAATTAAGAAAGAATTGAATTTTCTGAGTCTGAAAGAACCCATCCTCATTTAGGGAAAACCAATTTCAAAACATCTGTACTGAGTCAATATTGAATCTCAAGGATAAAGAACTTTTCAAGCATTTATAAAGATAAATAAGAGAAGCCATACCTCAGGGTTTTCCAGAGTCGTGATGATCTATAAAGTAAATCCCTGGTGACAATGGAGCAATGACTGTGAAATTATAAAGGGCCAAAAAAACTGTGCCCATCCAATCATGTTTAAGGATAAAGGAAGCAGAAAGACATTTCTAAGCAAAAAAGCCTTTGTAGATAGGAAATTCCAGGAAACTCAAAACAAAATGATAAGTCATGATGAAAGAAAAATGATTAGTATTGAAATTATTCATATATAAAACTATAAAATGTAATTATAGATATTATGTTATACACTATGTGCTATATATATATCATAAAACATATATATATATGTATGTCACAATAACAAGAAAAAATATTGGGAGGCAGAGGAGAATATAGTATTTAATAGAATTATATTAATTTTCTCAACTTGGTGGTGAATTGTTTATTTCAGTTGCTCAGTCATTTCCGATCTTTGCAACCCCATGGACTGCAGCATGCCAGAATTCCCTCTCCATCACCAACTCCTGGAGCTTACTCAAACTCATGTCTATTGAGTCGGTGATGCCATCCAGCCATCTCATCCTCTGTCATCCCCTTCTCTTCTCGCCTTCAGTCATTCCCAGCATCAGCATCTTTTCAAATGAGTCAGTTCTTTGCATCAGGTGGCCAAAGTATTGGAGTTTCAGCTTTAGCATCAGTCCTTCCAATGAATATTCAGGACTTATTTCCTTTAAGATGGACTGGTTGGATGTCCTTACTGTCCAAGAGACTCTCAAGAGTCTTCTCCAACACCACAGTTCAAAAGCATCAATTCTTTGTTGCACAGATTTCTTTATAATCCAACGCTCACATCCACACAAGACTACTGGAAAAACCAAAGTTTTGACCTCTGTTGGCAAGGTAATATCTCTGCTTTTTTAATATGCTGCCTCGGTTGGTCATAACTTTTCTTCCAAGGAGCAAGCATCTTTTAATTTCATGGCTGCAGTCACCACTGCAGTGATTTTGAAGCCCCAAATATAAAGTCTGTCACTGTTTCTTTTGTTTCCCTATCTATTTACCATGATGTGATGGGACAAGATGCCATGATCTTAGTTTTCTGAATGTTGAGTTTTAAGCCAACTTTTTCACTCTCCTCTTTCACTTTCATTGAGGATCTTTAGATCTTCTTCACTTTCTGCCATAAGGGTGGTGTCATCTGCATATCTGAGGGTATTGATATTTCTCCCGGCAATCTTGATTCCAGCCTGTGCTTCATCCAGTCCAGCATTTCTCATGATGTACTCTGCATATAAGTTAAATAAGCAGGGTGACAATATACAGCCTTGACGTACTCCTTTCCTGATTTGGAACCAGTCTGTTGTTTTGATGTCTAGTTCTAACTGTTGCTTCTTCACCTGCAATCAGATTTCTCAGGAGAATTAGGAGTATGAAATAAACCTGAAAAAAATCAAGAAATAAAAATGGAGGTAGTCATATACTGTTACATAAAGAATGTTAGAAAAAATATAGCATAATGTAATCAAAGAAATTAAGAAGAGAGGGAGAATAGTAGAAAGTGAAAATTAGCTACTCTTCTCTGCCTTCAGAACATATAAATAAATACTGTATAATGCTGCTAAATTCAGGAAAATGTGCATATGTATGTATTTATATCTACATCAATATCTATATACCATATGAAGTGAAGTGAAGTGAAGTTTCTCAGTCGTGTCCGACTCTTTGCGACGCCATGGACTGTAGCCTACCAGGATTCTCCATCCATAGGATTTTCCAGGCAAGAGTACTGGAGTGGGTTGCCATTTCCTTCTCCAGGGGATCTTCCCAACCCAGGGATTGAACCCCGGTCTCTCGCATTGTATGCAGACACTTTACTGTCTGAGCCACCAGGGAAGTTCCATAGATAAAAATAACTACTAAAATAGCTAACAGTCAAAATGCACTTATATAGCTAGTTACCATCTGTGTGTGTGCTAAGTCACTTGGGTCATATTTGACATTTTACATCCCTATAGACTGTAACCCACCCAGCTCCTCTGTTCATGGGATTCCCCAGACAAGAATACTGGACTGGGTTGCCATGACCTTCTCCAGGGGATATTCCTGACCCAGGGATCGAATAAGCATCTCTTGAGTCTCCTGCATTGGCAGGCTGGTTCTTTACCACTAGCTCACTTGAAGTTACCATCTGTACCCATACCTTTTTATCATATGGACAAAAAAGTATTTATTTGGAGGAAAAACAACTTTCAACAGACATTATTTGGGGGAGAGGAAATGGAGAGTGAATAGTTTTAATTTTTGTTTTACATCTTTTAGTACTGTCAGAATTTTTTCTAAACATATACATTTCTAGAAGTTTATAAAATGTCTCTCTCTCTCTCTCTCTATATATATATATATATATTATATATATATATATATATATATAATATATATATATTCTGTGGAATTCTACTCGACCTGTATCAGTTAGTGTTAGGTTCAGTAATGTGTGACAAAGCAAAACTAAATTGAAATCAAACACAATAAGTAACTGATGAACAACTGCTTATCTCTCCAGACATTTCCATCCAGGCCTTCTTTTCCAGAACCTAGGTTCATTCTAGCTTGATATTCTAAGATGATTTTCTCAAAGTTGGTCATCATGTCTAAATCCCAAATGAGGAAAAAAATTAAAAAAGAACTGATGATTCCTGATCATAACCAGAATTTCCATAAGGAATGTTCTTACCAGTTATTGGTCAAAACTTAATAGACCTTAATTTATGGGATGTTGAGAAATACAATTATTATCTGCATTATATTTTGCTTTCTTAAGTGCATATTTTTTAACTTCCTAAAGAGAAGCATTGATATTGGGGTAGGTTGCTAGCCATCTTTGCCACAGGGTCTTATAATCTGATGTGTATTTTTTTCATGGATTCACAGACAACACAGTACATATTCTGCTTAAACATACAGTAAAATGCACAGAAATACTTATAAATATATTGATCAGTGGAAAATAAGAAGGATTAACTATATTTACGCTGTGTCTAATAATATGTAAAAAGTTATGTCTGCAAATGGACAACAGCTGAAGTATAAACACAGAAAGGTATAACTACTATAATGGCTATGGTAAGGAATCTATGAATTTTTTCCCCCTTTCTTTCCTTTCAATTAAAGTTAGTGTTCTTCAATAAACATTTTTTAATGTTTGATGAGCAGTAGTTGAAGCAAGAAAGGACCTTGAAATTTCATTTTTTCAGGGGTTGTGATCATTAGAACGCCTGAACAATTGAGTCTTCCAATCAGACAAAGGAAGATCATTACATGTTGTACATTCTATTTTATTTTGTTCTTTTAAATTTTCTCCTGTAGCTTTAAGCAGTTGATATTTTAGTAGGAGTTTGGTGATGGTGGTTTAGTTGCTAAGTCATGTCTGACTCTTTGTGACTACATGGACTGTAGCCCACCAGGCTCTTCTGTCCAGGAAAGATTCTCCAGGAAAGAATACTGGAGTGGGTTGCCGTTTCCTTCTCCAGGGGATCTTCCAGACCCAAGAATCAAATGCTGTCTCCTGCATTGGCAGGTGGATTCTTTAGCACTGGAGCCATCTGGGAACCCTCTGTCCAACAATTTTTACCTATTCAGTTCAGTTCATATTAAATACATGAAATTTAACATAAATGTTTTTAATATTATGGGCCATATTTTCCATGACTGAGAAGTAAGTTACATGGGGCCATTGAGATGATGTTTTTATCATCTCAATAAAAGTTAATATTAAGACATACCAGAAATTTAAAATGTAGGATAAAGTTTGTTATTTCTTAAGAAACTACATTTTGTTTAATTTACTTGCTACTTCCTTTTCAGAGTAAATTTTATCTTAAACTTTTAATTCCAGAATTAATTTAAAGAACATATTTCAAATGACTGAAGCTATGGATGGATTTCTATATATAAGGTTTCTTTTTCTCTTTCAAATAGGGATTAGAACATTTGTTCTTAAAAAGAAATTCAACCTCATCTTTCTAATGTGAAAATTTAAAGAGTTTGCCATATAAAATTTTAGCAACTGGGAAAATGAGAAAAATAATTTTCTATAAAGCACAAATTTATAAGTATTAAAATTTTACATGATAAATGTTTAAACTGTAATATAAGAAGAAAAAAAATACCTGAAGTTTCAAACGTTGAATTATTTTTAATTATGGTTCATTTAATTGCATTTTGTCACTAACTGGTACAAAGGAGTATTTGCAGAACATTTCAAAAAGATAGTAGTAAAAGGATAGATGTGTCTAAAATCTCAATAACATCACAGACCTCAAGCAAATAAATCAAAGATAAATCATAATATGCAAACTTGGATAATGATATCTGCACGTTCATTGACAATATGATGTGGAAATTGTTTTATTACATGAAAGTACCTATTCTATTTGGTTGATTTATGTTCACACAGGTGATTGACAGTCTGAAGATACAAAATTCATTCTAAAAGGAAATATGGCTTTAATTCTGGACTTTGCCCTTATTTCTAGTCACTGGAAGTATCAAATTTGATGTCTCTGTATAAGGTAATGAAAATATGAGTAATTTGGTGCTTAGGAAACAAAGCTTCTATAAATATTTCCTACTTTAGCCTCTCCAATAGATTAATTCCTTTTTAACTATAGTTCCATGGGGTTGCAAGAGTCTGCATGACTTAGCAACTAAATAACAGTAAAATCAACACAGGTACATGCTGCTGCTGCTGCTAAGTCGCTTCAGTCATGTCCGACACTTCAGTCATGTGCGACCCCATAGACGGCAGCCCACCAGGCTCCCCTGTCCCTGGGATTCTCCAGGCAAAAACACTGGAGTGGGTTGCCATTTCCTTCTCCAATGCATGAAAGTGAAAAGTGAAAGTGAAGTCGCTCAGTAGTGTCCGACTCTTAGGGACCCCATGGACTGCATCCTACCAGGCTCCTCTGTCCATGGGAATTTCCAGGCAAGAGTACTGGAGTGGGGTGCCACTGCCTTCTCCAGTATGCTTTCAAACTCTTGCTTCCTGAAAGAAATTTTTCCTCCCACCTTGCCTCTCGTCCTCATCTTGGCCATAGTAGTCTTCAGACAATTTTGATCTCAATAGTTTCTCCTTAATAGTCTAGTTTAGTTTCTCCTAAATAGTCTCAATCTATTTGTGGAAGAGACAGGACAATTGTATTAACCTGGGTTGCCCAGAAAGCAAAGCCCAAAGCATGTGTGTCCATGTTATTAAGGAAGTGAGTTATAAACTTACAGAAGCAAGTTAGGGACAAAAGCAGGAGAGGAAGGAGATTCACGACAAGAGGATTGCAAAATTACATATGCAGACTACCTGACCTGCCTCTTGAGGAACCTATATGCAGATCAGGAAGCAACAGTTAGAACTGAACATGGAAACAACAGACTGGTTCCAAATAGGAAAAGGAGTACGTCAAGGCTGTATATTGTCACCCTGCTTATTTAACTTATATGCAGAGTACATCATGAGAAAACCTGGGCTGGAAGAAACACAAGCTGGAATCAAGATAGCCGGGAGAAATATCAATAACCTCAGATATGCAGATGACACCACCCTTATGGCAGAAAGTGAAGAGGAACCAAAAAGCCTCTTGATGAAAGTGAAAGTTGAGAGTGAAAAAGTTGGCTTAAAGCTCAACATTCAGAAAACAAAGATCATGGCATCCGGTCCCATCACTTCATGGCAAATAGATGGGGAAACAGTGGAAACAGTGTCAGACTTTATTTTGGGGGGCTTCAAAATCACTGCAGATGGAGATTGCAGCCATGAAATTAAAAGACACTTCCTCCTTGGAAGAAAAGTTATGACCAACCTAGACAGCATATTGAAAAGCAGAGACATTACTTTGCCAATAAAGGTCTGTCTTGTCAAGGCTGTGGTTTTTCCAGTGGTCATGTATGGATGTGAGAGTTGGAATGTGAAGAAAGCTGAGCACCGAAGAATTGATGCATTTGAACTGTGGTGTTGGAGAAGACTCTTGAGAATCCCTTGGACTGCAAGGAGATCCAACCAGTCCATTCTAAAGGAGATCAGCCCTGGGTGTTCTTTGGAAGGAATGATGCTGAAGCTGAGACTCCAGTACTTTGGCCACCTCATGCGAAGAGTTGACTCATTGGAAAAGACTGTGATGCTGGGAGGGATTATCGTCAGGAGGAGAAGGGGCAACAGAGGATGAGATGGCTGGATGCCATCACCGACTTGATGGATGTGAGTTTGAGTGAACTCCGGGAGTTGGTGATGGATAGGGAGGCCTGGCCTGCTGCGCCAGGGTCACAAAAAGTCAGATACGACTGAGCGACTGAACTGAACTGAACTACATGCACACCTGCTTGCTTGGCCTCATGGGACTCTTTTCTAAAAAATAGAAAGACCTCTACTTAAATGATAGATTGGGATGGAAGTTAAAATAATTTGTTCTCCAGTCTGGTATTCTACTGTCAAAAATTTATCTGTGGGGCATTAATTTCCCCTCACTTCTAGGTTGTAGTCACTGAGCATGTCCCCTAACATGCCACATTTCAGCATCACTAGGAAAGCCCCTGGATAGGGAATAAAAGGTGTATGTTGTGAACAGGGAGTGGAATATATTTTGTGTGTGTGACACATTTTGGAGACCACTCACAGTCAGTTAATGAACAACAATGGCAAGGCTGGGAACAGTCACAAAAACACCAGAAACAGGTGATGCAGAATCGATAGAAAGTAGCATAGAAGAGGTATCTGATACAGTATCTAAGCAAATTAATCATTTTAAAGGAAGCCAAAATGTTATAGTTATTTCCACTTTGGGAAAAGCTGTGAGGTTTACCTCTTTACCTCTTCTTGGTTATATTTCTAACAACAACCCCTGAAATTCTCATGGACTTATTTCTGTTCCAAATTGGGATTTTATATTTCTTCTCAAATAATCTATTTTCAAAAATTTTGAAGATAAAAACACATGAATTCAATAAAGCCCTTGGTCAAAATTATCTTTAGCCAGATCTGGTAAAGTCTAATTTAGTTTGTGTGTTCTGGTACGCATCAATCTGATTATAATAATGTATTATAAGTGATCTGACATGCATCAATCTGACTACAGTAATCATATAACAATTTTATATATAAAAAGGTTGTGGAGGAATAGACATTCTTTGGTGACACAGGCCATGAGGAAGCAAACAAACTCCATGGTGATAGTGAGATGATTAGAAGACAAGGTAGCCTACAGAAATAGGTGAATCTTAGAAAAGAGCTGAATTTGGGAGAAGATGAGTCTCTGGCATTTTTCCTTAGAACTTTCAGGAGAGAATCTGGATTAAATGTCCCAAAGGGAAATAAAAATGAAAGACTGAATCTACCTAGAGATATTTGTGTTAGAGATATAGACTTATTACCATCCATATGTCTAATTTGTTGTTGTTCTTGTTCAATTGCTAAGTAGACTCTTTGAGAACCCATGGATTGCAGCATGCCAGGTTTCCCTGTCCTTCACTATCTCCTGGAGTTTGCTCAGTCTCATATCCATTGAGTCTGTGATGCCATGCAACCATCTCATTTCTGTTGCCCCCTTTTCCTCCTGCCCTCAGTCTTTTCCAGCATCAGAGTCTTTTCCAGTGAGTTGGCTTTTCACATCAGGTGGCCAAAGTATTGGAGCTTCAGCTTCGAAAACGGTTGAGGCTTAGAAGGTGAAGACTGTCTTTATTGAAGAGGCAAAAGAAAGGGAAAGATAAGAACTTGAGAAATGTATTTTTAAGGAGATATAAAGAAGTGGAAAATCAATGAAAACTAAAAAAGACAGAAAGAAATATAATTGAAAAAGTAGTTAACTCAGAAGAGTCTCATAAAGCTAAATGAAAAAAAAAAAAGGAATTTCAGGGAAGAAATGCTAATCATTTAGAAATAGTGTTACTGTGTCAAAGAATACTGTATAATAGATATGATGGAGTGTTTTGCATAGTTCTGAAGGAAATGGCAACCCACTCCAGTACTCTTGCCTGGAAAATCCCATGGATGAAGGATTGTGGTAGGCTACAGTCCATGGGGTCACAAATAGTCGGACACGACTGAGCGACTTCACATACATACATACATATGTTACCTGAAATCAGAACAGCATTTCTGCTTTGAGGCTATCATCAATTGTGCAGCTGCTGACAAAAGAACATTATTATATCAGAAACAGAAGCTAAACCTTCTCCCTACTTTGTAGCTGACTAGAGTGTGAAAACTAGGGCTCTGATAAGTAAATGTTCACACCTCCCAGTTCTAATCTTGAAAAATGACCAGCCAATATGAGTGTATGCAGATTTTTCCATGCAGCACTGGCAGTCATTGCTGTGAGAGCTCTGGAATGGAGACAGTGATAAGTACTTAGTTGTACTAGAGCCAGCAGCAAAGTCCTAACTAGATCGCCCCTGAGGCATGATACTGGCTCTCTTTCCTGCTACCTAGATGTGCTTGGTAGTTGCCCAACTTCTGAGTCTGGCTTTCCAGCCTTCTGTTAATATTTTAAGCTATCACATATCCTTCCAACAATTTTCTTTTTTCTGCTTAAGTTTTAAAAAGAAAAATATGTTGGAAAATGTTGCAGTCATTCTGTTGAGAGAAGATGGACCCCCATCTAAAATTTGATTCTTAAGTCAAAACTGATGACACCACAAATACACACTCACCAAGAAGATACGAAAAGCTTTATTTAACCATTAAGAGTCTGGCTGAGGAGAGCAGCTCTGGTTTCCAAGCTGATTAAAAAAAAAAAAAAATGGCTTTCAAGATCTGGAGAAGAAGGCTGACTTGAGTTTTATGGTGATAAGGCATGGTTAGCTTGATGAAGGTTCTCAAATGTTCTGTGGCCTCAGTTGCTTGGTTGACCTTTCAGGTAACAAAGAAGGTAGCATCTGATATTTACATTGGAGATACCCTTACCTAAACATGTGACAAAAGTGGGAAGGGAATGGTGAGGCTTTATGCTGTTAGTAGTCAAACACCAAAATTGGAATTAGACTTGTTACTAAAGGAATTATTATAAACATAAATTAACCCAGACCAAATCAACCAGACCAAAGTTACAATGAATAGTTTTTAAGGGAGTAGGACTGTTGCCTTGTTAAAAGATATGACAGTGGTGAATGGAAAATTCAGGGGCTTTAGAATATGATATGAATTGAATTCAGATCCCTCCCTACATTAGCTAAATAGTCTTGTGCTAGTTATTTGATCTCTTTAAGCTTCAGTTTCATCATCTGTAAGAAAACCCAACAATAATAATGATTCATCTACCAGTCTTGACAGGATCAAGTGAGCAGTTCCTGTTTTCAGCCACAAGTCACAATGGCAGCATTATCTAATAATTAAGAATGTCATGTCAGTAGTACAGAGCCTTGGTTTAAATCCACGCTTTTCATTTACCAAGTTGTAAACTTGCACAAACGATGAAACCTCTGAAAGAACCAGTTTTTCCATCTAACCTTTAAAAACATTGTGTTTTGGGGAAAATGTGATCATATATTCGGCTCAGAATAAGAATTCACTAAATATCAACTGTTAGCAATCTACCCACAAAATGGATACAACTCCATCATATGATAATGAGATTACATAGTTTACTGAACATACTTGTGGGGATATGTGACCAGATTTCATGTGACCCATGATATAGAAAAATACAGAGAATAGTTAAGATACAGAGAATAAGTTACACACTTAGTCAAATTATTATTTCATAATTTCTTCCTTCGTCACTAAGATCTTTTGTCGGCATGTCATTGTCTCTTCTCTGTACTATGCAATAATCCTATGAAATGATTATTAAAAATTAGTTCTTACCCTCATTCCAAAACCTAATTGGTCAAATAGAAGACCAGAGGTACAATGATGATTGTACTGAAAATGTGTTATCCTCTCACATGGTAATGGTAGAGGGTCTTATTTGCTACCATACCACTAGTGACTAACCATATTATTATTATTATTTTTTAAACAATTCAGAAGACCAGTAAGCGCTAAAATGTGTGTTGCTGATAATTTTTCCTCAGGACTTTTCTTTATTTAATGAGCACAATACTATTTTGGTTTTCCTCCCCTAACCACACAGTTCCTTGTATAATTTTTAATTGTATAGCTGTAGGAAAGAAGTAGCCAAGACATTTGCTGCACACGCTTGAACTTTTGGGTCAGCAGCTTTGTGTTACTGCCCTAACTCGGGGAGAAGTTATTTGTGTCTTACAGGGATATGTAGCTATATATTTTGTTTGTTTTTATTTGTTTTAGTCACTGAGTCATGTCTGACTGTTTGCAACCCCATGGACCCCCTGCCAGTCTTCTCTGTCTGTGGGGTTTTTCAGGCAAGAATACTGGAGTGGGTTGCCATTTCCTTCTCCAGGGGATCTTCCCAACCCAGGGATCAAACCTGCATTGGCAAGATTCTTTACCACTGAGCCGCTATTATTATTTTATTATTAATAAAATAACCATATTATTAATTAAAAAAAAAAACATGTGCCTCCAGAAAGGGAGATTATGTATAAATTTAAATATATCTAAATAATGACCGATGGACATGAGTTTGAGCATGTTCTGGGAGCTGGTGATAGACAGGAAAGCCTGGCATGCCACAGTCCATGGGGTTGCAAAGAGTTGGACATGACTGAGAAACTGAGCTGAACTGAAACAGTGCTACATAGGAATTATTATGTTTGCCCCATGAGGTTGTGGAGAGGTTTTAACTAGGTAGTTTCTATTAAACACACACACACAACAACTTACTACAATACCTTGCTCATAATAGGTGAAAAAGGTATCCTAGCAATTCTTACTAGGTACTGTCATTTGTGCTATAAGTATATATCCCATATTTCTCAGGATATTATTTAATATTATGATGGATCTGACATTTTAAATTATATTTATTAAAATGTATTTCTAATTTGTAAAGTTAGTTA
The DNA here is from genome assembly GCF_003369695.1 of Bos indicus x Bos taurus. Lineage (NCBI taxonomy): Eukaryota > Metazoa > Chordata > Mammalia > Artiodactyla > Bovidae > Bos > Bos indicus x Bos taurus. The sequence continues at coordinate 101,120,754 of NC_040076.1, forward strand.
CTTTAAAGTTTAAATGCCAAATCAAATTTTACGTAACTGAAGGCAAAGTGAAAAAATAACTTCTTTAAAATCATAGAAGGGCAATTCCAGACTGATAAAACATACTATTCTTCTGGACTTTTAAATTCTTGATTAGTGTTTCAACTTTCTTCTCTTGAGAAAAGCTGTGAAATATAAGTTGACTTAGAAAGTAGTGAGAAATCCTCTGCTTTTACAGCATGGAAAATATTTCAAGATTATAAAGTGTTTATTTGTTGGTCCAATAAATATTGTTTTTATGCTTTCCAGAGCCTCTGAGTAAAATCAGACAGTATATGTAGTTTCTTAGCCTTTAATTGTTTTGAGGGCATCTTTGCTTATTTATTGTTTTAAAACACTGAACAATGCTCAGGAACATTTGAGTGAAATAAAAAATATTATAACCCCCTCTCCCAACAAAACAAAAAAATGTTAGATTTACACATTCACTTTCTGAAGGTTTATATATCTCTATTATTAATGATGTTGAAACTGAAGAATTCTAACTAAAATCCTGTTTCTCAAAGAACTAGGATGAACAGGGGCTAAATGGCAGAGAAAAGGGCAGGAAAGATTCTTGCATTGTTAGTATGCAAAAATGCACTGTCTCATCCACATTTGGAAGCAAGCAGGAAAGGTCCAGGTTATTTTCCAAGGAAATACTACTGATATTGACACACAAGGACCTTTGATCAAGCCTGAGTACATGTGCAGAAATGTTAAAGCTTTGACAAGAGATGAGTGAAAGACGAGACTGTCACCCTGAAACCCATTTCTTGAACATACATACATCCAATCACGCTAATGCTACATTTTTGTATATTCAGTAAGATATCTGCTTTTTATTGTCAAAGAAAGAATACTATATTTAGGATATTGGTGAGGAGGAAAAGTGTTTTCTAAGCCTGCTTAAATCTAGGTTGAAAGATAAAAATCTATAAATATAAGTATAGCAGATCAACAAACAAACAAATGTTATTTACTGAGACTTCCCTGGTGGTCGAGTGGTTGAGACTCCACACTTCCAATGCAGTCAATCCTTGGTCAGGTAACAGAGATCCCACATTCTGCATGGTACAGCATATATACACATATATAATATATATATATATATATATATATATATATATATAATATATATATATAAATAAATTTAAAAATGAATAAATAAATTTCCTATCCTCATTAAAATATATACTTACTGATCATACAACAATAGATGCAAATAAATATATTAACATAGCACAAAAGGAATGAGTAACTACCAAGTGAAGCAAGGTGATTTAGAAGTTATTTGGCAAATATTTGTTGAATTTAATTGCATGGATATCTTCCTAAATTGATTTAATCTTAGTATGGAAAGTGAGATCTATTTCTTTATAAATAGGAAAGGGGAGCAATTCTTGCAGTGGTTAATATGAGTCCGGAATAGCTGATGGCTTTTCAATGAGTCTGATTAAAAAATATTTACTGAATCCTAAGTTAAATGTGACACTAAGTCAAAAGAAGGAAAGAAAAAAGAAAGTTATTCAGCTGTGTCTGACTCTTTGCCATCCCATGGACTATAGCCTGCCAAACTCCTCTGTCCATGGAATTCTCCAGGCCAGAATACTGGAGTTGGTAGCTGTTCCCTTATCCAGGGGGATCTTCCCAACCCAGGGATCAAACCCAGGTCTCCCACATTGAAGGCAGATTCTTTACTGTCTGAGCCACCAGGGAATCTTCCCTGAATTCTGGGATCACTTCAAAGTTAAAAGACTTCTGAAATACAGAAAATGAAAACCAGTCAATCTTAAAGGAAATCAACCCTGAATATTCATTGGAAGGACTGTTGCTGAAACTGAAGCTCCAAAACTTTGGCCACCTGATGCCAAGAGTCAACTTATTAGAAAAGACCCTGATGCCTGATGGCTGGGAAAGATTGAGGGCAGGAGGAAAAGGGGAAACAGGGGATGAGATGGTTGGAAGGCATCACCAACTCAATGGACATGAGTTTGAGCAAACTTGAGGTGATAGTGAAGGACTGGGAAACCTTGTGTGCTACAGTCCATGGGTTTGCAAGGAGTAGGACCCAACTTAGTGACTGAACAACAGCCACCAAGTAGTTACCATCCTTAATGCAAAACCAGGGGATATGCACATAAGCCAAAAAGTACCTGCTTCATGCTATAGGAACCCATTGTGCCTATTGAAATGGGCATTCCAAGCTCCATTTCACACATTCTACATTATATAGTAGCAATGAAATTTTGGGAATCAACTCTGCTCTATCTGGTAGTGTGACTTGATTAGTCTATTCATTCCTCTTGCCTGCATTTGGCTCAGATGTATGATGATTTAAGCCATTTTCAATCCATAAAATATAAAGAGAACTTTGCCAATGAAGCCATGGTAACTTGTGATCATTACAGTTTATCTCTTCTTCTAAAGGTGAATGTGGGAGTGTATTTCCTGAGTTACTTAATACCCACCCTGCAATCATAAAGGAAGTTACCTGATAGTAAAGCGAACACAGAAAGGAAGCTAAAGTCAATAGAATCTCAAAGAAATGGAAACAGAGCCATAATTATGTGACCGAATAATAAAAGTCCTATTATTTAAGCCAACCGAAGAGGACATTCCACTACTCACAAGGAGAAATCATTGTGATTCAGGATACTACAGGGTAAACCTTCCTTTGCCTGCCTCAGTGAGAGCTCAGTGTGTAGGAGCACACAGAAATCTAGGCAGTATTTGGAAGCAATGAGCTGAGTCCAGCCTTTCATTTGCTGCCTATAAGATTTGAATCAGTCACTTCATCTTCTAAACCTCGAATTCCTTGTTTGCTAAAAATGGTAAGAACACTATCTACCATGAAAGGACTTAAAGATGATTAAATTACTTATAACTGATTTTCTAAATTTAAATATCCAATAGGTAAAAGCTCTTTTTGTCATACATGATTACATTTACAGCCTCTGAATGCTGAGTTTCTCCACATTCAAGTCCACTTGGTACCTAGCTCTAGAATGAGTCTCTGCCATCAGTGAAACATTCCTGACTCTGAAATGAGCAAGGTTAAAAATCTGTAGCTTACAAAGTAGAAACTGAGTAGAAGAAAATTTAGCCTGAAAAAAATAATTTAACTGTCAAAATTAAATTGTCACAGATGTATGAAAAAACCAACATAGGTGTTTTTCCTAGGGGGTGAAAAAAAAAAGGATCTGTCGATGGGACCTACATGCTACCCCTTCCCATGAGGCATGAACTCTGGGGTTCATTCAGTTCCCATCATGTCCTATTGTCTTGTACTTGACCATTTCCCTCAAATATATTGCTTTTGGTTCTGTGGGCTTCCATTTTTGTATCTTGCTCAAACTCAATAGAGACTATTGCTAAAAATCAGCAAGCTTTATGCTAATAAAATTTTGCTGAGTATGCCTCAATTCTTATTTTTGGGGTTTCTGCTCTGTTCCTGTAATCTCATTCCCACTTTACACTCTGGTTTATTGGGTAAAGTTTTATACTTTTGACTCTAAGTTTCTACCATGGTAATCTGCTATATGCAAATACATGGTAGGCCTTATTATTGCTAATTCTACCTTCCTCTCCACAGAAAGGATCCTTTCCCTGAATTCCAATTATGTGTTAGGATAAATTCCTAATACTAGCATCTGCATTCATGCTTCTCCAAGCTTTAAAAATTTCCTGGCTTTAAATTACCCAGAGTTACACTCCATATACCAGGTGGGATGCATATGTGCTAAGTCTCTTCAGTTGTATCCAACTGTTTGTGACCTCATGGACTGTAGCCCACAAGTCTCCTCTGTCCATAGGATTCTCCAGGCAAGAATACTGGAGTGGTTTGCCATGTTCTCCACTAGGCCATTTCCCCCTCCTTGGGATCAAACTTGGGTCTCTAACATCTCTTGCATTGACAGGCAGTTTCTTTACCACTAGCACCACCTGGATAGCCTGCCAGTTAGGATACCCCTCTTTTAACTTGGGCCTCCATGGTAGTTCAGCTGGTAAAGAATCCACCTGCAATGCAAGAGACCTGGGTTGAGAAGATCCCCTGAAAAAAGGAACGGCTACCCACTCCAGTATTCTGGCCTGGAGAATTCCGTGGACTGTAGAGTCCAGACGCTCGCAAAGAGACAGATGCAAGTGAGTAACTGTCACTTTCACTTTCTTTCCTTCCTCTAACTTAATGCTGTTACTCTACAATATACATCTACCATATAACGCAGCTGCCTTTCAGAGGAAGTGCTTTGCCCGTTGCAGCTCTTGCTTTCTGCTTACATGTGCTTAGGCATTGACAACAGTCTCTTTCAGCTTTGAGTAGCCAAACTCCATACAACAAAGTGTTTGCAATATCAAAGCGCTTGTTTCCAATATTCTCTTACAAGAATTTCTGAAATATGTCTGCTGTTTGCATTTTTATATATCTTTACAAGACAAGCAATTTTCAAAGGTTATAGTTATCTAGTGAAAGTGTTAAGTAGCTCTGCCATTTTGGAGATGACTCACAAAGGATAAAACAAAATATTATCACTGTATAAAGCAGATATATCATGATCTAAATGTCTAGCTGAAGAAGATGGAGATCAGAATGACAATATCTTATTCATCACATTTCTTGACTTCCTCAAGTTCAGTCTAGAGTTTCTCATAGTATAGAATATTGTAGCATGATATACCTAAATTTTCCTATTTCTTTCTACTCTATTCTTTCAATTATTTAGAGTTACATTTGATATATAAGTGATAATATTGAAATAAGAACATTGCTATTATTTTGAACTTTCCCCCCATTTTGCTGTTGTTGTTTAGTCACTACGTCATGTCCAACACTTTGCAACCCCATGGACTGCAAACCATCAAGCTCCTCTGTCCATGGGTTTTCTTAGGCAAGAATACTGAAGAGAGTTGCCATGTCCTTCTCCAGGGGATATTCCTGACCCAGGGATCCAACCCACATTTCCTGCATTGGCAGGTAGATTGCTGAACCACCAAGGAAACCACTTTCCCCACTAATATTTTTAAATACAAACCTCACTCTAACTATACACATATATGTTACAAATTCCACATAATTTTCAGAAGTCTGAAATAATTACTTATGTTTTTATTGCATAACAGTGAAAAATCTATTTTATTTTCATCTTATGACAAATATATAGAGCTAGAAGGAAAGACTGATATTCTAAATATTTTGGATTTCTATGTCAAATTTATCATACTCCCGCAATCATTTTAAAGCTAGTTCCTGAACTTTATTTTGTAAAGACTTCATGCTTATTAATAATTTATGACATGTATCATTAGTCAGAATTGATACTAATACATTACGTTTTATAGAATTTAGAAAATTTTAAACAGGTAAGCTAAAAATCAAGGATTCTCAGTGAGGTATATAAGGAGATACTTGAATTTATATTTGGAAAATATGATGAAGGTCATCTTATTTGATAAAGTAAGCAAACATTATGCTTCATCCATTTGAAAAAGATAATTTTGAGAACGTTTAAAACATTTATACTGTTATATGTAATTAAAATTTGCAGAAATATAACTGAATAGATATCTGAATTATCATTCTTATCAAAATATCTAAAATAACTAGAATATGTAGATAGATGTGAATGTGTATGTGTACATTTTTGAAATGCATTGCTATACACTTAAAATAATGAATCCATAGATCTCAGAAACAGAGTGAATACAGGAAATTTAGAAAGCACTTAGGAGCCAAAACCACAATTTTATCAAGACCTGGAAGCTGTAAGCATTTAATCTGGGTACTGCACAGGATACTAAGAACAGGATCTATAGCCCATTCCCAATACTAGAAATAAAATAAAGTACTCCAATATTAAAGCTGGAATGGGGAAAAAAGTTGAGACTATGAATATTTATAATCTAAATGTAAAGATGAATGAGAAATAAATCTCACTTTGAAGGACAATTATCCTTCATGAACTTTGTATTGAGTTGATGGGGAAAGATCTTCCTGAGGAACTTGCAACCACAGAGTCATCATTTTCAGGGTTTTAAATCCAAACTTACACAAGCTATGTAGTCTGAAAAACAGCACAGATACTGATTTACCATGCCACTTAGTTGACTAGCAGAAACAAGGCAGGTGCTCTCTAAAGAAACTATATTTCAATCTACTCTTTAAAAAAATTCTGAAAAGTTCTAAAGAATACAGTGAGGCAGCTCACAACTAATCTTTCAAACATTTCATGGAAAGATGCCCCATATATCAAAGCTAAAAGATAGAGTAAAGAAAAGTTCACAAGTTCATGTCAAAATCTGATATAAGATTTACCAGACACAGAATACAAAGTAACCATGCATATTATTTTGAAAACTAAAAGAAAAAAAAAGATGATATGGAACAAGAGGAAACAAATCAGCTTTGCCAAATAAAATAGAACTTTTGGAAATAATAATTTAATTAAAAATTCTATAGATGAGTTAAATGATAAACTGAGCTAAAAAATAATTAATGAAAAGAAGATAGAGAAAATCGATTATGCAGAATGAACTCCAAAAAGACAAAGCTAAGGAAAGTAAAGGCATGATAAAAATACTAATATAGAGGTTTTTTTACCACATATATTTGCAGAAGACTATAACAGAGAGAAAACATGAAACATCAGGTAAAAAATTCAGATAATTGCTTAAATGTTCCTATCATTGAGAAAAAGGAAAAATTTCACAAAACCTTATATCTAGAAAGCCTCCCAAATTTCTTACAAGATATTCCCCACCTAGCAACATCATAGTTTAACTGTAGAAGACACATAAAAAAATAAAGGTTTTCTCTGTGTGTGTAGTGTGTGTGAGAGAGAGCAAGAGAGAGAAAGATAGAGAGAATTAAGAGTTGCCAGAAACAGTAAGTCAACTAGAATAAAACAATTAGATGGATTTCTCTTTTCTCAACTGCAACAATAGAAGCCAGAATACAATGGAATCATTGTTCTGTGATACCAAACAAACGAAAAAATCCATCACATAGTTCTAAGTAGTAATAGAATAAAACTGTTAACATAAAGTTCAATGCGTAGTTGTGAGGGGGCACTGAAATGAATTGCTGAGATCCCTCTATAGGAATTGGAGAAGGAAATGGCAACCCACTCCAGTATTCTTGCCTGGAGAATCCCATGGAGGAAGTAGCCTGGTAGGCTACAGTCCACGGGGTGGCAAAGAGTCGGACACGACTGAGCTACTTTTTCTTTCTTTCTTTCTTTCTCTACAGGAATAAAAGATTTAACCTGCCAGCTCCTGAGAATGTTTCAGGAAGACTTGAACTCTTAGTCCCTTTTGGGTGTTCTCAGCTGGTGAAAGCTGTACTACTGAGGTCATAAAGTCCTTTTTTTTTTTTTTCCTGTGAGTCGTCTCTTCACATCATGTGGCCAAAGTATTGGAGCTTCAGCATCAGTCCTTCCAATGAATATTCAGGGTTGATTTCCTTTAGGACTGACTGGTTTGATCTCCCTGCTATCCACAAGACGCTCAAGAGTCTTCTCCAGCATCACACTTTGAAGCTCTATTCTTCAGTGCTCGGCATTCTTTATGGTCCAACTCTCACATCTGTACCTGACAACTGGAACAAAAAAACATAGCTTTGACTAGATAGACCTTTGTCAGCAAAGTGATGTCTCTGCTTTTTAATATGGTTTTTCATAGCTTTAGCTTTGTCATAGCTTTTCTTCCAAGGAGCAAGCATCTTTTAATTTTATGGCCATTGTCACTGTCTACAGTGATTTTGGAGCCAAAGAAAATAAAATCTGCTAGTTTCCCCTTTCACCCCACCTATTTGCCATGAAGTGATGGGACTGGATGCCATGATCTTCATTTTTTGAATTTTGAGTTTTAAGCCAGTTTTTTCATTCTCCTCTTTCATTCATCAAGAGGCTCTTTAGTTCCCTTTTCTTTTCTTGACTAATTGCTATGGCTAGGACTTCTAGTGTTGTGTTAAATAAAAGTGACACCCTCATCTTGTTCCTGATCTTAGAGGAAAACCATTCAGCTTTGCACCATTTAGTTAGCTGAGGGCTTGTCCTAAATGAGGTACATTCCCCCTATACTTGTTTCATTGAGAATTTTTTCAAACAATATGCTGCATTTTGTCAAATGCTTTTTTGCATCTATTGAGATGATCATATGATTTTAATCCTTCATTTTGTTAATGTGGTATATCGTACTGACTAATTTGCCAATGTTGAATCAGCCTTGCTTTTCTGGAGTAAAAACCACTCTATCATGGTGGGCTTTTATCCCCTCTATCCTTTTAATGTACTGCTGAATTTCATTTATTAATAATTGTTGAGGATGTTTACTTTTATGTTCATCAAGGATATTGGCTTGTAATTTTCTTTTCTTGTGGCAACTTTGTCTGGTTTTGATATTGGGGTAATACAGGCCTCCTAAAGAGAGTTTGGAAGAGCTCTCTCCTTTTCTGTTTTTTTGTTTTGAAAAGTTTGAAATGGATATATGTTAATTATTTTCTGAACGTTTGGTAGAATTCACCAGTGAAGTCATCTGGTCCTGGACTTTTTGCTTTGTTTTTATTACTGATTCAATCTCTTTACTAATATTCAGTCTGTTTAGAATATTTATTTCATCATCATGATTTATTCTTCATCAAATTAGCTTTGTAAGATATACCAGAAAACTGTCTTTCATAGTGACTACATTATTTGGCATTCCAACCAACAACAAATACGAATTCTTGTTGCTTCGTATCTTTACCAGCATTTGATATCATCAGTACATAAACCATTATTTTGGAGCATAAAGTTTGTCCAATAAAGGTGCTAACACAAAAAGACAAATTTCAGATTTCTATATATGTTTATATGGGACAAAATACCATTGTAGAATGAATACCAGCTGTAATTTAATAACTGATGATAGCTCACCAAATGATTTTATCTGTTTGATGGTATCAACGTACTCCTTCTGCCCAATTTAGCTTTTACCTTATTCAATGTCTATATTATTGATATATTTTTATTTCTTACATGCCCCTGTTTTTTCCATATATTAGTTGTATCTCTCATTAAAAGAGGTTTTCCCAAATCAAGTGTCATTCCTGACACTGCCAAGGTTGAAATTGTTCTGCACTTAAACCAGTAAATTTGTCAGATTATTTACTTTTTCTTAATGTTAGGTTGATTTGGTTATTTAAATGATACAAAGCAATTAAAACTAAAAATTTAAATAATGGCTTTTGGAGATGGGGGAATATCTTGTTACCATCAAATACAAGCTAAATATATTTGCACTGGGTACTAAACTGGACACTGATAATCCAGGAGTGAATAAATAGAGTCCCTACAACTGGATTTTAATACTTCAAGATTGAGAATAAATCTGGGGATAGAGCTGCTTATGAATGAATGCCAAAACAGTCCCAAGAATTAATCAAACTAGGAAGGATGCTTACCTAAGGAAACCTAGGATACAAGAAATGTTTTCTAAACTTTCATAAATAATGGCCTGGAAAATGTAACCAATTGTCATAAATACAGAGTGAAGTGAAAACAAAAGCTAAATAATGAGCAGCATGTTTCATGTTAGCTGATGAAGTCAGACTCAAAGAAGGGTCAGGAGGCATTTCTGAAATCAAGTGAAAAAAAGAGCTGCTTTAAATGTAGCAATCCCCAACATACCCCTGGGGCTGGCATGGTGGATTAAAGTAATAGTTCAGCTCTGAACTTTATGATATCTGATAACTTTCAGATATCATCAAGTATTTTATAATTTCTTATGTATTTATTCAACTCAAAATTTTTATGCATTTTTTGCTGTGTTATGAATAAAAGAGAAAGCCTATCCTTAAGATGCATTTACTCAAGTTGAAAAGATTTATCTACCCACAATGGGAGTAAGCAATGTTTTTTATTCAAAGCCAGAAGGGATAAAACTGTGAAGATCTAGTAAATCATCCTGAAGGCAGCTCCTAAATAAGCCCAACTGATTTTAAAGTCTAGGTTCATGGAGGGAATAAAACAACCAAGTAGTTGGCGATGAGAAAGAAAATGAAACTATTTGATGATCAAGAGAAAGAAATTTGATTTTTTGCTAGTATTGAATCCCATGGGACAAAGATTTCAAGGCAAGGTTCATGGAATGGAGCACATTTAAGAAGACCTTTTTTTTTTTTTTTTTTGGCTATTTCATGTGGCAGCAGAAGGTCTGAATCCCAATCACTGAACTGCCAGAAAATTTCCCTCTAAGGAATATCTTTAAGGAAATGGAGGGAGTATTTCTTCCGTGAATAGTCAGCCATTGTAGCTCAACTTAGCAAGGGGCAGCAGAGAAGCCAGCATAACCCACTGGTTAGAACTGAAAGATCGAGGATTAAAAAACACTTCGCTGACTGGCTTATTTTCTTAGCATAATGTCCTCCTGGTAAATCCATATTGTGACATATGGAAAGATTTTCTTCTCTTTTTAGGCTAATGGCCCAGTGGAGATATATATACATATATACATGCCACATTTTTTATCCACTCATCTACCAATTAATATTTAGCTTGTTTCTCTATCTTGGCTATTGTGGGTAACACTGAAATGATATGGGAGTATGGATATCTTTTCAAGATCCTCATTTCAATTCTTTTACATATGTATGAGAAATAGGATTGCTGGGTTACATAGTAGTCCTACTTTTAATTTTTTTGAGGAAACTTCATAATGCTTTCCTTAAAAGTTGCAAAATTTTACATCCCCACCAATAGTACACAATGGTTTTAATTTCTCCACATCCTCACAAACACTTGTTATCTCATTTTTTTGATAATAGCAATCTTAATGGGTGTGAGGTGTTATTTTACTGTGATTTTGATTTGCATTTCCCGGATTAGCAGTGATGTTGAACATCTTTTCCTATGCCTGTTGATCATTTGTGTGTATTCTTTGGAGAAATGTCTACTGAAGTTCATTGCCATTTTTAAAATTGGGTTATTTGTCACAAAAATGAATGCTGCATGATTCAACTTACAGGAAATATCTAAAGTAGGCAAACCCCCAGAAACAGAGAATAGAATAACGTTTGCCAGGGGCTACGGGAAGGAGAAATGGAGAGTTGCTATTCTATGGTTATAAAATTTCATTTACACAAGATGAATAAGTTTTGGGGATCAGCTCCAAACATACATCGTTCCTATATTTAACAACATGTGCTTCCCAGGTCCCTTAGTGGTAAAGAATCTGACCGCCAGTGCAAGGGATGTACCAGATGCAGGTTCAATCTTTGGGTCAGGATGATCCTCTGGAGGATGGCATAGCAACCCACTCCAGTATTTTTGCCTGGAGAATCCCATGGACAGAGGAGACTGGTGGGCTACAGTCCATGGGGTTGCACAGAGTCAGACACAACTGAAGCGACTTAGCATGCATGCATGCCCATAGTATTGTACATTTAAAATTTTGTGAAGAAAATAGACCTCATGTTATGTTCTTATCACAAATAATAATACTTCAGAGTGAGCATTAGCACCAAGATTTTTGATGGCAGTATGCAGGACCACAGGGAAAAATGCAGCTGCAGTGAGAACAACTGATAAACAAACCCTTAGTGTCTCCAAAGAGTCTGCCTGTGTAGACATAAAGAGGGATGAAAATAACTGACACTGGATTTCTCTTCTTTTTGGGGGCTCAAGTTGGATTTAATTTAATTTCAAAGCAGACCTTCTCAACTGAGTTTCCATGATGAAATTTCCCAAATGCTTGGAGCATTCATTGTGTATAATAAATTAACTCATCTTTTATGCATCTAGATGAAGCTAGATGACAAACAATCTAATAGTGCAATTAAAAACTGTTTTAAGAGTTTGAAACAAAATGAAGCAGTGAATAGAAAACCTTTCTAAACTTTCTCTTCCTTGGGAGAACTGAAAACAAAAGAGAATAATGCTTAATTTTCTCAGAACCCTGGTTGGAAAGGGCTGGTTAGAGACATGAACAAGTAGGACATGTGCGGCACTCCAAGAATTGTACAGCTTATACATGTGATGTGTATTTGGATAGGTGAAGATAGTTAATATCAGAGACTATATTAGGAACACTATCCTTTCACTTTGGCAAAATCACAACATACATTTAGAGTTAGGATGAAAGGTATACAACAGTTTTAAAGCAGGTGAAAAAATCTAGTCATTATCCATAAGTAGTTATGTGTATTTTGAATTTTTTGAGAAAGAAGTCAGGAGCCTCCTATAAAGCATAAGATCTCAGTTCATTGCAGCTGCTTCTGTTTTCTCCTTTTTGGCAGATTTCTCCACGCTCCCTCATAAACTCCACTACATAGCCACAGAGAAATCAGTTACAAAAATCTTCCAGCTTTGGACAAATCCAATGCTTGCCTTAATGTGATATTTCAGAGACTAATACATCTGGACACAACTGAGGGTAACTTACTCTAAAGTTCTCAGAATCAAAAATTACTTATATAGGCTTTTTGAAATACCTGCTGAACTAATTCTTTATGTGTGACTAATTCTCCGTTTGGTCACTTCAAGCTAGTTCCAGGCTTGTCAGGGACTCTAACTGTGAATTTAGGCTGATTTTGCTTGTATTGATCCCTTGCCTACAGTTTATCTCTAGGGAAACAGCATGGACCTTAAACAGTATTCTGAGTTAGGTGTTGACACTTATGACTTCCCCATATCAACCAGAATAGGGAAATAATCAGACCAGAGAATCAACTTTAGGAAGATTGTTTTGGTGTAAATTGGCAGAAGAAGACTACATATGGGGACAATTAGAAGACTTTTATGCTTCAATCAGGGAGGCAGACGTGGGATGGGATTAAAAATAAGAGATGTGAATGTTTTTATATGGGAAATTTATAATCAAGTTAAGGACACAAAATGTCTATACAAACCAGTTAATGATAGAATGTCTTAAAATATAACAGCTCACATATTTGGTAACTATTCAATAGCAAATTTTAATTCTATGACTAAAAGAAATAATATAGACCATGCTATCATGGTCTAAATCAAGATTGCCAGGAGAAATATCAATAACCTCAGATATGCAGATGACACCACCCTTATGGCAGAAAGTGAAGAGGAACTAAAAAGCCTCTTGATGAAAATGAAAGTGGAGAGTGAAAAAGTTGGCTTAAAACTCAACATTCAGAAAATGAAGATCATGGCATCTGGTCCCATCACTTCATGGGAAATAGATGGGGAAACAATGAAACAGTGTCAGACTTTATTTTTTGGGGCTCCAAAATCACTACAGATGGTGACTGCAGCCATGAAATTAAAAGACGCTTACTCCTTGGAAGGAAAGTTATGACCAACCTAGATAGCATATTCAGGAGCAGACATTACTTTGCCAACAAAGGGTCGTCTAGTTAAGGCTATGGTTTTTCCTGTGGTCATGTATGGATGTGAGAGTTGGACTGTGAAGAAGGCTGAGCGCCGAAGAATTGATGCTCTTGAACGGTGGTGTTGGAGAAGACTCTTGAGAGTCCCTTGGACTGCAAGGAGATCCAACCAGTCCATTCTGAAGAAGATCAGCCCTGGGATTTCTTTGGAAGGACTGATGCTAAAGGTGAAACTCCAGTACTTTTGGCCACCTCATGCGAAGAGTTGACTCATTGGAAAAGACTCTGATGCTGGGAGGGATTGGGGGCAGGAGGAGAAGGGGACGACAGAGGATGAGATGGCTGGATGGCATCACGGACTTGATGGACGTGAGTCTCAGTGAACTCTGGGAGTTGGTGATGGACAGGGAGGCCTGGCGTGCTGCGATTCACGGGGTCGCAAAGAGTCGGACACGACTGAGCGACTGATCTGATCTGATCATGGTCTAAAACATGAGCTAAAATATTTGATATATTTTTTCTCCTCTGGAAATAAAGGAATAAAATAACTTCTCAGTCTAGTTATCGTAGGTAAATTAATTAATTTATAGGCTGTGATTTCTTTTTTTTTTTTTACTTTTGAGAATAGCATATCTTTATGTTCCTCTTTTTACTTTTTCTGTTTTCAAAATTTTCTTCCCAGAAATTCTTTTTCAATGTTAAATAAAAGTCAATAGTATTGTTAAGTTATGGTCAAATTTGCTATGAATAAGAAAATTCATACAAATCAGAAAATGGACTGGCTTCTCTGTTTTGTTTGATTTTGTCATTATAAGTTTAAGTATGATACTGGAAATTTGCAAGTTTTTCATACACTGCAAATTCTCTGAAGGTCAGAGAACCAATTTATTTTGGTTGACATTAAAATGCCACCCTATCCCAGAACAGTGGGACTTTCATTTGTATATAAACTCATTATCTGCAGATAGTACTGGTGGTGAATTTGCTCACAAACAATCTAATAGTGTAATTAAAAAATGTTTAAGGAGTTTGAAACAAAATGAAGCAGTGAATAGAGAAACTTTCTCATTTGATCTATTTTAAATGAATAAATTCAATTCCTCTATTTTAAATAAAATGGCATTTGGAATTAAATGGGAAATTTGATATAGAAATAGCATTTTAAGTTGAACAACTTTATACTCAACTCATATATGTGTCCCCAAAGGGAAACAAGTAAACTAATGTAAGGCATTTGGACTGTGCTATGCTAAGTTGCTTCAGGCATGTTTGCCTCTTTGAGACGCTATGGATGGTAGCCTGCCAGGCTCCTTTTCCACTAGTGCCACCTGGAAGCCTGTGTGTGTGTTAGTCACTCAGTCATGTCCAACTGTTTGGGACCTCATGGACTGTAGCCTTCAGTCCATTCTCTGTCCATAGAATTTTTCAGATAAGAATAGTAGAGTGGGTTGCCATTCTCATCTCCAGAGGACCTTCCTGACCCAGGGATCAAACCCATGTCTCTGTACTACAGGCAGATCCTTTACAGTTTGAGCCACCTGGAAGCCCATAGGGCATTTAAAGTGAAAGTGTCAGTCACTCAGTTGTGTCAAACTCTTTGTGACCCATGAGCTGTAACCCAACAGACTCCCCTGGATTTCTCCAGGCAAGAATACTAGAGTGGGTTGCCATACCCTTCTCCAGGGGATGCTTTTTGACAAACTATAGGAAGCAAGTCTCTTAAACAACAACAACAAACAAGAAAAGCTGGATTTGTCTTAAACAACTAGCTTATCTTCATCATACAGGCATTATGGATTTTTTAACTGATTTTGTTCACCTCTTACCTTTAGCTACAGTCACTTTCAGAAATAATACAGAACTTATGGTAAAGATATTCTTCATTTAACTTACCTTTGGCCTAATCACATGGTGATGTCATGTCAAATCCCACAGAATTGTAAAATAAACTCTTCCAAATACCATCAGTTTAATCACAAGATTTAAAGATAATATTTAAAAACCTTATTGAGATACAACTGATGCATAATTAACTGCTTATATCTAAAGTGTTTGATTTGATAGATTTTAACTCATGTATACACTTATAAAACTATGACCATGATTAAGACTGAACATACTGCATTTGTCTTCATTTCCTCTCTGACTTGATCCCCCAACATGCTTAGTTAATTAGTTGCTTTCTGTAATTATGCATTTTTCTAAGATTTTCTATAAATGGGATCTTATAGTATATATTTTGTACTGCATCTTTTACCCAGCATGATTATTTTGAGATTCATATTGTAATAATTACTTTCTTTTATTCTTGAATAGTACTCCTTTGTATGGATATATTCATTTATCTATTGGTGATCATCTGAAATTTTTTACAATTTTGGACTATTACAACTCAAACTACTATGAATATCCATGCACAGGCCTCTATATAGATGTATTTTTATTCCTCTTGGGTGATGACTTTGGAGCACAATGACTGGGACATATGGTAGATCTAGGATGAACCATTAAGAAAGTGTCAAACTGTTTTCCAAAGTAGTTATACTGTTTTGTGTTTTACCATCGTGTATGAAACTTCAGTTTTCTGTATCTTTGCGAATAGTTGAGATGATCAGTGTTTTTAACTTTAGTCATCTATAAAGTGTGATAATAAATAATAAATAGTTATGCTTTAATTATATCAACTACTAATGATGCTGTGAACTTCCATATGTTCAAGCTGGTTTTAGAAAAGGCAGAGGAACAAGAGATCAAATTGCCAACATCCACTGGATCATGGAAAAAGCAAGAGAGTTCCATAGAAATATCTATTTCTGCTTTATTGACTATGCCAAAGCCTTTGACTGTATGGTTCAAAATAAACTGGAAAATTCTGAAAGAGATGGGAATACCAGACCACCTGACCTGCCTCTTGAGAAATCTGTATGCAGGAAAGGAAGCAATGGTTAGAACTGGACATGGAACAACAGACTGGTTCCAAATAGGAAAAGGAGTACGTCAAGGCTGTATATTGTCACCCTGCTTATTTAACTTATATGCAGAGTACATCATGAGAAACGCTGGGCTGGAAGAAGCACAAGCTGGAATCAAGATTGCCAGGAGAAATATCAATAACCTTAGATATGCAGATGACACCACCCTTATGACAGAAAGTGAAGAAGAACTAAAGAGCCTCTCGATGAAAGTGAAAGAGGAGAGTGAAAAAAAGTTGGCTTAAAGCTCAACATTCAGAGAACTAAGATCATGGCGTCCGGTCCCATCACTTCATGGCAAAAAGATGGGGAAACAGTGGAAACAGTGAGAGACTATTTGGGGGGGCTCCAAAATTATTGCAGATGGTGACTGCAGCCATCAAATTAAAAGACACTTGCTCCTTGGAAGAAAAGTTATAACCAACCTAGACAGCATATTAAAAAGCAGAGACACTACATTGTCAACAAAGGTCCATCTAGTCAAGGCTATGGTTTTTCCAGTGGTCATGTATGGATGTGACAGTTGGACTATAAAGAGAGCTGAGTGATGAAGAATTTATGCTTTTGAGCTGTGGTGTTGTAGAAGACTCTTGAGAGTCCCTTGGACTGCAAGGAGACCCAACCAGTCCATCCTAAAGGAAATCAGTCCTGAATATTCATTGAAAGGACTTATGTTGAAGATGAAAGTCCAATAATTTGATCACCTGATGCCAAGAGGTGACTCATTTGAAAGACCCTGATCCTGGGTAAGATTGAAGGCTGGAGGAGGAGGGGATGACAGAGGATGAGATGGTTGGATGGCATCACCAAGTCAATGGGCATGAGTTTGAGTAAACTCCAGGAGTTGGTGATGGCACAGGGAAGTCTGTTATACTGCAGTCCATGGGGTTGCAAAGAGTTGGACATGACTGAGCTACTGAACTGAACTGAACTGAATGATGTCCAGCATCTTTCCATATGCTTATCTGAAATTCACAAAACTTTGGTTAAATGTCTGTTCAAATTTTTGCCTTTTTCTTAATTAGCTTATCTTAGGATACAGTGTTAAGATATATAGAGAGTAGTATTCAGATCATATATAATGGCTTATGTTATTCATAGGGAAATTACAGATATATATATATATATATATATATATATATATACATATGATCTAAGTATTATTCTTTTAGCAGATATATACTTTGTAAATAGTTGCTTCTTGTCCGTGGGTTGTTTTTATATTCTCTTGATAATGTCTTTCAAAGAGCAGAAAATTTTTACCTTTGCCCAAGTCATTTTTTTTTCTGTAGATCATGTTTTTGGTGTCACATCTAAGAAATCTTTGCCTAATTCAAGGTCACATAGATTTTTCTCTTATGTTTACTTCTAGAAGTTCAAGCTTTGCTTTTTACATGTAGTATTATAATCTAGATATATTTGCATATAATGTGAGATATGGATTGATTGAAGTGTATTTATTACATTAGAATACCTAATTGTTCCAGCACCATATTTTGGAAAGACTGTAGCTTCTCCACAGAATTTCCCATTCACACCTTTCTTTTGAAATTACTTGTCCACACATGTGAGAATATTTCTGGAATCTTCTCTATTTCATTGGTCTATTTTTCTATCTTGATGGCAATAGCACACTGTTTAGGTTGCAGTAGCTTTATAATAATTCTTAAAATAAATTAGTATTGATCTTCCATCTTTGTTCTTTTTTTTAAATCAAACTTGTTTTGACTCTCCTAGGACCTTTTTTTTCTAGTCGAATTTTAGAATCAACTTGTTGATTTCAACAAGAAAGTTTTTCTAGGATTTTGATTGATATTACAATGAATATATAGGTCAATTTCGAAAGACAATTGGCAAGCTAACTGTAGTCATCCATTCCATTAATTGGATTTTCTCTAATTTATATACACTGTGTATTATAGTTTTCATTTTAAAGGTTTTGTGCATCCTTCATCAGGTTTATCCTAAATACTTCATTTTTGGATGCTATTAAAATGGCATTGATTTTTAAATTTCAATTTCTGATTACTCATTGTTAGTATATAGATCTGCAGTTAATTTTTACATTAATCTGATACCCTATAATCTTACTAATCTGATTTAGTAGTTATGACTTTTTTTAATATTTTCTATCAGATTTTATAGAAAGATTTTTGCTTTTAATTCCAGTCATCCCACTGAAGTACCAACAGGTCACACCTGATCAAATGAGTTGTGGTGTCTCACACACAAAAACAATAAATATTATCAGGAGTTGCTCAACTCATTTATACCATCTTACTTTTAATGTGTAAAAGCACTTTGTTTTTGGATTGATATGACTCTTAACTACTTAATTTTCAAACCCATTTCTAGTTGTATCTTTATTCATTTGAACTAGTGATAAATATCACTTCTGGTTGCTAATATTAGTTATGCAAGTTCTTATTTAGTTTATTTTATGCCAGTTCTGAGCAATAACTGATCTCTCTCTCTCTTTTTATTTTTTTTGGCATGGTCTGTTTTTATTCTTAAAGGGAAACTTGAAAAATCTAACCAAATATTAAGTCAAACAGGTTCAATTCAGTTCAGTTCATTCAGTCATGTCCGACTCTTTGCAACCCCATGAATCGCAGCATGCCAGGCCTCCCTGTCCATCACCAACTCCCGGAGTTCACCCAGATCACGTCCATTGAGTCAGTGATGTCATCCAGCCATCTCATCCTCTGTCGTCCCCTTCTCCTCCTGCCCCCAATCCTTCCCAGCATCAGTCTTTACCAATGAGTAAACTCTTTGCATGAGGTGGCCAAAGTACTGGAGTTTCAGCTTTAGCATCATTCCTTCCAAAGAAATCCCACTCTCCAAATTTCTACACTTTTTAATCTACCCTATTTATAAATTAGTTATCTCAGAAATAATCTGCCTTTATTCACATGAACTATCACCAATCAGAAAATGAAGGCAGATTGGCATAATTATCTCCTTCCTTGTGGTTGCTGGGCTCATCAGATATATTCAGCTAACTAGACAGGTATTCTCATCCTCATTACTCTTTAGTTTTTGTTCTGAAAGTAGATGATTGGTCAACATTTCCAGATAGAAATATTGGGTTTTTTTTTAAGTCCCCCCGTTGAATCAGTGAGAGGACTAAACAAAAATATGTCTTCAAAACAAGAAGTTTGAGAAGATCATAGATGAAAGACCTAGAGAAATATAAAAGTAAGCAATAGGTCATCAACTGGGAGAGAGGAAAACTACGTGTACATAAAACAGTATGGTTTGTGTTGTAAAGAAGTATTGGAACCCAATTCACACAAAAATCAATGGTCAGAAATCAACATAATAGTGGAAAGAATGAGACTAGAAATCACAATTGCTGAAGGTTAAACAGAAAGACGTTACTGGTTATAATCAAAGCTTTATGATAAATTTTACATTATTTCTTTGAGGATAAGTGCTTCTCTGAACTAAATTCATGGTAATATAAAAGGATGTACAGTAGATTGACATAATTTATTTAAATAATTCAAGATTGCTACTCTTAAGCCTCTTAATAATACACATAGTCTTCTGCTTTTGTTTTATTCTCTGTATTTTGATGGATGAAGACTATATTGAGAGATTTCTCCTCCTGGCCATGATGGAACAATAAGGACTGAATTTATGCTCCTGCCTGAAACAAACTTTAAAAATATAATCATACATGCAGAGAAAATATGTAAGACAATGGTTTTTAGGACACTGTACATAGAGGCATTAGAGGTCTACTGAGATAATAAACAAACAAAATGAATCCAGTGTCCCAGTGCTCACTGCCCTGGGAGACTTTCCCAGTGGGATACAAGCAGGCATAAACCAGAGAGAGCTTGGTTCAGTTCAATTCAGTTCAGTTGCTCAGTCATGTCTGACTCTTTGCAACTCCATAACCTGCAGCATGGCTGGTTTCCCCATCCATCATCAACTTCCAGAGCTTGCTCAAACTTACATCCATTGAGTCAGTGATGACATCCAACCATCTCATCCTCTGTCATCCCCTTCTCCTCCTGCCTTCAATCTTCCCCAGCATCAGGGTCTTTTCTAATGAGTCACTTCTTTGCATCAGGTGGCCAAAGTATTGGAGATGAATATTAAGGGCTGACTTCCTTTAGGATTGACTGGTTTGATCTCCTTTCAGACCAAGACTCTGAAGAGTCTTCTCCAAAACCACAATTCAAAAGCACAAATTCTTTGGCTCTCATCCCTCTTTATGGCCCAACTCTCACATCCATACATGACTGCTGAAAAAATATAGCTTTGACTAGACAGACCTTTGTTTGGCAAAGTAATGTCTCTGCTTTTTAATATGCTGTCTAGATTTATCACAGTTTGTCAGAACTTGTTAGTTTCTCTGAATTTAGAAGATGGAGCCAGGAGTCCAAGAAGACCAAAGTGGTTCTCTTCCAGGAACAAATACCAGAAAGTAGAGAGCTGTCACTGAGAGAACTCCAGAGACATGCAGGGGGCCTTTCTGATATTTGGATGAGTAATGATTAGCTCTGCATGAGTTGAGGTAACTATTCAACATCAGTAAAGAAAAACCCTGAAAGGTTCAGTGAAAACAGCCATGGAGTTTAGACATGTCTGGGTATACAGCCGGTTGTACATCTAATAATTCATGGCCATCATGTAGAGTACTCAGAAATATTTTTCCATGGAAGTGGGCAGTATTAGGCCTACAATAAATGCTGCATTAATTCTAACAAAGTTTAAAAGCAAGGCATGAAGGATAAAAAATTTTCCAAGAAATTTAACCTTGTCCAAACATGAAACTGAAAAAAGAAAAAAAAAAAAACCTACACATTTATAGATATGTTAAAACATTTAACTCTTAAGATACAATTCAAAATGACTGGCATCCACATTTGCAGCAACATCAATGAACTTAGAGATTCTTTTAATGAGAGAAGTCAGACAGAAAAGAAATATCATATGACATCCCTTATATGTGGAGTCTAAAAAGAAATTATACAGATGAACTTACTTACAAAAAAGAGACAGAGACTCACAGACTTAGAGAATGAATTTATGGTTGCTGATGGGAGGGATAGAGGAAGGGATATTTAGGGAGTTTGGGAAGGTTATGTACACTCTGCTATATTAAAATGGATAATCAACAAGAATTCGCTGTATAGCACAAGCTCATACAACTCTGTTCAGTGTTATGTGGGAGCTTGGATGGAAGCAGAATTTGGAAGAGAATGGATACATATACATATATGACTCCCTTCACTGTTGACCAGTATTATTACAACATTGTTAACTGGCTATCAGTTCAGTTCAGTTGCTCAGTCATGTCCGATTCTTTGCGATCCAATGAACTGCAGCACACCAGGCCTCCCTGTCCATCACCAACTCCCGGAGTTTACTCAAACTCATGTCCATTGCATCGGTGATGACATCCAGCCATCTCACCCTCTGTTGTCCCTTCTCGTCCTGCCCTCAATCTTCCCCAGGATCAGGGTCTTTTCAAATGAGTCAAGTCTTCGCATCAGGTGGCCAAAGGACTGGAGTTTCAGCTTCAACATCAGTCCCTCAAATGAACACCCAGGACTGATCTCCTTTAGGATGGACTGGTTGGACCTCCTTGCAGTCCAAGGGACTCTCAAGAGTCTTCTCCAACACCACAGTTCAAAAGCATCAATTCTTTGGCGCTCAGCTCACAACCATACATGACTACAGGATAAACCATAGCCTTAACTAGACGGACCTTTGTTGGCAAACTAGTGTCTCTGCTTTTTAAATTTGGAGCCCAGAAAAATAAAGTCTGACACTGTTTCCACTCTTTCCCCATCTATTTGCCATGAAGTGATGGGACCAGATGTCATGATCTTAGTTTTCTGAATGTTGAGCTTTAAGCCAACTCTGTTACTCTCCCCTTTCACTTTCATCAAGAGGCTCTTTAGTTCTTCTTCACTTTCTGTCATAAGGGTGGTGTCATCTGCATATCTGGGGTTATTAATATTTCTCCTGACAATCCTGATTCCAGCTTCTGCTTCCTCCAGCCCAGGGTTTCTCATGATGTACTCTGCATCTAAGTTAAATAAGTAGGGTGACAATATACAGCCTTGACGAACTCCTTTTCCTATTTGGAACCAGTCTGTTGTTCTATGTCCAGTTCTAACTGTTGCTTCCCGACCTGTATACAGTTTTCTCAGAGGCAGGTCAAGTGGTCTGGTATTCCCATCTTTTTCAGAATTTTCCACAGTTTATTGTGATCCACACAGTCAAAGGCTTTGGCATAGTCAATAAAGCAGAAATAGATGTTTTTTTGGAACTCTCTTGCTTTTTCCATGTTCCAGCAGATGTTGACAATTTGATCTCTGGTTCCTCTGCCTTTTCAAAAACCAGCTTGAACATCAGGAAGTTCACGGTTCACATATTGCTGAAGCCTGGCTTGGAGAATTTTAAGCATTACTTTACTAGTGTGTGAGATGAGTACAATTGTGCAGTAGTTTGAACATTCATTGGCATTACCTTTCTTTGGGATTGAAATGAAAACTGAACTTTTCCAGTCCTGTGGCCACTGCTGAGATTTCCAACTTTGGTGACATATTGAATGCAGCACTGTCACAGCATCTTCTTTTAGAATTTGATATAGCTTAACTGGAATCCCATCACCTCCACTACCTTTATTCATAGGGATGCTTTCTAAGGCCCACCTGACTTCACATTCCAGGATATCTGGCTCTAGGTGAATGTGAGTGATCACACCTTCATGATTATCTGGGTTGTGAAGATCTTTTTGTACAGTTCTTCTGTGTATTCTTGCCACCTCTTTTCAATGTCTTCTGCTTCTGTTAGGTCCATACCATTTCAGTCCTTTATGGAGCCCATCTTTGCATGAAATGTTCTCTTGATATCTCTAATTTTCTTGAAGAGATCTCCAGTCTTTCCCTTTCTGTTGTTTTCCTCTATATCTTTGCATTGATCACTGAGGAAGGCTTTCTTATCTCTCCTTGCTATTCTTTGGAACTCTGCATTCAAATGGCTATAACTGGCTATAACCCGATACAAAATAAAGTTTGAAAAAAAAAATGTCTGACATTCAATAAAAAAGTCATTGAGAACTTTAAAATGTAGAAGATAATGTCTAAATTTTAGGTAGTTAGAATAGGAAAAAAGGAGTCTAGAATGGCAGTGAAGAAGAAGACAAAGAAGGGTAAAGCCCATGGAAATAAAACAAAGGAAGGTCTGAGGACTGGAGTGAGAACCTCAGGTGAAACAAACAGCCCTCCTGGCTATCCCAGTTTACATAGGGCAGGCTCAGGGGAAGGAGAAAAAACATACAAATAGGAGCCAAAATTGAGCAGCGGACTCCTCTTCTCTTCTCATCTTTTGGGTTGGCCCTCATGCCTCAAGCTTCCCTTGTGGCTCAGAGGGTAAAGCATCTGCCTGAAATGTGGGAGACCTGCATTCCATCCCTGTGTGGGGAAGATCCCCGGGAGAAGGAAATGGCAACTCACTCCATTATTCTTGCCTGAAAAACGCCATGGATGGAGAAGCATTGTGGGCTGCAGTCCATGGAGTTGAACAGAGATAGACACATCTAAGCAACTTCACTTTCACTTTCATGCCTCGAGGATGTATTTGCTTGCCAAATAAAACTGAGCTGTAACACTGGTCCCTCTGTTGCTTCAAAATTTGCTGCAGTGAGACAGAACTGAGGAAATTACAAACTCCCCTGCTACATAGCAAAGAGAAAATTAGATCATAGCAACCCCCAAATTACAAAGATGATAATAATTAGCACATAAAATTTCAATCATTATTTTAATAGTATTCCATATGTTCCAGAAACTAAAGACTAAATATGTTAAGTGGATTCATGAAAGATAGAGGCAAGGATTGAGAAAATGCAAGAAAGGTTTAACAAGGACCTAGAAGAAATAAAAAAGAGTCAATATATAATGAATAATGCAATAAATGAGATCAAAAACACTCTGGAGGCAACAAATGGTAGAATAAGGGAGGCAGAAGATAGGATTAGTGAAATAGAAGCTAGAATGGTAGAAACAAATGAATCAGAGAGGAAAAAAGAAAAACGAATTAAAAGAAATGAGGACAATCTCAGAGACCTCCAGGACAATATTAAACGCCACGACATTCGAATCGTAGGAGTCTCAGAAGAAGACAAAAAGAAAGACTATGAGAAAATACTGGAGGAGATAATAGTTGAAAACTTCCCCAAAATGGGGAAGGAAATAATCACCCAAGTCCAAGAAACCCAGAGAGTCCCAAACAGGATGAACCCAAGGCAAAACACCCCAAGATGCATATTAATTAAATTAACAAAGATCAAACGCAAAGAACAAATATTAAAAGCAACAAGGGAAAAACAACAAATAACACATAAGGGGATTCCCATAAGGATAACAGCTGATCTTTTAAGAGAAAGTCTTCAGGCCAGGAGGGAATGGTAAGACATACTTAAAATGATGAAAGAAAATAACCTACAGCCCAGATTACTGTACCCAGCAAGGATTTCATTCAAATATGAAGGAGAAATCAAAAGCTTTATAGACAAGCAAAAGCTGAGAGAATTCAGCACCACCAAACCAGCTCTCCAACAAATACTAAAGGATATTCTCTAGACAGGAGACACAAAAACGGTGTATAAACTCGAACCCAAAACAATAAAGTAAATGGCAACAGGATCATACTTATCAATAATTACCTTAAACGTAAATGGGTTGAATGCCCCAACCAAAAGATAAAGACTGGCTGAATGGATACAAAAGCAAGACCCCTACATATGTTGTCTACAAGAGACCCACCTCAAAACAGGGGATACATAGACTGAAAGTGAAGGGCTGGAAAAAGATATTCCATGCAAATAGAGATCAAAATAAAGCAGGAGTAGCAATACTCATATCAGATAAAATAGACTTTAAAACAAAGGCTGTAAAAAGAGACAAAGAAGGACACTACATAATGATCAAAGGATCAATCCAAGAAGAAGATATAACAATTATAAATATATATGCACCCAACATAGGAGCACCTCATTATGTAAGACAAATGCTAACAGTATGAAAGGGGAAATTAACAATAACACAATAATAGTGGGAGACTTTAATACCCTGCTCACACCTACGGATAGATCAACTAAACAGAAAATTAACAAATAAACACAAACTTTAAATGATACAATAGACCAGTTAGACCTAATTGATATCTATAGGACATTTCACCCCAAAACAATGAATTTCACCTGTTTCTCAAGCACACATGGAAACTTCTCCAGGATAGATCACATCCTGGGCCATAAATCTAGTCTTGGCAAATTCAAAAAAAATAGAAATCATTCCAAGCATCTTTTCTGATCACAGTGCAGTAGGATTAGATCTCAATTACAGGAGAAAAACTATTAAAAATTCCAACATATGGAGGCTGAACAACACGCTGCTGAATAACCAACAAATCACAGAAGAAATAAAGAAATCAAAATATGCATAGAAATGAATGAAAATGAAAACACAACAACCCAAAACCTGTGGGACACTGTAAAAGCAGTGCTAAGGGGAAAGTTCATAGCGATATAGGCATACCTCAAGAAACAAGAAAAAAGTCAAATAAATAACCTAACTCTACACCTAAAGCAACTAGAAAAGGAAGAAATGAGGAATCCCAGGGTTAGTAGAAGGAAATAAATCTTAAAAATTAGAGCAGAAATAAATGCAAAAGAAATAAAAATAGAACTTCTAGACATGACTAATACTATATCTAAGATATATGCTTGGAGAAATTAGTAGATTAGAAAATGAAGAATAAAATATTAGTGAATTTGTGGACCTAGCTATAGAAAATATCCCAGATGAAACAGAGAAAACCACTCAAAACAAACAACAAAAAAACACAGGGCCTCAGTATATTTTGAGATAACATCAAGAAACTAAACATATGTGTGATTGAAATTCTCAAAGGAGAGGAAAATGGAGGACTAAAAAAATAATAGTCTTTTTTTTTTTTTTCAAATGTGATGAAAACTCACACACTTAAGTATAAGAAACCAGAAGAAAACTACATTAAGGTACATAATGATCAAATTTCTCAAAATCAGTGATAAAAGAAAAATCTTGAAAGCATCAGAAAAAGAAGATTCAATGCAGAAAAGGAACAAGATGACAACAGTTTTTTTATCAGAATTAAAGTAATTAAAGACAATAAGTATTCTATTAACACAGAATGCACTATACCCAGCAACATACCTTTTAAAAGTAAGAGGAAAACCAACACTTTTATAAGTACTAAAGCAGAAAGATTTCAACACCAGCAGAACTGAATTGCAAAAAATAAATAAATAAATAAATAACATGGTATACGAAGCTCACCTTCTCACAAAGGAATAAAAAATGTCAGAAATGGTAATTACTTGGCTAAATAAAATGAGGCTTTTCTTGTAGTTATTATTATTTAAATCACTTTAAAAGATCACTGAGTAAGGGTGGGGTTCAGTTCAGTTCAGTCGCTCAGTCGTGTCCGACTCTTTGCGACCCCATGAACTGCAGCACGCCAGGCTCCGTATCCATCACCAACTCCCGGAGTTCACTGACACTCACGTCCATCAAGTTGGTGATGCCTTCCAGCCATCTCATCCTCTATTGTCCCCTTCTCCTCCTGCCCCCAATCCCTCCAAGCATCAGAGTCTTTTCCAATGAGTCAACTCTTCACATGAGGTGGCCAAAGTACTGGAGTTTCAGCTTCAGCATCAGTCCTTCCAAAGAAATCCCAGGGCTGATCTCCTTCAGAATGGACTGGTTGGATCTCCTTGCAGTCCAAGGTAGGGAATGTTAAATGACTTGTAAAGGTAATGAGCTTTCTCTATAAGGTGATGAGAATAGTCTAAAACTGGATTACAGTGATTGCTGCACAACTCTGTAACTACACTAAAAATATTGAATTTTAAACATTAAATGGGTGAATTTTATACTATGTAAATTATATCTCAATAAAACTGTTTCTAAAAGATAATTTTCTATTTACGCTAAAAAAAACAATATGTTGTGGGTTTATGACATGTAGAATTAAAATGTATTACAACAGGAGCACAAAGAACAGAAGAGAAAAGTAATTTAAAAATTACATGATTAATTCAAAAGAAGGCACACAAAGAAGGAAAATAAAACAAAGGTGGAATTTCCTGGTGGTCCAGTGGTTACTTCTGAACTTTCCACAGATTATGTTAAGTAGTTAAAATAGGAAAAAGAGTCCAGAATGGCGGTGGCTAAAAGACAAGGAAGGGAAAGCCCACGGAAAATAGAACAAAGGAAGGTTCGAGGACCAGAGTGAGGGCCTCAGGTAAAACAAAGTGCACACCTGACTAGCCCAACTTACATAGGGCAGGCCCAGGAGAAGGAAAAAACATATAAAAAAGAGGAGCCAAAGAGCCAGGGCTTACTCTCTCCGGCGTGCTCTGTGCCTCTGTCTCTCTCTCTCCTCTTCACGTCTTTTGGGTTGGCATGCCCTGATGCCTCAAGGATGAATTTTCCTTTATTTTCTAAATAAAACTGAGCTGTAATACGGAGCTGTAACACTGTCCGTGAGCTGTGATGCATGGAGGGCTTTAATGTCCATGGCTTCAAATTTTTGTTGTGACAAGAAAGAACCAAGGAAATCACAGGCTCCCCTGACAGATTTGAACCCTGATCAAGGAGCTAAAATCCCCCCATCCAAGAGGCATGGCCAAAAAAAAAAAAAAAAAAAAAAGAAAACCAAAATGCTCTATTAATATAAATAAAATGCATTTCTAAGTACAAGGTATTAAGAGGCATAAAGAGATACCAATTATTTGATACCAGTGAAATGTCTCCTTTGTCAAAATTATATAGCAGTTCTAAACACTTATACATGTAATAGAGTTTGAAAATGCATGAAGAAAAAACAAACAAACAAAAAAAACCTGGAAAGAAAATAGACAAATTTTCAGTTATCTTCAGATGTTAAAAGATCTGTCTCAATAATGAGAAATACAACTAGACAGAAAATCAGTTGAGATATGGAAGACTTCAACAGTATTATCAGACATTTTCACCTAATTGAACTTCACAGAATGCTCCGTGTAAAAATGGCAGTATACACAGCTTGTTCAAGTGCACAGAACATTTACCAAATAGAGCATATACTGGGGCCACTATAATTATTTCAATGAATTTTAAAATAACCAATTCATACAAATGTAGTTCTCCAACCACAATAGAATAAGACAGCCAATAAAGTAAGTTATATGGAGTACACATAAATGTCTGGGAAATAAATATACTCTGAAATAACACATATCAAAGAGCTAATGAAAGGGGAAACTAAAAAGTATTTTAACTGAGATAAAAACACAGGGCAAAATATTAATATTTATAGGATGCAGTTAAACAAGTAGGTTGGGGGAAATTTATAAAACTGATTATATTAGAAAGACCTCAAACCAATGACCTTAGCTTCTACCTTAAGAATCTTAAAAAAAAAAAAATCAAATGAAACCAATAGCAAGCAGAAGAAAGGACATAGGGCAGTTTTATGAGACTGAGGCCTTAACACGTGGACTCTTTTGTTTGTTCCTTGCTCAGTCATGTCCAACTCTTCATGACCCCATGGACTGTAGCTGGCCAGTCTCCTCTGTCCATGGAATTCTCCAGGCCAAGAACACTGGAATGGGTTGCCATTTCCTTCTCCAGATCCTCCCTATGTTTCTTTAGATTCCTCTGTTGTGTGTGTGCATAGTGGTTCAGTTGTATTGTTGAGACCTTTGGACTGTAGCCCACCAGGCTCCTCAGTCCATGGGATTTTTCAGGCAAGAATACTGGAATGGGTTGCCATTTTCCTTCTCCAGTGGACTCTTTTGCTATCTTCAAAAGATAGCATTAGAACTAAATTAAAGTGCATAATACCCAGCTTCCCAGGTGATCCAGTGGTAAAGGATCCCCTTACCATGCAGGAGATTCAGGAGACTTGGGTTTGATCCCTGGGCCAGGAAGAAGCCTTGGTGTAGGAAATGGCAACCACTCCAGTTATTCTTGTCAGGAAAACCCCATGGACCGAGGAATCTGGCAGGCTACACTCTATAGGGTTGCAAAGAGTCAGAGGCAACTGAAGTGACTGTGCACGCACACAAGTGGGTAGAATACCCAGCTCCTGTTACAAAATTACTTGGAGTGTGTAAAAAACATCCATGTGGTCACAGAACTATTCTGTATTACTAATATAGGAGAGGCACAATTTTCCTTAACAATCATCTGTTAATTTTTATGAAAACACAAGATGAAGAAGAATGGAAGCCACTTCACTGGAAAGGCAGCACAGCATAGGAAACCTGGACTCAATTGTCTGGAGTTAAATCCTGGCATGGCTACATACTGGCTGTGAGACCCTGAAAAAATTACTTAATTTCTCAGTATCTCAATTTTGTCTGAAAGTGTGGGTAGTTTCAGCATCTACTCTAAAAGATCATTGTAAGTATTTAATACACAAAAGGTATCAAGAATGTACCTATTGTTCATAGTTAGCACTGTGTTATGCTGTGCTTAGTCACTCAGTCCTATCCAACTCTTTGGGACTCCATGGACTGTAGCCCACCAGGCTCCTCTGTCTATGGGGATTCTCCAGACAAGAATACTGGAGAGGGTTGCCATGCCCTTCTCCAGGGGATCTTCCCAATCCAGGGATGGAACCTAGGTCTCCCACATTGCAGGTGGATTCTTTACCATCTGAGCCACTAGGGAAGCCCCATAGGGAGCACTATCTGTTGTTAAATAAGCATTAGAAATTGCCACATTTTATTCCTAGGATTTCCATTCAAATATTTCCACATATTGTTCAAATCCCATTTTCACTGTTTTGTTCAAATATAATTAAGAAAGATGTTTCTTATAATATTATAAAAGGGAAATAGATTACAAGCATTTCACTCTTAAAAGTGAATATCAAATGGGCACTTCATGTTACTTTAGGACAATCAACAATGAGACAGAGGATGAATTGAAGAATGAAAATAATTAATTTAGTGAACTGCACAGTTTATAGCTCTACAGACTACACAGACCCTGAAAGGGAGACTAAGTAGTGTTGAAAAAAGCTTTAGGAATGAATAGCAGGAAGAAAAAGAGGTGAAAAAGCACAATAATGATAGATATATGAAAACTAGGATTTGCTTTCTATCTTTCTCAGAGTTTGTTTTGTATTATTTCTTTTTCCTGCAAAAAATTAAAACATGCTTCTGACATTTTGGCTCATTGGAAGTAGAAAATCTTTAGTCATGAAGACATATAAAACAATGCATAAATATACATATGAACAAATTAGTGTATAACTCCAAGAGATCTAAAACAGAGTGATTCTATTTAATTGAAATATATTATTATAAATACAAAGCAAATATAATAAATAAAAACCACTTATTTTAATATAAAATCATTTCTTGACCTCTTACTCAGGAACAAAATAATATTTTCTTAATTCTAATACATTAAAAGCTTTGAGAACCCCCTGAATTCTACTTAATGGAGGAACAGAATCCAGTGAAACTCTCCACATGAGAGAATATAGAATTTCTGATCATCCCTTTCTTAACTGGGCTGGCTCTTAAGGGTTTTCAATAGTGTTGCATATTTGATAATGAATTGAGAAAAACTAACACAATTAAAAGAACATTGCTATTATGGTTAAAAGTATTAAATCTACAGGTACGTCAACTTAGAAGCATGAGAAAAAAAATCATCTTTAAAACTACAGTTGAGCTCTGTACTATGGTTGTTACTTATGTAAAATTTCAATTATAAAATATTTTATCTTTATCAAAAGCTATTAGATAAACATATTTATACATATATATTGGTTTTTAAGAACAAATTTACAATTTTACTTCAAAAAGTTCTTTTGTAGCATTTTTATTTCTCAAAAATAATGCTTTTTGCATAATTTTGAAAATTATAAATATAAAAATATTAATATTTATCACCGGTTTCAAAATAAGCAAGTAAATATAAATGTATTCAAATTAGATTGTATATTATTGTTCTAAAAATTCTAAACTTGAAATGATCATAGCTCCCTTTAAAAATTACCTTTACCAAGATGATTTTTTTTCCCCTTGTTTTGTTGTCCAAGAACTTACCAACTTCAGAAACAACAAAAGTCCAATGAAAACGCTTGATTAACTCAGTAATTACATGTCAGCCTTTTGCTCCAAAACTACTTTTTCCTGAGTTTAAGCCTTCTGAAAATAGGAGTCACACAAAGAGGAGATCTTGATGACTTGATTCTTCTCTTTGATTTTAAGCTTTCTCTAACAATTAATTGACTACTTCTACTGACTTTAGCCCTTTTATTTCATTGTCAGTACTAACAGAAGACTCCATTCTAACATTCTAACATAAATTTCTAGGCACATATTCATTACACACTGTTTCAATACCTCAGATCTTTCAATGAATCTCTGTATTTATGTCTTTAAATTCAGCGCTTCCCTCAGTGTGGCACTAACCTATCTTTTCAGCCTTAATTCTAACAGCTACTTCAAGAAGAACCAGCCAATAGATATAGAAACCCATATATATCTTTATCAGATCTGAAAATATGATGTACTAATTTCCTTCTTTTTTCTTTTTTTAATTTTTTTTTAAATTGGAGTATAATTCCTTTACTCTGTTTTATTAGTTTCTGTTGTATATCAATGTGAATCAGCTATATGTATACATATATCCCCTCCCTCTTGGGTGTCTCTCTCACCCTCCACCCTACTCCTCTAGGTAATCACAGATTCTCTCTTCTGTTAATATTTCTGAAAGAAAACCTATCATCTATCTATGCATCTATCTATACCTATCTCCTGAAATACAAGCCATTACCATTCATTTTGCACTGCATTTTTTTTTTTTTTTTTGGTGTGTTCACATTATAACTGTTGGTTCCATTCCATGCATTGCACAGGCATAAAAAGGTGACTTAAAAACAAAATAGGAACTCTTTATCAGAGGCAGCCAGAAGAAGCACATTTAGCTCCTTTTCCCAGGCCTACATCTTCCTTTTCCCCCTTGTCTCATTTCATAAAATAATGATCAGGAATTCTGCTGGAGATTCTGGATGAGTCTCAACTTCTTAGAATCCTTGTACAAACTGAAGTTTTAGAACCAATCAAACAGGGTTTACTTAATCTTTGTAAAGTATTATCAAAAATCTTTTCACTTAATATAACAAATATTTTCCCCTATGTTTCAAATTCTTCAAAAATATTTAGTATTTTATCTAACTCATCTTCTACATGTTTCATAATGATCTTTTATTTTTGGTAGTACAGTTGAGGGATATTATAAATAAGACTACTGTGAACATTTGTACAAGTCTTTATGTTTTCTTTTCCATTATAAATACATAGATATTGAATGAATGGGGCATTGATAGCTGTATGTTTTCACTTCTAAACCAACTGCCAACTTGTGTTTTAAATGGACTCTACTATTTTGCATATCTGCTGTCAGTGAATGAAAATAATAGCTCATGTCTCAAC
Source organism: Bos indicus x Bos taurus (assembly GCF_003369695.1). Lineage (NCBI taxonomy): Eukaryota > Metazoa > Chordata > Mammalia > Artiodactyla > Bovidae > Bos > Bos indicus x Bos taurus. The sequence continues at coordinate 101,153,593 of NC_040076.1, forward strand.
ACTTATGTTCATTCTTATGTTTTAATTTCTCTGTGTTTTTGTTTTCTCAAAAGTGAGATAGTTTAGATTAATTTAGATAATGTTCTAAGACATGTATCTGAATTCAATAAATGGTAGTCATTAAAATTATTATGCTTCTTATTTTATTTTTAGTAATATTGTTTATTTCCCCAATTCTGTAATCCTAACACATATGTACAGTGATTTAATATAATGCTGGTTGCTGTGCATGCTCACTCATGTTCAACTCTTTGTGACTCCATAGACTACAGGCTCCTCTGTCCATGGGATTTCTCAGGCAAGAATATTGGAGTGGGTTGGCATTTCCTACTCCAGGGGATCTTCCCAACCCAGGGATCAAACCCGAGGCTCCTGCATTGGCAGGGGGATTCTTTACCACTGTATCACCTTGGGAAGCTGATTTTATATAATAAATAATCCATTAATGTTTTTGAGTTATGAAGGCAATGAGTTATAGAGAGTAAGGAAGTATATGAAAAAGAACATCAAAAGTGATCATAATCTTACTAGCACATCTGTCCAAATGTGGCATCAAGGGGAACAAAGGGAAAAGGAAGAGATGATACTCTTTTCAATGGTGTGTCTGGGGTCAGTTCTAGTGACTGGATTCTCATCCTCCCCTTTTCTTTAAGTACTTTATTACGTTTAAAAAATCAGCTTTATTGAGATATAATTAACATATAAACTTTAAGATATTTAAAGTGTATGTCATGGTGATTTAACACATATAAATATTGTAAAAGGGTTTCCTGCCTTTGTCTAAATAATTTTCATACCCATTACCTCACATAGTTATCTTTTTTTGCAAGAATATTTAGCCTTTATCCTCTTAGTAAATTTCAAGTAAACAATACAGTTTTCAACTAGAGTCACCACATTTATATTGTAGCCTCAGATACTATTCATCTTGTTCAGATGCTAAGTCACATCTGACTCTTTGCAACCACATGGACTGCAGCATGCCAGGCCTCCCTGTCCTCCACCATCTCCAGGAATTTACCCAATTTCATGTCCATTGATAGCGATGCTATCCAACTATCTCATCCTTTGTCACCCTATTCTCCTTTTGCCTTAGATTTTTCAAAGCATCAGGGTCTTTTCCAATGAGTTGCATCTTTGCATCTGGTGACCAAAGTATTGGAATTAAAACTTCAGCATCAGTATTTCCAATGAATATTCAGGGTTGATTTTCCCTAGGATTGATTGGTTTTATCTCCTTGCTGTTCCCATTCTGGAAAATGTATACTGGTCATACGTTCAAATCATTCTAACATAATTATGTATATATTTTCTGTCTATTCCTCCCATATACCAGATAGTATCTTTCTCTAACACATTCCTTGAAAACCTGCTATGTATGTACATGAAAGTCACTTAGTCATGTCTGACTCTTTGCGACCACATGGACAGTAGCTCATTGGTGATTCCATCCATGGGATTTTCCAGACAAGAATACTGGAGTGGGCTGCTATTTCCTTCTCCAGGGGATCTTCCTGACTCAGGGACTGAACCCCAGTCTCCTGCATTGCAGGCAGACTCTTTACCTTCTGAGCCACCAGGGAAGACCCGGCTACTTCACCCTGCTAGAAACTACTAAGGAGAGGTCTGAGGGAAGGCAAATAAATACAGCAAATTTGTGCTTTTGGCATTAATATTTTTACTGGAAAAACAATATCAAAACTGATTCCAGCACATTGAAAAAAAATTACACTTTTCCTAAGACTTTTATATATTTTCAGGTATTGTCATACTATATTTATCATTTTAAGCACATTAAAATTGCAAATTGGAGTCAGAAGTAAATTTGATAGCTCTGAATTTTAAGAAGACTAACAAAAAATGATAATTTTTTGCATAGCTGAAATTTGTAACAATTCTTTTCAATATAAATTATACTCCTACAACATATACTAACTGCTATAACACAAAAGCAATAGAAATTTCTGATTTATACTGAGTATCAAAAGTTCATGTGAAAAAACAAGTCTGGCAGTTAAGATACAAAGAATTAGGAGCATTTCCAAGTGATCACTTGAAATTTAGGAGGCAAAGAAGGGGAGCCAGGAAACATCAGATTATAGAAGGTAGTCAAAACCCAAGACAGCGAAGAGAGAAACAAAGAAAAATATATGGTTATTTTTAAAAGAACCTGATAGCAAACAGAACCTAGGAGAACACCAATATTTAAAGGGTCAACAGAATAAAGGCTGTAATGGAGACCAAAAATAAATTTTAGAATTGGAAAGAAAACCCAGAAAATGTAACAGACGTGGTTGGTAATCTAGATAAAATGCATTTTTTCCTTTTAAGAAGAATTGAAACTTCTGTTCTTGATAATCATCTTTTCACCTCATGAAGCTCTTATGTTGTCAGGGCAATCTATTCCAAGCACAAGTTTCAGGACTGAATCTTGATTTTTAGCAATGATTTATACTCTTCCTTGACTTGGCGTTAGAATCACAGCAATGCCCAGGGTCTATCCCGGGGATTATATTTCAATTGTTGGTAGGAACACAGAACTCCTATATCTTTAACTTCTTTCCCCGTGGAAAGATTTAAAAATATGAGACAGCAAAACAGACACAGGTGTATAGAACAGTCTTTTGGACTCTTTGTGGGGGGGGTGATGATTTGGGAGAATGGCATTGAAACATGTATAATATCATATAAAAAATGAATCGCCAGTCCAGGTTCGATGCAGAATACAGGAAGCTTGGGGCTGTTGCACTGGGATGACCCAGAGGGATGGTATGGGGAGGGAGGTAGGTGGGGGGTTCAGGATGGGGAACACGTGTACACCCATGGCAGATGTATGTTGATGTATGGCAAAACCAATACAATATTATAAAGTAAAAAAAAAAGTAATAATAATAATAATAATAAAAATTTTTTAAAAATAAAAATACCAGTTTGAGACTCAACATCAATTAAATCCATCAGAAATTCTGAATGTAAGAATAGGATATAGGCATTAAAAAATAAAATTCTCTAGATGAATCTAATCTACAGACAGAGTTAAGAACAAATTCTCTAAAGCTGCATGTCATCACTTTTGTAGGAACTGGCTTAGAAAAGAATATATGACACAAGCTAGCTTGAAAATTACAAAGAGAAATTACCAGTAGGTGAGGAAAAATAATAGAAATATTTCTCCTGTCTCAGAAGTATCTCTATAATGAGGCTGTCCAACATAGTAGCCACTGACCACATGAGGTTCCTGAGTACTTAAAATGTGGCTAATACAACTAAGAAATAAGTTTTTAAATTTTATTTAATTTTAATTAATTTTTATTTTGATTTAAAAACACATACATTCATGATTAGAAAAGTTTTAAGTATATTAAAAAAATGGGGTATATGAATCTATATTCTCAACTGTACATTTCATTAAATATACATCAAATGCTTCTGATTAAAATTTTGTGTCCAAATTGAGACATTCAATACAAATTAGATCCCCAAGATCTGACATGAAAAGGAAATAAAATATCTCAAAAATTTTTTAAAAATCTCAAAAATATGTTTCTGCAGAGTAAGTGCTGGAATAAGGCTATTTTTATTGTTTGGTTTAAATAATATATATAATTTAAATGATTTCACCTGGCTCTATTTACTTTTCTAAACATAGTGTCTAGAAATTTTTAATTACATATGTTGTTTCCATTATATTTTCTGGGCTGCTCTGACTAGATGTGAGTGAAAATAAAACATGCAGCTGCCATAGATAGCCCTCTTGCTACCAGCATGAGGATAAAAATCACAGTGTAGGGGAAAACCAAGCTGATGGTAGATATATTGAACAAGAGCCTTGGTGGAAACATGCTAATTTTTCCAGACTACCAGACATTTTCAGTTATTTCCCCATACTTCTTATATTAGCTGTCTATTGCTACTTAACAAATTACCCCAAACATGTATTGTTTTATTGGTTAAAACAATAGGGAGTTATTATTTTACAGTTTCTGTGAGGCAGAAAACTAGATATGCCTTAGCTAGGTACCTCTGACTCAAGGTTTCTGACAAGTCTGTGTAATTATGAGGTGAGCGGGGCTGTGGCTTGACTGGGGTATGATCCGCTTCCAAGATCATGCATATGGTGCCATCAGGATTCAGTTTCTCACAGGTTACTGGACAAGAGTGTCAGTTCCTCACTGGCTGTTAGCTAGAGACTTCCCTGAGTTCCTTGCCACATGAGCCCATCCAAAGGGCAGCTCACAATATGGCAGCTGGTTTCCTCAAACAAGAGAGAAAACTCAAGATAGAAGCCACCATCTTTTTATAACCTAATCTCTGAAGTGATAGGCTATTACTTTTGCCATATTTGACTCAAAGTGAGTCACTAGGTCCAGCCCACACTGAAGGACAATATTTAAATAAGGGCATGAGTATTAGAAAGTGTGAATCCTCAGAGACTATTTTATATACTGCTTTCTATGCTTCTTTATGCATTTCATCCAATCTCAGAGGTAACCACTACCCTGAAATTGCAAATGTTATTTATAGGTAAGTATTTATATTTTTACCTAAGTTAATGAATTCATAATAATAAATATTATTTATTAAAGATCTATAATATCTTTGTAGTATTTAAATATAAAATGTATATATCCATTTGCTTTCCACCATCAGCATATATTGATGTTCATACTGGATGATCTAGTTCATATAATTTACTTGCTATACAATATTTCATTGTATTAATAAGTCAAAGTTACCAAGAAATAATTAGGGTTTCTTCTTCACATTTATTCTACTACAAAGTGAAAGTGAAAGTTGCTCAATTTGAGTCTTTGCAACCTCATGCAGTCCATGGAATTCTTCAGACCAGAATACTGGAGTGGGTAGACATTCCCTTCTCCAGGGCATCTTCCCAACCCAGGGATCAAACCCAGATCCCCCCCACTGCATGTAGATTCTTTACCAATTGAGCCACAAAGGAAGCCCAAGATTACTGGAGTGAGTAGCTTATCACTTCTCCAGTGGATCTTCCCAATCTAGGAATGGTCTCCTGCATTGAAGGATTCTTTACCAACTGAGCTCTCAGGGAAGCCTGATTCTATTACAAAGAATGTTGTGAAAGATGTTTTTCTAAATGGTCTCTGTGCATATATGGGAGAGTCTCCCTAGACCTAGGATTACTGGGATGTAAGGAATATGAAACTTCACATTTATTATTAGATATTGCCAAGTTTCTTTCCAAAAGTTACATTAATTTGTGGTTTTGCCAGCAAAGTGTAGGAGTTCTTGGTTCATTGGCACTTGAATTTATTGAATATAACTACGGTTTTCCATTTTGTGGCTATAAAATCTCATTTTATTATGGTTTTAATTTGATCTCCCTGATTACTCGAGGTTGTGAAAATTCAGCTTACTTTTATATGTGAATTTTGGCACTAAGATTCCCTTCTCAAAGGCTTGTTGTTTATATACTTTGTCCCTTTTCGATTAGTTCTCTGTATGTGTGTGTGTTTGTTTTAAACTTAATCATTGGAGCTTTCTGTACATTCTTGATAGAAACTCTTTATCTAACATATTGGCAACAATATTTCCTTCCAGTATCTGACTACTTCTTTTTAATTTTTAACATATTAATTCTTATGAAAATCTTAAATTTTAGCAAAAATTTATTTCAATATTTCTTTTATGATTTATGGTTTTTGTAAATTGCTTAAGGAAATATTTCTACCCTAAATTCATAAAAATATTATATTTTTGCTTCCCTCTTGGTCACTAAAATATCCAACTGAAAAAAAATGTTATTGTTTTATTGTGTTGATTGCATCTAGTAGTTCTAAGCATTTGGTAATAATTTCTCTATCTCTCTCTTTTTCTTTTTTTTTCCTTGTCTGGATCAGAAACAGACCATGTTAATTTTTAAGCTACTCTGTGCTATGCTACTCTGTGCTATTTTTTTCCATTACTTGTACTAAAAAGTATCCTTAATGAAAACAAGAGGTAAAACAGATACAATTCAATAAAAGATAAGCTATTCAACAATTTAAAGTGCTACAGAAAGTTAAAGAAGTGTAAAGTAGAAATGTTTCACTTATTTGTCATTGGTGATAACAAATCCAGGAATAGTTTGACAGAAACCAGAAGCTGATGAGTTGAAAGCTGTACTGGTTGTTAGTGTTATTCTCTCTATGTTTCCACCTCTCAGTCTCCAGAATCATGTTGAGATTGTACTTCCTGGCCCCACTGTGGTAGGCCTTTGACTAGTTTCAGCCAATGAGCTGTGAGGGAGAGTTGCCTGCATCCCTTTATGGCTGAAGGTTTCATTATTACATTCAGAGTTGTTTCCCCCACCACAGCAGCCACTAAGTTCTCATGGTTTGCTCCTTTATTTGGATGGGTCTAGAAGTGAGGAGACCTGCATAAGAGTAAGTGAATCTTTCTCATTACAAGCCCCTGTGATGTTGGAATTTATCTCCACAACACATCAGAACCTAGCCTGACATTATGTAAGTTGATATAAGACGGGTGTGAACTCATGTCCATAGCATAAGGTGTAGTAACGAATAATGGAATATCTCAGCAGCTTTAAACAACAAAATTTCATTTTTCTTACAAGCTACATGTCCATCATGAGTTAACTGTGGGCTCTGCTCCACATTTTTCTCACTCTAGGCCCCAGGCCAACAGAGCAGTCACTATCTGGAATGTCGCCAGTTGTTGGGGTAGAGTGAGAAAAGTATGTGGCAAATCCACACAGGCTCTTTAAGCCTCAATATGACACATGTCAATTCCACATATATTTTCTTTTAGTTTAGGTTCCCTACAAGTAGCTCCTGAACTAGTGGTTCATGTAAAAGTAATATAAATAGTGTTTATGGCTAAACCAGCAGGAGGGTGGGGAAATGGGAATGAAAGGAAAGGAAGCCAAGATATGTTGCAACATCAAGCAAAGTGCCCTAAAATTTTGGCTCCATCTTCAAGGTAGCTCTGGAGACTGGTCAAATGAAGCCTGAAATGTCCAAACCAGGGGGGCATAGAACCTGCATTATTTTTCCTTGCTACTTGTCAGCTACTTTCTCAGGGTTTCCACTGTGGTGATATAAAATTCCAGGCTTTGGGGACTCCAGTGACACTAAATAGTGTCACAGATCTGGATATTAGCAGTGAAAACACAGGAGTCTTTGTGCATGAAATTGCAAAGGGCTCCTAGGGGATAGGAAGGTACTGACAGTTCTGGTATGGATGTCAATGACAAGGCACAAAACACCTAAGCTTCAGGAGGCTGGGAAGTGTAATCCTACTGTATTAGCAGGAGGAGGTACTGACAATAGCCAGTGAGTAGCACTAATCACAATCACAAGGAACTGGGAGATAAAATAGAATTGCAGATTTTTATAGCAACATTATTAAATAACTAATGTGTCCAAGTGGAGAAGGCAATAGCACCCCACTCCAGTACTCTTGCCTGGAAAATCCCATCGACAGAGGAGCCTGGTAGGCTGTAGTCCATGGGGTCGCTAAGAGTAGGACACGACTGAATGACTTCACTTTCACTTTTCACTTTCATGCTTTGGAGAAGGAAATGGCAACCCACTCCAGTGTTCTTGCCTGGAGAATCCCAGGGACAGGGGAGCCTGGTGGGCTGCCATCCATGGGGTTGCACAGAGTCAGACACGACTAAAGCAACTTAGCAGCAGTGTGTCCAAGTGGAGTGGAAAGGAGAAGGAAAGAAGAGGAGAGGATAGAAGGAGAATAAGGGAGGATGAAAGAAAACACAGGTTGAAGGTTGAAGCAGATTTTTTCTTTCTTTTAGCATTTAAAGTCCTTGAGTGGGACTTCCCTGGTGACTCAGTGGTTAAGATGCCACAATTCCAAAGCCTGGGGTATGGATTTGATCACAGGTTAGGTGACTAAGATTCTACATGCTACACAGCACTGCAAAGAAACTAAAAACAAACAAACAAAAACAAGAACCCAAATGTCCATGAAAAAGAAAATGGAAAAATAAATTTAAAGGAAATAAAAGTCTCTGAGAATATGCTGACATGCATACACATATGTGTGTGTGTGCGTGTGACATACGTATGTATGTATTTTGTATGTATTTGGAGAGAGAGACAGAGACAGAGAGTATGTCATTACAGAAGGTGCCTTTGAAGATGTACTTAAGAAGAGAGAATAGATGAAGCAAGATTTTCTAGAAAACATAAAAGAATGGAATCCCCTGTACAGGTCAAATATTTTCATATATGTAGAAAGAAAAGACTTACTTAAATGAAAAAAGAAAAAACTAGTGATAAGACTGATTTGAAATGCAAATAAACCTACAGGCATGGGGCTGGGGAAGTAAGGATCTCAAGTGTCACCTGACCTCCCTTTTCTCTGAGTTAGAATCACCAAGTCATTTCTAGAAGGGGAGAAGGGGAAGAAGAGGGAACCTAGGAATACAGGCAAGTTGGGGATAAACACTGAGGAGAGTAAGAGAGGAGTCCCTAGCTTTATGATGAAGTGTGTATGGCAACAGTGAGGACCGATGAGGGTGCAGAATAGAAGTCTGAAGCGACTGACTCATATGCTTCCTCACATACTGAGCAGGTCTGGTGCTGTTGTGGAGAAGGGCTTTGGAAGATGGCAGCACAACTCTGTGAGAGGAAAAAGGGATTTGTGCTTTTGGCCATGGAGTGATTAATGTGAGCTTTTGCGTGGCATCATCTTGTAAGGAAATAAGAGAAGCTAAAAAAGTGCTGAAAGATAGGGAGAATACAATGTTACGAGCTGGATCAGCCAGAGTAGAACTAATGGTATAAGAGACCAATAAGGCAAGAAGTTGTATACATTAAACTACTGAACTTTTGACTATCATGGATTCTGCATTCAGAGAGATAGTGAGGTTAAGTGCAGGGCATTAATTTATAGTCAAGAAATTATAAGGTTAGGGTAGGATATTGGGCACTTTATTCACATGTAAAAATTGATTGAGACATTGAAATGACCAGGAGGTAGGACATAATGTTGTAATTTTGGCACATAATATTCTATAGTGCAAAATGCAGTGTTAATTGTTGAGACACCACTGTTGGAGTCCTGAACTTCTGGAATTAAATGTCTAAAACTATAAATTGTTTTTAAAACTATCTGTCCTCACTACTTAACTAGTTGTTTTACTAATGATATTCTTTCTCTTGAGAATTAAATGCAATAATGAATGTGATGTCTTATCTAATATGCAAAGTTGTAGGAAAATCCTCTCAGGTAGAACTAATAGTAAAGAATCTTCCTGCCAATGCAGGAGACTTAAGAGATGCACATTGGATTCCTGAGTCTGAAAGATCCCCTGGAGGAGGAAATGGCAACCCACTCCAGAATTCTTGCCTGGAGAATCCCATGGATAGAGGAGCCCAGCAGGCCACAGCCCTTGGGGTCGCAATGAGTCAGACACAACTGAAGCAACTTAGCACACAGGCGAATATTATGCTTGCATGTTCAAAATGGCACGTAATAGCATAGTAAATCAGAAATGTCCTATATGTGCTAAATTAAATTGAGCCAATATTTGAAAATGCCAGATATCATTGCTTTTGTTCAAATGCAGTGTGATTAGGGGAAAGAGGTAGTTGGCCTCAGATCATGTGGTATTGATCCATGTTCTCCTTAGATAAACAAGAATAATTTGATGTAAGTTACTATCTGTCTTTGTCTGGGAAATACAATTGAAAAGTAAGCAAGAAAACTAAATTGAGACTCCATTTAAGTAATAAGACAGAGCAGGATATGGTATTGTTACATTAAACACCCTGAAGTGAGTTAATATGACCATAATATGGTTTCTTTAAATAAGCCAATTATAGCATGTACAGGTAATTCATTATTATCAATATTAGTACATGAAGCTTAATCTTCCATTTCCTGTTTATATATCTATGAGACTTTAAAATGCATCACCATAAATGTAAATGATCTTATTTTACACTTTTATAGCCCACCCAGCTAGAAATGTTTTACTTTTCATTTAATTTTTAATTTTTTCATTCATATGCTTATTCTTTTATTCACTTATGTAAAATTGTTATCAATTAAAACTACATGGGGATTCAAATAAGATACATGATATATATTTGGTACATGTGTGTGTTATTATTTTTTAAAAAATCAGATATTAATTCACTGGTGGAAGAGGTGATTCTAATGTGACAATAGTTTAGCCTCCTATGTCTTAATATTTTAAAAGAGATATCTTCAAGGAGATAATCTGATGGGGGAAAACATATACAGAACAATAATTCAAATGTCAGAAAAAAACATTTTAAACTCCATAGAGAGATAGAGCTGAAATGTACACATGGAGATTCAGGGGAGGGAGAAATAGCATTTCTTCGAAAAAAGGAAAAAAAAAATTCTTATAGAAGAGAGGAATTCAAATTAACCACAAAGGATTAGCAAAATTTCTATGTCCATAAAGAGAAGAGTTATTGAGAGGAAAGAGTATACAGTTAAGACAGTGATGAACAAATTCATGAAGTAAAGCTCATCCCACTTTAAATTATTTTTCAACTAAATAAAATGGAAGCATCTTCACATTAGCTTTCCATGAATACATGCACACATGATTTTCCATTTTTCAAGAAAATTTCACATACATAATGAAGTGAGATCAGAATGACTTGATGCAGCATATTAATGGTAATAAAAGGAATAAGCAGGTTTATAATCTGTTTAAAATTAAAACTGACCAGCTTTGCTGATGGACTAGAAGAATTCAAAAGCAAAAGTCAAAAATAACTATAAGCTATTGATTTTACCAATTGAATTAGTGAATACATGTAATCTCATTAAAAATAATGAATGTCTTTCCTCTTAGAAAAGATATTTTCCATGTCTAGAGGGTTTATCTTTCTACCCTTCATGAACTGGGAACTGAAGTGAGCTATTTCTTACAATTTCTTGTCTAACTACTCAAACATCTCTCTCTATTTCTCCTCTCTTAATATAGTCAGAGCTTTTATTCATCCTTTCATGATTCAATGCACATTAATTCTGATGATTCCTCATCTAGATAGCCCAACATCACTTTAATGACCTTCAGATTCATTTTTCCAACAAAATACCAAACATCACAGTTAAGACCAACATCATTAAAACTGACAACAGTTTGACTCTTGCTTCTCCTTGTTTATCTCTTGTCTCAAAGAACAGCACTATCATCTACCATACTTTCAATGCTTAAAATCCAGGATCATCTCTGAATCCCTCTTTCTCCCATTTTGAACAATCAGCAGATCTGGGTGGTTTCAGTCAGTGTGCTTCCCCTAACAAATCTGTTCAGTTGATTAGTGTTTTTCTTTTCTTTTTTTTACTTTGAAGTGAAAGGTAACCTGGTTATTGGCTTATTAGTAAATTGGATTGATTTGATGTTGGAGATTTTCCAGGTAGTGCTTCAGAACAACAACAGGGATTAGGATATTGACCAGTGGGACTAAGACGGACATAAAAAATTAGAGATGTGTTTTGTCTGATAGAATAATAAAAATCTTATGTCATTGTACAAGACAGCATTAGTTTTGTAAGTAATAGTCAAATTTACTGTAAAATATCTTCTTTGTTCTCTTGATCTTCCTGTCATTTAAAACATCACAATATACTTTCATTTTGCCCTAAATCATATAAAACATTAATTAATGCTCTGAATTAGTCAATGATTAATGATTACTTATAAATAAGTTTTTATAAATGTGTGATTATTTTCCTTTACCATATTATATCAATATATACAGCATATATATTATATTATGTTTTTTATGCTGTGATTGAAATAAAAGAAACTTTGGAATATATAAACATGTACTTACATTTTTTTTGCCTCCAATTTCTACCTCATCAAATGTGGTTAAATCTGTATCTACGTTCAAGGATAAAATAATAACTATTTAAAGGTCTCCTAATTTCTTTAAATAATTCCCTGAAAACATTACACTTTGTTTAGGATATGTTTGTTTAGCAAAGTTAAAACAAAATGTTACACATATTTGAAAGTTAATGATTATTGATTTATATATAAATTTAACCCAAAGAAAGCAAAATATCATCTCAAATTGCTTTATATTAATGAGTATTCTTTTAAAAATCTCAATTTATAGTCTTTTATGATGCTGAAAGAAGAGATTAGCTTCGAATTTGACCTGAAAAGCTGATCTTTAGCTGAATTTGAGTAGTGATTATACAGAGCTGAATCACTCTGCAGAATAACGTAAAAAGAATGTATATTCTTTACAGTTTCCAGAAACAAGATCCATAGACTATAGAATGGCTTTATCATTGATAGAGTAGTAACTAGAAGAGCTTTATGAGGAGGAATAGCTAATGAACTTTAAAAATTTTTTCACTGAGAAATACAGAAATAAAAATGTCTAGAAGTAATAAAATGAATACAGCTAAATACATTTTTAAAAGGGAAACATGCGATGAGTACCCACACAGATTAAGCCACTACCATTATGAACAACCCACTTCCTAGCCCTTCTAATCACTGTTCCCTATCAAATATAATCATTAAGCAAACTTCTAGCATCACAGTGGATTTGATTAGCTTGGTATGGAAACGTTTGTAAATGGAATTGTTCAATATAAAATGCCTGTCTGGTTTTTTTTTTTGTTGTTGTTGTTGTTTTTTTGGTCATGTGCCCATGCGTAGCTTACTTCAAGATCCTAAAGCAGGGTTCCTTAATCTTACACTGTTTCCATTTTGGGCCAGATAATTATTTGTTAATGCAGGCTGTCCTATACATTAATATTTTGTAGCATCCCTGACATCTATCCATTAGAAGTCAACAGCACCCCCCTAGCTGTGACAACTGAAAACGTCTCCAGACACTGTCAAATACCCAGAGGGTAAAACCGCCTCTAAATGAGAACTAATAACTACAGGATTCAGCTGAATATACTAAAAATTGTTAATCTACTGTTGATTGACTTTTGACTTATTTCTCTTATTTTATTTGTTGTTATAAACATTCTTGTACGACCTATGGCAACCACATGCAGTTTTGTTTGATAAATGCATATAGGTGGAATTACTAGATCAAAGAATAGGTTTTAGAACATATGTTAGTTTTCCATAATGGTTGTGCAGTTGTGCCAATTTATTCTCCTATCAAAAGTGTGTGTGACAGTTGCTATATAATGCTTCATATTTTCAGCCTCAAACAATAGCACTTCTGAAAGGTATGAAGTTTTATCTTAGGTTTTCTTTTGCACTTTTTTTTAAATTAAGTGAAGTGCTTTATTTAATGTTGAATGGATATTTGGATATCTTTATTTGTGAAGCACACGGTCAAGACTTTTGCAGATTTATTTTGCCTATTGGTTTGACCATTTTTTAAAAACACATGTGTAAGTTATATGATGCTGAATACCAATATTTGTCCTTTGGTTTTTCTGATAATCATCATTCTAACAAGTATGAGGTGATAGCTCATTGTGGTTTCTATTTGCATTTCATTGATGACCAGTTATTCGAGAACCTTTTCACATATCTGTTGGCTATTTATACGTTTTGACCAATGGAACAGAAATGAGAGCTCAGAAATTAACCTACACATACAGTCAACTGATCATTGACAGAGTCCCCCAAATATACAAAGAAATTATAGTTTCTTTAATAAATTGTGTTGGTGAAAAGGGATATTCATATGTCAAAGAATGAAATTGAACCCTTATCCTGTTGCTGCTGCTGCTGCTGCCAAGTCGCTTCAGTCGTGTCCGACTCTGTGCGACCCCATGGACTGCAGCCTACCAGGATTCTCCATCCCTGGGATTCTCCAGGCAAGAACACTGGAGTGGGTTGCCATTTCCTTCTCCAACCCTTATCCTACAGCATCACAAACATCAACATGAGATGGATTAAAGACTTAACTGTAAGGACTGTAATGGTAAAACTACTAGAAGAAAACAGAGGGAAAAGCTTCTTGATATTGGTCTTAGCAATGATTTTTTTTTGGATGAGACACAGAAATCACAAGGATCGCAAGCAAAAATAGACAAGTAGGGCTCCATCAAGGGCTTCCCTGGTGGCTCAGCATTAAAGAATCCAGCTGCAGTTCAGGAGCCGCAGGAGAAACAGATTCGATCTCTGGGTCAGAAAGATTCCCTGGAGGAAGGCACAACAACTCACTCCAGTATTCTTGCCAGGAAAGTCCCATGGGCAGAGGAGCCTGGGGGGCTATAGTCCATAGCATCACAAAGGACATCAGCAGGACACCAAACTAAAAAGCTTCTGTACACCAAAGAAAGCAATCAATAGAATGAAAAGATAATCTGTGCAATAGGATAAAATATTTGCAAATTATTGATATGATAAGAAACTAGCATTCAGAATATATAAAGAACATCTACAATTCAACAATAAAAACACAGGTAACCTGATTAAAAACGGCAAAGGACCAGGCATTTTTCCAAAGAAGTTTTACAAATAGCACATTCTATTATTGATTCTGGGATTATATTCTATACTGTAAACTGAACCATCTTTCCATCTTTTCTTTTTCAGAATAACAGAAGCTTCATTGGTGGAATCTTGAATACCCCATAGACTCTTCTTTTGTCTCACTAATTTTCTGTCTCTCTGAAATCCATCAATATAGTTGTCTGCCTAGCGTTTTCATTTCAGTGAATTTGTGGGCTTATTTGGAATACCTAATTAGAAACAATGTTATGAACAATGAACCAGATGATCTTTGGGGGAAATCTCTGAAAGGAAATTAATCCTTGACTTTATGATAGCATAGTTTTATTCCTCACACTGGTACCTCCACTATCAACATCTCAGATCTTAGATCTATTCCCAGTAACCTCTTGTCTAAAGTTACTTCATATCTAGAACATATGAATGAGGCTGAAGTTCTTTATCAATCTATCCACTGAAACTGGCCCAATATCTATTACTAGCAAAGATTATTGAAGGCCTGGGCCCACTGTACCACATGCCTTCTTAAAAAGACTCAAAAAATTTCCTGTACTTCCATAGCTCCTCTGCTCATCAAAACAGCAAATGGATATGGTTATCATGTTCTTACAAGATTTATGTGTCATTAGCACATTCATATATACTTCCCTGTAGTCTTCAACAATGTGTGTGTGTGTTTAGTCACACAATCACTCTTTACAACCCCATTGGATTGTAGCCAGCCAGGGTCCCCTGACCATGGGATTTCCCAGGAAAGAATACTAGTGCATGTTGCCATTTCCTCCTCCAGGAGGGCTTCCCAAACCAGGGATCAAACCTGTGTCTTCTGCATCCACTTGGCAGGTGGATTCTTTACCATTGCACCACCTGAGAATCCCAGTTTCCAACCATAATACTATTCTAAATTCCTAAGACAGTTAATTTTGCATTGGTAGATGTATATTCAGCATTTTTTAAAAGCCTAACTTTCCAACATAATTTTTTAGTAGTATCTTTTTTGTATTTATATAAGGGAATAAACATTACATGTGATTATTGTCTTCCACTGATAGAGAAGCATCCTCTTCCTTTTTGCAAATACCCAATGAGAACTCCAACCTTATGGTTGATCTCTTACTGTGTTCTCCAGATTGAAAGTCTTCCAGATGATTTCATGTTTGCTGACAAAGATTTTAAATAAACCCAGAGGGATGGTATGGGGAGGGAGGAGGGAGGAGGGTTCAGGATGGGGAACACATGTATACCTGTGGTGGATTCATTTTGATATTTGGCAAAACTAATACAATTATGTAAAGTTTAAAAATAAAATAAAATTAATTTTAAAAAATTCCATTTTTTTTTTCAGAAAAAAGGTGCATTTTTTTGGGTCATAAGTTCAGTCAGTTCAGTTCAGTTCAGTCACTCAGTCATGTCCGACTCCTTGCTACCCCATGAATCACAGCACAACAGGCCTCCCTGTCCATCACCAACTCCCAGAGTTCACTCAAACTCATGTCCCCTTATCCTCCTGCCCCTAATCCCTCCCAGCATTAGAGTCTTTTCCAATGAGTCAACTCTTCTCATGAGGTGGCCAAAGGATTGCAGTTTCAACTTTAGCATCAGTCCTTCCAACAAACACCCAGGACTGATCTCCTTTAGGATGGATTGGTTGGATCTCTTTGCAGTCCAAGGGACTCTCAAGAGTCTTCTCCAACACCACAGTTAAAAGCATCAATTCTTTAGCACTCAACTTTCTTCACAGTCCAACTCTCACATCCATACATGACCACAGGAAAAACCATAGCCTTCACTAGACGGACCTTTGTTGGCAAAGTAATGTCTCTGCTTTTGAATATGCTATTTTTTCCTTCGATGGAAAGTCATAACTTTCCATCCAAGGAGTAAACTTCTTTTAATTTCAAGGCAGCAATCACCATCTGCAGTGATTTTGAAGCCTAAAAAAATAAAATCTGCCACTGTTTCCACTGTTTCCTCATCTATTTGCCATGAAGTGTTGGGACCAGATGCCATGATCTTTGTTTTCTGAATGTTGAGCTTTAAGCCAACTTTTTCACTCTCCTCTTTCACTTTCATCAAGAGGCTTTTGAGTTCCTCTTCACTTTCTGACATAAGTGTGGTGTTATCTGCATATCTGAGGTTATTGATATTTCTCCCGGCAATCTTGATTCCAGCTTGTGTTTCATCCAGCCCAGCATTTCTCATGATGTACTCTGCATAGAAGTTAAATAAGCAGGGTGACAATATACAGCCTTGACATACTCCTTTTCCTATTTGGAACCAGTCTGTTGTTCCATGTCCAGTTCTAACTGTTGCTTCCTGACCTGCATATAGGTTTCTCAAGAGGCAGGTCAGGTGGTCTGGTATTTCCAACTCTTTCAGAATTTTCCACAGTTTATTGTGATCCACACAAAGGCTTTGGCATAGTCAATAAAGCAGAAATATATGTTTTTCTGGAACTCTCTTGCTTTTTCGATGATCCAGCAAATGTTGTCAACTTGATCTCTGGTTCCTCTGCCTTTTCTAAAACCAGCTTGAACATCTGGAAGTTCACAGTTCACGTATTGCTAAAGCCTGACTTGGAGAATTTTAAGCATTACTTTACTAGCGTGTGAGATGAGTGCAATTGTGCAGTAGTTTGAGCATTCTTTGGCATTGCCTCTCTTTGGGATTGGAATGAAAACTGTGGTTTTCATTTTTCCAGTCCTGTGGCCACTGCTGAGTTTTCCAAATTTGCTGGCATATTGAGTGCAGCCCTTTCACAGCATCATCTTTCAGGATTTGAAATAGCTCAACTGGAATTCCATCACCTCCACTAGCTTTGTTCAGAGTGATGCTTTCTAAGGCCCACTTGACTTCACATTCCAGGATGTCTGGCTCTAGGTGAGTAATCACACCATCGTGATTATCTTGGTTGTGAAGATCTTTTTTGTACAGTTCTTCTGTGTATTCTTGCCACCTCTTCTTAATATCTTCTGCTTCTGTTAGGTCCATACCATTTCGGTCCTTTATTGAACCCATCTTTGCATGAAATGTTCCCTTGGTATTTCTAGGTCATGGCAGCATACAAATTGGTAACTGTTTCCTCAAAAATTGGAAGCTATTTGTTTTTTCCTTGATCAGTTATTAGAAGGAAATATGGAGGAGTGCTGTTTCCCATAGGATACTCTATATTAGATTTCTATATTTCTAGAACTGAACATCTTATGCACTTTAAGGAAGCTGACAACATGGGCTTAGACAGAATCACTAGAGATTGTCTTCAATAACATAAGTATTTCCTTCAAAATTCCTTACCTTTAACTACCCAGTAAACATAAAACTTTATTTCTGTGTGCATATGAAAGTTTTGGATAAGCTCTATGGATCCTAACTGAACAGGTCAATAAATGTCAGAAATCATTGTTTATTATAGCTTTTTCACTCAACTTTATAGGAAAAGCTCACACTTCTTTGTGCACAGTGGCAGCAATTGTGCAGTTAACTAATCCTGTGGAAAATTCTATGCAGTTCTTGCGACAGCCTCATTCCAAGCACGTAGTTCAGGAAAAACAAGCAAACAAAACAGAACAACAGCAATAATACATACATATATACATACTGAAATGGATTAAATTGGTTTCTGCACCCAGATGGTCTCTCTTCAGATTTCTATGGATTCTCTTGAAACATTGAGATGGGTTCTCAAAAAGTTTAACCCATCATGTAAAAGAAACTATAATCCATCTTAAATAGGTCTTAGTTAGGCAACTTCAGCAAGGTCTCTGAGGATGTTTCTAGGGCCCACCCTGTCTATGAAGTGCTACAATTCTGAGAAAACTGTAAAAGTGAATCATGAACATAAACCCACTTCTTTAGGCTTCTTTGAACACCTACAAATGGACTTAATTTTATTAAGCCTCATATGGCTATAAATATATTCTTACTATTTTTTGCATGTTTTCATGTTAGAGCCTTTTCTTGCCTTAAAGCAGCTGCTCTGGCCAAAGCCTTTGACTGTGTGGATCACAATAAACTATGGAAAATTGTGAAAGAGATGGGAATACCAGACCACCTGGTCTGCCTCTTGAGAAACGTGTAGGTCAGGAAGCAACAGTTAGAACTGGACATGGAAACAACAGACTGGTTCCAAATAGGAAAAAGAGTATGTCAAGGCTGTATATTGCCACCCTGCTTATTTAACTTATATGCAGAGCACATCATGAGAAACGCTGGGCTGGAGGAAGCACAGGCTGGAATCAAGATTGCCGGGAGAAATATCAATAACCTCAGATATGCAGATGACACCACCCTTATGGCAGAAAGTGAAGAAGAACTAAAGAGCTTCTTGATGAAGGTAAAAGAGGAGAGTGAAAAGTTTGGCTTAAAGCTCAACATTCAAAAAACTAAGATCATGGCATCCGGTCCTATCACTTTATGGTAAATAGATGGGGAAAGAGTGGAAACTTTGTTTTTCTGGGCTCCAAAATCACTGCAGATGGTGATTGCAGCCATGAAATTAAAAGACGCTCACTCCTTGGAAGGAAAGTTATGACCAATCTAGACAACATATTGAAAAGCAGAGACCATCCAGTCTATGCTAAATGAGATCAGTCCTGAATATTCTTTGGAAGGACTGATGTTGAGGCTGAAATGCCAATCCTTTGGTCACCTGATGTGAAGAGCTGACTCATTTGAAAAGACCCTGATGCTGGGAAAGATTGAGGTTAAGAGAAGAAGGGGATGACAGAGGATGAGATGCTTGGATGGCATCACCAACTCAATGGACATGGGTTTGGGTGAACTCCGGGAGTTGGTGATGGACAGGGAGGCCTGGCATGCTGTAGTTCATGGGGTCGCAAAGAAGGGATACAACTGAGTGACTGAACTGACCTGAGCTGGTCATTGCAAAGTAACTTCTATGCTTTGCATTTGGTATATTGGAAAACTACTGTTTGTCTGGCATTAGGGTCTCATTTCATCAGAAAAGTAATTAAGATACTTGATAAGCCTCTGCCTGTTGCTTAGAAGCTTCTTTTTCACACTTTTCAGAGACAGTGGAATAAGAAAATTGCACGTTAAAATTAAAACTTGCAAAACTATTGGAATAACTTCAGTGCTGTGGCCAAAGGTTTGCCCTAAACTCTCATGGCCGTTGACTCCATCCAAAAGGAAATCACAGACTACCCTCACAGAAGCTTCTTACTGAATGCCTGTACATCTTGTAATTTCACCCCTACATTGACTCTTTTGTTTTATAGTAGGCTGATATGGACAAATTTTGTAAAGGTTTAACACAAATTTTAATCCATTGATTCAGTTTATTTACTAGAAATGATACCAGTTTATGATTACAATTGCACCTCATTAGAAGGAACCTTATCAGGCATTGTCAATTATAAACACTTCAGTATTAGAACACTTCTATTAGAAAGTGAAAGGTGTTAATGACTCAGTCATGTCCAGCTCTTTGTGACTCAATGGGCTACAGCATGCCAGACTTCCCTGTCCTTCATCATCTCCCACAGCTTGTTCAAACTCATGTCCATTGGGTTGGTGATGCCATCCAACCATCTCATCCTCTGTCATCCCCTTCTCCTCCTGCCTTCAATCTTTCCCAGCATCAAGCTCTTTTCTAATGAGTCTAATGAGCTCTTCGCATCAGGTGGTCAAAGTATTGGAGCTTCAGCTTCAGTGTCAGTCCTTCCATAAATATTCAGGATTGATTTCCTTTAGGATTAACTGGTTTGATCTCTTTGCAGTCTATGGGACTCTCAAGAGTTTTCTTTAACACCACAGTTCTAAATTATTAATTCTTCGGTGCTCAGACTTTATGGTCCAACTCTTAAATCCATACATGACTATTGGAAAAACCATAGCTTGGACTCTATGGACCTTTGTTGGCAAAGTAATGTCTCTGGTTTTTAATACGCTGTCTAGAAGAATACTGGAGTGGGTAGCCATTCCTTCTCCATGGGATCTTCCCTGACCCAGGCTTCAAATTTGGGTCTCCTTCATTGCAGGCAGATTCTTTAGTGTCTGAGTCAGCGGAAAGATCACTTTCACTTTCAGGCCTAGTCTACACCCCAGATCCTTCAGAGTGAGACACTTGAATGCAAAGAGTAAAAACTACCACAGCTTTTTCGCTTTCTCTTCCAAATTTTAATGGATTTGTTTTTTTCTCTATGCCTCTGTTGGTTTAGGATTTTTGATTGGTAATATGAGTTTCCAAAAGTTTCCTCCTCAGTCTTGTAACTCTGAGCACCAGAGGTTAAATCTTGACATTTAGATTATAGTTGGCATCCATGAACTCATTTTCCAGAGAAAGAGTTTAATTAATCAGATTGCTGGATTTGTAACATTTTCTCTGGAAAACTAAATCTTTCTCCCAGACAATTATATAAATTTTGTTTCACTATTAATTCATAGCAGGGCTTTAGGATGACTGATATAAAGAAAAATCAAAATAGAAACAGTCTAGAGTGTCATTCCCCACACAATATGTCACATGTTAATCGTGTCTAATAATTTCTGGTACATAAGAAGTCACAGACTTTGTAAAGAGATCAAAAAAGAACTTCCTTCTCCTAATTTCTATGTCAAATTGGAATATTCACTCTCTTCTATAATTTTATAAAACTGCATTCCTATTTACCCAAAAGATAGTCTTTTTGCTGTCTCTCTCCATTGTTATGGCTATTTCAAGTTTAGGAGACAAACCTTTTTTAAAATAATTTTTATTAGAGTATAGTTGATTTATGATACTGGGTTGATTTCTACTATCAGAGAAATGAATCAGTTATATATATATATACAGATATACATTCTTTTTTAGATTCTTTTCCCATATAGGTCATTACAGAGTATCAAGTAGAGCTCCCTATGCTATACAGTAGGTTCTTATTAGTTACTCACTTTGCATATAGTAGTGTATTTATGTCTATTCCAAACTCCTTAAC
Organism: Bos indicus x Bos taurus; assembly: GCF_003369695.1. NCBI lineage: Eukaryota > Metazoa > Chordata > Mammalia > Artiodactyla > Bovidae > Bos > Bos indicus x Bos taurus. The sequence continues at coordinate 101,174,962 of NC_040076.1, forward strand.
TATCCCTTGCCCTCCCCCTTCCCCCCTGGTAACCATAAGTTTGTTCTCTAAGTCTATGATTCTGTTTCAGTTTTGTAAATAAGTTCAGTTGTATCATTTTTTCTAGATTCAGCATATAAGTAATACAATATGATATTTGTCTTTTTCACTGACTTACTTCACTCAATATGACAATCTCGTATTATTGCAAACGGCATTATAATCATGCCTACAGACTGAGTCCCACCTAGATCTCTGTGTTTCATAAGGAATTTCAGGTTCCTGTGACAAAGGGTTATGTTTTTCATACTTCAAATCTCTTCAAATCTATGCAATGAATTTTTAAAATAACATTTATTTGGAACTTTAATTCCTGGAAATCATTCAAGAATACAAACAATTTTCCTTCTACTAACCCTGGGGTTCTTCATTTCTTCCTTTTCTAGTTGCTTTAGGTGCAGAGTTAGGTTATTTATTTGACTTTTTTCTTGTTTCTTGAGGTGTGACTGTATTGCTATGAACTTTCCCCTTAGGACTGCTTTTACCGTGTCCCACAGGTTTTGGGTTGTTGTGTTTTCATTTTCATTCATTTCTATGCAAATTTTGATTTCTTTTTTGATTTCTTCTGTGTTTTTTTAAAATTTTATTTTATTTGTAAACTTTACATAATTGTATTAGTTTTGCCAAATATCAAAATGAATCAGCCACAGGTATACATGTGTTCCCCATCCTGAACCCTCCTCCCTCCTCCCTCCCCATACCATCCCTCTGGGTCGTCCCAGTGCACTAGCCCCAAGCATCCAGTATCGTGCATCGAACTTGGACTGGCATCTCATTTCATACATGATATTTTACATGTTTCAGTGCCGTTCTCCCAAATCTTCTCACCCTCTCCCTCTCCCACAGAGTCCATAACACTGTTCTATACATCAGTGTCTCTTTTGCTGTCTAGTACACAGGGTTATTGTTACCATCTTTCTAAATTCCATATATATGCGTTAGTATACTGTATTGGTGTTTTTCCTTCTGGCTTACTTCACTCTGTATAATAGGCTCAAGTTTCATCCACCTCATTAGAACTGATTCAAATGTATTCTTTTTAATGGCTGAGTAATACTCCATTGTGTATATGTACCATAACTTTCTTATCCATTCATCTGCTGATGGACATCTAGGTTGCTTCCATGTCCTGGCTATTACAAACAGTGCTGCGATGAACATTGGGGTACACGTGTCTCTTTCTCTTCTACAGATGGCTAACAAACACATGAAAAGATGCTCAACATCATTCATTATCAGAGAAATGCAAATCAAAACCACTATGAGGTACCATTTCACACCAGTCAGAATGGCTGTGATTTGTTGGTTATTCAGCATTGTGTTGTTCAGCCAAGGGATGGTATGGGGAGGGAGGAGGGAGGAGGGTTCAGAATGGGGAACACATGTATACCTGTGGCAGATTCATTTTGATATTTGGCAAAACTAATACAATTATGTAAAGTTTAAAAATAAAATAAAATTTAAAAAAATAAATAAAATTCAAAAAAAAAAAAAAATAAAAAATAATAATAATAAAAAAAAGAATACAAACAAAGCTGCCTTGTTCATACTTTTTGGTACCTAAATTTATGGACCCTAGACCACATTTTTTGAATATTCGTGGATCTCTGGGACATAAGCTTGCTAGAATATTTTACTAATTGAACAGATATTGGTGTATAATTCCATTCCCACCAGTTTTCTGGTTTCTAATAATCTGAACAAGTTCCTTTTATCTATGCAAGAACTTTACACTTCTTTTTCTTTCTGGTGCTAAGAAATTAATAACTATGGCATCATGTAATATTGAACATGAAAATATAAATTTCCATAAAATTCACTGGAATTAGAAGAAACATTTCTACTTTTTCTTAGCCTGAAGAAAGCCATAACAAACTATATCTACCAGTGAATCTTGAGTTGCTATTTTCTCTCCTAGTTCAAAAGCAATTTATTATGCCATAATTGAAATAGCCATTAGTAACCTAGGAAATTTAAATAAGAGCTACAAGAATTGATATAAATTCACCAAGCTGCAGTGCAATGTAGAAAAGTTTTAAATATACTCAGCACGAAGAGTAGTGCACATGCTAACTTAGAGAAAGTAGTATACTGAAGTAGTACTATCTACAAAGAGATGTACTATATAACTTTTAAGATGAACAAGAAAGGAATGCCAGTGTACAAATTAGATAGAAAGACAAGTTTTACATCAACTTACTGATATCAAACAGCTTTTCTTTACAGACTCAGACGAGGAATGGGATCTGTTCTCTTGCTTTAGTCAAGGATCTTGACTAATACACCATTGTTCAAGATGTTCTGCAAATCATAATACTAATATTTGTTTTCTGTGGGATTGTTTTCCTCTTTCTCTCCAGAGTCTTAAAAGCTTCTGAGCAGCGCCCATTGGCGAGAGAATTTAAATTTAATTACAAAGACAAAAGTTATAAGGAGTACTAATGGCATCCATCACCAATGAATCTTGGACCACAACCAATGAATGGTATCAATCTAGAATTCTGAACAAATCTACATGTGATCAAATTATAAGATTCAATTTCCCTCCTGAACAAGAGGCAGGACCACGAGACCCCTTGAAAGCCTACATTTTTTCCATTTTTAGCCTTGTATGACATTAAGACATACCTTTATTTGCTCCCATCCTTTTTGGTAGCTCCTAATGTTTAGCATCCATCTTGCTGAAAACACATTGCACAAACAACTGTTGTTAAAGTATTATACAAGAATAAATTTTCTGTCTTCCAAGAAGTAAATTCAATCATCTCTTCTGCAAAGTAGGTAAACAGTTATTTCTTCTTGCTTAAGCTCTGTAAAACTTCACCTATCTTCTCTAATTCAGAGCTTTCCTCTGGAATGACACTCAGATAACAGCATGTTAAAAGAAGCTTACAGTGTTCTCGCTTATTTATTCATTTTCTAAAGAAATAGCTGATGTCTTATAAATATTAATCTTTTCAATCCATGATCATGGTATATCCCTCTATTTAACCTCAGTTTGCAATTTATCCTGAAAAAGATAAATTCATTTAGGGTTCTTTACTAAATATTTCATTGTTTATGCTATTGTAAATGTTATTTTATTTTCAATTTATTTTCAGTTTATTTTTCATTGCAGTATAGAAAAATAATTGATTTTTAAAATGTTTATTTTTATATTGAAACCCTTTGCTCTCTCTCTCAATGTGATTTTTCAGCATGTTCTCCTTCAGCCTGCTAGATTCAGGATACTCAGACTTTTCACATATCAGCTCAGAGTTCTCAAGGCACTTTTCCTGGCAGAGAGATTCATGTGGAAAATCTAGTCTTTCTGTTATACTTCAATATGCATATAGTGTCACTTCTACTATAATTTTTTGATCATTATACTAGTTTCTTAGGTCAGCCATAACAAAGCATCACAAACTGGGAGCTTAAAACAATAGAACTTTGTTGTCTTACAGTTCTAGAGGCTGGAAGGCAAAAATTAACATGTCAGCAGGGTCATTCTCCTTCTGAAAATGAAATCTTTTCCTTGCCTCTTCTTAGCTTCTGGTGGTTCTCTCCCACTTTTTAGAATTCCTTGTCTTGTAGACACATCTCTTCAATCCTCTATCTTCACACAGTGTTTTCCTTATTTGTCTCTGCCTTCCTATGACTATCTTCTTACAAGGACACCAGTCAAATTAGGGATCCACCCTACTCCAGCATGACTTCATTTTAACCGATTACATCTTCAGTGACTGTTTTTTAATACGGTCACCTTCTGAGATACTAGGGGTTAACTTCTTAATTTTTTCTTTTTTTGGGGGATGGTGACAGAGGAAGGGAAGACAATTCAACTCAGAAGAGTTGTATTAGTTACAAACATGTACTTTAAGTCAAGAAGGGATTAGACTCCCTTCTTAATGGAGAAATGGCAAATACATTGAAAGAAGAAAATGTAAGATATTGACTTTAATTTAGGAAGATACACTCTGCCACAATATTTATCTCCAGGCCTTTGATACTTGAAATCCTCCATTCTGAATAACTTTAATTATGTCTTTAAGTAATATTTTATGCCTGCTTCTAAAACTTTAAATAGGTAATTATCTTTTTTATTTACTCTTTAATATAAAATGATGTAATATAAGCTTCTAAAAATCTAATATTTACTACCAAAAGTTTCTATAGCTATTGATTGCTTCATTGGCTTTCTGGTATTTAGGTTTTTAGTCTTTTTAAAAAATTCAGACACCTATATGACTTTCGTCTCTATTATTAAGCTGTATTTGTTTATGTCAGAAACAAAGAGGATATTTTTAATAGTAAAAAATTTTTTAATCAAAGTTTAATAAGTTTATTTTTATCAACTGTGTCTGACATTTTGATCTTTAAATAAGATTTTTTTCTGACATCTGGGATTTTTAATATTTTTTTCCTGATATCACTTTGATTTGATTGGGACTTATTTGATTTTGATTTTACTTTGATTGCCATGATTGAAATAGCCATTAGTAACCTAGGAAACTTAAATAAGAGCTACAAGAATTGATATAAATTCACCAAGCTGCATGTAGTGGGAACACTTAAGTTCCACTCTCTAAGCAAATTTCAAGTATACAATACAGTATTATAAATTATAGAAATTGTGATACACATTATGTAATCAGAATTTATTCAATTTATAACTAAAATTTGTACCTTCTTTGCAATATTTTTCCATTTCTCCCACCCCACCCCTAGACCCTGGCAACCTTCATTCTACTCTCTGTTCCTATGTTTCAACTTTTTTAGATTCCACATAGAATGAGTTAATATAGTGTTTGTCTTTCTGTATGTGGTTTATTTCATTTAGCATAGTGTTCTTCAGTTTTCTTGATGCTGTCACAAATGTCTACTTTCTCTAAGTTAGCATGTGCACTACTCTTTGTGCTGAGTATATTTTGTTCATTGTATGTATGTTGTTTGCTTTATTCTTTTTATGACCTCTACAAAATAGTAAGTTGTTAGAATTGTGCTGCCATTAAATGTTTCCAAAATTCACTATGAGAGCCAGTACTCACAGTAGTTTTTTTCCTATGATAAGCAATTTAAAAATTCTTATTGAATATTTCTCTGATGAATGCCTAACTTATATAGAGTATTATACATGAAGGCAGAGATTACATTGTCTTCTTCTGTATCGTGCCACCTTTAAATACTCAAGAAAAACTGTTCAAATAAGCTATAATTTTTATAATTCATATATTTTTACAGTTAGCTTTCCCTTTGTCTTGAATCATATATTAAATAGGTATAACAAAATGCATAGAATATGTAATAATTTATGATAAAAAGACAAATGCCAAGTTTTATTTATTTAATCTTAACCATTACACAGTTTATGTCATAAGTAATTCTTTCAGGTATGCAATCATCTACACTTACATTTTTTAACACAAGTTCAGAGCCCTCAGAAAGGTTTCTGCTCAGTTTAGTCATTTTATCCTATTTTTACTTACACTATTTATTTTATTATCCCATTGTTCTTTTGGCCTCTATACCCTTATTTTACATTTATGAGTTCCTTTCTTCCACAATAAGTTTTAAATATTCCACTACCATAAATAGTCTGTTGTACCTAATGGCTCTAAACCATTGCTGCCTTATTTAACAACTTTTCCATTACCCTTTAGGCATATCCTCATTGCTTCTAATCTAAATGGTACTATTGTTTCCATCAATTTTCCCCTTAATTTCTAAGCAGTCTATCCTGAATAGAAGTCCTCCAATTTGCTGCTGTTTTGTTCTTCATCCTGGAGATTAAATACAATTTTATGTTAAATACAGTAAAAAGATATAAAAGATAAATAAAAGATAATAATTAATACTTAGAGAAAGCCATGCAAGTACAATTATTGTGTGGGGTAAAATATTTTTCTTTAAATATTGGCCACTTTCTTTGTTTGTATTAGTAAAACATCTTCAACCAATTAATAAGTATTTGTGTGTCAAGTCCTCTGTTATACACTGTTGGGGAAATATAATTAAAAACAAAATTTCCTCCCAACCCAGAAAAAATGTCCCATGAAGGCAGAAAGAAGAGACCGAAAACAGTTTTGTTTTAAATAAGCACTGAAACAGTGCTATGCACATCACAGGCAATCTGCTAAGATATTGATAAAAGGAAAATTCTCACTTTTTTATAGAGTCAGGTAGATGGAAAAGCATTGAATACATGTTCTCAAGATAAATAATCACTGGTCCTCAAGTAAGGAGAATTGACACACTTGTTACATATAGTTGATCCTAAATTCTTCTGGAAATCAGATGATCTTTGTGTTGGGTAATTTATCCAAAAAAAAAAAGAAGGAAAAAAAAAAAACACATATCATTATGGCAGGCAGAAATTTTGGAGCAAAGAGCTCGCTGAAGTTAGTTTACTACCCTTCCATAGGCACTGAGAGATAGGAAATGATTACTTTACAGAAATGGATTCTAGGTCCTTGAAACAAGACATTACTGTTTTATAACACTGACAAGAAGCTTATTTAGGCTTCAAAATGATTTCATACATCTTCAAGGGACAGAGAAAGAATTTACAACTGTAACTTTTTTGTTGTTTTTAATGTAATTCTCTAAAATAAAAGGGGCAGTGAAAGGAGTATCTTTTCCTTTCAATACGAGGGATTCTATTTTTTTCCTCTGATTTATATTTACCTTTACAACACTCTGGGTTGTAAAGTTGTATTGTTCTTGAACATATGTTAGTTAACTTACGAAGATGCCTTTAAAAAGATTTTCACACATACACACACACACACTCAAGTAGCTAGGTGCTAGGAGGTTTTGATCTCCATTTCTGACTTTTTTACCTCTTTAGATGTCATTTATATATTTTACTTAGTGATGTTTTATTGATATAAAAGCAATTTAAAATGTACTGTTCTTAATTTTTGCAATTCTGTTCAACAAATAATTGGAGTGTTTCTTTGTACAAAAGATTGTTCTAGATGGTATAATCATGATACAATTCTTGCTGCTGTTCTCTAAAGTATCATACATTCTTCTAAAGCTTAAAATATATATATTTTAAATCTCATACATGCACATAAAGCCTATTTTAAAGTTAGAAACCTAAATAAATGATCCTCTCAAGAATCTCTGAATAACTGTAACATCATCTTATTAATGCATTTATCAGACAAGAGTCAATTTGTCTTCTCTGAGAGCAGTTTAATATTTGCCCTTTTCAGTTTTTCCTTTTCCTTTAGTGACAGTATGCTTTTTCAGTGACGACTAACAGTCAATGCCATTGCTACTTCTAGATAAATTTAGAACATCTGATGTAAAGTCACTCATTACAAAGGACATTCATTCTGATTCTGACAATGCTTATATTGTAAGCCCTTCATTTCCTCTCTAATATCTTGCAGGATACAGACAACTCATATGACATGTGCATATTTATTGACAATCTTTTACTGTAGCTTAGGATGTTTTTATTAATAAATAGATTGAGTTATATAATTCAGATTCTCCATTTGGTAATTATATTCAACTATCCTAATTATGGGTTTCCCAGGTGGCTCATTGGGTAAATAATCTGCATGCAATGTAGGAGATTCAGGAGACGCAGGCTTGATCCCTGGGTGAGGAAGATCCCCTGGAGGAGGGCATGGCAACCCACTCCAGTAATCTTGCCTGATAATCCCATGGACAGAGGAGCCTGGTAGGCCACAGTCCATGGGGTCGCAAAGAGTTGGACACAACTGAGACACATGCATACACATACACATATTCTAAGTTTAATTCTGGTATACAATTTCCTTCTTTCATTTTCTCATCTCACCTCTTTTTCTTCTCTCCCTATTTCACACTTCCCTTTTACTCGCTAAACATTTAAAAAGTCTTTAATGCACCAGTGGAAAATAAGAGTTTTCCATGGGCTATTTTTTAGTAATATGAAGATTGTTTCAGTGTTTGAAATCCTATTTTGTACTCTATTGTCTTAGTTTAGCCTTTCAGTATTACTTTCTTCTGAAATTTAATTGGATTCCATATTCTTCATGTAATCATAAAATATTTGTTACTTATTACTTAATATTAACTATGTTTGTTTATTTAATTATAAATTAAATTATATTTAATTATAAATTAAATAAACATATTATTTTATGTGGATCACAATAAACTGTGGAAAATTCTGAAAGAGATGGGAATTACAGACCACCTGACCTGCCTCTTGAGAAATCTATATGTAGGTCAGGAAGCAACAGTTAGAAATGTACATGGAACAACAGATTGGTTCCAAATAGGAAAAGGAGTACGTCAAGGCTGTATATTGTCACCCTGCTTATTTAACTTATATGCAGAGTACATCATGAGAAAAGCTGGACTGGAAGAAGCACAAGCTGGAATCAAGATTGCCAAGAGAAATATCAATAACCTCAGATATGCAGATGACACCATTCTTACGGCAGAAAGTGAAGAGTAAAAAGTAAAAAGCCTCTTGATGAAGGTAAAAGTGGAGAGTGAAAAAGTTGGCTTAAAGCTCAACATTCAGAAAACGAAGATCATGGCATCTGGCCCCATCACTTCATGGGAAATAGATGGGGAAATAGTGGAAACAGTGTCAGACTTTATTTTTTTGGGCTCCAAAATCACTGCAGATGGTGACTGCAGCCATGAAATTAAAAGACGCTTACTCCTTGGAAGGAAAGTTATGACCAACCTAGATAGCATATTCAAAAGCAGAGACATTACTTTGCCAACAAAGTTCCGTCTAGTCAAGGCTTTGGTTTTTTCAGTGGTTGAGTATGGATGTGAGAGTTGGACTGTGAATAAAACTGAGCACCAAAGAATTGATGCTTTTGAACTGTGGTGTTGGAGAAGACTCTTGAGAGTCCCTTGGACTGCAAGGAGATCCAACCAGTCCATTCTAAAGGAGATCAGCCCTGGGATTTCTTTGGAAGGAATGATGCTAAAGTTGAAACTCCAGTACTTTGGCCACCTCATGTGAAGAGTGGACTCATTGGAAAAGACTCTGATGCTGGGAAGGATTGGGGGCAGGAGGAGAAGGGAAGGACAGAGGATGAGATGGCTGGATGGCGTCACTGACTCGATGGACGTGAGTCTGAGTGAACTCCGGGAGTTGGTGATGGACAGGGAGGCCTGGCATGCTGTAGTTCATGGGGTCGCAAAGAGTCAGACATGACTGAGCAACTGAACTGAACTGATTATTCCATATAAATTATTGCATAAAGTTATTTATCTTACAAAAAAGGGTCCCTTTGGGTGGAATTGGCAATATTGTGATAACAGTGGAACTGGTTACAGTAAACATTCCACTAATTAAGATTTAAAGGATAGCATTGAAAACCTTTAAAGATGTATTAGAAATTCTAATATTTAAAGACAGTAGATCCTAGAATTCTCAAGTGATTTATAAAAGGATTCAGTTTATTATGTAAACATTAGGGCAAAACATAATTTTTTAAAAATAGCAAGTTTCAAATCAGTTTAAATTTTTCCAACTATTTTGCTTTTGTTCAGTCACTCAATTGTGTACAACTCTTTGTGACCCCATGGACTGCAGCATGCCAGGCTTCCCTGTTCTTCAGTATCTCCCAGAGATTGCTCAGACTCATGTCCAACTGATCGGTGGTATCATCCAGTCATCTTGTCCTCTGTCATCCCTTTCTCCTCCCACCTTCAATCTTTCCCAGCATCAAGGTCTTGTCCAATGAAAACAACTTAGCACTTGTCCTTTCCTTGTTAAGAAAGCAACCTATTCATATTAGTGCAAGCTATTATTTCATAAAGGATCTGTGCATCGCGTGGGCAAAGTATTGGAGCTTCAGCTTCAGCATCAGTCCTTACAATGACTATTCAGGACTGATTTCCTTTAAGATTGACTACTTTGATCTCCTTGCAGTCCAAGGGACTGTCAAGAGTCTTCTCCACCACCACAGCTTGAAAACATCAGTTCTTCAGTGCTCAGCCTTCTTTATGGTCCAACTCTCACAATAATACATGACTACTGGAAAAACCATTGCTTTGACTATAACTATAGTGCTAATAGTTTTACAAATCCTTGGCTACAGTAAGTTGTTTCATTCTTCTGAAAGAAAGTAGTAGCATACTACAAAACAAAACAAATTATCAATGTATCTAAAATCAACCTCTCTGAAGCAATTAATTCCGAGGAGATTATAGATTTTTTTTTTAAGTTAAGTGAATCATTCAACTGCCAGAAGACATTTGCCGATAATCAATATAGACTCCTATGAAGTGTTATTCTCTCCTCCATTTAGAGGCAAGTTAGGCAGAAAAGGGTAGATGCTGAATAATAAGATTAAAAATTTATGATGAAAAACTCTCATATTATCCAATACCCTTAACCTAATCCCTCTTAGTAAAAAGTCATACATTTTATCAACCATCAAAATGTCTCCTTCTCTGGGATTTATTATCATAGCAGTTAAAAAAAAAAATGTGTTTCCTCTGTCACCTGATATTTGAAGTTCTTGCTTTAGTTCACTTCAGACTTACAAGACAAAGTTCAAATTCCACTGTGTTTAAGATAATTGATTCTACAGGATAAAAATAATTACTTGTATATGACAAAACCATGTTATTTACCTATGTGATATTATTAATATCAGGGAAGTTTCCCAAATTTCTACACACGCAGCAGTAGAGGCAATGCTTTCCAAATTTTGACTTTCATTGGAACCATCTGAAGGACTTATTAAAACACAAAATCCTGGGCCCCACTTGGAATCTGAAAGTCAGTTGGTCTGTATTGCCTTGTCAGCTGCAAGGCAAGTATTGCATTTCAGACAAGTTTTCAGGTGATGTTATCTATGCTGCTGGTCTAGAAGTCACTCTTTGAAAGTCACTATATTAAAAAATTAGGTGACTTATCTTAAAGTATCATTTGCATACTAAGTTCAGTGCTCTTAATTAGATGTTAAAGTTTTTATAAAGACAATTTCATTCATATTTACATGAGAAAATGTCAAATATCTATGCCAATTGTTTTTTAATTTGAAGTGACTTTGAGGGGTGTTGGAGAAGACTCATGAGAGTCCCCTGGAATGCAAGGAGATCCAACCAGTCCATCGTAAAGGAGATCAGTCCTGGGTGTTCATTGGAAGGACTGATGCTAAAGCTGAAACTCCAATCCTTTGGCCATCTGATGTGAAGAGTTGACTCATTGGAAAAGATCTTGATGTTGGGAGGGATTGGGGGTAGGAGGAGAAGGGGGCGACAGAGGATGAGATGGCTGGATGGCATCACCAGCTCGATGGACATGAGTTTGAGTAGACTCCAAGAGTTGGTGATGGACAGGGAGGCCTGGCATGCCGCGATTCATGCGGTTGCAAAGAGTCAGACAAGACTGAGCGACTGAACTGAACTGAACTGAACTGGGGGAATTATAGAAACAATGTGGGAAATGAAGCCTGCTTTGGGGCTTCATTTGGATCAACACTATATTTTTAGAGTGGTAGCCTTATGGTACGTGCCTCCTAAGTTGTTTTAGTCATGTCCGACTCTGTGTGATCCTATGGACTGGAGCCTGCCAGGCTCCTCTGTCCATGGGATTCTCCAGGCAAGAATACTAGAGTGGGTTCCTGTGCCCACCTCCAGGGAATGTTCCCCACCTTGGGATCAAACCCATGTTTCTTGCATCTACCTGCATTGACAAGTGTGTTCTTTGCCATTAGCACCATCTGGGAAACCCTTCATGGTACTAAGGTTTATTTAAAAGCAATCTTGTTTTATGAAATTAATGGATATAATATTAAAGGAAGGGAAGACTGTAAGAGTTTAGTAAACAAAATAGTTCTTACTGTTATAGAGCTCTTAAATCCTGAAAGAAAACTATCAACATATTCCTTACCTTTGTCTCTATTATGATTTATTTTTCTTGCTTTTGCCAAGAGAAAATAGACTCTGAATTTGATAGGACCTGGGAGAAGGCAGTGGAAACCCCCTCCAGTACTCTTGCCTGGAAAATCCCATGGACGGAGAAGCCTGGTGGGCTGCAGTCCATGGCGTCGCGAAGAGTCGGACACAACTGAGAGACTTCACTTTCACTTTTCACTTCCATGCATTGGAGAAGGAAATGGCAACCCACTCCAGTATTCTTGCGTGGAGAATCCCAGGAATGGGGGAGCCTGGTGGGCTGCCATCTATGGGGTTGCACAGAGTCGGACACGACTGAAGCGACTTAGCATCATCAGCAGCAGCAGCATAGGATACATAAACAAAACTCAGTGGGAAATCTACAAGAAGTCTCTTTTGTTGTTATTACAAGAAAAAAAAGTTAATAGAAAATTACAATTTAATATTTAATCTGTAGTGCACAGAAAGGTTGCACAATGAGAAAAAACTCAAGTAATTCAAAGGAATAACTTACCTTAATGAAACAAGTTTTTTCTTATTATTAAGGTAGTATTTCTGTAGTCATCTGGAGATGTCTTGGCCTTAGAAAGTAGAATCATAAGTTAGCCATAATTTTCATGGAACTTAACAACCTTAGAAAACACTCTTTTAATGTCTTTTCTCGTTTCCCCCTATTCTTCTCTATAGCTTCTGTATTTTTATACTAGAATTCTAATTTTGTCCTTTTTGAATAACCATTTTATAATAATTATATCTCCCTCTTCCCATTTGTAAAATCTCTACTCTTCCTTTACGTCTTATATGTGATGTATGCTATGTTAAACACTAAAAGAGATCTTTTATGAAATAATCACTTGCACTAATATGAATAGGTTGCTTTCTTAACAAGGAAAGTAGAAGTGCTAAGTTGTTACTAGTACCTATTGTTCCAAAGATTATAATAATCTTGCTCCTGCTGCTGCTAATTCACTTCAGTCGTATCTGACTCTGTGCGACCCCATAGACGGCGGCCCACCAGGCTCCCCGGTACATGGGATTCTCCGAGACAAGAACACTGGAGTGGGTTGCCATTTCCTTCTCCAATGCATGAAAGTGAAAAGTGAAAGTGAAGTCGCTCAGTTATGTCCAACTCTTCGAGACCCCATGGACTTCAGCCTACCAGGTTTCTCCGTCCGTGGGATTTTCCAGGCAAGAGTACTGGAGTGGGGTGCCATCACTTTCTCCGATAACAATTTAAAAAATTAGAGATGAAATAAAACTTAGATATCACCCAGTTGAACACCAACTTGATATATGAATTATTTGTTTAGGATTAATGTATTGGTTAATTTAAAGATATTTATCAAGCCTCTGTGCCCTATAGATATAGATATATAATAGAGTCATAAAAATAATTAATGTATAGTTTATCTTTCAATAAATTTGCAAATATCTAGGGAAAAGTATCAAGCAACTAAATACTATTGTATTAAGTGCAAAAGTAATGATGGCACAGAGGGAAAGTGTTAGTCACTCCGTGTCCTACTTTTTCCAACCCCCTGAACTATAGCTTGCCAGGCTCCTCTGTTCATGGAATTCTCCAGGCAAGAATACTGGAGTTCATAGCCATTCCCTTCTCTGTGGGATCTTCCACACCCAGGGATCGAACCTGCATCTCCTTCACTGCCAGCAGATTCTTTACTGTCTAAGCGAGCAGGGAAGCCCTGTTGCAGTCAATCTCATTTGTAATGCATATAAAGGAATAATTTCCAACATATTTCCTATAATCTCCTCATGAATGCTATCAGTTACAAATCTTGCTATTTGCCAAGCTGCTATGTTCTATTTTAAATATAAATATTTTAAAGAATGCTTATTTCCTTAAAATTAAGTAAAATTTTATTGCTTTAGTTTCCCTTCAAAAATAGCACTGTAAATTCAGCTTTCAAAGTCAGCAACAATGGCCTTTAACTTTTTTTAATGATACATATGCCGTAAGTTGTAAAGATGCACACACCTTAGCCTGGCAATGCATCTGGGTCCATTGGGTTTTAATTTCAGATATGAGTAGGAATAATCTCAAATCTATCAAAACCTTTGAGATATTTGAGAATCTAGCAATTTAGACCATGGAATACTGAGAAAGTAGGATACATTTATTCTATACACAGATTTCTCTAGTTCATATATAAGAAGTAGGATGTCTGAGTATATTGAGCATGCTTATTTTCAACATCATTGAAATAGTTGCTTTCCAAACTTATTATGACTTATACTTTGATCAACAGTGCATAAATTCCTGCTTCTCTATATTTTAATATCTGTAAATATTATAGTTCCTATTGTTATATATTTAATTATTTTTGCCCACATTTTAGGTGTAAAATTGTATCTTGCTGTTTTATTTTTCATCTCACTCATTATTAGTTGAGTTAAATAGCTCTTCCTATGTTTATTAAACATTTATGATCTAGCATTTTTGAAATATCTATACAAATTTTTGACTCTTTCCTCACTGAGTATTTTTATTATTGATTTGTAAATGTTCTGTAAATCTTATTGACACTCATATTTTCTCTATTAGATCTGTGAAAAATAGCTTATTCTAGTCTTTCCTGCAAAAGTGATAGTGGTGGTGGTTTAGTCACTAAGTCATATCAGACTCTTGTGACCCTGCTGATTATAGCCTGCCAGGCTCCTCTGTCTATAGGATTTCCAAGGCAAGAATACTGGAGTAGGTTGCGTTTCTTTTTCCAGAGGATCTCCCTGACCCAGGGATCAAACCCTAGTCTCCTGCATTGCAAGAGTTTTCCTGTATTGCAGGTGGATTCTTTACAATTGAGCCAACAGGGATACTTGGTTGTAAAATGTTTAATATTTTATGCAATCAAATATATTTATATTTTGTTTATGATTTCTGTTTTGTATCTTGCCTATATATCATTCTTATCCTGAATTTTCTTATATACATATTTCAATACAAACAAGTGTCTGTATATCATGTTACATGTTTATCCCAATTGGAATTAATTTCATGCCTAATATGAGATAGGAATCTATTTTTTCCCCCAACGCTTAATTGCTTCAGTGCAATTTATTGAATGTAGTTATTTCCTCACTGATTTTTTTTTTTACCAAGTTCCCATATATTTATTTGAAAACAATGGCAATGTTTACCAAAGGGGGAAATAATCATACTCAACGGTTTATTGTAAGGACATCCAACCACCTTCAAATTCCATTTTTTTTTTCTTCAGAATTGTCTTGGGTAATCTTGATCTGAAATTTCATAATTTTGTCAGAACTTTAGAGTCAATTTATCAAGGTTCTTCCCTCCAAAAAGCTATTGGATTTTGAATGAATTATTTTATCATTATATTTTAATAGGGAAATTTAACATTTTAATTATTGAACCCTGATATTAACAAATATGGATATCTCTTCCTTTATACAAGTCTTTTTTGATGATTTTCAATGATGTTTTGCAATTTTCTCCCTAGAACTCTTTTACTTCATTTAATAGTTTTTAATCAAAACTTATTACAACATTTAACCCATTTATGTTTCTATCTGCTAAAAGCAAAAGCAACCATAAATATGCAGAAATTGTTATGAACTATTCAGTGTTTTATTAAGTATGTAGTATTCTTATATAGAGTTAATGTATAAACATAGACTTTAGATTCATATCAGATTAAATTAGAGAAGTTTCTTGTAGGGATAGAAAGAAACAATTGAGATAAAGGAGAACATAAAGAGATACAGCTTCATTTGTAAATTATGTCTTTAAATACAGAGATTGTATAACCTGAAATAAATATAAATTTCTTTTAAACTTTTGAGTAGGCTTATGTTTATTAATTGTATCCTTGTAGTTACCTTTATCTAATTATCTAAGCAATTAATAAAGAAATATAATAAGGCAAGGCTTTAAAAGAGAAACATAATACAATCAAATAAACAAACAAAAATGGTATACACAACTGTGTATTAGCAATTGTTGATTTATCCAAGAGGTGTTCGCTAGTAATCAGAGGAGGGACCTTTCAGGGTAAACAACATAGCTCTTCAATATTCTACTTAGAATGCTAAGCAGGTGGGGTACACTGCTATGTGTCAGCAGATCTCCACTTAACTTGCTACGGAAAGGCCAGTTAATAGAAACATGCCTAACATTTTCATAAATCTTACACAACTGATATTCATATACCTAGACTGTCCAGTACGTCCTCTCAAGCATTTCCACAGCAATCTCTGAAACCTTTGTTCACTGTAAAGAGATCTTAGTTTAACCTGAAACTCTCTGCGCAGAATTCTTCCTTTCCATCCTTGCCCAAGGCTAAGACCTGACTTTTTTTTTCCCTTGAAGCATACATAAGGGGAGGAGGATGCTCTTTCATCCATTCATAGTTTGATATTAATTCACAATTAAATTAAAAAAAAGACAAACAAACATAAGAACATTGATTGGCTATAAGTAGGTGAAAGAGCTCTTTCACACATTCTTCTTGTATCTCTGGACAAGAAGATAATTTTTTTAGTATTCTCCCAGTGTTTCACTTCCAGACAATTTTTCCTTTAAAAATAGCATAAAGTTAAGCTTATAGACTATGAGAGCAGATTGCCTGGGTCTGCAGTCTGGCTGCACCTTTTCCTAGCTGTGAGATATTGGGAAATTAGTAATTCTTTCTGTATCCCAATGCCCTCATTTTGAAAATCAGAGATGAAAATTACTGAGCTTCTAGACTTTCTATGAGAATTAAATGAGCTAATATACATGAAACACATGACATTTTCCTTGAAATATAAGCGTATTATGTTTATCATATAGGTTTTTATTTAGGTGTTTATCACTATAATGTTTACTAGAAAAGCCTAATTTGTATCTTTGAATTTCCACCATTGTTTTCATATATCACCTCTGGAATAGCACAAAATCTCAAATATTTCAAATTTTTAAGTAAAACTCTGATATTTCTTTTTAGTTTTCTCTATTGGAAATTCTAGTTATTTACTGCATGTATTGCCTTGTGATATAATTTCAGACAACTTATACCCTACCTCCTCTATACCTGAATGATAGTTTGATACTGATTCACATCTAAGTTTAAAAAAGACAAAAAAACATAAGAACATTGATTGGTTACAAGTTAGTGAACTAACAAAAAAGCTCATAAACTAATATTTTAAATGATATAACTTCTAGTTTTTAAATATATAGAATTAAGAAGAATCAAAGAAAAAATATGAAGCATAAAATGAGGAAAGGTCTGTTGTCCTTTATATTATTCATAAATAAAAGGGTATAGATTACATGCACTGTAATAGAGTGAACACTCTATGACTCAGAAGAATTTACATTCTATTCAACAGGATAGATTCTCGTCCTGTGGGAGTCGTGGCATACTGAACAATTTTGGTGACCTCTCCAAAACCCACTAAATTATGTGGAATATAGAAAATAATTTTACTAGCAATTAAGGGTAATAGTCCTTGAAGCACATACACATGTTGCAAGAGGTTATTTTATTACAGTTTTATATAATTATTGGTATTTTACTGGCTTCTTTTCTTAATGGATTTGTTATGGGAGCATTAGACTGAATTAAATATTATTTATCAAGATTGCTTAAAGTGACAGTAGTAAGTCTTCCTTGGGGTTCTTATTCTTTTAATAATGACAAAATTGAGTCTTGAAGAGATAAATATCCATATTATTGCTTTCTAGTTACAGTCATCATTTATAGCAACAACAGCCACACTGATACAATTTTTCTCTTTTACTGCTCACTCAGTTAACTTTCTGAGGTAGTTATTATGGCCATGTACTTAAAAACTAATTGTCAAACTCTAGGACAACTAGATTTTTCCTGTTATATTTAGAAATTATACAGTTTTTCATTCTATATTTAGGTTTATTGTTACGTCACATCACATCATCTAATTGCTCAGTCATGTCTGACTCTTTGCTACTCCATGGTCTGCCAGGCTCCTCTGTCCATGGGATTCTCCAAGCAAGAATACTGGAGTGGGTTGCCAGTGCCTTCTCCAGGGAATCTTCCTGACGCAGAAATTGAACCCAGGTCTCCCACTTTGCAAGCAGATTCTTTACCACCTGAACCACCAGGGAAGCCCATGCTAAGTTTATTATCCATTTTGAATTAATATTTTGTGAACTGCATAATGTCTTTGTTTACATTACTTATTGCATCTACCTGTGTCTTCATATTTAAAAAGAGTTTCTTGTAAACAACATTAGTTGGATTTTTTTAATATGCTCTGTCAGTCTAGGTCTTTTATTATAATTTGGATGTGTAGATCATTCAAGTATAAAGTGATTACAGCTATAGTTGGGCTAACAGCTATTCATATTGGTCATTAACCTTATTCTCTGTGCATTTTTTTTTTTTTAGTCTTCCCCTCTTTTTCTGTCTTCTCAGGTTTTAGTTGAGTATATTATGTAATCCCACTTTCTTTATTTGACGTATCAATTATCTTCTTCTAAATTTTTTTTTAGTTCTTTCCCTATGGTTTGTTTTACATGTTTATGACTAAGTCCACTTTATATAACATGCTGTCATTTCATTGATGGTACATTTTCCTTATAAAAGAGTATTCCTAACTCCTCTCTCATGTCCTTGTTTTCATTTATTTCACTTAAACATAAGCTATAATCAACATATAATATCAATATATATATAATACATTGCTGCTATTATTTGAATACTTATCTATTAATCAATTAATATAAGGAAAATGAAAGGTTATCTCACCTTCATTTATTTCTTTTCTCATGTTCTGCCTTTCTTTATGTAGGTCTGAATTTCTGACTTTTATCATTTTAATTTTTCATGAAACACTTCTTTTAAAGTCACATATACTGATGACAAATTCCCTCAGTTTTGGATTGTTTTAGTCTTTATTTCTTCTCATAAAGGTAATTTTCACTGGTTAAAGAATTCTAGGTTAGTGCTATTTTTTCTCTTTCAACACTTCAAATATTTCACTGTACCTTATTCTTCCTTATATGATTTGTGAAGCTTAGTCCAGTGTAATTCTTCTACTTCTTCTTCTGTGAAAGTGAAAGTCTCTCAGTCGTGAAACCCCATGGGCTATACAGTCCATGGAATTCTCCAGGCCAGAATACTGGAGTGGGTAGACCACCCCTTTCCAGGGGATCTTCCCAACCCTGGATTGAACCCAGGTCTCTTGCATTACAGGTGGATTCTTTACCAGCTGAGCCACAAGGGAAGCCCAAGAATACTGGAGTGGGTAGCCTGTCCCTTCTCCAGCACCTCTTCCAGACTCAGGAATCAAACAGGGGTCTTCTGCATTGCAGGAGGATTCTTAACTGACTGAACTATCAAGGAAGAGTTCCATTCTTCTTCTAGAGGTGAGGTGAGATGATTGTTTTTTTTTTTT
The DNA here is from genome assembly GCF_003369695.1 of Bos indicus x Bos taurus. NCBI lineage: Eukaryota > Metazoa > Chordata > Mammalia > Artiodactyla > Bovidae > Bos > Bos indicus x Bos taurus. The sequence continues at coordinate 101,194,258 of NC_040076.1, forward strand.
TCCCTCTGACTTCTTTCAAAATTTTCTCTTAGTTTTTGGATTTCTTCAGTTTAAATGATATGCCTAAATGTAAACTTTAGTATTTATCCTGATTGTTTACTATGAGCTTTCTGGATCTGTGTTTTAGCATCTGTTATTAATTTTGGAAAATTTCAACCATTGTGGAGTCAAATATTTATTCTGCTAATTTCTCTTTTTCTTCTCCTTCTGGTATTCCCATTTTATATGCTGCATCTTTTGTATTTGTTTCAGTTTTCTGATACTCTTTATTTTTTTAAATTTTTTTAATTTGAGTTTCAGTTTGAAAATATTCTATGAACATCTTCTTAAGTTACTACATACTTTGGCTCTGTCCAGTGTGCTAATATGCATTCTTCATTTCTGAAGTATGCTTTTCTTAATTTCTAGAATTTCTTTTTATTCTTTTATAAAGTTTTTATCTCTGCTTCTTATAGTACTCATCTATTATTACATATTATTTACTTTTTAAAAAAATTGAAAACCTTGGCCTTTAATAATGGTTATTTTAAATTCTAGATCTAATAATGTTACTGAGTCCAAACTCATTCTGCTTGCTATACAACAGGCCAATTAACCAAGAAACGAGGTGTTGAGGCAAGAAATGCAACTTTATTTGGAAAGCCAGCAGACTAAGAAGATGGAAGACTGTCTCAAAATAACCATCTTTTTGGAATCTGGATGGTAGTTTCTTTTATAGAACAAGGATGGGGAGAGGTGAGGAACTAAAGAGGCCATTGCATGTGTCCTAAGTTGCTTCAGTTGTGTCTGAATCTTTGCAACCCCATGGACTGTAGTCTGACAGGATACTCTGTCCATGGGATTCTCCAGGCAAGAATATGGGAGTGGCTTTGCTGTTTCCTACTCCATAAAGGCCATTAATCTTTCAAATATCTCTTACAATGGCAAGCCTTGGGAAAGGCTTGTTAAATGTGTTAAATTTAAGATGTGTTAAATTCTTCTTTCCTGTAGCCATGAATAGGTGGACAGGGTCCTGAACAAAAAGGCTCTTTTGTTTAATATTTAGGCAGAGGGGCAAGGTTTCCTGAGAGAGGCCATCATGTCAAAATACTATACTTTTAGTGAACAAAATCAGGGAAGCAAAGAGTGAAGTAAAAGAAATAGATTGAACATGGAGTCATAATTGGCTCTTCCCTGGAACAATAATTACAATTTTTATTCCATATACACGTTATATATGAGTCTGAGGCTTGTTCTAACTCTTCAAACTGTGGGGATGGGGGATATTTTTCTTTTTTATTATAGTATGGCCTGTAAATTTTATTTAAAGCTTGGTATGATGTTCCAGATGATAAGAACTGAGGTAAATCGGCCTTTAAAGTGAGGATTTATGTTCATTTGGTGTTTGACTTTGGCTGCATTTACTATTTGTGGGCTTTCCTGATGGCTCAGTGGGTAAATAATTTGCCTGCACTGCAGAAGGCACAGGAGAGGAGGGTTTGATCCCTGGCTCAAGAAGATCCACTGAAGGAGAAAAATGGCAACCCACTCCAGTATTCTTGTCTAAAAATTTCATGGACAGAGGAGTCTGGCAAGCTATAATCCAAAAGGTCAAAAAGAGTCAGACAGGGCTGAGTAGGCACACTATTTGCTATAACTATGTCAGAGACTAAAATATCTTCTGATATGTTTGTTTTTGTCTTTTGGTTTTCCTAGTGACTTCTTAAATAAGGTCTAAGGTTTGCAGTTCTTCTGTTGCAATTATCTGCTATAGTACAGATGTACTATTGACATGGTACTGTTAAGAGAACCAACCTTTCTCTAAATCTATGAGTAGATCTCAACCTTTTATTGTGCCTGTACCCCTTAATTATGAATTTCACAAATTCCTCTCAGTCTTCTTAGCCCTCTTAGACAAGACAGGAAGGCTAGATGGGGCTGTCCTTCTCAAGTCCATAATACTTTGTTAAAGTAGTTGCCCTTGAGGACTACTCTTTGTTACAAAACCATAAAGAAGAAAAGAATACCCTGGGCATATTACAAATGGTTTCCTTCCTTCCTTTGTTAGATGCCTGAGAAGAGTTTCCTGCATTCTTCAAAATGAAAATATGGTGGGGCTTTCAGAGGTAAAGCATATAAAATGCTGAGACATCTGGAGTTTTTAATTCTCAAGCCAGTTTACACTTAGCTGCCTGAAATTCCTTAATCATAGTTAAGTATCCCCATGGTATTTGCTCAGGAGTAAGGATGAGCTTGCCTACTACCAGGTTTCTGGGTAGGTGGAACAGCCCCTGGCATATGGCTGAGCAGACCCAGAGTTGGGTCACAGGGTTATGTCAGGGTATGCAGTTGGACAAGGTTGGTGATCTTGTCAGAGGCAAAATCTTAAAAGCAGAGAGATGATACATTGCCTTTAACACAAGGAGTGACATTTTCAGTATATATATATATATATATATATATATATATAAAATATCTTTTAAAAAATTAAAGAAAATAATTCCTAATACAGAATTCTATACCCAATGAAGACATTCTTTAAAAATAAAGATTAAGACTTCTAATATTCACTTTGAACTGTGAAAAACTGGGAAGTCAACATTCCTATACTCACAACACAAAAAAAGCTGAATAAGTGAATAAAAAACAAACAAAAAATCTTCTTAGATGTCTCAAAGAATTGAGGCCACAGAAACTCTTGCCCACCAAACTGGTGAAAGAAGCATACAGAAAATGGAATATCTTGCTGGGAAAGAAGTCCACAACTTGAACCAACACCATTATTAATCAGCATCACTAATCATCAAGGAAATACAAATCAAAACCACAATGGGATATCACCACATTTGTAGGCTGGCTATCAAAAAAAAAAAAAAGATAAATCACATAGAAAACAGTGTATAGAAAAGGGAGTTCTTTTGTGCTATTTGTAGAAAGGTAAATTGGACATGGAACAACAGATTGGTTCCAAATAGGAAAAGGAGTACGTCAAGGCTGTATATTGTCACCCTGCTTATTTAACTTATATGCAGAGTACATCATGAGAAATGCTGGGCTGGATGAAGCACAAGCTGGAATCAAGATTGCTGGGAGAAATATCAATAACCTCAGATATGCAGATGACACCACACTTTGGCAGAAAGTGAAGAGGAACTCAAAAGCCTCTTGATGAAGGTGAAAGAGGAGAGTGAAAAAGTTGGCTTAAAACTCAACATTAAGAAAACAAGGATCATGGCATGCGGTCCCATCACTTCATGGGAAATATATGGGGAAACAGTGGAAACAGTGTCAGACTTTAATTTTGGGGGCTCCAAAATCACTGAAGATGGTGACTGCAGCCATGAAATTAAAAGACGCTTACTCCTTGAAAGGAAAGTTATGACCAACCTAGATAGCATATTGAAAAGCAGAGACATTACTTTGCCAAGAAAGGTCCGTCTAGTCAAGGCTATGGTTTTTCCTGTGGTCATGTATGGATGTGAGAGTTGGACTGTGAAGAAGGCTGAGCACTGAAGAATTGCTGCTTTTGAACTGTGGTGTTGGAGAAGACTCTTGAGAGTCCCTTGGACTGCAAGGAGATCCAACCAGTCCATCCTAAAGGAGATCAGCCCTGGGATTTCTTTGGAAGGAATGATGCTAAAGCTGAAACTCCAGTACTTTGTCCACCTCATGCAAAGAGTTGACTCATTGGAAAAGACTCTGATGCTGGGAGGGATTAGGGGCAGGAGGAGAAGGGGACTACAGAGGATGAGATGGCTGGATGGCATCACTGACTCGATGGACGTGAGTCTAAGTGAACTCCGGGAGTTGGTGATGGACAGGGAGGCCTGGCGTGCTGGGATTCATGGGGTCACAAAGAGTTGGACACGACTGAGCGACTGAACTGAACTGAACTGAAATTGGTACAGCCATTATGGAAACAGTACAGAGGTTCCTCAAAAACATAGAGATACCGTATCACCCAGCAACCTTACTTCTGGGTATATATGCAAAGGAAATGAAATCTGTACCTCAAAGAGATATGTGCACTTCCATGCTTTTTGTTGTTGTTCAGTTGTTAAGTCATGTCCAACTGTCTGTGATCCCATGAACTGCAGCACACCAGGCTTCCCTGTCCTATGTTTATTGTAGTATTATTCACAATAGCCAAGATAAGCAAACAACCTAAGTGTTCATTGATACATTAATGGGCAGAAAAAATTGGAATGTGTACACAGAATATTATTCACCGATAAAATAAAGTCATCTTGAAATTTGTGACAGCATCAAGAAAACTGAAGAATACTATACTAAATGAAATAAACCATATTCAGAAAGACAAACACTATATTAACTCATTCTATGTGGAATCTAAAAAAGTTGAACAAATAGGAACAGAGAGTAGAATGATGGTTGCCAGGGTCTAGGGGTGGGGTGGGAGAAATGGAAAATATTGCACAGAGGGTACAAATTTTAGTTATAAATTGAATAAATTCTGATTGCATAATTTATATCACAGTTTCTATAATTTATAATACTGTATTGTATACTTGAAATTTGCTTAGAGAGTGGAACTTAAGTGTTCCCACTACATGCTCTAAAAATGAAAGCTATGTAAAGTGATAAATGTGATAATCAGCTTGATTGTAGTAACATTTTACAGTGTATACATATATCAAAACATCACATTGTACCCCTGAGATATAAACTTTTATTCATCAATTATAACTTAATAAAGCTTATATGGAAAAGTTTGCCTCTGATTTTCCAGCGATATTATGAGTTTTCCTAAATTTCTTATTTTTTGCATTTATCTTATTAAAGGTTTTATAGATTGTTAAGTCTGTGGATTTATTAAAATTTCCAAAAATTCTTGCTCATTTTTGCCAACAAACATCCATATAGTCAAAGCTATGATTTTTCCAGTAGCCATACATGAAAGTGAGAGTTGGACCATAAAGAAGACTGAGTGCTGAAGAATTGATACTTTCAAGCTGTGATACTGGAGAAGACTCTTGAGAGTCCCTTGGACAACAAGGAGATCAAACCAGTAAATCCTAAAGAAAATCAATCTTGAATATTCACTGGAGGACTGATACTGAAGCTGAAGCTCCAATACTTTGGCCACCTGATATGAAGGGCCAACTCCTTGGAAAAGACCCTGATGCTGGGAAGGATTGAGGGCAGGAGGAGAAGGGGGCGACAGAAGATAAGATAACTGGATGGTATCACCAACTCAATGGACATGAGTTTGAGCATAGTCTGGGAGATAGTGAAGGACAGGGAAGCCTGGCATGCTACAGTCCATGTACTGTAGCATGGAGTTGGACACGACTTAGTGACTGAACAACAACAATAAAGAAGTTACCATGCTTATAGCAAAACCAGGGGCTATGCCCATTGGCCAAAAAATATCTGCTTCATGCTCCAGGAACCTGCTGTGCCAACTACACTGATTATTACATTGTGTAAATGAACTAAAATGTTCTACACTGTCAATGACAATATTCAATATAATACACGAAAAAGTGCCTGAAAAACATACACATAGAAGATTATTATACCTTAGTAAAATAACGATTCTGTAACTGGCTTATTAGCATATAAATACACTTTAACTACCAAACAGTTGAGTTCTAAGATTTGTACAAAGTTCTAAGAAAAGTGCAAATAAAAATGTGAATCTCTCAGTGCCATGTGTTTTTAATTCATATTTTGAAATTTCTATTTAAATGCAATTGTAAAATGAATGCAGTATGTTAGGCTCACTACAGAGCTGTCTGCCAAAATATTAAGCCTTTGAAAAATTTATGAATCCAGAAGATGCTATAGAAGTAAAACAAGTCAAGTAAAAGAAATAACTTTTTTTAGGAAAATAAGTCCTAAAATGTCTTAGCAATTGAGGAAACATCTTATGGATAATTCTTTTAATTTATGTAATTTAGCATTTATTCACACCAAGTACAACCATTTATACAACCTTACATTTATTAATATGCAGTTCATTTATATTCTTTCTTGATAGTAAAGAGGGCAGAAGAATAACTTTACACTATGTAGATAATGTAGTTGTAAAAAGTGGAACCTATATTTAAACTACCAAAAGGAAATCAAATCTCTTGACATAGAATTCTATATCCAGTGGAAATATACTTCCCAATATAAATCCCAAGTGTGGGAAACTACAATAGAAAAACATAGTTTCTTCTATCTTAATTTAATCATAAGAAAATATTGATACATAGAAAAATATTTTTTAAAAGTTTTGAATGTGAGAATAGGTCAGCTCTTTCAAAGTAAAAATTATGAGGCAAATGGAATTTTAAATATTGAATAAATATTTTATATTACAAACATAATATTTTATTAAAATGTTCAATGTTTATGTATAATATTTTAGTGAAATAAAACACATCTTTTAAAAAATATATACTAAAAATATATCTTTGGATTTGATTGTACAATATCTGGGATTAATTCTGAGTAATACAGAAGGATATCAATGGAAGCAATATGGAAGGATTATGAATGGTACATGTATGACAGAATCAGCCAGATATTGAAGGTTTGAGAATGGCAATATGTTTATGAAGTTGAATTATACTATTTTCAATTTTGCATATGTTCAACTATTTCTCCAATAAAAGAAAAGGAAAAAGTCAATGTGATTTAGGAGAGGTCCTTATGATATCCATATGAGAAGAATGGATATTAGAGCTAATAGTCTATGTGTTACTTTTTAAGAGTTGTTAGAAAATTTTGAACAGCAGACAATGTCTATATAATGGTAATGTTTTAAAGCAAAAGAAAGGAAATGTACAATAATTTATGGGCATCAGAAGAGAATAGAATGAAAATTAATATCTAAAGAGAACTGTACGAGAGAAATACTCAGTTTTACCATAGTATCATATATGATTAGAAACGTAACAGATGTCATGAGAAGTACATTTTCACAGCCATAAGAAAATCATATGGAAAGGAAGATTCTTAGGTGAGGGAAGTATAAAATTTCATTCAATCGTCAAGTATAATATCAAGTATTGTTTCTCTTTGGAAATCATTCCTGTTGCTCCATAATAATATAAATAATTAAACCTCCTATCCTCAGCCTTTCGTAATCACATAGCTTGGTACATACAGTCACCAAACACTTACAGTATTAATCATGGTTTTAATGGTTAACTTTATAATCTAGGAATTTCTAGAAGGAATAAGTTTTTACCTACTTTGTGTCTGCAATACTCTGTACAGTATTCAGCACAAACTGAACCAATACTTGATAACCAGATTAACCCTGGTACATCCAGGAGGGTCAAAAAACATGTTTTGAAAAAAATAGCAACATTTTATTACTAAGTAATTTTTTACCCCATGCTGAATTTACACCGGGCTGGAAGAAGCACAAGTTAGAATCAAGATTGCTGGGAGAAATATCAATAACCTCAGATATGCAGATGACACCATCCTTATGGCAGAAAGTGAAGAGGAACTAAAAAGCCTCTTGATGAAAGTGAAAGAGGAGAGTGAAAAAGTTGGCTTAAAGCTCAACATTCAGAAAACGAAGATCATGGCATCTGGTCCCATCACTTCATGGCAAATAGATGGGGAAACAGTGGAAACAGTGTCAGACTTTGTTTTGGGGGGCTCCAAAATCACTGCGGATGGTGATTGCAGCCATGAAATTAAAAGACGCTTACTCTTTGGAAGGAAAGTTATGACTAACTTAGATAGCACATTAAAAAGCAGAGACATTACTTTGACAACAAAGGTCCGGAAAATCCCATGGACAGAGGAGCCTGGTGGGCTGCAGTCCATGGGATTGCTAGAGTCGGACACGACTGAGTGACTTCACTTTCACTTTTCACTTTCATGCATTGGAGAAGGAAATGGCAACCCACTCCAGTGTTCTTGCCTGGAGAGTCCCAGGGACGGGGGAGCCTGGTGGGCTCACAGAGTTGGGGTCTGTGAGTTGGGGTCACACAGAGTTGGACATGACTGAAGCGACTTAGCAGCAGCAGCAGTCAAGGGTATGGTTTTTCCAGTGGTCATGTATGGACGTGAGAGTTTACTGTGAAGAAAGCTGAGCACTGAAGAATTAATGCTTTTGAATTGTGGTGTTGGAGAAGACTCTTGAGAGTCCCTTGGACTGCAAGGAGATCCAACCAGTCCATCCTAAAGGAAATCAGTCCTGGGTGTTCATTGGAAGGACTGATGCTGAAGCTGAAACTCCAATCCTTTGGCCACCTGATGCAAAGAGTTGACTCATTGGAAAAGACCCTGATGCTGGGAGGGATTGGGGGCAGGAGGAGAAGGGGACAACAGAAGATGAGATGGCTGGATGGCATCATCGACTCGAAGGACATGAGTTTGGGTAAAATCCAGGAGTTGGTGATGGACAGGGAGGCCTGGAATGCTGCAATTCATAGGGTCTCAAAGAGTCAGACACGACTGAGCAACTGAACTGAACTGAACTGATAGTCACATTAGAGTGTATGGCTTCAATATATAAATTTAAGGGCATCAGAATTCAGTCCATATAAGCTGATATATAGAAAAGCTTCTCTGTTTATTTGGTTGACTTTGTATTAAAGAAACTTAGTTAATTTATCTCTAATAATTTTCTGTGCTTTTATTCTCCACCTAAGAATTTGTCTTCTCAAGTAGTGCCAAGTCTTCTAATTCCTCTAGCTATTATCTGTTTTCTTTACCTTACTACACAGTGAGGATTCTTCACAAAATGACAAATAGAAGGATGACAGGATATAGTGTTGCCTTGATTCCTCTCTCAAAGAAAGTTTTCAACATTTCACATTTAAGATTGCCATATTTTATCAGAATAATAAAGTTATCATTCACCCTATATTATGCTGTTTTTATATAAAGAATGAATATTGAATTTTGTTGTTTTCCTGAATGAAGAATAGATTATTTTCTCATATATTTTGTTAATATGATAACATTTAAGTATTAAAAACAATCTCTGTTTTTATAATAAACTTAATAACTTGTATATATATATCTATTTTATTTTTATCTTAATTTTATTTGCTAGTGTTTTCCTTAGGAATTTGCTATAATATACTTAAATGCGTGCTCAGTTGCTAAGTCGTGTTCTATTCTTTGTGACCCTATGGACTGCAGCCCACCAGGCTCCTCTGTCCATGGGATTTCCCATGCAAGAATGCTGGAATAGGTTGCCATTTCCTTCTCTAATACATACAAAAACGTTTCTTTTTATTTATTATACTTGGAATTTGTCAGGTACATAGTTTTGGCTTGGTATAAAGATTTCAGTTCTCAACTGAATAGCTTCAAATATTGATTGGCGCATTCCCTTTCTTTTCTCCTTTTATAATTCTCACTATATTCTCTTTATATTTTACTCTCTCTTCTACTATATTTCGCACCATTTGTTTCTTTGTAATCCACTGTACTTTCTTTTTAGCTTATTTTTCAGTTTACTGCTCTTTTTCCTGAGCTGTGTCTAATCTTCTAAACTATCCATTGAATTCTTAATTTCCTTTAATAAAATTTTCAAATCTAGAATTCCAATTGTGTTCCTTTTTGAAAAATAATTCCCAGTTCTCTTCTAGAATTATTAATCTTGCTTTTTAAGTTTGTAGGCTACTGTCTCCTCTTTTTCTCTGGTGATCTGTGTTCATGTTTTATCTCCTTGCTTATCTAATTTATTTATTGTGTACTCAACGTAGTACTTGCAAAAATGTTTGAATTAGTAATTTGAGATCTATGAAGAAATAAAATTTCTCTAGAGATATATTTTCTGCCAAGTGCCTGGGTCACTATCAAGTTGAGGATTATTACAATTTCTTGGATTGAGGTGATTTAAAATTAGAATGTAATCCTTGTTGACTTCACTTTATTTTTACTGTTTAGTGCCTTTGGAAGTTTATGCATAAAGTAAGGTTTGTTCACCTGACAATCCTCTAGATATGTCCTAGACTCTTTGTCCACAGGGAAAAAAAACTCTAAAAGTGTGCTCTTCAACATTTTAGCCACTGTATCTGGAATCGACAAGTGCCTTTGGAATAAAAGGGCTCTCAGTAGAATGCACACATCCCTGGAACACCAACTTTCCCCAGAAGAATGCCCCTGTTCTTCCTCACTATCATGTTACTGCTTCAGTATTTTCAGACTTTCACTGGTTTGATTTTTTTTCTGTCCAAGTGCCCTATTTGCCTTCAGTAGGATAGACCTCAGAAGATAAGATAATTATTACTAGATAGGAATAATTCTTGTTTAATTATTACAATCCAAGCAGAAATATTTAGGTGTAATATGTTTTACTTGTCTGGTGGTGACACTCTTATAATAAATATTGCTGTATTTTTTTTCTTATAAATCCCTATTTTTTTTTCCTGAAAACAATTTTAATATCTCCATTTAAAGTAAACATTTTTTTTAATTTTGTTTTTAAACTTTACAATATTGTATTAGTTTTGCCAAATATCGAAATGAATCCGCCACAGGTATACCTGTGTTCCCTATTCTGAACCCTCCTCCCTCCTCCCTCCCCATACCCTCCCTCTGGGTCGTCCCAGTGCACCAGCCCCAAGCATCCAGTATCCTGCATGGAACCTGGACTAGCAACTCCTCCATCCATGGGATTTCCCAGGCAAGAGTACTGAAGTTAAACATTTTGCTTTATCTTCAAAGAGTAATTTTTACTGTACCTCCTGTGATGAAGGGATGGAATTACCTGTTAGAGACATCTGTTTATTTCTACCTCATATGCCTTCCCTAATGAGTACCCACTACTATGAACTTTCTTTCCATCCATTTTGAGTTTTGAGTGTTAGCTCCTCCTGCTTTCTCTTCATATAGAGCTTAGGTGTTTGCTTCTCCTAAACATTGTGGTTAACCATGTGACTCCCATCCTGACTGGGGAGTGGGGGTGAGGGAAGTTGGGCTGGATAACAGCTCTGCCTAAGGAGGAGCTAAGCAGGCCCTGCGATTAGAGGAAGGCCAGGGGAACAGCTTTGTGCTCTGGTTTCCTCTCAGAGAATAGGAGAGAGCAGTTAGCCCTCTCTGCTACTTGTATTTGTTAATATTAAAAAAACAGAGAGAGGGGTAAAAAAAAAATTGTGGTTGAAAAATAATGGAGGAAAAAATTTCTAAAACACAGAAATATTTTTCATTATATGCAATATATACTTTTAAGAATTGATATCTTGCATAAGTAATTTATAGAAAAACTTAATAAGCTAATAAGCTTATAATTAACATAATTTTTATGCACTTGAAACAATCAAAAGATTTATTTTGTAATACATGGAAACATCACTACTCTTCAAAGTTTCTTATACTGCAAAATTCTTTGGAGGGACTTGAAAATTTTTAAGATCACTTTCTGTTCTAAATGTTTAGGACTCCATTACTTGCTTTACCTTAAGTCCAGTTTTCTAGTAAGACTAAATTTTATAGTAAGACAAGTTTTTCTAATAAATTCTCCTTTTGGATGCATGAATTATGATTATAAAAGTATTCTGTGAGGGATAAATTTATGTTCAAAAAGTTAAAGTTTCATCACATTTCTTAGAAACCCCTTATACTCCAGAAATTATATATAACTTTTAAAAATTATATAATTGTGCCTCAATGTTTCAAACCATTTTATTATTAAATGTAACTGCATTTTTTTCTTTGCTATGTTAAAATGATGAAACAATTTCTTCTCGCTTCTACAGAAATTTTAAATATAATACTTTCATTTACTTTCCTTAAGAAAAGAAGAACAGATTTTAGGGTTTTTGATGTTTCCAAATCTGAATTAATAGAGCAAAAGTGTCTTTTTAAAAAATTAGAAGGAAAAAGTAATTAGAAGAGGTACTGTAACAACAACAACAAAAATCTGACTCCATATTATATCTATTCCTTTAGCTCTTTTATTTTTTTTTTTTTTGGCAAACATGAGTAACTTTTACTTCAAAGATTATAAAGTAAATAAACAGATACATCTTTCCATTGGGCTTTCAAGCAATTATACAACAAAGCATGTACTCTCAGCAACATCACTAAGACAGCAATGGATGTTCTTTAGCCTTTACCTGGTGTAATCCACAACAGGGTTTCCAAAACTTCTGCACATTGTGCTTTTCATATCAAATTTTTATTAAAGCCTTAGCTATTTTCTAAATGAATATCTTTTTTATTGGATTTTTTCCAATTACAAATGAAATTTAAATTTACATCTATAATTAGAAACAACACTTACAATGGGACTGTACAAATTTAGGTCAAAATAAAAATATATGTATTTTGTGGTTTCATAAAACTTTACTGTATCTTTAAAGAAAGCAGAAGTAACAGCAATATATGTAAAAGTAATGATTTAATGACTATAAGCAAGACAGAGCAATAGAATTGTGCTTCTTTTGCAGACAGGGTGCTGTGTTCTGTATTCTATCACATTGGTTCTGGACCTTGGTAAAGGAATGCTGCCTACAGCCTGAAATACACATAATGAGATCTGCCTCCCAGGCTTGACCTTTAAAGATATTACGCTTTTCACCCATATAGGGATAAAAAAAATTGCAGAACAGACAATAACATTTGTCTTGTTGAAGGATTAGGGGAACATGGTGACCAGACCTACATGGACAACTGCAAGAACAAAGGATTATCACATCTCCTCCAGGTTCTGGCCAGCACCGAGAAGTTTACAACAACCAGCAACATTCCCTTCCCTTTTAGTATAAAAGGAGCCTCAATTCTAACTCCAGTAAGATGGTTCTTTAGGACACTAGTCTGCCATCTCCTTGGTCTAGTGGCTTTGCAAGTAAAGCTGCTATTCCGTGCACTAGCACCTCATCTCTTGATTTGTTGGCCTGTTGTGCAGGGAGCAGTATGAGGTTGGACTTGGAAACAGTGAGAGATATGGTTCTTCTGGGAAGCAAAAGGAAGGAATAATTTTACCTAGGAGGGAAGGAGATAATCCTGGTTACTCATAGCCTGAAAAGAGCCGGATGAGTGGATCAAGTAGAGCCACTATGAAAAAACTTATGGCAAAACCAATACAATATTGTAAAGTAATTAACCTCCAATTAAAATAAATAAATTTATATTAAAAAAAAAGAAAAGACTTATGGGCAAGCTCTGGAGTCCTACTGGAATGGAAGCAAGGCCTAAATGGTCTAAATGTCTCAGTCCTGAAGATTATTATCATCTCTAACTGATCATTATCAAGACCCATTTAATAAAAAATCCACTTATTGTAGCATATTTTCCAAATAACTTTAATAATATATTCACTGAGTAAATTTTGAATGTACAAATTAAATCAGAATACTGGAACTTTCAAGATTATTGCCTAGATATCATATATAATAGATATTTATTCAGCAGATTATTACTTTTTCAAAGAACAATTAAGCTCATGATCTTATTTATTCTCCATAATAGAAACTGACAGTGAGGTACAATTGAAAAATTGTGGCCTGTGACTCAAGAATCTAAGACCCACTTGGCTTTGCTTCCAAAGTTATTTCACTGTGAAAAGTCACTTAATTTTAGTATGCATCAAGAGTTGGAATGTAGTTCTATTTTTTTTATGTTTAACGTTAAATCTCATTTATTTAATAACAAAACATCATTTTCCTTAATCTATTAAGCATTTGTTGTTGTTGCTGAAGCTCTAATACTTTGTCCACCTTATGCAAAAAGCCAATTTATTTAGAAAGACCTTGATGCTGGGAAAGATTGAAGGCAAATGGAGACGAGGGCAGCAGAGGATAAAATGGTTAGATAAACATCACTGAATCAATGGACATGAGTTTGAGCAAACTCCAAGGATAGTGAAGGACAGGGAAGCCTAGTGTGATGCAGTCTGTGGGGTCACAAAGAGTCAGACATGACTTAGCAACTGAATAACAACAACAACAAAGTATTCCACAACATATATATATATATATATATATATATATATATATATATTCCAAATGGCTACTTTATATATATCCATGGATAGGTCCTGTAATCACATGGACTCTGCCCTCTTTCACCTCCAGATTCAACTTCCCACAGGGATGTCTGTTGCCAAGAATACTTTGCTTGAAAACTGGAGGCACGTTTAACTTATCTGTGGTTGAAGTTTCTCTACAAGGCATAGGCATCACTTTTACTAATCTCTGTTGCTGCCACCAGTGCTGTCACCTTTGCTGGGCATTATTGCTTCCTCTTTCTCTGCCAGGAACTTCCATCGCTGCTGAAAGGGATATCTGAGAACCAATGAGGATCTTGTAGGAGAAGAACAAAGCTATTAGTTCAGGCCTTTTATTAAAATATGGAAACATGGTAAAAACTCACGACTGTTTTATGAACAGCAAGAGGCATAACAATTTTGTAAGAATATTGAGGATGGCCAGGCAAAATCGTTTTTTCGGAGAAGTTCCACTGTTCAAATTCTTGAAAGCTATGAAGAAACTGATTTTCTGTTAATCATGGGACAAGACGCAAGGATGATGGGACTGAATCCATGGTCAACTGGTTTTAGGTATGGGGAGGAACAGCTGGGAGCTAAACTCTTGCTAGTATAGGTCAAAATTTTTATTTCTTTAGCATCTTTGACACTGAATCCAGTGGGTTCTTATTGGACATATGTTCAATGCAAAAGTGAAGAATGCTTTTCTCACTTTTTCTCTGTTTTATCACAGGATTTTTATAATGTCTTATAGCTTACATTTCTGAAACTCCCCAGAGGAATTAGACAGAATATGGGCATCTAGGTCAGGGGCTACTTTTCTATAAGTATAACATTGTACTTAGAACCAGCCTTCCTATTTTGAGCTGAATTGTATCTTTCCAAAACTTATATGCTGAACCTCTAAATCCCCAGTCCTTCAGATGTGGCTGTAATCAGAAATGGAGCCTTTAAAGAGGTTTATTAATTAAAATGAGGTCATTAGAGTGATCTCTATTCGAGTATGATGGAAATTCTTATAAGAAAAGGAAATTTGGAGACAGACATGTAAAGAGGGATGACTACATGAAGACACAAGGAGATGGCCATCTACAAGCCAAAGAGAGAGGCCTTAGAAGGCATTAACTTTTCAGGCAGCTTGATCTCAAATTTCCAGCCTCTAGACCTGAAAAAAACTAAATTTCTGTTGTATAAGCTATTCAGTCTGTTTTATTTTGCTATGGTACCCTTAGCAAATCAATACATCTTCCTTCTGCAAACTAGAGTTTTGTTAATAGAGGAGGTCCCCCTCCAAAGCCTCTCCAGTACTCTACCCTGTGAATTTCCTACATATACAGAGGCCTGAAGCCCAGCTTTAGATGCAGCTTAAGCTTGAGGAGCCACACACTCTCTCTTGTCAACTCAAACACTCGTACTTTTACTGAATGCCACATCATTACTGTTGGGCCCATCATTATGACAGATGCTCCTTTGAGATGGTAAGAATTACTTTGCTATAAATCAGTTACAATTTAGGTTCACAGACTTGAACTAATACAAAGGACAAACTCCACTTGAATGAGAGAGTAATGCATTTGTTGAATCACCTCCACTTAGTAATAACAGCTTTAGGAGACTCTCCCTATTGCTCTTTTGTTTACAAGTTTTGGTCAATACCTGAAGTAATAGTCTTATCACTAGGTTCACTTAATCACAAAAGCTTTGTGGTGTCAGAGAGAACTTTCATTTAAAAACGGAATTGACTACACAGCACACTTTAAGGTGCTTGTACTTCTAAATGAATTTGTAAACTCATCCTGATTGATGACACACTGGGAAAGATCTTGCGGGGTTGGAAAAAAAATTAAAAACACATAGATTGCACACTGATAAGGATGAATGCTCTTTTCTTTGCTGACTGTGATTTAAAATCTTGTTATGTTTTAGAATAATCCATTTTTCTCTCATTTTAAATTAATAAAGTATACTATAAACATTGAAGTTAAATAGAAATAAATTTAAATACTGACTTTCTTATTTAACACTCTAAGATCCCTTTCCCCTACACACCATATAGATTAGACTCTATTATAATCTGCAAACTAGGAATGAAAAATGATGTCTATTCCACACTATTTGTTAGAATTCTTAATGCCTGGAAATTCAGAAATGTTCAATACATGTTAGTCAGCAGAGGTAAAACATTTTGTCACTGCAATAAAGTATGCATATATTGCATACTTTGAGAGGATATGAGTTCCCTAGGATTGTCATAACAATGGACCACACACTGGATGACTTAAGACATCAGAAATTTATTCTCTCCTAATTCTAGATGCTAGAAGTCTGAATCAAGGTGTTGGTAAGATTTGTTCCTTCTTCAGGCTTTGAGGGAGAAGCTTTCTCATGCCTCTCTCCTAGCTTCTGGTAGTTATCAGTAATCTTTG
Source organism: Bos indicus x Bos taurus (assembly GCF_003369695.1). Taxonomy (NCBI): domain Eukaryota; kingdom Metazoa; phylum Chordata; class Mammalia; order Artiodactyla; family Bovidae; genus Bos; species Bos indicus x Bos taurus. The sequence continues at coordinate 101,210,581 of NC_040076.1, forward strand.
GTGTTTCTTGGTTTCTAACTGTCCCAACTCTATTTCTATCTCTGTCTTCACATGATCTTCTTATAACTATTTCAGTCACTGGATTTAGGACCCACTCTAATCCAGTTCTGACCTCATGTTATATTAGCTAAATACATCTGCAAGCCTTATTTCTAAAGACGGTCACATTCTAAGGTTCCAGGTGGACATGAATTTTAGTGGAGGACATTCTTCAACCACATACAATCTGCCTTCTGCCCCCAACCCAAATTTACATCTATCCTACCTGAAAAACAAGTACCCCATTCCAGTATCTCTGAAAGTCTTAACATATTCCTGCATTAACTCTATCTCCAAAATGATCAACTCAAAAGTTCCAAATCAATCATTTAAAATCATCTAACTGAAGGACAGTTGACTCTGGATATGATCTATCCTAAGGCAAAATTCCTCTCTACCTTTGGAGTGTGTTGAACTAGAAAACAAGTTGTTTGCTTCTAAAATACACTGGTAGGTGAAGCATATAAGAGACATAATCATTCTGAAAGGGAGCACATAGAGGGAATTAAAAGATCACTGGTCTAAAGTAAGTTCATAACTCAGCAGGGCAAGTTCCATTAGGTTTCAAGATCAGAGAATAATCCTGCTTTGCTCTCTGGGCCCCACTGGCCACAGCCTTTGAGCTACCCACAGTGTTATTTTTTCCTTCCTTTCATTTCATTCTATTTCTATCCCTTTTCATCAAGGCTGTAAGGGTTACTGTTAGTAAGAAATTCTCAAAAACCTTGTCAGCGTTCCATGTATGTGGAGGGGATCCACACCAGTGTCCAATAATAGAAGTCTCATTTTTTCTTCTGTGAACTCCCTAGAAACACCTATAACATTCACAGTTCTACCAACATATTGATGCTAATGAAGATTCTGTTCAGCATGTATTCTCTAAGCTTTCTCTACCATATTCTTCAGCTTCTGTCTGAACCTTCACCAGAATCAGCTTTAACATCCAAATTTCTATCACTCTTCTCTACAAGGTAATATATGTTTTTTTCTATGAATTTCCTCTATTCATTGCCCAATTCTGAAGCCACTTCCAAAGTTTTGGGTAATAATATTTATTATAGTAGCACCTCATTCCCTAGTACCAAAATCTGTATTAGTTTTCTAGGGCTGTTGTAACAAAATAAGACAAAATGCTGCTGCTGCTGCTAAGTCGTTTCAGTCGTGTCCGACTCTGTGCGACCCCATGGACTGCAGCCTACCAGGCTTCTCCGTCCATGGGATTCTCCAGGCAAGAACACTGGAGTGGGTTGCTATTTCCTTCTCCATGGAAAGTGAAAGTGAAGTCACTCAGTCGTGTATGACTCTTAGCGACCCATGGACCGCAGCTTACCAGGCTCCCCTGTCCATGGGATTTTCCGGGCAACAGTACTGGGAGTGGGGTGCCATTGCCTTCTCCCAAGACAAAATGAGTGGCTTAAAACAACATTTTTTTTTTTTTTTCTCCTCACAGTTCTGGACAATAGAAATCTGAATTCAAGGTATTAGGAGAGTTGATCTCTCCCAGAGATTATGGAACAGAAAAAAGTTTCACACCTTTCTCCTTGAATCTGGTGGTTGCTTGCATTCCTTGGCATTCCTTGTCTTATAGATGTGTTACTCTAATCTCTACCTCCATCCTCGCATGGCTTTCTTCCCAGTGTGTCTTCACATGATCTTCTTCTTTCCAAATAAAGCCAAATTCTGGATGGGTATGAATTTCAGGGGTGCTAGTCAACCCAGTGCAGGGGAAATGTAATTAGGATATGGAGCCACAGTCAATGTAGATGAACGGAAATAACTTAATAACACATTGCTTAGGACAGTATTTACCAGTAAGAAGTGTCATTCTCTTCCTTCTACTTCCTGGACAAAGACTATCTTTCAATACGACATGCTTTGATAGAAAAAATTTAATCTTGTTAACTGCCACTGAAAATAGTCACACATATATATTGAATAAAAACAAAGCAACAAAAAAATCAAAAGCATTTTGCTGTTTATAATTCCAAGAGTAATAAACGTTAAGGGAATGTAAAAAGCAAAATTAACTGTAAGCTGAAATCATCACTCTATCCAATTCTTTATATTTTGCTTCAACCTTAATATAAGGTTTACATGAAAGGGAATTAATTTTACATTGCTTCGTGTTTGATTTGCCAAACTAATAATAATCCTCCTAGGGTACTGGTTGTTTGAATCCTTGACATTATGCATATTTGAGGTTTGAAGGGATGGTGAAAGCAGTGGAGAAATGTGCTGCTTCCTGTGGTGCTGGGCCGCTTTTCAAAGATGCCTCTGGCTGCTTGGCCAAGTCCTCCAGCGAGTGCCTTGACTAGGAGGAAGGGCTACAGTGGCTCCTGCCGGCCACACACCCTGCAGCTCAGTAGGGCGAAATGACTTTGAACAAACACTCAGAAGAACGGTGTGACTGAAGCAAGGAATACTGTGGTGGATAGAACAGTGAAGATGAAAGTAAAATGAAGCTGAATAAGCAGACAAGCATGGGGGAACTGATGAAATATTCAAATGCCACCTGTTTCCTATCACTCCCACTGCTAGCCATTCCTTGCTCAGCAAAGGGGAGTTATTTAGAAACACTTGTTTAGTCCTCAGTCCTGTGCATTTGGGCTGGAAGCAAGAATATCCTTAAGTTTGCCTGTTGCTTCTTTTGCTTAGGAGACCATTTTTATTATTTGTATTAAAACTTCATTAACATCTGAGGACTTGGCTCCAAGAATGAGCTCCTAGGTAATTCTGATACACATCTTTGGGCTTCCCAGGTATGAACTTGTAAAGAATCCACCTGAAATTCAGGAGACCTCGGTTCAATCCCGAGTCAGGAAGATTCTCTGGAGAAGGGATAGACTACCCACTCCAAAATTCTTGGGCTTCCCTAGTGGGTCAGACTGTAAAGAATCCACTTGCAATGCAGGAGACCTGGGTTTGATTCCTGGGTTGGGAAGATCCCCTGGAGAAGGGCATGGTAATCCACTCTAGTATTCTTGCCTGGAGGGCCCTATGGACAGAGGAGCCTGGCGGGCTACAGGCCACAGGGTCGAAAAGAGTCGTACATGACTGAGCGACTAAGCACAGCACAGTAGGAGTTTCAGATATGCTCACAAGCAGTCTTGACAACTTCAAGGTGAATTCACTTATTATGTTCCTGCTGGGACTTGTCTTTTGTTGTGTGCATCAATAAGTTTTTTGCTGCCTGCTTTCAGGATTCCCAGGTGGCACTAGTGGTCAATAACCTGCCTGCCAATGCAGGAGACACAGAGACACAGGTTTGATCTTCTGGTCAGGAAGTTCCATTGGAGGAAAATATGGCAACCCACTCCAGTATTCTTGGCTCGAGAATCCTGTGGACTGAGGAGACTGGAGGACTACAGTCCATAGGGTCTCAAAGAGTTGGACGTGACTGAAGTGACTTGGCACTCATGCTGCCAGTCCATCAGCCTCCACTGGACACCATCGCTGTTGCCATAGAGTACTGCCACCCTGATGCAAATAACTGGACAAAAGGAGATTCCTTTCTTTAAACTCAAAATGCCTGTGCCCACTGTCCACCAAACTGAAGTGAAAAAGAGAGAGAGAGAGATCTCCCTGTTTGCTTTTGAATTTATTACATTGGTTCTAAAGCAATATTTCCCAATATTCTAATATCTTACAGAGTTTTTAATTAAACAAGCTTCCTTTTTTAATTTCTTTGGGGTGAAGACAGAGTTGGTATATAATCAATACAATTTTTAGACAAAATGCAAGAGTTTTCAGTGCAAAGTATTGCTTCCCCTAAACTATTTTAACTTTGGTGGCAATAGTTTTTACACAGTATTTTGAATGATATTCTATATTTTTCCCACTAAAATCACAGCAAAAAAGTCATATTTCTGTGCAATAATTTTTTAAAATGTTAATATAACTTGGGCATTAGTACATACCTAATTGTTTATGGTAGCCACTTTCCAAAGGTCATTTTTTATTAAAAATGGATTTTATAGTTTTTTAAATTCTTTGCTATTTCCAGAAATAGCTAAAATTAAAATCCTTATATACTATATTTTTACACTTATGGGAATCTATCTGGAGGATAAATTCCTGGAAGTAGAATTCCTTGATCAAAGCACATGTGCATTTTTAATTGTAATAAATATTGCCATGTTGTACTCCACAGGAAGCTATACCCAAATAAGCTCTACAAAAATGTTTCCCCATGTCTATCCTACTTTCTGATCCTTGACAATCTGAAAGGTGAAAAATTGAATTTATTTATAGTTTTAATAGCATTTGTGGTGAAATAATTGATATTGAGCTTATTTTCTGGTATTTAAAAGCCATTTAATTTGATGTGAACATTTTTCATGTATGTAATCTTTTTTCTTATTAATTTATGAGGATTTAAAAACATTTAGGTAAATAGCATTTTGCCTATGATAAACATTCAAAACTTTTTCCTATTTTATCATTTTTCATTTGATTTTGTATTTCATTTTCCATATTAAGTTTTCAAATGACTATGGATTGTCAACGCTCCACAATGGACTAACAGAAAAACTTCTTGATCAACAAAGCTTAACTTAATAACCTTACTATATAAGAGGAGAAAACATTACCTTGAGAGAATCTTAGTAATGTCTCAAAAGGAGGTTGTTAGGAAATAGTATTCAGAGGGTTTATGGACCTATATTCAAATGGTTTAAGGTGTGTCTTTCAAGGTGAAGAATTGGTTGGAACTGCACAAAGTTCATGATGAAATGATGTAGGTCAGCAAAGCAAGGCTACTTAAACAATACTTGGTGAGCAAATTATTGTACTGATAAGTAGACTGTTCATCCAGGTGAGCAAACTGTGTGCCCACAAGAATTGATTTGCAAGAATTTTCTAAAGCAAACAGTAAAGTCATTTATTGATTTTTAGTTTTATCTTCCTGGGCAAGAATTTCATGGATCAAACAGTTAAATTATGTGGGCACACGTGGTCTCATTTCTCAATCCTAAAGATTAGTTGTATTGATGCAGGTGGCCTCAATTTTTACAATTTTTATTTAATATTTTTAGAGGCCTTTAATATTTTAAAATTATTTTTTATAATGATTTTGTAGTTTCCTCTTCTCCTTCTGCACCACTTAATTAATCTTCCTAATTTAATTATGTTTTCCATTTGGAATTGATAATAAGAAATGAGGTTGTGATACATTTTTTTTTTTTTATTGTGCCTATTTGATTGCCCTAACACCATTGCTTTGGAGAAGGCAATGACAACCCAGTCCAATACTCTTGCCTGGAAAATCCCATGGACAGAGGAGCCTGGTAGGCTGCAGTCCCTGGGGTCGCGAAGAGTCGGACATGACTGAGTGACTTCACTTTCACTTTTCACTTTCATGCATTGGAGAAGGAAATGGCAACCCACTCCAGTGTTCTTGCCTGGAGAATCCCAGGGACCGCAGAGCCTGGTGGGCTGCTGTCTGTGGGGTCGCACAGAGTCGGACACGACTGAAGCGACTTAGTAGTAGTAGTAGTAGTACTAGTAGTAGTAACACCATTGCTAATTAATGTATATTTTCTCCAGTCAAATAAAATGTCATTTTTATCATGTATTAAATTCTCACCTATATTTGTATTATATCTGGATTCTTTTATTTACTGTTCTTTGTGCTACTTATGAATCAGTGCTACACTTCTTGATTATTAAGATTTGCAATAGTTCATAATATGCTTGAATACTTTCAGGTATTCAAATCCACTTTATTACTCTTATCTTTTAAAAATTACCTAATCTTGAACGGACTTCCCCAGAGTCTCAGTGGTAAAGAATCTGCCTGCCAACACAGGAGACATGGGTTCGATCCCTGGGTGGGGAAGATCCCCTGCAGAAGGAAGTGGCAACCCACTCCAGTATTCTTGCCTGGGAAGTGCCATGGACAGAGGAGCCTGGTGGGCTACAGATCATGGGGTCACAAAGAGTCAGATATGACTTAGCAACTAAACAAAATAGCAAGTCTAAACATTCATTTAACCATATGAACTTTAGAATCATCTGTATAACACTAGTAAAAAATATATTGGTAGGCTGCAGGCTTCACAAGTTGCACATTGATTTAGGATTAGTTGAAATTCTTCTAAATTTAAGTCTATCTATCCAACAAGAAGGCATTCGTTTCAAGTTTCACAATGGGTCCTTTAGTAACATTTTCAAAAAAATTCACTGTATTTCTTATTTAGGTTATTCACAGGTATTTTATGATTATGCAGCTATTGTAAATGAAATTTTTCTTCCATTAATCTTTCTGATATATAGCTAAACATGCATATAATAAATATGCACATATATATACATATATGCTGTTTATTTTGATATATTGATTTTGCACTAACCACCTTATTGAAATCTTTTATTGCTTTTGACAGTTTTAGTGGTTTTTTGAATTTTGTAGGTTTTCTATATCATAGTAAATTATATTTTATTTATTTATTTTTTGTATGTTCTTTATTTTTTATTTTTTTTACTTTAGGATACAGGAAGCTTGGGGCTGGTGTACTGGGATGACCCAGAGGGATGGTATGGAGAGGGAGGTGGGAGGGGGGTTCAGGATGGGGAACACGTGTACACCTGTGGTGGACACATGTTGATGTAAATTATTTTTAATTTTGCATCCTACTTTTCAATTTTATACCTCATTTCTTTCTCATGAAATTCCATTAACTTATATACTCACAAAAAATATTAAATACTAGTGATGGTAATCAATTTTCTTATTTGTTCTCAACTCTAATACAAATTCTCTTATTTTTCCCATGACAGACATATATGTGTGCATAGGATATATATTATGTGTGCACATATGGATATATTTATATGTTACATATATAAACATATATATATATATACACACACAGACGTGAACTATACACATATAGAGGTGAGTTGCCTTTATCTATATAACATATTTAGAAAATATATACCTTAGCAATCTTATCTGGCATGGATGTGGCCTTTGATCAAAATAATTTTGTATCAATAAATACAGGCTTTACTCTCTAATTATAGAAAATTATGTTTATTGATTTCTTTGAACTATCATAAACTCTGGTTGTTTTGTGTTTTCTTTTCAATTAGTTGGATTACACTAAAAAATGTGTAATTGCATAACTTTCCAAAGATGAAGGTGATGGGATTGACTAAAAAAATCCCATCAAAGTAGAAACTTGTATGCTCATGTCTAGCAACAACTGTTGGAGGAGAAGTGGTGAAAAATATTGCTTGTTTCTTTCTAGTTATTATTTTATGAATTTTGTTGTTTTATTTATTCACACACTATTGTGAGTATAAAATTTTTATGAATTGAAACTTATTATTTTAATGCATTTGCCTTGAATCAACATTACCTGATGTTAATGCCATATCTCTCTTTTGTGTTCTTGTTGTTGCTCTACTTACTGCTAACTTTATCCGTCTGTTTCTCTACCACTTAGGTTTAAACATATTTCATATATAGTATCTAGTTTGATTTTATTTTGTTATCCAGATCGATTTTTCTTAGTTCTTTATATTAATTCACTTTTTGAAGATTACTTTAATATATATACATTCACTGATTGAATTGTCAGGTTCAAAAACATCATTTGACCTTCAGCTATAAAACAAGAGGAAATCATTATAATTATAACATGTTGCACTACTGATACACTTGACTTCTGATATAGTGATGATTTTTCTATTTTGACATGGTTTGTGATTTATAGTCTGTTTGTAGCTACAATTTCCACAATTGGATTAACTTCAGTCCTGCAGCTAAATAAACACAAGAATCATTGCCAATCTTTTGCCCTAGTGTCTATATTTACACTGGTCAACTGATCTTCTATAAATCTCTTTTTCAGAGCTCATGAGGAATATATTCCTTTTATTCCTGTGTGTTTTAAAATCGTGTATCAGAAATGAAATATTGACTGAGTGTAAAATACTAAGGTTCCTTTTTGTTTGAGAATTTGAAAATTGCTGGGGATATGTGAGGCCTTCTGTTCTCTACTCTATATAGTTATCTTTAGCCTTTTTCCTCAAAGCTTGAAGTTTCTAACCTTGGACTCTCTGTTTTACCTTAGACAGAGTAAGATCATTTAATACACTGTCATTGCTCAGTCATGTCCGATGCTTTGCAAGCCTATGGACTGAAGCTTGTCAGGCTTCCCTATCCTTCACCATCTCCCAGAATTTGCTCAAACTCATGTCCACTGAGTCAGTGATGCCATCCAACCATCTCATCCTCTTGTCATTCCCTTCTCCTGCCTTCAGTCTTTCCCAATGAGTGGGCTCTTCACAATACGTGGCCAAATTATTGGATCTTCAGCTTTAGCATCAGCCCTTTCAATGAATATTCAGAGTTGATTTCCTTTAGGATTGACTGATTTGATCTCCTTGCTGTCCAAGAACTCTCAAGAGTCTTCTCTAGCACCACAGTTCCAAAGCATCAATTCTTCAGTGCTCAACTTTTTTATTGTCTGGCTCTCACATTCATACAGGACTGCTGGAATAAAGCATTTAATTTATACATTACAGGTTTTCATATTAACCTATGCATTGAAGTTTTTTACAGTCCTAGAATATCATTGAATTATATCAAAATTTTTGTCATCATCTGGTTCTTTTTATTCAAGGATACCAATTATATCTTTTTTGGATCTGCCCTGGGTGTCTTCTTTATCAATCAGTTCTCTCAGTTTCTTTAATTATATTGGTTGTCTTTTGACTTTATCTCCATTTTAGTCTATTTTCCCAGTCTGACTCGCCCTTCACTTTTAAGCAGAGTCTATTTCCCTTTCACGTTTTCTGTGCAGCCTCATTTTCTGAAGACTTTCTTTTTATTTCTTTTTGAGTTCTGGAGGTTCTTGTATATATGTATGTATCCAACGTCTTCCTCATTTTCTTATGTGTCTGTTTCAGTTCCTACTTTAAGTTGGCATTTTCCACTGTTTGGCCAAAATCATGTATCTAGTCCAAGGTCATGTTTTCCTGCTATGCCTTCCTTATTTTCCATTTTGTTTTTCTGTTCCTTATTTTTTTTTAAGTTATAGACTATTTGTGGATGCCTCGTTGACTAGTTTAAAGTATTACTTATCTTTCTGTGCGGAGAAGGCAATGGCATCCCACCCCAGTACTCTTGCCTGGAAAATCCCATGGACGGAGAAACCTGGTAGGCCGCAGTCCATGGGGTCGAAAACAGTCTGACACGACTGAGCGACTTCACTTTCACTTTTCACTTTCATGCATTGGAGAAGGAAATGGCAACCCACTCCAGTGTTCTTGCCTGGAGAATCCCAGGGACGGGGGAGCCTGGTGGGCTGAAGTCTGTGGGGTCGCACAGAGGTGGACACAACTGAAGCGACTTAGCAGTAGCAGTAGCAGTATCTTTCTGTGAGGTAAATTCTGACCATACTACCATCTCTCAATAGGAAGTTTCTGTGGCATATGAGGGATATCTCCCTGGTTCGTGGGGAAATTTCTTATGACACAAAGTTTCAAGTTTGCATGTGTCATGTGCAGATATATATTATTTACACAAACACACTTGCACACACAGAAACAGACAGACACAAAGGTAGATTATTTCACTTTTACTTCTCCCAGGGGAAAGAAATGGGCAGTTGCAAGGCTGTTTACAGTTCAAAGACTTTCCTTTATCTGGATTCCCTGGCAGACTACTTTTTACATTTGGAACGCTTGTGTGCTTTCTTCTTCAGCTTCATCTCCTTACTTCTCTATGATAATAAATAAGGTCTAGAGAAATCCCTACAGCCCATTTCATTACTCTGATATGCAATTGTTAGAGGTATTTTTCTTTCAGGGTGACCAGCTATATTGGAGAATTATCTATGCCAGCATTATCCAGTGGTGTTGCTGTAGATTTCTTTTCTCAGCATTTTCATGCATCATATTAAGATTGACAATAGATTTTACAGTATTCTTTGTGTATTTTTTAGAGTTGCATGTAGTTTCCGGTTTTACCAAAGATGAAGCTATGTTTCTCATCTCTTTCTTATAAGTCTCATTGTTTTGCAATGATTTCAGAAAGAAGAGAGAAGAGGCAAAGACAATAGAGATGTCATTATGCCACTGTAAACCACAAGTCCATTTTAAAAATTTTATTTTGTTGTTACATTCTATGTCCATTGTCAACTATGACAGTCATTAGTTCATCAAGGGTTAATGTGGGGAGAAATTTGAGTGACGGTAACACTGATGTCCCATCTGGACAAAAATCTGAGGCACCACTGTTAAGTTATATCTCCAGTATATTTGGGGTATGTTTTTATTAGGAGACTCCTGATAATCTGGTTCTAGTATGACATGTATCTTCCCATGACAGGGGTCATAGCTTCAGTTCAAAATGTGAGGTTTGTTGTTGCTGTTTAGTTGCTAAGTCATGTCTGAGTCTTTATATACATATACTCATACTATATACTCTTTATATAATATACTATATTCTATAGACAACACACAAAAGTATTTTTAGGCTGATTCACAAAATTAAACTTATCATATGACATGATACCATATCATATTATCAAAATAAAATTTGAAAATTTTTTGTATAATTAAACTTGTTGTTCAGTCACTAAGTTGTGTCCAACTCTTTTTGACTTCATGGACTATAGCACACCAGGCTCCTCTGTCATCTACTGCCTCCCGGAATTTGCTCAAATTTATGTCAATTGAATTTGATAATATTGCTATCTAACTATCTTATCCTTTGCTGGCCCCTTCTCCTTTTGCCTTCAATCTTCCCCAGAATCATGGTCTTTTCCAATGATAAGTTCAGGTTGAGAGAAAGGTGTTTTGCAGAGGAAGTATTCCTAAAGGAGGTAATGCATGAGTTGGATCTTGAAGGATGGGTAAGTACCAACTAGGAAGATATGAACTGAAACTGGAGGGAACAAAGCAAGGGAGTGAAAAGCAAGGAGAACTGAGGAAGTATGATGTATCAGTGTGTTGTTACTGCAAGACTAATTACCACAATTTAGAAACTCAAAAATCATCCATGTATTAGCTCATAATTGTGAGGTCAGAATTCTGAGTTTAACTCAGCTGAGTTGTTGTTTTCAGTTGCTAAGTAATGTCTGACTCTGACCCCATAGACTGTAGCCCACCAGGCTTCCCTGTCCTTTACTATCTCTCAGTTTGCTCAGATTCATGTTCATTGAGTCAATGATGCTATCTAACCATCTTATCTTCTGCCATCATCTTCTTCATTCTTTTCCAGCATCAAGGTCTTTTCCAATGAGACGGCTCTTCACATCAGGTGGCCAGAGTATTAGAAATTCAGCTTTAGCATCAGTCCTTCCAATGAATATTCGGGGTTGGTTTCCTTTAGGGTTGACTGATTTGAACTCCTTACAGCCAAGGGACTCTAAAGAGTCTTCTCCAGCACCACAATTTGGAAGCATCAATTCTTTAGTACTCAGCCTTCTTTATGATCCAACTCTCCACATCTGCACATGACTACTAGAAAAACCACAACTTTGACTATATGGACCTTTGTCAGCAAAGTGATGTCTCTGCTTTTTAATATGCTGTCTATGTCAGTGTAAATTACTGTCTCACAAAAACTGCAATGAAAATGTCATCCTGGCTAGGGTTCTTCTGTGGAGTTTGGGATCTACTTTCAAGCTCATTCAGGTTGTTGGATGAATTCAATTCCTTGTTTGTTGCAGCTTTGAATATCTCTGAATTTTTCCATCTCTGACTTTCACATCCTCTTTTGAAAGGGCTCACCAGATTGAGTCTAGTCTATTTACAGTCAAAGGGAGTTATTATATAAAGTATGCATACTGGAAGGTAATAATTTTGTGATCTATTTCAGAATTCTGCCTGCTACACAGAGCTTATTGGAAAAGATTTGTGATCCTAAGTATGGATCAGACAAGCAGAATAAGCAGGTAGAGGCTGGATGTCTACCATGGAATGGAGTTTGAATTTGCCTTGGTAGGCAATAGGGCACTGCAGACAGATTTAAACAGGTAAGATCTTTTCTGCTCTAGCAGCAGTGTGGAAGATGAATTGGTAGGGTATAAACGTAGACAGGGATAGTTTAATAGAGACTGTTAAAGTATTCCTGGAAAGAGTTAATTAGCTAACACTGTTAAAATGAACAAGCATAGAGAAGTTTACCTTTAGATATTAAAGAGATAAAGGTGGTTGAATAGATTGAATATATTAGTCATATTTTTACACATTCATCCAGTACCTATAATGTGGTAAACAACATTATAGGCATTAGGTCCAGAATGAATATAAAAGAGACAACTTTTTTTTCTTAAAATGCAAGGAAAGACCAAAAACAGGAACTGTGTAAATAAGCAAGGCCATTTCTGAGTTTATTGCCTGCATTAAGACAACTGGATAGGGTAATGAACTAGAAAAGATATCAATTAAGCTACTTTGGTCTACAATTAACATAAGACTCAACTTTAAATGGCTTAAGTAAGAGTGAGATTTATAACCTCATGTTAATAGAAAAAAGGGGGGAAAAAAAGACTAGATTTAGTGTTGTGTGAGTGTTATGTGACTAAACCATATCATTTAGATCCTGATTTTCTCTTTCTTCTCTGCCATCCTGATCCTGGCTTTTATACTCAGGCTTTCACCTTCTTTGGACATAAGACAGTAGCAACAACAATGCCCAGCTGATTGTTGAGAAGTTAAGTCACCTTTGATCTCCCTTTTAAGACAAAGAACATTTTTTAGAATCACACAAGCAATCTTTCACATCTCATTTATCAAATTGCAACCCATGTTCATTCCTACCAAATCACTCAAAGCATACACAAAATATCATAACTGATTCAGAAAAATCGTTCTTAACCTTATACCAAAGAGGTCAAAATCTCTCTGTGTGGAACTCTGACATTATTTGAAAACTATAGGTTATACTTACACATATTTAAACTCAATATACCTGAAGGATATTATGCTTAGTGAAATAACTCAGAGAGAGAAAGACAAATACTGTATGCTATCATTCACACATGATATAAAAAATTTCAATCTATAGGTTGTACACTTGAATTAATATAAAATTGTAAATAAAAGGAAAAAAGATTTAAACCCATCAGATTTATACCTATGGGGCTGGAGCCCACATCTTCTCAAATGTGGTTATGCAAGGAGGGTAAAAAACTCAGGGTGTTGTTAGAAATTATTAAGAAGAGTGAAGAGTCATCTGTTACAGAGAATGAAAGTGTAGGAGAATAACTGAGATGGCAAGTTAATGACTGGTGTTTCTCAAGAGTGATATTTGAGCTGAAGCCTAATGCTAAGGAGGCAGTCAGGCAGGTATGGGTGAAAAAGGGGGAATCAAAAGGCTCTAAGGTAAATATGATCTTGGCATATCAGAAGACTGAAAGCAAATCAGTGTTGGAGAAGTTGGTGGGGTCAATTTCTAAAAATTCTGAGGGTCCTAGTAAGGAGTCTGAACTAAGCAGAGTTACACACTTATTTCAGAGAATGAAGCATGGTAGTAGCAAGAATGGGTGGGGCAAGCTACAGTCCATCAGGTCACAAAGAGTCAGACACGACTGAGTGACTCACACACATGCACACATAGTCACTCTAGTGTGAGGAAAGGAATCACACAGAGAACTTAAGAGAGAAGAAGGGAGTCCCTGAGCAATTTATTTGGTTGTCCCAGTGATTGCTTTGGAGATGAGGGAAAACAGATTTAAAAAGAAGACTGGCAGTTTTTGCTGATGAATCGAATTCAGGAAGTGAGGAAAGGAAAGAAAAAAGAGAACACATGTTCTTCTATGTTTATGAGGCTGAACAACTGAACAAACGTGGGGTGGGTGATTAAGAGTAATAAGGTGAACAGGAAGTTAAAATATTTTTTAAGAGAAAATTAATAATTGAAGACAATCTCAACGTATCAGTTGAAAGAAAGATAAGTATTGCATATAAATCAAACTAGGCAACATGCGAAAATAATAATAGCAAGTCTCTAGGTTACTGCAAATCTGAAATTATAACTTTCTAAAAAACAACCCCAAAACAAACACTGATAAGTGGCAAAGATAACAACTACTACTTGTAATGAGAATTTCAAGATTCAAAACGATCTGAAAAATATAGACTTTTTAGGGAAGTTGTTAATATCACGCTCTATAGAACTGTAGGCAACAACTTCATCAAAGTTATCAAATAAAGGATGTCATTTGTGTTGGAAATACTTATGAAAAACAATGCCTCGAGAAGAAATTAGAAAAGTTCTCAATTCCATCTAACCCATTATCTTCCGTCACAAACACACTATTACATATTCATGCAATATGCCTAACTACATTAAGATTATCAGGAAAGAACAAATCAGATTCTACTTCATATTCTTGACAAGCTAACTGAAAACTGCAGAGTATTTCAACTACTACCTATAGAAATATGTTGGTTAAAAGATGGAAAAGTTGCTAAAACCTTATTTTCCTGTCAGTAGCTAACTTGGAAAAACTGAGTAACCACACAGTGGAAAATGAACTTTTCAGATACTGGGGAAATATCTGCTAGTTATTCAGATGTAAGAGAATATTTATAAAATATTTTTGCAAGCCCTTTTCTCCCAAAATTGAAAAAATTAAAATGCCAAAAATGTCATGCTCATAGAGATGTATAATAGCTGTATATAAAATTGAAATAAGTAATATATTCCTGGACCTGGTTCTATGACACAATATTCTGTTTCAAGTGGTAAAACAAAAATTATGACCTCAATTATTCATTCAGTAGATACCTATTGAATGACTACATGTGCTAGATTCTATTCTAGGTACTGAACAAATGCATAAAATTCTTGTTCTCAAGAATTTTAGAAGAACAAAATATAAATAAACCTACAAATTAAAAAATAAAAAATAAGAGGGAATTTCCTGGCAGTCTAGTGATTAGGACTCCACACTTTCACTGCTGAGGGTTCAGGTTTGATCCCTGGTTAGAGAACTAAGATCCCACAAATTACATGGCACAGCCAAAAAGAAAAAAAAAGGAAAAAAAAAATAGGAGAAAAGAATTCAATCATTTCTAAGTAAGAATTAAATTAGGCTAACATGCTGCTGCTGCTGCCAAGTTGCTTCAGTCGTGTCCGACTCTGTGCGACCCCATAGACTTCAGCCCACCAGGCTCCCCTGTCCCTGGGATTCTCCAGGCAAGAACACTGGAGTGGGTTGCCATTTCCTTCTCCAATGCATGAAAGTGAAAAGTGAAAGTGAAGTTGCTCAGTCATGTCCGACTCTTAGCGACTCCATGGGCTGCAGCCTACCAGGGTCCTCCGTCCATGGGATTTTCCAGGCAAGAGTACTGGAGTGGGGTGCCATTGCCTTCTCCAAGGCTAACATAGTGAAGAGTAAATGAATGACTACTTTAATTTAGGTCCTAAGGGAAGGTGTCTGGGTGGTATTAGTCCTCAGTGAAGAGCAAATGCTGGGCATGGAGGGATCTGGGGAAGAGTATTCCTCAGGCAGCGTGAACAGTCAGGGCAAAAGACTCCAGTCAGGAAAATACATCATGAGTTTGATGATCTAAAAAGGCCATTGTGGTTGGTCACAATGGATGATGCAAACTGCATTGGTTTCCTAGGGCTGCCGTAGGTGCCACAGTGGTAAGGAACCAGCCTGCCAATGCAGGAGGTGCAGGAGAAATGAGTTCAAACCCAGGGTCAGGAAGATCTCCTGGAGAAGGAAATGGCAGCCCACTCCAGTATTCTTGCTTGGAGAATCTCATGGACAGAGGAGCCTGGTGGTCTATAGACCAGAGGATCACAAAGAGTTGGACACGACTGAAGCAATTTAGCACACACATACACACAAGTGTCAGGCACTCTTCTAAGTGTATGAGTACTTAATCTATCTAGTCCCCAGTTGCAACCCTTGATGAGAAAACTAAGACACAAAGAGGTGTTATGTGACTTATTCTAGGTAATACAGCTAGAAAGGGACAAATTGGAATTCAAAATCAGGCGCAAGTACAAAAGGCTATTATGTAAACCACTATAATACTTTGTGATTACATGGCAATCCACAACTGATTAAAAGCATAAATATACAACCATGGATAAACCGTATCATTATTCAGTTGCTCATCCATGAATACTTCATATTTAACCCATATTTTTTTAATTAGATCAGAAAAATCTACTACTATGTTCTTGTGAATTTCAATAAGCCCTTGAAGCTTAAATAGCTCTGTTATGGATGTTGTGGGCTAGGTCTGCACTTAAAAAGGATGGGTTTAATCATTCTTTTTAAGAAGTCTTGCCTTAAACAGGTTTCTCATCCTTCCAGCGGCAATATTTATTTGCTCTTCACTCTCAACAACTTTTTTGATTGTATTTTGCTGAAGAGTATCTTGATTTGGAAGCTCACTAGATCTGGAAAATGTCAACCATAACAGAAACAACACTAGGTCACCTAATGCTGAAGCTCCAATATTTCGGACACCTGATGCAAAGAGATGACTCAGTGGAAAAGACCTTGATGCTGAGAAATAATGAAGGAAGAAGGAGAAGAAGGCAACAGAGGATGAGATGGTTAGATAGCATCACCAACTCAATGGACATGAATTTGTCAAATTCTGGCAGACAGTGGAGGACAGAGAAGCCTGACTTGCTGTGGTCCATGAGGTTACATAGAGGTGGACACGACTCAGCAACTGAATACAACAAGAAGAAAGCTTTTTCTGTTTCTAGACATATCAATATACATTTGAGATACAGAGTGATTAAGTTCACAGGCCCTATTCTTGGCATTGCAGAGGCCCCTGTCTTTGTGACAGCTCCCTCATTTTTTAAAAGAATATGGGAGCATGGTGAGAACTGAATTTTAAAATATAAATATATTAACACTTGGCACAGTACCTGGCATATGTAAATAATCGACAAATGGCATATGTCAGTTTTATTAACCTAAATGTCTGTCAGAAACAAGTGTTTTGGCTAAATAATTTTATTGAACACCCACTCTTAAGGTGCTCCTTAATAGGAAATAAAAGATGTTTATATTGAAATTTAATATAAGCATCAACTATTTAAAATAACTATCTTATACATTTATTATTTCATTTATTATTCTTGTACTTTTCTAGCTCATTTATAGGTGGCAGATCTTTTATCCCAGAACACACACACACACACACACCATATTCAGATAGACCTGTTTTGACACCCTTCACCTTTCCTTATGCTTAATTATTTATAGTACTCCTTCCCCAGTCCTAGAAATTGATCATTTTTTCCCTGCCTGCAGCCTATACAGTTGCAAGGGGTTGGACATGACTTAGTGACTGAACTACGGCAAAAAATGAAATTTAACTGTACTTCATCATTTTCTTTCAGAACAAAACTATTCTCTCTTGCTTTCAAAGTTGCTATTTACCAAATCTGGTGCAAATGACCCTGTTAATAGTGGGATGGCAAAGTATTCCAGCAGCTATTTCTAGATTCAGATAATACATAACAGCTCCAAAAATATATAGCATAGCCTATTCTTGATAGCCTGCTGAAGACAATGATTTGACATCTGCTGTACTTTCCAAAAGAGTGATTTCAAAGGGTGGAAATTTAAAGACAGAAAAAAGGAATGATAACAGGGTTGGATGAAAAAGGCAATTTTAGGAGATTGTTAGGATTCTCAGAGATCCTCCATATTTATCTTTATAGTTTCTTTCACTTTAGCAATAATTATATCTTCACATTAATTCAAAATAAGCAGCTCATACTCACTTCAGGAACTATCAATATAAATTTTTTCTGGATTTTTCAGCAGAAAATGACAGAGATGTCTTTAATCACATACAAAATCACATTACCAATATATTTTACATACCTATTCAAATATTCATTCTTTGATTAAATATCATGTGTAACAATGTGCAAGGCATCATAAGTAACTATGTGCTTCAACTACAATATATGTTCCAATGGGCAAGGAACATATAGTCCATTGAGAAAATAAAAGCAAATAAATGAGAGTATTGATTTGCATAGGCAAATATTAAATGACTTGATTCACATTGCAAAGATCCCAGATAGCTATCAATAACTTGACATCTCCAAATCCAAATCCCATTTCATTCTGTACAAAAGACCATTTTACCTGTATCCAGCATCTCTGTTCCTTGATTCATGTTTCCTCCAAGTGACTTGCTTTTTTGGCTTTCTATTCTTCTAGCACTAGCTTTACCATCAAAACAATTCTAAATTTATGATGTTTTCAATTGAATCTCAAAAATCTGCAGGCATGTTTTCATGACTAGGTAGTTATTGAAGTCTTGTTTCTTCAAACAGATGCATACTCCTTGAAGGCAAGAAGCATGTCTCTGGTTTTGAAATATAACAGAGAACATCTCCACAAGTGTGTGCATACAATCAAGTTTTGATAAACACATTAATTGACAAGATCAAAGAGCAGTATTTCTTTTTCCATCCACATTTTTCCTGTTACACTTTAATTAATGTTAAAGTGCTTATGCTTCAACACTTTATTTTTCCTGTTAGTAGTACCCCAAACTCACTACAAATATTAAAAGTAGATATTTTGGGTTCCTATGAATTATTTCTAGAATGGAATTATATTGTTTCTGGTATTGGACTAAGTGATAATATATATCAGTTCAGTTCAGTTGCTCCGTCATGTCCAACTCTTTGCAATTCTATGACTGCAGCATGCCAGGCCTCCCTGTCCATCACCAACTCTCAGGCTTGCTCAAACTCATGTCCATTGAGACAGTGATGCCATACAACCATCTCATCCTCTGTTGATCCCTTCTCCTCCCTCCTTCAATCTTACCCAGTATCAGGGTCTTTTCCAATGAATTACATTATATATATATATACATATATATATATACACATACACATAAAACCTCTAACTGATTCACTTTGTAGTACAGCAGATACTAACACCACATTGTAAAGTAATTATATTCCAATTAAATATATATATATAGCCTGAAAAATATTAATGTAAATAAAAATGACTCATAGTCACAGCAATAAATATGATCAGTGGATAACCAAGTAGTACCCTAGTACTACAGATAATACTGATGGTCAAGAAGTAACATTAGTGATATGTCACAATTCAATGAAAATGATTGCAATCAGAATAACATGAAATACAGTTGGTGCTGATCAGATGATGACTATGACTAACTAAATTTGAACAGATTTCAGTGGATGGCCTTAAACAAAGGTGGTCACCACCCACATTTTCACATGTAACTAGAACATTTCATGTTGTATAATATTTTCACACTATGGCTTTTATTCTGCAAATGATATTTTAATAGAGGACTATTCCATTAGTAAACAGACTGGTCTTGCTGACACATCTTTCCTTGTAAAATATACTTTGGCTGAATTCTAACAAAACCATTTTGAATGCAAAAGGGATGCTTTTCAAGCCAGATGGTTTATCTAATACGAATGTTTTCTGATTAGAAAAACAGCAGTAGACTCATGATCACAGCAGGTGCCAAACTGGTCCTGTAGTTTACATGAATTTGCAACTGAACAAGTCATGAACCAAAGGGAATCTATTTTATAATGTGCCACAATCTATTCTAAGAGGAAAGGGGAATGTAAAAGATACTACCATATCACATGCAATTCATATATCATTTTTCAAAAAAATTATTTCAATTGGAGGATAACTACTTTACAATATTGTGATGGTTTTTGCCTCTACATCAGTAAGAATCGGCCATAGGCATATATCATTTCTTCATATGAGTATGGACATTACTACATTTGTGATAAAATTTAATTGTATGCCAAACTTCCTATTTTGTGGAGAATACTAGTAAAATTTCAAAATCATAATTATTTGCAGAGTAGTCTATATAGGCATAATAATCCAAATATTTTTAATCTAAATAATTAAGTCTTTTTATTTTAAAAAGTATTGCTGTTTTTTTTCTTACTGTTCTTTTTCTTTGCACTTGTATTTCCCTTCATTTTGAAAGAATTTTTCCATGTGCTAGTAATCAGAGAAGCAGAATATTATTGGCATGGTAGGCCCAGCTATGCCTAAGTCCACAGAGGAGGGAAACTCCTGGGCTCTGCAGAGATGGCATGGGAACATAGGTTCCTGAATAATGGAACTGTTGCCTGTTAGGGTAGTGTACGCTGTTTCTCAGTGCTAACATGACTACTGGGGACACAAATGCAGTGAGCACACAAATCCACATTCTGACTCAGCAGCATCTCATTTCCAGTGGTTTGCAGAGACTACCAAACACTGAATCATCTCAGTAAGGTGTAATGAGCAGATTTGTTTCATCATATCCACCTATATATCTTCTTACTTCACTTACATATGCAATTCTGTTTATTTGAAACTTTGGAAGAAAATCACAGTAAAAGTAACCTAGAACTGAGTCCGAGTCATTCTCAGTCATCCTCACTGCAGCCAAATTCCATGATCTTTTCTAAGAACAGTTGGTATTTGAAATCTGTTCAAATCAGAGATACATTACTCATAAGAATCATAATTTCTTAATTGTTATCAATATAATTATTTAAACTAGGCCACTCTAAAGTTGTTAAACATGCATCAAAATATGTCTAAGTATGATAAAATTTGAAACCCCATTTTTTGATGTAATATAATGATTTGACAAGTTTTTTGTCCATGGATCTGACATTATAGGATAGTTACTACAGAAAATTAATGTACCTTATATCATTTCCTCTAATTAATCAAACACCTTTAGAATTTTAAATGTATAACTTTTACCACTTGTTTTGGCAGTTATTCATACACAGACTTGTAACCTTATGCTATGTAATAAGGTCCACCTGCAATATAGGAGACCCTGGTTCAATTCCTGGGTCAGGAAGATCCCCTGGAGAAGGGATAGACTACCCACTCCAGTATTCTTGGGCTTTCCTGGTGACTCAGATGGTAAAGAATCAAATGAAATGTGGGTGACCTGGGTTCAATCCCTAGGTGGGGAAGATCCCCTGGAAGAGGGCATGGCAACCCATTTCAGTATTCATGACTGGAGAATCTCCATGGACAGAGGAGACTGATGGGCTATAGTCCTTTGGGTTGTAAAGATTAGGACACAACTGAGTGACTAAGCACAACATAAGCAGTAACAGTACAGAAGATATATCTTCCATATTCTGTTCAATTCTTTCATAATTCTGTATTAAGTAGAATTGACTATGCTTATTTTATGAAACTGAATATGCTTGTTTTATTAAATCCTTTGGTTGCTTATAGGAAGATGAATTATCTTGAAATAGAGGGATCTGTTTTTGATTCTGCTCAAGTTCCAGAATACTACAATAAAACTGCTCCAGTGCTGAATAGTGCTAAATAACATTAGTATCTTTTATCCTTGACTTTGAAAATAAAGTAAGTGACCAACACCTGAACTTTCTTTAAAGTGTTTTCATCTGTGGTGTGGGTCAGTGTTTCTTAGAATAAATGTGTGCAGATGTATTCTGGCAACCTACCAGTTCTCAATGATAATAATGTATTATCTTTTTATTATTATCTCTTCATTTTAATGTATATATTATATAATATTTATTATATATTATATTATGTTACATATATAACATCACATTTTAATGTATATATTATATAATATTTATTATATATTATATTACATTATGTTACATATATAGCATCATATATAATTTCTTATATAATATATAATGTATAATTTATTTTATAATATATATAATATATTATTTGGTCATATATATATTATATATAGTATTATTATATATATTATAGAATACATATTAGAATTATATTAGAAAAATATAATAGGTTTAAAAATTAAAATTATAAAAAAGAGAAAAGAAAAAAAAGGAAGAAGAAAGGGAAAATGGGGATAAAAGGAAAACTCCACAGAACTGCAAAGGCCCAACATAGAGGCAGAGGTTTATAACAAAAATAAAAATTGTGACTGAATATACACATATACCTATGAACCCATAAGCAAAATCAAAACAGTCCAACAAAAATAAAGGACAGTAGATTGACCCGGTGGAAAAGGACACTGAAAATTATATCTATCAGTTCAGTTCAGTTCAGTCGCTCAGTCATATCCGACTCTTTGCGACCCCATGAATCTCAGCATGCCAGGCCTCCCTGTCCGTCACCAACTCCCAGAGTTCACCCATACTCACATCCATTGAGTCAGTGATGCCATCCAGCAATCTCATCCTCTGTCGTCCCCTTCTCCTCCTGCCACCAATCCCTCCTAGCATCAGAGTCTTTTCCAATGAGTCAACTCTTCGCATGAGGTGGCCAAAGTACTGGAGTCTCAGCTTCAGCATCATTCCTTCCAAAGAAATCCCAGGGCTGATCTCCTTCAGAATGGACTGGTTGGATCTCCTTGCAGTCCAAGGGACTTTCAAGAGTCTTCTCCAACATCACAGTTCAAAAGCATCAATTCTTCGGTGCTCAGCCTTCTTCACAGTCCAACTCTCACATCCATCCATGACCACAGGAAAAACCATAGCCTTGACTAGACGAACCTTTGTTGGCAAAATAATGTCTCTGCTTTTGAATATGCTATCTAGGTTGGTCATAACTTTCCTTTCAAGGAGTAAGCGTCTTTTAATTTCATGGCTGCAGTCACCATCTGCAGTGATTTAGAGCCCCCCAAAAATAAAGTCTGACACTGTTTCCTCATCTATTTCCCATGAAGTGGTGGGACTGGATGCCATGATCTTCATTTTCTGAATGTTGAGCTTTAAGCCAACTTTTTCACTCTCCACTTTCACTTTCATCAAGAGGCTTTTGAGTTCCTCTTCACTTTCTGCCATAAGGGTGGTGTCATCTTCATATCTGAGGTTACTGATATTTCTCCCAGCAATCTTGATTCCAGCTTGTGCTTCATCCAGCCCAGCGTTTCTCACGATGTACTCTGCATAGAAGTTAAATAAGCAGGGTGACAGTACACAGCTTTGACGTACTCCTTTTCCTATTTGGAACCAGTCTGTTGTTCCATGTCCAGTTCTAACTGTTGCTTCCTGATCTGCATATAGATTTCTCAAGAGGCAGGTCAGGTGGTCTGCTTTTCCCATCTCTTTCAGAATTTTCCACAGTTTATTGTGATCCACACAGTCAAAGGCTTTGGCCTAGTCAATAAAGTGGAAATAGATGTTTTTCTGGAACTCTCTTGCTTTTTCCATGATCCAGCGGATGTTAGCAATTTGATATCTGGTTCCTCTGCCTTTTCTAAAACCAACTAAAGCACAAACTGGAAAACAAAACTAGAGCAAGGTCCCAGCTGGGGAATAAAGCAAGGAAAATAAAACTAACAAATATGTTGAGAGGAAAGGAAAGAAAGAAAGAATACATATGCAAAGTTAAATAGAGGCAGATAAAGAAGATTTATGTACATTAAAGATTAACTGCAAGGGGAAAAGAACAGTAGGAAAAGCAAACAAAGAAATATGTGTGTGTTAGTTGCTTAGTTGTGTCTGACTCTTTGCAACCCCATAGACCACAGCCCACCAGGCCCCTCTGTCCATGGGATTCTCCAGGCAAGAACACTGGAGTGGGTTGCCATTTCCTTCTCCAAAGGAATAAATGCAGAAAAAATAATAACAGTTTAAAAAAATTAAAATTAAAAGAAGACAGAGAAAAAAAGGAAAACTCCACAGAACTTCAAAAGCCCAACATAGAGGCAGAGGTTTATAACAGCAATAAAAAATGTGACTGAGACAAAAAAAAGCTCAAAAGCTTAATTAGATTTCATAGTGGCAATAAAATTGACAACTACAACAGAGAGGGGGGAAAGGGGGGAAAAAATCCAAAAGAACCTACAGAGCAAGTCAAAACATGAGAAT
This sequence comes from Bos indicus x Bos taurus, assembly GCF_003369695.1. NCBI lineage: Eukaryota > Metazoa > Chordata > Mammalia > Artiodactyla > Bovidae > Bos > Bos indicus x Bos taurus. The sequence goes on from NC_040076.1 coordinate 101,234,450, forward strand.
AATAATTGTTTTTTCTGAGTCATTGCTGTCAGAGTCCTTTCCCTCACTGGGAGTCACAGTCTGCCTCACCTCCACAGGATGCCTTCCAACACTGTGCTGATCTCTTGACCTGCTGTAGGGGCAGCTCAGATTCTAATCTGGTGCTACTTGCATGTGTTCTTGCCTCCAATGTCCACAACTAATTTAGTGCATTTTCTTTTGTGAGAGCTCTCAATGGTCTTTTACATATTCCATAGACACAAAGACTTCCTAGTTGATCATATGAACTTAATCTGCAGCTTGTACAGCTTGTGGGAAGGTTTCGGGTCTTCTTCCTTAGCCACACTGCCCCTGGGTTTCCATTGTGGTTTTATGTCCATCTCTTCATGAGTCATCCACTGGGGTTTGCTCCTGAGGCTGTCCTGAAGGACTTGGATTTGCTCCTATAAGAGCCAGATGTGGAGGTGGTGAAGTCGCTTGGGTCGCAAGGGTTCTGGCAGCACCAGGATACTCAGGGAAGTTGACAGCTAGAGCAGCAGGAAATATAGTGCTCTAGAAGGGTATGGCTGTGCAGCGCTGGTGTGGCAAGTGGCAGAGAGGAGATACCCCATGTCCAAGGTTAGGAGAAGTGGCCGTGAGGAGATACCCCATGTGCAAGGTAAGGAGAAGTGGCTGTGCTTTGGTGGAGCAGCCATGAAGACACCCCACGTCCAAGATAAGAGAAACCCAGTAAGACAGTAGGTGCTGAGAGAGGGCATCAGAGGACAGGCAGACTGAAACCACCATCACAGAAAACTAGCCAATCTAATCATATGAACCACAGCCTTGTCTAACTCAATGAAACTAAGCCATGCTGTGTAAGGCCACCCAAGATGGATGGGTCATGGTGACGAGTTCTGGCAAAATGTGGTCCATTGGAGAAGGGAATGGTAAACCACTTCAGTATTCTTATCTTGAAAACCCCATAAACAGTATGAAAAAGCAAAAAGATAGGACACTGAAAGATGAACTCCCAGGGTTGGTAGGCGCTCAATATGCTACTGGAGATTAGTGGAGAAATAACTCCAGAAAGAATGAAGAGATGGAGCCAAAGCGAAAACAACACCCAGTTGTGGATGTGACTGGTGATAGAAGCATGGTCCAATGCTGTAAAGAGCAATATTACATAGGAACCTGGAATGTCAGGTCCATGAATCAAGGCTAATTGGAAGTGGTCAAACAGGAGATGGCAAGAGTGAACGTCGACTTTCTAGGAATCAGTGAACTAAAATGGACTGGAATGAGTGAATTATGTACTACTGTGGGCAAGAATCCCTTAGAAGAAATGGAGTAGCCATCATGGTAAAAAAAAAAAAGAATCTGAAATGTATTACTTGGATGCAATCTCAAAAACAACAGAATGATCTCTGTTCACTTCCAAGGCAAACCATTCAATATGATGATAATCCAAGTCTATGCCACAAAAAGTAACGCTGAAGAAGCTGAAGTTGAACAGTTATATGAAGACCTACAAGACCTTTTAGAACTAACACCCAAAAAAGATGTCCTTTTTATTATAGGGGACTGGAAAGCAAAAGTAGGAAGTCAACAAACACCTGGATAACAGGCAAATTTGGCCTTGGAGTATGGAATGAAGCAGGGCAAAGGTTAATAGAATTTTGCCAAGAGAACGCACTGGTTATAGCAAACACCCTCTTCCAACAACACAAGAGAAATCTACACATGGACACCACCAGATGTTCAACACTGAAATTGACTGATTATTTTTGCAGCCAAAGATGGAGAATCTCTATACAGTCAGCAAAAACAAGACCTGGAGCTTACTGTGGCTCAGATCATGAACTCCTTATTGCCAAATTAAATTAAATTAATTTAATTTAAATTGAAGAAAGTAGGGAAAACCACTAGACCATTCAGGCATGACCTAAATCAAATCCCTTATGCTTATTCAATGGAAGTGAGGAATAGATTTAAGGCACTAGATCTGATAGAGTGTCTGATGAACTATAGACGGAGGTTCATGACATTGTACGGGAGACAGGGAGCAAGACATCCCCAAGAAAAATAAATGCAAAAAGGCAAAATGGCTGTCTGAGGAGGCCTTACAAATAGCTGTGAAAAGACGAGAAGCAAAAAGCAAATGAGAAAAGGAAAGATATAAGCATCTGAATGTAGAGTTCCAAAGAATAAGAAGGAGAGATGAGAAAGCCTTCCTCAGTGATCAGTGCAAAGAAATAGAGGAGAATAATAGAATGGGAAAGACTAGAGATGTCTTCAAGAAAATTAGAGATACCAAGGGAACATTTCATGCAAAGATGGGCTCAATAAAGGACAGAAATGGTATGGACCTAACAGAAGCAGAAGGTATTAAGAAGAGAAAGGTGGCAAGAATATACAGAACTGTACAAAAAGATCTCCATGACCGAGATAATCATGATGATGTGATCACTCACCCAGAGCCAGACATCCTGGAATGTGAAGTCAAGTGGGCCTTAGGAAGCATCACTATGAACAAAGCTAGTGGAGGTGGTGGAATTCCAGTTTAGCTATTTCAAATTCTGAAAGATGATGCTGTGAAAGGCTGCACTCAATATGCCAGCAAATTTGGAAAACTCAGCAGTGGCCACAGGACTGGAAAAGATCAGTTTTCATTCCAATTCCAAAGAAAAGCAATGCCAAAGAATGCTCAGACTACCTCACAAATACACTCATCTCACACCCTAGCAAAGTAATGCTCAAAATTCTCCAAGCCAGGTTTCAATAATACGTGAACCATGAATTCCAGATATTCAAGCTGGTTTTAGAAAAGGCAGAGGAACCAGAGATCAAATTGCCAACATCTGCTGGATCATCAAAAAAGCAAGAAAGTTCCAGAAAAACATCTATTTCTGCTTTATTGACAATGCTAAAGGCTTTTACTGTGTGGATCACAATAAACTGTGGAAAATTCTGAAAAAGATGGGAATACTAGACCACCTGATCTGCCTTTGAGAAATCTGTATGCAGGTCAGGAATCAACAGTTAGAACTGAACATGGAGCAACAGGTTGGTTTCAAATAGGAAAAGGAGTACGTCAAGGCTGTATATTGTCACCCTGCTTATTTAACTTATATGCAGAATGCATCATGAGAAATGCTGGGCTGCATGAAGCACAAGCTAGAATCAAGATTGCTGGGATAAATATCAGTAACCTCAGATATGAAGATGACACCACTCATGGCAGAAAGCGAAGAAGAATTAAAGAGCCTCTTGATGAGCATGATAGAGGACAGTGAAAAAGTTGGCTTAAACCTCAACATTCCGAAAACTAAGATCATGGCATCTGGTCCCATCACTTCATGGCAAATAGATGCGGGACCAGTGAAAGTCTTTATTTTGGGGGGATCCAAAATCACTGCAGATGGTGATTGAAGCCATGAAATTAAAAGACGATTGCTCCTTTGAAGAAAAGTTATGACCAACCTATATAGCATATTAAAAAGCAGAGACATTACTTTGCCAACAGAGGTCTGTCTATTAAAAGCTTTGGTTTTTCCAGTAGTCATGTATGGATGTGAGAGTTGGACTGTGAAGAAGGCTGAGTGCTGAAGAACTGATGCTTTTGAACTGTGGTGTTGGACAAGACTCTTGAGAGTTCCTTGAACTGCAAGGAGATCCAACCAGTTCATCCTAAAGGATATCAGTCCTGGGTGTTCATTGGAAGGACTGATGTTGAAGCTGAAACTCCAATACTTTAGCCACCTGATGTGAAGAACTGCCTCATTTGAAAAGGCCCTGATGCTTGGAATAATTGAGGGCAGGAGGAGAAGGGGATGACATAGGATGAAGTGGTTGGATGGCATCACTGACTCAGTGGACATGAGTTTGGATAAGCTTCAGCAGTTGATGATGGACAGGGAGGCCTGGCATGCTGCGTTCCACGGGGTTGCAAAGTCGGACACGACTGAGCAACTGAACTGAAGAAGGGTATGGCAACCATTATTGGCCAATACACTCCAGTATTCATGCCTTGAGAATCCCCCTCCCTGAAAGAGAAGCCTGGCAGGCCACAGTTTATGGGTTGCCAAGAATCAGACACGACTTAAGGGACCCTTTGCTCATATACACAAGACTTTTTTTCCTGTAGCAGCTCTTCCCCAGTGAGAGTTGAGCATGAAAATGGTGCAGCTGCTTGGCTTGTGGGGACCCTGGTGGTGCCAAGTGTGGAGGCACATGGACTGCCTCCACTGCAGGAGTTATGGCCCTATCAGAGTCTTTTTTGGAGCCCCTTATAGCTGGTGATCAGAAGGCCTCTTTGGCCAGTCCTTCTCCATAGCTCCATCCGTTCAGGCACTTAGAGGGCTCCCTTGCCTGCGGTCCTTCTCTATTTCTCCCTGTGTCAGGCACATAGAGGGACCCCCCTGGCTAGGGTCCTATGCTGTAGATCCTTGCATCAATCACTTAAAGGAGCACCCTGGGTGGGGTCCTCCTCTGTAGTTCAGTGCCTCTCTATCGTTCAGCTGCATCTATATTGTATATAGAATATTACATAGAACATTTTATATATATGTGTGTGTGTGTGTGTATGTGTATATATATATATATATATATATATATATATATATATATATACACACACACATGGCTTCTCCAGTGGCTCAGTGGTTAAAAACTCAGCCTTCAATGCAGGAGATGCAGGAGACACAGGAGACGTGAGTTTGGTCTCTGGCTTGGGAAGATTCCTTGGAGAAGAGCATGGTAACCCATTCCAGTATTCTTGCCCAGAGAATTCCATGGACAGAGGAGCCTGGTGGGCTACAGTCCGTAGGGTTGCAAAGAGTCAGACATAACTGAAGCAATGGAGCACATAAGCCCGTATATATGTATATGTGTGTGTGTGTGTATATATATATATATACATATATGTAAGCACGTATCAAGTCATCTGGATGATCAATATAAACAACCACCATGGTATGCCAGTTTCATGCTTCAAACACTGAGTTAGTTTGTGCAAAATAACACCATCATTAAATCCATTTAATGTTAATTCAGTCTTTTAATACTTTAAATATGTCTTGGAATAAACTAATAAATAAAGAGTGTATACCTAGTTATACATATATTCAGATATAAAATAAAAGTAACTTAAGTCATTAATCACAGTCTAGGAGAATACTTTTCATCCTTCAAAGCAACTGTTTGAATTTCTTAAGCATAAGAAATGCTGCTATAGTCTATGTGTACTCTCAATGGGCATCACTTTATTACAGTTATAGGTCAGGACACCTGGGTCAAATAACTCAGTTCAGGAGTAAGCAATGTTTTCTGTAAAAGGTCAGATGGTAAATATTTTAGACTTGTACAGTCCATATAGTCTCTGTAGCAACTACTCAACTCTATACTGTTACAGAAAAAAGTCATAGATAATATGTAAATGAATGAGCCAATGTGTCCCAACAAAACTGTATTTACAAAAAGAGGCATTGGGCCAGATTGAGTCCATGACTGTAGTTTGTTTACCTCTGAATTAGGGCTTCAGGATATGGTATTATGAAAATATTTCAAGAGTAAGTTACCTATTATCCCAGCTTCTAATTGGGGAACCTATGTACCACTAGCATAGTTCTCCAAAAGAAAACTGAGAAACCACACAAAACTTTGTTTGTTTCTTACTTTAACTTATAAATTATTTATTATTTAGAGAGGTTGAGCAAAATCCACCTAAAGTCAAAAAGATGTTTTGTACAGATTAAAAAAAAATTGATAACAGCATAAATTAGTTATTCATGCCTATTTAATCACCATAATTAGTGATTAAATATGTACTTATACCTATTAAATATTTTAAAAGAAATGATCCCTATTACTAAAGCCAGAATTTCACTTTCCTCATGTAGACAAATTTTAAGAAATTCTTGCTTCTTCTGCTAAGTTACTTCAGTCGTGTATGACTCTGTGTGACCCCATAGACGGCAGCCCACCAGGCTCCCCCGTCCCTGGGATTCTCCAGGCAAGAACACTGGAGTGGGTTGCCAATTCCTTCTCTGATGCATGAAAGTGAAAAGTGAAAGTGAAGTCGCTCAGTCGTGTCAACTCTTAGCGACCCCATGGACTGCAGCCTACCAGGCTCCTCTGTCCATGGGACCCTCCAGGCAAGAGTACTGGAGTGGGTTGCCATTGCCTTCTCCTTAGTGCTATATTATTATGAATGTGCCTACTTCTTGGAGGAACAACATGGCAAGATAACACATTTTAGTAATGGGAATAAACAAGCTTTCCAATATCATAGATGTGTCTAATACATTCTAAGTATCCTGAGTTCTGGACTATGCATTTTCACATTTTCTGGACAATGATTACCTTTAGAAAGAATAAATGTAACACATCAGGTACTTTCCTTTCTTGCCAGATGAAAGCTATTAATTTAAAAGCAATACACAAATAACCATTGAAAACGCATAATTTTAAAAAATAAATTTTTATATTAATATAAGTCAGGATGCATTATGAAAAGCTGATAATACAATTCTTTTAGGAAAATAGCAATGTTTCTACTCATGAAAAATCTATATAATTATAATAAAATTCTACTGCTTTGAAGAAAGCACGTGAATGAAATGTGTTTTTATAATTTAAGCAGTTATATAGCAAAGTTAATTTGTTGTATTTAATAATGCACATGATCATATTCTGTTTATAAAACAGACAAAAGTAATAAATATTTCTTATCAAGGTCTAATTGTTATTACTTCCAGCCAGTTAAATACTGATGTTTAGCTTATTAAAAAAAAAACTGCCGAGCACTATTAATACAACTTTTGAAAATGTTCTACTTTTTTCTTTATTTCCTCTACGGTTACTTTATTCTGTTTATTCTTTCATTCATCCTTTCTCCTCCTAAGTCATTTATTTACTCACTCTTTTTGATTCATTTAATTGTCCCTAAACATGGAAGTGTCTGCTGCTTTTCTCATGATTACACTGGGGTTCTGGGCTTGGGAAAAGAATAGCACAGAGGTAAGTAGCTTTTACATCACAGCATATCAGGGAGCAATGATGTCCACATGGCATCACTGGTGATGTTAACCTTCATCATTTGGTTAGGGTAATGTTTGCCAGGTTCCTCCACTGTAAATTTACCATTTTACCTTTCCCTACACAATTGTTTGGAACATATCATCTAGCTCATTTTTAATGGGAGGATGCAAGGAAGGAACAAGAATTAAGTTCTACCTCCAAGAGGGTTAAGTATCTCCATATATTATCTGGAATTCTGTGAAAAAATATTGGTCACTTCTCCCTCATTTAAATAATTTTACACTTATTGACATTAAAGTAATGTCAATAAGTAAAAATTATTTAACTTCTTAAAATTTAACTTTTTAAAATTCGTCCAGAAATATCATCAAGCAAAGTTGTTTATTAGAACTTATGCAGTAAAGAAGACTCAAAAGAGGTAAAGTCAGAGGGAGAAAGATGTTCATTAGGTTTCAGGGCCTGAACTGAATGACTTTAATATGAGCCTTGCCAGGAGGGAAACTGGTTAGGATTTGGCAGGGTTTAAAAATAAAAGCTTTGGATTGATGGGCCCCATGATATGAGTGTCTTGAAATCAGTATTGTTGAATTAGTCTTGATTAAAGCTATTGTAGTCTTGATAAAAGCTATTAGTCTTAATTAAAAAGTTATTTGAAAGTCTTGTCTTTGAAGAGCAAAAACTTCCTAGAGCAAGTAACTGACTTATTTTTGCTTGTTCTCTGTATTGTTCCATAGACAAAACAAGTTTACTTAGATCTGATTTTATTTTACATAGTGACCACAAATTATGTTAGTTTTGATTCTTCATTTTTTATTTGTTTTATTCTGTTGTTTTCCCAGATTCCTGAGGTGAATGCAAATTCCACTTATAGACACTTTCTAATTAAAAAAAAGCATATAGTGCTATAAAACTTCTTCTGAGTATAATTTTAATATGTGATTTTATATGTAGTGAAATTTGTTTCTAATCTATAATTTCAGTTTGATTTCATCTTTAACACCAATAATTGAGAAAAGTATCTTTATTTTCAAGACATTTTCTCATTTTGGCTCTTTTTGCTTTTAATTTCAAATTTTAGTCTATTGTCTGCCGTTCTTATAGCACATATAAATTTTCTTGCATTGTATTGATTTTTTTCAGCTAACATATTCTATGAGTATTTTGAAAAAAATTCTATGTTGTTTACTGAAATTTTTAAATTTATTATTTTGTGAAATTATATTTCTAATAGATTTGCTTCATATGATTTTTAGCTATGTTTCTCAGCACATAAATCTTATGATGGCTACATCTTCCTAGTGGATTGTAAGTCTTGCCTTTTGGTCCAGCTATTGTTCCTCCTGCTCCACCATCTTCACCACTGCTTTCTATCTCACAGGAAGATAGTTCCTTTTTCTTTTGATATTTAGCCTCAACTTTCCATCTGCACGTATTCAGAATTCTCCACAGGACAAGCTGTTGTTTTCTAGAACAGTCAAATCTCAACCTATTAACAGAAAAAATCAGATATCAGGCTGCAGAGATGTATATACCACAGTGACCACATTTTCCATTTCCAATGTTAAAAAGAATATATTTACTGCTATAATGCAGAGTCTGGAATAACTTTTCTGATATGGAGACTACTTTTTGCATCTGGTATATAATTTGCATTTATTTTTTATTTACATGTTTATATGATCCATTCAAGGGACGGTCCCAGAAAAGAAAGATCTTTCTTAAAGATATGTCTGTTTATCTCTGCTTCCTCTGAAACATCACAAGTTATTGCAGGTTCCACTCCCTCCTTCAAGAGTTCAAAGAACCCAGGAGCCACATCAGAGTTCAACTTCAAATCAAACAGTCAGATACTCCCAAAAGTCTCTGCAAAAGAGAAGTGTTCTCCAAGTTAATCTAAGATGAGGGAGCAATTTAATATAATAAAAGTGAAGTCAGTCATTACAGGCAGGTGGCATCTAGTTGAGTCATTACTCTTCTGCCATTTCCTGTGAGATCTTGAGCAATTCAGTAGACTTCTTTACAATTAAATTGATTTCCATACAAAGAGAGAATAATACTAGAATTTACCTTATACCACTGTTGCCAGGATTAAATGAGATAAAATCTGGAGTGTGTTTCACAAAAGTTTGGCACAGAGTAAGTACTCAATACAAGATAGCTATTATTAGTAATGGAAGCTCAATTCTCAGATGATAAATATATGCCCCACTTGCATGCACTGTTCCAGAGATCATTACCTTTTCCCTAGGCAGAGATCACTGTTACACCCTGAAGCATGGGCCAAGGACCCATCAGGATCTGAGAAAGCACATGGAGTAACAGAAGACAGGATACAGGAAGCAGGTGCTGAGTGATCCACTTAATTCTGATGGATGGCATGTGTCTGGCTTAGGGCTATTTTTAACAAGCCCAGCAAAACTGCAGCAGACCTTACTCTGTAGCCTCTTGAAAGCACTGCCAGTACCTGCCAGGCTCCAGGACCAATGGGAGCTTTGTGTAAAGGTATTTGTTATCCTTTCTGGCCAAGGACTGTTTAATCATGACTTAAATCCCTTGTCACATTATTTAATAGGCTCCATTCTCACTATGCATCTATCTGTTATAATGCAAGCAGTATAAAATATCTCTCCACAAGTATAATACTCGCTTTCCTTTTCATGCGCCTTAAGTTTTTGAGAGCTGGTTGCTGCCTCACACCAGCAAGATGAGTCAGCAGATAAGTGACCACAAGTGTGTACTGCAAAAGTACCTTATCCCCTGCATCATCTTTGTGAGAATAGAAATAAGATGACTATTGCTTCACTTTTGCCTTCCCAACCTCATTATTAATGTCTTTATTACTCACCTGGAACTATTCAGGGAAGAGAATTGAGGGAAACATGCAATTCCAGATTAACTCAACTGACCTAAAACAAAACAATAACCTCTAATTGGAAGTCTTAAGGCACCTCAGCTCAACATCTTGAAATATAGTCTCTTGGTTCCTGTTATTTCTGCCCTCAACTTTCTTGTCTTCCAGTGTTCCTTATGGAAGAAAATGGTACCACCACGAACCTAGTTGCTCAGGATTAAAATGTTGCAATCGTATTTCAACTTTCTATTTCTCTTAAACCTCACATCTAATCCTTCAGTAAATAGTAGTCAGAGCAAAGGTAAGAGCTACCTTGGGTGTATGTTCTTTTTTTTTTTTTTTGCACACCACGTGGCTTATGATTTCATTTCCTCGTTGAGGGATCAAACCCTGGCCTTTGGCAGTGAGAGTGCAGAATCTTAATGTTAGGTAGTTAGAATAGTTTAGGTGTCCAGAATGGGGGTAGCTAAATGACAAGGAAGGGAAAAGCCTGAAAAAATAGAACAAAGAAAGGTCTGAGGACAAGAGTGAGGACCTCAGGTAGAACAAACAGCACTCCTGGCTAGCCCAATTTACATAGGGCAGGCCCAGGGGAGGGAAAAAAAAATAAACATATAAAAAGAGGAGCCAAAAGGCCTGGGGCCTCTCTCCCTCTCTGCCTCTCTCCTTCTATAGCTCTCACTTGCTCTTGCTCACTCTCTCTCGCACTTTCTTTCTTGCTCTCCCTCGCTCTCTCCCTCTCTCCCTCTCTGCCTCTTGCTCTTGCTCTCTCTTGTTCTCACTGTCTCTCTCTCTCTCTTTTCTTCATGTCTTTTTGGTCAGCAGGCCCTCAGGCCTTGAGGATGTGTTTTCCTTTATTTTCTAAATAAAACTGAGCTGTAACATGGAGCTGTACCACTGATCCATCTGGGTCCATCACTTAAAATGTTTGTTGTGATGAGACAGAATTGAGGAAATTACACACTCCCCCGACACTAACAATTAGACCACCAGGGAATTCCTGGAAAATGCACAAATCTTAACTGAAGAAATTAATAATCTTTTTTTCTTTTTTGGCTGCCCAGAGTAGCTTAGATCCTCAACCAAAGATCAAACTTGGGTCCTCTGCAGTGGAAGCGTGGAATCCTAACCACTGGACCACAAGGCAATTCCCCATGTATGCTTGTTTTCACTCTTCTCACCACCTCCACCATCAACCCAACTGATGTCATCATATCCAACATGGACAACTTCTATATCCACCTAATTCACCTCCAAAAAATGTGAAATATTGCCTTGCATTCTTCAGTCTATTCTCTACACAGCAGCAAGAATGACACTTCCAATTGGCAAACTAGATAATGTTGGTCCTCTGCTCAAAACTTTCCAATGATTTCCTATCACATTTAGAATAAATTCTTTGGTTTTTACTATGGCTCTTAAGTTGCAATTTGACTTCCTCTCCAGCTTTCTTTGTGTCTTCATTTCCTAATATTCTACTAGTTGACTATTTTACCCTAGCCACAGTGGTCTCCTTGCTATTCCTTAAGTTCTTGGAGCTCATTCTTATCTCAGGACATTTGCACTTGCTATTCCCCCACCCAGAAATATTATGCCTCCACATACTTGCATGGCAGGCTCATTTATCCACTTCATTCAGATTTCTGTTCACATATCCTGTTACAAAGTAGCTTTCTTACTTTTATCTCGGATTCTGAGAGAAAGGTGCTTTTTTGGGGGTGGGGGGTGGGAGGGTGGAGAGGGGAGAGCTGTGCCCCGTAGCATGTGGAACTTTGTTTTCCTCAACCAGGGGTTGAACCCATACCTGCTGCAGTAGAAGTGCAGAATCCTAACCACTGGACCACCAGGAAGTCCTTTCTTTTTTTAAATCCTGAAATAAGTATCCATGTCTGTCTATCCTATTTTCCTACTGTATTTTTCTTAACAGTACTTATAAGAACTCCCCAATGTTTTGTTCTATTTTTATTTTATTATTATCTGTTTCTTCCAACAGTAGAATGTAAGTTCCATGAGAGTGGGACTATGTCTGTACTATTTTGTTTTGAGTTCTCAACATTTATAACACAACTTGCCCCATTGTAGAAACTCATAAATGAATCTTCTATTTATCAGTAGGTATAGACTTGTTTTCTTCGTATTAATTAGAGCCTGTTCTGCTCTTCGTGGTGGTTTAGTTGCTAAGTCATGTCTGACTCTTGTGACCCCATGGACTGTAGTCTGTCAGGCTCTTCTGTCCATTGGATTCTCCTGGCAAGAACACTGGAGTGAGTTGCCATTTTCTTCTCCCGGAGATCTTCCCAACCCAGGAATTGATCCAGAATCTTCTACATTGTAGGGAGATTCTTTACTGACTGAGCTATGAGAGAAGTCCCAACATTGTGCTAAGGGTCCTAATAGAAACTCTGGTATATAAAACTGTTGCAAAGGTCATTAGATATATTTTCGGGGTTGGTACACTTCAGAATGGCATTACATACTAAGTGCAGTTATTTACATTAGCCCTGGAAACAGGAAAGAAGAAATGATTGGACAGAGACCTAACCTCGAGGCTAACAGAGAGGACCAAGGGAAACTGATAAATTTTGAGCAAGTAGAGTAATAGCATCCTTAAGTCCACTGTTGAAGATAGTATCACACAGGTAACACTAGGAACCATGATCTTTTTTGAAATCACACTTTTCCCAGAGAAGTAAAGTATAGCAAATGTGTAACTTTAGGCCAATAAAATGGCATCTGGTCCCATCATTTCATGGGAAATAGATGGAAAAACAGTGGAAACAGTGTCAGACTTTCTTTTTTTTTGGCTCCAAAATCACTGCAGATGGTGACTGCAGCCATGAAATTAAGACCCCTACTCCTTGGAAGGAAAGTTATGACCAATCTAGATAGCATATTCAAAAGCAGAGACATTACTTTGCCAACAAAGGTTCATCTAGTCAAGGATATGGTTTTTCCAGTGGTCATATATGGATGTGAGAGTTGGACTGTGAAGAAAGCTGAGCACCAAAGAACTGATGCTTTTGAACTGTGATGTTGGAGAAGACTCTTGAGAGTCCCTTGGACTGCAAGGAGATCCAACCAGTCCATTCTGAAGGAGATCAGCCCTGGGATTTCTTTGGAAGGAATGATGCTGAAGCTGAGACTCCAGTACTTTGGCCACCTCATGTGAAGAGTTGACTCATTGGAAAAAAAACTCTGATGCTAGGAGGGATTGGGAGCAAGAGGAGAAGGGGATGACAGAGGATGAGATGGCTGGATGGCATCACTGACTCGATGGACATGAGTCTGAGTGAACTCCGGGAGTTGGTGATGGACAGGGAGGCCTGGCGTGCTTTGATTCATGGGGTCGCAAAGAGTCAGACACAACTGAGCGACTGAACTGACTGAAAATGCCTGTAATCAATATTTAATAAATAGAATGTGTCAGCTGAACAATATCATGGTAGGTAGATAAGGTTAAATGATATGTGAAATAGAATTTATAGATGTATTTGTTGGGATAAAGAAAAATGGCACTAACTGGTATACGATTAAACATGTTCATGCCATTTTTTTCTCTCAATATCTTAGGAATTTTGTGAAATGAGGAAGCTTCAGGAAGAGATAAATGCTCTGTGTGTGTTATTTCATCTGTCCTTATGCAATTTCTCTACTTTGGCACTTCACCTCTATTTTCCTCCCATCAAGCCCACTACAAGGTCCACAAATCATTGCCTCTGGGGAGTCATTTATCTTCCATACTTCAATTTCATCATCTGTAAAATAAAAATGCCACCAATATTTTATGTATTTTACAAATATAGTATGGCATAAAGCAAATAATAAATGTGAAGAATGACCAAAGATGCTATGGGACAATCTGAAGGCAAGGAAAGTGGAGGAAGTCACATCATTAAAGGAGCTGTCAGTAATAGGGAAACAATGCCAAGCAGGGGTAGAAAGGAAAAGATAAGGCACCAACAGAGAGAAGCAAGGGATGAGGGAAGTGACTACGACTAATAGCCTAAGGGAACAATAATGAAATTAATGGGACATCTTGTGAAACTGCAAGATAAGCACAAGAAAATACAGTCATTTTGCTCATGAGGGAGAGTTAGGCACTGTAATAACCTAAGTATATGCTATTACTTATGTGCATTGGAAATTTGTTAGTAAAATCATGGTCTGTCTTATTTACAGTGAGATAGGAATTAGAATTAAATAATGATTGCTGCTGCTGTTTGTGCATAAGTGGAATCATATTATGATTAGGCTAATAGAATAAGACATAAGCACAAAAGCTATTGAAGGCTCAACCTTTCACTTTTATCAAAGGAATAAGAAAATGAGCAAGAAATAATAGGCAATTAGAGCCTATGCTATGCTATGCTAGTCACTTCAGTCGTGTCCGACTCTGTGTGACCCCATAGACGGCAGCCCACCAGGCTCCCCCGTCCCTGGGATTCTCCAGGCAAGAACACTGGAGTGGCTGCCATTTCCTTCTCCAATGCATGAAAGTGAAAAGTGAAAGTGAAGTCGCTCAGTCGTGTCTGACTCTTTGCGACTCCATGGATTGCAGCCTAACAGGCTCCTCCATCCATGGGATTTTCCAGGCAAGAGTACTGGAGTGGGGTGCCATTGCCTTACCAACTACTAATCCCAGGATATTCCTGTTCAAGAGCCAACAGTAGAGGTAGTTTAGAACAGGAATGTAGATGATCAGAGAAGACTGCCCTCTGGCCTAAGGCTATGGCTTGCTCTATATGTGTCTCAAACCAAAAGGACTTGGTATACCTCTCTCAGCAGGATATATCTCAAGAAATTCCAGGGAAAACTGAGGAAAGCTGCAAACATCAGGTTATAATATAAACAGATCCTCTGATTTTTTTTTCAGAATTAGATGCTAATGAGACTTCAGATTACTGCTTTTCCTCAGGGAGAAAATCACTAATGCAAATTCTCTAACTTATTTTGGGACTCTAAAGAGGTGGCTAATAATCCTTGATTAGAAGGATTATTCTAACTACATTTCTGCACTCAGTTATCCAGGCTTTGAAGTGCAAAGAAGTAAATTCCAAGTAAGTAAATTAAAATCATTAAAAAAAGTTTTAATCTATGTGTAACAATGATTAGATGAAAAAGCTATATCACTATTATGCCAAGAATTCATGCCCCAAAGTTATCTCTTCTTTATTGACTATTACTTATAAATTTTTTCTTCTATCTGGAAAGGAAGTTTTAAATGAAGTTTAACACTAAACTGCAAACATAATATTAAAAACAGAATTTCAGAATTATATTTTCATCTGTCTTTCAGAAAGTAAAGATTCATATTAATAGAAAAAATATCAATTAACTAAATATGTAAACTCTTGTCTAAGATTTTGAGTTTATTATACACTATTGATTGATATGAAGGAACTTATGGAGGTGATCCATCTAATCCATCCAATAGAAATCATCTTATCTGTTTTGTTGTCACAAGCTTGTGAATATTTTCTGAAACAATCTAAAATATTTTATTTAAAAAGAAAGAATTTTATTTCTAGGAAATATGTGTTGTATTGAATCTTAGATTTCTGTTTTGCTGTGTAAAACTGAATTAATATTAATTTCCACTGATGCATTCATTTGATAATAATTGTGGAGTACCTACTATGTACCAAGTACTGGTTCTAGGTAAAGGAGATTAAGAAAAAGATCAGAATAGCAAAGACTCTGTTCTCATAGGGTTTATTCTAGTAGTGGAATGATAAAATAGATAGGATAGATAGATTAACAAATAGATGATGAAGATAGATACTCCTTAAAAAAAATAAATACAGAGATGGGCTGGAATTCTTGGTGGGTACTTCAGACTGAGTTGTCAGAGAGTCTATTTCTGATCATACTTTTCTTAAACTGCAACCTGAATTACAAGATTTGGAGAAAAAATATTCTCATCAAGGAAATGACAATGACAGAGTCTGAAGAAAGGAACTAGTTATATTTTAGAAAATAGGAGAAGAATCAGTGTGATCATAAAAAAGCAAGTACAATGGAGAATAGTATAGCATGAGCATAGTTCAGTTCAGTTCAGTTCAGTCACTCAGTCGTGTCCAACTCTTTGCGACCCCATGAATTGCAGCACCCCAGGCCTCCCTGTCCATCACCAACTCCCGGAGTTCACTCAAACACGCATCCATCGAGTCTGTGATGCCATCCAGCCATCTCATCCTCTGTCGTCCCCTTCTCCTCTTACCCCTAATCCCTCCCAGCATCAGAGTCTTTTCCAATGAGTCAACTCTTCGCATGAGGTGGCCAAAGTACTGGAGTTCAGCTTCAAGCTGGTTTTAGAAAAGGCAGAGGAACCAGAGATCAAATTGCCAATATCCGCTGGATCATCGAAAAAGCAAGAGAGTTCCAGAAAAACATCTATTTCTGACTATTTCTATTTCTATAAATAGAAAAACATCTATTTATTGACTATGCCAAAGCCTTTGACCGTGTGGATCACAATAAACTGGAATATTCTGAAAGAGATGGGAACACCAGGCCACCTGATATGCTTCTTGAGAAACCTGTATGCAGGTCAGGAAGCAACAGTTAGAACTGGACATGGAACAATAGACTGGTTCCAAATAGGAAAAGGCTGTATATTGTCACCCTGCTTATTTAATTTCTATGTAGAGTACATCATGAGAAACACTGGGCTGGAAGAAGCACAAGCTGGAATCAAGATTGCTGGGAGAAATATCAATAACCTCAGATATGCAAATCACACCACCCTTATGGCAGAAAGTGAAGAGGAACTAAAAAGCCTCTTGATGAAAGTGAAAGAGGAGAGTGAAAAAGTTGGCTTAAAGCTCAACATTCAGAAAACGAAGATCATGGCATCTGGTCCCATCACTTCATGGGAAATAGATGGGGAAACAGTGGAAACAGTGTCAGACTTTGTTTGGGGAGGCTCCAAAATCACTGCAGATGGTGACTGGAGCCATGAAATTAAAAGACGCTTACTCCTTGTAAGGAAAGTTATGACCAACCTAGATAGCATATTGAAAAGCAGAGACATTACTTTGACAACAAAGGTCTGTCTATTCAAGGCTATGGTTTTTCCAGTGGTCATGTGTGGATGTGAGAGTTGGACTGTGAAGAAAGCTGAGTGCCGAAGAATTGCTGCTTTTGAACTATGGTGTTGGAGAAGACTCTTGAGAGTCCCTTGGACTTCAAGGAGATCCAACCAGTCCATTCTAAAGGAGATCAGTCCTGGGTGTTCTTCAGAAGGAATGATGCTAAAGCATGAGCATAGGGAATAGGTAAATACTAGATTATACATGGCCTCATGAGACAGGGTAGGAGTTCGATTTTATTCTGTCTTCAATGTTGCATCATTTGTGTAATAAATCACTCTGAAATTTAATGACTTAATATTAATTTATGTTGTTTACATATCTACAATATTCCATGCATCATCAGCTGAAAGTTGTTAAACTAGAGG
This sequence comes from Bos indicus x Bos taurus, assembly GCF_003369695.1. Taxonomy (NCBI): domain Eukaryota; kingdom Metazoa; phylum Chordata; class Mammalia; order Artiodactyla; family Bovidae; genus Bos; species Bos indicus x Bos taurus. The sequence continues at coordinate 101,251,759 of NC_040076.1, forward strand.
CTAAAATATTCTAGATGGCTTACTCGCATGACTGCCACATTGGCATATTAGACGAGAGTTCAGTCAGAACTGTGGACCAGAGATCTAGGTTCTTCTTCACATGACCCTCTCTACACAGGCCTCTTGGGATTATACAAATACAGTAGCTAGATTTTTTAAGAACAAGCAGTCTAAATGAACTAGAAAGATATAACACACTTTACAACCTTCTTTCTCAAAGCCATATAGCTTTGTCACAGTCCTGCCCAAATTTAAGGGAAGGGAATAACTCTTCATTGGAGAGGTCTCAAAGACATATGGTAAAAAGGAAAAGGGAGCTAGGAGGTAATATTATTGTCATATTTGAAAAATACTATCTGCCACAGTTTGTTTCAGGCTACCACAATTTATATCTCTCCCACATGCAAAAAATGTCCTTTCTCTTCCCCAAGACAGAAAAGTCTCATTCCATAATTACATCAGCTCAAAGTTAAGAACCTTATTGTCTAAATCAGACCTAGGTATAGGTGATACATTTTTATGGGCAGTTCCTCAAATACAGCTCTTTGAGCACTCTTTTGAATGATGTGATATCAAGTGAAATATTTGACTCAAAGAGCCAGTTGTTCTAGGTCTCCAAAGGCTCAAAATTTGGGGTCAAACATTGGATAACTGCTATGGACAGTCCCATTAAAAATGACGGGTAAAAGGAAGGAACACAGTGATTACTGGTCCATATCAATTCTGAAATTTAGCTAGTTACATGCTGCCAGTTTGATCGGATTTTTCTTTGATTAGAGTTCACTCCTACTCCTTGTTCTCCATAGATATTGTTCAACTTAGTCCTTCCCTCTGAGTCCACCTTTCCTTTCCCTAAGGCTTCTTAAGAATTGACTTTCTGGCTTACTTCACTAACGCATATATATGGAATTTAGAAAGATGGTAACAATAACCCGGTGTACGAGACAGCAAAAGAGACACTGATGTATAGAACAGTCTTGTGGACTCTGTGGGAGAGGGAGAGGGAGAGGGTGGGAAGATTTGGGAGAATGGCATTGAAACATGTAAAATATCATGTATGAAACGAGTTGCCAGTTCAGGTTCGATGCACGATGCTGGATGCTTGGGGCTAGTGCACTGGGACGACCCAGAGGGATGGTATGGGGAGGGAGGAGGGTTCAGGATGAGGAACACATGTATACCTGTGGCGTATTCATTTTGATATTTGGCAAAACTAATACAATTTTGTAAAGTTTAAAAATAAAATTGTAGTTAAAATGCAAAAAAAAAAAAAAAAAAAAAGAATTGACTTAAGCAGATTCTCTACTTGTAAATGTTTGAAGTTTCAGAACCCTTCCTCATGTTGTTTTGTTTCTCTTCCTTCTATTACAAGCTGATATAACTCCTTTAACTGTTTTAATAGGCTTTCAATATATAAAGCTTACCTATATAAAATTATATAATTTATAATTCACTACAAAATATATCATATAAGCCCAAATCATTTCCAAGTAAGTCATTCTCTTCCTCAACTTCATCATGACACTATGGAATAACATCTTTAAGATTCTTAAATTCTCACTGTATAATAAAGAGTTTAGCAAATTACAATATTATGATCCTTAAAACAGCTTTGTCTGTTTGAAAAGTTCTTGAGGAACCATTTCAAATATCTCTGAAAGTCTTAATAATAGCATTAATAGATTTTACAGTAAAACAGATCTTTTCCCTTAAGTCAATACTTAATTTAAGTACCATTTGTCACCTAGAGAGATTTGGGAAGAGAAAAACTTAGTTTGAAACTAAGATAGTTTCATACTGGATCCTTTGTAGGAGAGTTCATTTTTAGCTTATTCATCTCTTCTCCCAATATGCCATATTATATGCATTCATGCATTATACACATTATACAAGAGTATGCAAGATCATACAATTATTCCTAAATTTTAATCATATCTTTCCCTCTAATGATCTGAAACAAAACTCCACTCTTCTCCAGTTTCACTCATTTCACTCTACTGTCTTTAGTTACTGCATTTCTCCAAATTTTATCTGAAAGAATAGTAATCGGGAGCTAGCTAAATTAGATTTTGGTCTTTGGTCTGCTACTGATTTAGTGTTGGCAACTCAGTTTTGTGGTCTTCAGGTTCTTCTTTTGGAATGTAATTTTTAGACTGCATGATAATGGTGATAAAAATAATACTTTGCATTTGTATAACAATGGAAAATTTTAACACTTTTTGGATGCACTTTTTGCTTTAAATTGTTATGCTTTAAGAAAAGGTGTAAGTTTAAGAAAAAACTACATTTATATCTTTCAATGTTGTTGTTGTTCAGTTGCTAAATCATGTCTGACTCTTTGTGGCCTTATGGACTGCAGCATGCCAGGCTTCGCTGTCCCTCACCATCTCCCTGAGTTTGCTCAAATTCATGTCCATTGAATTGGTGATTGATTCTTTACCTTTTAACTGTATATGCAATATATTTTTACAGTATGATTTATAATTAATCTTATGGTTTATGTGCAAATGATTAACTTTCACCACTAGATTGTAAGTCTCATAAAATTAGGATTCCCACGTGGTTCAGTGGTAAAGAATCTGCCTACCAATGCAGGAGACGTGGGTTCTATCCTCGGGTCACAAAGATACCCTGGGGGAGGATATGGCAATTCATTCCTGTATTCTTTTTTTTTTTTTCTGAAAAACTCCATGGGCAGAAGAGCCTGACAGGCTAGAGTTCAAGCAGTTGCAAAGAGATGGACAAGACTGAATGACTGAGCATACATGCACGCTCATAAAACTAGAAAAATTTGCCTTTTCTCTCTCTCTCTTTTTTTTTTTTTTTTAGGCACATACTGTATGCTTAGTGATGATAATGAAGGTAATGTGTCAATATACTAAGTTTTATTTTTGATAATTATGTCACCTTATTTATGTTCCAGTGAGCTAAGTCACATAAGTAATGTCTGACTCTTTGTGACCCCACGGACTGTAGGCCACCAGGTCCTTCAGTCTATGGGATGCTCCAGGCAAGAATACTGAAGAGTTGCATTCACTTCTCTAGGTGTTTACGTCCAATATTCTTTTAAATATTTGAAATACATTGTCATCACATGCTAACAACAGCAGAAGACAAGTATTGTCTCTCCAGCGACTGAAACTTAAGTACAGAGATGTTAACTAAGATCAAACAGCTAGTAATCCAAATGTCAAGTCCATTATCTTAACCACTAATCTAAACTGCTTCCCTGATTATAATAAAGTTGATGGTGATGGTCAAAGAGAATGATGTTAAGAATTTTATAGCTGAGAATTAGTTAAATAAATGGGGCTTAATTCTAAGAATGGAAACCCTGTTGGCTCAGCAGTAAAGAATCCACCTGCAATGCAGGAGATGCAGGAGACACAGGTTTGACCTCTGCATTGGGAAGATCCTCTGGAGAAGGAAATGTCTACCCATTCCAGTATTCTTCTCTGAGAAATCCCATGGACAAAGGGGCCTGGTGGACTACATAGTATCACAAAGAGTCAGACACAACTGATCACACACACACAATTCTAAGAGTAAAATAATTATAGAAAGGTGAAGAGAGTTACACAGAAGGAATTAGCTTGCAAGTGGGTTAAAAGGGAAAGAGTGGTGGAGAAAAAGAATAGGAAACAAGTTGTCTGAAATGAAGGTGTGAAGTATAATCTTTTTTATGGTATTAACGGAATATGACCAATCAAAATTTGATCATTATACTAAATCGACCCCTCTGATTACAGATCCACAAGAAAATCACATTTAATCCTATTTCTAGAAACACCCAAATTTAAGCTGCATTGATAATCAAAAATATAATGTTTATCACAATATATAAATATCAATACAGAAATATTAGAATATAATATAAAACATATAAAGAAATGTATTATAAAAGATTGACTTACATAATTATGGAAGCTGAAAAGTTAAATTACAGTCAGCAAACTGGAGACCCAGGACAATTGATGTGTAGTCCCAGGGTGAGTCCAAAAGCCTGAGCACCAGAATTGATGGTCAATGTTCCAATTCAAAAGCTGGCAGTCTTGAGACCCAAGAAGAGCCAATGTTAAGTCTGAAGCCAAAGGATAAAAAAGAACAACATCCCAGCTCAAAGAGTCAGACAAGAGGAGTTTCCTGTTACTCAGTCTTTTTGTTCTATGCAGATCTTCAACTGATGGTATGAGGCTTATCCACATTAGGGAGGGCAACTTGTTGTGATTAGTCTGTTGAGTCAAATGTTAATCCCATCCATAAACACCCACTATGACAAGCTCAGAACAATCTTTCCCCAATTACCTGGGAATAATAATATAATGATTTTATTTAAAGTTATAGATGGAAATATTTTTACTACCTTATAAGAGAAATATGTATGTTTTTACTAATTTGTTGCTGTTTAGTAGCTCAGTCATGTCCAATATTGTGATCCATGGACTGTAGCCTGTCAGGCTCCTCTGTCCATGGGATTTCCCAGGCAGGAACACTGGAGTGGGTTGCCATTTCCTCCTCCAGGAGATCTTCCTTACCCAGGGATTGAACCCACATCTTCATATCTCCTTCATTTCAAGAAGATTCTTTACTGGTACTGAAGTAATTTTTATATGCACTTAGATGCATATATCTGAGGAATACAATTCATTTAGCTTTGATAAATGTACACTTGTGAAAGCATTATCCAAACAAAGAAAAAGAATATTTCACTCATTCCAGAAAATCCACTTGGGCCCTCTAATCAATCTCCTGACTACTGGGTAATGATTTTTCTAATTCCTATTATTATAGAAGTATTTTGCTTGTTCTTGAACTTCATGTAATGGAAACATACAATATGTACCTTTTTGTGAATGACTTCTTTTATTTAATAAAATGTCCTTGAGATTCATCCAGGTTGTAGTATATATTAGTAGCCCATTCTTTAAAAAAAAAACTTCTAAACAGCATTCACTCAGATGGTAAAGCATCTACCTACAATGTGGGAGACCCAGGTTCGATCCCTGGGTTGGGAAGATCCTCTGGAGAAGGAAATGGCAACCCACTCCAGTACTCTTGCCTGGAAAATCCCATGGATAGAGGAGCATTGTAGGCTACAGTCCATGGGGTCACAAAGAGTTGGACATGACTGAACAACTTCACTTTGACTTTACTTTCATTCCCCTATAAACATATGTAGCTCTTTATTTATACACTTAACTAGTGGATGGACATTTGGGTTGTTGCCAGTTTGGTGCCATTATGAAAAATCTGCTTTGACTCTTTTTGTATAAGGCTCCTTGTGGACATAGGTTTATATATCTCTTCGGTAAATAATTAGAATTGCTAGTTCATAAACTAGACTAGTTTGTGTGTGTGTGTGTGTGTGTGTGTGTGTGAAGTCACTCAGTTGTGTCCGACTCTTTGCAACTCCATGGATTGTAGCCTACTAGGCTCCTTCGTCCATGGGATTTTCCAGGCGAGAGTATGGAGTGGGTTGCCATTTCCTTCTCCAAAGGATCTTCCCCACCCAGGGATCGAACCCAGGTCTCCTGCATTGTAGGCAAATGTGCTTTACCGTCTGAGCCACCAGGGAAATCAGACACATGTATATAGAGATATAAATATGTTAATTATATTTTTGAAGGAAATACAAAATAGCAAATATGTTAATCCATTTTAAACATTCACCAGAAAAATATGAGATCCATTCCACATCTTTACCAAATTTGATGCTGTCAGTCTTTGTAATAGTAGCCATGCCACTAGAAGTGAAATAATATCTCATTATAGTTAGACATTACTTTGCCAACAAAGGTTCGTCTAGTCAAGGCTATGGTTTTTCCTATGGTCATGTATGGTTATGAGAGTTGGACTGTGAAGAAGGCTGAGTGCCAAAGAATTGATGCTTTTGAACTGTGGTGTTGGAGAAGACTCTTGAGAGTGCCTTGGACTGCAAGGAGATCCAACCAGTCCATTCTGAAGGAGATCAGCCCTGGGATTTCTTCGGAAGGAATGATGCTAAAGCTGAAACTCCAGTACTTTGGCCACCTCATTCGAAGAGTTGACTCATTGGAAAAGACTCTGACGCTGGGAGGGATTGGGGGCAGGAGGAGAAGGGGACGACAGAGGATTAGATGGCTGGATGGCATCACTGACTCGATGGACCTGAGTCTGAGTGAACTCCGGGAGTTGGTGATGGACAGGGAGGCCTGGCGTGCTGCAATTCATGGGGTCGCAAAGAGTCAGACATGACTGTGAGACTGATCTGATCTGATCTGATCTGATAGTTAGACAATTATTTTCTCAATAGACCAACTAAATCTGTTGAAAAATTATGTAAAAAAACATAATTTGCAATACATTGTGGCATATTCCCCAGATATAAATGTGAGTCTTTGGGCTAAAGAATATAGATCTTGAATATTTAAATTGCAAATTTGAAACTAAACAGTGACTACATATCTAGGGGCCTTCAACATAAGCAATAATTTCTTTTTCCTTCCTCTTTATTTTTTATACAGTTTGCCACAAATCTCATTTTTTGCTTACCTCCAAGATTAGGGAAATAAAAGTTTTTTTTTTTTTTTTTTATTAAGTTGTCTTAATTAGTTAAAAGTAAATACCATTGTGAGATTTTGCTTAAAGTTTAATTGACACATATTTTCTAACTCAAAATCACTTTGATGGTTTTTTTGTTGAAGGTATTTCCTGAATAAAAAAATTAATAAGTGAAGTAACTTATAAATAAGGATGCACATTAGAATCTGAATTTTGTCAGATGGAAGTAAGAGAATTATGTACAGGTTTTATATGATCTTTAGTTTAATTTTTAGCCTCTCAGTATTAGCTAGCTTATACAAAAATTATATACAGGTCAGAATCAAACAAGTCAGTTTTTAACTATCTAGTTTAAAATCATTGGAGAAGGAAATGGCAACCCACTCCAGTGTTCTTGCCTGGAGAATCCCAGGGACAGGGGAGCCTGGTGGGCTGCCATCTATGGGGTCACACAGAGTTGGACACGACTGAAGTGACTTAGCAGTAGCAGTAGCAGCAGTTTAAAATCACCTGCAAGTATGGTGTCAGAGGTACTCTTTGCTCCTTGAGCAGCTTCAAGTCTGGGCTGCTGGGAGGGAGTTGAGGGACCACAGCTGTATGGATAGCCTGGTCTGCTGGACCTTCCACAGGAGTTGCTGGCTGCCACCTGCTAAGGAAAAGGATGTTTCACCCACATCTGCTGTTGGAAATTCTCCCCATGCAGAGGAGATAACCAAGGTCCCACATAGATTAGCACTGACAGCAGCCATATAGGTGAGGGTAAGGAGAAAATGGTAACCATGAAGGCACCTGGAAAAGATCAAGGCCTGGGTCCATAAGAAAGAACTAAGGCACACACCCAGGTGGAGGATGATAACCTCAAGCTGAACAGAAGACTCCTAGAACACTGCCCTGTAACCTCGCCATGAGTCAATCAGAAAAATGTCATATACCCTTCAGCTCTCACCTCAAATTTTACCTTTAAAAACTTCTCCCTGAAAATCATCAGGGAGTTCAGGGTTTTGGAGCCCAAACCATTCATCCTCATTCTTAGGCCCTGAAATAAACCTTTCTTTGTTTCTCTGACCCCTGCCTTCCAAATCAATGAATGACAGCATCCTTTCCTTCCGTCTTTTATGTAAAGTTAGGACTTTGAGACTGGTTGACTACAGACATGCTGTGTTTGAGTTGCAGAGTGTTCAACATTTTTTAAAATTCCAAATTTGAAAATGTGGATTTTAACATAAACATTCTTATCTGACTTCCTTGAGAGATAGGAACATCTGAAGAAATAGCAGCCACGTTCAAGCCAGGAATCAACCAAAGGTGGGTAGTGACTTCCACTTGAGGTACTCCTTTTCCTATTTGGAGCCAGTCTGTTGTTGTCCAGTTCTAACTGTTGCTTCCAGACCTGCATACAGATTTCTAAAGAGGCAGGTCAGGTGGTCTGGTCTGGTATTCCCTTCTCTTTCAGAATTTTCCACAGTTTATTGCGATCCACACATTCAAAGCCTTTGACATATCAATAAAGCAGAAATAGATGTCTTTCTGGGACTCTCTTGCTTTTCTGATGATTCAACAGGTGTTGGCAATTTGATCTCTGGTTCCTCTGCCTTTTCTAAAACCAGCTTGAACATCTGGAAGTTCACGGTTCATGTATATTTGAAGTCTGTCTTGGAGAATTTTGAGCATTACTTTACTAGTGTGTGAGATGAGTACAATTGAGCGGTAGTTTGAGCGTTCTTTGGCATTGTCTTTCTTTGGGATTGGAATGAAAACTGACCTTTTCCAGTCCTGTGGCCACTGCTGAGTTTTCCAAATTTGCTGGCATATTGAGTGCAGCACTTTCACAGCATCATCTTTTAGGATTTGAAATAGCTAAACTGGAATTCCATCACCTCCACTAGCTTTGTTCATAGTGATGCTTCCTAGGGCCCACTTGGCTTCGTGTTCCAGGATGTCTGGCTCTAGGTGAGTGATTACACCATCGTGATTATCTGGGTCATGAAGATCTTTTCTGTACAGTTCTTCTGTGTATTCTTGCCACCTCTTCTTAATATCTTCTGCTTCTGTTAGGTCCATACCATTTCTGTCCTTTATTGAGCCCATCTTTTCATAAAATATTCTACTGATATCTCTAATTTTCTTGAAGAGATCTCTAGTCTTTCCCATTCTATTGTTTTCCTCTATTTCTTTGCATTGATCACCAAGGAAGGCTTTTTTAATCTTTCCTTGCTATTCTTTGGAACTCTGCATTCAAATGGGTATATTTTTCCTTTTCTCCTTTGCCTTTAGCTTCTTTTCTTTTCTCAGCTCTTTGTAAGGCCTCCTCAGACAACTGTTTTACTTTTTTCATTTTTTTTTTTTTCTTGGAATGGTCTTTATCCCTGCCTCCTGTACAATGTCATGAACCTTCATCTGTAGTTCTTCGGGCATTCTATCAGATCGAATCCCTTGAATCTATTTGTCACTTCCAATGTAAATTGTAAATGATTTGATTTAGGTCATACCTGAACGTTCTACTGCTTTTCCTTACTTTCTTCATTTAAGTATGAGTTTGGCAATAAGGGGTTCATTATCTGAGCCACAGTCAATTCCCAGTCTTGTTTTTGCTGACTGTATAGAGCTTCTCCATCTTTGGCTGCAAAGAATATAATCAATCTGTTTTCCATGTTGACCATCTGATGATGTCCATGTGTAGAGTCTTCTCTTGTGTTGTTGGAAGAGGGTATTTGCTATGACCAGTGCATTCTCTTGGCAAAGCTCTGTTAGTCTTTGTCCTGCTTCATTTTGTACTCCAAGGCCAATTTACCTGTTATCCCAGGTATCTCTTGACTTCCTATTTTTGCATTCCAGTCCCCTATAATGAAAAAGACATCTTTTTGGGGTGTTAGTTCTAGAAGGTCTTGTAGGTCTTCATAGAACCATTCAACTTCAGCTTCTTCAGCATTACTGGTCAGGGCATAGACTTGGATTATGTGACATTGAATGGTTTGCCTTGGAAACGAACAGAGATCATTCTGTCATTTTTGAGATTGCATCCAAGTACTCCATTTTGGACTCTTTTGTTGACTACAATGGCCACTCCATTTCTTCTAAGGGATTCTTGCCCACAGTAGTAGATATAATGACCATCTGAGTTAAATTCACCCATTCCAGTCCATTTTAATTCACTTGTTCCTAAAATGTGGATGCTCACTCTTGGCAATCCTGTTTGACCACTTCCAATTTCCCTTGATTCATGGACCTAACATTCTAAGTTCCTACACAATATTACTCTTTACAGCATCAGACTTTACTTCCATCACCAGTCACATCCACAACTGGGTATTGTTTTTGCTTTGTTTTCATCTCTTCATTTTTTCAGGAGGTATTTCTCCACTGATCTCCAGTAGCATATTGGGCACCTACCAATCTGGGGAGTTCATCTTTTAGTGTCCTATCTTTCTGCCTTTTTATACCATTTATGGGGTTCTCAAGGCAAGAATCCTGAAATGGTTTGCCATTCCCTTCTCCAGTAGACCACATTTTGTCAGAACTCTCCACCATGACCTGTCTGTCTTTGGTGGCCCTACACAGCATGGCTAATAGTTTCACTGAGTTAGACAAGGCTTTGGTCCATGTGATCTGTTTGTTTAGTTCTCTGTGATTGTGGTTTTCATTCTGTCTGCCCTCTGATGAATAAGAATAAAAGCCTTATGGAAGCTTCCTGATGGGATAGACTGACTGAGGGGGAAACTGGATCTTGTTCTGATGAGCCTGACCATGCTCAGTAAATTTTTAATTCAATTTTCTGTTGATGGGCGGGGCTGTGTTCCCTCCCTGTTGTTTGACCTGAGGCCAAATTATGGTGGAGGTAATGAAGAAAATGGCGGCCTCCTTCAAAAGATGCTGTGCATGCACTGCTTCACTCAGTGCCCCAGACCCTGCAGCAGGCCATCACCGACCCACACCTCCAATGGAGACTCTTGGACACTCACAGGCAATTCTGGGTCAGTCTCTTGTGGGGTCATGGCTCCTTTCTCCTGGGTCCTGGTGCACACAAGGTTTTGTTTGTGCCCTAAAAGAGTCTTTTTCCCCAGTCTTGTGTAAGTTCTGGCGGCTCTGTGGTAGGGTTAATGGCGACCTCCTGTAAGAGGGCTTATGCCATACCCAGGTCTGCTGCACCCAGATCCCCTGCCCCTGTGGCAGGCCACTGTTGACCTGTACCTCCTCAGTAGACACTCAAACACAATTTTGTCTCAGTCTCTGTGGGGTCTCTGGTCCTGGTGTGCACAAGGTTTGTTTGAGCCCTCTGAGCGTCTCTCTGGCAGGTATGGGGTTTGATTCTAAACGTGATTTCATCCTTATTGCCATCTTGCTGAGGCTTCTCCTTTGCCCCTGGACATGGGATATCTTTTTTCGTGGGATCCAACATTCTCCTTTCAATGGTTGTTCAGCAGCGAGTTGTAATTTTTTAGCAAGACATTAGCTACCATGAGGTAAAAGTGAAAGCCCACAGATTTTAAAAATCCAAGTGATAGGAGGCTGCTTTCACATTTACCTAAAAACATCATAGCAAATCCATCTTAAGAGAACATGGGAGGATCTGGTACTGCATGGAGCTATTATGATTTACTTATCTGTGAAGATGAGGTAATAGCACTGTCAGTAAACATTTGTATATACTTTTGGGGAATAGCTGAAATAGGGTAACAGCCTATTATGTATTAACATGTACTAATGATTGCATATCATTTAAAAAATAAAAACCTAAGGCCCTCTTTGACTTTCAGCTTGATTTAAAAAAAAAAAAGTGTTGAGTATTATGAAAGCCAGTTGAAGTTAAACACCAAATGCCCTGAACTTGTCTCATTATGCCATACCCATTGATTGTATTATATGTGGCATAAAAGGATTCTTGCCACTTGCCTCTGAGCTGGTGCTGTGCTTCCAAACACACCCTTTTCTTGCTTTTCATCTATTTTTAATCCTAGTCACACATAAGTCTCCCTAATGCCTGATTTTGCCTCTTACCTCCCTTTTCTTGCTTTGGCACTATTGGATTTTGTAGTCAGTGTTTACTTTTCATTTGAAGTTACCTTTCATGTGAATAGTAAATGACAGCCCTCTACCGTGTTCTTTCTGTTGGGTCATCATCAGTCCTGATTTCTTATCAATTCAACAGTAGAAGAAGTTCGAGCATGTATGAATATAGACTTACAAAAAAATCCAAGCACAATACAAAAACTGAAATTGAATACTAGCAAATAAGACAACATTCCTTCTTTCAGATAATAACTAGGGAATCTGAGAAGGAGACAGAAACAGCACACAAATGAAACTGTGCAGTGAAGACAGCCACAGAGAATTCAAGCTGTCCTTCTATTTCAAAATAAGCAAGGTGAGTAGAAATTCCAGCTGAGCATTGTTCATTTAAATTTAGAATTTTTAAGAATTACTAGGAAACCATCAAGGCACTATTGCTGAGGGCTAAAATGCTTCTATTGGAGTTTTGAGTTGTCTTCATTCTCAGTCCCTCTTGGAGGTCATTGAGAAAAAACAATGTGTCTACAAGCTTTTAATAGAACAAAGAGTGCATCTGTCAGCTCTACCCATGAATTTAAGGCATTGGTGCCTCTGATCGTTAGTTTACTTTAGCTTTGCTCCTGACTCACAAGAATGTTAAGTACTCAAGGGATTAAAGGGTAGTCTCTCAAGGTTCTGTACACAAATAGGCTGATATGGTCTAGTAATCAAATGAGATTTGTTTTACAAGTAGATACCAGTGCAATTACTGAAACTAAATACAAAAAGGAGAGAGTTGCCAAGCCAAAAAGAGTGTAGTGTTTTAGAACAGATAGATAAAAGACTATAATAAGGTCTCCATTATGAATAGGACAAATATCTGACCAATTCAAGAAGAAAGAACATTGGTTAAAATCTTCCTCTTAAACACTAGACATTTTATAAACCACACTGATAGAACTTCCATTTGAATTCCCATCCTTTTTTTACTGTTTTAGAAACTAACATACCTATAAATTAATTCATCAGTATAGAGAATCCGAGAAGAGTTTACAAGTAAAAGAAATAAAACAACATCTCACAACATAGGAAGAGTATTGGAGAAATGTAAATAATCCTTCTTTGTACTCTAATTTTTTTTAATACCTTGCATTTTTCTAATTTATCTGGGACTGTTAGAGGGGGGAGAGAGATGAAGTTCTATTAATTACTTTGCACATAGATCTCAGCCAGAAGCTAGGGAATTTAGCATTAATTTATTCCATATATTTGCCTAGCACAATGCATACTAGAGAATTTGTAAAATAATATACCATTTTATAAAACTGTAGCTTATAAATAAAAGCATGTTTATTAAAATATTATAATGATGACCATATAGCAGTGATATACTAATAAATGATGAACATAATAGCATCAAAGTGATGTTTAACTTGTACATATTTCAAACAAAATAAAAATTTGGAAAGATCATTTTGTATTTATTATGATTACAATTAATCAGAAATTAACCATATTTAGAGGTATTAATTCTTCTTAGTTTCTCCCTGACATCTTCTAGGAATTTGAAGTGATTTTTTTTTTTATACTAAGAAGATGTACAAATTCTGTTTTTAGACCTTCTTAAAAGGGAAAAATTTAAAGAATTATGCTACCTTTTTAAAAGTCTCAGCCAACAACTATGAAAATACCTATAGAAACTTAGCTAGAGAACTTCCCTGGTGGCTCAGTGGTAAAGAATGTGATGCCAAAGCAGGAGACATGGGTTCAACCCCTGATTTGGAAAGATCCCACATGCCACAGAGCAACTAAGCCTGTGCACCACAACTATTGAGCCTGTGCTCTACAGCCTAAGAGCCCCACCTACTGAGTTCACACACTGTAGCTACTAACACCTGTGTGCCCGAGAGTCAATACGCCACAACAAGAGAAACCACCACAGTGAGAGGTCTGCACACGGCAAAAAAGAGTCACCCCTGTTCACCACAACTAGAGAAAAGCCCACACAGCAACGAAAACCTAGCATGGCCAAAAATAAAAATAAACAAAGAAATAAATGAAATTATATACATATATATATATATATATATATATATATATAAAGAAATTTAGCTGGAAACATCATCCTTCATGATTTCAATCAGTTGTTCTTACTCACTAATAGACTTTATTTAATATTCTTTTAAGAAACATCTTAAAACCCACTTATAGTTTTCTTGTGTATGAGTTTTAAACACGCTAGAAAATCCTGAATGCCAAGGTTGGTTTGCTTTAAATTTAAATATTTTTCAGTTTTTTTAAAGGTAATATGCTTACATTTTTCCAATAAATTGCATGGTGACAGAAAATTCTCCAAACTTTTATATTCAAAATTTTGTACAACTTTTTTCCAAAAGTATTTACTTTTGCACTTGTTAAAACTTCACTTTTACATTGAAAGTATAGAGAATTCCTATTTTTTAATACTATTTTCTAGTTATTATACAACAAAAATCACTTTCTGTGATAGATAGAGTTTAATCAATGCAATGTGTGAATTAGTAGCTCAAAACTCAACTAGTAGCTTTAAACTCAAAAAATCATTTGACACTTTTTTTCTAGAACACATCTAAACATATAAATTATCAGCAAATATCTATGTGTTCAGATGATTATTGTGGTCTTGATTCAACTCATTAGTAAGTAATGGAAGTTTTTCACTATATAAGATTATAAAAATCTATAAATCTATTTAGTGCACAAGAAGTACTGAAAGCAAATCAATCCCTTTTTATTGTGGAAGTTTTTCTGTTCCCTTCAGTTCAGTTCAGTCGCTCAGTCGTGTCTGACTCTTTGCGACCCCATGAATCGCAGCACACCAGGCCTCCCTGTCCATCACCAGCTCCCAGAGTTCACTCAGACTCACATCCATTGAGTCGGTGATGCCATCCAGACATCTCATCCTCTGTCATCCCCTTTTCCTCCTGCCCCTAATCCCTCCCAGCATAAGAGTCTTTTCCAATGAGTCAACTCTTCACATGAGGTGGCCAAAGTACTGGAGTTTCAGCTTTAGCATCATTCCTTCCAAAGAAATCCCAGGGCTGATCTCCTTCAGAATGGACTGGTTGGATCTCCTTGCAGTCCAAGGGACTCTCAAGAGTCTTCTCCACACCACAGTTCAAAAGCAGCAATTCTTCGGCGCTCAGCCTTCTTCACAGTCCAACTCTCACATCCATACACGACCATTGAAAAAACCATAGCCTTGACTAGATGGACCTTTGTTGGCAAAGTAATGTCTCTGCTTTTCAATATGCTATCTAGGTTGGTCATAACTTTTCTTCCAAGGAGCTGCCTTATTTACTCCTTAGGCTGTCATGCTTGCTCCTCAGATAATGGGACCAAGAAAAGCATGTGTCAGTCTTAGTAGTATTAAATATTAGTAAGTATAAATATATTTCTTCAGTTCAATTCAGTTCACTCAGTTGTGTCCGACTCTTTGGGAACCCATGAACTGCAGCACTCCAGGCCTCCCTGTCCATCACCAACTCCAGGAGTTCACTCAGACTCATGTCCATCGAGTCAGTGATGCCATCCAGCCATCTCATCCTCTGTCGTCCCCTTCTCCTCCTGCCCCCAATCCCTCCCAGCATCAGAGTCTTTTCCAATGAGTCAACTCTTCGCATGAGGTGGCCAAAGTACTGGAGTTTCAGCTTTAGCATCATTCCTTCCAAAGAAATCCCAGGGCTGATCTCCTTCAGAATGGACTGGTTGGATCTCCTGGCAGTCCAGGGGACTCTCAAGAGTCTTCTCCAACACCACAGTTCAAAAGCATCAGTTCTTCAGCGCTCAGCCTTCTTCACAGTCCAACTCTCACATCCATACATGACCAGAGGAAAAACCATAGCCTTGACTAGACGAACCTGTGTTGGCAAAGTAATGTCTCTGCTTTTGAATATGCTATCTAGGTTGGTCATAACTTTCCTTCCAAGGAATAAGCGTCTTTTAATTTCATGGCTGCAGCCACCATCTGCAGTGATTTTGGAGCCCCCCAAAATAAAGTCTGACACTGTTTCCACTGTTTCCCCATCTATTTTGTAGAAAATATAAATAGAGATAATAAGATATTGCTTTTAATTCAGTACATTTTCTTATTTGGAGAACATTAAAGCAGAAAAACAAAGTTCTGAGCTAATGAAAAGAAAGGAAAGAAGGTTTAAAAAGTAAAGACTGAGCAGAAAGAGAGACAAAAGAAAAATAATTGCTGAATATGGTTGGCATTTTCTTAATACCAGGCTTAAGACAACATTCAACTCCAGAATGAAAGCTAGATGCATAAATGTTGGAAATGAGGTTTACAGTCAAAGAAGCAGAGATAATCACAATTGAGGAAAAGGGGAAAAATAAAAAATAAAACTTCCCAAAATGGTATATCTCTTACTCTATCACTTTGATTTGATTTTTTAGGGTTGGTTTTATGCATATGCAAAACTCAGCATTCATTTTAATTTTCCCAGCTACAAGTTCTCTTTCAAATTACATGATGTTTTTGAGATTCATCCATATTTTTTTGTAACACTATACTATTGCTGCAGTAACAAATAATCACAAATTTTCTGGCTTAAAACAACATAAATTTCTTCCTTTACAGTTCTAGGAGTCATAAACAAGTCCAAACATAAGTCCAAACCAGTCTTCAGGGGCTAAAAGATATCAGTATAGGTGACTCATTCTAGAGTTTCCAGAGGAGTATTCATTCCTGGTGGTTCAGTGGTAAAGAATTCATCTCCAATGCAGGAGAGCCTGGTTCAATCCTTGGGTGAGCAAGATCCCCTGGAGTAGGAAATGCCAACCCACTCCAGTATTCTTGCCTGGAGAATCTCATGGACAGAGGAGACTGGTGGGTTACAGTCTATGGGGTCACAAAGAGTCAGACATGCTGCTAAGTCACTTCAGTCATGTCTGACTCTGTGCAGCCCCATAGATGGCAGCCCACCAGGCTCCCCCGTCCCTGGGATTCTCCAGGCAAGAACACTGGAGTGGGTTTCCATTTCCTTCTCCAATGCATGAAAGTGAAAAGTGAAAGTGAAGTCGCTCAGTCGTGTCTGACTCCTAGCGACCCCATGGACTGCAGCCCACCAGGCTCCTCTGTCCATGGGATTTTCCAGGCAAGAGCACTAGAGTGGGGTGCCATTGCCTTCTCCGAGTCAGATATGACTGAGTGACTAAACAACAACAACAATCCATTTCTTCTCACCTGTCAGAGATGATTTAGTTGTACTACTTTCCAGAAGTGATAATAACCTGTAACAACTCTTATCCCTAGGATATTTCAGTTCATTTTTACTGACATTAAAGGTTTATCTTTAGCAAAAAGTTTTTTAGCAAGTTGACATTAAAAAACAACTTATATATGTAATATTGAACCTCCTTTACCTTGTTAATATGCAATTCAGAGCACATTTATATCGCATTACAATATGATTCCTCAGCTTCTGGTATACAGAGACTGTCAGTATTCCTTGTCTCCTGGTTATATCACTCCAGTCTCTGCTTCGGGGATTACAACTTTTTATTTTTTGTTTTTACTGGAGTATAGTTGATTTACAGTGTTGTGTTAGTTCCAGGTAGGTGCACAGCAAAGAGAATCAGTGATACATAAACAAATATCCATATTTCTATATTCAATGTAATATTATTTAGTCTCAAAAACAGGAAGCAAAGCCTGTAATTCGCTGCCACATGGATGAACCTTAAGGATATTTTACTAAGTAAAATAAGCCAGACAAGCACTGTATTGTATTACTTATATGTGGAATGTAAAAACCAACAACAAAAAGCAAAACTCAAAGAAAAGAGAGCAGATGGTGGTTCTAGGGGTCAGAGAGTAGGGGAAATAGCATTTAGCAAAATGTTACAAACTTTCAGTAGTAAGATGCATAGGGTCTGAAGAGCTAATGTATAACATGGTGATTCTCATAGAGAATAGCTGCATTGTATAATTTACATTTGCTAAAAAGTAGAACTTAAATGTTCTCATCAAAAAGGAAAAAAGCTAAATATGTGAGGCAATGATGTGTTAATTAACTTGATGATGGGAATCTTTTCCCCATGTATATGTATATACAATCATCATGTTTACATATATGACAATTTGGTCAAACATACCTTAATAAAGCTGAAAGAAATATTAATAAAGCACTCCATTCTCTAAATTTCATCCACAAAATATAATCCTATTTTACATTTTTATTTTAATAATGTGACAAAATGTAGTCACTAAGAAAGTAACAGGTTATATATTGCAAAAGACTTTGTTAATGATAATACCTATAAAGATAAATTATTTCATTATCCAATATACTAAATATATCCACAGTAGAAGCTGTGAGGAAATCTGGAGCATATATTGATACTTACAAGCAAATACATTAGGATGTAATACATTGGAATAATGCTTTGTTGAATATAAATTTAAATTGAATCACATTGGTTTTAACTTTATCCTTTTCTGTGCCTTTTGTTTGCAATAAACATAATAAATTTTGCAAATAAAAATAGGCATACACAAATCTACACCTATACAGACACACACATACACACATATGCAGGCACTAGCTGGGTTGTCATTGCTCTGAAAAATCACTAGCCATTATTACATGAACAAATCACTAGGGCTGTTCACTTTACAATATGCCACTGAGAGTGCTCCTATTATAAACAGAGCAGTTGAAAATCAGCTCCTGAAATTTTGAATATCTGACTCTGTGACTTTGATTTTGGAGGCTCAGATTTAAACCCTCTATTTCTTTTCTCTCTTCATGATTTTTTTTTTCCTCTTAAATTGAAGGATGGCATTTAACAAGATACACAAGCCATAAATAAACATTTAAATAAGCTTTTGAATATTTATTCATATACCCTTATTAATCACAAGCCACATTTTAGAATATTTCCACCTTACCAGCAGGCTCCCTCACACTCTTTCTCAGTAAATAACATCACTTCATTCCTGAGATAATGGTCATGACATTTTAATACACATTGTCTCTCTCTGTAAGTATCAAAATTTTCTAAAATTGCCTCGTGTTTTGCTGCTCAGGTAAACGACTGCCTTTTGAGGTGGTTCTAGACTTCATCTTTTAAATAAATTTTGTATAGTTCACATATGACCAATCTAGACTGCATATTAAAAAGCAGACACATTACTTTGCCAGCAAAGGTCCGTCTAGTCAAAGCTATGGTTTTTCCAGCAGTCATGTATGGATGTGAGTTGAACCATAAAGAAAGCTGAAAGCTGAAGAATTGATGCTTTTGAACTGTTGTGTTGGGGAAGACTCAAGAGTTTTTTGGACTGCAAGGAAATCAACCAGTCAATCCTAAAGGAAATCAGTCCTGAATATTCATTGGAAGGACTGATGCTGAGGCTGAAATGCTAATACTTTGGCCACCTGATGCGAAGAACTGACTCATTGGAAAAGACCCTGATGGATATATTGAAAGCAGGAGGAGAAGGGGACAACAGAGGATGAGATCATTAGACGGCATCACCAACTCAATGGACATGAATTTGAGCAAGCTCTGGGAGTTGGTGATTGACAGGGAAGCCTGGCATGCTGCAGTCCACGGGGTCGCATACAGTCATACAGGACTGAGCAACTGAACTGAACTGATAGTTCACATAGCACATAATTTAATTCATGCCATTCCAAATATATTCACTAAGTTTTGTGAGAATTTAGGTTCATTTTTCAATGCCGTTGGATGACTGCTCTCACTTTTAAGAGTATACTTGAGCTTCAAAAAACAAAACAGGAAATATGCTGACAGAAAATAGCCATCCAATACTGTCCAAACATAATAAAAATATATTTAGCTGATTTCTAATGAGGTTATAAGAGATAAACAGACATGAAATTTAAAGACATGATATATATTAATTATATATACTGTTATATATATATATACTATAAGTATTATATATACTTATAGTATTTGTAAAATAGAAGTCAATCTGAAAAGGATAATTTCTCATAGAGAAGTTGAAGATGGTAATGAGATAATAGAGGGATTTAAAATAAAACTGAAAAAGCTGAGGTATAAATTAAAAATTATTTCATAAATATGAAGCACTATCAGTACAAGATGAAGAAAATTTACCTTTAATGGAACTAGGACCAAAATCATCATCATCATCATCACCATCATCTGAAACTTAAATACAAGCATTCTAGGTTAGGGATAATTAAACATTTTTCATTGTAAAAATTATTAAGCATACAGAACTTCTCTCTCTAGAGACCTATATAAGTAGGAAAGATACTATGCTTTCAGAGATGATTTAGTAATAGTGCTTTCTGGAAACTGGATAATAACCTGTAAAATTTTTTATACTATGGATATTTCAGTTCATTATTACTGACAAGTTTACATTATATATATACATATATATATCAGTTCAGTTCAGTCACTCAGTCATGTCTGACTCCTTGCGACCCCATGAATTGCAGCATGCCAGGCCTCCCTGTCCATCACCAACTTCTGGAGTTCACTCAGACTCATATCCATCGAGTCAGTGATGCCATCCAGTCATCTCATCCTCTGTCGTCCCCTTTTCCTCCTGCCCCCAATCCCTCCAAGCATCAGAATATTTTCCAATGAGTCAACTCATCACATGAGGTTGCCAAAGTATTGGAGTTTCAGCTTCAGCATCAGGCCTTCCAAAGAACACCCAGGACTGATCTCCTTAAGGATGGATTGGGCAGATCTCCTTGCAGTCCAAGGGACACTCAAGAGTAATCTTCAACACCACAGTTCAAAGGCATCAATTCTTCAGCACTCAGCTTTCTTCACAGTCCAACTTTCACATCCATACATGACCACTGGAAAAACCATAGCCTTGACTAGATGGACCTTGTTGGCAAAGTAATGTTTCTTCTTTTGAATATGCTATCTATGTTGGTCATAACTTTCCTTCCAAGGAGTGTCTTTTAATTTCATGACTGAAATCACCATCTGCAGTGATTTTGGAGCCCCCCCAAAATAAAGTCTGACACTCTTTCCACTGTTTCCCCATCCATTTCCCATGAAGTGACGGGGCCAGATGCCATGATCTTCGTTTTCTGAATGTTGAGCTTTAAGCCAACTTTTTCACTCTCCACTTTCACTTTCATCAAGAGGCTTTTTAGTTCCTTTTCACTTTCTGCCATAAGGGTGGTGTTATCTGCATGTCTGAGGTTATTGATATTTCTACTGGCAATCTTGATTCCAGCTTGTGCTTCTTCCAGTCCAGCGTTTCTCATTATGTACTCTGCATATAAGTTAAATAAGCAGGGTGACAATAATACAGCCTTGACATACTCCTTTTCCTATTTGGAACCAATCCGTTGTTCTATGTCCAGTTCTAACTGTTCCTTCCTGACCTGGATACAGGTTTCTCAAGAAGCAGTTCAGGTGACCTGGTATTCCCATCTCTTGAAGAATTTTCCACAGTTTATTGTGATCCACACAGTCAAAGGCTTTGGCATAGTCAATAAAGCAGAAATAGATGTTTTTCTGGAACTCTCTTGCTTTTTTGATGATCCAGTGGATGTTGGCAATTTGATCTCTGGTTCTTCTGCCTTTTCTAAAACCAGCTTGAACATCTGGAAGTTCACAGTTCACATATTGCTGAGCATTACTTTACTAGCGTGTGAGATGAGTGCAATTGTGTGGTAGCTTGAGCATTCTTTGACATTGCCTTTTTTTGGGATTGGAATGAAAACTGACCTTTTCCAGTCCTGTGGCCACTGCTGAGTTTTCCATATTTGCTGGCATATTGAGTGCAGCACTTTCACAGCATCATCTTTCAGGATTTGAAATAGCTCAACTGGAATTCCATCACCTACACTAGCTTTGTTCATAGTGATGCTTTCTAAGGCACACTTGACTTCACATTCCAGGATGTCTGGCTCTAGGTCAGTGATCACACCATCGTGATTATCTGGGTTATGAGGCTCTTTTTTGTAGAGTTCTTTTGTCTATTCTTGCCACCTCTTCTTAATATTTTCTGCTTCTGTTAGGTCCATAGCATCTATCCTTTATCGAGCCCATCTTTGCATGAAATGTTCCCTTGGTATCTCTAATTTTCTTGAAGAGATCTCTAGTCTTTCCCATTCTGTTGTTTTCCTCTATTTCTTTGCATTGATCGCTGAAGAAGGCTTTCTTATCTCTCCTTGCTATTCTTTGGAACTCTGCATTCAGATGCTTATATCTTTCCTTTTCTCCTTTGCTTTTCACTTCTCTTCTTTTCACAGCTATTTGTAAGGCCTCCCCAGATGGCCATTTTGCTTTTTGCATTTCTTTTCTGTGGGGATGGTCTTGATCCCTGTCTCCTGTACAATGTCGTAAAGCTCCCTCCATCCATGGTTCATCAGGCACTCTATCTATCAGATCTGGTCCCTTAGATCTATTTCTCACTTCCACTGTATAATCATAAGGGATTTGATTTCGGTCATACCTGAATGGTCTAGTGGTTTTCCCTACTTTCTTCAATTTAAGCCTGAATTTGGCAATAAGGAGTTCATGATCTGAGCCACAGTCAGCTCCCAGTCTTGTTTTTGCTGACTGTATAGAGCTTCTCCATCTTTGGCTGCAGAGAATATAGTCAATCTGTTTTTGGTGTTGACAATCTGGTGATGTCCATGCGTAGTCTTCTCTTGTGTTGTTGGAAGAGGTTGTTTGCTATGACCAGTGTGTTCTCTTGGGAAAGCTCTATCAGCCTTTGCCCTGCTTCATTCCGTATTCCAAGGCCAAATTTGCCTGTTATCCCAGGTGTTTCTTGTATGTATGTATGTATGTGTGTGTGTGTGTGTGTGTGTGTATATATATATATAATATATAATAAGTTTATCTTTAACAAGCAATTTTTTAGCAAGTTGACATTAAAAACAACTTGTATATGTAATGTTGAACCTCCTTTACCTTGTTAATATGCAATTCATAGCACATGTATATGGATCTACAATTGTGACTCACAAATGAAAAAAATCAAAGATTCAGACACTGCAAAGCAAGAGAGGCCTTTATTTGACATAAACTTAAAATCAAGTTTTCCTTCAAAGAGCCATATTTTGCGTTAAATTTAAGTGAAGTTGAACCTTTGGGAAACCATATAACTCAGTACTATTGTTTCCCCCTTCTAAGAAGCTTTATGCAAAATGCTTTGGTTGTTACTCATGCTAATAGATGAGAATCACTGATTATATAAATTATTTCCCAAAACTTTTCCATATGGAGAAATATATTCACTGAGTATTTTAAGAACTTTCTTTTTACAATTAGAATTATTGTCATACAATGCAAATGTAAGAAACAATCTTTAGATACTATCTAGTTGTAAAAATGACTATTAATATGAACTACATTTTAAATTTAGATTTCAAAATCTTGTTTCTGTTTGTATTTATGTGTGGATATTGCCCTGAGTTATCTGTTAAGAGTGAGACTAACAAATATTAATATATCCAACAACTAAAATTCTTACTATAATAGAATATATACTGTTATAAAATGAATGAACAATAAAGCATTATGATACACATCTTTATTTAACTGTTAAAACATAGACTTGCTTTTGTTTAGTTGCTCAGTGATGGCTGACTCTTTTAAAACCCCATGGACTGTAGCCTTGTTAGGCTCCTCTGTCCATGGGCTTTCCCAGGCAAGAATAGTGAAATGGGTTGCCATTTTCTTCTTCAAGGGATCTGCCAGACTCAGGGATCAAATCTGCATCTCTTGAATTGCAGACAGTTTCTTTCCCCTTGAAGTACCTCAGAAGACCACTAAAATTAAAAAAAAAAAAAGAAAAAAGGCTAGGGAAGAATTTAATGGATTCTTGGTATGCTATAGGCTTGCCAGGTTGTGCAGTAGTAAAGAATCTGCCTGCTAATGCAGGAAATGCAGGAGACACAGGTTTGACCCTTGGATAGGGAAGATCCCCTGGAGTAGGAAATGGCAACCTCTTCCAATATTCTTGCCTGGAAAATTCCATGGACAAAGGGGCCTGGCAGGCTATCATGGGGTCACAAAGACTCAGATATGACTGAACAACTTAGCATGCATGTTATGCTATAGATTCTCAATAATAATTAAAATGTAATAATGAGTAAAAATGATTCACCTATTTCCATTTATAAATTCTCTCCTAGGAAAATATGTCATACATTTGATATGACAGCATTGCAAAGAAAAATATATCCTTAGAAAGTTGTATAGAAAAAGGGAAGAATTTGAAAATGAGGGCCAGAAAACAAAAAGCAGAATGAAATATATAGCTTGAAGTCATACTGGTAAATAATTACTGACATAGTAGTCGATAAAATCTTGTAATGTTAATAGTAATTTGTGATTGACTAATCATGAGTTACATATTTTATACCTGCAGTATAAAATAATCATTATGATTCAAAATAGTACTAATTGCAATAATAACTTCAATGGTAACAGAAAATCAGTTTATGGAAACAGACTATAAATAAAGAAAATTAGTAAATGAAAAAGTTTGGAAGGCAGATACAAGCAGAAAAATTCCATCAAAAAATGTCAGCCAAACCAACTCTACACATGTATTCTAATGAAAAGACACTGTGTAGCTGCTGTCACTAGCAAGGAGGACAACAGCATCCTGCATTCACGGGAAAAAAATCTAATGCATGAATTTATTTATTTTTTATTTTTTAGAGGCATACATCTGTTTATTGTATTTTACTTTATTGTACTTCACAGATATTGCATTTCTTACAAATTGAGGATTTGTGATAACTGTCAACAAGAATAATCAATAAGCAATCTATAGTAGGAGTAGAAAGGAGGTTTTTTTGTTTGTTTGTTTTTTAATTTATTTTTTTATTGAAGAATAATTGCTCTACAGAATTTTGTTTTTTTCTGTCAAACTTAAGCCATAGGTATACATACATCCCCTCCTTTTTGAACCTCCCTCCCATCTCCCTCTCCATCCTACCTCTCTAGGTTGATACAGAGCCCCTGTTTGAGTTTCCTGAACCATGCAACAAATTTCCATTTGCTATCTATTTTACATATGGTAATCTAAGTTTCCACGTTACTTTCTCCATACATCTCACCTGCTTCTCCCCTCTCCCCATGTCCATAAGTTTATTCTCTATGTCTGTTTCTCCACTGCTACCCTGTAAATAAATTCTTCAGTTTCATTTTTTTAGATTCCATATATATGCATTAGAATACAATATTTATCTTTATACTTCTGACTTACTTCACTCTGTATCATAGGTTCTAGTTTCATCCACCTCATTTGAACTGACATGAATGTGTTCCTTTTTATGGCTGGGTAACTGGAAGAAACACAGGCTGGAATCAAGATTGCCGGGAGAAATATCAATAACCTCAGATATGCAGATGACACCACCCTTATGGCAGAAAGTGAAGAGGAACTCAAAAGCCTTTTGATGAAAGTGAAAGTGGAGAGTGAAAAAGTTGGCTTAAAGCTCAACATTCAGAAAATGAAGATCATGGCATCCGGTCCCATCACTTCATGGGAAATAGATGGGGAAACAGTGGAAACAGTTTCAGACTTTATTTTTCTGGGCTCCAAAATCACTGCAGGTGGTGACTGCAGCCATGAAATTAAAAGACGCTTACTCCTTGGAAGGAAAGTTATGACCAACCTAGATAGCATATTCAAGGGCAGAGACATTACTTTGCCAACAAAGGTCCGTCTAGTCAAGGCTATGGTTTTTCCTGTGGTCATGTATGGATGTGAGAGTTGGACTGTGAAGAAGGCTGAGCACCGAAGAATTGCTGCTTTTGAACTGTGGTGTTGGAGAAGACTCTTGAGAGTCCTTTGGACTGCAAGGACACCCAACCAGTCCATTCTGAAGGAGATCTGCCCTGGGATTTCTTTGGAAGGAATGATGCTAAAGCTGAAACTCCAGTACTTTGGCCACCTCATGTGAAGAGTAGACTCATTGGAAGAGACTCTGATGCTGGGAGGGATTGGGGGCAGGAGAAGGGGACGACAGAGGATGAGATGGCTTGATGGCATCACGGACTTAACGGACATGAGTCTGGGTGAACTCTAGGAGTTGGTGATGGACAGAGAGGCCTGGCGTGCTGCGATTCATGGGGTCACAAAGAGTCGGACACGACTGAGCAACTGAACTGAACTGAACTGAACTGAATATTCCATTGTATATATGTACGTCTCCTTTATCCATTCATCTGTTGATGGACATTTAGATTGCTTCCATGTTCTAGCTATTTTAAATAGTGCTGCAATGAACAATGGAATAGAATTGTCTTTTTCAATTTTGGTTTCCTCAGAGTATCTACCTAGGAGTGGGATTTCTGGGTCATATGGTGGTTTTATTCCAAGTTTTTAAAGGAATCTCCATACTATCTTCCATAATGGCTGTATCAATTTACATTCCCACCAACAGTACAAGAGCGTTACCTTTTTCCCTACCCTCTCCAGCATTTATAGCTTGTAGACTTTCTGATGATGGCCATTCTGACCCGTGTAAGGTGATGGCTCATTGTAGTTTTGATTTGAATTTCCCTAAAAATAAGCAATGTTGAGCATCTTTCCATTTCTTTGTTAGTCATCTGTATGTCTGCTTTGGAGAAATGACTTTTTAGGTCTTTTCCCCACTTTTTTTTTGGATTTTTTGTTTTTCTGGTATTGAGTTGTATGAGCTGCTTGTGTATTTTGGATATTAATATTTTGTCAGTTGTTTCATTTGCTATTATTTTCTCCAATTCTGAAAGTTGTCTTTTCACCTTGCTTATAGATTCCTTTGCTGTGCAAAAGGTTTTAAATTTAATCAGGTCCCACTTGTTTACTTTTGTTTTTATTTTCATTACTCTAGGAGATGAGTCATAGAAGGTCTTGCTTTGGTTTATGTCATTGAGTGTTCTGCCTATGTTTTCCTCTAAGAGTTTTATAGTTTATGGTCATACATTTAGGTCTTTAATCCACTTTGAGTTTGTCTTTGTGTGTGGTGTTAGGAAGTGTTCGAATTTCATTCTTTTACATGTAGCTGCCCAGTTTTTCCAGCACTATTTATTGAAGAGGCTGTCATTGCCCCATTGTATATTCTTGCCTCCTTTGTCAAAAATAAGGTGCCCATAGGTGCATGGGTTTATATCTGGGCTATTTATCTTGTTCCATTGGTTTATATTTCTGTATTTGTGCCAGTACCATACTGTTTTGATGACTGTAGCTTTGTAGTATAATCTGAAGTCAGGAAGGTTGATTCTTCTGCTTCATTCTTCTTTCTCAAGACTTCTGTGCCTATTCAAGGTCTTTCATCCATATGAATTGTGAAAAATTTTGTTCTAGTTTTGTGAAAAATGTCATTGGTAATTTAATAGGGATCTCAGTGAATCTGTAGATTACCTTTGGTAGTATAGTCATTTTCATAATATTGATTCTCATACCTAGGAACATGGAATATCTCTCTATTTGTTTATACCATCTTTGATTTCTTTCTTAGTGTCCTACAATTTTCTGTGTACAGTGCTTTTGTCTCCTTAGCTAAGTTTATTCCTAGATATTTAAATCTTTTTCTTGCAATGGTGAATGGGATTGATATCTTAATTTCTTTTTCTGATATTTCATTGTTAGTGTATAGAAATGCAAGTGATTTCTGTGTATTGATTTTGTATCCTGCAACTTTGCTAAATTCACTGATTAGCTATAGTAATTTTCTTATACTATCTTTAGGGTTTTCTGTCTATAGTATCATGTCATCTGCAAACATTGAGAGTTTTACTTCTTCTTTTTCCATTCTGGACTACTTTTCTTTCTTTTTCTTATCTGATTAGTGTAGCTAGGACTTCTAGAACTATGTGGAATAATAATGATGAAAGTGGATACCCTTATTTTGTACTAATCTTAGGGGGAATGCTTTCTGTTTTTCACCATTGAGAATAATGTTTGTTGTAAACTTATATATGCACTTTATTATGTACATGTAGGTTCCTTTGATGCACATTTTTTGAAGAGTTTTAATCATAAATGGGTGATGATTTTCGCCAAGGGCTTTTTTTGCATATATTGAGATTCAGTTCAGTTCAGTTCATTCACTCAGTCGTGTCTTACTCTTTGTGACCCCATGAACCACAGTGCGCCAGGCCTCCCTGTCCATCACCAATTCCCAGAATTCACCCAAATACATGTCCATTGAGTTGGTGATGCCATCCAATCATCTCATCCTCTGTCGTCCCCTTCTCCTCCTGGCCTCAATCTTTCCCAGCATCAGGGTCTTTATAAATGAGTCAGCTCTACACATCAGGTGGCCAAAGTATTGGAGTTTCAGCTTCACATCAGTCGGTCCAATGAACACCCAGGACTGATCGCCTTTCGGATGGACTGGTTGGATCTCCTTGCAGTCCAAGGGACTCTCAAGAGTCTTCTCCAATATCACAGTTCAAAAGCATCAATTCTTTGGTGCTCAACTTTCTTAATAGTTCAACTCTCACATCCATATATGACTACTGGAAAAACCATAGCCTTGACTAGGTGGACCTTTGTTGACAAAGTAATGTCTCTGCTTTTTAATATGCTATCTAGGTTGGTCATAACTTTTCTTCCAAGGAGTAAGCATCTTTTAATTTCATGGTTGCAATCACCGTCTACAGTGATTTTGGAGCCCCCCAAAATAAAATCAGCCACTGTTTCCACTGTTTCCCCATTTATTTGCCATGAAATGATGAGACTGGATGCCATGATCTTAGTTTTCTGAATGTTGAGCTTTAAGACAACTTTTTCACTCTCCTCTTTTAAATTCATCGAGAGTTCTTCTTCAGTTCCTCTTTGGTTCTTCTTCACTTCTGCCTTAAGGGTGATGTCATCTGCATATCTGAGGTTATTGGTATTTCTCCCAGCAATCTTGATTCCTTCTTGTACTTTTTGCAGCCCAGAGTTTCTCATGATATACTCTGCATAGAAGTAAAATAGGGAGGGTGACAATATACAGCCTTGATGTGCTCCTTTTCCTATTTGAAACTAGTCTATTGTTCCATGTCTATTCCTAACTGTTGCTTCCTGACCTGCATACAAATTTCTAAAAAGGCAGGTCAGGTGGACTGGTATTCCCATCTCTTTCAGAATTTTGTACAGTTTATTGTGATCCACACAGTCAAAGGCTTTGGCATAGTCAATAAAGCAGAAATCGATGTTTTTCTGGAACTCTCTTGCTTTTTTGATGATCCAGCAGATGTTGGCAATTTGATCTCTGGTTCTTCTGCCTTTTCTAAAACCAGTTTGAACATCTGGAAGTTCACAATTCACATATTGCTGAAGTCTGGCTTGGAGAATTTTGAGCATTACTTTATTAGCGTGTGAGATGAATGCAATTGTGGGGTAATTTGAGCATTGTTCAGCATTGTCTTTCTTTGGGATTATTGAGATTATCGTGTGGTTTTTATTTCAATTTGTTAATATGGTGTATCACATTGATTTTCATATATTGAAGAATCCTTGCACCCCCTAGAATAAACCCAACTTGATCATGTTGTATAAGCTTTTTGATGTATTGCTGAATTCTGTTTGCTAAAATTTTGCTGAGGAATTTTGAATTTACGTTTATCAGTGATATTGGCCTGTTAAGTTCAGTTCAGTTCAGTCGCTCAGTTGTGTCCGACTCTTTGAGACCCCATGAATCACAGCACGCCAGGCCTCCCTGTCCATCACCAACTCGTGGAGTTCACCCAAACTCATGTGCTTCGAGTCGGTGATGCCATCCAGCCTTCTTATCCTCTGTCATCCCCTTCTCCTCCTGCCCCCAATCCCTCCCAGCCTCAGAGTCTTTTCAATGAGTCAGTTCTTCACCTGAGGTAGCCAAAGATTGGAGTTTCAGCTTCAGCATCAGTCCTTCCAATGAACACCCAGTAATGGTCTCCTTTAGGATGGACTGACTGGATCTTCTTGCAGTCCAAGGGACCCACAAGAGTCTTCTCCATCACCACAGTTCAAAGGCATCAATTCTACGGTGCTCAGCTTTCTTCACAGTCCAACTCTCACATCCATACATGACCACTGGAGAAGGGAATGGCAAACCACTTCAGTATTCTTGCCTTGAGAACCCCATGAACAATATTGGCCTGTAGTTTTCTCCTTTTGTGTGTTGTCTTTGTCTGGTTTTGATATTAGGGTGATGGTGGCCTCATAGAATGAGTTTGGAAGTGTTCCTTCCTCTGCAATTTTGTGAAAGTGTTTTAGAAAGATACACATTAGCTTTTCTCTAAATGTTTGATAGAATTCTCCTTTGAAGCCATCTGGTGCTGGGCTTTTGTTTTGGGGAGATTTTTTTTTTTTATCACAGCTTAAATTTTAGTGCTTGTAATTGGGTTGTTCATAATTTCTATTTCTTCCTGGTTCAGTCTTGGAAGATTGAACTTTTCTAAGAATCTGTCCACTTCTTCCAGGTTATTCATTTTATTGCCATACAGCTGTTCATAATAGTCTCTTATAATCCTTTGTATTTCTGCATTGTCTGTTGTAACCTCTGCTTTATCATTTCTAATTTTGTTAGCTTGATTCTTGTCTGTTTTTTTCCTCGATGAGTCTGGCTAAATGTTTGTCAATTTTGTTTATCTTCTCAAAGAACCAGCTTTTAGTTTCATTAATCTTTACTATTGCTTCTTTCATTTCTTTTTCATTTATTTCTGCTCAGATCTTTATGATTTCTTTACTTCTACTAATGTTGGGGATTTTGTTCTTCTTTTTCCAGTTGTTTCAGGTGTAAATTCAGGTTGTCTATTTAATATTTTTCTTGTTTCTTGAGGTAGGATTGTATTGCTGTAAACTTCCCTGTTAGAAATGCTTTGCTGCATCCCATAGGTTTTGAGTTTCGTGTCATTTTCATTTGTTTCTAGAAATTTTTAATTTCCTTTTTGATTTCTTCAGTAAACTTGGTTATTTAAAAACATGCTGTTTAATCTCAATGTGTTTATGTTTCTTACAATTTTTTTTCTTGTAACTGATATCTAATCTCATAGCATTATGGTTGGAAAAGATGCTTGATACAATTTCAATTTTCTTAAATTTACTGAAGTATGATTTGTGACCCAAGATGTGGTCTATCCTGGAGAATGTTCCATGTGCACTTGAGAACAAGGTGTATTTTTCTGCTTTTGGATGGACTGTCCTGAAGATATCAATGAGATCCATCTCATCTAATACATATTTAAGACTTGTGTTTCCTTGTTAATTTCTTGTTTTGTTGATCTGTCCATTGGTGTGAGTGGGGTGTTAAAGTCTCCTCCTTTTATTGTGGTCCTGTCAATTTCTTCTTTTATGTCTGTTAGTATTTATCTTATGTATTGAGTTGTCCCTATGTTGGGTGCATAGATATTTACAACTGTTAAGTGTTCCTCTTGGATTGATCCCTTGATCATTATGTAGCATCCTTCCTCATCTTTTGTAATCTTTATTTTAAGGTCTACTTTGTCTGATACGAAGATTGCTACTCCAGGTTTCTTTTGCTTCCCATTTACATGGAATATATTTTTCCATCCTCTCACTTTCAGTCTTTATATGTCTTTAGGTCTGAAGTGGGTTTCTTGTAGATAGCTCTATATGGGTCTTGTTTTTGTTTTCCATTCAGTCAGCCTGTTTCTTTTGGTTTGAAAATATAATCAGTTTACATTTAAAGTAATTATTGATATGTATGATGTTCTTATTGCCATTTTCTTAATTGGGGTTGATTTTGAAGATCTTTTCCCTTCTCTTGTATTTCTTGATTATATAAGTCTCTTTAACATTTGTTTCAAAGCTGGTTTGGTGGTACTGAATTCTCTTAACTTTTGCTGGTCTGAAAAGCTTTTGATTTTTCCATCAATTTTGAATGAGATGCTTGATGAGTACAATAATCTTGGTTGTAGATTTTTCCCTTTCAGTACTTTAAATATATCCTGCCATTCCCTTCTGGACTGCAGAGTTTCTGCTGAAAGATCACCTGTTAAGCTTATGGGGTTTCCCTTGTATGTTACTTGTTGTTTTTTCTTTGCTGCTTTTAATACTCTTTCTTTGTATTTTGTCTTTGTTAGTTTGATTAGTATGTTTCTTGGCATGTTTCTCCTTGGGAGACTCTATCCTGAATGGGACTCTTTGTGCCTCTTGAGCTTGATTGACTATTTCCTTTTCTATGTTTGGGAAATTTTCAACTATGATCTCTTCAAAAAATTTCTCACATCCTTTCTTTTTCTCTTCTTATTCTGGGACCCCTATAATTTGAATGTTCATGTGTTTGATATTGTCCCAGAAGTATCTGACACTATCCTCAGTTTTTTTCATTCTTTTTGCTTTATTCTGCTCTTCAGAAGTTATTTCCACCATTTTATCTTTCAGCTCACTGATTCATTCTTCTGTCTCAGATATTCTGCTATTGATTCCTTCTAGAGTATTTTTAATTTCAGTATTTGTGTTGTTTATCTCTGTATATTTATTCTTTAATTCTTCTGGGTTTGTTTATGCAAAATCAAAACAGTCCAACCAAAATAAAATACAATAGATTGACCTGGTGAACAAAGGAAACCAAAAATTATATCTACCAGTTAAGAACAAAGCTAACTAAAGCACAAACTGGGGGAAAAAAAAAAAAAAGTAACTCAAGCAAGGTGACAATTTGAGAATGAAGCAATGAAAAGAAAACTAATAAATATTTTGAGAGGAAAGGAAAGAAAGAAAAAATAGATATGCAAAGTTAAATAGGTAGATAATGATTTATATACATTAAGGATTAACCACAAAGGGAAAAGAACAGTAGGAAAAGCCAACAAAGGGATAAATGCAGAAAAAACAATAATAGGTTTAAAAAGCTAAAAATTAAACATAGAAAAATAGGAAAGAAAGAAAAAAAAAAAAGGAAAACTTCACAGAGTTTCAAAAGCCCAATGTAAAGGCAGTGGTTTATAACAACAACACAACAACAAAAAGTGTGCCTGAGGATGAAAAAAAAAAAAACTCAAAAGCTTAATTAGATCTCATAGTGCCAGTAAAACCAACTACAACAGAGAGGAGAACAGGGGGATAAAAAATCCAAAAGAATATACAGAACAAGTCAAAACATAAGGATAATAAATGTTTTTCTTGAGTCATTGCTGTCAGAGTCCTTTTCCTCACTGGGAGTTACAGTTCACCTCACCTCCATAGGATTACTTCCAACACTGCTGAAACTCTTGACATGCTGTAGGGGCATCTCAGATTCTCACTTGCCTCCAACTTCCATAGCTATCAGAACTAGTACATTTTCTTTTGTGGGAACTCTCAAAAAAAAAAAAATATATATATATATATATATATATCTTTTATATATACCATAGACACAGAGTCTGCCTAGTTGATTGTGTGGATTTAATCTGCAGCTTATACAGCTGGTGGGAAAGTTTTGGGTTTTCTTCCTTAACCACACTGCCCCTGGGTTTCAATTGTGGTTTTATTTCCACCTCTACATGTGGGTTGTCCACTGGGGTTTGCTCCTGAGGCTTCCCTGGAGGACTTGGGTTTGCTCCTGTGACGGCCAGCTGTGGAGGTAGTGAAGCCACTTGGGTTGTTCTGGCAGCACCAGGTATTCAGGGGAGTTGATGGCTAGGGCAGCAGGAAATATATTGCTCTAGAAGGGTATGGAAACCAGTATTGATCAATACACTCCAGTATTCTTGCCTGGAGAATCCCCCTCCCTGACAGAGAAGCCTGGAAGGCCACAGTCTACAGGGTCGCAAAGAGTTGGACATGACTGAAGAGACCCTGCATGCATAGACACAAGGCTTTTTTAAAAAAAATTATTTATTTTAATTGGAGGCTAATTACTTTACAATATTGTAGTGATTTTTGCCACACATTGACATGAATCAGCAATGTGTGTACATGTGTTCCCCATCCTGAACCCCGCTCCCACCTCTCTCCCCATCCCATCCCTCATGGTCATCCCAGTGAACCCTCCCTGAGCCCCCTGTCTTATCCATCGAATCTGGGCCGGAAATCTATTTCACATATGGTAATACACATGTTTCAAAGCTATTCTCGCAAATCATGCCACCCTCGCCTTCTCCTACAGAGTCCAAAAGTCTGTTTTCTACATCTGTGTCTCTTGCTATCTCGCATATAGGGTCATCATTACCATCTTTCTAAATTCTATATATATGCGTTAATATACTATGTTAGTGTTTTTCTTTCTGATTTACTTCATTCTGTATAATAGGCTCCAGTTTCATCCACCTCATTAGAACGGATTCAAATGCATTCTTTTTAATAGCTGAGTAATATTCCACTGTGTAGATATACCACAGTTTCTTATCCATTCATCTGCTGATTGACATCTAGGTTGCTTCCATGTCCCAGCTATTGTAAACAGTGCTGCGATGAACATTGGGGTACACGTGTCTCTTTCAATTCTGTTTTCCTCAGTGTGTATGTCCAGCAGTGGGATTCCTGGGTCATATGGGAGTTCTATTTCCAGTTTTTTAAGGAATCTCCACACTGTTCTCCATAGTGGCTGTGCTAGTTTGGATTCCCACCAACAATGTAAGAGGGTTCCCTTTTCTCTGCACCCTCTTCAGCATTTATTGTTTGTAGACTTTTTGATAGCAGCCATTCTGACCAGCATGAGATGGTGCCTCATTGTGGTTTTGATTTTCATTTCTCTGATAATGAGTGATGTTGAGCATCTTTTCATGTGTTTGTTAGCCATCTGTATGTCTTCTTTGGAGAAATGTCTGTTTAGTTCTTTGGCCCATTTTTTGATTGGGTTATTTATTTTTCTGGAATTGAGCTGCAGGAGCTGCTTGTATATTTTCAAGATTAATTCTTTGTCAGTTGCTTCATTTGCTATTATTTTCTCCAATTCTGAAGGCTCTTTCATCTTGCTTATAGTTTCCTTCATTGTGCAAAAGCTTTTAAGTTTAATTAGGTCTCATTTGTTTATTTTTGCTTTTATTTCCATTACTCTGGGAGGTGGGTCATAGAGGATCCTGCGATTTATGTCTGAGAGTGTTTTACCTATGTTTTCCTCTAGGATCTTCATTGTTTCTGGTCTTACATTTAGATCTTTAATCTATTTTGAGTTTATTTTTGGGTATGGTGTTAGAAAGTGTTCTAGTTTCATTCTTTTACAAATGGTTAAAGTTTTCCCAGCACACTTGTTAAAGAGATTGTCTTTTCTCCATTGTATATTCTTGCCTCCTTTTTCAAAGATAAGGAGACACAAGACTTTTTTTTTTTTGCCTGTGTCAGTTCTGCCCAGTGAGAGTTGAGCATGAAGGTGGTACAGCTTCTTGGCTTTTAGGGACCCTGGTGGTGCCAAGTGTGCACGGACATGAACTGCCTCTGCTGTAAGACTTATGGCCATATTGGAGTCTTGTTTTGAGCCCCTTGTATCTGGTGATCAGAAGTCTTTGGCCAGTCTTTCTCCACAGCTCTTCCCATTCAGGCACATAGAGGTCTCCCGTGCATGAGGCCCTTCTCTGTTGTTTGGTGCATCAGACACATAGAGGGACCTCCCTGTCTGGGATCCTACTCTGTAGATGGGCATGTCAGGCACTAAAGGGGTACCCTGGGAGGGGTCCTACTCCGTAGTTCAGTTCATCAGGCATTTGATGGGACATGGGCAAGACTCTCTATTGTTCAGTTGCTGGTGGGTGGGAAAAGACAGGCTATGGTGATGGCTGCACCCACTATGCGTGAGTCAGCAGTATCACCTTGCTTCCATGGCTGTCCAGCTTTCTGCTACAGGCATGTCCCACCACAATCTTCTCCTTCACATCTCCTTGATCTGTCTCTCCACAGTCAACAGCAGCTCTCAGTCTGGGACTGCTTCACAATCCCTAAACACCAGCTCCCAGCTGCTGTGCCTTCCGGGGGACCTGCATCCCTCTCCTGGGTATGTATGGCTGAGGCAAGAATCATCTTTTTCTCATCCCATTTAGGCTGCCACAGATCAGATGTTTCACTGTCAGCCTTAAATGTTTCTCCTGTGACTCAGACAGTAGCCCCACTGTGGGGATCCGACCCCTGCTTCAGTTCTTGCCCCACCCACTGAGGACAGATCCAGTCCTCTTAACACTCCCGTTTTTCCCCTAGTTCCTTCATCTATGGAGTTTTGCATGGTTCTATATATTCTTTTCCACTGATCAGGTACTCCTGCCCACTCTCAGCTGGTGTTCTGCATGCATGTCTGTGTCTGAAGGTGTATTCCTGATGTACCCATGGTGAGAGATGTACTCCATGTTCACCTACTCCTCTGCCATCTTATTCTGTCCTTGAGATTTTGTATCAAGAACTGATGTGGCAGGTTGGAATTTGCCTTCCAGATAAGCACTATTTTCACACCTCACATAAATGAGAAATGATCACCTCCACAGGTCTCCCTATACCCAGTAAAATGATCTGTAACCATGACAGATTCCTGAAAACATTCTATCAAAAAAGAAAAGAATAACGTTGTTTCTAATAGATTAAACTATTAGATTATTAATTTACTAGGGTATTATTAATCTAGCAAATTTGCCAACACAGGGTAATTCTAAACTGTGTGTGTGTGTTTGTTGGGATGAAATTAAGGATGAAATTTGTATAATGGACTTTTGAAAACTGATACCCTGTATCTATTGCTTATTGTCCCTGAGATTTTGAAAAGTAACAACTGTTTAATTAAAGAAAAAATCTGAGCACAGGAGTAACTATATAATTAATTGTTATTTGTTACATTTCAGGAAAGTAAAGGAGCTCTGCAGAACCTGATGGAGGTCTTCATTATTCTATGAGGCAAAATTGTAGTCGGTAGCAAATTCTGACCACCACTGAGTATTGATGTACTACCTGTGAATGACTTGCTTGTACTGAGTTGCATTCCATAGTGCTTTTGTATGAAATATATCCAATACTTCGTGGTTCAATCCAAAGCCATAAAATCCTAGAACAAAATATTTTCTATTAAACATTCTGGATTCAGTGAAAGCAGATTTACAGGAAGACTGGAAAAGGTAAGTTTTCATTCCAATCCCAAAGAAAGGCAATGCCAAAGAATGCTCAAACTACCACACAATTGCACTCACCTCACACGCTAGTAAAGTAATGCTCAAAATTCTCCAAGCCAGGCTTCAACAATACATGAACCATGAACTTCCAGATGTTCAAGCTGGTTTTAGAAAAGGCAGAGGAACCAGAGATCAAATTGCCAACATTCACTGGATCATCAAAAAAGCAAGAGAGTTCCAGAAAAGCATATATTTCTGCTTTATTGACCATGCCAAAGCCTTTGACTGTGTGGATTGCAATAACCTGTGGAAAATTATGAAAGAGATGGGAACACCAGACCACCTGACCTGCCTCTTGAGAAATCTGTATGCAAGACAGGAGTCAGGAAGCAACAGTTAGAACTGGACATGGAACAACAGGCTGGTTCCAAAAAGGAAAAGGAGTATGTCAAGGCTATATATTGTTACCATGTTTATTGAACTTATAGGTAGAGTACATCATGAGAAACACTAGGCTGGAAGAAGCACAGCTGGAATCAAGATTGCTGGGAGAAATATCAATAACCTCAGATATGCAGATGACACCACCCTTATGGCAGAAAGTGAAGAGGAACTCAAAAGCCTCTTGATCAAAGTGAAAGAGGAGAGTGAAAAAGTTGGCTTAAAGCTCAACATTCAGAAAACTAAGATCACGGCATCTGG
Organism: Bos indicus x Bos taurus; assembly: GCF_003369695.1. Taxonomy (NCBI): domain Eukaryota; kingdom Metazoa; phylum Chordata; class Mammalia; order Artiodactyla; family Bovidae; genus Bos; species Bos indicus x Bos taurus. The sequence goes on from NC_040076.1 coordinate 101,288,956, forward strand.
TCCCATCACTTCATGACAAATAGATAGGGAAACAGTGGAAACAGTGGCAGACTTTTTTTGGGGGGGCTCCAAAGTCACTGCAGATGGTGATTGCAGCCATGAAATTAAAAGACACTTACTCCTTGGAAGGAAAGTTATGACTAACCTAGACAGCATATTAAAAAGCAGAGACATTACTTTGCCAACAAAGGTCTGTCTAGTCAAGGCTATGGTTTTTCCAGTAGTCATGTATGGATGTGAGAGTTGGACTGTAAAGAAAGCTGAGCACTGAAGAATTGATGCTTTTAAAGAAAGCTGAGCACTGAAGAATTGATGCTTTTGAACTGTGGTGTTGGAGAAGACTCTTGAGAATCCCTTGGACTGCAAGGAGGTCCAACCAGTCCATTCTGAAGGAGATCAGTCCTGGGTGTTCACTGGAAGGACTGATGTTGAAGATGAAACTCCAGTACTTTAGCCACCTGATGCGAAGAGCTGACTCGTTTGAAAAGACACTGATGCTGGGAAATATTGAGGGCAGGAGGAGAAGGGGATGACAGAGGATGAGATGGCTGGGTGGCATCACCAACTCGATGGACATGAGTTTGGGTAGACTCTAGAGTTGGTGATGGACAGCGAAGCCTGGCATGCTCTAGTCCATGGGGTTGCAAAGAGTTGGACATGACTGACCAACTGACCTGAAGTGAACTGAATTGAACTGAAATCTTAGAAAAGATTGACTAACCTTCAAAATCAATGGCATTCAAACAGGATGCACATTTTCACACACAGATGATACATAAAAAAGAAATGCTGCTTTCTTAAAATTAATTTTTAAACACTAAGAAACCCTGAGAGTATGATTCAATACTTGATGCGCCCCTCAGTGTAGAAAAGTAGGCCCAGCAAATACTCTATGTCTCTTGCTATTGAGTATCATCACATTCTATTGTGACATGGCCAATGACAGATTATTCCAATGAAAATGCAAAAGCCCCAAGACTCACACAATATAATAATTAACCACAGGGAAATTCCTTTTCAACTAAAGTTTATGCAGCAATTCCTGAAAGTACAATACTTCATCCTGTCAGTTCAGTCACTCAGTTGTGAACAATTCTTTGCAACCCCATGGACTGCAGCACACCAGGCCTCCCTGTCCATCACCACCTCCTGGAGTTTGCTCAAACTCATGTCCATTGAGTCAGTGATGCCTTCCAACCATCCATCGTAGACACAGTTTTACTTTATGTAGACCTCTCATCTTTCAAAATATTTTGTCTTAGTAATATTACAGTATCTCTCAATGGCTCAAAGTGCTGCATTAATCTTTCTAAGCAACATTATATTCCCATGTAGTGAATTTAACACAGATCTACACAAAATTCTTCTACAGTGATGACAGAACTGTGTCCACAGAAATGTCAAAGATGCTTTAAATGCAAATATTATTATAAGCAAAGTATCAGCTACGAAAAATAATATGTGTATTACATTAAATTACACTTTTAATCCTATAACAACTTAATGCTATTATTGCATTTCATGATAAATTATTATATTGTTAACTTTAAATATGCCCTAAATGCTGAAAGTATATAAAATTGTAATAACCATCATCGAAAAAGTTTTAAGTGTTTTTAAGTACATGATGAGTTATTAAAATTGATTATTTCTTCTTCTATAACATTTTAAAATGGTTTTACTCAAAATATTTTCTAAACAGTTAATTTACAGTAATTAATTCATATTGACCACACTGATAGTCACATTTGCCCTACCATGTTCATCTTAAGATTTTTACACTAGTAAATTATTGTCTTAAATTTATATCCTTAAGCATAAACTTTCTGGTCACTAGTCACACAGAGAAATTGAGGCAAAATATTTAACATACAGCATCAATTATAATGTAATCCTCAATTGAATACATCTACACTGTCTACAGTGAATGTTACTTAGTAAATATGTTACACAGTACAGGAAACCAACTTATACATTTCACAATTAAAAGTTAAAGGTTATACAATTAAAAATCAAGATAAACTGCATACTTGCTAATAGAGACTAAACTTTTATTTTTAATTTAAATTTAAACAAATATTTGACATTTATAAGAGTTTCCCCTTTAAGAATTGCCAAAAAGAAGAGAAAATTTCAAAATCCTATCAGCCCGATTACCACTCCTGTTACCCTACGAATCACCCAGTCCTTACCAACACTGACCTTGGACATGGGAGTTTCTTGGATTATATGATGTAGTGTTATTTCTGTGCTTAAGTGTAAAATCACAGGTAAGTCTATATTAATTATGTGAGTAGCAGTTTCCCATTCTGGTGATTCAATCTTTCAGTTCAATTTCAAATGTTTGCTTTTTTCTGAGTTGTAAAAGTAGTCTTCTTCCTTTCAATCTGTTCAACATGAACTTTTAAATCCACAAACACAAATTTCCCTAAAGGACTTTTATTCTTATATTAAATCACATCTAGAAACTACAAATGTCAAAATTATTTCTACTCTGCTGAATCAGCTAAAGAACAAAATTACATTTTGAAGACAGAACATTAAAATGATTTCTTTTTCTCTTCAAGCATTTGAAGTATCTTAAAGATATGTTGAATATATATTCAGTAGATTCAACAAGTTTTACAAAATCTAATTTACTCTTTAAACCTTCCTAGCACAATGAACTGATAAGTCATATACTTTTCATTTTCTTAATTTAATGCTCTTGAAATATACACATATCAATACTTTCAGAAAGTTGACTTTCAAACAGTAATCTTGGCAAAGGGTAATCAAACTTTATTTTCCTAAACAATGAAGTTTATATGAACATTTGAAGTCCAGTTGAGATGTCTTGGCAATTCTGATTATAATTTAACAACTGTAATTACTCCAGATCTTATGATAATATCTCTTTGTGAATTAGAATTAGATACTGTAAACCCAACTGTAATACAAGCAAACTATATTATACAAGATGTTCTTTCTTCTTAGGTTGTGTTTAAGTATAATATCAGTTTTGTAGATGAAATATTCCAACCTCACTAGTACATAGAACATCACTTCTCAAGCTATACTGGTTATAAAGACCATCCTGGGATGTGTTAAATTGGAAAGAAAAAAAAAGATTCTGTAGGTTTGGGTTCTAACCTGAGAGTCTGCATTTATAACAAGCTCCCAGCTGATGCATTATTATATACTGACAAATCTAATCAATATTTCTTGTTTCTCTAGATTGATGCTCCATTTCCAGTGTCCTTGTCCCTCCACCACACTTACAGCTGGAGAAAGAGAATCTGAGAAGCATTTTAAAAATGCCTTAGAATCTGAAAAATGGTGGAAATAAGGAAAAATTCAAAAGTAATTAAAATAAATACAGTGTTTCCTCAGCCATTTTCTATCCTGTGACTCTCTGAATTATGAGTTTCAAATTTCTACCTTTTATTCTGGTTTCTGAGTATAGAAAATCTCTCCCAATCCAAATCTATAATATTGAATATCCATAATACTGAAGATTCTTCCCATAGTATTTGTTAACTATAGTTGTGTAGCAGAGTTCCCCAAATTTCATTGTTTAAAATAAAACATATTTATTATCTCACAGTTCTTTAAGGTCAGGAATTTGTGTAGTGCTTAGCTCAGTGGTTCTGGCTTAGCATCTCTCAAAAACTGCACTCTGGGGCTGCAGTCATTTCAAAACTCGACTGGGGAAAGATTCCTTCCAAACTCATTTATGTGGCTGTTGGCAACTTCAGGTCCTCACTGGCTCTTGGCTGAAATAATCAGTTATTTTTGCCATATGAGCACTTCACAACATGGCATCTGGATTCCCTCAGAGTAAGTGAACGAGAGTGCAATAGAGGGCACCCCAACAGTCCTTTGGTAAACTAACCTCAGAAGCGACAAACGAACACTTCTGCCTTATTCTGTTCATTAGAAGCAAGTCAATTAATCAGCCACACTCAAGGGGAAAGAAATACACAGATACAAATATTAGGACATTGAAATCATTGTGGGTCATGTTGGAGGCTTCTGCTTATACCCATATTTCAAAAAATGAGTTCTTATTCCATGCTTCAATTAAATAGAGCTGAAATGGAAAATTACCTAATTTATTGAGTTTCTATTATGTGCTGTACTTAGACTCTAGTGAAACGGTAGCAATACCTGTAGCTTTCATTACAGAGAGGGGGGAATAGAAAAATCAGAAACAGACATGTGTCATAAAGAAAAAATAATAAAACAGTGATAAAATAAAATGGCTGATAGAGTGAGTGGCTAATTATTTTAACTAGTCAGGAAAAGTTTATTTGTGGAAGTACTTCTGAGATGATAATTGAATAGTAAAAAGGAAGTAGCCTTATATTCTCATAGAAACAGGCACATTGTTGGGAGCAGAATATTGCAAACAAAGGGAAGAATAATGGAAAAGATTCAAGGATAGAGAGAACCTTGACAATTAGGAAAATTATGGGATGTCCTGGAGACACGTGAATTTAAAGGACCAGATCATATATAATCTTGTAGGCCATGGGAAAGATTTGGACTTAGTGAACTGAGTCTTTTAAGTTTTCCAACTTCTAAGTGGTTGCATATCAATATATATATTTTTAAAGACCATTTTAAGCTACTTGTGGAAAATGTGCTAAATAGAGGGAAATGTGGCCATGGAAGAAAAGGTACTGATTTCAGTGTTCCAGAAAAGAATTGGTGGCAACTTGAACTGAGGTCTGGAGAAGGCAATGGCACCCCACTCCAGTACTCTTGCCTGGAAAATCCCATGGACGGAGGAGCCTGGTAGTCTGCAGTCCATGGGGTCGCTAAGAGTCAGACACCACTGAGCGACTTCACTTTCCCTTTTCACTTTCATGCATTGGAGAAGGAAATGGCAACCCACTCCAGTGTTCTTGCCTGGAGAATCCCAGGGACAGGGGAGCCTGGTGGGCTGACGTCTATGGGGTCACACAGAGTCGGACACAACTGAAGCGACTTAGCAGTGAACTGAGGTCATGCATACAGCTAACAACACAGATGGACACAAGATAGATTTTTAAGGTAAGGCAGGAAGTCTTTTGTAATGAATTCTATCTGGAGAGATGTAGTGAACTTATTATATTTTAGCCTCCATAACCCTTAAACATATTTCTATATACTTTTAAAAATTTGTCAATCATGAGTCCCCTCTACTTAAAAATGTCTGAAAGTATACTTCCTACCCCTCTTTGAAGGTGAAGTTCAGACACGTGAACTTCTGGCAATCAGATATACAGAAGACAGACTGGTATAGGGAACAAAATCTGAGCTAGGAGGTACCAATGTTTTATCCAAAAACGCAAGAGAAGAGAATGTTTCCAGAAGTAAGGAAGATTCAACTATGCTAAATGCTGCTAGGAGGTTTAAGTATAGAGGACAAAGATGTGAATAGAAGTTCTTTTGGCAACCAAAAAGTCATCAGAGGTAAGGGATAAGTATAATTTGAAAATTTATTTGAGCTAGATATGGCATAGATGAAGTATTAGGAAGAAGAAATAGCAACCTTAAAGAGATTTTTATTCTTACTTTAAAATTTTAATCGATGAGAACAAATGACCTGAGCATTGCTATCGAATTTTTTAAATCAAAGTATAGTTGAAACACAATGTTAGTTTCTGGGGTATAGTAATATGATTCAGTTTTAATATATATACATATGTTTTCATATTCTTTCCATCTGATTTATTAAAGAATATTTAATACAGTTCCCTGTGCTATACACTAAGACCTTTTTATTTATCTATTTTTATATATAGAAGTTTGTATTTGCTAACCCAAATACCTAATTTATTCTTCCCCCAACCTTTCCCCTTTGGTAACCACAAGTTTGTTTTCTAAGTTTATGTGTCTGTTTCTATTTTGTGTATAAGTTCATTTGTGGTCATATTTTAGATTCCAAATATAAGTGATATCATATGGTATTTGTCTTTCTCTTCCTGACTTACTTCACTTAGTATAATAATTTCTAGGTACACCTATATGCACAAATGGCATTATTTCATTCTTTTTTAATTAATGAGTAGTATTCCATCTTCTTTATCCATTCCTCTGTCAATGGACATTTGGGTTGCTTCCATGTCTTGGCTAATGTAAACAGTGGTGCAAAGAGCACTGGGGTGCAAATATCCTTTCAGTTTATGTTTTTCTTTGGGTATATGCCCAGGGGTGGGTTTGTTGGATCATATGATAACTTAATTATTTATTATTAAAAATAATAAACAATAGCTTTTTAAGTAAAATATTGATGTATTGTTTACTAAAGAGAAGAATAATGCAGACAATTTTAGATAAGGTAGCCAAGGTAGTTCTCACTGGAAAAAAAAAACAAAACTAAATTTCAATAAAGATCTGAAAAAAGATAGAAACTACATCATGTAGAAAGATATCTGAGGAAAGAACTTTCCAGAAGAGGCAGCAGCAAGTGCAAGTTTCCTAACTTCAAGAGTATGCCTGATGTTTGAGGAATGGCATGGTCAATGGAGCTGAGGTCAAGTAAATAAGAGCCAGGAGAAAACATCTGAGATATAACAGGAAGCCAGATCTTGAGTTTGGTAGATTATACAAGGGTTTTAATTTCTATTTAGAATGGGAAGAGAGGCCAATGGAGGATATTGAGCAGAATAGTATAATTTCAAGATATTTTAAAGGCAAAGTTGATGTATCAAGTATAGACCGTGAGAAAAAGGAGTAAAGTATGATGTATGGGTTTATGTTTAAGTACCAGAGTAATGGAGTTGTCATTTATTGAGATGTGAAAACTGAGAGTAGATCTCTTTGGGACAAATGCTATGAGATAAGTTTTGAGTCCACTATGCTAAGATGCCTATTAGACATTTAATTGTATATATTGATTAGGCAGTTCTATATAGAAGTCTATAGTTCAAAGAAAATGTCTTGAATTTAGAGCCATTAGCAGACAATCTTGTGAAATTGAATGATTAAGATATTATAAAGGATTCCAAGGCCTAAGTCCTGAAAAATATGTGCATAGAAAATGAAGAGAAGTCAACAAATGAGACTCAAAAGGAGTAATCAGAGAGGCAGAAGGAAAATGAGGACACAGTGATGTCCTAGAAACCCAGTGACGGTTTAGTCATGAGTTATACAGGGTGGATGGACAGGAGGTCAAATGAAGCCAACATTTCAAAACAGAGATGGCATATAATTGTACCAAATGTTGTTGATGGGCCAAGTTAATGAGAGTTGAGAATTAACCACTGCTTTCAGCAAAGAGGATGTCATCCGTGACCTTAAAAGAGCATTTGTAATGTATTTTTGGGAAAAAATATCTGACTGGAGTGTTTTAAAGAGAGAATTATAAGAGAGAAATTGGAGCTAATGAGAAGAGACTACTCATAGTTTAAAGAAATATCTCTTGGTAGGAAAAAATGTGGCAAAACCTGGAGAAAAATGTGACATCAGTGTGAATTTTTAATAAGGAAACATTAAAAAAATTGTATGCTAATAAAAAAGGCCCGGGAAATCATGGCTTTCCCCCCAACTTTCTGACCGTATCTTCTGTCTGCTTGTTTGTTCCCTATGTCAACTGCCTGACTTCTAAATATTGAAGTGGCCCAAGCGTCAGTCCTTCAGTCACTTTTCTTTCACCTTCTAACTAATTTTCTAGATGATCTGCTTCAGACTCATGATATCTATATGATGATAGCTCCCAAATTTATATTTCCAACCTACTCTCTTACCTGAACTCTAGACTCATGTATAATTTGGTTTCAATATCACTACTTGGATGTTTAAACATAGCATGTCTAAAATGGAACACCTAATTCACCTCTACCTTTGCCCTGGACAACTCCTGACCAAGTTGTACCTTCCATTGTCTTCTTCCCATTATTTAAATAGTTATTAATTATTTAAAAATAATTAATTCCTTTCAACTACATACTTGGAATTATCCTTGAAGTATTTCTTTCTTAACCTTCATTAAATCACCAGTGAATGAATCCTGTGCTATTTTCAGTACTATGTTTTACTATGTAAAACAATTCCAGTCACTTCCTTACTACAGCTAACCTTGGTTCAAAGCACTATTTCTAACTCCATTATTATAATAACCTCTAACTGGGCTCACTTTTATTTGCTCTCAACTCATTTACAAGCAATTCTCAGCCAAGAGCCAAAATAATCCTATTAACTTATGTCATATTTTCCCCCTACTTTAAACCCCCCTAATGGCAACCCATGTTTCTCAGAATAAAAACTAAATAACTTGAAAAGACCTGAAATACTTTCCAGAATTCTACTGTTTCTCTACTATTTTTCTCCTACGATTCTCCCCCTACCCACACTGGTCTCCTTACTGATGTTGAAACATTCCACACATGCACACAACACCAGACCCTTGCATTTGCTATTTCCTTATCCTATAATTGGAGAAGGAAATGGCACCCCACTCCAGTATTCTTGCCTGGAGAATCCCATGGACGGAGGAGCCTGAAGGCTATAGTCCATGGGGTCTCAAAGAGCAGGACATGACTGAGCGACTTCAATTTATCCTATAATATTCTTTAATCATATATCTATATGGCTTGTTTCTATACTTCCTTTGGCTCATTGCTCAAATGCTACCTTAGTTAGATGTTTCCCTAACTACCCTACATAAAATAGTACCCCTCCTTCTTTGGACATTTCATTTCCCCTGCTTCAATTTTTTCCACAGCATTTCTCACTGTCTAAACCTTTATATATTTATTTCCTTAAAAAAAAAAAAAAAAAACTTCCCATTTTAGGATGGAGATTCTATTTTCTCCTGTTCTCTCTTATATGCTCATGCTTAGAACAGAGCCTGACTCAGAGTAGGAACTCAATAAATAATCGTTGAATAAATGAATCTCCTCAAACACTGTTCCCATTACATTATTTGAAAGTTGGCTTTCTAAGTAGCTTAGACAATGACTTTCTAAGTAGACAAAGACAATGACTATATTCATGACTATCATTTTTGACTGTTCTGCTTCTTTTGGCACAGGTTTTGATCTTTCATTTTTGAAAGTCTCTCCTTCCCACTCCTGGTATTCCTCAAAGCTTTCTTTTACCCACCATTCCCAGTTGTTTTGGAAGGTTTTAATTTTCTTAGCCAGTCTATTTAATATTCATCCTCTTTTTCAGGATTCTATTCTTAACTCTCATAATTTCCTACTTTGCCTAGCTGAACTCAATACTCTCTAATTTCAATGGGGTCAAAAAAATTGCTTGGAACATTTTTAACTCTGTCTCAACTTCCCCCTCTACAATTCTGTTCAGTGAAAATTTACTTCATTTTTCTCGTGTTCCTCAACAGCCTGTCACCCTTATTTTACACAGATAATTTCTGTTTCACAAAGAATATAAGTGACTCTCAACATGAAATCTTTTACTTATAAACATATACTTCTGTATACAACTGTACTTTTTTGCCTAAATTTTTGAAGGGAAATTGTTCTTTTAGTCCAAACCTACATTCCAAACTTGGTCTTAAATTATCTACTCTTTCATCTTCTATAAAATACTAATTCTTCAATTTTACACTCTCCTTTTTGATAATCTCTGCTCTTATATTCGGAGAAGGCAATAGCACCCCACTCCAGTACTCTTGCCTGGAAAATCCATGGACAGAGGAGCCTGGTAGGCTGCAGTCCATGGGGTCGCGAAGAGTCGGGAATGACTGAGCGACTTCACTTTTACTTTTCACTTTCATGCATTGGAGAAGGAAATGGCAACCCACTCCAGTGTTCTTGCCTGGAGAATCCCAGGGACGGGGAAGCCTGGTGGGCTGCCATCTCTGGGGTCGCACAGAGTCGGACACGACTGAAGCGACTTAGCAGCAGTTCTTATATTAAAGTTATAAATAAAATAAATTCTTTACTATGTTAACTCAGCTCCATATCATTCTGTAACCATTGTCATATCCTCTTTTCTTACATCAAAACAAGCTCCCTAAAGGACTATTTCCCGTGATCTTTTTAATGGTTTATCCCATACATTTCTCCACTGAAAATTCCTTTACTGAGGTGAAAAACAAATTCCCAACTTATCTCAATGAACACACATAGGAAGGGAAAGCTCCTTTCAACAAATAAATATTTTACTCCCATGTTCAATGCAGTGTTATTCACACTAGACAAGATGTGGATGCAAACTAAATATCCATCAGTGGATTAATGGATAAAGAGAATGTAATACATACATACAATGAAATACGATTTAATCTTAAAAAAGAAGGAAAAAAAGGAAATTTTGTCATATGTTACAATATAGATGAAACTTGAAGATATTCTGCTAAGTGAAATGTCAGTCCCAAGACAAAACTGCATGATTCTACATATATGAGGTATCTAAAGTAGTTGAACTCTTAAAAGCAGAGAGTTGCCAGAAAGTGGGGTTGTTCAAAGGACACAGGGTTTTAATTCTGCAAGATGAAAAAGTTCTAGAAATTTGTTGCACAGCCATGTGCATATAGTTAACACTGCTGTACTGTACACTTAATAAGACAGCAAATGTTATGTTATTTTTTACCATAATAAAATAATAACAACAAAAACAAAACTAAGAAAATCAACTCCTATATTGTTTGTTAATAGAGTATCTGACTCAACTCTTGTTGATGTATGGCAAAACCAATACAATATTGTAAAGTAATTAGCCTCTAATTAAAATAAATAAATTTAAATTAAAAAAAAAAACTGGAAATAGATGCATCTATAAAGGCGTATTAGGGGATTTCCCTGGTAGTCCAATGGTTAAGACTCCATATTCCTAATGCAGGGGTCCAGGTTCATTTCCTGATCAGAGACTGGATCTTGCACACTACAAGGAAGATTGGAGATCTGGTAGTGCTGCAGCTAAGACCCAACACAGCCAAGTAAATAAAAAAAAAAAAAAACTTTTAAAAATGACATATTAGTATATGATTGCAGGTATGTAAATGGAGAGCTTTTAGTATAAAGACAAATGTGTCATTAATTAGTATCAGTTTTGTTTTGTATATTTCTTAAAATTGATGAACCACCCTTGATGTTGTTCTTCAATTCTGTCCAACTTTTTGCAACCCCATGGAATGCAGCATGCCAGGCTTCCCTGTCCTTCACTATCTCCCAGAGTTCACTTAGATTCATGTCCATTGAGTCAGTGATGCTATCTAACCATCTCATCCTCTACCACCCTCTTTTCCTTCTGCCTTTAGTCTTTCCCAGGATCAGGGTCTTTTCCAATAAGCTGGTTTATCACACCAGGTGGTCAAAGTGTTGGAGCTTCAACTTCAGTAACAGTCCTTTTAACGATTATTCAGGGTTGATTCGGAGAAGGCAATGGCACCCCACTCCAGTACTCTTGCCTGGAAAATCCCATGGGTAGAGGAGCTTGGTAGCCTGCAGTCCATGGGGTCACTAAGAGTCGGACACGACTGAGCGACTTCACTTTCACTTTTTCACTTTCATACATTGGAGAAGGAAATGGCAACCCACTCCAGTGTTCTTGCCTGGAGAATCCCAGGGACGGGGGAGCCTGGTGGGCCTCTGTCCATGGGGTCACACAGAGTCGGACACAACTGAAGTGACTTAGCAGCAGCAGCAGGGTTGATTTCCCTTAGGATTGACTGGTTTCTCCTTGCTGTCCAAGTGACTCTCAGGAGTCTTCTCCAGCACCACAGTTTGAAAACATCAGTACTTCAACACTCAGACTTCGTTATGGTCTGACTCTCACATCTGTACATTACCATAGCTTTGACTATATGGATCTTGTCAGTGAAGTGATGTCTCTGCTTTTTAATACACTGTTTAAGTTTATCATAGCTTTTCTTCCAAGAAAAAGTGTCTTTTAATTTTGTGATTGCAGTTACCATTCACAGTGGTTTTGGACTCCAAGAAAATAAAATATGTCACTGTTTCCATTTTTCCCTCATCTATTTGCCAGGAAGTGATGGAACCAAATGCTATGATCTTAGTTTTTGCCAGCTACCCACCTAGATCACTGCTTAATTCTCTGTTGAATAGTAAAAATATATCAGAAGGAATCTGTAAAAAAATCATAGCATTAGATACAAGCTGTTAATTTAACTGGCAATAAACACACAAAAGTTTCATACGTCTTGATACAGCATCCAATTCCTGACCAAAAGAACAGGTTCTCTGTTTTTCTGAGGTACTTGTTTTCAGTATAATATTTATATAGTTGTGTAAGTGTGGTTGTCATCTATGATGAGGAGTTCACAGAAAAGATGGGGTGGGATTCACTCCAGGCCCCTACACAGTTTCTTTGAAACACAGTGATCATCACTGTGTTTGGATTTTTAAAATGGCACTGTTTTCCTTTTTTGGCAAGTGAAACAATTTTTCAAACAAGTCAGCTTCCATTGTTTAATTCTAAATGTAAGAGCAGCTTTATTGCTTACATTTGGCATGTAAGATTATGCAAACCTATTTGGTAGATTTAATTCACCTCAAAGAGGTAATTTTACAAATAACTTCTACTGGCCTGAAAGAGTTAAAGTGCTGCCAGATGGGTAGATTAGTCCTTTCTCAATGGCACAAGCACATAAGGACATAAATGAAATCTGAACCATGCGTTTCTATATACACAAACAAGCAAAACACCTAGCTAAGTGAAACAGAGGAGACCACTTTCTATTAATAGACTTCTCTTAATCTTTGCAACTGGAATATGTATTTTAAAAAGGATTTTCATTACATTAACAATTAGGATTTTTAAATGTTTGTATTATGAAGTATAATACAAACATAGAAAAGTGCACAAATTTATCATAGAAAACAGCCATGTAACAGCATCCGGGTTAAGAAAGACATCAACCTGAGAGACCCTTTATATATCTTTTCCATGTTTAACACTTCCCTCCTCTGCAAAAGTAACCACTCTTCTGATATCTGGTGCTTTTTGTAGCTATAGTTTATTCATTTTCTTTGCTGCATGGATTTTGTTACATGAGGACTGCTATGAACATTTCCACATGGTCTTTCCATACATTCCTTTCTCTTTCAATATACCCAGAAGTGAAATCATTGAATCATAAGTTATGCAGATCTATAACATTAGTAAAAACTTAAATTGTTTTCCAGAATATTTGTATTAATTTACTTCCTTTTTAGTGAATTTAGTTGCTTCTCGTGCTCCATATCCTCTCAAATACTTGAAGGGAATAGCAACCCACTCCGGTATTCTTGCCTGGGCAATCTCATGGACAGAGGAGCCTGGAGGGCTACAGTTCTTTGGGGTACAAAGAGTCAGACATGACTGAGTGACTAAGCACATTTTAATTTTATCCATTCTGATTGATTAAGAATTGTATCTTATGAAATACTTCCCTGTATGTCCCTGATATTAGTGAACTATGCACCTTTTAGATAATTTTGTAGGATATTTTGATATTATCATTAATAAAGTATTTCTTCCTATTTCTTGCTCAGAGTAAATTACATGTATTGAAAATATCTTCTCATATTTTGTTTTATACTGAATCTGTTAATAGAGATTAAGAATATTCTGAACAGATGTTCTTGATTTAATGTAGTCAAATTTATCATTCTTTGCCTTTATAATTAACACTCTTTAAAATATAATATTTAATAGTTAGACAATATTTAATAATATTGCTGTCTCAATACTGTGAAGATATTTTACTTCATCATCTTCTGGCTATACTTATTACATGTCACATTTTGATGTTAAAATCATCCTGGGATTGATTTGGGGGCAGGATGTGTTACAGAGATCAATTTTTTTCACTGTTTTAAAAGTCAAATTGATATTCAATAGACTTATCAGAAATATCATCTTTCTTTCACTACTTTTCAGTAACCTCATAAGTCAAAGTGTCCATGAATACGTGGGCTCTGTATTTCATTGATTTATATCTAACTTTGCTTTAATACCACTGTTCTTTATTTACTGTAGCTTTGTAAAAAGACTTGCTGAAAGTCCTCCAATAGTGTTATTGTTCATTAAGAATGTCTTGTCTAATATTGGCCCATGAAATCTCTCTATGCATTTTAGAATCAGCTTGTCAGTTTTCATAAGAATGTCCATTTTAGCTTTCACTCAGATTGTACTTGTCTATACAAAAACTTGTGGGGAATTTGACACCTTTAACATGGGCACTTTTTTAATCCATAAAAAGAATATATTCATTTATCTGTCAAGAAAGCTGTCTGGGTAGAGTTCTTAACTGGAATATTAATATTAGTCAGGGTTCTCAGAATTAACCATCACATATGATTTTGACTAATTCAGTTCCCAAGTATTTGTTATATTTTAGGCATTGAAAATGATGTCTTTTAAAAGATTTTATTTTGCCACTTATATTTGATATGTAGCTATACATCTTTTACCTTTATTCATCTTTTTATTTACCTACTTGCTTATTATTCATCTTTTTATTTATTCCTATTATTTTCTTATTTTTTATGTTTATTAATTGCACTTCACTGAGCCTTATGATCTAAGAAAAGATTTCCAATAATACCAAGTTAGTCTGCATATTCTGTATTATTCAAGTGATGATTTGCACATTTCAGTATTTTCTCTTTCTGACTACATTTTTTCTAAGAAATCTACACTAGTAATTTTTAAATTTACTATTTTGAACTAAAATGCCAATTTGACACACTTTTTAACATTTATTGACTTGCATCTATAAAATTTTAGTTTTATTTTTTTTTATAGTTTATTTATTTATTTTTTTTCTAATAGAAAATTTTCTTGTTTAAAATTTTAGTTTTAAACAAGAAAATTTTCTATCATTATTGGAAAATTCCATAGAAGTTTTGTGATATTTAGACTGTATTCCAATTGCAAGATTTTTCAATTGTCCATAGTCATAAATTTTTGTTTGCTTCTCTAACTATTACTATGTTAAAAATTTATCATTTCTAACATAGTAATAGTTAAGTTTCTCACTACGATTATGCATTTGTCTATTCCTCCTTTCAATCTGTCAATTTTTGACTTTTATATTTTGAGATTATATTATTAAGTATATAAAAATTAAGAATTTTATATATTCTTATTGAGTTATACCTTTCCTTATAATGAGGTGTATCTCTTACAATTCATTCTGTCTTTTAATCTACTTTTTTAGATATAGCTAATGTAGTTTTCTTTGGGTTAATGTTTTCATATTATAAATGTTTTTATCCATTATTTCCAAACTTTCTGTGTCCTTTTGTTTAGTTTGTATTTCCTGTGCTCAGTCCCTAAGTTGTGTCTGACTCTGTGTGACCCCATGCCAGGTTCCTCTGTCCATAGGATTCTTTAGGTGAGAATATTGGAGTGGTTAGCCATTTCCTTCTCCAGGGGATCTTCCCCACTCAGGGATCAAAGCAAGGTCTCCTGCACTGCTGGCAGATTCTTTACCATCTGAGTACATAGTATATTGGAAGTGCTCAATGAATTTTATAAAATTGAATACATTCGATAAAATTAAAAGAATTTTCATCAAATAACTTGGGCTACTTTAAAGTGGCTGCTTTTACCTAGTTGGTTACAAATATGCATATGAAAATACTAAACTAAACATCAGTGTAAAATGACATCTCTTTATTAGGTTCTAAAAACTAAAATGTCAATATAACAACACAATAAACTTACAGTGTAAATTGTATATGCTAAAATCATTATGTACACATATCAGTAAAAATATGAGTTCTTTTTAATAATCTACAAATAATACACACATTTAAAATTACATAAAATTTGTTAGTAAGTTTCTAGTGTTTCTATGATGATCTTGTCAGGCAAGTGTATTCTCCTCAGTTCTATCTAGTCTCAACAAAAATTTGAAGCAATGGACGTTAGAGCCCTCAGCCATGTCATAAGTCTCAGACAGACTGTGTTATAGATTTCAGGTCTTGGACAGACCGTGTTATTGCTCTTAGACAGATCAGTGTTACACCTTTGTGTTACGGCTCACTTTTACTTAAGAAAATAACAGGAAAATACATCCTCGAAGCGTGAGGGCATGCTGACCCAAAGATGCGGAGAGAAGAGAGCCCTAAGCCCTTTGGCTCCTCTTTTTATATGTTTTTTCCCTCTCCCCTGGGCCTACGCTATGTAAATTGGGCTAGCCAGGAGTGCTGTTTGTTCTACCTGAGGTCCTCACTCCAGTCCTCAGACCTTCCTTTGTTCTATTTTCTCAGGCTTTTCCCTTCTTTGCCTTTTAGCTACTGCCATTCTGGACTCCTGTTTCCTATTCTAACTACCTAACAATCTGAAGCCTTAGTTCACTCAAGTTCATGAAAGGTCAAGATTTTCATAACAAAATATGGGATTCACTTGAAGAAGTAGCCTCAGTCATTACCCTTTTGAAAATACATGCTCAGTCTGATTTCTTTTTGAGTCAAGATCCAGATAGAAATTATCCTTGCAGGGTGCATAGTCCTGCTACGACACAGAGTGAAATCATCTCTGGTTGCGTTTCATTCTATCTCGGTAACCAATATAACTCTTTTAACCTATGTTCAGGATATACTCAATGGTTTAGCACTATTGGACAAATTTTGTTTTTAAGTAATGGATTGGTGAAGACTTGGATAAATATCCTTGAAGAAATGTTGGTTCTGGCACAGTATTAAAGAATCCACCTTCCAATGCAGTAGCTGCAAAACACATGGGTTCAGTCTATTAGTCAGAAGATCCCTTGGAGTAGGAAATGGCAACCCACTTCAGTATTCTTGCCTGGAAAATCCTACGGACAGTGAAGCCTGGTGGGCTACAGTCCATGAAGTCACAAAGAGTCGGACATGACTGAGCACACACAACAATAACTAGCCATTGAATAGAAAGAGACTATTTCTTTCTCTCTCCTCTCTCTCTCTCTTTTTCTTTTAGTGTTTAGTATCCTTTTCCTTATTGTTTTCTATTAAAGTTACCCCTCACACCTCCACATGTTCTTCCATATTCAGATCTACTCTTATCTGTTCTTAGGCTGCTCTGTAAGCATATGGCTGAATCTTTGTATGACTTACTTACTTGTGAGTCTGTTTCTGCTTATCCACAGACAAGTTGAGAGGGGATAAAATGCCTTAGTAAACGAAGTGAAGAGAGTGAGAAAAATGCACAGAAAACACATGGGTTAATATTTTAGAGATATAATCTTGATATGTATCTTATCCTCTTTATGTATCAGAAAATCTGAAAAGACAGAAAAAGTAACTTTAAGCCTACTCTGTGCCAAACAGCATGGAAAAGATGTTTACATTTAGCAAGAACCACAATTCCATGAGGTGGATGTTTATAGATGAGAAAACTAAACTTAAGAGAAGTTAACTGATTTGGCAAATGTCACCTAGTGAGTGAGAAAAAGATAGTCAAAATTTAAACCCAAGTCTTGCTGGCTTCTAAGTTAGGCCTGTATTTCTGTATGTCATAGTCATACTCTTGTAGCAGATAAAAAAATCCAGATGTCTCAATCTATGTCTTCTCTCATTTTAAATCTATTATATTGCTTATTTCTCACAAACAGAAATACTTTTTTTATAGGCCTCAATATCTGGAGTTTAAGAATTTGCATAGGCAATGAATTAATCTACACAAAAACTCAATAAATTCTAGACATTTTAATAAGTTTAAGGTACTTTTCTTTTTTTTCCTATTTCCTATGCTCTGGCCAAAAGAGGGACAAAAAAGGGTTGATTCTACTCCTGTTTGCCATTTCAAATGTTTAGTTGCACCAGAGTACTCAAGTTATTGCATAGATGTTATTTAAATAAATATTTTTGAACTAGGGGAGAGAGGAGGCCTGTGTAGAAAAAATGGGCTAGTAAAGAAGCATTGTTGTTTAGTTGCTAAGTCATGTCTGACACTAATTTTGACCCCGTGGACTGTAATCTTCCAGACTCCTCTGTCCATAGAATTCTCCGGGCAAGGATACCAAGACTATTGGTGTGTGTTACCATGCCCTCCTTCAGGGGATCTTCCAAAACCAGGGATCAAACTCGTGTTTACAGCAATCCAGGCAAGTTTTTTTTTTTCTTTTTTCTTTTAACATAGAGCCACCAGGAAAGCCCTAGTAAAGAAACATATCAGCATTATTTACATGTGACAAGCATTTATATTAGTCAAGCAACTTACAGAGAGCTTTACATTATTATCTAGTTAATCAGGTTATGGGTCATTACATTTTTACCTTAACTCTATGAAATAGGTAGCATATTATCCTCACTTAATGTTAAACACAATAGAAAAGGCATAAAAATAGTTTCACTGTAGATAATGTAGAATAGTTTAAATTTTTAATTTGGCTATTTTCCCAGTAATTTGCTGTTTGTGCTTTAGATCAGCGCTTCCTAAACCTTGGGGAGAGGTCACATGAATTACTTGGTGTGCGTGTGTGTACTCAATTGTGTCCGACTCTTTTCCTTAAATTACCTCGAGATCTTTTTAAAATGCAGATTCTGACTAGGTAGGTCTCAGGTAAGGTCTGAGATTCTGCATTCAAACATGCTTCACAGATCATACTGTGAAAAACGGGACTTTAAATCACAGATTTTTGCTTTAAGCTAAGTCTCCTTCCTAAAGAGCTTTCATACTGATTGGACTATTAATTTTAAATTTATTAAATAAATGTTGATGATCAGATATATTTCAAAATCAAAAGACTTTTCACAAAGACAACAGTTCAATTTAGAGAGAAAAATTTAAGAAGGTACTCCAAACTTTCCCTCTCCTTAAACTGTATATACAATGTATACTAGCATAAATACCTCATGCCAATAAAAATTGGTATATTTATAAAGCATTTACTATGTACCAGAGACTAAACTAAGAGCTTTAAGTTATTATTTTATTCAGTACTATTAGCAATGTATGAAGTGCTATTATGATTCAAATTTTACATATACAGCTGTGGAAGCATTGATGGTTTAACTGTCCATTATGACTCATATTGAGTAATTCCTTTATCTTATGATTCAGTCCTTATCTGTGTTTCATGCTAGCTCTCTCTTAATTTTACTTTATACCATTCTTTTTACAATATACTGCTTATTTCTGCTCTACACTTTGTTTCCTAATATAAGCATAAAGATCTTTCTGACTTAGAATCTCTACACAGAGGTCAGGGTGAGAGCTGTATAAGATAGACTGGAGCAGACAGTGGAACAAAGTAGTCTGTAAGAGAAAAATCAAAATCATAGTCAAGCTGGGCTTGGATTATATCATAAACCAGGTGACAGCTAGGTGGCAAGGTTCAAGGCAGAAAACAAAAGAATGAGTGACAGAAGCAGAGTGTGACAGGATCCAGTGCAGAGAACAGTTAAATACAGGAGGCTGGTTGCATTTAATAACAAGAACCAAGACATAAATGATAAGAGTATCGGTGGCCCATGTGGAGTGGGCACTGGCTCTGTAATCCAGCAGCACTTTTGATGATTGATAATCGGCTCAGATGGTAAAACGTCTGCCTGCAATACGGGAGACCCAGGTTCAATCCCTGGGTCAGGAAGATCACCTGGAGAAGGAAATGGCAACCCACTCCAGTACTCTTGCCTGGAAAATCCCATGGACAGAGGAGCCTGGTAGGCTACAGTCCATGGGGTCACAAAGAGTCGGACACGACTGAGCGACTTCACTTGCAATTTAACCAACTATAAGATAACAGATAATTATAAACTTGATGTGTGTGCTGTGTGTGCTAAGTTATTACAGTTATGCCTGACTCTCTATGACCCTATGGACTGGAGCCTGCCATGCTCCTCTGTCCATGGGATTCTCCAGGCAAGAATACTGGAGTGGGTTGCCATGCCCTCCTCCAGGGAATGTTCCCCACTCAGGGATCAAATCCATTTTTCCTATGGCTCCAGCAATGCAGACAGATTCTTTACCTCTGAGTCACCAGGGAAGCCTATAAACTTGGTACTTTCATAGCCCCCTTTCTCCATCTTTAAAGTCAGCAACAGTGAATAGAATCATTCTCATGCTCAAAATTCCTCCTACCACATTTGTCATATCTCTGTCTCTCTGGAACTAGCCTGGAAAAGGTCTTTACTTTTAAAGACTTACATGATTAGATTGGACCCACATGGATAATCCATGATAAGATCCCCATTCAAAGGTCTGTAATCTTAATCACACCTGCAAAAAATCCATTTTTATCATGCAACTTTGTATATTCACAGGTTCCAAGGATTAGGAAATGGACATCTTTCAGATCAGTTCAGTTCAGTTGCACAGTCATGTCCAGCTCTTTGAAACCCCATGGACTGCAGCAAGCCAAGCTTCCCTGTCCTTCACCAACTACTGGAACTTGCTCAAACTCATGTCCATCAAATCAGTTACGCCATTCAACCATCTCATCCTCTGTTGTCCCCTTCTCTTCCTGCCTTCAGTCTTTCCCAGCATCGGGGTCTTTTCAAATGAGTCAGTTCTTTGCATCTGGTGGCCAAAGTATTGGAGTTTCAGCTTCAGCATCAGTCCTTCCAATGAATATTCAGGACTGATTTCCTTTAGGATGGACTGGATTTATCTCCTTGCAGTCCAAGGGACTGTCAAGACTCTTTTCCAACACCACAGTTCAAAAGCACTAGGTAAAAACCATGAATTTTGAACATCTTTAGGGACAATATTGTTCTAACATCAGTCTGCTATGTGGGATAGACTTATTTTAGTCAGGTTTATTAGTCATAAGAAGAGAACAAACTAGGTAAATCAAAAGAGAAATGTATTAAACTATATAAGCCAGTCCTCAGAAGTTCAAAGAAGGGCTTCCTAGGTGGTGCAGTGGTAAAGAATCTGCCTGGCAATACAGGAGACACAAGAGATACGGGTTCAATCCTTGGGTCGAAAGACCCTCTGGAGTAGGAAATGGCAACCCACTCTAGTATTCTTGCCTGGAAAATTTCATGGATGGAATAGCTTGGTGGGCTACAATCCATGGGGTCACAAAGAGTTGGACATGACTGAGCACAGCACAGCAGCAGAAGTTCCAGGAGGATTAAACAACTAATTTAGAAACTATGCACCAGAAATAATGCCCACACCAGACCTCCAAACAATTCACAGGCTTGATTCCAGCACAGGCAAGGACACAGGATCTTATTCTCAGCAATTCTGCCATAGCTGCTTCTCAAACTCAGTGTTTATGCCAAATTCTGCTGAATTCACCAGTATTCACCAAAAAAGTCTGTTCCTCTTGTTTTTCTCCCTGTCGAACTGAAGCATTTTGGAAGTACATTTTACTAAGGGATTCTTAGTCAAATGTCTTTATTTTAGCTGCCAAAAAGACAGGGAAATTCAATTTTGGAATCTTTTTTGGTATCAATTTTGCAAAATATATAAGGAAAATATTTTTTTAAATGCTGGACTACAAGCACTTCATTCTGTATAATCTTTCTCAGATAAAGCACAAAATACGACCTAGATAGTCTTCACCTCCAAGGTACAATGAGAATCCTTACTCAGGCCTAAAAATGTACAGAGGGTTCTATCTATATTGTGGTAATAATATTCATGGTTGCATTTTGAAAAGATTATGCCATTTAAAGAACCAAATGACCATAGAATCATAAAAGTTATATCCCAAGCATTTAAGAGCCCCTATAATTCTGCAGCAGGAGTAATTTTGATACTTCTGATATTTGTAGAATTTCATATCAACCCAGGATGTTTTTCTCCAGTTTGCAATACTCTGACACCTAGATTGAACGCTATTAATAATAGTCTGTGTTGTATCCATTACTTTTTATCTTACAAGTTATATTAACTACAATAGTATTTTATATCATACTTGATGCTCATAAAGTACTATGAGCAGAAGTACAATTTTTGTCATCTTTACTTTACTATAGAATGATCACCTAAGGTTAAGTGCTTAAGTTGGGATTTAGATTTGAATTCCTTCTCCATCTCATTTTCTTCATCTTAAATTGGGATGTTAATATCTATTTCATGAATTTTTTTTTCAGGACAAAAAGAAATAAATGTACAAACTTTAATATACATTCAGAACCAGAAAAGAGCTTAGAGAATGTTTAGTGTAACTCAACGTTGGCCAATTGGTCAACAGATGATTCAGGGTTGGAGATGGGAAAGGGTTGAAGTTTGCTCACATTTGGCCCAGAAATTTTCCATTAGAACCCAATAGGCATTTTCCACTAGTATTAGGAATACAAACTGTGGAAAAAGAAAGTTTGCCTGGAAAATTTAATTTTCCACTGAGAATTGAAACAGTGAACTTTCTAGAAGCATGATATGCAGTATAAACTGTAACTTAAAGGTATTTCCATAAATAACAAACCATGAAATTATGTCACAAGAACAGAGCAACTTATTTGGTCAAGGTACTCACTATACACTTAGTTTATTCAACAGTGATGTTTGAATTCACTGAGAAATATTTCACACTCTGTCACTAGCAAATTCAAAATAGTCTCTAAAACACAGAGCTAGAGTTAGCAACTTTGATTTGAATTTCTTTTTCTTCCAGTTGCTAGCTGTGGGCCCATGCAGTCAATTCAAAATGAGCAATTCCTTAATGAGTGACTACCTATTGCATTAAGTCCCTATGGTAGGGGTTTTTAAGTCCTTATGCTAGGATTCCAGTCTTCACTGAGTTTATAATCTCAGGAATGTTAGTTGCTGAAAGATAGTCATTCAAAAACTAATTATTCAATTACAGTTTGAATTAAAACTACCAAAACTAAGTAACATGTTCTCTACAGCAAATATATTCCTAACTTCAACATCTGATTTCTCCCAAAGAAAATTATGTCCTATATTACTCATGAAAAAGTAAGGTTGAAATGACCATCTTAACAGCTAAATATTAAATATTTTTCCAAAAGTAAATATGATTTCTTATACTCTATTTAACTCAAACTACTTGCTTATAAAATTAATCATTATATCTTAAAGTTCATTTTTTTACTAAAAAATAAGTCAAATGAAAAATTTTTGGCAAACTAATTCTTTATAGCTTTAAGAAATTTTAGCTAATCTCTAAGTAAGAATGTCTCCTTCCTTCAAATTAAGTTGCTATGGTAAAATCTAATCATTCATGTCATCACTTGTATTGCTTCAACACATTAAAACTATAGCTCTCTGACATTGACATCAAGAATCATATGCCTTTCTTTAACACCACATCGTCTCTTTTTGAAGCTGTTACAACATTACTAGAAATGAGTTAGCTTGTCTATGTGACACATTTTCATTAAAAATATCACATCTGGAATAAATCATGATTCAACTGAGGTCTGCAAAAGACAATAACACACACAGTCAATGAGTATTAATATTTTTAATACGTGGTGTTTGACTTTGCAGATAAAATGATTCTGTATATATTAAAGAAAAGGTGCACTGTTATTGGGTTGACCAAAAAGTTCATTCAGGTTTTTCTATAACCTCTTATGGAAAAACCCCAACAAACTTTTTGGCCAACCCAATATTATTTAGTGTTACAAAAATTTTTCATACTTCAAGATGTTAAACATATTTTCATTTTAAAGGAACAAAGAAATTGGCTTCTGTAAGTTTCTTGAATGTTCAAAATAAAATTCTTCTGACTTCAGAAAGAAATGTTTCTACCATTTCTATTTGACAGCATAGCCATATTTGAACATTAATTTAAGATTCAGCAAGTTACAAGAGAGCAGTTTGAGCTTTATAAGGGCATGTGAGGAAAGTACTTTTTCTGTTGTGATGTCACACAAAAATCATACACACTTATTTAATT
This sequence comes from Bos indicus x Bos taurus, assembly GCF_003369695.1. Classification (NCBI taxonomy): domain Eukaryota; kingdom Metazoa; phylum Chordata; class Mammalia; order Artiodactyla; family Bovidae; genus Bos; species Bos indicus x Bos taurus. Next base: position 101,312,648 of record NC_040076.1, read on the forward strand.
TCTGCAACAGATACTGGAGATAAACATTTAAAAGAGCTTTCTGTTGTAGTGATTATTAATATGAAATCTTTATCTGCTTAGCAATGAGTTTGTCCAATTAGTTTTTTGGACTCTCAAATTCTGCGCAAATATGATAACATTTGCTTGTTTCCACTGTGATTTTTTCTGAAGCTCTCTTTTCTGGGCTAATCTCCAGATTGGCAAGCTCCAGCAGATTTTAAAATATCCTTTCCATATATCACCCACTCTTGTCCTGCTTGTGGATAGATTGACGTCTAAGCTCAGAGGGTTGTAACTAAGCTGCTTTTCTCGGCAGAAAAGTTCATTTTCCTTCAGCTGTTGCAGAAATCCCCCTTACCTCCCACTAATGCAGTGTTTTTCAATTGTTCAGCCTGCTTCCAATTGCTCTGGCACACTGTTTGAGGATCACAGTGAAGAATGCCAAGTAAAGGCATCTTTTCCAGAGGGCAGGGCCAAAGTTATTCTTCTCTCTTGACACATTACATAACTTGTCTACATGGATAAGGTATGATAATGTATTTTATTTGTCATCCCAGTTCAGACAAGGAATAGTTGATAGACCGATTTAAGGTTTGTTTTTTAAAATTTAGACACTTAACATTATTAAATCCTTTTAATTTAGCTTGTTAAATAATTTAAAAATACTCAAAGAACTATCTCTTCACTGTGTATATATATATATATTTTTTTTTTCTTTTTTCCCTAAGAGCACAGGTTTCTGAAAGAGCATACAGCAGAAAGAAGGGGATATCAAAATTGAAATTAGAAATGGGAATCTCCAATCCAACAGTATCTGTTGCATACAATAAACAACCTAATGAAAGTGAAAGTGTTAGTTGCTTAGTTGTGTCTGACTCTTTGTGAAATCATGGTTTGTAGCCCACCAAGCTCCTCTGTTCATCGAGTTCTCCAGGCAAGAATGCCAGAGTTGGTAGTCATTCCCTTCTCCAGGAGGGTTTTCCCAACCCAGGGATCAAACCTGGGCCTCCTGCATTACAAGCAGATTCTTTACCATATGAGTCACCAGGGAAGCCCTAAGATATTTCATTTGGGCCTAATTTGAATTATTAGCACAGCACTAATGAAGTCTAGGTCACAGAATGTTAGAATAAACCTAGAGGGAACCTTCAAGTTGATCTAGGTCAAAACTTGAACCTCCTTCCTTTAAAAGAGAGAAAAATGATTCACTACGAGGTAAGTGACTTGGCTAAAGCCAAACGGCAACTTACAAAGCAGAAGTTAAAACCTAGGCCCATTGACTTCTGTGCCATTGTACTTTCTTCTAAGAATGATTATTACAGCTTACACAATCCCTCATTCATTGTAAAATCAACCCCAGGAATATGCCCTTTGAGAGTGGATCAGGATCAGCCTCTTCATTTTCATATTGCAAACTGCATTAGTCAAAAACTGGTCAAGAGTTTTGCTGAAGCACATGATCTTCCATTTGATCACTAAATTACATCCAACAACTGTCCACTGTAATGTTCACAAACAAAACAAAAACAATGAAACAATATCCATAAGTTCAGGGACTTCCCTGGGGGTCCAGTGACACTCCCAATGCAGGGGACCTGGGTTCTATCCCTAGTCAGGGAACTAGATCCCATGTGCCACAGCTAAGATCTAGTGCAGCCAAATATGTGTGTGTGTGTGTGTGTGTATTCATAAGTTTCAGAAAAATGTGTATGAAAATAGTTTAAATGTGTATTCAGATGCTTTAAATAGTAGCTAGGTGTTCAGAGTATATTTGTTCTAAAGAAGAGTAGGATGGTTGAGAAGACAATTTTGTAAACCAGAATAACTGTGGTCAGATTCCACCATTTTCACATAATGAAGATAGAGGTAATAAAATTTCTGACCTCATGGGACTGTTTGGGGATTAAATATGTTAAGATGCTTGCACTGTTGATATAGTTGTTGTCACTGCCATCATTATTACTATGTTCTTGAAAGACATGTAACGATAACATTTTAAAATTCACATCTCTATCTAATTCATAATTACCTGTTCTTTATAAAGGATACAGTCTTTTTAATAAAACATTTACTGGAAATTGCATTAGAGGCATTTTTGAGTTGAATTTAGAGACATGAGCAATAAGATTTCAACATTAAAAATGAATTGTATATAAATGATTTTATACTGAGCTTCAGCTAAAAATAATTGCTAATCAAGGTGTTAAAAATGTAAAGTAAAAAGTTATTTCATATATATTATATATATATTCTCTTCTTCAGTTTACTTTTAAGAAGAGAAAGTATGTTGCACAAGAGGATCTCTATGAGATTTCCAGCCTAAAGCTTTATGATTGTAAACTTTGATTCTATCATTTCCAAAAAGGGAGCTGTTGCACTCTTACTACTAAGTAGCCAAGTACCCCAATATTTGCTAAAAACTACTTTTTTTTTAGCTTCAAATAATAGATTGATTAGCTTTTGGTCTGTGTATGGTATTTTTGTGTCTTTCAGAATTTGGGGGGAACCTAAGAATTTAAAAGGAATGTTAATTTGGCATTTGAATAGTTTTGTTGACAGCAAAAGTTAGAGAACCTACATAAAACTTAAGTAAAGCACCTAAAAAAAATAAATAAATAAATAAATAAAATCCTAAAATTTATCTTAGGATAGACTATGAGCTAAACATAGGAATAAACAAATAGAAAACAGTTTTTACTATCAGATAAGTTGAAAGAGTCAAGATTTTTGTTCAAGGGTGTGCTCAAAACTTCACAAGGATTGGCTGGAATACTGGTTAGGAGAGAAAGGCTGGATGGAGATGCTATTTGTATGCAGGTGGTTTCCTAGAAGGGCTTCCAAGGTGGCACTAGTGGTAAAGAATCCACCTACTAAATCAGGAGATTTGAGAGACACAGGTTCGATCCCTGGATCAGGAAGATCCTCTGGAGTAGGGCATGGCAACCCACTCCAGTATTCTTGCCTAGAGAATCCCATGGACAGAGGAATCTGATAGGCCCATGGTATTCCAGAGTCAGAATGACTGAAGCAACTTAGCGTGCATTCATGGTTTCCTAGAATATATAAAGGAGAGCCTATTTGACACAGACACCTAATAAAAGCAGGATACCTACTTGTAGAAGATGCTGTTGGTGCCCTCTTAAAAATCTCTTGGAGTTATTTTTACTACTTTTTTGGGTGCTTCTGTCAATGTCTCACATTGATAATTTCTGGAGGATTTCATTTATCCTATGGAATTCATCTCTCACTGTATTATGGTTCTCCAGAGAAATGGAATCACTAGTATCTGTCTAATTACATATATCTAGAGAAAATTTTTGTTAAGAATTGGCTTGCCCAATTATGGAGGCTAAAGTCCCAAGAGCTGCAGTTCGCAAGCTGAAGACCCAAATGTGTTGATGACATAGTTCCAGTCAGAGTCTGAAGGGCTGGGAACCAGGAAAGCTGAGTATAGTTCCAGGCCAAAGACTGGCAGGCTTGAGATCCAGGAAGAGTTTATATTTTATTTCAAGTCTAAAGGGAGGAAAAAAACAATATACCTCTGCTGGAAGGCAGTCATATATAAGAGAAAGCTCCTTCTTACTTGTGAGAGGGTGAGCCTTTTTGTTACTTTCAGGCCAACTGATTGGGTCAGGCCCACCCACATTGGTAAGAACAATCTGCTTTACTCTACTGATTCAAATATCGATCTCATCCATAAACACCTTCACAGACATGCCCTGAAGAATGTTTGACCAAATGGACACCCTGAGGCTCAGTCACAGTGACATTAAGTTAACTACCACACACATTTTCCTAAAAATATTTCAGAATTAGTGGAGCACTCCCTGCCTCCATCCACCCTGAATAGTCAATGAAAAAGATCCTGCTTCCTGACCCCAAGTCCTAGCAAGCCATATTGCCATTTATTCTCCAGAGCTCCCAGAGTATTAGAGAGAACCTAGAGTTTATCTAAACCTAAATCTTATGCAGCTCCTTCTTCTTGCTTCCCTCATCCCCTTATTGATTTATCTTAAGAACACCCCCTTAATCAATCATTAACATGAAATTTCTCATTGCAGCTCTGCTTCTAGAGAACTAGACACAAATGATAGACTTAGGAAAACCTTGGGGAAAGCCTAGAAAATAGATAAAATGTTTATACTTTCCTAAATCTCTTCTCATCTAATCTTCACCTCCCAATTTTTATATTATAAACCTTAATTATATATAGGTATTATCTATAAACAAATTAATGTATATGTAAGTAAATAATGATTACTCATATAACTTAATATCTAGTATTTATGTACTAATTTGCACTTATATTTCTCTTCTATGCCTTATTTATAGACTGACTATAAATAACAAACACTAAACATCATTTAAAATTCAAAACCATGTGAACAATATTCAATGTAGAATTAAGTTATGGTATTGGATCTATAGGGAAAGAAATATAATCTGACATTCTTCAAACATTACCACTAAAAGAAGAATCATTTAAATCTAAAGTCAGCATACCTTCTTTGTGGTCTCCTATCTTCTGCTATGTCATGATTAACTTGTGCTGCCTCTTATAGCTGATGTCATCTGCTTTGTTTCTTTTTCTCATTTTGCTGAAGTAACTTTTTATTTTTAAATAATATTCTTTATTAGTAAACATTACACAAACATCTCCTTCAACGAATAAAAGGAACACTTTTAGGCTAGCATTACCCTCATACCAAAGCTAGACAAAGGCAACTATAAGAAACCTATAGGCTAATACCCTTGATGGACACAGATACAAAAATTCCCAACAAAATACTAGCAAACTGCATTTGACAGTATATTAAAATGGTCAGACATCATAACTAAGTGAGATATATCCCTAAGATTCAATGATGTTATAACATATTAAAATCAATTAATATGGTACACCATGTTAATGGAGTGAATGATCAAAACATATGGCCATCTCAAAGAATCAGAAAAAGCATTTGACAAAACTCAATACTCTTTCATAACCATAAGTAAAAGGAAATTATCTCTACATAATAAAGGGAATATATGAAAAAACTGATAGCTAATATCATGTAAAATGATATAAAACTAAAAACTTTTCTTTTAAGATCAGGATCCAGGCAAGGATGTCCCATTCTTGCTACTTTTGCTCAACATAGTACTGGAAATCCAGCCAGAACTGTTAGGCAAGTAAAAGAAGTAAAAAGCATCCAAATCAGAAGGGAAGAAGTGAAATTTCCTTCTTTCTTTATGACATGGAGTTATATAAAGAAAACCCTAAATATTCCACACAAAAAATTATTAAATATCACAGTAAGAAATCTCAATATAAAATTATGCAACTCAAAATCAAGATGTAAAAGACAGTTGCATTTCTATACACTAAACATGAACTATCTGAAAAGGAAATTAAGGAAATCATCTTGTAATACCTCTAAAAATAATAAAATACTTAGGAACAAATAGAACTAAAGAAGGGAAAGATTTGTACACAAAAACTAAAAACACTGGTAAAAGAAAGGAAAGAATATAAAAAGAAATGGAAAACATTCTGTGTTCATAGATTGGAAGATAATATTGTTAAAATGTCCATGCTACCCAAAGTGATTTACAGATTCAGCCCAATTCAGTTCAGTTCAGTTGCCCAGTTGTGTCCAACTCTTTGCAATCCCAAGGACTGAAGCAGGCCAGGCCTCCCTGTCCATCACCAACTCCCGGAGTCCACACAAACTCATGTCCATCAAGTTGGTGATGCCATCCAGCCATCTCATTCTCTGTCATCCCCTTTTCCTCCTGCCCCCAATCCCTCCCAGCATCAGAGTCTTTTCCAATGAGTCAACTCTTAGCATGAGGTGGCCAAAGTATTGGAGTTTCAGCTTAAGCATCAGTCCTTCCAATGAACACCCAGGATTTATCTCCTTTAGAATGGACTGGCTGGATCTCCTTGCAGTCCAAGGGACTCTAAAGAATCTTCTCCAACACCACAGTTCAAAAGCATCAATTCTTCGGCACTCAGCCTTCTTCACAGTCCAACTCTCACATCCATACATGACCACTGGAAAAACCATAGCCTTGACTAGATGGAGCTTTGTTGACATAGTAATGTCTCTGCTTTTGAATATGCTATCTAGGTTGGTCATAACTTTCCTTCCAAGGAGTAAACGTCTTTTGATTTCATGGCTGTAATCACCATCTGCAGTGATTTTGGAGCCCCCCAAAATAAAGTCTGACACTGTTTCCACTGTTTCCCCATCTATTTCCCATGAAGTGATGGGACCAGATGTCATGATCTTAGTTTTCTGAATGTGGAGCTTTAAGCCAACTTTTTCACTCTCCTCTTTCACATTCATCAAGAGGCTTTTTAGTTCTTCTTCACTTTCTACCATAAGGGTGGTGTCATCTGCATATCTGAGGTTATTGATATTTCTCCCAGCAATCTTGATTCCAGCTTGTGTTTTTCCAGCCCAGCATTTCTCATGATGTGCTCTGCATATCAGTTAAATAAGCAGGGTGACAATATACAGCCTTGACGTACTCCTTTTCCTATTTGGAACCAGTCTGTTGTCCCATGTCCAGTTCTAACTGTTGCTTCCTGACCTGCATATAGGTTTCTCAAGAGGCAGGTCAGGTAGTCTGTTAGTCTCATCTCTTTCAGAATTTTCCAAAATTTATTGTGATCCTCACAGTCAAAGGCTTTGGCATAGTCAATAAAGCAGAAATAGATGTTTTTCTGGAACACTCTTGTTTTTTCGATGATTCAAAGGATGTTGGCCATTTGATGTCTGGTTTCTCTGCCTTTTCTAAAACCGGCTTGAACATCTGGAAGTTCACAGTTCACGTATGCTGAAGACTGGCTTGGAGAATTTTGAGCATTACTTTACTAGTGTGTGAGATGAGTGCAATTGTGCAGTAGTTTGAGTATTCTTTGGAATTGCCTTTCTTTGGGATTGGAATGAAAACTGACCTTTTCCAGTTCTGTGGCTCAATCCCTATTAAAACCCCAATGGTAGTTTTTATAGAAAATAAAACCTATATTACAATTCATATAAGAGCATAGGAGACCCAGAATAGCTAAAATAATCTTGAAAAAGAAGAATAAAAGCTGGAGGTATAATACTTTCTTGTTTTAAAATATATTACAAAGCTACAGTAACTAAAACATTGTAGTTGGGACTTCCTTGATGATGCAGTGGCTAAACTCAGCGTTCTCAAATGCAGAGGGCCTGAATTTGATCTCTAGTCAGGGAACTAGATTACACATGTCACAACAAAGGACAAAGATTTCAAGTGCCACAACTAAGACCCAACTATTAATAAGACCCAGTGCAGTCAAATAAATAAATAATTAAAAAAAAAAAAAAAAGACAGTGTAGTACTGGTCTAAAAACAGACATATAAACCAGTGGGACAGAACAGAAAACCTAGAAATAAATCCACTTATGTAAGGTCAACTGTTCTTCAATAAGGATATCAAGAACACATATAGGGAAAGGATATTCTTTTCAACAGATGGTGCTGGAGAAACTGGATATCCAATTGCAAAAGAAGGAGCTTATACCCTATGTTACACCATATGCAAAAATAAATTCAAAACAGATTAAAGACAATGTAAGGACTTCCTGACATCGGTTTAGGCAATAAGCTCATTGGTGAAGCCAAAACCACACACTGCAAAAGCAAAAATAGACAAGCAAGACTTCATCAAACTAAAATGTTTTGCTCAACAAAGGAAAAAATCAACAAAGTGAAAAGGCAATGTACAGAATCGGAGAAAATATTTGCAAACCATACACCAGAATGTGGTTAATATCCAAAATATATGAGAAACTTCTATAATTTAATAGAAAAAAAATAGAAATGCAGGCAAAATAACAAAAACAAACAAAATCCTTGTCTTAAAATGGTCTAATGATTTGAATACAGATTTAATCAGAGACACATAAATGGCCAATAAGTACATAAAAAAATACTCAATGTCACTAACATCAGGGAGATATAAAATCAAATTCACCTCACACCTGTTAGAATTGTTATTACTTAACAAAACAAACAAACAAAAACACATGTTAGATATAACGTGGAGAAATTATAATCCACAGTGTACTTTTGCTCAAAATGCAAAATGGTACAGCTGCTTTAGAAAACAGTATAGTGATTCTTAAAAAAATAAAAATAGAATTACCATAAAATTCAGTAATTCAGTTTCTGGATATTAATTGCAAAGAATTGAAATCAGGAACTCAAAGAGATACTAGCATATCAATGTTCATTGAAGTACTATTCACAGTAGTCAAGAGATGAAATTACACACTCCCCTTACAGTAAATTCATTGAGCCATAAATTTTCTACTTTCAGTTCATACTTACCACAAAGAATTGGGTATTTCATACAATATATACTGTTTATACATTTTCACAAATGAGCAGTATTTGTGACTCTTAGATAATTATTTAAAATCATAAAAATTTCTCAAATGATAGTAAAATCTGTTGCCTTTAAAAGCCCCATTTTATTAAAATGTAGGAAGATCAATATGTAATCACAGTTTTTCAGTGATGTCGTAGTCATCAGTTTATCAATTTATTTCTGTTATTTATTTCAGTTATCAATTTATTTCTGAAAATAAATTTTCAGAAAATTTATTTGACCTTGGACAATTCAGAAAATACATTTATTAAAAGATAACTATCACACTTGATTTATGCATCTTCAGAGTTATTGTTAGGATCATAAAATATAGAAAGACTACTGAAAACTATTTAAAAACATGGCATAAAGAAAAACACATAAAATACTATAGTTTTCACTGTGAAGTATCTTGCTTGCTTAGTTGCTTCAGTGGTGTCGAATGCTTTGCAACCCCATGGACTGTAGCCCACCAAGCTCCTCTGTCCATGAGATTTCCCAGGCAAGAATACTGAAGTGGGTTGTCATTTTGTTAATTTATCATTCACTTTGAAGATAAAATTCACTTACTCAACAAATATTTATAGCTTAGTGCCAATTGTGTGCTAGTTTCTATTCTAGGGGTTTAAGCTAAATCATGGATCAAAACAAATATCCTTGTGAGATTATTATCTTGCTAGATACCTGAGTATAATACCTTCAATGATTCTGGCCAGTCATGAATTTTACCATACTTTTTGCCAACTCCAGAATAAGAAAGGAGTTGCCAGAGAGTTCCTAGTCGGTAAATATATTATTATTATATCAGCTAATTGCTGTATAACTGGTATTATGGAACAAATAAGAGAAAGCACTAGCACGCATGGAAACTATTGCATCAGGCTTATAAATTATGAGATATTAAAAAGTTAAATTTTATTTCTGTGGATAGTTAAAGCCACTCATTAATTCAGCTAATACTTATTGAGTATCCACTATGCTCCTACCATTGTTCTAGCTTCTTCAAATCTGTCATTGAAAAAGCAGACAACATTCTATCCCTACTGAAGTTTATAGTCCGATGCAAGATAGATATATATGTGGATCCTATCTCCCTGAGGGGCTTTTGAGAAAGAAATAGGAAAATGAAACTACAGAAACTAATTAACACTTGGCATGAAGTTGATGTTCACTAAATGGTAGACAAAAAATAATCTTCATGTAAATTAAATACGTGTTATTATCGAGGAAATTTATTTACTACAACTACTTGTGTACTGTCAAGATTAATAGTTTTATTGGTCATGAGTTTAAGATAATAAATTTATTTAAATTTTAATTAATTTTTTAAATTATTTAATTTATTTTATTTATTTTATTTAATTTATTTAATTTTTTAATGGTATTTATTTATTTATTTTATTTATTTAATTTATTTAAATTTTATTAATGGTATCAGTGCAAAGCAGGGAGATAGCAGGTGAATTCATAAAAAAAACCAGATTTCAACATTTTGAAGTTATATGAAACTAAAGTACTTCACCAATTGGGAACCTTGTGAATGGCAGCCTTTTTCTCATTATGCAGTTGGCAGGTGATGACTGAGCAGAATGCATGGTGAGATTGCCAATCAGTAACAATGCAGGCAATGTAACACTATATCCAGTAAGATACCAATTCTGCAAAGCAAATCATTAAGAGAATGTGCTTCTGGTAGAAATTGTGTTTATATTGTCCAGGAGATTGAAAAAGACCACTACACAATTGTAGGCTGCTTAACACCAGCTCTCCATAGGTGAAAGAAAAGCTCTAAATTATAGTATTTGCAAATTCCTTCAGAGCTCTGATTTCATACTGCTAAATTATTATAATGATTTATTTATTCAGCATCACTAGAAAATAAAGCAAGATTACTGTTGAATCATAGATACACTTAAAATATTTCACATTTGAAGAAAGATACAAAATACATAATACAATGAACCAATTCGTGTATTTATGTCCCCAAAAGAAAAATGTTAACTTTTTGTCATATTTCCTTCAGATAAGGTTTTAAAAACTGTGTTCTCATAAAATAAATATAAAAATTAGTTAAAGAACATTCAGAATAAACATTAACTGCCCCTGAAAAATTTCTGAAAAGGACAAAAATTTTAAGATTTTTTAATGTAAAAATAATTCAAAACTTTAAAAGAATGAAGCAACACCAGATGATGTTTATCTTTACTTTTGAGTCAAAAGTATTAGAAAAAAGCTACTTTTCACTTTCTACATATGTGTGTGTGTGTGTGTGTGTGTGTGTGTGTGTGTGTGTTGAAATATATCTATAAAATAACTTCTGACATTAGCTGCTTAGAGACTGGCCAAACTTCAAAGTTAAGGACACACTCCTCCAAAAGATGCCCTTGCAAGTGCAGAGATCCCCAAGCCACACTTCTCACTTGCAGGCTGCAATGTCACAAGTTTCCAATATCAGCTCAGATTTGATAATTAACTGGGATGACTCATAGAACTCATGAAAGTGATATGATTACAGGCACCCTCATTCCATGATGTCTCCCTTTATTGCTTGTAAAAGACATTCTTCGTTTTTACAAATTGAGGTTTCAGGCAATCCTGCATCCTGTGTTTACTGGCACCATTTTCCCAGCATTTGCTCACCTCATGTCTCTATGTCATATTTTGGTAATTCTCATAATATTTCATGCTTTTCCATTATTATTGTTAGGGAAACACAATGGCTGAAACCACTCACCCTGGCCAAGCACCACAGTAATCATTCATGTGATTTATTTCATGACAGGAGATCCTGGTAAGGCACACAGAACTAACAAACCACCACCACCTGAAGAATTCTGGAAAGGTCAAAAGGAGATGCTGCATGTCCTACTGACTTCCCAGAATCTGCCTCGTTGGAATTCATTTTGGCTGAGCAATGCATGAGCCACCCAGAGTCAGAATGATTGGCCAGGGACAACCCAGAAACTCATCCAATTGCCGTAAAACCCGAGACTGCCCTGAGACTGCAAGCCACAAGCTAGAAAAGTTCCCTTGGGTTCCCTTACCCTCCTGCTCTCTACCCAGGGGCCCCTTCCTATTAAAATCTCTTGCTTTGTCAACATGTGTGTTGACAAATTCATTTCTGAATGTTAGATAAGAGCCCAATCTTAGGCCCCAGAAGGGGTCCCCTTTCCTGCAACATTATTATATTTGTTATGGTGATATGTGATGAGTGATTTTTGATGTTACTGTTACAACTCACTGAAGGCTCAGATGATGGTCAGCATTTTTTAGAATAAAGTATTTTTAATCAAGGTATGTACATTTTTTAGACATAATGCTATTGCTCATTTAATAGACTACAGTATAGTATAAATGCACCTTTTTATATGCACTGGGGAACCAAATAATTTGTGACTCACTTTACTAGGATATTCACTTTATTGCATTGGTCTGAAACTGAACCTACAGTTTTTCTTAGGTAAGCCTGTACAAGAGTATTATAGCAAAAGGATAAATAGCAATATATTGAAAGATCCCAAAAAGGAAACTTCCATTGTCCTCTGCCTGTGGAGTCAGGACTTATTACCTTCCTGGCACATCCATGCACAACAATATACAGATTATTGCCAACTAGTAAAGCTCACTCAAGCTTTGCTTCTTAGAATTTTTATTGGGGTTTCATTACATAGGCATGATTGATTTAATCATTTTCTGTAAAACTAGGCTCAATCTCTGGCTATCCTCTCCTACCTGGAGAATGGGCTGATATGGTTTGGTTCTTACCTCTGACCTTTTAATATTGTGACTGGTCTTTCTGGCTTGGCTAGTCTCTATCTTGAGTCATCTCATTAGCTCACACCAACTAGGGACCTCCTATTAGTTACTTCCTTAGCATAAGCTTATCATCAGGACCCACTGTGAATAACAAAAATATTCATATTACTAAAGGAATTCCAAGGCTTTAGAGGTTACCTCTCAGGAATTGGTAACAAAGGGCAGATAAGTTCTTTATCATGTAGGGATTTACTATGATTTTTTTCTTCAGTCAACAAACTGGAGTTCAATACCATGTTAACTATTGTTATTGTGGATTGAGTATTGAGAAAATTAGAAAGACTCTCTTCTACAAAGGCTATTTATAGTATAAAAGCTCTGCCTAGGAAGTCTATGGCACCCAATCTGTGCTTCAAGGTGATGGAAAAGAAAGAATGTGATATTCAAGTCAGAGTCTATTGGTTCAAGACTAATTCTGCTCTATACAAATAGGATGAGCACTGTGCTAAGTCCCTTCAGTCATGTCTGACTCTTTGAAAACCTATGAACTATAGCCTGTCAGGCTCCTCTGTCCATGGGGATTCTCCAGGCAAGAACATAGGAGTGGGTTGCCATGCCCTCCTCGAGGGGATCTTCTTGACCCAGAGATCGAACCCATGTCTTTTAAATCTCCTGTATTTGCAGGTGGTTTTTTTTTTTTTTTTTTAACCACTAGTGCCACCTGAATAGGGTGGTAACAGGATGGCTTTTCTGGATCTCAACTGACTATAATGAAATAGATATAATAATAATTCCTGCTTTGCTTAAACAACAGATCAGATCAGTCACTCAGTAGAGTCCGACTCTTTGTGACCCCATGAATCGCAGCACACCAGGCCTCCCTGTCCATCACCAACTCCCAGAGTTCACTCAGACTCATGTCCATCAAGTCAGTGATGCCATCCAGCCATCTCATCCTCTGTTGTCCCCTTCTCCTCTTGCCCCCAATCCCTCCCAGCATCAGAGTCTTTTCCAACAAGTCAACTCTTCACATGAGGTGGCCAAAGTACTGGAATTTCAGCTTTAGCATCATTCCTTCCAAAGAAATCCCAGGGCTGATCTCCTTTAGAGTGGACTGGTTGGATCTCCTTGCAGTCCAAGGGACTCTCAAGAGTCTTCTCCAACACCACAGTTCAAAAGCATCAATTCTTTGGCACTCAGCCTTCTTCACAGTCCAACTCTCACATCCATACATGACCACTGGAAAAACCATAGCCTTGACTAGACGGACCTTTGTTGGCAAAGTAATGTCTCTGCTTTTGAATATGCTATCTAGTTGGTCATAAGTTTCCTTCCAAGGAGTAAGTGTCTTTTAATTTCATGGCTGCAGTCACCATCTGTAGTGATTTTGGAGCCCAGAAAAATAAAGTCTGACACTGTTTCCACTGTTTCCCCATCTATTTCCCATGAAGTGATGGGACCGGATGCCATAAGTTTACATAAAATTGCTCTTTGCCTGGAAAATCCCATAGACAGAGGAGCCTGGTAGGCTGCAGTCCATGGGGTCTCGAAGAGTCAGACACCACTGAGTGACTTCACTTTCACTTTTCACTTTCATGCGTTGGAGAAGGAAAAGGTAACCCACTCTCTTAGGGGAAGCACACTGATTGAAACCGCCCACCCTGGCCAGGCATCACAGTAACCATTTCCATGAGTTGTTTTATGACAGGAAATACTGATAAGGAATACGGAACTAATAAGCCACCACCAACCAGAAGAGTTGGGGAAAGGTCGAAAGGAAACACCGCGTGTCCGTCCACTTCCCAGAATCCCTCTCGCTAGCACCCATCTTGGCTGAGCTATGTGTGCACCACCAGGAAAGACTCTGAATTAGAATGATTGGCCAAAGACCACCCGCAAACTAATCCCATCACCATAAAACCCGAGACTTCAAGCTATGTGGCAGAGCACATTTCCTGGGTTCCCTTACCCTACTCCTGTCCACCTGGGTGCCCTTTCCCAATAAAATCTCTTGCTTTTGTCAGCACATTTGTCTCTTTGGACAATTCATTTCCAAGAGTTAGACAAGAGCCCAGTTTCGGGCCCTGGAAGGGGTGTTCTCCAGTGTTCGGGCCCTGGAAGGGGTGTTCTCCAGTGTTCTTGCCTGGAGAATCCCAGGGATGGCAGAACTTGGTGGGCTGCCATCTATGGGGTCGCACAGAGTCAAACACGACTGAAGCAACTTAGCATCAGCAGCAGCAGCTAATAGAAGTGGAAATAAAATTATAAAACTCTTCATACATGTTATTTCTAAGTCATAGCTCTACTGTGTTTTACCTGTAACTGGATGAAACTTTTAAGGAGTTTAGGAATATGTAGATGCCTTGGCTGCGACAGCACGCAGAGCGTGGCTGAGAGGAGCTACTCCACATCCGAGGTCAGGGGTGGCGGCCAAAAGGAGTTACCCCACGTCCAAGGAGCGGTGGCTGCACGAGCGCCGGAGGGCCTAGAGGAGCTATTCCACATTCAAGGTCACGAGGGGCGGCTGTGAGGAGATACCCCTCGTCCAAGGTAAGGAACAGTAGCTGTGCTTTGCTGGAGCAGCCGTGAAGAGATACCCCACATCCAAGGTAAGAGAAACCCAGGTAAGATGGTAGGTGTTGCAAGAGGGCATCAGTGGGCAGACACACTGAAACCATAATCACAGAAAACTAGTCAATCTAATCACACTAGGACCACAGCCTTGTCTAACTCAGTGAAAATAAGCCATGCCCTGTGGGGCCACCCAAGATGGGCAGGCATGATGGAGAGGTCGGACACAATGTGGTCCACTGGAGAAGGGAATGGCAAACCACTTCAGTATTCTTGCCTTGAGAACCCATGAACAGTATGAAAAGGCAAAATGATAGGATACTGAAAAAGGAACTTCCCAGGTCAGTAGGTTCCCAATATGCTACTGGAGATCAGTGGAGAAATAACTCCACAAAGAAGGAAGGGATGGAGACAAAGCAAAAACAACACTCAGTTGTGGATGTGACTGGTGATAGAAGCAAGGTCCGATGCTGTAAAGAGCAATAATGCATAGGAATCTGGAATGTCAGGTCCATGAATCAAGGCAAATTGGAACTGCTCAAAGAGGAGATGCCAAGAGTGAATGTCGACATTCTAGGAATCAGTGAACTCAAATGGACTGGAATGGGTGAATTTAAATCAGATAACCATTATATCTACTACTGTGGGCAGGAATCCCTTAGAAAAAATGGAGTAGCCATCATGGTCAACAAAAGAGTCCAAAATGCAGTACTTGGATGCAATCTCAAAAATGACAGAATGATCTCTGTTCATTTCCAAGGCAAACCATTCAATATCACAGTAATCCAAGTCTATGCCCCAACCAGTAATGCAGAAGAAGCTGAAGTTGAATGGTTCTATGAAGACCTACAAGGCCTTTTAGAACTAACACCCAAAACAGATGTCCTTTTCATTATAGGTGACTGGAATGCGAAAGTAGGAAGTCAAGAAACACCTGGAGTAACAGACAAATTTGGCCTTGGAATATGGAATGAAGCAGGAAAAAGACTAATAGAGTTTTGCCAAGAAAATGCACTGCTCATAGCAAACACCCTCTTCCAACAACACAAGAGAAGACTTTACACATGTACATCAACAGATGGTCAACTCTGAAATCAGATTGCTTATATTTTTGCTGCCAAAGATGGAGAAGCTCTACATAGTCAACAAAAACAAGACCGGGAGCTGACTGTGGCTCAGATCATGAACTCCATATTGCCAAATTCAGACTTAAATTGAAGAAAGTAGGGAAAACCACTGGACCATTCAGGTATGACCTAAATCAAATCCCTTATGATTATAGAGTGGAAGTGAGAAATAGATTTAAGGGACTAGATCTGACAGAGTGCCTGATGAACTATGGATGGAGGTTTGTGACATTATATAGGAGACAGGGATCAAGATCATCCCCATGGAAAAGAAATGCAAAAAAGCAAAATGGCTGTCTGGGGAGGCCTTACAAATAGCTGTGAAAAGAAGAGAAGTGAAAAGCAAAGGAGAAAAGGAAAGATATAAGCATCTGAATGCAGAGTTCCAAAGAATAGCAAGGAGAGATAAGAAAGCCTTCCTCAGCAATCAGTGCAAAGAAATAGAGGAAAACAACAGAATGGGAAAGACTAGAAATCTCTTCAAGAAAGTTAAAGATACCAAGGGAACACTTCATTCAAAGATGGGCTCGATAAAGGACAGAAATGGTATGGACCTAACAGAAGCAGAAGATATTAAGAAGAGGTGGCAAGAATACAGAGGAACTTTTTGTACAGAGGAACTGTACAAAAAGATCTTCATGACCAAGATAATCACGATGGTGTGATCACTGACCTAGAGCCAGACATCCTGGAATGTGAAGTCAAGTGGGCTATAGAAGTGTCACTATGAACAAAGCTAGTGGAGGTGATAGAATTCCAGTTGAGCTATTTCAAATCCTGAAAGATGATGCTGTGAAAGTGCTGCACTCAATATGCCAGCAAATTTGGAAAACTCAGCAGTGGCCACAGGACTGGAAAAGGTCAGTTTTCATTCCAATCCCAAAGAAAGGCAATGCCAAAGAATGCTCAAGCTACCACACAATTGCACTCATCTCACATGCTAGTAAAGTAATGCTCAAAATTCTCCAAGCCAGGCTTCAGCAATACATGAACTATGAAATTCCAGATGTTCAAGCTGGTTTTAGAAAAGGCAGAGGAACCAGAGACCAAATTGGCAACATCCACTGGATCATCGAAAAAGCAAGAGAGTTCCAGAAAAATAATCTATTTCTGCTTTATTGACTATGCCAAAGCCTTTGACTGTGTGTATCACAATAAACTGTGGATAATTCTGAAAGAGATGGGCATACCAGACCACCTGACGTGCCTCTTGAGAAAACTGTATGCAGGTCAGGAAGCAACAGTTAGAAATGGACATGGAACAACAGGCTGGTTCCAAATAGGAAAAGGAGTACGTCAAGACTGTATATTGTCGCCCTGCTTATTTAACTTCTATGCAGAGTATATGAGAAATGCTGGGCTGGAAGAAACACAAGCTGGAATCAAGATTGCCAGGAGAAATATCAATAACCTCAGATATGCAGATGACACCACCCTTATGGCAGAAAGTGAAGAGGAACTCAAAAGCCTCTTGATGAAAGTGAAAGTGGAGAGTGAAAAAGTTGGCTTAAAGCTCAACATTCAGAAAACGAAGATCATGGCATCTGGTCCCATCACTTCATGGGAATTAGATGGGAAAACAGTGGAAACAGTGTCAGACTTTATTTATTTATTTATTTTTTTGTGCTCCAAAATCACTGCAGATGGTGACTGCAGCCATGAAAGTAAAAGACGCTTACTCCTTGGTAGGAAACTTATGACCAACCTAGATAGCATATTCAAAAGCAGAGACATTACTTTGCCAACAAAGGTCCTGTCTAGTCAAGGCTATGGTTTTCCTGTGGTCATGTATGGATGTGAGAGTTGGACTGTGAAGAAAGCTGAGCACCGAAGAATTGATTCCTTTGTACTGTGGTGTTGGAGAAGACTCTTGAGAGTCCCTTGGACTGCAAGGAGATCCAACCAGTCCATTCTGAAGGAGATCAGTCCTGGGATTTCTTTGGAAGGAACGATGCTAAAGCTGAAACTCCAGTACTTTGGTCTCCTCATGCGAAGAATTGACTTGTTGGAAAAGACTCTGATGCTGGGAGGGATAGGGACAGGAGGAGAAGGGGACGACAGAGGATGAGATGGCTGGATGGCATCAGTGACTCGATGGACGTGAGTCTGGGTGAACTCCAGGAGTTGCTGATGGACAGGGTGGCCTGGCTTGCTGGGATTCATGGGGTCGCAAAGAGTCGGACACGACTGAGCGACTGAACTGAACTGAACTGAACTGAGATGCCCTGTGACCACAATGTCTGACAGATTTACTTAAATTTACACATTCTTTTAAACAAACCTGACAGGAAATTGTCAGGAAAGATATCTGCATTTTTCCAGTTAAGAAAAGTCAAGAAAGAAAGATTAAGTACTTTATTTGAGTTCACATAAGTGACTATCAGAGCCTATTTAGGTTGTGCTTTTCCAAATGACCTGTCTAAATTGTGGAGTTGAACTATGTAATACCTAAAAATCTTTCCAGCGCTACAATTCCATGACTTTTTTTCCCTCATAAGTGGGTTACAGACTGTGTGATCAAAACATACTAGTGGCCAGCTGACCTAAGCAGAATAGACGGACAATGTGCTGGGAGGATTGGGAAATGATATACTGGTCTGAAAGCAAATAATGTAGTTGCTTTTCATAGGAAGTTGAGAGTACTATTTAAGAAAGTTATTTTAGCTATTAATGGAGGCTGGGTTATGTATGGTTGTTGTTGTTTAGTTGTTCAGTCATGTCCAACTCTTGCAACCCCAGGGACTATAGCCTGCCAGGCTCCTCTGTTCATGGGAATTCCCAGGTAAGAATATTGCAGTGAGTAGCTGTTTTCTTCTCCAGGGGATCCTCCCAATCCAGAAATTTAACCCAAGTCTCCTGCATTTGCAGGCAGATTCTACTTCAGAGCCAGCAGGAAAGATATGTTATGGTAAAAAGGTATATTACAATCTCAATTATTTAACATAACAAAAAATTCATTTTTCATTCATGCTACAAACAGAACAGCAGAAGTCCCACTCATATTTGATACTCAGGAGCACAGATTTTACAGAAGCTTAATCTTGATTCAAGTTTTCATGGAAAGGGAAGGCAGAAAATCGTGAAGTTGCTTGTAAAATTTCTGCTTTGACCATTAGTTTAGTTTCAGAGGAGCAACAATGAATTCTACTGTATGTCCAGAAAAAGGAAACCTGAACATATTTAACTGGACATAAACAGCTGCAATGACTACTACGGTCACCTTCTTTTTGTCTGTATGATACTTTAATCACTTGCTTACACAATACTCTCTTAATAATGACAATAAAAATCTACACTGGTGATGGCTCAGAAATAAGCAGACAACCTAAATATAATTTTCATATAGTGCTTTAAAACCTACCTATTTCCATTTCACTAGTGTCCTCCTAGAACATAAATTAGTTTATCTGATGACATACTCCAAACAGAGACAGACATTTAATGCCTTGACTCAAATAAATTAGCGATATGAGAATTTTGACATTAGATTTTTACAACCAAAGTAATATTTTGAGACAAAAACTGGTCATATCCATATAGAAGAACCATTTCATTTAAGGTCTAGGAAAGATATGAAAACAGTAAAGAAAAACCATTTCTCTATTCTCTTTCACATACACACTTATATAAATACAAGTACTAGAAGAGCCATATACTTTATTGCCCAAACCAGGGCTTTTGAAGAGTGAAAGGAAATACAATAAGTTACAATAGGACAACAAGTATAAAGTAGGACTGTTCTATATAAAGTGGAATGTATTATCACCCTAAAAGAAGTTCAGAGAGAAACTATGTCTATCATTGAAAAATGCGTTAGTTTTTCCTTTTCCTTCTAGGCCATAAATATATACATATAGTAGTTCCAGCTGACAATGCACTTGTTCATTTGTTTATTCATTTGTTGATCATTTATGTATATACTTCATGCCAGGCTTTTTTCTACTACTGAAGATATAAGAATTAATTTGGTTTAAATCAAAATTGCAAAATAGAATTACAGGCTCACAAACAATTAACAGTTAAGAAGAATTCACCTGATATGTTTTTGTGATGCCTAAATGTACCAGGTGAAGATGTCATAATTTTGTAGGCAGCTCTAAAAAAATTTCCCAAACCTTGAGGTTAAATTATTTACTTCAGTTTAAAATTTCATTTTCTGTATAGATTTGAATTTAAATATATATGTACATATAATATAAATTTTATGCTTAAAGCTAATATAAATAAGTTAAATTTTCATCTACAACTTTTACTTAGTGATCCAAGTTTCATCAAATGACTTTTCCTCAGAGCTATCTGAGAGGCTGTCTCCAGGGCTCTAGACCTCAGTTGATGTCGATTATTTTGTGACCCACATAGACTATAGCCCGCTAGACTTCTCTGTTCTTAGAATTTCCAAGGCAAGACTACTGAAGTGGTTGTCGTTGCCTTCTCCAGGAGATCTCAAGCCAGGGATAGAATCTGTTTCTCCTGTGTGGCAGGTGGATTCTTTACCACTGAGCCAACTTGGAAGCCTGAAGATCTCAGTAGGACAAGAATAAAACTCAACTTACAACTCTTAAATTGCACATTTTTATGTGTGTGTTTGTTTGTTGTTTTTGTTACAGTTGACAAAATGTATCACATTTGGACTTGAAATGTAATAACATGAAGTCTTTAAGGTCAACTTTTCCAGCTCTAACAGTCTTAAGTCTATGATATATTTTTGCTTTGTCTTTTTTTCTTTTAGAGAAAATGTAACATTTCTTTTTAAAATATTTCTAATTATTTCTGGACAAATCAGTAAGACCTGGTATTATTTGAGGTAATGAATATTTAAAGCAATATTACTCTTTTAAAAATAAGAAAATCAATTTTTGAAAAAAATTGTGAGATTAAAAAGTTATGTGATTTTAAATTCTAAAATGACATGGTAATTTGGTATACAGAGTTTAGTGTGTTCTGATGGATAAAATATTTTAATCACAAATCAATTTCATTTATGAAAATAATTTAAAAATTATATAAAATATAGTAAAGATAAATCCAAACACAATAACTATATTCTGTGACTCCCTAAAAAATAAATAATATGTATGTTAATAGCTAATCTAAATGACAATGATAGCTTGATTACTCATCCAGGACTTTCTGCACTTAAGAAACTTGAAACCAAGGGACCCAGCAAGTATGTACAAAATTTCTAGCATAAGAGATTCTCACAAATACAGCTTACAGTGCAAGCTAAATGTTAAATAGCACATGAGGAAACACCTCATGAGAGCAGACACAACAGATAATTTTAACTTTTATCTCAAACTATCATTTAATATAAACCTGAGATGTTACAAATATATTTTCATGATAGTCACTAAGGTGCTTTGCAGAGATAAGTAACAGGAGAGATAGTATTTTTTTCCAGCAACAAAGCATTCAAAAAGCTTGACAAGGAACAGAGACACAGGTAAGTCAGAAGTATCTGTGGCATGTTGTCCTTTAGTCACTAAGCCATGTCTGACTCTTTTGTGACCCCATGGACTGAAGCCCACCAGACTCCTCTGTCCATGGGATTTTCCAGTCAAGAATACTGGAGTGGTAGCCATTTCCTTCTTCAAGGGATCTTACAACTCAGGGATCAAACTCTTGTCTCCTGCATTGGCAGGCAAGTTTTTTTTTTACCATCGAGCCACCAGGGAAGCCCATCTATGACACAGAACTGCATAAAATGTCAGACCAAGTAGAGGTCAATGAAATGAGAAAGAAAACAAAGGGACAAAGGGAAGGAAAAAAGATGGTGTTCTGTTCCTTACTGCAAAGAGAAAACAAAAGGAAACTACAGATGTAGAGACTATGAATTCTAAAAAGTACCAAAAGGATATGATAAGAAAGACAGTGGTATGTCTGTCAAAGACAACAAATGCTGTCTCTGAAAGTACTAACACAGATGCAGAGAAGAGTGAATGGGAAAGTGATAAAGACCAAATTCTCTTAAAAATGCAAGACAAGGTAGGCCACAGAGAAAATTCCAGATGAAGATGAATAGAAACAGAAAAAAGTCACATTTCCTTTATCATTAAAACTTTTTTGGATTGCATCAAACTATCAAATGTTTGCAATTCCTCTTCTTCCTTTATCCCACTTTCACTTTCACAAGCTCTTGAGTCAAATGAGCATTTTATTTTCCCTGGCATCACGTCATCTTCCTTATCCTTTCCTTCTCCTTTCCTTACAACTGTTATTTCTTAAAGAGATTCAGGGCCAGTCAGCATTGCTTTAATGCAGTAAATCCTCAATTTTCTGAGTAAAAATCTGAGAGATATTAAAATGAAAGTGTAAGTTGAAGTATAATATACTAACAGGGAGGCTGTCTTCCATATTTTAACATTAAAGTGAAAGTTGCTCAGTCATATCTGACTCTTTGTGACCCCATCGACTATAAAGTCCATGAAATTTTCTAGGGCAGAATACTGGAGCGGGTAGCTTATCCCTTCTCCAGGGGATTTACTAACCCAGGGACTGAACCCAGATCTCCTGCATTGAAGATGGATTCTTTACCAGCTGAGCCACAAGGGAAGCCCAAGAAGACTGGAGTGGGTAGCCTATCCCTTCTCCAGCAGATCTTCCTGATGCAGGAATTGAACCGGGGTCTCCTGCTTTGCAGGTGGATTCTTTACCAACTGACATGAATACAATCACAAAACAAGCAGAGGCAGACCATTCCAATAGTGTGGCTATTATGACAGATTATGACTGTTTTCTTAGTATTAGAAACAAAATTCAGCTGGTACACATGGATTTGAGCATCATTACATTACATTTGGTGACCTGTCTTATGTAACACTCAAGAGGACATACTCTAACACTTTCTGTGCTCTTAGACTCTGATAAACTGAGAAAAGGAGTATTGGAGGAAATCTACCTAGAATATGTGTGCATATTTTTAAAAATTTACTGAGCTTCCCTGGTGGCTTAGATGGTAGAGTTATTGTAATCATACATAATGGCCTACCTCAGGGAGGCCTGGTCCTCTGCTTGAAGAGATTAACACATCCTTTCCCTGAGGTTGGCCATTCCAGAAGATACGGCCTTTACACACTCAACTTCTCCCCTTCTCTGCTGTATATAAGAATCTGGTATCCATCAGACTTCCCTGAAGGCTCAGATGGTAAAGAATCTCCTGCATTGCAGGAGACCTGGGTTTGATTCCTGGGTTGGGAAGATATCCTGGACATGGAAATGGCAACCCACTCCACTATTCTTGCCTGGAGAGTTCCATGGACAGAGGAGCCTTGTGGGCTATAGTCCACGGGGCGACAGAGTCAGACATAGCTGAGAGTCTTTCACATCCAGACCCCAACAAGTTGGTTATTTTAAAATTATCAGTTTGCCATCTTCTTGCTCATCTGGCTTTCCCAATAAAGTTGTATTCTTTGCCTCAACAAATCGTCTCTTCATTAACTGGCCTGTTGTGCAGCAAGCCGACTGAGCTTGGACTCGGTAACATTTTTTTTTTTTTTAACAGATAAACATTTATATTTTGTTAATCCTTAGCAAGGATTGTGTTTAACTCATAGGTGTCTCATTTCAGGGAGCTTAGCCTGTTCCCCTGAAGGCCTGGGGTCTTCTACTGTTGCCTAGAAGTTGCATTGTAAGAGTTGTTCCATATTTGATGTATTTTTGATGTATTTGTGGGGAGGCTGGTGATCTCTCTGTCTTATTTCTCCACCATCTTCTTCCCCCCTGGACTCAGTAACATTTTTAATAGATTCCTAAATCTCTGCTCAGGGTCTTGTTAAAAGGACAGTAGAGCCTTTTTGTTTTCACTAAAGGTTATCTTCAAAATTTAGATTTACAGAAAACTAATTAGAATTAGTTGTTGGATATTGTGGCTCTTAATATATATCACTATGTGTCCTGTTTCTCTCTGTCTTTTGTGTTGTACTGTACTATATCAAGGACAGAAATCTCAGGGTAGAACACAGGTATAAGTCTTATATATCTGTGAAGGGGTTCAGAGCAAGCTACCCCAAAATGTGACATGTTGGATTACAGGTGAAGATGTTGAAGGCCCAAAAGATACAGGAAGAGCTTTGTATCCCCCCTTCAACTGCCTGAAAGAATTGTGATAGGTGGTCTGGTTCATAAAAAGTTATTGCTAAAGATAACTTTCATCTGAATGACCTATCTGTATGCCAGGGTTAACATCTAATTCCCAAACATGTGTTTATTTCACTGTCTTGTGAATTAGCCTTCCTCCCCTTTGTAGCCCCACAGCCTTATCCCACTCCTTAGCTCAAGAGAGCACATAGGCTCCAACTGCCTGACTTCCATTGTGTCTCATATTTTAATGGGACCTCATATGCAAGTATCTAATTATTTTTCTCCTGTTAATCTGTTTTATGATAAATTGACTATTAGACCACCCAAAGAACCAAGAAGGGCAGAGGAAACACTTTCCTCCCTGAACACCTATTTTTTGAACCTACTCCATAAGTTGATGAGTTTGTGGGTCACCAATAATACTGGCAGAAAGTGAAGAGGAACTAAAAAGTCTCTTGATGAAAGTGAAAGAGGAGAGTGAAAAAGCTGGCTTAAAGCTCAACATTCAGAAATCTAAGATCATGGCATCTGGTCCCATTACTTCATGGGAAATAGATGGGGAAAGAGTGGAAACAGTGTCAGACTTTATTTTTTGGGACTCCAAAATCTCTGCAGATGGTGATTGCAGCCATGAAATTAAAAAATGGTTGCTCCTTGGAAGGAAAGTTATGACCAACCTAGATAGCATATTGAAAAGCAGAGATATTACTTTGCCAACAAAGGTCCATGTAGTCAAGGCTATGGTTTTTCCAGTGGTCATGTATAAATGTGAGAGTTGGACTGTGAAGAAAGCTGAGCGCCGAAGAATTGATGCTTTTGAACTGTGGTGTTGGAGAAGACTCTTGAGAGTCCCTTGGACTGCAAGGAGATCCAACCAGTCCATTCTGAAGGAGATCAGCCCTGGGATTTCTTTGGAAGGACTGATGCCAAAGCTGAAACTCCAGTACTTTGGCCACTTCATGTGAAGAGTTGACTCATTGGAAAAGACTGTGATGCTGGGAGCAATTGGGGGCAGGAGGAGAAGGGGACAACAGAGGATGAGATGGCTGGATGGCATCACCAACTCGATGGACATGAGTTTGAGTGAACTCTGGGAGTTGGTGATGGACAGGGAGGCCTGGTATGCTGCGATTCATGAGGTTGCAAAGAGCCGGACATGACTGAGTGACTGAACTGACTGACTAGTAATACTGGATAACAGCAACAAAGGTCTCCTTCTGGCTCAATTTTGTATTCCAAAAGTTTGGCTTGGATCCAGAAAGAGTGTTCTTTTCAGTTTTTTGTATGCCTGGAGTGGGTTGGAGGGAGACTGTCAGATCTGTGGTTGGAGGTTAGGTTGGGGCCAACAATTTGTAGACAGCTGGGAAGAAATGTGGGAAGCCTGGAAACTCCATTTGTGGCTGTTATCTTACTGATTATTGTCAGCTCTCTGGGATTTCTTTTGAGTAAAAATAAAGGGTCTCAGCCTATAAAGACTCTTATTTCACTTCTGTTGCCTTTGCTTACTTCCTATAGCAGTGTTCTTGTTTTTTTTTTTTTTTCCCCTTGGCTATTTTTGGGTACAGTGGCTGCATTTTTGGTGTGATTTTGGGAAAAAGTATTAAGTCCAAAAATAATTACTATGTTTTCCATGAACAACTGTGAAATATTGCCTGGTTCTTTAGTGTTCTATTTATCAGGTTTAAGAAATTCTTTTGGGGGGAATTTCCTGATTATCTAATGGCTGGGCCTCCAAGAAGGTTCAATCCTAGGTTGGAGAACTAAGATCACACAAGTCATGTGGTGCAGGCAAAAATACTTATTAAAAAAAGGAAACTCCTTTATTCTTTTTCTTGTTACCTATAACTTACAAAAATTTAGTAGATTATAATTTTGTAAACAGAAATGAAACATTTTCTTTTCTTTCTGCCTGATCACTCTAGAATTCAGAAACTCTCATTAAGTATTCTTACATGGCAATATAGTTATTTGCATAAATTCAGTGAGAATCTGTTCTTGTAACAGAACATAATTGGGGAAATGGATCATATTATCAAGGCTTTAACTGCAATGCCATATTTGAGAATGATGTGCATAGAATCAGATGTGACTAGACAGTCTTAAGCAACTCAGATGGATTTTATGAGCCAATGTTTACAAAGACCTCTTGGGGAAAAACTCATCTGATACTTAGCATATAAGGATTCCAGACTTGCAAGTGACCATGGTAACTTCCTGACAGATTCAGGAAACTTAGGATATTTGGAAGTACATTGAGAAGAGAATAACTTATCCAAATCACTAATTACTGCATGCAAAGTATGATGATGAGTTCTTGGCATGGCTTCTAGAAGTCCAATCTAAGGCTCTCTATAAAAAGTTGCAGTAAAGAAAACTTAAACAGAAGCCTGTTTTCAGTTACAATTCTTGCTCAAAGATGATGATGTGCTCTTGGAGCCTGTGCTCAGTCGTGTTCGACTCCTTCTGACCTGGTGAATCAGAGGTGGCCAGTTTGTCTTTCCATAGGATTCTCCATGCAAGAATACTGGAGTGAGTTGCCATTTCCTTCTCCAGGGGATCCTTCTGACTCAGGGATCAAACCCTCATCTCTTGCATCTTCTGCATTGGCAAATGGAATCTTTACTGCTGAGCCATTGCACTTACTTAAATATTTAGGACAAATTTAATAAAACTAGACTTTGTAATAAAAACTTTGTAACAAAAATCATCTTACTTTGATTATCTTTGAATAAATGAGAGTTATAGTAGAGAGAAATTTTGTTTCAATGAAACTATAATCCACCATGTGGCTTATCAGATTTTAGTCCTGTGCACTGTCTTTGAGCTATTTTTCAACTCTTTGTAAATTGGATCCTGCTATTTTGAGCATTTTCCCCAGTAATTTGTCAATAACTCATGTTTCCAGTTTTTCTCCCCCCCTTCCTGTCTTGGTGTCACTGAAAACTAAAAACTGTTCAGATCTTTATGGAGACTCTACGTTGTGCAGTCACTGTTACTTTTCCAAAGCCCTGCAAGCTGGACAACTTGACATAATTTCAAAGAACATACATCACAATAGTTTGGAGCAGTTGGTAAGTTCACCAGAATCCCTAAAGTTTTCATTCTTTGTGCCTTAAAATAACTATGATGATGACACTGAGATCTATGCTGTAATGGAGAGCACTCAGACTACAAACTGGGGAATCCACCAGATTGCCATTGCTGTCCTCTCTCCACCATCTACAAACACATTGACCCTACTCTTCTCAACTCTACACTCTGGACTCTGAAACTAGCCTTTATCAACTGCTCCAACCACTGTTCTTTCTTAAAAATCTTTTGTTTCCATAGAAATTCCATTCACTGGTGTTTGACTGCTTCCACCATTTAGAAGCAAAATTTGATGTGTGCTGTGTCTCAACCTGCATCAATGCTTCCTTAAATGAGACACAATCATTTAACTAGATTAATTTACCCATGTCCTGGACTGGTCTATTGGGATATGGATTAGTATCCTTCAGTTCAGTTCAGTCACTCAGTTGTGTCTGACTCCTTGCGACCTCATGGACTGCAGCATGCCAGGCCTCCCTGTCCATCACCAACTCTTGGAGCTTACTCAAACATATGTCCTTTGAGTTGGTGATGCCATACAACCATCTCCTCTTCTGTCGTCCCTTTCTCCTCCTGCCTTCAATCTGTCCCACATCAGGGTCTTTTCAAATGAGTCTGTTCTTCACATCAGGTGGCCAAAGTATTGGCATTTCAGCTTCAGCATCAGTCCTTCCAATGAATATTCAGGACTGATTTCCTTTAGCATGGACTGGTTGGATCTCCTTGTTGTCCAAGAGACTCTCAAGAGTCTTCTCCAACACCACAGTTCAAAAGCATCAATTCTTCAGCACTCAGCTTTCTTTATAGTCCAACTCTCACATCCATATGTGAC
Source organism: Bos indicus x Bos taurus (assembly GCF_003369695.1). Lineage (NCBI taxonomy): Eukaryota > Metazoa > Chordata > Mammalia > Artiodactyla > Bovidae > Bos > Bos indicus x Bos taurus. The sequence continues at coordinate 101,340,495 of NC_040076.1, forward strand.
TACTGGAAAAACCAAAGCTTTGACTAGACAGACCTCTGTTGGCAAAGTAATGTCTCTGCTTTTTAATATGCTGTCTAGATTGGTCATAACTTTTCTCCCAAGGAGCAAGTGTCTTTTAATTTCATGGCTGCAGTCACCATCTGCAGTGATTTTGAAGCTCAAGAAAATGAAGTTTGTCACTGCTTCCATTGTTTCCCCATCTATTTGCCATGAAGTGATGGGACCAGATATCATGATCTTAGTTTTCTGAATATTGTGTTTTAAGCCAGCTTTTTCATTCTCCTCTTTCACTTTCATCAAGAGACTCTTTAGTTCTTCTTCACTCTCTGCCATAAAGGTGATGTCATCTGCATATCTGAGGTTACTAATATTTCTCCGGCAATATTGATTCCAGCTTGTGCTTCTTCCAGCTCAACATTTCTCATGATGTACTCTGCATATAAGTTAAATAAGCAGGGTGGTAATATAGATCCTTGGTGAACTCCTTTCCCGATTTGGAACCAGTCTGTTCCTTGTCCAGTTCTAAATGTTGCTTCCTGACCTGCATACTGATTTCTAAAGTAGCATCCTTAGGTTTGTTCTTTTCTGCTTATTCATTCTTGTTTTAATCAATGCTCTTTCCCCTTTGGTACATTTCTAACCTCACAGTTTCTAATTGAAATCTCTCTCTACTCCAACCAATATAGATTTTTTCAAAAAATAAAAGTTCTAGGGAAGTTTCAAGTGGGGGAAATGTCAGGACCCATCTGTATTCTAGGAGTTGGAAAGATGATTGTAAAGTGAAAACATCTGAGCTGCAGAAGAGGCAGAAGAATCTTATGTGAACTTCCTTTATCTGACTAAATCAGGGCCTCCTGAAAATGAAGCTGTCATGAACTTCCCTTAGAAGAAATTTCCTGTGAATTTAGCTATCCAGGAAACAGACTGTCCATTGCTATCCACATTAAAATAATAAAGTTTATGAGAACCTTCTGTAATTTCCCATGGAAGTCCTAAATTCCCCCTCTCCAGTTTTTGTTAATTCTTGAATACAAATCTTTATTTCTGGCTATTCAGCGAGTTGCTCATCTCCTGCATGTAAAATGTATAAACATAATTTTCACTTCTGTTAATCTGCTTATTGTCAATTAAGTTGCAAATTCCCAAACACTGGACCCAAGTAGGAATAGGTAAAATTTGTGCTCCCAACACATCTACATATATTTCAATGACCTCTCTTGAAGTGAAAATATTATTACAACAAATGTGTTTGTTAATCAATTGTACCTTTAATAACTTCATTGCAATATAATTTATACAGTCTGCAAGCAAAATAAGTGTTAGGTTATGACAGATTAAATTCAGTTTGAAAATGGAAGACTAATCACAAATGTTTTCTTACCTATCATTCTAAGTTTTGAATTTTAATGGCAAAGTTATTATAAAAATTACACTAATTTAAAACATAATGAAACCAGATAGCAGTGGGGAGAGGAGAAATCCCATTAGATACCTTGAAAGTTTAAAGGCATACATAATTGAATAGAGGAGAAATCATGACAGCAAAATCTAAGAAAAACAAGCTATGTACTGTCCTTTTCAAGAGAACTTAGGTAAACTATAGCCTCAGAATCAGCAAATACACAGCAGGAAGCCGAGGAATAACAGCATTCAGAATAGCTGTTCATTGGGCCTTTCCCCCTTTTCCATTCTTAAACCAACCATCAGGAAGGAATGGACTTTTCCTTAAGGTCTCACACTCTGTAGAAGAAAAGACTCCTGGTTAAAGCTCTGAGACTTGAGAGAAAAGCAAAGCAGAACTAAGCTACTTCATCAACTTGCAGTAAATCCTAACATAAAGGGAAAGCAAAAGGGTCCAGAGAAGAATGATATCAAAGGATACCCTCTCACAAATCCATTTTAATTTGGAAATGATGGATGTCACCGATTTAATTGCCCCTTGTTGTCCATGCACTCTACAGGAAGCCCTGAACTTCAAAATGCACAATCCACTTACACAAAATATACAGTCACCACCTGATGCAAAAGTGAAGCTTATAAAGGAGATAACCTCTAATGACACATTAGAGGAACATTGCTAGTTCCTTGTACAAATCAACATATTTTGCCCATTGAATGAAGAATTAAGGATCATAGGACCCTGAAGGTTAAAAATCAATATAATGCATGTGAAGGACAAAAATGAAAAATGGAGTAAGTGACACTAAGGGACACAGAAACACCTCAGGATACAAAGGTAAAATGAAAGTGTTAGTTGCTCAGTCGTGTCTGACTTTTTGTGACCCTGTGTCACCCTTTGTGACCCTACTGTAGCCCACCAGGTTTCTCTGTCCATGGAATTCTCCAGGCAAGAATACTGGAGTGGGTAGCCATTCCCTTCTCCAGGGGATCTTCTTAACCCAGGGATTGAACCTGGGTTTCCTTCACTGCAGGCAGATTCTTTATCATCTGAGCCACCAGGGAAGCCCCAAAGGAAACATAAAGATTTCTGATTATTACCACTCAATAAGATTTAAGATAAATTCATAAAACAAGGAAATGAATAATGGGAAAGGAAAATAAGAAAAATCCTGGTGAAGAAAATGATATAAAACATGGAAATAGACAAGCCAGGTAATACGTGGAGAAAGCAATGTGTTCTTCAGTACAGTGCTGGGCTTCATTTTCTAAACTTTCTATACACTAGTCTCCTATGACTCTTAAGGGGTCTGAGATTAATGTGTGGATTTTTGACTAGAAGAAATGCAAGTGATTTTTTTTCTGTTAAAAAGTCTCCCTCAAACTTACAAGTTATGGACAGTTTGGATCTAACTCACCAATCTGATGTTATCATTGCCCCTAAATCTTAACTTTTTAAATGTTCCTTGATATGGTTTTATTATGGTATTGCTTCCCTCATTAACTACTGGGTAAATAAAATCTTCAACTCATGTTTATTTTTATTTGCATGAGAATCATGTTTCTTAAACCTTTAACTGTTGTGGAGGTCACTTACTTTGATGCCCAAGTGGATTTAACCAATGACGTAAAAAAAAACAAAATGCATTTCCACAAAAGTGTACCTCGTGGGTTGCCTGAATACACGGGCAAGTCTTTTTTGACTCAGAGTAAAGCACAGAACTTTACATTTCCTGACTCTCTAGTTGTGCTTTTACTTTTTTCCTGGTGATTTTGTGTTTTGCTTTTGTGTCTAATTTGTGAGCTGATAAGTTTTTTCCATTGAGACCTGCGGTAGTTGGGAATATGGGTTTATGGTTTGCCCATTTGAAACTCTCTGTCAGATGTATGATGGTGATCTATTTATGTTGGGTGATAGAGGCCAAACATGTTTTGAGAGTTTCCTTATTTGTTATCTACTTATGAACCCAATCTCTTAAGAATGTTGCACCCCACTGGGAAGGGAAATAGGTTTTTGATATCTACCTGGTGGGTTTTGTGTTTATGGTTTACTTCTGACCTGTGACGGATGTTACAGAACTAAAACTGTAAGTTCTTTAGGAGACTGTAATTCAGAAAAGACTTTACATTTTCTGATGTAAGAGTGACATATTTTCCTATCACCAAAAGGTATTAAAATAAATTAGATGATTAGGTTTCTTAAAGTACCTCTACTCTACTTGTTTAAATAAAGATAAATTTAATGTTCCTAAAACTCACAGAAAATAAGGAAAGTGAGCTTCTAATACCTTAAGGATTCTAGACATCTTAAGAAAAGAATTCTTATGGAAACTGCAATATGAGAAGCATTTAATCATCCAAATGTTAAAACTTTGCCAAAGATCACTGTTTTATAATAATATATATAATATTTATAATAAGATAGTCCATATTATTCAATACCATGTATTGTATTTGACTTTATTTCTGCTAAAATGGTAAATTGTATTAAAGTTACTAACATAATGATTAATGTTACTCTTCACCTTTTCTGTAATTTGTCCACATAGTCATGAGGTTTCATGAGTCTCCAGGATGATTTTCTCTATTTTGTGTTAACTTTTATCATATCTTTGAGTACTTAAAATAATGATAACAATATACAAAAACACAAAAAAACAAACTTTCCCCTTTGTGAAAGACTGCTGCTGCTACTGCTGCTAATTCGCTTCAGTCATGTTTGACTCTGTGCATCCCCATAAAAGGCAGCCCACCAGGCTCCCTCGTCCCTGGGATTCTCCAAGCAAGAACACTGGAGTGGGTTGCCATTTCCTTCTCTAATACATGAAAGCAAAAAGTGAAAGTGAAGTCTCTCAGTCGTGTCCAACTCCTAGCGATCCCATGGACTGCAGCCTACCAGGCTCCTCCGTCCATGGGATTTTCCAGGCAAGAGTACTGGAGTGGGGTGCCATTGCCTTCTCCATTGTGAAAGACTAGAGTTCCTTATAATATTGTATGTAATGCTATAAACATTCCATCACTTTGATTAAATAAGTGAATAAATAAAAATTTTTAAGCACTTGTTTCTAACTTTATTAAATGATCAAATTTTTAAAAATAATTTTGATTTTGCCTTCCCAAAATCAGATCCTAAGCTAAAAACTAAAATAAAATAACATTTTCAGGATATATTTCACAGCTAGAACTATCTTTGAGTATTCCTAGTGGACCCAGGAAAAATCACAAAGATTTGTTATTTCTTCTTATAAAATGAGGGTGAGTTCTAGGATGATGATTAGGTTTGTTTAGTAGCCTCCATGAAACATTCATCTTTCCTAGGCTAAGCTTGCTCCTTGGAAGAAAAGTTATGACCAACCTAGACAGCATATTAAAAAGCAGAGATTTTACTTTGCCAATAAAGGTCCATCTAGTCAAAGCTATGGTTTTTTCAGTAGTCATGTATGGATGTGAGAGTTGTACCATAAAGGACTGAGGGCCAAAGAATTGATGCTTCTGAACTTTGATGTTGGAGAAGACTCTTGAGAGTCTCTTGGGCAGCAAGGAGAGCCAACCAGTCCATCCCAAAGTAAATCAGTCCTGAATATTCTTTGGAAGGACTGATACTGAAGCTGAAACTCCAATACTTTGACCACCTGATGTGAAGAACTGAATCATTTGAAAAGACCCTGATGCTGGGAAAGATTGAAGGCAGAAAGAGAAGGAGGACAGAGAATGAGATGGTTGGATGGCATCACCAACTCAAAGGACATGAGCCTGAGTAAACACCAGGAATTGGTGATGGACACGGAAACCTGGCATGCTGCAGTCCTTGGGGTAGCAGAGTCAGACACAACTGAGCACCTGAACTGAACTGAACTATTAAAAAAGGAACCATGCTGATAATTATATAAAGGATTTTTCAATTTTATTCCTTTCATACAATTTCAAGTTAAGTAAAATTAAAAGCAAGCTAATAGGTCAAACAAACTCTTAAAACGCCTTGCATAGGAAGGTGGCACCTTTGGAATGAGGGGCCACTTGCACCTATTATATTATATTTGACCTTAGGAATCTCTGCCTAAACTGAGACAACAGAAAAATGACAGTTAACATGCTGCTACCCTAATACACATTAGAGCTTATCACAAACCAAACATTTCTATGAATACTTTACATGTACAAACTCATTTAATCCTCAAACTACTACTAAATTTAGCTCATTTTATCCTCAATCTTACTTTAAGTTCATTTAGTATTTCTATGTAAATGGAATCAGGTCTTTTTGAATGAAAATAACTGCCATACCATCCCCAGGAAAACTGTGACTGTTAGAAACATGACCAAGTAGCACAACTCCACATGTTTAAGAACACAGAGTGAAGTAAGTCAGAAAGAAAAACACCAATACAGTGTGCTGCTGCTGCTGCTGCTAAGTCACTTCAGTCGTGTCCGACTTTGTGCGACCCCATAGAAGGCTCCCCCATCCCTGGGATTCTCCAGGCAAGAACACTGGAGTGGGTTGCCATTTCCTTCTCCAGTGCATAAAAGTGAAAAGTGAAAGTGAAGTCACTCAGTTGTGTCCGACTCTTAGCGATCCCATGGACTGCAGCCTACCAGGCTCCTCCATCCATGGGATTTTCCAGGCAAGAGTACTGGAATGGGGTGTCATTGCTTTCTCTGCCAATACAGTATATTAATGCATATATATGGAATTTAGAAAGATGGTAATGATGACCCTATATGCCAGACAGCAAAAGAGACACAGATGTAAAGAATAGACTTTTGGACTTTGTGGGAGAAGGTGAAGGTGGGATGATTTGAGAGAATAGCATTGAAGCATGTATATTACTATATATGAAATAGATTGCCAGTCCAGGTTGGATGCATGAGACAGGGCATTCAGGGCTGCCGTACTGGGACAACCCTGAAGGATGGGATGGGAAGGGATATAGGAGGGGGGGTCAAGATGGGGGCCACGTGTACACCCACAGCTGATTCATGTCAATATATGGCAAAAATGACTACAATATTGTAATGTAATTAGAATAATTAAAATAAATTAAAATAAATAAAGAATTAAATAAAATAAACAATTAAAATAAATAAATTTAAATAAATAAATTTTAAAAAGAAGAAGAATTTCTTTACATTGAGAGAAATCCCCAGTGATCTTTATGGCACAGTGAAAATACCTGCTGCCCAATATCTGGGAATCTGGCCTGCACTCTAGCCCACTTGGCCAGTCACAGTGTAAGTGGGAATGGTCAAAACCCTGAGAAATCCTGTTTTAAGAAAGAGGTTTCACTTTCTGTATCAAATGTGGAATTTAAAAACTATCACATAATATACTAAAAAATAAAAATGAAAAAATAATAATCAAACTGTGATACAGAGACATAAATTAACATGTCTAAAGTAATGGCAGGGTTTAATTAAAAAGTTTCCCTATACTGAACCTAAGGACAAGGAGGTCATCATATGATTAAAAAAAGAAAAAAACAAGATGAAACTTTCATGATTTCCTGTGGCCTAATAAAATAATCTTAAACACATGTAACACTAAAAAGTAGAAGAAATGTATAGTCCAAAAACATAGTGCAAAATATTTTAATGCATACCTTAGAAACTAATAGACTAGATATATTAAAAATTAGGAGGGATATAAAATATTTGAGACAAATTACATATTATAGTCAATCCAAAGCATGTCTGTTTTTCTTCCTTAACCGTGGTCCAGAAAAATATACTCCAATTACTGGAAAGAACATATATGTGAGAAGAGAGGACAAAGAATGAGATGGAGAGAGCCAGGCTTTAGATATATTTGTAACATTTTATTTAAAAAAAAAAAAAAACAGTCAGAAGTAAATATGATAAAAATCTTAACATATTAAACCTAAGTGATTGATACATTAGTGACTGCAACCTTATGCTTTTTCATATTTTTGGCCTTACTATATATTTAAAATATTCATAATTCTGAAAACATGAACAACAAAAAATCTCTTGAGACAGACAGATTATCTTCAGTGTTTCTGACAACTAAGAGAAGTTTCAGTTCTAAAACATACTGCTTTTCTTTGACAAAGTGCATCCTATTTTCCTGTTCAGGAGAGTAATTTGCATCAGTTTCTTGCAGTTGTTGCCTCTGCAGTGGTCTCCTCAAGGAGACTAAGTCTTTTACTTTTTTATGCCTAGCCACACAATTCAATTTCAGTGCTTAAGGTCCCAGACTGGCTTCTCAATTTGTTGTCCTTTTTGAAAATACAATGTGTATGCAAGTGTGTCTGTGTGTCTGTGTATGTGTTAGATAGGGAGAGCAGGTGTGCAGGGATAGAAAACAAAATTAATAATTTTTGTGTGATTTTTACATTATACATACAGTGATATAATAACTAATTTAAAGTAATTGTGGTAAGTTAAAGACGTATGTTTTTAACCCATAGAAATATATGGAAGTCAAATAGATATCAATATCTCAAAAGTTATTGGAGTAGATAGAATGGAATACTGAAAGATACTCACTTAGCTCAATTAAGTCCATAAAACAAGGCAAAAGAAATAAATAGAAATGAGAAAAACTTGTGAGTGTTCAGTCATGTTTGACTCTTTCAACCCCATGGACTGTCCCCGCCAGGCTCCTGTATCCATGGAATTTCCCAGGCAAGAGTACTGGAGTGAGTTGCCATTACCTTCCCCAAAATGGAAAGCCATGGTAAGTTTAAACTCATCCATGTCAATAATTACATTAAATTTAAGTGGCCTAAACCTCTGAAAAGCAGAGCTTGACAACTGAATAAAGAGCTAGACCTAACTAAATATTGTTTAGAATATTTAATATTTATTATTAGTATTTAGTATTTATTATATTTAGTATTCTATATCTACATTCAGATAGGTATAGAATAAAAGGATAAAAAAATGTATATTATGCAAGCACTAAGCATAAGAATCCTGCTGCTGCTAAGTCGCATCAGTCGTGTCCGACTCTGTGTGACCCCATAGATGGCAGCCCACCAGGCTCCCCCGTCCCTGGGATTCTCCAGGCAAGAACACTGGAGTGGGTTGCCATTGCCTTCTCCGATAAGAATCCTAGTGTGGTTAAAATAATATAAAACAAAGGAAAAGATTGTTAATGGAGATAGAGTCATTTTTATAATAATAAAATTTCAATTCACCAAAAATAAATAGCAATTCTGAATGTTTAGTACTTAATTGCAGAACTTTATTTTTTTTAATTGCATAACTTTAAAATACATACAACAAAATTGAACTAAACAGAATTGAAGACAGAAAGAAACAAATTCATAATCTTAGATATTTTTAACAATTTTCTCTCAGTAGATAACACACAAAAAATAAGTAAGGATATTAAAAGTGAAAGTGAAAGTCACTCAGTTGCGTCTGACTCTTTGTGACCCCATGGACTGTACTCTATGGAATTCTCCAGGCCAGAATACTGGAATGGGTAGTCTTTCCCTTCTCCAGTGGATCTTCCCAACCCAGGGATTGAACCCAGGTCTCTTGCATTGCAGGAAGATTCTTTACCAGCTGAGCCACAAGGGAAGGATATTTAAAATGCAAATCACTTGACCAAAGTGTTGGAATGATAGTATATAGAATGTTACATCCAATAGCAGAAGAACACATATTCTCTTCAAGTGCAAACAGAATATGCAAAAGAGTGACCATATTGCTAATTTTTTGCTAAGTCACTTCAGTCCTGTCCGACTCTGTGTGACCCCATAGACGGCAGCCAACCAGGCTTCCCCGTCTCTGGGATCCTCCAGGCAAGAACACTGGAGTGGGTTGCCATTTCCTTCTCCAATGCATGAAAGTGAAAAGTGAAAGTGAAGTCGCTCAGTCGTGTCCAACCCTCAGCGACCCCATGGACTGCAGCCTTCTAGGCTCCTCCATCCATGGGATATTTGGACCATAAAGTAAGTCTCAATAAATTTCACAGTACTGAAGAATATAGTGTATATTTTCTGATCACAACTGAATTAATAAGAAATCAACAACAATATGATAGGAAATACTTAGTTGTAATTTTGCAATACACTTCTAAATAAAAATAAATCAGAAAGATCAGAAGTAAATTAGAATTTATATTGAACTGAATGATAATGAAAAGGAACATGATAGGAAATATAAAGGCCAGAGTAAAGAAGTAGTAAGTGTGATAGAAAACAAACAGAAAATTAACACATCAAAATGTGGTCTATAAGATTAATAAAAACTGGTATATTCATAGAAAATGAACAAGAAAAGAGAGAGAGGGAGAGAGGAGAATGAAAAGAGAGACAGTTACTAATATTGAAAGGAAAAAAGAGACTCACCCACATATATTGAAAAAAAAATTTGAGATATCATTTAAAATTCTTCTAATAAATTTAGGAACTTAGATAAAATGAACAAATACTTTGGAAAATACAGTTGAAAACCAACACAAGGAAAAAAATTGAGATCCCTGTATATGTTGAGGATATTAAAATTGTAATTCAAAACCTTTCTAAAAACAAAACTCTAACCCAGATGGCTTGAGTGATGAATTTTATCAAATGCATAGAGAAATTAGTATCAGTATTACCCAAATTTTTTTCAGGAAAAAGAGGAGGGATTATTTCTTAACTCATTTATTGAGTCCAGAGTAACTTAGATTTAAATTTATCAAGGATATTTCCACAAAAAGACATTTCATGTCAGTATTTCTCATAAACAAAAATGCAAAAATCCTCAAAAATGTTAATAAATCAAATCCAGCAATACATAAAATAGATAATACACCACGAGAATTTAGGGAAGGGATCAAAGATTGGTTTGAAACTCAGAAAACTAGTGCAACATCACATTATCAGAATAATAATTAAAACAGAAATATGATGATCTAAATAGAAGCAGAAATCTCTTTGACAAAATTCATTCACAATTTTAAGAAATCTTTAGCAATTTAGGAATAGAAACAAACTTCTTCAGCCTAAGGACAGCATTGACAAACCTATAGCCAACATCATTTTTTCTGATAAAATATTTTATACTGTCTCAGAAGATTGGAAAAAAGATAAAATATTCATTCCCACCACTTCTATTCAATATTCAAATGGAGTTCCTAGTCAATGCAACAAGCAAGGAGAGAAAGTGATAACATTTAGAAAGGTAAAAGTAAAACTTTTTATTCAGAGATGATGACATATATGTAGGAAATCCTAGGATAGGTAAAATAAAGTGAATTGAGCAAGGTCTAAGAAGTCAACGTTAATATTAGAAAAACAATTGTATTATTACATATTAACAACACAAAATCGGAATATAAGCATTTAAAAATACTACTTATTAACATCAAAACTATTAAAAAGAAACAAGACTCAATGCAATGATAGTTGGTCAAAGATTCACAATGAAAGCTATAAAACTTTGCTGAGCAAAATTAAGAAAGACTTAAATACATGAACAGATATACCATGCTCATAGATTTCAAGATTTAGTATTGCTAAGATATTAATTATTCCATGGAATAAATGAAATCTCACACCTTAAATCCTAATAGGCTTTTTTATTTTCTTTTTTGGTAAATAATTACTAGCTAATTCTAAAATTTATATGAAGATGCAAAGGCTCTAGAATAGCTGAAATAATCTTGGGAAAACAGAAAAAAGTTGAAGGACTCACATTATCTGACTTCAAAAGCTACATTAAACAGTAAAGAAGATATTTTCATACCAGTGTGGGAACAGACAAATTGACCAATGGAGCAGAATATATATATAGGCAATTTTACAAGGGCTCCAAGATAATTCCATGTTGCAAAAATATTAGTTTCGTTCAATGGAACTGGGACAATTTGATATTTGTTCAGAAAGTAAAATGAATATCAGCTTAAAAGAAAAACTCAGCCTGACCTCCTGTTGTGAAGAAAAACCTCCATGTTTCTGTTACCATTCACACAAAACACCTCACTTCTGACACTTCCAGTCACCAAATATGTGGGGTGTTTCCCTTACAACAAGTAAGACTCCAACACTAGCCAGATGTCCTACAATTTAACTTGGTTCTGAAACTAATTACCCACCCACAGGTAAGGGCTCAGTCCCACAAGATTATTCCCCTTCTTCTAGTCCCATTCAGATACCAGTCACAAGCCCATGTTGTCACCTGTCCTGACCAACAGACAATAGATCAGAGTTTCCAACAACCCTCCACCTCATATTTGATTAGTTTTCTAGAGAATCTCACAGAACTCAGAGAAACACTTACTTAGGTTACTAGTTTACTGGGGATATGATAAAAGATACAGATGAATATCCAGGTGAAGATATACATAGGACAAGGTTTGGGAGATTCCAGAACACAGGAACTTCTGTCCTCATGGAGTTGGTTGTGTTCAACCCCCCAGTGTGGTTGTATTCACTAGCATGCATGCTCTCCAAAGCTCCTTACTATTGGGATTTTTTTAATTTATGTTTTTAAACTTTTAATCTTATATTGAAGAATAGCTGATTAACAATGTTGTGTTAGTTTCAGATATATAGCAAAGTGATTCAGTTATATATATATATATTCTTTTTCAAAAATGTGTTTCATATTTAGGTGGTTATATAATATTGATCTGAGCTCCCTGTGCTAAACAGTATGTCCCTGTTGGTTATCCAGTCTAAATAGAGCAGTGTACACAGGTGGAGAAAGGATAATTAGGGAGTTTGGGTTTGACATATACAATTGGGATTTTTAAGCCCTCATGTGGGCTTCAGTTCAGTTCAATTTGGTCACTCAGTCATGTTCGACTCTTTGGGACCCCATGAATCACAGCACGCCAGGCCACCATGTCCATCACCATCTCCCGGAGTTCAGTCAAACTCACGTCCATCGAGTCGGTGATGCCATTCAGACATCTCATCCTCTGTCGTCCCCTTTTCCTCCTGCCCGCAATCCCTCCCAGCATCAGAGTCTTTTCCAATGAGTCAGCTCTTCGTATGAGGTAGCCAAAGTACTGGAGTTTCAACTTTAGCATCATTCCTTCCAAAGAACACTCAGGGCTGATCTCCTTTAGAACATGTGGGCTTAATCCATTATTAACTCAATTTCTAGCCCTTCTGCCTTTTCTGGAGGATGAGAGCTGAAAATTCCAAGCTCCTAATCATGGTTTGGTCTTTCTAGTTTCCAGCCCCAGTCTGTGAGCCAACCAACAGATAAGGGGACAACAGAGGATGACATGGTTGGATGGCATCACCAACTCGATGGATATGCGTTCGAGCAAGGTCTGGAAGTTGGTGACGGACAGGTAAGCCTGGCGTGCCAAAGTCCATGGAGTTGCAAAGAATTGGACAAGACTGAGTGACTTAACTGACCTGAAGTGAACTGAATATTTGGTATAATGTAATTTTGTTACGCACTTGTCAAAACTCATCACAGTTTAATGTACAAAGGTAAAACTTACTGAATATACAAAAAAAAAAAAAAAACCTCATTTAGGAATTTGGGGATCCCAGAAAGGAAGGCAGAAAGAACCTAACTGTATTTTCTATAAATACATGAAACAACCTCACTAAAGGAGTTGAGGAGAAAATATGCTGGTCTCTGAAAATAATATAAGTCTGTAAAACTAAAGGCATAAAGACTACACCTAAGCCCTGCACTTTAGTTTTCATACAGGTCCTAGTTAATTTTGATACTTTTAAACATATATTTCAATTGAATAATTGAGTGGATAGCAGATTGGAAACCAGGTTTTTCACCTTTGGGTGAGAATTTATAGCTAATCAAGGGAGGGGCTTTCTTGATAGCTTCCCTGATAGCTCAGTTGTAAAAGAATATGCCTGCAATGAGGAGACTCTGGTTGGATTCCTAGGTCAGGAAGATTTGCTGGAGAAGGTATAGTCTACCCACCCCAGTATTCTGGGGCTTCCCTGGTGGCTCAGATGGTAAAGAATCCGCCTGCAATGTGGGATCCCTGGGTTCAATCCATGGGTTGGGAAGATCCCCTGGAGAAAGGAAAGGCTACACACTCCAGTATTTTTGCCTGGAGAAATCCATAGACTGTATAGTCCATGGGGTTGTAAAAAGTCAGACATGAATGAGCAACTTTCACTCACTAAAAGGAGGGGATAGAACATCCTTTTAGTGATGGATTAGAGTTGAAGACATCCATATGAACTCATGTTTAATCAATACAGATACACATGGCAATTTATAAAAATTACATATCATACAGGAGGTAATACATACACATGTATTTTCTCCTTTGTCAGCTGAGAAGGCCTGAAGGCAATAACAGTACCCAAGCAAGAAACACACATACTGCCCAGGTTTTGGTTTCTAATATCATTCCACAATAACAGGAATCAAGACTCTGAAGAAATGGCTGATTCTAGGACTGAAGCTTTAAATATACAAGATGAGGGTAGAGTGTGTTGCAGTGCTAAAAAGTGAGGAGGATTCAAACCAAGCATTAATGGGGCTATGTCAAAAAGTCACAGGAACCAACTGAAAGAGCTCCCAAATGGCAACGTTTTTCTGAACAATGAAATACAAAAAGTAGTATTGAATTTTCACCCAAAGTACAAAAAAAAAAAAAAAAAGATTCCATACTGATATAAAAGAGTGAATGAATATTTCAAGGGAGAATAATAAATGCATCTCATGTGAACAATTCCAAGTTATTAGTGTAGAAATGACCCCATTGAGAAGGAGGAGCATAATTCTCCATGCTTATGTTTTGGCTGAGCATAGTGGCTTTCCCCCAAAGGCCACAGAAGGGAAAGAGAGTGGGATGGAGGGTGATTTTACAATAGAGAAACCCACAAACTCTACTGTTGATAGGTGATAAACATCAACACTGATAAATGATGCAGGAGCATGTACTCTTGACATGATATGATGAAAATGGTACATTAGATCTAAGGTAGAACAAAGGAAATCTGAAGAAAGCATCACCTTTAAGTAATAATAATATATCAATATTAGTTCATTAATTTTAATAAATGTGCCATAGTAATATGAGATATTGAAGTGACTTAGCAGCAGTAGGATCCCCTGGAGAAGGAAATGGCAACCCACTCCAGTGTCCTTGCCTGGAGGATCTCATGGACAGAGGAGCCTGGTGGACTGCAGTCCATGGGGTCACAAAGAGTCAGGCACAACTGAGCGACTAACACTAACACTAATGTGAGATATGAAAATGGAAATCTGGGTACAAGCTATTCAAGAACTAGCTGTACTATCCTTTTAATTTTTCTGTAAATCTAAAACTGTTCCAAAAAATAAAATCCCTTTATAGAAGTGAAAACCTGAAAAAAAAAAAAAAAATGTCAACTCACATTGCATCCAAAGAGTCAATCTCCTGAATACATAGAAAGAATTCCTGGACATTTATTCTTTTTTAGAAAAAGACCAACAGTCCAATTTCTAAAAATAGACAAAGGTTATGAACAGAAAATACAGGAAATACAAATTGGTCTTGAAAAAGTGAAAAGATGCTCAACCTAATTCTTAGTAAGAAAAATGAATATTAGCACTACAGTGAGTTAGCATTTTTTTTTCCTATTTGGGGATACAATCTTAATGTTTGGCAACATTTCCCCATAGCAGGGCTTTGGGGAAATAAAGACTCTCCTACATTACTGATGAAACTACACATTAAAAATCACTAAAGAGGGTAATTTGGCAGCATCTATCAAAGTTACAAATGTATTTACATTTTACAAAGGCAGATTACATTTTCAGTAATCTGACTTCTAGGAATTTATCCTATAGATATCCTTGCAAATATTTTTTCTGTCCAAGATTATTTACTGCAGAATTGGTTGTTAAAAAAAAAAAAGTTTGGAAGCAACATAATTTTGCATTAGTAGAGTACTGGATAAATAAATTACATTAATCTATTGGTAAATCATACGTTGAAAGGCATTACAATATAGAATTTAAGAGCACAAATTGTTGTGGGAGTATCAGGTTCAAATCCTTACTTTAGACCTCAATATTGTGAGATTAGAGCAAGATTCATAAATCTTGGCTTCTTCATCGATAAATGGGGATGAAATAAATATATGTTTCCTAGTGTGCTTTTGAAGTATATGCCATCATATAACAGCTAAAACATTTAACATAGTCCCTTGTGCATGCTAATTGCCATAAAATTGTTGACTACTATTATGATTCTGCTGCAAAAAAAAAAAACTGAAGACAGTCTCTGTACTTTGACATGGTGTGACATCTAAGATATAATGATGTTAAAAAAATATGTGTAAGACAGTCTGCAGCCATCATTAAAGCATGAAGAGAAAAGGGAATATATGTTAATTTGCACTTGTTAGTATTTACATGAAGAAAATCTAGAAGCCGGCACACACATACACAAATGTGGCTATCTATAGGTAAATGGAAGAAGACTTGTAGAGGCAAAGTGAGAGCATTTTTACTGTATAGCTTTTCATAGGTTTGATTAAAAAAAAAAACAATTTGAATGCATTACCCTATTGAAAATATATTAAATTAAAAATATGCTTGTGTGCTCAGTCCTGTCCAACTCTTTGCAACCCCACAGAATGTAACTTGCCAGGCTCTCTGTCCATGGGATTATTCCATTAAGAATATTGGAGTGGTTTTCCATTTCCTCCTCCAGGGGCTCTTCCCCACCCAGGATCCAACTGCACATCTCCTGTATTGACAGGCAGATGCTTTACCACTGAGCCACCTGGAAATCCCTCAAAATGCAAAATAAAGTGGTTATAAACAAGTCATTATTTATATATAGGTATAACCATTATGGAGAAGGCAATGGCACCCCACTCCAGTACTCCTGCCTAGAAAAATCCCATGGATGGAGGAGCCTGGTAGGCTGCAGTCCATGGGGTCGCTGAGGGTCGGACATGACTGAGCGACTGCACTTTCACTTTTCACTTTCATGCATTGGAGAAGGAAATGGCAACCCACTCCAGTGTTCTTGCCTGGAGAATCCCATGGACGGAGAAGCCTGGTGGGCTGCCGTCTATGGGGTCGCATAGAGTCAGACACGACTGAAGCGACTTAGTATTATTAGTAGTAGTAGCTATCCTCAATACACTGAAAAATCGAGACACAGAGACTTAAGAAATTTTCTAGCTTTACAAAAATAGGTTAGTGTCCAAGTTTAAATCTTTCTGACTTCAAAGTATATGTTCTTAACCACTGTTTTGAAAGGCACATGTATAGCAAATCAGAATGATATGTCAGTCAGTTAGTTTAGACGCTCAGTCGTGTCCAGCTCTTTGCAACCCTAGGGACTGCAGCACGCCAGGCTTCCCTGTCCTTCACCAACTCCTGGAGTTTACTCAAACTCATGTCCATTGAGTCGGTGATGCCATCCAACCATCTCATCCTCTGTTGTCCCCTTATCCTCCCCCCTTCAATCCTTCCCAACATCAGGGTCTTTTCCAATGAGTCAGTTCTTCAGATCAGGTGTCCAAAGTATTGGCGTTTCAGCTTTAACATCAGTCCTTCCAATGAATATTCAGGACTGATTTCCTTTAGGATGGACTGGTTGGATCTCCTTACAGTCAAAGGGACTCACAAGAGTCTTATCCAACACCACAGTTCAAAAGCATCAATTCATTGGCACTCAGCTTTCTTTGTAGACTAACTCTCACATCTATACATGACTACTGGAAAAACCATAGCTTTGGCTACAAGGGTCGTAGTTGGCAAAGTAATCTCTGCTTTTTAATATGCTGTCTAGGTTGGTCATAACTTTTTTTCCAAGGAGCAAGCATCTTTTAATTTCATGGCTGTAGTCACCATCTGCAGTGATTTTGGAGCCCTCCAAAAAATAAGTCTCTCACTTTTTCCATCGTTTCCCCATCTATTTGCCATGAAGTGATGGGACTGGATGCCATGATCTTAGTTTTCTGAATGTTGACCTTTAAGCCAGCTTTTTCACTCTCCTCTTTCACTTTCATCAAGAAGCTCTTTGGTTCTTCTTCACTTTCTGCCATAAGGGTGGTATCATCTGTGTATCTGAGCTTATTGATATTTCTTCTGGCAATCTTGATTCCAGCTTGTGCTTCATCCAGCAGGGAATTTCGCATGATGTACTCTGCATATAGGTTAAATAAGCAGGGTGACAGTATACAGCCTTGACATACTCCTGTCCCAATTTGGAACCAGTCTGTTGTTCCATGTCCAGTTCTAACTGTTGCTTCTTGACCTGCATACAGATTTCTCAGGAGACAGGTCAGGTGGCCTGGTATTCCCATCTCTTGAAGAATTTTCCACATTTTGCTGTGATCCACATAGTCAAAGGCTTTGGCATAGTCAGTAAAGCAAAAGTAGATGTTTTTCTGGAACTCTCTTGCTTTTTTGATGATCCAGCAGATGTTGGCAATTTGATCACTGGGTCCACTGCCTTTCCTACATCCTGCTTGAACATCTGGAAGCTCATGGTTCATGTAACTGTTGAAGTCTGACTTGTAGAATTTTGAGCATTATTTTGCTAGTGTGTGAGATGAGTGCAATTGTGCAGTATTTTGAACACTCTTTGGCATTTCCTTTCTTTGGGGTTTGAATGAAAACTGACCTTTTCCAGTCCTGTGGCCACTGCTGAGCCAGATTTGCTGGCATATTGAGTGCAACACTTTCACATCATTATCTTTTATGATTTGAAATACTTCAACTGGAATTCCATCACCTCCATTAGCTTTGTTCATAGTGATGCTTCCCAAGGTCCACTTGACTTTGCATTCCAAGATGTCTGGCTCTAGGTGAGTGATCACAGCAATGTGGTTTTCTGGATCATGATGATCTTTTTTATATAGTTCTTCTGTGTATTCTTGCCACCTCTTATTAATATCTTCTGCTCGGTTAGGTCCATGCCATTTCTGTTCTTTATGGTGCTCATTTTTGCATGAAATGTTCCCTTGGTATCTCTAATTTTCTTAAAGAGATCTCTAGTCTTTCCCATTCTATTATTTTTCTCTATTTGTTTTCATTGATCACTGAGGAAGGCTTTCTTATCTCTCCTTGTTATTCTTTGGAACTCGGCATACAATTGGGTAAATCTTTCCTTTTATCCCTTGCCTTTAGCTTCTTTTCATTTCTCAGCTATTTGTAAGGCCTCCTCAGATAACCATTTTGCCTTTTTTCATTTATTTTTCCTGGGATGATCTTGATCCCTGCCTCCGGTACAATGTTATGAACCTCTGTCTGTATTTCTTCAGGCACTCTATCAGATCTAATCCCTTGAATCTATTTCTCACTTTCACTGTACAATTGTAAGGGATTTGATTTAGGTCATACCTGAATGGTCTAGTGTTTTTCCCAACTTTCTTCAGTTTAAGTATGAATTTGGGAATAAGAAGTTCATGATCTGAGCCACAGTCAGTTCCCGGTCCTATTTTTGCTGACCTTATAGAGCTTCTTCATCTTTGGCTGCAAAGAATTTATCAATCTGATTTCGGTGTTGAACATCTGGTGATGTCCATGTGTAGAGTCTACTCTTGTGTTGTTGGAAGAGGGTGCTTGATATGACCAGTGTATACTCTTGGCAAAACTCCTGTTAACCTTTGCCCTGCTTTATTTTGTACTCAAAGGCCAAATTTACCTGTTATTTCAGTTATCTCTTGACTTTCTTCTTTTGCATTCAAGTCCCCTATAAGGAAAAGGACATCTTTTTTGGGTGTTAGTTCTAGAAGGTCTTGTAGGTCTTCATAGAACCATTCAACTTCAGCTTCTACAGCATTACTGGTTGGGGCATAGACTTGGATTACTGTGATACTGAATGGTTTGCCTTGGAAAGGAACAGAGATCATTCTGTCATTTTTGAGATTGCATCCAAGTACTGCATTTTGGACTCTTTTGTTGACTATGATGGCCACTCCATTTCTTCTAAGGGATTCTTGCCCACAGTAGTAGATATAGGGCCATCTGAGTTAAATTCACCCATTTCAGTCCATTTTAGTTCATTGATTTCTAAGATGTTGAAGTTCACTCTTGCCATCTCCTGTTTGACCACTTCCAATTTTCCTTGATTCATGGACCTAACATTCCAGTAGTGTACACAAAAAATTTCCTGGGGTGACATATACTTTCTTAGCTCTGCCCTCCCCCCAGCTTCTCTTTTCTCATCATGATAGTGGAAGTTTTGGAGTAGTGGATCCTTAAGCCGCCTTCTACCCATAATATCTTATAAACTCTGCTATTTTCTTTAAAATAGATTCTTTGGCACAAGTGTTCTTAGGTAGAGTACATGAAACACTAAACTATTTTGGAATATATAATGTCATGATAATGTTAAATATTATTAAATATTAAAATTTAATATTACATTTTATATAATTCTTAATTTTTACTAATTAGATTCTCAATTATCATTACACAATTAAACTTTTAGTCCATATTTATAAACTGATATGAAAATAGTTACATTTCTTAAAATGATATAATTATCTCAAATTGAATTAAACTTATAATTTCAATTCTAATTAAGATTAATTGCAAATTATCAGTTATTATTAATTGCAACATTCTTGGTAGTTAATTCCAGTTGCTTTCAACTTTCTGTGAAAGTATTTATCTGTAGAATTTATTTATTTTTACTTCTACTTTCTGTAGACTATGAGTTTATTCTGAAACATAGGTCACTGTTTCTCATTCAAGATGTACTTTTTAAAAATGTAGGTTCTGAGTTATAACTCTTGAAGATTTTTGTCAATAGGATTGGGGGCAGTATTGAGGAATTTCCTTTAACAAATGACTGATGCTTGTAGTCCTCAGAACAGATTTTGAGAAACACTGCCATAGAATGCCTCAGAAGAGGAATCAAAATCCTTCCCTCAAGCCCAACAAACAATTGATGTAATCTTACTTCAATATATAGATTTACGATTGTAATACATGACATTTTTGCTGATATTGAGGTGTCACAACTGAAAAAACAAAGTATTAATATTAAACTAGACATTAATATTTATCAAACTAATACCCTGGAACATGATTGTCCCTGGCTAGGCTAATATTTGTTTAAAGAAAAGGCTTTCTATTTTTTTTTTCTTTTATGAGACGGGAGGCTATATCTGGTTCATTTTTTTTAAGTAACGGTCATTGATTTTTGTTTGGTTGTTATTTTTAAATTGAAAGACAGATGAGGAATCATACTGGATTGAGTGCAGTTTCTGTATTCAATAGTGTAATAAATCAGATGAAAAAGACAGAATAAAGATTTCCATTTCTCAGCAGAGATACATATAACTGAGTATTTGAAGGACCATAGTATATCATGTCAAATATAATCCATGAACAATAGTGATCTCCATTCATATTTTCTATCTTGTCTACTATTTACTGTAGCTGGTAGATGGTAAAATGTATCTAATAATGCCAACAACTACTGAGACATTAAAAAGAAAACTTTGTAAAACTGAAATATATCTAGATTCACATGGCTGTCTGCTTTTCTGCTTTAAGATTAGAGTCTTAATCTTTTCCAAGAGTTGCTGAATACCACTGTATACTAACTTTAAACTTTGAATTGTATTCCTAAGAAGAAAAAATGAAATGACTCATATTTTAAAAATGTATTTTCAAGAACTAAATTTAGCTTCCTTGATTTTATACCTACACTCTATTTAGATTTACTAGTATTCTAAATCCTTCCTTTGCCAGCAACTTCAAAATGTGAGTTGAGATTCAGAGTTGTATTAAAGAGCAATCTTAGGTGTTACATAAGGTCCATCTAGTCAAGGCTATGGTTTTTTCAGTGGTCATGTATGAATGTGAGAGTTGGACTGTGAAGAAAGCTGAGTGCTGAAGAATTGATGCTTTTGAACTGTGGTGTTGGAGAAGACTCTTGAGAGACCCTTGGGCTGCAAGGAGATCCAACCAATCCATCCTAAAGGAGATCAGTCCTGGGTGTTCATTGGAAGGACTGATGCTAAAGCTGAAACTCCAATCCTTTGGCCACCTGATGTGAAGAGTTGACTCACTGGAAAAGATCCTGATGCTGGGAGGGACTGGGGGCAGGAGGAGAAGGGAACAACAGAGGATGAGATGGCTGGATGGCATCACCAACTCGATGGACATGAGTTTGAGTAGACTCTGGGAGTTGGTGATGGACAGGGTGGCCTGGCTTGCTGCAATTCATGGGGTCACAAAGAGTCTGACACGACTGAGTGACTGAACTGAACTGAACTGAATGTTGTAAAAAATAACTATGTGAGACATTAGCACTATTAATTTTCAGTTTTTATTTAACTCCTATCAGTTTGTAGATAACTCCTGGCACATAGCATTCTTGAAATAATCATGATGATTTTAGTATTATTTATGATAATAATATTAGGAGTACTACTGTTACAACAAAAATAACACTGCAACAACACAAAGAATTTCAACTAAAATATGACTGAGAGCAACTAAACTCTTTAATGCATTTCCAGAAAAAGCACCAATGGAGTCGTTTTTTAAACTGTAGAGCAACACACTATAAAATTCCTTTATTTTTTTCTTACCCTCATAAGCAGGATGGACTTCCCAGGTGGTGTCATTGGTAAAGAGCCCACCTCCCAATGCAGGAGGTACAAGAGATGCAGGTTCGATCCCTGGGTCGGGAAGATCCTTTGGAGGAGGACATCACAACACACTCCAATATTCCTGCCTGGAGAATCCCATGGACCGAGGAGCCTGGGGGATCACAGTCCATAGGGTCACAAAGAGTCGGACATGACTAAAGAAACTTAGCACTTATAAGCAGGATACTCTCCTAAAATTCTCTTTTCCTCTCAAAAAAAAACTCATTAGAGCATTATCCCAACCCACCTTGTTCAGACTCATTTCTCTAGCGCCTTACCCCTTTCTCTGTCTGACTATGGTAAATGGGTTATGATTTTATCTCACTAGTCCAGCTATTACTCTGATGTAGATATGCCCTGGAGCTAATCAAGTAAAGATGCAACTCCCCAGCTCCCCCAGACCAGTCCTTTGTATGGTGGGGCAAGCTAACAGGAGTTCCTAGTGGTAGAGAAATGAAATGATAAAGAAGCCAGATATTCTCCTTTGTGATCATGGGAAGGACTAAAGTATTGAGTACACTTGTAGAAAAATTTTCCTCTGCTTCTTTTCACCAAGTCAAATCTCTGCAGTAGTCCACAAAAAGGGATAAAATGTCAGTGACAGTCAGTGATCCAGATATCCTTAGTCCAACAGCAATTATTTTCCTATTTTTCTTTGTGTAGGGTAGGATTCCATTCTGATAACCCAGAGGATGATGTGTGACTTTCTTTGGCTGCATGGATCCTCATGAACTTTTCTGTCTAACCTAATCAATTCCCAGGAAGCAAGCACTTGGAAGTTAGTATTCAGTAACTGTCAGTCGTTAAGGTTATGCCTCTAGACAAAGACAAAAGATGGGATATTTGCTACATCCTGTTCTTCATGTGTGAGTTCAACCATAAGGTGTCCCTTAGCTGAAGTCAACCCTTAAATATCCAGCCTGTCAGAAGATTTTTAATTAGTTTAATCTATCCATTTGGGGATCTGCAGTATACCAAAGAACAGCAATTATTTGTGTGACTAACCTTAACAGGATCTCTTCCAGATGATATTTTGTAAATTGGAGTTGTGGGGAAAAGTCATTTAACTGAATCTTGTCCAGCATATTTTAATAAAAGAGGAAATAAAATAGTACAGTGCATGTATTAAGTGTAGAGTTGTTTTGTTGTTTAGTTGGTAAGTCATGTCCAACTCTTCTGCAACCCCGTGTACTATAGCCCACCAGGCTCCTCTGTCCATGGGATTTCCCAGGCAAGAATACTGGAGAGGGTTGCCATTTCCTTCTCCAGGGGATCTTTCAAACCCAGGGATTGAACCCATGTCTTCTATGTCTCCTGCATTAGCATGCAGATTCTTTACCACTGAGCCACCAGGGAAGATGTAGAATTTTTGAGTGAATGTTTTCTTTCAACTGTTTGGTATATGTATAATGAGTGTATATGTACAGTGGATCCCAACAGAAAATGTATTTCTTATGTGGATCATAAGCTAAACAGTATGAAAAAGGTGTAAAGGGTTTCATGACAGGTTTTGAATAATTCATATTTTCCAGTTCAATAGAAATGTATGGCTAACCAATGGGACTTAAAAAAGCTATGACAAAATTTTTCATTTCTGGTTCCCTTGGTCTATTTAGACTTTTTTTTTTTTTTCTTCTGCACTTCAATGGTTGGTTGCTCTCTCTCTCTCACCCTCCTCTCTGCCTCCTTCTCCCTGTCTTCCTCTCTCTTTTTCCATAGACTTTATTTTTTAGAATAGTTTTAGATTCACTGCAAAATTGAGTAGAAAATACAGAAAGTTCCTTTACACCCCTATTCCACACATGCAGAACTTCTCTCACTATCAACATCCCCCACCAGAGTGAAGTTTTTGTTTCAATCAATGAACCTACATTGATACATCATTATCACCCAAAACTCATAGTTTACATTAGCATATACTCTTGGACATTTTATAGGTTTTGACAAATTTATAATGACAGGGATCCTCATTATATTATCATACAGATTAGTTTCATTGACTCAAAAATTCCCTATTCTTTTCTTATTTGAGTTTCTCAGGTGGCACAAGTGGTACATTTTCGCCTGGAGAATCCCATGGGGCAGGGTAAGCAGTGGGGCAGGCTAAGGCCCATAGGGTCGCAAAGAGCCAGATACGACTGAAGCAACTTAGTACACCCGTACTCTCCTTATTCATCCTTTCTTCCCTTACATCCTTGGAAATCACCAGTACTTATACCATCTCCATAGTTTTGGCTTTTCCAGAATTGTATAATTGGATTCACATAGTGTGCACCTGTTCAGATTGACTTCTTCTACTTAGTAATATGCATTTAAGATTCCTCAATGCGTTTACATGAATTTATGGCACTGTGGGACAAGTAGACAATGAAATATTTTGTCCATTCATCTACTGAAGGACATCCTGGTTGCTTCAAAGTTTGGATTTGAATTTGAAATTATGCATAATGCTTCTGTACACATCTGTGTACAGGATTTTGTGTGAACGTGAGTTTTCAACTTATTCAACTCCTTGGTAAATGTCAGGACACACAGCTGTTGGATCATTTGGTAGGTGTATGTTTATTTTGTAAGAAACTTCCAAACTCTCTTCCAAAATGGCTCTACAATTTTGATTCCTGTAGCAATGAATGAGAGTTTCTGTGGCTCTACATCCTCACCAACATTTGGTGTTGTCAGTATTCTATGTTTTGGCCATTCTTATAGGTGTGTAGTGATATCTCATTTTTTTTTAAATTTTATTTTATTATTTAACTTTACAATATTGTATTGGTTTTGCCATGATATCTCATTTTAAGTTGCATTTCCCTGATGGCATATGCTTTGGACTGTCTTTTCATATGCTTACCTGCCATATGTTTATCTTCTTTAGTAAGGTGTCTGTTTAGGTCCATTTCCCAGTTTAAAAATTAGGTTTTTCATTTTCTTTTGTTGAATTTTAAGACTTCTTTGTATATTTCTGATAACAGACCTTTGGCAGATGTGTGTTTTGCATGTTTTCTCCCAGTATGCGAGTTGCCTTATACTCTTGATAGACATCTCTTCCACTTCCCAGCAAAAATGAGTTTCTTATAGAGTAACTTTTCCAGAAACTTCCTAAGTTCTTGAAGTAGCCTAAGGGATTTTTTTCTTTTCCATTTTTTAAAAATTTGTGACTGTAAGTTGTTCAGCATTGGTGTCATTGATGTGCAAATGTTTGTAATTCTTCTAGCTATGCTCTAACCATCTGTCCCTCTCTTGCCAGGTCCTGCACATGCATAGGCCACTATAGAAGGCACTCCTTTCACATTGAATACATATACGAACACTTTCCGTCTTTCTGTTGATGCCTGGTTATGAATTAACATATATACTTCAGGTACTCATCACTGTATTGAGTGACCTTAAGTTAAGAGTCATTAAGCCTCTTCAGTGCTGTTCTTTTGATCATGAACTCCCAGTGAGAGAAAACAAGGAGTAACAATGGGCAGTGAGAAATGAATATATGAAAATTTTATTTCTTGAAAAAGAGGCTTGGGAATTCTGTATGAATTTCATCACATATATTTATTATAACTTAACCTACAGGGAGAAATTTGAATACTTTATCCCATCTGTTCTCAAATTATCCCAGTATATTAAAGGTTTAAACAATATGTCTAAAGTATCTGTTATATTTTTTTCTACTTTAAAAAATTGAGTCAAAATTATCTTTATATATATGTTTTAAAATTATGTCATCTTAAAAGCTTTTTGATAGTAGGCATAGAACAAATATAAAATATATGATGTATTACAAACTAAAGAGGTATTTTTCATTTGATCATTTTTGTTACATATTGGATACTTTTAATTATTTTGGCAAATAGGGTTAACTTTATAATGAAATAATTATGATCAAAATGAATTAACCAATTCCATTAAAAAATATATCCTAAGTAAAGTTATTACTCTCATTGTAACTGATTTGGTCATGTGCAACCTGCATTCAATCATATTTTAACCAATAAAATTAATAAAATATTATTTATAATTTATAATTAATGATGTTTTGAACATATTTAAATACAATGACAAGTTATGGCAAGTGTGTTTAGAAAAGATAATGGTATGTCAGGATAACATTAATTCACCTATGAATTTATATTTAAACTTTGCTGATTTTTAAATAAGGATATATCATGATAAAAATAAAATGTACTAATAAACACTATAGCCATTGAATGTGCAATAGTTTAAGTAATGTATCCACAATCAGTAATAAAGAGGAAATAATAAACCTAAGACACATTTTCTCAAATGTATTTTCTACCATAGTTGTTTAAAATAATACTGAAAAAGGAACCCAAAGACACAGAAGTGTACTGAAATTGTTTTTATTTCCCATAAAACTGGCATTCTTTAACTGTGATCAGGGAAAGTAAATCCCAGTCTTGTAATGTGCTATATTGATTAAAGTTCTTCCACATTTTGGTCTGGCTCAATTTAACTATTTAGCTGTTAGGAGATAAAAACTTCTGTTCACTTTATATGTTCCTAAGAAATAAAGTTTACTACTTGCTACTGCATAAATAGCAAAAAAGAGATTTACCATGTACTGCACAAGGAATTAGACAGGTTCCATATGTTGGGTACAGTTAGGTGTAGTTAACCATACTATACACATGTTAATCAATGCCCTGAAATGTTATTCTGGAGGGTCAAGACTTAAACCAGCATGTAGAATATTTCAATGTATCTTCTAAAACAAATATCCCAGATTTTAATCCTTTAGCTAGTGATTGATTTTATGTCACACAGTGATAGGGGCCATTAAATCAACCAAGAGGAAAGGAGAAATTAAAAAACAAAAACATCTATTTAAAAACTCTTATATAATGACTACCTTGCTTTTTTTCAAATTAAACATAATGACTTTATGCTATCAGTAAGATATCTACTTTTTCCTACAATATCAGAGTTATAATGCCAAGACTAACCTGAGAATATCAAGAATTATGTGAAATTTTGATGCTTTTCCCCCATAATTTCAGCTGAATTAAATAAGCTTCTCTTAAAACATCTTAGATGTTTCAGTTATCACTTAAGTGTTTTTTTTTTCTTTTTTAAAAACATTTATTTATTTTTAATTGATTGATGATAAGTTTACAATATTGGTTCAATTTCTTTCATACATCATCATAAATTAACCATAGGTGTACATATGTCCTATCCCTCTTGAATCTCCCTCTCACCTCCTGGCCATTCCCACCCCTCTAGTTAGTACAGAGCCCCAGTTTGAGCTCCCTGAGTCCTACAGCAAATTCCCATTGGCTGTCAGTTTACATATGCTGGTGTATATGCATTCATGCTACTCTCCATTTGTCTCACCCTCTTCCTCTTCTCCCCTACCCTTGTCCATAAATCTGAACTACAGGAAAGGAGATTCTATTAAACATAATATCTTCCTTTGAGACAAGGATGATAACTTGATGTAAATGCCAAAAGTGATTAGGAAATTGGTGAATAATGATCAATAATGGAATGCTCCTTTTAAAAATATGAATATGACTTCATGGTAGTTAATAACATAATAAATAATAGGCTACAAGACTTGTTACCAATAAAAAGCCTCAAAATAAATAACTGAACTTAAGAAAATATTACAACAAAACAATAAATTAGAGAAATGGGAATAAAAGATAAAAAGATTACTTTATACATGTCATATTCTTTACACATTTATAAAGTGATTTTCTAAATCCACAAATATTAATCAAGGAAAAGCAAAGGGTATCGTGGATACAAATATTTAGGCTACACATTGTGCTATCAGAGAGAATAAAAAGTAAAATATCTGATATTTTTCATTTTCCAGATAAAGAAATGGAGAGCCTAAGAAGGTGATTATCTTCAGAATGATAGTGCGTGTGTTTAATAAGGTAGCTTCTATAGTCAAATACGGAGAAGGCAATGGCACCCCACTCCAGTACTCTTGCCTGGAAAATCCCATGGACAGAGGAGCCTGGTGGGCTGCAGTCCATAGGGTTGCTGGGAGTCGGACACGACTGAGCGATTTCACTTTCACTTTTCACTTTCATGCATTGGAGAAGGAAATGGCAACCCACTCCAATGTTCTTGCCTGGAGAATCCCAGGGACAGGGGAGCCTGGTGCGCTGTCGTCCATGGGGTCGCACAGAGTCGGACACGACTAAAGCAGCTTAGCAGCAGCAGCAGCATAGTCAAATAAGCTGCTTTTAAATCCAATATCCTCAGTTTATGAGCTGAGAAACTATTGGTAGATTTTTTTTTAATTTCTTTAAGTTTATTTCCTCATCTGTAAAATGATAGGTAATAATACTATTTTTTTACATTGGAATGCAAAATAAAATAAAATTATTAAGGCCAAATACTTAAGACAATGTCTGGCCAATTTTACTTGTTTAGAAAATGTTAGCTATAGTAATAGTAATTAATATTAAAAATTAATTTATCACTATTATCACTATCAGTACAAGAGTCAAGTTCTCTTTATGCCAAAGCTGTTAAATTGGTAACTCCATTTTAACTTTGGAATTAATCTCAGTGGATACATCCCATGGTTAAAAAAATCAGGGAAGCCTGGTATGCTGCCAGTCCATGGTGTCACAAAGAGTTGGACATGACTGAACAACAGAACTGACTGAACTGATAGTCTCTTCGTATGTTAATAAAATTGCTAAATATTTTTTCATCTTTCTCTGATTCTGGTAAACTGGTTATTTCAAGGGCTCATATTTTAACAATTGTAGCCTCCATTTGAAATGTTGATGCAGTCAACCTGCCTATTTTTATTAGAAAGATCAAGTTGTTTCAATTAAGTAACCCATGCAATAATAACACAACCCAGGATAATCAATGGAGTTCTTCTTCAAGCAAGTTCAAATGTACTTTATTATATTCATATAAAATTCAAGTATATATTATTCTTAAAGAAAAGAATACATCTAATACAGAGAGATGATAGATAAATATATAGGGAGAAAGGGATGGATGGATGGGTATGGATAGATGGACAGATAAGCAGATATTAGATGAATGGATAAAGAAATATAGATGGTCTCCATCCAAATTATGATTTATCCATGTTTACAAGGACAAAGCCACAAATGTTGTTGAAGCTTTCATACCTTCACTAGTGCCACTAAGAGATCATATATATATACAGAAATATCTTAATGGAAGATACTTTTTGAAAGAACCATTATTGTAAACAATAGGGTGTAGAAGAATTTATTTTTAAATAGATAATATAATGGATATTTTTGAATTCTACAATTTATGAGCATGCTGCTGCTAAGTCACTTCAGTCATGTCCAACTCTGTGCGACACCATAGACGGCAGCCCACCAGGCTCCCCCGTCCCTGGGATTCTCCAGGCAAGAACACTGGAGTGGGCTGCCATTTCCTTCTCCAATGCATGAAAGTGAAAAGTGAGAGTGAAGTTGCTCAGTCGTGTTTGACTCTGTGCGACCCCATGGACTGCAGCCTACCAGGCTCCTTCATCCATGGAATTTTCCAGGCAAGAGTACTGGAGTGGGGTGCCATTGCCTTCTCCAATTTATGAGCATAGAGTCTTTTCCAACACCACAATTCAAAAGCATCAATTCTTCTTCACTCAGCTCTCTTTATAGTCCAACTCTAGAAATACCAAAATTTAATAGTAAATGTGTCTAATTTAAATATGTGAAATAAAAGACTGTAATCACAAAATTTAGTCTTTCTTGTTAGAAATTAGGATTTTAAAAAAACCTTTTGTCTAAAATTTTAACATTTATGAGCATAAGGATGTTAAAATTTTAGACAAAAGATTTGTCTAGACAAAATAAAATACAATTTACTGAGGAAGGAGAAAAGATTTTATAGGGGGTGGTGGCTGGTGAAGAAGGGTTATAAAGGACTCATCTTTAAAAGGTGATGGAGAGTCAGATGATCGACTTCTACCTATCATTTACTGTCAGAATCAGATGTAATTTATAATAATAGAGATTAAAAACAACATCACTTGTTTCTTCTACTTGTGAAAAATTTATTCATAGTTAAATTTTCAGTTCTCAGCTTCCTGTTAATAGACATTACAGAAAAGCAATGTAAAATATAATTCTAAATAATCACAAAGGCAAACATCTGTCAGGCATGTAAATGACACATTCACCAACATTACTGTAACTGTGTATCAACAATATGCTGGCTATACATTTTGTTTCATTTCTACTATTGTCTTGGGAATAATAGAATAAACCTGATTGTGAATTCAATGCAAAATTTTCCCAAGTAAAGATTATGAAAGAAAAAAGAAAATACAAAGAAAAACTACTGAAACAAAACAAAATATTCATAGCTCCAGGGAGTTTCTGATTCAATACAGATTTCTCGTGGGGAATGGATCACCCAGTGCTTTGCAGTAATAGTTTGACATATGTTCTAGGCAGACTGGTATACAATTTTTAAAATTTTTCATACTGCTATTACACCAATATTGACAGACGAAAGAAAGAAATTTAAATATGTGGTAGTTTAGTATAAAGAATATACTCCATGTGTGGTAATGATACTGAAAGACAAAGGAGGTTTTTGCTGTTTGACATCCTTTCTCTGACCTTAGCAGTACACATAATGAGATGGTTAGCTAGGGGATAATAAAAGGTCTGGAAGAGATAAAGAATCTGCTCCAGGAATAAAGCTCACTTTACTCAAGCAATTTCTTCAACTGGCCAGTATAGGAAAGAAGATGGGTGATGCATAAAACAAAAAAGAATTAAGTAGCTTATTCAAGGTTATATAGCTAATGGAGAGTAAATCTGAAACCTGAAGCCTCCCTTCAGTAAGTTTTCTCCTTCAGAAAAAAAAAAAAGGCTGTGGTGTTACGAGGTGGCTCCACTGGTAAAGAATCCACCTGTGATGCAGGAGATTGGGGTTCAATTCCTGGGTCAGGAAAATCCTCTGGAGTAGGAAATGGCAACCAACTCCAGTATTCTTGCCTAGGAAATTCCATGGCAGGCTACAGACCATGGCATGGCAAAAATCAGATATAACTCAGCAACTAAATCCTACACAAATACACACACTTCAGCTGAACAGTGAAACATATTAACATAAATAGTAAAAAAGTTTAGAAGTAAATTTATATAAATTTTCATCCTACTATTTTACATATTCCTGAGACTAATTAGCAGACACACATCTGAATACAGCTATTTCTAATTCCAAAGCCAATGGCTCATATCGTCCTATATTTCTTTAGACCACAAAAATATAAACAATTGGTGAGCTTATACCATAAAATCATATTCCTTCATCTAATCAACTATTTTAATATACAAAACTGGAGGTCAGAAGAGTTGTTTTGCTATTCTAAACTTTGTTGATATGTGCTTTTCTACTAGTTAGAGTGTCCTTGGAGGCTACAGAGAATTTGACAAGAAAAAGAAGCTGAAAATCAGAAGGAGAGAGATTATTAAATTTATGGAGAAAGCCTCATTCCGCTTCTCCCTATTGATATTCCTTTTCATATCTCAATGAAAGCATGAACAACTCTAGTTAAGTTTCCCTTCCTCTAACAAAGCTAAAGAATGACATTACAGAAAAGTTAAGAGTTCAAAGTTTATAACAGTGCTAAATCACTTAAATTATTCCTGCTGTGCATAGCACCAAAATCTTTAGAAATTTATTATTTTCATATCCATTTTTTCCTCCTCATTAAGAGAATTTTAAAACTCAATAGCTTAGAGATGTTTTTCAATTGATTTTATAAACTGCAAAAAGAGAATACAAGGTCATCCACTTACATTTATATTTTTAATGAGTGATTGTTGGAAAAAGATAAAATATTATCTATTTTTTTCCATATGGTTCAAAAGCAAACTTATAAATGTATACCAGTAGATACTGTACAAACTTCATAAGAGGCAATTTATTTGTTTCATAAAAAGTTATAAAAAGAAAGAAAGAGAGCAAGAGGGAAAGTATTTAGCCTAGTGATTTTTCTTACAAGAATTTACCTTCAGGAAGTAATCAGAGAAATTCACAAGAATTTCTAATGATATTTATCACAGTGATATATAATAGTAAAAAGAGAGGAAATTTAGAAATAGTATAAATAACTCAAAATAAGCAAATAGCAAGTTATTGCATATTCATAAAAAGATATACTAATAATGAATGATGCTAAACATAACAGTATATATAATACAAACTATATTTTTGTATAAATAATAAAATAATTGCAGACATGGGATAAAGAAAAAGACATAAAAAAACAGTACTAGAAAATATATGCAAGATGAGGGTCTTTAAAATAAATAAGACACAACAGAGAAAGATTTGCAATTATAATTAAGAAAAATGAGAAAATTAAATAAATTTAAGAAATAGACATAGGATCATGAAATATATAAAGGATACTTTTAAGTTACGAAAATACACAATTATAGTAATTTTGAAAATTCAGATGCTACTTAAACTTTTCATGGTATAGAATGCATGAAAACCAGCTCAATCCATTACCAAACGTTACAAATACAGGTTTTTTTAAAAAACATTTATGACTCTGCAACAGATTTAAAAAATAGCAAATAGAAAGCTATCAACTGAATTATACATGCATGCTCAGTTGCTCAGTCTTATCCAACTATTTGTGACCATACGGAATATAGCCTGCCAGACTCCTCTGTTCATGGAATTTTCCAGGCAAGAATACTAGAGTGGGTTGTCATTTCCTTCTCTAAGGGATCTTCCCAACCCAAGGATCAAACACTTGTCTCCTGCATCTCCTGCACTGGCAGGCAGATTCTTTACCACTGAGCTACCTGGGAAGCCCATCAACTGCATTATATAATACTTTAAAAGAGTATTATACACATAAGAGTCACAAAATTCATTTTAGAATTAGAAAATATAAAAGAATCTCTTAAGCATGATAATGTCATCATCTCAGTGCTGAATAAGCATTT
This sequence comes from Bos indicus x Bos taurus, assembly GCF_003369695.1. Lineage (NCBI taxonomy): Eukaryota > Metazoa > Chordata > Mammalia > Artiodactyla > Bovidae > Bos > Bos indicus x Bos taurus. Next base: position 101,373,355 of record NC_040076.1, read on the forward strand.
GAAAAATTTAATACTCATTTCAACTATGCAGTGTTTAAAAATGGTGATTATCAGTAGGTATATAATTATATAACTAGAGAATAGAATTTCACTTTGTTTATAGTTTATTCAAAAATCTTATTTAAAATAAATGTAAAAGTATTATGCTTTTTGCATTTTATTTATAGATTATATAATGAGGGGATTATCATTCATGCTAAACAAAACACCATAATATAGACAATCATAATAAAAAAAAATTGTTGAAGTTTTAGGTCTCTTGTAGCTACTACATATGTTTAGAAACCCATCTTAAATGGGCTTATCCAGTAAGGAAATGTACTAGCACAAATAACCAGCTGTACAAATGAGAACAGATTTTGAATCAGTTGATTCAGCCTACAGTGGGTTCGCCAATAATCCAGTTAGCTTCTGACTCTGCCTCCTCAGTGTTGCCTTTATCTTCCCTTAATCTTCATGATAATTGCATGCTTTGACAACTCAGTGTACATCAAACACACAGAGAAGATATTTTGTGTAGGTAAAACAGATCTAGACTCTAAGTTCAGTCAGTTAGCATTTGGTACAGCTGTTTATTGTTGGGCACTTCCTTAGGCATTGTAAGAATGTTTAGCACCACTGAACTCCTACACTAACAAAATGACAACAGCTCCTCCACCACAACTGTGACCACTAAAATACATACTTCTCCCACATATTTGTAAAATGATGGATAGAATACTACTGATAGAATACTACTGACACACTGATATAAACAATTTGGATAGCAAAGTTAATAAACTTGATCTAAAGGATGTACTTAGTACATTTTACAAAATAGGTAGAAAGTACATATTTTTAAAAAATAAATATATATTATGCATTCTCAAAACTATTCATGTGAAGAAATGGTTTTAGAAAATTTGAAGAATTTTTTCACTGTTTTGTGTGGTTATGCCTTAGCATTTCCGTTAATACAATTTTTGTTAAAATGGTTTGGTTCAAAAAGGAAAGTGTGAGACAAGGGTTTACAAAATAGTTTATTTTGGAAAATGATTTTCAAAGGATTTGAGTAGGGCACTGGGAAAAGTAAAAAGAAAAAGAAGGAAACCCAACCCCAGGATGGTCATTGAGAAAACACCTGGGCTCAGTTCAAATGGGGACTTCTTGAGGAGTCACCTAGGAACTGAATAAGTGTTTACTTACTAGCTGTCCTATTATCCTTATTGGTCAAGACCCCTTTTTATCCCGAGGAGTGTTAACTCTCTTGTACTTCGAAGTTTGTGCATGCGTTAGAATGGCTGAGCGAGTTTTAGCATCTGACATTCCCCAAATACATTTTGTGTGTTTACATTTGTATGCAGATCCTCAGAGGCTCCTGAGGCCAGCCCCGTAACCTAACGCTTGGGGTGCCTGTGCTTGACCTTGACTCTTCCCACATTCATGCCCAGGGGGCTGAGGGGTCTAGAGGACAGCAGCCATCACTGGGCAGGGCCAAGAAGTGGACAGCCAAGAACTTCTCCAAAGAAGGCAGATGCACATGTCAGTCAAGGCTTTAAGCACCTAGGTCATGCTCCATTGTCCTGTCAGACTTTACACAACACCTGTTCAAAAATAAAATTATTCACGAATTTCAAAATGACAACTGAGCATGAGCACACCTCTGAATATGGTGCTTAGAGTGACTGCACTGGCTGTAACCTCATGGAACAGACTAATCAGTTCTTACACAATTGTGGAAGATGAAGACAACATATATGGAAAAAGGGGGAGGATATACATGAGTGGCAGTAAGGGATATATGGAACATCTCTGTAACCTCTACTCAATTTTGCTGTGAACCTAAATCTTCTCTAAAAAGAATTAACATCTTTTGAAGTATAAAAAAAAAGGTCCATGGAAAGCTGTTACCTTTGCAAATTGCAATGGGATTGAAGTCACTGTACATCTACATGGGTGGCAAATGGAAAGATAATAGGTGGACATGAAGGAGGAGAAAGAGGCTCATCTAGAACTAGGTGGATAAACAGGAACACACAAGGACAATATGGAACCCATCTCTGCCTCTCACCAGTTTCAATCTTGTATAGCAGATATTAGTGCCCTTAACTGCATGCACCTGGCTCAGGAGTCAGAGAAACTGGAGGAGAATGAAGTACAGACAGTTAAAGAGCAGAGAGCCCAATAAAGTGAGCAAGTTAATCAAGAAAACTACATGCAGGCAGCAATGGTGCTTGCTACTTAATGCTGACCTTGAGCATAATGGTAGATACCAAATCTTCTCTTTTAAAGTCCACACAAAATTTTCCCATGGCCTTCTCTTACATGGAACCAGAAAGGGAAGGGAGTTCTGGGAAATGTAGTTATAGCTTAAATTGACACCATAAAGTTACCACACAACATTTTATTAACACTCTCAGAGAACTGGCCAAGAGAGAACACTCCTTGACTTGTTTTCAAACTTAAACAGACATAGTAGAAGAAAAAAAGAATTACAAATGAATCTTACCCATGAATATTGAAGCTTAGTAATATTTTGTGTAGTTTGTACACAAAATATTACTAAGCCAAAGGACAATATATAAAAGATACCATGTTGAATTTGTATCATGAATATAGTCTTGTTTCAATATTAGGAAAGTAGTCAACCATTTAAGCATGGTAAAACAGAAAAAAATACATTTTACAAAGAATATTTACTCAAAAAAAAAGAAAAAAAGCTTATAACTAAAATGATATATAAATTTATTTAGCCTCAAGTGTATATATTTCTTAAGTGAAATATCAAATGCTTCTGAGTTTTTTGGAATGTTCTATTTTTGCTTTGGGAGATTAGTACAAGAATATTCATTTTATTATTATGGCTTAAACTGTGAGTGCAGATATTTTAATCTTCCATATGTATTATAGCAAAAAGAAAAATAAATAAGAGAAAAGAGAAAACTAAAGATGAAGGCCTAGAAGATTGATATAGGAGGCCTAATGTGTGAGTTAATAAAGTTCTAGAAAACATTGGAAAATGGAAAGTGAAAGAAATTATCAAGGAAGTAACAGAATAAACTATCCAAGAAATATCTAGCTTGAAATGTCACACAGTAAGCACATCACATCACTATGTTTCAGAACAGGATTCAGAATGACAGATTTTTCACTAGCCACACTGACTAAAAGCTACTAAAGCTATGAGGGAACAAATAATTTTCAATATCTAACTAAAACTTAAATTTTAAGGTAGAATAAAGGTTTAATAAAAACATAAAATACAATCAGACACAGGAACTCATGAAAATACCCTCCTTAGTGTGGACTTAAAGGTATGCACAGAGGAAATAAGGAATTACCAATCAACTAATCAACCAGTGAATCAAATCAAGATATAGAATTCAAAAAATAATAGATCCCATCAAGGAAAAAGGTGAGATATAAAAGATGGTGAGAGAAGAACCACCTCAGAGTATAGTTAGAAAATGAAAGCAGGAAGGAAAGAGTTTATGAAAAATTAGAGACATTAATGAATAGGTAATCTAATTAAATATTTCAAATAATCAAGTCTATGATTTTATTTAATCAAGTCTATTTAAAGAAATATTATACAAGTGAAACCTGATGCAAGAAACAGTATACAGAAAAAGAAATGCTCTTATAGTAAACTCCTTAGATTGCAGATAGCCTGAACTGGCAGTCATCTGTTGTGAAAACTGATAAATGATTTAATTAATATTGAGAAAATATGGTACACCACTAAATCTGCAGCCATCAGGGCAGTGCATTAATAAAGAATTTTAATCTATGAATTAAAAACAATAGTAAATGCTAACAAAACACATTTATTAAATATATTTAAACACCAGGAAATAAGTAAAAGAATTAAACCCATTGCCTATGAAGGGGAGAATTATTGGGGGAAAGTTAAAACTTAAGACTATACATTTTTAAATTAAGATTTACAATATTGTCAAAATTAAGATTTTTAATATTAAAACAGTTGGATATCACTTTGTTTTTTAAAACAAACCACAAATATATGCTTTAAAAAGATAGAGAAATAAGTTTTAGGTTTAAAATAGCCAAATCAACACATTGAGATGTTTTCATTCTACAATGAAGCAAAATCAAGAAAGTCCTTAAAATGGTTTAATATATAGCTAGCTGCAAAATGTTACCTTGTACTAGAAATAGACATCTCTAGTGGAAGGAATCATCTAGAAAGCCATAAACAAAGCAGAGCTGGACACCAGTTCCCTGCAAGACAAGTGCTGAATCTCAATGGGGAAGAAAGATAAACGGGCCAACCCAAGCACTCAGATTTGCGATATTGTGATTCATGGGGTCGCAAAGAGTCGGACACGACTAAGTGACTGAACTGAACTGAACTGAACTGAATCTTACTCTCAGACATACATCTCTAAGCTTCACATATATGAATTTCACAGTACCCAGAGTACTATAGGGATTAGATATCTTCTGGACTGCAAATATGTTTATTGTATTTCCATACATTAAAGTTTTTATGTATTGCTACAACAAATGCAAACACCTTGGTTAGACATGTCCTGAGCCCTGCCTATGTCTCCAGTCATAGTACTTACCATGACTCCCCTCATGACCTACATTCTGGCCATTGCCAGTAACATACAGTTCTCTAACTGTCACATGGTTTGATTCTTTGTCTTTGTCCATTCTAAGTCCCTTTATTTAGAATGGTATCTCTTCATATTGCTTTTCAATACACCAATCCCTTTCTCTACTGTGCTCACTTATCTTTTAAGACATCTAGTGTTGCTTTCTCTATGAAGTATTTCCTGACCTCATATATAAAACTAATAGCCTTTTCTTTCTAGCCTTTATTGAGTCCTATACTGGTATCTAACAGAAAACAGAAATTAATGGGTGATAATTTGATAAGCTAGTTTTTGTAGTCAGCTTTACTTCTCATTACTGGTCTAGAAGTTCCTTGAAAGCAAATATCATGTCTTGATCTCTTTCTATGTCCATAGCACTACAAACAGCAGCTTATATATAACAGGTACTTATTAACTGTTTAAGTAAATAAATGTGTCATGAGTAAATGAATGAAAAATAAATGACTCTTTAAAATACCTTCTGCAGGTTTGAAAGTTGCCAACCTGTCAGTATAATAACACAGGCTGAGATGATCACTATTTTTGACTCAGGATAAAAACTTTCTAAGCACATTTAGGTAAATAAGACTGTTCTATATCTCAACAGGAAAATGATTGAAGGAGTAAACTTAGTAAAAGCGATCATGCTTGATGTAACTGAATTACTGAATCAAAAAAAGGCAACTGCTAAATGTTTAAATGTTTCTTCTACATTAATCCAAGTTCAGTGATAAGTTGATGATAATTTATGAGAAAAACACAAGATAAAATTTCAAACTGAGAATTTATATTCAATATTTTCTCCATTACATATGTATTAATTTTCACTGATTATAAAAATTCATAATTCCCTGCACCATTGGTAAAAGAAGTATGGCTTTTAAGTGAAAACAATTAAAAATCATTTTACTGATATATAAATTCTTAAGCATATAATGAAAATAAATATAATTATCCTATTTTGATTCACTTCCTTTACTTTGGTAGCTGAGTAAGTCTGTGGATATTTCATTTTATTATATTTTCATTGAATTCATTTAAAAATTTTAAAAGTTCAGCCATTAAAATCGCCTGTAACTATTTTAAAACATCAAGTAGAAGGGTTCTAGGAAGATAGAGGAGTAGCAAGTGCCAAGAAATAGTGTCTCAATGTAGGCAAAAACTGCACTTGCAAAACCTGTCTAATTTAATGATTTTACAACTCTGTAGTCTACTGAAGGTTTGCAATATCTAGGGAAAATCTTGAGTGTTAAATTGGCTGCTGCTGCTGCTGCTGCTGCTGCTAAGTTGCTTCAGTCGTGTCCGACTCTGTGCAACCCCATAGACAGCAGCCCACCAGGCTTCCCCATCCCTGCGATTCTCCAGACAAGAGCACTGGAGTGGGTTGCCATTTCCTTCTCCAATGCATGAAAGTGAAAAGTGAAAGTGAAGTCGCTCAATCATGTCCGACTCTTAGAGACCCCATGGACTGCAGCCTACTGGCTCCTCCGTCCATGGGATTTTCCAGGCAAGAGTACTGGAGTGGGGTGCCATTGCCTTCTCTGGGTAAACTGGCTAATTTCAGCTAATTTCAACTCTTAGCACAATAGCAGCTAAGGGTACCCTCCCCACCCTCCTCCACACACACACCATGGTAGGTGTTGCTGCTGTGTGTAGTATTGTATAGGTATTGCTGGAGCAGCCTGCACAAATCTTGAAAGAGAGAAAAAAGCACTCTGTCCTTTACATATTGGGGATCTCTGTTCTGGTTGCTGATTGATGCCTTTACCTCAGAGATACAGAAAAAGAGGCAAATGGCCATTGTTGCAGCTCCCCGCATTGTTGTAGTCCCCTCCCAACCTGGCTAAAGTGACTTTCAGGAGGGCACTTTTATTCCCTTTCATTGATTTTTGTTTTTACTTTTTTAGACCAGCTATAAAACCTATAGCATTCAAAAGAGACTTCATAAATGGGACAAATTAGAAAGTGACTTTGCATACCTGGAGTAAAGGTACAGGCTCAGAATAGACTTGAGATCTTACTTTTCTCTCTCAGGATGATTCTCATCACAGAGACAGGTTATTAAAAAAAAAAAAAGCAAAACCCAGCAAACCCTGAGGTAGAGGAAATATCTGATTTTCAGAGTTACCACATTATCAGATTTAAATGTCCATTTTTCAACAACAACAAATTACATAGCATACAAAATACATAAAAGTATTTTCCATTCAAAAGAAAAAATATCAATAGAAACTGTCTCTGAAAAAGATTTGGTGGCATATCTACTAGGCAGTGACTTAAAAATAATTATCTTACAAATTTTGAAAGAACAAAGGAACATGGAGAAAAAGTAAAGAAAATGATGCATGAAAAGAAGGAATATCAGTAAGAGACAGAAACCCTAAAGAGTAACCAAAAAGAAATTCTAGAGCTAAAAGGTATAATAATTGAAAAGGAAAATTTACTAGAAGGATTAACATGCAGATTTGAGCAAATGGAAAAAAGAAAAGAATTAGTAAACTTGAAGATAAGACAATAACTTTTTGAGTCTGAGGAATAGAAAGAAAAAAAGAAGTGAAAATAACCTACGCAACCTGTGGGACACCAGCAGATGGAACATCATATACATTGTGGAAGTGCCAGGAAAAGAAGAGAGAAGAACATAAGAGAACCACTGAAGAAGACTTGGTAAAAACATGAATTAAAACATCCAATAAACTCAATAAACTCCAACCGAGCTGAACTCAGTGAGACCCACATCAAGATACATAATGAACTTTCCAAAGATAGAGAGTCCTGAAAGCAACAAGAAAGATGCAACTGGCCACATATGAGGGATCATCAATAAGAATATGAACAGTTTTTCATCAGAAATTTTAAAGGCAAGAAGATTGTGGATCAGTATATTCAAAGTACTAATACAAATAATAATAATAAGTCAAATCCAAAATCCTATTTCTGGCAAACTGTCCCACAGAAGCACACAATTTATAAAGATGTAACTTTGGGACACTGGCAACTAAAAGGAGTAGGAAAGAGCTATTAAGTATCAAAGTTTTGGTATGTTATTGAAATTAGGCTGGTATAAATTCAGATTAAACTGTTGTAACTTTAGAATGTTTAGGGTATATCAAATAGTAACCATAAAGAAAAGAGCCACAGAATAAACATAAAAAAGGAGGAAGAAATTGAGATATTTCAGTACCAAAAAAAAAAAAAAAATCAACTAAACACAAAGAAGATGGTAATGCAGGAAACGAGGGACAAAAATGCTTTAGATATACAGATAACAAATAGCAAAATTACAGAGTTTAAGTCCTTCCTTTAGTAATTACTTTAAAAGTAAATGGATTAAACTCTCCAGTCAAAACCCAAAGATGACCAGAATGTCTAAAACACATGATCAAACTATATACTGTCTATAAGAAACACAAATTAGATCCAAAGATACAAATAGAATGAAAGTAAAAGGATGGAAAAATATATTCCATTGCAAATAATAACCAAAACAGAAGTGGCTATGCTAATATGAGTTAAGATGAGGTGCATGCTCAGTTTTATCAGACTCTTTGCAATCCCATGGACTGTAGCCCACCATGCTCTTCTGTCCATGGAACTTTCTAGGCAAGAAATACTGGAATGGGTTGCTATTTCCTCTTCCAGGAGATCTTCCGGACCCAGGGATCAAATCCATGTCTACTGCATCTCTTGCAATTGCCAAGCAGATTCTTTGCCACTGAACTACCTGGTAAGCCTAACATGAGGTAAAGAAGACTTTACACAAGAAAAGGTTACAGGAGACAAAAATGCATAGTATCTATTAACAAAATATTCAATATAGCAAGAAGAAAGAAAAATTATAAACATTTACACACCCAATAACAGACCATCAAAATACATGAAGAAAAACTGACAGAACTAAAGAGAGAAATAAACAACTATATAATAATAGAGATTTTAATACTTCACCCTCAATAATGGTTAAAATTCCCAGACAGAAGATGAGTAAGAGATCGAAGACTTAAACAGCACAGTAAACCTAGATAGAATATATATACAGAACAGTCCATCTAACAACAATAGCATGCGTATTCTTCTTAACGGTACATAGAGCAGTTTTCCAAGATAGAACATATGTTAGGACACAGATTAAGTCTCAATAGATTTTAAAAGGCATATAAAATACTTTTTCTGAACACAGTACGATGAAATTAAAAACAAACAATGGAAGTAAAACTATAAAATTTCAGAAATTTGTATTATAAAAATTAAAACAGTGGAAAGGAAGAGGTATATATTTATATGTGTATGATCTTATATATAGGAAAATCCTAATGATTCCATTAAACAATTAGAACTAATAAATAAATTCAACAGGATATAAAATCAACCCACAAAAATCATTTGCATTTTTAAATACATTAACAATGAGCAATCTGGAAAAGAAATATTGAAAACAATTAAATTTATAATAGGATCAAAAAGAACACAATACTTAGATGTTAACTTAAGCAAGAAGTGAAAGACTTATAAAATAAAAACTACAAAGCATTGCTGAAAAAAAGTGAAGAAAATATAAACAAATGGAAACATATTAATGGACTAGAAGACAGTAGTTCTGAGATATCAATATTTATCCAAAGCACTCTATAGATTCATACAATTCCTACCAAAATCTCAATGTTTTTCTTAAGAAATAGAAAAGTCAATCCTAAAATTCATGTGGAATCTCAAGGGACTCTGAATACTCACAACAATCTTGATAAAGAAGAAAAAACTTGGTATCTAGATCCTGATATCAGAGTCTACAACAAAGTTATAGTAATTAAGACAGTGTTGTACTAGCATAAAGGCAGACATATAAGTCAATGAAACAGAATAAAAAATCCAAAAATTAAACCCTAAAATATATGGCTAAATGATTTTTGATAGGGTCCCAAGACAATTCACTAGCAAAAAGATAGTCTTTTCAACAGTGTTGGGAAAACCAAGTATCCATATGCAAAAATATAAGTTGGACCCTTGTCTAATACCATATTCAAAAATTAACTCAAAATGAATCAAAGACTTAAATGTAAAATGAAAGCTAAAAAATTCTTAGATGATAACAGGACAAAAGCTTCATGCCATGAGATTGGCAATGCTTTCTTGACACCAAAGGCAACAGGCAACAAATGAAAAAATAGACATACTAGATTTCATGAAATACTTTTCATTAAAAGATACTAACAGTAAAAGTGAAACCCACAGAATGAGAGAAAATAATTAATAGTCATATATGAGGGATTTTGTTATTCAGTTATGTCTGACTCTTTGAAACCCCATGAACTGCAGCACGTCAGGCTTCCCTGTCTTTAATATCCAGAATATGTAAAGAACTTTCAAACCTCAACAACAACAAAGAAAAATCAAAAGTGGACAAAGGATTTAAAAAGGCATTTCTCTAAAGATATCAAAAGGCCAGTTACCACATGATAAGCTCAACAACAGTAACTATTCAGTTCAGTTCAGTTCAATCGTGTCCGACTCTTTGCGATCCCATGAATTGCATCACGCCAGGCCTCCCTGTCCATCACCAACTCCCGGAGTTCACCCAGACTCACATCCATCGAGTCAGTGATGCCATCCAGCCATCTCATCCTCTGTCATCCCCTTCTCCTCCTGCCCCCAATCCCTCCCAACATCAGAGTCTTTTCCAATGAGTCAACTCTTCGCATGAGGTGGCCAAAACTAATTATTAGGGACATGAAAATAAAAAATACAATAAGATACTTAATAGCCCATTAAGATGGCTATGATTTGAATTTGAAATCCATACACACTACAATGAGAAATGTAAAATGGAAAAGTCACTGTGAAAAACTATGACAGGTCCTCAAAAAGTTGAAAATAGAATTTATATATGTTCCAGCAATTCCATTTCTGGGTATATACCCAAAATAACTGAAAGCAGGATCTTAAGATATTTCATAGCAGTATTATTTACAGTAGCTAAAATACAGCAACGACCCAGGTGTCCATTAATGGATGAATAGATGAGTAAAATGTGGTATATACATACAACTGAATATTGCTCAGCTTTAAAAATGAAGGGAATTCTGAAATATGTCACAGCATGGATGAACTTTGAGGACATTATTCTAAGTGCAGTATATCAGTCACAATATAGACACTGCATGATTCCACTTTTATAAGTTACCCAAAGTAGGGAAACTCTAAGAAACTGAAAGTAGAATGGCAGTTGCCAGGGAATAAGGAAAGGAGTAATAAGAGATTATTGTCTGACGAGTAGAGTTTCAGCTTTTCAGGAAGAAAATAGACATACAGTTGCATTGAACAGTGCTGATGTTTTCACAGCATTACATACAGATTGTATTTTATACCACTGAAATGTGCACTTAAAATGATTAAGATGGCTAACTTTGTGTTGCGTGTATTTTACCAGAACAACAATAAAAGAGGAGGGGCATCAAGTGAGATTTTCTTAGGGTTTCTTTTTCAAATTGAATAATATCCTCAAAGGGAATATAATAGGCTGTTTTCTCCAATCTTGGATGTTTAGAAGCAAACTTTAACCATAAGGCCATCTGAAAGGTTTGCAAACAGTAGCAAGGGAGCAGAGGTTAATGGGAACACAGGTTACTTCCAGGTGGCACGTCAAAATTATTTTAACAGAAATAAACCAAGAAAACTGTCTTTCCATTCCCTAATTTCTTGTTATGCATTTCCTATGAAGCAATGTGCAAATTTACTTTCCTGATAAAGTCTCCTGCCCCTCTCCTTTGTTAAAACCTTATCATCCCCATAAACCTGTCTCACGTTTAATACATTCTTTACGCTTCGTTAGGGCTTCCCTGGTGGCTCAGTAGTAAAGAATCTGCCTACTAAGCAGGAGACGTGGGTTCAATCCCTGGACTGGGAAAATCCCAAGGAGAAGGAAATGGCAACCCATTCTAGTGTTCTTGCCTGAGAAATCCCACAGACAGAGGAGCCTGGTGGCCTATAGTCCATAGGGTTGCAAAGAGTTTGACACCACTGAGCAACAGATTTTCACTTTTTCACTTTTACTATTCAGTACTCTCTCTTTCATTTAAAATCTCCAAATAATTAAAAAGCAGAACTATATTTCAATAATCCATCACTCTAAATTTTGGAAATATCAAGTATTGCCACTTAGGTAAACCTGATGGCACAGCAGGCTCAGGCTCAGTCTTTTTTTTTTTTTTTTTAATTGGAGGCTAATTACTTTACAATATTGTAGTGGTTTTTGCCATACGTTGATATGAATCAGCCGTGAGTGTACATGTGTTCCTCATCCTGAACCCCCCACCCACTTCCCTCCTCTGTCTCAGTCTTAATTCAATATTCTTCACAAAGATACCCATTTCACATTGCTTACTAGTTTCTGCACTTAAATAAATAAAGTTATCCAAAGGTCATGGGATTATGGATTTATTCATGAAATCCAGATAGCTGATATGACCTTTTATATGTAGAATTAATTCAATGAACTACATCATTTCCATCTTTTTACATGAATATTGTCAAGAACTTGAGTGAATCATCAATAAAAATGCAAATTTTTATTAGTATGCCACTTACTGGGCTTCCTTGGTGTCTCAGATGGTAAAGAATCCACCTGCACTGTAGGACACCTGGGTTCAAACCCTGGATTGGGAAGATCCTGGGAGACGGGAATGGCTACCCACTCCAGTAATTTTGCCTGGAAAATCCCATGGACAGAGGACCCTGGTGGGCTACAGTCCATAGGCTCGCAATGAGTTGGACATGACTGAGTGACTAAGCACACACACACACACACACACACCACTTACTAATGAAGACAAATATGCAATGTTTTGTAAATATGATTAAGTCCATGCGTGAAAGACTAAGTCTGTAAAGCTGCAATGACAATATATATAAGTACTCTTAACATAACCAGCAATTTTGATATGGCTAATATTGGAAGCCTGGTGTGCTGCGATTCACGGGGTCGCAAAGAGTCAGACACGACTGAGTGACTGAACTGAATGGAACTGAATATTGGAAATTGGATCTAAGGTGACTTAATATCAGGGTTTTCTCCTATAGTAGCTCTGTGATCAGATTCTTTTTATTGATGACTCACTCACTTTCCAGCTCTATCACTTACACTTGTGTGACCCTCACCAGATACTGATCTCCTTAAATCCCAGTCTCCTCATCTGTAAAGTGTGTATTACATTTACTGCATTTTTGTGAGAATAAAATTAAACATGATTTAAGGACTTAGCATATTACCATAATATCTGACCTACAGTTAGTGTTTAATAAATGCTGGTTACTATTATTTTAATTAGCCATAGAGAGACATTTTAGTCTATAACTTTCTTATTAAACATAAACATTATGTTGTAGTTCCTGCAAAAAGTATGATATAGTTCATACAAAAATGTGAACTTACAGAGATATACAAGGCAGGAAATACTTCTACAATACTTGTATTTGCCTGGTGTATGGATGAAGATCAATGGAAGTGGCCTTAGGCAAAACTGTGAACTCTCACACTCCCAGTTCTATCTATAAATCTTGTTTTATGGTGTTACCACACAGTTTTAGCCTCAGAGTCATTCTTTTTCTTCTAACCAGTCTTAAAACAACATGGACACCTGTTTATTCTTCTTCAAGTCTATTTCTTTTAAAAAAAAATTATAGAAGGGAGGAAACACTAGGTGTTCTATCAAGATCTTTATACTATTTTCTTATCTGGTTTCTTGCATTCATTTCTGACCATCCCTCCTCCCTATCCTCTATTTCTGTTTTAGGAAGTTTTAAATTATAAACTCAATCTATATCCTCTAAGAACATTTGGCAACTTCCTTGGTGGTCCAGTGGTTAAGAATCAGTCTGCCAATGCAAGGCACATGGGTTTTATCCCTAGTCGGGGAAGATTCCACATGCCACAGAGTAATTAAACCCATAAGTCAAAACTACTTAGTCCATTCTCTAGAGACAAAAGCTGCAACTACTGAACCTATGCACCTAGAGCCTGTGGTCTACAGCAACAGAAGCCACAGTAATGAGAAGCCCACACACTGAAACTAAAGAGTAGCTTTCACTTGCCACAACTAGAAAAAGCCCAAGGGCAGCAATGAAGACCCATGTAGCCAAAAACAAATAAATAAATAAATATATATATATATATATATATATATATATATATATTAATGTTTGATCATCTAACTACATGTGAGTGTGTGCGTGTGTGCTCAGTTGTATCCGACTTTTTTCGACCCCGTGGATTGTCGCCCAGCAGGCTCCTCTGCCCTTGGGATTCTTTTAAGGCAAGAATACTAGAGTGGGTTGCCATTTCCATCTCCAGAGGATCTACCTGACCCAGGGATCAAACCCACATCTCCTGTGTCTTCTGAATTGCAAGTGGATTCTTTATCTGCTGAGCCATCAGGGAAGCCCATCTAACTGCATATGTAGCTCTTTTCCAATATTAAGACAAATACCAGAAAACTGTTTTTCTTCCATTGCCATTCTTTTATTTCCTTTATTTTTTTATACAATATATGGAGTATGGGGTTTCATTCCTTAGCAAACACAATCTGCTTAATAATTTCCAATTTGGAATGGTCTTTGCTAGGGCTAACGCTATTAAAAATGATTTTCATAAAATAAAATATATGGTCAATAAACAATTAACCAAGCAACTATATCTCTGTGTTCTTTGCTGGGGTCCAGCCCAACAGGATCCAGGGGAACTCTCAGGATGAACGGCATTGGCGAGAGAGACGACACGGGTCTTATAATGGACTGGGACCTGTTGGTCCGGGGTCAAAAATAAAAATAAAAAACAAATAGAAAGAATAAGGGAGAGAGAAAGAGGCTGATACTCCTTGGTTTACACAGAAAGCCAATAAAGCCCCTGACATGGGACTTGCTCTGTTCATGGAGGCCTCAGTTGCCCTCTCGGTGGGGTGAAGACACAGAGCGCCTTCCTGATTGGGTCTTAGAAGCCCAGGCAAAAAAGTGAACTCAGAGGGCTTCTGTGCTCCAGGGATTCAGCCTGAAAAAAGGGAGAAAGAAAGAGAGACAGAAAGAGAAAGAAAGAAAGGAGACCAGAGCTCTGGTGAAGTGGGATCTGCAGCTTTATTTTCAAAAGGAACTTTTATACTCTGAGTTACACATTTCTCAAAGTGAAAGATACAGAGTCAGCTCAACTTTACATCAATTTTACCTTTATCAAAACCAGGACATTTTCTGTACACCTTTTCATAAACAAAGGTCTTATGTTATGTCTGGCCCTGTGGCCTGTTAACATTTCATGACTCTTTTCTGATAAAGGTTGATCAGCCAGAAAACTTGTTTTCCTTTAAAGTATTTTTTCTTTATTTCTCCCAGCCTCAGAAAGTACTAAATAAAGTTACATTCTCACAGAGCAAAGGTGCAGTGGGTCACAACACAGAAAGAACTTATTAGCTCAAAGGTCTGATACGGTTAATACCAAGGCTACTACTTGTTTTCCTTACATTCCAACTACATTAACTAATGCACTCCCAGGTGCACAATGGATAAGGGATATGTGAACTTGGCAGCAAGCATTGGCCCAATAATGAAGCCCTTTACCAATACTATTCTAATAATTTTTCATCTCTCAAAGGGCTCTATGCTCATTAGGACTTTTAGAATGCTTGGGCTTCCTGTGCCTTTCATGGTTGGGAAGTTGTGAACAACCATGTGCATTAGTTGTAAGAGTAAGGAAAAACCTGTCAAGCAGGCTAGAATGCCAACAGAGGGGTTAGAATAGAAATATTCCTTTCATGCCCAGGAGACTTATAACTAGAGCCCTAAGTTGATTTTCTTCAGAGAAAGGTGGTCGGGGATAGCCCCCTATTAATGTCAGAAGTGTTGGTGAAAGGCATAATATAATAAACAGTAGACAGACAGACTTTGGTTTCGGGGTAGATGTTCGAGCAGGTCCAGGGAGTCCCTTGAGTCCTGATCTGCCTTGCCTATCAGATCTGTTCTGCATGACCTTGTCATGGGTAGGACCTCCTGTGCTGGCTCCCAGCACTTCTTACTACAGGTAATATCAGAAAGCCTGAAGTATAGTGATTTGGGGGAAAGTGATGGCTGACATATTTGTTAATGGACATGGCCATTCCCATAAAAAGAAAAAAATCTCATGCAGATATGAGTACTAAGGACTGAAGATGGTGGGCAACCAAAGTGTGACAGATAGAAGCAACATTACTGGGGAAAAGTATGCCTTTTGAAATAAGGCAGTTAAATTCAAGAATGAGAAACAGAGAGGAGACTATGCCAACATGGTCCAAAACTGGATAGAAATAAGAAAGAATATAGAAGG
This sequence comes from Bos indicus x Bos taurus, assembly GCF_003369695.1. Taxonomy (NCBI): domain Eukaryota; kingdom Metazoa; phylum Chordata; class Mammalia; order Artiodactyla; family Bovidae; genus Bos; species Bos indicus x Bos taurus. Next base: position 101,389,294 of record NC_040076.1, read on the forward strand.
AATAATGTATAACTTGACTTGGTTAAAAGAATAGTTTCAAGAAGATCCTGCAAAGTATTAATAAAATACAATGGCATTGACAATGTGACAACTCAATTTTGTAATCCAATTCAGCAAACAAGTCATTGAAAGCCCATTATGTAATATACATAACATTAACAGTATTAAATATTATATTGTGTGCATAAAAATATAAACAATTCTTATCATTCTTATGCTTATTGTCTTTGTCTAACAGAATGAATCAGTAAATTTGTCAAATATGATTTAATTTTAGAAATGTATATCTTCTAAATTAGTGACATGGAGTATGAATTAAGCTAGATGATTTACTGTTTTCATTATCTATGATAAACTGGGTATTATGAGAAAGAGTAAAATGATTCTACATGAATTCAAAATTTGAAATTAATAAGAAAAATATTTAATGATATATTATTTTGAAATAAAAAAAAGATCTTCACAACCAAGATAATCACGACTGTGTGATCACTCACCTAGAACCAGACATGCTGGAATGTGAAGTCAAGTGGGCCTTAGAAAGCATCACTACGAACAAAGCTAGTGGAGGTGATGGAATTCAGGTTGAGCTATTTCAAATCCTTAAAGATGATGCTGTGAAAGTGCTGCACTCAATATGCCAGCAAATTTGGAAAACTCAGCAGTGGCCACAGGACTGGAAAAGTTTTAATTCCAATCCCAAAGAAAGGCAATGCCAAAGAATACTCAAACTATCACACAATTGTACTCATCTCACATGCTAGTAAACTAATGCTCAAAATTCTCTAAGCCAAGCTTCAGCAGTACATGAACCATGAACTTCCAGATGTTGAAGCTGGTTTTAGAAAAGGCAGAGGAACCAGAGATCAAATTCCAACATCCGCTGGATCATAGAAAGTGCAAGAGAGTTCCAGAAAAACATCTATTTCTGCTTTATTGACTATGTCAAAGCCTTTGACTGTGTGGATCAAAATAAACTGTGGAAAATTCTGAAAGAGATGGGAACACCAGGCCACCTGACCTACTTCTTGAGAAACCTGTATGCAGGTCAGGAAGCAACAGTTAGAACTGGACATGGAACAACAGACTGGTTCCAAATAGGAAAAGGCTGTATATTGTCACCCTGCTTATTTAACTTATATGCAGAATACATCATGAGAAACGCTGGGCTGGAAGAAGCACAAGCTGGAATCAAGATTGCTGGGAGAAATATCAATAACCTCAGATATGCAGATGACACCACGCTTATGGCAGAAGGTGAAAAGGAACTTAAAGCCTCTTGATGAAAGTGAAAAAGGAGAGTGAAAAAGTTGGCTTAAAGCTCAACATTCAGAAAACTAAGATCATGGCATATGGTCTCATCACTTCATGGGAAATAGATGGGGAAACCGTGGAAACAGTGTCAGACTTTAATTTTGGGGGCTCCAAAATCACTGCAGATAGTGATTGCAGCCATGAAATTAAAAGACACTTACTCCTTGGAAAGAAAGTTATGACCAACCTAGATAGCATAATCAAAAGCAGAGACATTACTTTGCCAACAAAGGTCCGTCTAGTCAAGGCTATGGTTTTTCCAGTAGTCATGTATGGATGTGAGATTTGGACTGTGAAGAAAGCTGAGCACCAAATAATTGATGCTTTTGAACTGTGGTGTTGGAAAAGATTCTTGAGAGTCCCTTGGACTGTAAGGAGGTCCAACCAGTCCATTCTAAAGGAGATCAGCCCTGGGTGTTCTTTGGAAGGAATGATGCTAAAGCTGAAACTCCAGTACTTTGGCCACATTATGCGAAGAGTTGACTCATTGGAAAAGACTCTGATGCTGGGAGGGATTGGGGGCAGGAGGAAAAGGGGACGACAGAGGATGAGATGGCTGGATGGCATCACCAACTCAATAGATGTGAGTTTGAGTGAACTCTGGGAGTTGGTGATGGACAGGGAGGCCTGGCGTGCTGTGATTCATGGGGTCGCAAAGAGTCAGACAGGACTAAGGGACTGAACTGAACTGAACTGAATGACATTCTAAGATTAGAAATATTTGAAGATATCCCAAAGAGAAATGGTGACTAATGTGATGCACAAAATTAAACCTTTACAATTTTTACCATTTTTCTTACACATTGGTAAGATATCGCAAACAAACATATTTTTCATAAAAATGATAAGTGCTAATTCATCAGTTCAGTTCAGTTTAGTCACTCAGTCGTCTCCGACTCCCTGCGACCTCATGAATCGCAGCACGCCAGGCCTCTCTGTCCATCACCGTCCCTCAGGAGTTCACCCAAACTCAGGCCCATCGAGTTGGTGATGCCAGCCATCCATCTCATCCTCTGTCGTCCCCTTCTCCTCTTGCCCCCAATCCCTCCCAGCATCAGAGTCTTTTCCAGTGAGTCAACTCTTTATATGAGGTGGCCAAAGTACTGGAGTTTCAGCTTTAGCATCATCCTTCCAAAGAACACCCAGGGCTGATCTCCTTTAGAATGGACTGGTTGGATCTCCTTGCAGTCCAAGGGACTCAAGAGTCTTCTCCAATACCACAGTTCAAAAACATCAACATAAACAAGTTTAAAAACATTGCAAAATTTATAATAATGTATCCATAGATATAGTTAATAAATATTCAAAAGACAGTTCACAGAGTAGGAAATGAGTGCTAAATATTTAAATTTTCAATCATATAACTAAAGATCAATTTAATTAATAATGATATGTTATTTCTCTTATTGATTTGCCAAAATTTAAAATAAATAGTAAGCTTAAATGATCAGGACTTTAGAAAGAGTAAATAGAAGAGGTAAAAGAAGAAATGTAAATACTGACAATTACATTTTTAAGAAAACAAAAAGGGATTTGAAGTAGAGCTTAGTTAAAGGATATATGCTTTAAAATGCTCTCTTTTCCTCAGACTTTGGGGAAGGATGAAATGATCTCTATAGAGAGACAGTGATTGATTGAAATGAGGTGAAATGAGAGAGCCTGGATCAAGTGTCATGATTTTAGCTAAATGAAATGCAAGATTAACAGCTACAAGTCAAGAAGGATATTGAGAAATCAGAATATGGAAAACTCCAAGCAGTTAATGAAAAGAGGTTTCCAAAGAGCAGCAAGGATGAAAGTCATATTTGGAATTTGTAAATTTTTTCTGGGCCAAGTCTGTTAGTGCATAGAATTTTCTTCTCTCCATTTATATCCAGCCACTACTCTCATTTACTTATGGACTGAATGCTTCAGTGATTAGAGACCAATAGTGTGCCAGGGGAGGGCATCAATAAAATAACTTATCTCAGAGCCCAAGGATAAAAGAGTCCACTGAAGCAAGAGCAATGCTAACATTTGAATTAAAAAAAAAAAAAAAGCATTGAGCTCCAGAAGTTTCTGGGTGTAATGAAATGATTTCTAACAAGAATAGCATAAATTGAGAAGTATGTAGTTGGGAATTCTGAAGGCTGATGTGATGTCATGGCCCTTTTAAGTCACCTTAGTTGTGTGCTAGCATAGTCCTTTGAACACCTTCATTTTGACAGTGAACTAAAACTTGAACTCGTGTTTTCACTGTGTTTTTTTCAGATGTGTGAGATTTGAAGTATAACTAGACTTACATTTCTTACAGGCACTTATCAAAAAATGTAAAGGTCAACACTTACTAGAAATATAGTGGGATGCTAGGAAACCAGTCAAGTTCAAAACTTTGACTAGATAAAAGGCCAACCAATGTCCCATTTCTTCTGAGCTCTCTGGACATGGTGTTTTCCCATAGCTGCCACAAATAGTTTCAAGTACGAACACTTCCATGGCCTGCCTCCTCTTTCTCCAACTCCAGTCACACACAGACTCCTATCATTGAAATTACCCAAATTTTCTCAAGTTGCATATCATGTTTTCCACCCTCATATATTCACCATTCAGTCAGGCTTTAATAATTCTAAAAGAACTTACTCACTATTGATAGATCTAAATTTACACTTGATATTTAATATTGCTGTGACCTTGGGGAAATCATTTCATCATTCTGTACCTCAAAAGTTTTGCATTCAAAAATGAATATTATAAATAAATTTTGAATGACATATATAAAGGTACTTGGAGAAGGCAATGGCAACCCACCGCAGTACTCTTGCCTGGAAAATCCCATGGATAGAGGAGCCTGGTAGGCTGCAGTCCATGGGGTCGCTAGGAGTCGGACACGACTGAGTAACTTCACTTTCACTTTTCATTTTCATGCATTGGAGAAGGAAATGGCAACCCACTCCAGTATTCTTGCCTGGAGAGTCCAAGGGATGGAGCAGCCTTGTGGGCTGCCATCTATGGGGTCGCACAGAGTGGGTCACAACTGAAGCGACTTAGCAACAGCAGCAGCATATGAAGGTACATTCTTCCTCTCAAGACTTTACTGGTCAGAACCTCCTAGGTTTTCTCCTCTGACCACTCCTCTCCAACTCTTCTCCAGACCTACAAACAAGTCTCTTCAAATTTCAGACTTCCTTTCTGGGAAGACTTCCACCTACAAGCTTCCCTTGGATCTCTCCCCATCATAAACATTTCCCCTTTTTTCCTCACCACCCTTTCCCCTTTAGAATATGACCTTTAAAAAAAACAAAACAAAACTGTCAACTTCCTCAATTATCTTATTTCCTTTCAGTTCTAAGAGTTTGTCCATCAGTCTGTCACTCACCCTGTGAGGTGACTTTTGTGATTTTTTTTGTCAGGGCTGGCAGTGAGTGCCTGTGGCTGTCTGTGGTTTGCTTTAGTTGTCAAGCTCCTAGAATTAGGAGCTGAAGGAAGCTGGAGCAGCATATGGTGGTCAATGATTTTCACATGAATTTCTGTTGATTTGTTGCTGTGAAATGAAAAAAAGCAACAGTAAGCAGTTTGATTCAATATGGACTACAATAAAGTACACCTATAAAATAAAACTAAGCATTTAATTCCCTTGGTATGAAGATTTCAGAAATTATAATTATTTATTTGTAAGAAAATAGCAACTTATCTATAATATCAAGTGATTTAATCTGACACACACACACACACATTCTAGATAACTGCTAATAGAAATGAAATGTTAATTTCACATGCAATTTAAAATTTTCTAATAGCCATCCTGAAAAGGAAGTAAAATTATTCCAAATATATATTTTACTTAATGCAGTATGCCTAAAATGTCATATCAACTTGTAATCAATAAAAAAATGATGAGATGTTTGATGTTACTTTTTTTTTTTTTTAACAGTTTTCCAAGTTCAGGGGTGATGTTAGAAATAATGAAAAATCTACACAATGAGGATAGATATGAGTTGTGGTTGGCTGCTTATGCTGCTGCTATTGCTGCTCAGTCGCTTCAGTCATGTCCGACTCTGTGTGACCCCAGAGACGGCAGCCCACCAGGCTCCCCGGTCCCTGGGATTCTCCAGGCAAGAACACTGGAGTGGGTTGCCATTTCCTTCTCCAATACATGAAAGTGAAAAGTGAAAGTGAAGTCACTCAGTCGTGTCCGACTCCTAGCGACCCCATGGTCTGCAGCCTACCAGGCTCCTCCGTCCATAGGATTTTCCAGGCAAGAGTACCAGAGTGGGTTACCATTGCCTTCTCCATGGCTGCTTATAGCACCTCCCCAAATTCCAATGGGGAAAATAAAAAGATGTTCCCATCCTAATCCTTGGAATCTGTAGATGTTACCTTACATATCAACAAAGGATTTTATAGATATATTTAAATTAGAGATCTTGGGATGGGGAATGGGGAGATTTCTTGGTTATCAGCTTTAAATTGCATAAGCTTTAAATACAATCACATGTATCATTATAAGGGGGAAGCAGAAGGAGATTTTACCACAGAGGAAGAAGTGATGTAAACAATGCAATGACAGAAGCAAAGACTAGAGTGGTGTGGCCATGTGCCAAGGAATATCAGAAGCCCCCAGAAGAGCCCCTGGAAGAAGAATGCATTCATGTATGCTCAGTCCTGTCAAACTCTTTGTGACCCCATGGACTGTAGCCCACCAGGCTCCTCTGTCCAAGGGATCATCCCAGGCAAGAATACTGGAGTGGGTTTCCATTTCTTTCTCCAGGGGATCTTCCTGACCCAGGAACCTGTGTTCCCTGCATCTCCTGCATTGACAGGTAGATTCTTTAACCCTTGAGCCACCTGGGAAGCCCTGGAAAGGGCAAGGAACAAATTCTTTCTTAGAGTCTCCGGAGGAACTGTGGCTATGATAACACCCTGATTTATTCCCAGTGATACTTATTGTGGACTGCTGGCATCCAGAATTGTGAGAGAATAAGCTTCTATTGTTTTAAACCATCGAGTTTCTGGGAAAGTGTTATAGCAGCTACAGGAAACTAGCACACAAGCAATTTAGAGTAATATAATAGCATTGCATTCTCTCCTTTGTTGTAATGTTAACAAAGACCATTGGTCCAATTCCGAAAAAATGCCAATGAAATGTTCTACAAATATTAGTATTGAAAATGTCTTACATAATCTTTCATCTTGCATGGTTTTAGCTACTACCAGTATGCTGAAAACTTTCAGATCTGTGTTTCTATCTTTCACCACTCTCCTGTACTCCAAAGTAATATTTCCAGATATCTTCTGGACATTATCACCCAGATATACTATAGTTATCAACAACTGGTCATACTCAAGTAGAACTCATCATTAAAACTCAAAATTATCTCCTCCTTCCTAGATTAATGGACAGTCATCTATATCTAGAATGACTTTACCTATCTATTAGCTTAAGACAGCACTAGCTTTTCTTGTTGATCCTGTATCCTATTTAATTTAGCTCTTGTCCCACTAAAAAATCAATTTCATTTTTAAGAAGCCTTTGTACTAAAAATTGCCTTAAAATAATTTGAATGTGGTAAATAAATCTCGACTTTTTGCCTTCCAGGTTTGGCCATGGTGTCATCTAGTAGGGTGTGAGAAGTAATTCAGTAAATAGAATATTCCCTTTAGTATGCAAATAACATGGGGGGTGGGAAAGACTAGTTGTAACACTTCTACCTTTTCCTGATCCTTTCCAGAGACAAAGGAACTACACGGGATAGTGCACATATGAAAATACAAAGCATTCTCAGACGTAATTAGCACAGACAGGTACCACCTTTTAGTTTCAAGTGGTAGTACAGGAATTATTTGATACTTCACCCTTGTGCCATTTGGTGTTGCAGCTAATTGTCTGTGGCCTGTCCCACAGCTTGTAAGTTTCAAAAAATTGTTAACCTCCACTCAGTGGAGGTCATATGAAATGTGGGAAAGTAAAAGTTAAGTGTACATAAAATATATGGAGGACATACCAGTAGAAGGGTCCTATCATAGTTTATAGTAGCCTTCACACCTTTGCTATAGTCGTTATTGTCATATCAGTTCAGTTCAAGTCAGTTAAGTCACTCAGTCATGTCTGACTCCTTGAGACCCCATAGACTGCAGCACACCAGGCTTCCCTGACCATCACCAACTCTCCAAGCTTACTCAAACTCATGTCCATTGAGTCAGTGATGCCATCCAACCACTCATTCTCTGTGTCCCTTTCTCCTCCCACCTTCAATCTTTCCCAGAATGAGGGTCTTTTCAAATGAGTAAGTTCCTCACATCAGGTGGCCAAAGTATTGGAGTTTCAGCTTCATCATCAGTCCTTCCAATGAATATTCAGGACTGATTTCCTTTAGGATGGACTGGTTGGAGCTCCTTGCAGTCCAAGGGACTCTCAAGAGTCCTCTCCAACAACACAGTTCAAAAGCATCAACTCTTAGGTGCTCAGCTCTTTATAATCCAACTTTCACATCCATGCATGAGTATTGGAAAAACCATAGCTTTGACTACATGGACCTTTGTCAGCAAAGTAATGTCTCTGCTTTTTAATTTGCTGTCTAGTTTGGTGATAACTTTCCTTCCAAGGAGCGATCGTCTTTTAATTTCATGGCTTCAATCACCGTCTGCAGTGATTTTGGAGCCCCAAAACATAAAGTCTGTCACTGTTTCCATTGTTTCCCCATCTATTTGCCATGAAGTGATGGGACTGGATGCCATGATCTTAGTTTTCTGAATGTTGAGTTTTTAAGCCAACTTTTTCACTCTCCTATTTCACTTTTATCAAGAGACTCTTTAGTTCTTCACTTTCTGCCATAAGGGTGGTGTCATCTGCATATCTGAGGTTATTGATATTTCTCCCTGCAATCTTGATTCCAGCTTGTGTTTCCTCCAGACCAGCATTTCTCATGATGTACTCTGCACTAAGTTAAATAAGCAGAGTGACAATATACAGCCTTGATGCACTCCTTTCCTTATTTGGAAATAGTCTGCTGTTACATGTTCAATTCTAACTGTTGCTTCTTGACCTGCATACAGATTTCTCAGAAGGCAGGTTAAGTGGTCTGGTATTCCCATCTCTAAGAATTTTTCATAGTTTGTTGTGATCCACACAGTCAAAGGCTTTGGCAAAGTCAATAAAGCAGAAATAGATGTTTTCCTGGAACTCTCTTGCTTTTTTAATGATCCAACAGATGTTGGCAATTTGATCTCTGGTTCCTCTGCCTTTTCTAAATCCAGCTTGAACATCTGGAAGTTCACAGTTCACTTGCTGTTAAAGCCTGGCTTGGAGAATTTTGAGCATTACTTTGCTAGTGTGTGAGATGAGTGCAATTGTGCAGTAGTTTGAGCATTCTTTGGCATTGCTTTTCTTTGCGATTCGAATGAAAACTTCCCTTTTCCAGTCCTGTCTTATTGGTTATTTTATATATAATATTGTGTATATGTAGATCCCAATCTCCCAGCTTATCCCTCCCCTGTCTTCTCCCCTTGGTAGCCTTAAGTTTGTTCTCTACATCTGTGGCTGTACTTAGCAATTAGGTTCAACTGTATCATTTTTCTAGATTTCACATACAAGGGATAGTATATGATATTTATTTTTCATTTTGTGACTTATTTCACACTAGGTCCATTTACATCTCTGCAAATGGAAATATTCTATTCCTTTTTATGGCTAAGTGATACTCCTTTATATATATATAATGTACAACACCTTCTTTATCTATTCCTTTGTTGACATTTAAATTGCTTCCATGTCCTTGCTATTGTAAATAGTGCTGCAGTGAACATCAAGGTGCATGAATCTTCTCAACTTATGGTTTTCTCTGAATATATGCTTAAGAGTGGGATTTCTGGGTCTTATGGTAGCTTATCTTTTCAATTTTTTAAGGAACTTCTAGATTGCTTTCCATAGCATGGAAACACAAAAGCCCCTGAATAGCTAAACAATCTTGAGAAAGAAGAATGGAGCTGTGGGAATCAGGATCCCAGATTTTTGACTACTATACTGCAAAGCTAGAGTAATCAAAACAGCATTGTCCTGGCACAAAAAGGAATAAAAACATAGATCAATGGAATAGGATAGAAAGTCCAGAGACCCCACACACCTATGGTTACTTAAACTATAACAAAAAGGCAAAAATATAAGTGGAGAAAAGACAGTCTCTTAATATTACATTTCAGTCATTATTTTTAAATCTTCCTCATTATCTAGACTGTGAGACACCAAGATGTGACATTAGTTTTCTATGTACAATGCTAACTGAACATAGATACTAAGATATCTTTGTTTCCTAAATGAATGAATGAGCAACTGGACTATTCACCAACTATTCAAGCTTAATATTTTATATTTTAGTACATAATATGTCATGTATGGTTATGCAAAACCACACAAAACCAATGTAAGAGTCAGAAAACATGCAAGGCAAACATTAAACTTATAACAAATGATAAAGGATTCAGTTTTATTTGCCAGATGTGTGTAACTTTTTGTTTTGCTGTAAACAATGCTGATTATTGAATCTATCAAAAATACTTTCATTTGTATATTAGAGAATTTCTGAATTCTTTAATGATCTAGTTTTATCTTAGATTATCATTGTTCAGCACAAATGGCATAAAGTATATTTTATTTCAAAACTAATTTTTATATTATAATTTATTTTCTATCATTATTCATTTATTATAATAACTCTAGCAAATGTAATTTCTCTGTCAGATTCTATAACTGATATAACAACATTACTTAAAAGATATTTTGAGGAGTTAAAATTCAGCATAGAGCATTCATTTATTTGTGATTGCCCAAAGCCTTTTCTGTGTTTTCAACTTGGCCATGAAATAGCCTAGAAGCACCTGATAATCTACTTTATTTGAATTAAACATTTTCACCTCCAAAATCTATACTTTCTGTATCTTATTTCATTTTTCCAAGTTAGTTATTTATAAATTTTGGCATGTCCAAGCATAGAATAGGTAGAAAATAGCCAAAATTGTATTTGCTTCTTGATAATATATTAATTCTGAATTCTACTTTTTAACTCAATGAACAGTGGATTCAAATTCATATATATGTTTGTAGTGTGAGGGTTCTGGAATCTTCCACAATAACATTAAATTTGATGATAATCATGATGTAAATTGGTGATGATAAAGGTGACAGTGATGATGATGTAATAATTATTTGCATTTATTTAAAATAATACTATTTCATTGCTAAGTATCATTACAGTTATCAATTAAAGAGTTAAATTGAAGATAAATGACATGATCTAACACTCTACCTGGAAGAGGCAAGTCACAAATACAGGTCAAATTTAATATTATATTCACTGTATATATAATTAATGAGACTATTTGACTACTCCAAACTTTATAAATATGAAAGTATCCTCATACAACTTTTTCCTGGATAGTGTATTTATAAGGTTGAAGTAATGTCTTTAGTGTGAAATTCTTCCATGAATGATAAAATGGAAAAAGTCCAGCACTTTTAAAACAGCAGACTGTCCCACTTTATAATATTGCCCATTGAGTACTAGCCAATAAAACGACAATAATGTAGATCCAGAGGAGACTATTTATAAATATTACTAATTCTCCTAAACTTAAGAACACATGCTGCATTTTCAGGCACTTGGGCCACTTTGGCCAATTTGGAATTTTAAGAACTATGAACACAAAATTCTTTCCAAATAGCAACATAAACCACAAGACAAGCATGCAGGTGAGAGAGGAGAGTTCTACAACCCATGAACATACAAAGAAAATCACTTACAATAATATTTATTTTATTAGTGGTCTTATGAATAAACATTTAAAACTGAAAGAATCTTCAGTAAACACTAAGATCAGGCTAATTTGTAATAAAAAATTTTGTTATCATTTCAGAATATGGACATCATTCTGATTATTAAAAATGTATAATGAAAATTAGTCCTTAATTAGATATTCTCCCATTTCCATTTGTAGGTGAGATACTATATAATTTATTAAAACTTCTTCCAAATAGTTTGCTTGAGAGATTGTGTCCTGTAACTGGATACAATCCCCAACCAGTTACCAATGACATCAAAAGAGAGACTGCCTAAGTCATGGGCTCCATTTCTGCATAAACAGCCAATAGTTTTTCAGTGGAAAAACCAACAATTATCATGCAGTTAAATAATAGCTACATACCTGCCAGGTTACTGTGACTTTTGGCATCACTGGCATACATTTTTAATTTGGCCAAATACTATTTTGGTTGCTGCCATGTCATTCCCAGAGGAACTATTCAGCATTCCAAATTGATCTGACATCTGCAGTGCTTCCAGGAATGAGGTTTAAAAATATAACACTGATTCTATGGATATAACTATGATTCTATATAGATATCTTGGAATTCAATAAATATACATTTTCACAATATGTTCTCTATCTATGACAAGCTTTTCTTTAATACATATTTGCTCTTTATCAAGGCTTTAAAGCAAAATATAAATATATGATGAAAGTTAAAAGTAGCACTGTTATGTTGGTAAAATTTTACGCAGCTGAAAATCAGTAGCAATGCAAATGAGATGCATTTTAAAAAGAAATGACAGGATGCACTGATGGGTAAAGTATGAGAGCTGAAAGTCAAATAAATAATGATACTAATAGATTAGTTTCATGAACAGAGTGGATGCGATGCTATATATTCATATGACTAAGATTGAAGGAGGAAGATATATATCTGTGTGTGTGTGTGTGTGTGTGCGTGTGTGTATGCTGTGCTGTGCTTAGTTGCTTACTCATGTCCAACTCTTTGTGACCCCTTGGACTGTAGCCTCCAGGCTCCTCTGTCCAAGGGGATTCTCCCGGCAAGAACACTGAAGTGGGTTTCCATGCCCTTCTCCAGGTGATCTTCCCAACCCAGGGATCGAACCCAGGTCTCCCATATTGCAGCTAGATTCTTTACTATCTGAGCCACCAGGGAAGTCCAAGACTACTGGTGTGGTAACCTATCCCTTCTGCAGGGGAACTACCTGACCCAGGAATCGAACCCAGGTTTCCTGCGTTGCAGGCTAATTCTGTACTAGCTGAGCTACCAGGGAAGCCTACACACACTCAGACACACACACACACTAATTTGAAGGCTTCCAGGTTGCCTCAGTAGTGAAGAATCTACCTGCCAATGCAGGAGTTGCAGGAGATGTGGCCTTGATTCCTGGATAGGGAAAATCTGCTGGAGTAGGAAATGGCAACCCACTTCAGTATTCTTGCCTGGAAAATTTAATGGACAGATGAGCCTGGCAGGCTACAGTCTATGCGGTTGCAAAGTGTAGCACATGATTGAGCAATTGAGCATGCACACATATAATATGAAGCTTAGAAGAGAGAGAAAGGATGGAGAGTATGCACTATGGATGATATCAGAAGTTAGGGAATGAAAATTTTACTTACAAACGTAAAGTTGATAAGAAAGAAAGGATGACCAAGGTCAAACTATGGGAGCTACATATATTTAAACATTTTTAAGTTTATAAATTACAAGTTTTTAATTGCCCTGTATCGTGAGAACAATGCATATTTAGGACATTTCAACACCTATTGACAATTTATAAATCATAGTTCTGGGGAAACAAAAGAACAAAGCTAGCAGATCAGAACAAAACTATACATTAAAATCATGTTCTCAATCAAAAAAGATAACTCTGTAAAGGCAGAAATCTGGTTGCATCATTCAAAAGTACAACTACAATGTTTTCTGCCCCATTATTATTTTCTATAAAGAACTACCATTTAATTTATAATATATTAAGGCCTAACACTTGATTCTCTGAGAGCCAAATTGAAATATCATTTGTACTGATCCAGGCGAGGAGATTCAGCAAAGTCATTCAGGTCATGCACTAAGCAAAACTTTACATTAAGAGATCTATTACAACAGACACTTCATTGCCTTAGGGAATTTAAGGTCTTTTAAAATGCTGCTGCTATTGAAATGCATATAATATTTGATAAGTTCTAACATGAAAATGGTTCAGCAGTTAAAACAACTGAATAGAAATCCAGTGGATTCACATTAATGAAATTTATCAGCATATAAATATCTACATGTCTATCACCTACTACAATGATATTTTATCCATAATCAACTAGCCAGTTCTTATTTTCCTTCAAATCTGATGTTTAAACAGCTTAAATATCTTCCACATATTTTCTTTTTTAGATCTTGAAAAAAATATCTTACTAACGTTATTACATTGTTCCCAAGACAACTGAAAAACAACCATAATGAAGTGATTCTATTTAAATAACTGCCTAAATTAGGATAGCTCATGGGGAAACTGAAGATTGTATACAAGAAAATATATCATAAATACTTAGTGTGTCATTAAAAATCTTAGTTACTTAGATACATAATTGGTGTTTTTATATCTATATCTATATATATAGATATAATATACATATATATATATATATATACACACACACATATATGGCTCAGACAATAAAGAACCTGCCTGCAATGCAGGAGACCTGGATTTGATCCCTTGGTTGGGAAGATCCCCTGGAGGAGGAAATGGCAAACCACTCTAGTATTTTTGCCAGGAGAATTTCATGGACACATGCTACAGTCCATTGTGTCACAGACTCAGACATGACTGAGTGACAAACATTTTCACTTTCATAAATACTAATATTTATTTAGTATTTATGAAACAGACATAAATACTAACATTTCAGCAGTTCTCATTTTACAAAATATGTGTAATCACATTCTGGCTTTGCATACTATAGATAGTGATAGACGGCACAGTCATCGCTGTGGAGATTTACAAATGAAGACTAGACTTCTGGCACCAAGGACTGTTTAAAAATGGCAGCTGACTCATTTACAGTCTAAATCTGCTTTATATTAGATAAACTCAGTTGTGATCATTTTTTTTTTGAACAATGACCTAATACACTGGTGGAAAAAAGTAATAAAACTGAGACTACAAAGGAAATATCTGAATTATTGGAGGAGGTTGATAAAAAGAAAAGAAAGTATACCCAAAAGCTGGTCACACTTAGTCTGAAGACATCAGTCAGTCATCAGTCAGACTGAACAATAGCTCAGTCATACCTGAGTCTTTGCTACCCCATGGACTACAGCATGCCAGACTTCCCTGTCCATCACTAACTTCAGGAGCTTGCTCAAACTCATGTCCATCGCGTCAGTGATACCATCTAGCCATCTCATCTTCTATTGACCCCTTCTCCTCCTGCCTTCCATCTTTCCCAGCATCAGGGTCTTTTCCAAAGAGTCAGTTCTTCACATCAGGTAGCCAAAGTATTGGAGTTTCAGCATCAGTTCTTCCAGTGAATATTCAGGACTGATTTCCTGTAATATGGACTGTTTTGATCTCCTTGCAGTCAAGGTACTCTCAAGAACCTTCTCCAAAACCACAGTTCAAAAGCATCAATTCTTCAGCTCTCAGCTTTCTTCACAGGCCAACTTTCACATCCATCCACGACTGCTAGAAAAACAATAGCTTTGACTAGACAGACCTTTGTTGGCAAAGAAATTTCTCTGATTTTTAATATGCTGTCTAGGTTTATCATAGATTTTATTCCAAGGAACAAGCATCTTTTAATTTCATGGCTGCAGTCACCATCTGCAGTGATTTTGGAGCAAAAAAAAAAATTAAGTCTGTCACTGTTTCCATTGTTTCCCCATCTACTTGCCATGAAGTGATGGGACTGGATGCCATAATCTTAGTTTTTTGAATGCTGAGTTTTAAGTCAGCTTTTTCACTCTCCTCTTTCACTTTCATCAAGAGGCACTTTAGTTCCTCTTAGCTTTCTACCATGAGGGTGGTATCATCTGCGTATCTGAGGGTAATGTTATTTCTCCTGGCAATCTTGATTCCAGCTTGTGTTTCATCCAGCCCGACATTTCACATGATGTACTCTGCATAAAGATTAAATAAGCAGGGTGATAATATAGCCTTGACATACCCCTCTCCCAGTGTGGAACCAGTCTGTTGTTCCATGTCCAGTTCTAACTGTTGCTTCTTGATCTGCATACAGGTTTCTCAGGAGATCTTGCAGAATTTTCAACAGTTTGTTTTCATATACACAGTCAAAGGCTTTGGCATAATTAATAAAACAGAAGTAGATGTTTTCTGGAATTTTGCTTTTTTCTGTAATCCAACAGATATTGGCAATTTGATCTCTGGTTCTCTGCCTTTTCTAAACCCAGCTTGAACATCTGGAAATTCAGCGTTCATGTACTGTTAAAGCCTGGCTTGGGGAAATTTGAGAATTAGTTTGCTAGCATGTGAAACGAGTGCAATTGTGTAGTAATTTGAACATTTGTTGGCATTGCCCTTCTCTGGGATTGGAATAAAAACTGACCTTTTCTAGTCATGTGGCCACTGCTGACTTTTCCAAATTTGCTGACATATTGACTGGAGCACTTCTACAGCATCTTCTTTTAGGATTTGATATAGCTCAAATGGAATGCCATGACCTCCATTAGATTTACTTGCAGTGATGCTTCCTAAGCCCCACTTGACTTCACATTTCAAGATGTTGGCTCTATGTGAGTGATCACACCATCGTGATTATCTGGGTCATGAAGATCTTTTTTGTATAGTTCTATGTATTCTTGCCACCTCTTCTTCATATCTTCTGCTTTTGTTCGGGCCATACCATTTCTGTCTTTTAGTGTGCCCAAATCTGCCTGAAATATTCCCTTGGTATTTTTAATTTTCTTTTTTTAATTTTAATTTTTTAAATTTTTTATTGTTTTAATTTAGTTTTATTTTTTAACTTTACAATATTGTATTGATTTTGTCATATATCAAAATGAATCCGCCACAGGTATACATGTGTTCCCCATCCTGAACCCTCCTCCCTTCTCCCTTCCCATACCATCCCTCTGGGTCATCCCAGTGCACCAGTCCCAAGCATCCAATATTGTGCGTCAAACCTGGACTTGTGACTCATTTCATATATGATATTATACATGTTTCAATGCCATTCTCCCAAATCATTCCACCCTCTTCTAATTTTCTTGAGAGATCTCTAGACTTTCTCACTATTGTTTTCCTCTATTTCTTTGCATTAACCACTGAGGAAGGCTTTCTATTTTCTCCTAGCTATTCTTTGGAACTCTGCATTCAAATGGGTATATCTTTATTTTTCTCATTTGCCTTTCACTTTTATTATTTTCTCAGCTATTTGTAAGGCCTTGTCAGACAACCATTTGGCCTTTTTGCATTTGTTTTTCTTCATTACTGCCTCCTGTACAATGTCACGAACCTCCATCCATTGTTTTTCGGGCACTCTATCAAGTCTAATCCCTTAAATCTATTTGTCACTTCCACTGTATAGTCGTAAGGGATTTGATTTAGGTCATACCTGAATGGTCAATTGTTTTTCCCTACTTTCTTAGATTTAAGTCTGAATTTGGCAAAAGGAGTTCATGATCTAAGCCGCCATAGTCCACTCACCACAGTCTTTTTTTTTTTTTTTTTGCTGATTGTATAGAGCTTCTTCATCTTTGACTGCAAATATAATCAATCTGACTTCAATATTGACCACCTGGTTATGTCCATGTGTAGAATCTTCCCTTGTGTTGTTGGAAGAGTGTGTTTGCTATGAACAATGTGTTCTCTTAGCAAAACTCTGTTAGCCTTTGCCCTGATTCATTTTGTATCTCAAGGCTAAATTTGCCTGTTACTCCAGGTATCTCTTGACCTCCTACTTTTGCATTCCAGTGCCCTATGATGAAAAGGACATATTTTTGGGGTGTTAGTTCTAGAAGGTCTTGTAGGTTTTCATAGAACCGTTCAATTTCAGCTTCTTCAGTGTTACTGGTTGGGGCATAGATTTGGATTACTGTGATATTGAATGGTTTGCCTTGGAAATGAATAGAGATTATTCTGTCATTTTTGAGAATGCCTTCAAGTACTGCATTTCACTCTTTTGTTGACTATGTGGGCTACTCCATTTCTTCTAAGGAATTGTTGCCCACAACAGTAGATATGTCTGAAGGCATAGATCATTTGAAAATCAGTTGTTTTGATCAAAGGAGACTTTTCTACAAAGTTACAAAAAATACAAAGAAACATTTTAATTGTATTAATATTTTAAATAACATAGCACTCCATAATTTTTACCTTTTCACTCTTTCTGTTTTTTTCTTCTTAATGAAATACATATTTATTTACTGTTAGATGTTTTTGATACCCCAATTATGTTAAAAAGTACTTAAAACCTTTATTTTTATTATATATGAAAAAATATAATTTTAATTCTTGTGTTCATATTTTTTTAATCTTAATTAACTTTAGTCTAGTATTTATAAAGGAAATTAGATGAACACATTTTGAAGATTTTATTAGGCATAGCATCATTTGAGATTATTCAGGTTTTAGGAATAATATGCAATGTTCCTGTCCTCAAGCAGTTTGAAACTTCATTGAGAAAACAAATTAAAATTAGGTGAAAATCTAATTTCAACAGAATAGGAATTATATTACAGAATAAATAAATATTTTTTAAAATATCAATAAATATCTAGTCATCAATAAAATATGAAAGGCATAGAAAATTTCAGAGTGACATCAGTAAAATAATGGAATAGGAGGTTCTAGTCCTCAACTCTTCACAAAAATACTGATTTCGATAATTACTCACAAACAAGAGTTACTTTATGGGAGCCCAGGAGTTTAGTTGAGAGGTTTAAATGCCTCATTAGAGCAAAACATCCAAGAATAGATGCTGGAAGAAGGAAAAGTGACACAGATAAAGTGAAACTTTATCTGTGTCACTCATTGCCCAAAGTGATGCAATCCAGTGCTAAGAGACTCACTAGGCCAGAGTCTCTTTCCTTGATGGAAAGTCAGAATCTAAGTGAGTATCTGACTTCTCCAGCCTTGTGAGGCACTGCCCAGGAGGCCCTTTACCGTCTTGTCCCACTTACCATATTGAAAGAATCAGAACAGGAGATAAGCCCTGGGATTTCTTTGGAAGGAATGATGCTAAAGCTGAAACTCCAGTACTTTGGCTACATCATGCAAAGAGTTGACTCATTAGAAAAGACTCTTATGCTGGGAGGGATTGGGGGCAGGATGAGAAGGGGACGACAGAGGATGAGATGGCTGGATGGTATCACTGACTTGATGGACGTGAGTCTGGGTGAACTCCAGGAGTTGGTAATGGACAGGGAGGCATGGTGTGCTGAGATTCACGGGGTCACAAAGAGTCGGACATGACTGAGCGACTGAACTGAGGAACAGCAAAAAGAAAAGAGTCCTTGCAGCAGTTGGGAAAGAAGGGGACATTCCCAAACTCATTTTATGAAAGTAGCATTATCATGATATCAAAACCAGAAAAGGACACCATTAAAAAAGAGAGAGAGAGAGAGAGAAAATTACAGAGCAGTAATCCTGATAAGGCTTACCAGGTAGTTCAGCAGTTAAGAATTCCCTGCTAACAAAGGAGACGGAGGAGATGTGGTTTGATCACTGAGTTGGGAAGATTCCCTGAAGGAATGAAATGACAGCCCACTCCAGTATTCTTGCCTGGAAAATCCCATGGACAGAGGACTCTGATAGACTGCATTCCATGTGGTTGCAAAGAGTTGGATACAACTAAAAAATGACAGAACACACACAGTTCACTCAACCCTGATAAACATAGATGCAAAAATCCTTAACAAAATCCTAGCAAACTGAATTCCACAGCACATTAAAATTATTGTATACTTCGATCAAGTGGGATTTATCCTTGAAATGCAAGGATGGTTCATCACTTGCAAATCAGTAAATATGATACATCATATTAACAGAATGTGGACAAAAATCATATAATCATCTGTAAGAGATGTAGAAAAAAATGTTTCACAAAATTTAATATTTGTTCTTGATAAAAACTCTCAACAAATTAAGTATGGAAGGAATGTACCTCAATATAATAAAGGAAAAAATATTTATGACAAGCTAACAGCTAACATCATATCCAATGGGGAAAAGCAGAAAATGTTCTCTAAAATCATGGACAAGACAGGGATAGCCACTACTATTTGGCATAGCACTAGAGGTTCTACGGAACTTCTTTCTGTGGAAAAGACCCTGATGTTGGGAAAGATTGAAGGCAGGAGGAGAAGGGGTGACAGAGGAGATGAGATGGCTGGATGGCATCACTGACTTCATGGCAATGGGTTTGAGCAATTTCTGGGATTTGGTGATGAACAGGGAAGCCTGCCATGCTGCAGTCCATGGGGTCATAAAGAACTGTACACAACTGAGTGAGTGAACTAAACTGAACTGAGAGGTTCTAACCAGAACCATTAGACAAGAAAAGGAAATATAAATTATCTAAATCAGAAAAGTAGAAGTAA
The DNA here is from genome assembly GCF_003369695.1 of Bos indicus x Bos taurus. Taxonomy (NCBI): domain Eukaryota; kingdom Metazoa; phylum Chordata; class Mammalia; order Artiodactyla; family Bovidae; genus Bos; species Bos indicus x Bos taurus. The sequence continues at coordinate 101,408,966 of NC_040076.1, forward strand.
AATTGTCTGGAGATGATATGACTTTATACATAGAGAACTCTATAGACTCCTCCAAAAAACTGTCAGAACTAATAAACAAATTTAGTAAAGTTACTGGATACAAAATTAGCATACAGAAATCATTCACATTTCTATACATCAAAAATAAATGTCTGAAAAAAATTAATAAAACAATCCCATTTAAAATAAAATTTTAAATAATTAAATATTCAAGAATAAATTTAAGTAAAATTTGTACATTGAAAACTATCAACCATTGATAACAGAATTTGAAGATACAAATATATGGAAAGGTAACTCATGTTTATGGATTGGAAGAATTAATGTCACTATAATTTCATACTAGCCAAAGTGACCTAGAGATTCAATTCAATCCCTATCAAAATTTCAATGACATTTTTCATAGAAATAGAAAAAACAATCCTACAATTCATATGAAGCCTCAAAGGAATACAAACAACAAAAGCAATATTGAGAAAGAATAACAAAACTGAAAGCATCATGTTCCCTGATTTCAAACCATATTACAAAGCTATAGTAATCCAACCAGAATTGTGCTGGCTTTAAAACAGACTTATAAACCATGTTATGAGTGGAACAGACAGAGATCGCAGAAAAACAACACCAAAAACAACATAGCTACAGCTAACTGTACAGTTCTTCTACAAGGGATCTATGAATACAAAATGGGAAAGTATAGTCTCTTCAGTAAACAGTATTGGAAAAACTGTATATCTATATGGAAAGCAATGAAATTGTACCCTCTTTTTACCATGTACAAATTTCAACTCAAAATGGATTAAAGCTTTATATGCAGTCCTGAAATAGTGAAATTTTAAGAAGAAAACATAGAGAAAATGCACCTTGACACTAATCCACAAAGAGATATCACCTTATACATTTAAAAATGGCTATTGTTAAAAAAAATGATAAGTGTTGGTGAGGATGTGGATAAAAGAGAATCTTGCACACTATTGTTGGGAATGTGAATTTGTGCAGACATTATGTAAAACAGTATGGAGGTTTAAAAATATAAACATAAATAGTTCTATTTAAAAATAGAACTACCATATGATCTAGCAATCCAACTTGTGGGTATTTTATCCAAATGAACTGAAATTTGGAGAAATATCTGTATTCCCAAGTTCATTGTAGCATATCCAAAATAACCAAGATATGGAAATAACCTATTTAAATATATATAATGGAATATATACTTGGAAAATATATATCCTAAATATATATAATGAAATATATGTTAATTTATATAATAAAATATTATTAGCCTTAAAGAAGAAAATCTTCCCATTTTAATGACATGAATGGACCTGGAGGATAATTATGCTAAGTGAAATAAGCCAGACACAGAAAGACAAGCACTAAATGATCTAATTTATAAGTGGAACGAAAAGTAGTCAAACTAGAGAAGCAGAGCACAGGATAGTGATTATCATGAGTCATGTGGAGGAGGAAATGAGCAGGTGATGGTCAAAGGGTACAGTGTTTCCATTACTCAAAACAAATTAATTCTGGAGATCTACTATGGAGTTTAGTGAGTATAACTAATAATCCTGTATTGTATACTTAAAAGAGGGTAGAACTTGTGTTCTTACCACAAACACACAAACACATGCAAATACACACACAAATAATTAAAATAATAATGGGGGAGATAGAAAAGTTTGAAGGATGATGGGATACATCTATGGCCTTGTGGTGAAAGTTCCAAGTGTATATTTGTATGTGTGTGTGTGCTCAGTCTTGTCCAACTCTTGTGAGTCCACCAGAGTCCTCTGTCCATAGAATTATCCAGGCAAGAATATTGAAGTGGGTTGGTTGCCATTTTCTCCTCCAGGGTATCTTCCTGACCCAGGGATATGCATTTCCTGTGTCTCCTACATTGTCAGGCAGATTCTTTACCACTGAGCCACCTGGGAAGCCCAGGTAAGTATATATACACACCCCTGAAGCATCAAGTTGTATACATTAAATGAATGGCTTTTTACATATCAAAATTAAACCTCAATTAAGTGGTAGAAAAGGAAAGGAAAAATTCTGACATATTTCATTCATGCAGAAATGTTTAGGTGGAAAATAGCTATATGAAAGAATTCTGTTTTTATCTACAGGGCTGTCAAAAGTTCTAATACTTTTGTTATCAATGTTTCTGGTTTTCCTTTCTTATAACACATCATACTGAAGTAAATGAAGAAAAAGAAAATCCTGAGAAGATTTTTAACAAATCCACTCCAATTCAACTGATAGAAGTATAAATAGATGGGGAAACAGTGGAAACAGTGTCAGACTTTATTTTTTTGGGCTCCAAAATCACTGCAGATGGTGACTTCAGCCATGAAATTAAAAGACGCTTACTCCTCGGAAGGAAAGTTATGACCAACCTAGACAGCAAATTAAAAAGCAGAGACATTACTTTGCCAACAAAGGTCCGTCTAATCAAGGCTATGGCTTTTCAAGTGATCATGTATGGATGTGAGAGTTGGACTGTGAAGAAGGCTGAGCGCCAAAGAATTGGTGCTTTTGAACTGTGGTGTTGGAGAAGACTCTTGAGAGTCCCTTGGACTGCAAGGAGATCCAATCAGTCCATTCTGAAGGAGATCAGCCCTGGGATTTCTTTGGAAGGAATGATGCTAAAGCTGAACTCCAATACTTTGGCCATCTCATGCGAAGAGCTGACTCATTGGAAAAGACTCTGATGCTGTCAGGGATTGGGGGCAGGAGGAGAAGGGGACGACAGAGGATGAGATGGCTGAATGGCATCACTGACTCGATGGCCTGAGTCTGAGTGAACTCCGGGAGTTGGTGATGGACAGGGAGGCCTGGTGTACTGCGATTCATGGGGTCACAAAGAGTCAGACACGACTGAGCAACTGAACTGAACTGAATTGATACAATAAACTAATTCAATAATCATGCATTTGTGTCTAACACATACAAAACACAATACTAGAGATTATTTTAAATGAGGTTCTGAGTGCTTTTTTTTACTTTACTAACTTACAGGATCAACCAAATATAGACTGTACAAACTGAAAGTAGCAGGCTGCCAGACTGAATTCACAAAGTTATTATATTTGTTACTATGAGAATGTTCAGGCTATTTTGCATACCAAACAGATCTGAGTTAGAAAGACATTAATTCCATAGAAACGAGGTTAAAATGTGAACATAATACAAATTGAAAATCACCACCATTTTCTATGAAGGTTTACAGAGACAGTGGCTGTAGTTTACAAATTAGGCACTTGAAGGCTTAAGATTTTTTACCTGAAAAAATAAAAAAATGTGTGAGAATAATTGATTTTTGTATAGAAAGAGCCAAAATCTTGCACTCCTCTTTTCACACTTTCTTATACCAAAATATTTATGAAAATGAACACTTCATCTTCATATTTGAAACAACAGTGTATAAGTCATTAAGAATATTTCTATTTTTCCTGAATATATGTCTGTAATCTGCCCTGTCTAAAATGGTAGGAGCTTGTCATACGTAGCTATTCAGGTTGAAAAAATGGTTATTCCAAAGTGAAATGTGCTTTGGACTAAGTAAAAAATATGTACCATATTTCAAGGACTACTAACATTAATTTTTCCTTTTCTTTCTTACTTTTATAATATGGCTACAATGTTTATTGCTTCCTGTTCTTATTGAATTATTTAATGAGAATAAATTGAAATTTATTTATATTTATATATATAGAATATATATATATATATAATATATATATTGGAGACGGCAACGGCACACCACTCCAGAACTCTTGTCTGGAAAATCCCATGGATGGAGGAGCCTAGTAGGCTGCGGTCCATGGGGTCGCTAAGAGTTGGACACAACTGAGCGACTTCACTTTCACTTTTCACTTTCATGCACCGGAGAAGGAAATGGAAACCCCTCCAGTGTTCTTTCCTGGAGAATCCCAGGGACGGGGGAGCCTGGTGGGCTGCCATCTATGGGGTCGCACAGATTTGGACATGACTGAAGTGACTTAGCAGTAGCAGCATATAGAAATGTATAAAGCTAAAGTCACAGAAATTATTATAGGTCTTATTATACATACATATATTGCATTTTATGAAAGAGTTATATACATTTATAGTGCCAACAGCAATAAATCAGTATACCAGATCCACAAAAACTATTCTGGAATTAGTTGTTATATATCTAAAAATATTGTTACTTTAATGGTTATAAAATGATCTCTCAACGTTAATATAATTTACACATAGTTTTTACAGAAAATGAATACTGTATTTCAAAATTTATTAATGTATCTTCTGTAAATTTTCTTTTCTTTTGCTTATTTATTTGAATTTTTATATATTTTTGAAGAAATCTGAAGAAAATGTTTCCATTTCAGTAAAAGTACTGTCTAGTAACTTTACATGTTTATTTTACATTCAATGTTCACGTTAACTTTAGACGTAGGTATTACTAGTCACAATCAAGTAGCTGAAATACAGCTTCAGTAAGTTCAGTGAGAATCACAACTGTAGCATACTAGTGTTAGTCGTTCAGTCGTGTCGGACTCTTTACCATGGACTGTGGCCCACTGGGCTCCTCTGTCCAAGGGATTCTCCAGGCAAGAATACTGGAGTGGATTGTCATTCTCTTCTCCAAAGGATCTTCCTGAATCAGGTATCGAACCCAGGTCTCTTGCACTGCAGGCAGATTCTTTTCCATCTGAGCTACAGGGAAAATCCAGAAGGTAAGAAAAAGAAGATACAGGGAAGAAAAAGCCCAGGCAGATTGTTTTCAAAGCCTGTGCTTTTTTCCACTATATAACTTTATCCTCTATAATATTTTATATAAATATTTTCCACACATTTGCTGCCATTTTATTAAATATTCATTTTGCTATTTTAATCTTCCTGACCCAGGGATAAAAACCAGGTCTTCTTCATTGCAGGCAGATTCTTCAGGATCTGAGACACCAGGGAAGCCCCCAAATAACACAGGCAAACAATTTAAAAACCTTCTCTTATAACAAATGGGCTTTCAAGGTGGCGCTAGTGGTAAAGAATCCACTGCCAATGCAGGAGACACAAGAGAGGTTCAGTTCCGGGGTCCCAAAGATCCCATGGATTAGGAAGTGGCAACCCACTCATTATTCTTGCCTGGAAATTGCATTGAGAGAGGAGCCTGGCAGGTTACAGTCCATGGGGCCACAAAGAGTCGGACATGACTGACCGACAGAGCACATATAACTGAGGTACTATCTTTCCAAAAACTTTTTAATTTGGTAAAAATTTTGAGGAAAATTAGAAAATAGAGATTAAAATATCTAGATTTGGGGAAGAGACCAGGAGAAAAAATGAAAGTTACATTTAATTTGGGCAAAATTCTGACATGTAGGTATTTGTAGAAAGATCATACTGTATTCATTTAGCAAATATTTACTGAGTATATAAATAATCTAGGTGCCAAGTCAATGAGACACAGGGATTCCGTACCTAAGTGAGTTATTCAAATGACAAAGAATTGTAATAAAAAAAAAGAGTTGTAATAAATCACACAAATGCTACCTAAATGTCACAGAATAATTCACAAAAGTATACATACATATATATATATATGTATATATGTATGTGTGTGTGTGTAAAAATATCTCTATAAACATGGAATAATGTATTTATTAATGAAGGCAGAAATGATATTCCATGTAGAGCCAGTGGCATAAACTAGACATATTTGGAAAATGCTGAAAATCTCAGATCTATTGATGCTTAGATTACTGGGTTGAAAAGAAAGGGAAGTGTTAGACCTTAATTACCACTTATTGAATACCTCCTATGTTGCCAAAGCTGTGGTAGGGGTTTTGTATATATTTTCTCTAATTCTCACATCTTTATGATTCTATATAGAATCAGATGAGGATTCTATGCTTCAAAGAAATAAAACTTGTTTAAATTCACAAACAACTAGTAATATTGACTGCCTCAGATGCTAACCCAAGTCTCTCTGACTACAGGGTCCCATCCTTTAAGTGTCATATTTCTAGATTTGTAACAGGGCCTCTCAGGTATTGTGATGTATTTGGGGGGCAAATTACACTTAAAATTCATATTTTAAGAAGACAAACCAAATTAATGATGATTCTTGTAACTTGAAGACTTGGAAAATAAATAGCCATTTAGGAAGCTATGGTTGGAGATCAGACAAGAATCAAGGCGAAAACCAACCAAGGCACTGGAAATCAGACTTAGGACAAATAAAATTTGGAGACTATCTACTTTAAGGCAAGGAAGGAGAGAGAGAGAAATTAAGAGTACTTACTATTTTTCCCTGGTGGCTCAGATGGTAAAGCGTCTGCCTGCAATGCGGGAGACCTGGGTTCCATTCCTGGGTCGGGAAGATCCCCTGGAAAAGGAAATGGCAATCCACTCCAGCACTCTTGCCTGGAAAATCCCATGGACAGAGGAGCCCGATAAGCTACAGTCCATGGGGTCGCAGAGTCGGACATGACTGAGCGACTTCACTTCACTCTTCACTACTTTTCTAGCCTGAAAAAAATCGTTGATGATACTTATGCTGTTGAAGTTAGAAAGAAAGAAAAAAGTAAAATAGACTCATTTGTTTTTGTTTGAATTTGTTGAGCCTTGAGAATATAAATCTGGAGACATAGAAAATTAGTTTAAGATATAGGCCTGGTACTTAAATGAGAGAAAAGGGCTGAAAAATGCCCATTCAGTCATTGACGTGAGATTGTCAATAAAAGCACTGGAAGAGACCAAACATTCAGCTGAATGGGACCACAATGAAAATATTACAGGAGAGAAGACTCTGGAAGTACTACACAAGGCTCTGGCAGGCAGGGGTATGAAGATGGTACAGGAGACTGAGAAGGGATGGTAGGGGCCGGGGTAAGCAGTAGAACAAGGGAAAATGGGACATCAAGAAGCCACTGCTGCTGCTGCTAAGTCACATCAGTAGTGTCCGACTCTGTGCGACCCCATAGACGGCAGCCCACCAGGCTCCCCCGTCCCTGGGATTCTCCAGGAAAGAACACTGGAGTGGGTTGCCATTTCCTTCTCCAATGCATGAAAGTGAAAAGTGAAAGTGAAGTCGCTCAATCATGTCTGACCTTCAGCGACTCCATGGACTGCAGCCTTCCAGGCTCCTTCATCCATGGGATTTTCCAGGCAAGCGTATTGAAGTGGGGTGCCATTGCCTTCTCCTCAAGAAGCCACTACAGAAGTTTAAAGAAGCAAATAAACTCCTAGCTGTAAGATAAATAAGATCTGGGAATCTAATGCACAGCACGGTGACTATTATTAACATAACCATATTATAAACTTGAAGTTGTTAAGACAGTAAACCATAAATGTTATCACCAAAACAATAAATAATTAAAATAATTGTGATTACATGAGGCGATAGAGGCATTGATTAACCTTACTGTGGCAATCATTGTGCAATTATATTGCACTCTTTAAATTTGTATATGTTATATGTCAATAATATCTCAGTAAAGCTGGGAAAAATGTTTTTGAATGGAAGTAAATAAAGATCAAATGCCATAAAGAAATTTGGTAGATTGTTACATTAAAGAAGCTATGCAATTTAATAATCAAGAAGTAGCCTTGATAACCTGAAGGAAAATATGCCAAATGTCTTTATGGTAAAAATTAACATTTAAGTTATATTTCTATAAGTTGTATTTCTGTATAAAACAGGAATGATAACAATAATAAGAACATAATTAGCATGCTATTTTACAAATTCTAAATATAGTTTCTCCTATATTTCCTTGTGTGAAGAAAAGCCATTCTTTTTCTGTGAAAATTTCAGTCAGAAAAATTAGATCTAAGCCTCAAAGAAGCCAGATCCTTTAACTCCAAACCCCATACTCCTTCAGATTTATCACAGGATGTCTCTCTTTTTCAATGGAGCTCCAGTTTTTTGAAGAGTGCGGCAGGTACTAATGTTCAGTAGAATAAATCCAGAGTTTGGCATTTGAGTTTGGATAAATCCTGGGTCTGACATGCACAGACTGTGTGAGCCTCTGAACCAGAATATAATATTGAATGTGGCTGTAGAAACTTGAAAGCAAGTGAGAAACATGTGATAAGGAGCTGCCACTAAATAAATGTTTTCCTCTTTAAGTTCTATAAAAGAAATACAGCGTGCTTATTTTAAAATATGACAAGTTATTAGTAATAATTACATATTTTAAATTAGCTAAACAAGTGAAATAAATACTGCTAAAACATTGGGATTTTTAAAAATAAATCAAAGGAATGGGGCCATGTTCACAATCAGAAAAACATCCTGTTTTGCAGTCTCTGTAATTGCCTTACAGATTCCATGTATAAGATTGGCTATTTCACATTTTAAATCTCATTTTTAAAGTAATTTCAGGTCTAAAATAAGTTGCTGTTGTTGTTAAATATTTAATAATATTTTGTCAAAAGCTCTCAATATTTTTTCTCCATAGTTAGAGGTATATAAACATTTTGTAAGAAAATCTGTAAACATTTTCCGTTGGATAGATATTATTACATTTTCTGTATCTTTTATTAAAAAAAAAACTTCTGAAGCAATGATTATATACAAATATTTTAAATTTTTAGTAGTAATGGTACCTAGTAGAAGTAGAAAGAACTAAAATCACTATTGTATTTCTAGTTTTGCTCTCAAATAGCTATGTGCTTCTGACAAGCCACCAAATTTTCCTTCAGAGGTTTTCCTCAGATGAAAATAATAACTAAAAGTGTGAAGTATTATGGACTCCCCTGGTGTCTCAAATAGTAAAGAATCCACCTGCAATGCAAGAGACGTGGATTCAATACCTGGGTTGGAAAGATCACCTAGAGAAGGGAATGGCTATCGACTCCAGTATTCTTGCTGGAGAATTCCATTGACAGAGGAACTGGTGGGCTACAATCCATGGGGTTACACAACATTAAATAGTATGTCCTAGTCACACACATATGAGAGCTTCCCTCATAGCTCATTTGGTAATCCACCGGCAATGCAGGAGGCCCCGGTTCAATTACTGGGTTGGGATGATCTGCTGGAGAAGGGATAGGCTACCCAATCCAGTTTTCTTGGGCTTCTCTGGTAGGTCAGCCAGTAAAGAATCTGCCTGCAATGAGGGAAACCTGGATTTGTTCCCTGGGTTGGGAAGATCCCCTGGAGAAGGGAAAGACTACCCACTCCAGTATTCTGGCCTGGAGTTGCAAAGGGTCGGACCCTACTGAGCAACTTTCACTTTCACATATATATGTTCATATATTGAGTCATTTAATCCTCTCAAGAAACATATGAGGAGGAAACATCTTGTGGAAAAGAAAACTGAAATGCATAGAAACGTTTGTTTAATTCATATTGCTAATAAGTAATAAGTCAGGATTAAATGAAAACAAAGGAATTCTGACACTAGAGTTTATGACTTTAACCACTGCTGTCCTGCCCTCTGAGATAGCTGAAGCCATAGAAGTCTAGGAATGGAAGAGCATTTAAAGAACACATCAGCTACCCCCTCCATTTAACATATGAGGGCAATGAGACATGGAAAGCTTACCTAATGTGTCAGATTAGATCAGTTATATCAGGACTATGGCCCAACTCCACCAACTTTCTAATACCTGTTTTCCTATACTACCTCTCCTCTAAGCATAAAATCATGATTTTATAAAACAAGTTTAATAGGGGTTAGTCTTGTAACTGTAGTTTCTAAGGACACAAATATTATTATGTACCTTGACATATGGGGCTTCTCTGGTGGCTCAGTGGAAAAGAACCCAGCTGCCAATGCAGAAGATGTGGGTATCAATGTGGGTCAGAAAGATCCCCTGGAGAAGGAAAATAGAAACCCATTCCAGTATTCTTGTCTGGGAAATCCCATGGACAGAGGAGCCTGATGGGTTACAGTCCATGGGGTTGCAAAAAGTGTCAAACACAACTTAGTGACTAAACCATAACTAACAATCCTGGAATCAATCTCACAGATTTTCTAATCCAAAAATGCTCCTGTTATCTTAATAGTAAAATTTTTATAGGTTTCATCAGATTTCAAAATTTAGCAAGATAATTCAAAGAGAGACTGGGGCAGAAACTGTTTCCATGTGCTCCTCTAGATTTTCTAGTCATCCTTGCAATTATGTTGGTCATATGACTGTGCACATAATACAGATAGAACAGATGCAAAAATTCACTGCTCTAGCAATTAAAACACCTCTCAAGCTTTCTCACCCCTTGTTCTATCATGGTTACCTTGAAAGCCATATTCTTCAAGAGCATGACTGAAAAAAACAGAAATGATTTAAACCCATGAGTCAATACTTGGAGGAGAGACACCTAGCATGACACCTGGTATGAATCAGATGATGCTTGAGTAAGAAGTAAACATTTAAAGTATTAGCCATTAGCATTTAAGATTTTATTTGATTCTTCAGAATATTTTAACTGGTCCTGAGTAATATACATACTTCTTTGGAAATGGAGTATGATGATAGTTAAAAACCTACAGTTTGTGCCAAATAGTGCAGCAAATAGGTGGCAACCAGTTAGGAAAATATCAGAGGCTGAAGAGACAGATACACATTTTGCAGTAGTGAAACCTTTAGCATTACATGTCTTCGGTAACTCGAAAAGCTGTCCTTATCTTACCAAATTCTCTTTGTCAGATTCCTCAGCTCCAACATCTCAATCATTTATACTACAGGAAGTCAGTGTGGAGTTTTCACTTGGACACATAATTAAATTCTGAAAAGCATGTATAATCTCCATGAAAATGGGGATTATTAAAGTTATTTCTCAAAGTTGAACAGGATAGATACAGAGTGTATTTGAAAGCGCTTCACACTAGTTAATATTTAGGCGGTTCTGAGCAACTTGAGTCAAAATAAAGAGAAAATGGTGAGACGTGAACTATAAAATAATATTTAATTCTAGAAAGTATGATAACTCTAAAATTTTAAGTTTTAATACAAAATTAGCTAATGAAACCTGTGTCAATTTCTAAAATTAATGTGAAAAGGCAAAGTATTCAAAACCTATCTTGAGCATTTAACTGTTTATTCATTTAGTATGCATAATTAAATACATTGTTATTTGTTAAAAGCATAAATTTTGGAGTCCAAAAGATCTAAGTTTAAGGTAGCTTATTGAATAATTACACTATGTAACTTAACCCTTTGAAGATTTAATCGTATCCAGAAAATGCAGATAAGAAAATTGCTTCAGTTGTTGGTAGCATAAATTGGTAAAATATATTAATTACTTTGTAGAATGATAATCATGAAAGAGAGATTGCATCTAGGGTGGTTGAAACATTTGGGTTCTGAGACTGTAAGGTGAGTAGCCAGACCCCACCTGTGATGGATACAACCATATGAAGGAAAGTATCAGTGAAAGAGAAGGCCAGTTTTTCCTGGTATCACCTCTACAATACATTTCATCCATCTTGAAATCTCTAAAATTACTACTGAAAATCAAATATTTCCACCACAGTAACTAAATATTTCCACCACAGTAGAAATATTGTCATTAATATAAAGTTCTATCAAATGTATATTTCCATATTTAAGTATCTATGGTCCCAGAGTAGATTTCTCAGAACAGAACACACCAAATTCTGGGCAAGTTGAAGACTGGTATGGTACCATGATCAACCAGAATTTTATTTATATGAACACCTGTGAGTCCCATGGGAAAGGTAGTAAGCAAAATTCTATAAATGTTGAAGCACATGAGTAAAAATTCAGAAAAAAAAATCAATGACTTTCATCTACTACGGCATAAAAAGTTTGGGAGAAAACCCTGACTCAAGTTAGAGAATCCAGGTGCATAGTCTGACAATGCTGGTGGGTACCAGGGAGAAGGAATGATTTTGAGAGTAGAAGTAGGTAAGCATAAAATCTATGATCTGACATTCTCAGTTTCCTAGAACCAAAGGAACTGTGATTAAAGAACCAATGAAATGAAAATGCTCTTTGAATCAAGACCATTCTACTATTCTCTACATTCTATTCACAAACTAGGGTTTTCATGTTGCGGGTAAATACCTGTTACTCAGGCTTCCCAGGTGGTGCCAGTGGTAAAGAATCTGTCTGTCAATGCAGGAGAAAAAAGAACCACAGGTTCAGTCCCTAGGTCAGGAAGACCCCTTGAAAAAGGGCATGGCAGCCCACTCCAGTATTGCCTGGAGAATCCTACAGACAAGAGAAGCCTGGAGGGTTACAGTCCATGGGATCACAAAGAGTTGGACATGACTGAAGCAACTTAGCATGCTCCCATGCACTTTTAGTAAATGTTTTCTATATAAATACACACACACACACACACACACACATAGATATATAATACATATAATATATAAATACACATTTGTACATGTATATAATATATAAGCTTGTGTAGCTACAAGTTCTCTTAAACTGAAAGTACTAGAAGCTCAAAGAGTGATCTTATGAGCCTGAAGATGATTATCTTTCTATAGTCCTGAGCGTTCTCAGTAGACAGTGAAAAATAAACTATGGTACTGTCAATAGAAGCAATAGTTAGATTGAAGGTAAAGGCTTTCAGCTTAGTGGGCAGCTCTCAGGACCTGAAAGGAGAGGGAGATGAGGGATTTGTAGTATCCTACTTTGGATATAAATATGATTTATTTGGCTCTTGGTTCTTCAAGTAACTATGTGATTTTCGTCAAGCAACCCTGTCGTGAACATAGAGATGCTCTGCTCAGATGCACTGTCAAAGAGGGACTTATTGCTCAGCTATTGGCAGTGCTGTTGGCCGAAAGCCTGCAGCTGTCAGTCCTTAAGGGATTGTTTGAGCTGAGACTTATTTCTTCCAAGGTCACACTCTTCCTGGAGGCTACATGTATTGAGGACAGGGCTATAAACTTGGAACCATTTCAATTTCAGTCCAACCTGGGACAATTTTGACAGGTCAATTTTAGTTCCAGAATTCCTGTAAAGTCTGCTGAGGCTTTCAGACTGCATCAAAGCTGGACCTTCTCCTCTAATCTTGCTTCTTTCTCCTCCCTTTCACAGATATCAATTTCAAGGGCCATTACTAATAAATTTCTTGCACCCTAACCTTCATCTCAAGAAGTTTAGGTTCCTCATCTGAAGAACTCAAACTGTGATATATCTCACAGAGAGTATCCTTTGTTTTTCTCATTTGAAAATGAGTATCGGTAACAATATCAATCTCATAATTAGGAGTTTTATGTTTTGTTAACAATTTCAAGCAAGAGATAGTATTCTGATATTATTTTATTCATATTTTGCTACTGCCTGCCAGGCTAGTTAAGTCTGAGAACATGTACAAAGTAGATTACACAAACAAAAATCAATCTAGTATCATAGGAGTAAATTGTTCAATGTTTAACCTGACATCATGGCATCCTGGTATAATATCAAATGTTTGCATTTGCTTTGCTTTAATAATCTCAAACAATATTAAGATTACTTTTATTTATATTGACATTTATAATAGAAATTTTTTCAAGGTTATACTATAATAATATAAATTATCACTAAATTTTTCTTCCAGAAATTTTTTTCTTAAATGAAAACAACTCTTTGATGCAGGGATTACCAGTAACTATTATAGAACCACTATTTACTCAAATACAATTGATACTCTAGATGTTTTAAAATTTACATTATATAATTAGATTACAATTGTTTATGAATTCTCTAATCAGAACACATTCTCCTTTTTGAAACATTATTTGAATTAATTTGATATTCTTGTGATCAAAATACTTAAAATACTTCTGTTTGTTGGAGGAGACAAAGTTTTTTGAAATCATTTAAAAGTGGTAGTACAGAAGTACAGATTATGTGAGGCAAACTACAATTACTGTCATTGTTACTATAACTCAAATATCACACAGGAATTATAAATATTTAAAGGTAAATTCACCAGTGAGTTGATATAAATATGATTTAAAAAGATTTTCTCTAGTGTATTTAAAACCTAGTTTTTCTAGGGTATCAATTCAGTTCAGTCACTCAGTCATGTCTGACTCTTTGCGACCCCTATGGACTGCAGCATACAAGGCTTCCCTGTCCATCACCAACTCCTGAAGCTTGCTGAAACTTGTGTCCATCGAATCAGTGATGCCACTGAGGTATGGAGACAAATAAAGAAAATGAATGACACTACGTTAATATGTTCAGAATATATGGTACAACTGAAAGATGATATAGTTGAATAAATTAAAAGGAGACATAGGATCAAATAAAAAACTATAGTCACTATTATAGCAAATCTTCAAACAAATATGGGAGTTTATTATCTATAAAACTTGATGTAAGGCAATTCAGAGAATATAAAGATGAATAAATTTACCATTTCATATGCAAGGAATAAAAAGTATAAAAAAGTCAGGATATATTTTAAGTATGAGAAATGAAGAATATGTTAAGTATAAATATACTAACAAATACTAGAAAGTGTGAATGAAAAATATTGGCTGTCATATCAGTAAACAAAGGATGTTGCAGTCATCAAGCCATCACATCACAGCCTCCCTGACAATGAGTCCTGAGAGAACTCAAGATGGACACAGGATGCCTGCCCCTAGCCTGCACTCCCCCTGCCCTTGTAGCAGTCAACCACTGCAGCCACCACAATAGTGCACCTGAGGAAACTCAGGATGAGAAAACACAGGATACTGAGGATACAGAGTATACAGAGGCTCCAGATGGTAAGGTGCATATAAAATGAATGATTTCAGAGAGGCCAGACATTTGCATCTTCATATACACCAAAAAGCCCTAAATTCCTTAGTTTGAGATGTGTGTGTGTGTGTGTGTGTGTGTGTGTGCGTGTGTTTTCAGTTAACAGGAATCTTTGGATGAGATCATGGCATCTGGTCCCATCACATGGCAAATATATGGGGAAACAGTGGAAACAGTGGCTGACTTTATTTTGGGGGGCTCCAAAATCACTGCAGATGGTGATTGCAGCCATGAAATTAAAAGACACTTACTTCTTGGAAGGAAAGTTATGACCAACCTAGACAGCATATTAAAAAGCAGAGACATTACTTTGTCAACAAAGGTCCGTCTAGTCAAGGCTATGGTTTTTCAAGTAGTCATGTAAAGAAAGCAGAGAGTGGAAGAATTGATGCTTTTGAACTGTGGTGTTGGGGAAGACTCTTGAGAGTCC
Source organism: Bos indicus x Bos taurus (assembly GCF_003369695.1). Taxonomy (NCBI): domain Eukaryota; kingdom Metazoa; phylum Chordata; class Mammalia; order Artiodactyla; family Bovidae; genus Bos; species Bos indicus x Bos taurus. The sequence goes on from NC_040076.1 coordinate 101,424,114, forward strand.
CTTGAACTGTAAGGAGATCCAACCAGTCCATCCTAAAGGAGATCAGTCCTGGGTGTTCATTGGAAGGACTGATGTTGAAGCTGAAACTCCAATACTTTGGCCATCTGATGCAAAGAGCTGACTCATTGAAAAGACCCTGATGCTGGGAAAGATTGAGGGCAGGAGGAGAAGGGGATGCCAGAGGATGAGATGGTTGGATGGCATCACTGACTCAATGGACATGGGTTTGGGTGAACTTTGGGAGTTGGTGATGGACAGGAAGGCCTGGCGTGCTGTGGTTTATGGGGTCACAGAGAGTCAGACACGACTGAGAGACTGTACTGATACTGAACTGATCGGATGTTCTGACTTCATGACTTTTGTTGCAAAAACTCTTATGTATCCTGGCTCCCCCCTTGCCTCTTTAAAGCCACCCCTCAGAGTGACCTGAGATTCCTGTCTCGAGGGTTTGAAGCCCTCAGAATGTCTATCAAATAATACATACATCTCAACTTTTAGGTTGCGTGTTTTTTTCCAGTAGAGCCGGGGATTAAGATAGTTATACATCACATGAATTTGGCTAAAGAGTTTAGAAGAGAATGGAGAAGGGATTCCTTTGAGGTCCAGTTAGGAGGTTTCTCAGGTGGTGCAGTTGATAAAGAATCCACCTGCCAAAGTAGGAGACACAGGAGATATGGGTTTCATCCCTGGCTGGGGAAGATCCTCTGGAGTAGAGAATGGCAACCAACTCCACTATTCTTGCTTGGAAAATTCCATGGACATTGGAGTCAGGTGCGATTGAACATAAACATGTCAGTGATCAGGACTCCACATTTCCACTGCAGTGGGCACAAGTTTGATCCCTGGTCTGGGAACTAAGATCCTGTTTGCCACATGGTACAGGCAAAAAAAGAGTTCAGAATTCAGGATATGTTTAAAGAAGTAGGTGGAGGTGTACATAGAAAGTTAATTAGCTGGTAAATTATTATTGAATAAAAATATACATTTAAAATATATATTCTATATTTAACATTGTATCCTTTAAAAGTGTGTATATATTGGCCTAATTTTATACATGAAGTGAAGTGAAGTTGCTCAGTTATGTCCGACTCTTTGCAACCCCATGGACTGTAGCCTACCAGGCTTCTCCATCCATGGGATTCTCCAGGCAAGAATACTGGAGTGGGTTGCCTTTTCCTTATCCAGGGGATCTTCCCAACCCAGGGATTGAACCCCAGTCTCCTGCATTGTAGGCAGATGCTTTTACTGTCTGAGCCACCAGGGAAGTTCTAATTTTATACATAGACATCCTTAGAACAAGAGAACATGAAATGTAAAATGATAAAAAAATTAAAAAAAAATTCATCTCTGCACAGGCTTCCAATATCAATTAGGAGATATATTGCTAAAGGGGATAAGGATAAAAAGGTGGATTCCCAAATGACAAAACAGTAACTTCACATTCATCCTGTCTGTCTCATCCTATTTAAACCTTGCTTACTTGTGAATGTGTGCATTTTCAACTTTAAAAGTTCAGCCTTCTCCTGATACTTTTAAGTCAAACCAGGCTGTTTAGGATCCTTTTAGAGGTTGTGTAACATTGTCATCTACTAAACACAAGAAATCCCTCCAAAATGTGACTTCAGCTAAAACAAAATGGAACCTGGATCATTTTTGTTGTTTTTCTGTGCTCCCAATCATCCTTTCAATCTCATATTTCCTATTGCCAATCCATGATCTATTTAGTAACTTCTTAACATCTGTTATGTTTTTCAAGCCCCACATCATATTCTCATCAGCTTGAACATCACACAGAACCTCTCCACCTCCAAGATCTTATATTAGATGCTTTCTCTTATTATAAACCTCTTATCTTTTCTTTCTTTCAGGTACACTAAACTTATTCTTTGTATTTTTATCATAAACTCCAATTGCTTCCCTCAAAACTCAGTTGGTAAAGAATCCATCTGCAATTCAGGAGACCACGGTTTGATTCCTGGGTCTGGAAGATCCCCTGGAGAAGAGATGGGCTACCCAATTCAGTTTTCTTGGGCTTCCCTTGTGGCTCAGCTGGTAAAAAATCTGTCTGCAATGAGGGAGACCTGGGTTCAACCCCTGGGTTTGGAAGATTCCCCTGGAGAAGGGAAAAGCTACCCACTCCAGTATTCTGGCCTAGAGAATTCCATGGGGTCACAAAGAGTCAGACATGACTAAGTGACTTTCACTTTCCTATCACTCACCTCTGCCAATTTACTCAGCTCTTTAATCTCTAACTGTAATTGATTCCAGAATGCATCATGATCTTTATTTCTACCACCGCACCCATCCAAAGCTCAGATTTCCCCAGAGTTTATTCCCTTTCTCTACATCTAGGCCATATATTAACCTAGATAGCATATTGAAAAGCAGAGACATTACTTTTCCAACAAAGATCCATCTAGTCAAGGCTATGGTTTTTCCATATATGGTTTTTCATGTATGGATGTGAGAGTTGGACTGTGAAGAAAGCTGAGCGCCAAAAAATTGATGCTTTTGAACTGTGGTGTTGGAGACGACTCCTGAGAGTCCCTTGGACTGCAAGGAGATCCAACCAGTCCATTCTGAAGGAGATCAGCCTTGGGATTTCTTTGGAAGGAATGATGCTAAAGCTGAAACTCTAGTACTTTGGCCACCTCATGCGAAGAGTTGACTCATTGGAAAAGACTCTGATGCTGGGAGGGATTGGGGGCAGGAGGAGAAGGGGATGACAGAGGATGAGATGGCTGGATGGTATCACTGACTCGATGGACATGAGTCTGCGTGAACTCTGGGAGTTGGTGATGGACAGGGAGGCCTGGTGTGCTGCGATTCATGGGGTCGCAAAGAGTCGGACACGACTGAGCGACTGAACTGAAGTGAACTGAACTGAGGCCATATATTATTGCTGATTAAAGATTTAAATACATGAAGTCATGTATATGTGCCATGAGCTCAGTTGTATCAGACTCTTTGTGACCCCATGAACTATATAACCCGTCCGGCTCCTATGTCCATGGAATTTTCAAGGCAAGAATACTGGAGTGGCATGCCATTTCCTCCTCCAGGGGATCTTTCCAACCCAGGGACTGAATTCATGTCTCCTGTGTCTTCTGCATTGCAGGCAGATTATTTGCCTGCTGAGCCATCTGGCAAATGCTCCTTCAAAAAAAAAAAAAAATGACATTCATTTTTTAGTGGGACTCACTATTGCAAAATATATTTAGTTCACACATTTTTTCTCATTGCCTAACATACTTCCAAGAAAGAAATACTAAAATTTACACATCACCATATCACTTTAAGAGGGCTTTCCTGGTAGCTCAAGTGGTTATGAATCTGCCTGCAATGCAGGAGACAAGGGTTCAATGCCTGGGCCAGGAAGATCCCCTGGAGAAAGGAATGGCAACTCACGTCAGCATTCTTGACTGGGAAATCCCATGTACAGAGGAGCCTGGCCGGCTACAGTCCACAGGGTTGCAAAGAATTGTACACAGCTGAGCAACTAACATATCACTTTAAATCCCCAATTTACACACACTTTAATAAAAACTCCCAATAAGAACTTCCTCAGGTAATATCCTCCCAAACTCAGCAAATTTCTTTTACCATATTTATCTCTTATTCTATCATCTGGTCTCAGAAAAAGATGTATCTCTCTTCCCAACATTTATATTTTAAAATGCTTGCTTTACCATATACTTAGCTCCTTCCTTGCTAATGTCTATTATCCAATACTAAATATCCACCTGAGTGTTCCACTACAAACCTTCATTAAGACAAAAATTTAATTCATCACCTTGCTCTCCTCTTTTTTCATATACTTAACATAGTGAACCAGCCTCAACTTTTAAACCATTTTTTTTCACATTGTTGTCAAGTTTTTTAAAATCAGCTTGCACAGTTTACATATGATTATACTGTCCTCCACCTCTTTTTATTTCTGCTGCCACCAGGACCGAAAAAACAGAACTTGTGAGATATCGTAACTTCACTGTTGCAAAAACCTCTTCACTACTTTGATTCTGCTCTGATTTCTCTTTCATATATTATTGCCAAATTAATCTTCTGAAAAAAATACACTATTATATTGTTTGTTTCCTTGACAGTACATCATTTGCCAAACGGTCTCAATTCATTAGTCTGATGCTTAACACTCTCCTGAATTTGAATTTCTCAGCTCTATATTTAGAATTTTACACTCTTCCACAAAATGAGTTTTATACTTCACCCAAACAGAAATGATATCATAGTACACAGTGTCCAAGAGCTTTTTTAGCTACCTAGCACTTTCAGAACACACTTCATATGTTGAAAGGAGTTTCCTTCTTTATGATTTCAGCTTCCATTACTGCCAAGAAACAGGCATGGTCCCCAAATTAGACACACTGACTTGAAAAAAAAAAAAAGAAGAGAAATACAAGAAAAGAAAGGTACTGTGTGAACAACTTTATACAAGAGGGCTGATGAGATTTTCAGCAGTCAAAGGCAAAAATAGAAATCTTTGCCCATAAAATTCTCAATTTAGTGTTCTGTGCCAATTATCTTTATTTTATTGTAATTTCTTCTTCTTCTTAATATTCTCAATTTGATTTACTTACCCAAAGCAAGATTTCCCTGGTGGCTCAGTGGTAAAGAATCTGCCTGCAATTCAGGAGTTGCAGGAGAAGTATGGCAGACTTCTGGGGAAAATCTCCTGGAGGAAGAAATGGGAATGCACTCAGTATTGTTGTCTGGAAAATTCCATGAACAGAGGGGCCTGGCGGGCTACAGACCATGAGGTTGCAAAGAGTTGGACACAGCTGAGCATGCAATCATATACATATTCCCATATATAAATATGCACTTTAAATCTCAAATTACTTTCCTACTACATAATAAAATGTACTCTTTTAGCTTTAGTTTTTATAAATTTTACTGAAGTATGTGTCACTTCTAACCAACTCTGCATCCTCGAAAAAGATCTTTTCGCCTAAAGTCATTTCTTTTACCAGTCATACCTTTCAGAACTTTTACATTCTCTCCTCACTAACTTCCTGTCGAGACCAGCACGACAAGCAGAGTTTTTGAGAGTGTGATACAGTTAGAGAATGAGAGACGAGACACAAGAATTTAGAGAAAAGCGAGGATCAGGGGACCAACACTGGTCTAAGGTGAAGGCGCCGCAACTGAATCCAAGCAGCTTTATTATACTTTCAGCCGTGAATGAAAGAATATGTGGGGAGTTAAACTATAGCTCATGTGGCCTTCAAGGCCAAAGAACAAAATGATCATTAACCATTGAGTAATTAGGAACCAGTAATCAGTAACAAATCAGTAGCTAAGAATAATATTCTTATCTACAGATTTTCCACGTAAAACATATGACTCTGAGACGCCAGTTGAGAAACAGTCTGGGATCGGTTTTCCTACCCCAGGGTCATATCTTGTTTTCAAGATTATGAACTGTTCCCTCTGGACTTGTTCCAAGAGCCTCATGCCTTATAGCATCCAGTTTATCAATAATTATAAATTTCTTTTGCAGCCCTTGTCGGGGCCTGCTTTTCTTTTATTCTTCCTATCTCCTACAACTTCCCAAATGTGGATATTCCCTTTAGTTTAAAGAGAAAGGGCTTTTCTTGCTCTACGTTTCTTTTCATGTTTTTTTAATACTCATTAATGACTATGTATTGATAAGACTAAAAATATACTTATCTGACTTCTGAATTTTTGTCATATGTCTCCAATATACTTTAAGATATTAGTGCTAAATATCACACTATATTTCTAAATTTCCTATATCTGGAATTTAATTTAAAGAAGCCTTCCATACCACCTTTCTGGTTTCTGTCAGCATCACAATTACTCTTTCCATAGCACTACCTTGAAATATCTCTCCTTTAGGATTCTCTGTAGAAGGCAGTGAAAGTCATTCAGTTGTGTCCAATTCTTTGAGACCACATGGACTATACAGCCCATGGAATTCTCCAGGCCAAAAGACTGGAGTGGGTAGTTGTTCCCTTCTCCAGGGGATCTTCCCAACCCAGGGATTCTTTATCAACTGAGCTATCAGGGAAGTTCGTATAAGGCAGAGTCATAACTAAATTGGAATATGAATTCCATGAAATAGTCACAATTTCTTCAAGGAACTGAAGAGCAAGCTAATGGACCACCCAGAATTCTTCTCTCAATCATAATTGCAGGAAGCTGAGGAAAGAGTGGTAAAAACACTTTAATATCAAAAAAAAGAGAGTGCAATAATTATATGCAGTGTGAAAGAGGGGAAACCATCCTTGCAAATTTAACAAAATCATTATTTAAAGCATCTTTTACTGTTATGAAACAAAATAAGATTGCAAACAATAAGAAATATGGTACTTTATTGATTTTTTTACATATCTAAGATACATAAGCCTTGTAAACCAACTTTCTTAATCCTCACAATATAAAATTTCGGACTTGTTTTCAAATTACCTTCAGTAAGGACATATAGATGAATGCAATGATAGCTCCATTCACTTCAGGTTTATAATAATTTTTACAATATGCTTTGATTTGGAGATTGTAGGGTTGTATAGCATAAAATATATTATGTAAAAGTATCTGTTTCCACATCTGATACCGACATTCAAAATTCAACATCAGAGCAAGCAGAGGAGATAAAAATGGAGGATTTTTTAAAAGACACTATGAGTTGTTTGGAAAAAGACACAAGGCCTCTTGGGGGGATGTTAGGAATTTAAGGAGGAAGGTAGAGATGGAACAATAGTTATAAGAGAGTAGAGACTGAAGCGACTTAGCAGTAACAGTAGTAGTAGCTGTAGAGAGCCTATCAAAGTATGACGTATGTTTAGAAAGAAGACACAAGCAAATTTAGGAATAAAAGAATAAAGATAAGAGAAGGCTTGGGAGTTTGGGGTTAGCCAATGCAAACTGCTATATAGAGAATAAACAACAAGGTCCTATTTTGAATAGCACAGGGAACTATATTCAATATTCTGTGTTCTGTAAGCTCTATGATTGACACACAGCTTATGCCAAGCCACAGTGAGGTAGGTCTTTTAGTAAACTGTCCTTATCTCTTAATACTGTGCATCCTTTGGTGTTTCTGAGGTTATATTTTCAAGTTCAAAATCTCCCTTTAAATGATATATGGCAAAGTGCCAGAGAAGTAACTATACTGGCTTTTGGGTAGATAGACTAAACTTTAGTCTTCTAAAGTTTTCATATTTTCTATTATGGGCCTATATGACTTTTGTAATTGAAAAAAAAAATTGCTAAAACATGCCAGTCTCTTAAAATCAACAGGTTCTGTTATTCATTAAGTCAATCAGGGAATGAGTCCTGATTTTATTTCGTGAATGAGTATCAAAGAAATAAATATAATATATTCACCCATAAGTCCAGTTCAGTTCAGTTGCTCAGTCATGTCCAACCCTTGGCAATCCCAAGAATCACAGCACGCCAGGCCTCCCTGTCCATCACCAACTCCCGGAGTTCACTCAGACTCACGTCCATCGAGTCAGTGATGCCATCCAGCCATCTCATCCTCTGTTGTCCCCTTCTCCTCCTGCCCCCAATTCCTCCCAGCATCAGAGTCTTTTCCAATGAGTCAACTCTTTGCATGAGGTGGCCAAAGTACTGGAGTTTCAGCTTTAGCATCATTCCTTCCAAAGAAATCCCAAGGCTGATCTCCTTTAGAATGGACTGGTTGGATCTCCTTGCAGTCCAAGGGACTCTCAGGAGTCTTCTCCAACACCACAGTTCAAAAGCATCAATTCTTCGGCGCTCAGCTTTCTTTACAGTCCAACTCTCACATCCATACATGACCACTGGAAAAACCATAGCCTTGACTAGACGGACCTTTGTTGGCAAAGTAATGTCTCTGCTTTTGAATATGCTATCTAGGTTGGTCATAACTTTCCTTCCAAGGAGTAAGCATCTTTTAATTTCATGCTGCAGTCACCATCAGCAGTGATTTTGGAGCCCCCAAAAATAAAGTCTGACATTGTTTCCACTGTTTCCCATCTATTTCCCATGACGTGACGGGGCAAGATGCGATGATCTTCATTTTCTGAATGTTGAGCTTTAAGCCAACTTTCTCACTCTCCTCTTTCACTTTCATCAAGAGGCTTTTGAGTTCCTCTTCACTTTCTGCCATAAGGGTGGTGTCATCTGCATATTCACCCATAATGGTATTTAAATATGAATCTTTTTTCACTAGCTTAAGCTCCAAAAAACAGATAGGATTTCATAGATTATCTTCCAAAATTAAGTAATGGGAATGAGGGCAGAATGGTGATCATAAGATTGCTTGGGCTCCTCAGTGACCAAGATTCATATTCTCTCTCTCTGTCTCACTTAATAATTATGCTATATTTCAAAGCAAAGCTGCACTCCAAGATTTCAGAAGGATCTCATACTTCTATGCTGTGAAAATTCTTTTAACTAGAATGCTGTTAGCTAGGAAAACATTCTGACATCATAGTTTATGATCATGGAGAACCTGTCTCTAAAACCTACTAACTGATTGGAGTTTAATGTGACTATATTGATAGAAGCAATCTCTCAGGCCATGTCTTCTCCTGCTATAGCTCTGGAATCATGAAAATCCTGGTTATTTGCTTAGCTTAACTCAGCCACCAAGGCCATTTCTGACCTTAACCCAGGAAGGATGTAAGTAGTTTAGTTAAACTGAATGAAAATCAGTATAACATCATCTTTGTGCTAGTTATTCATTATCTTATTAAACAACAATGTATACTGGAATGATTGTGCACCCAAGACTACTCATGCTCAGTTGCTTAAGTCATGTCCTCTTTGCAACCTCATGGACTGTAGCCCACCCAGCTCGTCTGTTCATGGGATTTTCCAGGTAAGAATACTGGAATGGGTAACCATTTCCTTCTCCAGAGCATCTTCCCAATTTAGGGATCGAACCTGTGTCACCTGTGTCTCCTGCATTGGCGGACAGATTCGTTACCACTGAGACATTTGGGAAGCCATTTGTCTTACACTGTTTCATTAAAAAATTAAAGCTACCTTCCAAATACAACATTAGAGCTAAGGGAAAAGGCAAATTGGGTGAAAACTAGACCAGTTTTGTACAGGTCATTAGGTTTATTAAATATTAAAGAGTTGCAATTTTCAAATATTATATATGGTAGTCAAAGCAAAAACAAATGGAACATGATCTGCCTCTCAGTTTAAAATGTCTCAAAATATATAAACAGTGCTGTGATGAACATTGGGGTACACGTGTCTCTTTCAACTCTGGTTTCCTTGGTGTGTATGCCCAGCAGTGGGATTGCTGGATCATAAGGCAGTTCTATTTCCAGGTTTTTAAGGAATCTCCACACTGTTCTCCATAGTGGCTGTACTAGTTTGCATTCCCACCAACAGTGTAAGAGGGTTCCCTTTTTTCCACACCCTCTCCAGCATTTATTGCTTGTAGACTTTGGATCGCAGCCATTCTGACTGCCGTGAAATGGTGCCTCATAGTGGTTTTGATTTGCATTTCTCTGATAATGAGTGATGTTGAGCGTCTTTTCATGTGTTTGTTAGCCATCTGTATGTCTTCTTTGGAGAAATGTCTATTTAGTTCTTTGGCCCATTTTTTGATTGGGTCATTTATTTTTCTGGAATTGAGCTGTAGGAGTTGCTTGTATATTTTTGAGATTAGTTGTTTGTCAGTTGCTTCATTTGCTATTATTTTATCCCATTCTGAAGGCTGTACCCCAATGTTCATTGCAGCACTGTTTATAATAGCCAGGATATGGAAGCAACCTAGATGTCCATCAGCAGATGAATGGATAAGAAAGCTGTGGTACATATACACAATGGAGTATTACTCAGCCATTAAAAAGAATACATTTGAATCAGTTCTAATGAGGTGGATGAAACTGGAGCTTATTATACAGAGTGAAGTAAGCCAGAAAGAAAAACACCAATACAGTATACTAACGCATATATATGGAATTTAGAAAGATGGTAACAAAAACCCTGTATACAAGACAGCAAAAGAGACACAGATGTATAGAACAGTCTTTTGGACTCTATGGGAGAAGGAGAGGGTGGGATGATTTGGGAGAATGGCATTGAAATACATATAATATCATATATGAAACAAGTCGCCAGTCCAGGTTCGATGCAGGATACTGGATCCTTGGGGCTGGTGCACTGGGACGACCCAGAGGGATGGTGTGGGGAGGGAGGAGGGAGGAGGGTTCAGGATGGCGAACACATGTATACCTGTGGTGGATTCATTTCGATATTTGGCAAAACCAATACAATATTGTAAAATTTAAAAATAAAATAAAATTTTAAAAAATTAAAAAAATAAAATGTCTACAAAATATAAACATATTAATTGCTTGATGAAAGCAATAGATATGTTGTCACTTAGGACAGGAACATCTCTCTTTAAGAGATGGTAAAAGATGTGATGCATCCCAACAACCTCTTTATAATAAATGTAATACTGAATTTCAGAAAATAGAATCACATTAGAAAGGAGAAAGAACAGTAAAAGGGAGGTGTGCTTCATCTGGGAAGAACCTAATAGTGGGAGATCAATTTTTAACAATCTTTCTCCATTTTTCACCCCCTGAGACTAAAATGCTCACTATGAGACTATTCTCTGTGGTATGCACTATCCAATCCAAATAGTGTATACTCCAGGAGTATAAAACTACAGAAAAGGGGGGAAAAAAAAAGATGACAACACTGGTATTGAGATATAGGAAGAGGCCATAGCTTTTAAACACCACCTCCCTTCCTGCCACACATACATATATAAGCATATATACTCACAATTTTAGCTGTACATTTGATAAAAATGAAATGGCACATAGTTCAAGATCATGTATGTGAGGTAGAATTAGACCTGCCCCAGAGTCTATCTAACTTTGATCTTGGGCAAATTAACCAATCCTTTCATCATTAAATAGGGATAATACTGGTACCTACTTAATAAAATTTTGAGTAAGATTAAATAAATCAATTTTTATAAAAGGCTTAGAAAACTACCAGCATGTAATATCCACTATTTGTTTATTTAAAAAATAATAAGAAATGTCTATAAAGATTTGGAGGATCAACATTCTACATTGCTCAATCATTTGTTTATTTAAAAAATGTTCATTGTATATCTATTGTGTCAAGCCCTGAATTTAAGATACATTATGGCAGCTGTGACTATGATAGATCTTCTGCCGTCAAGCCCTAATATCCTAATAACTATTTTACTTTTAAATCTAACAACTGATTTCTGTCTCTTTCTCACTTTTTTTTAATTTCTCTTTTTATTTATTTAAAAAATTATCTCACTAGTTAACAGTTCAATAAAATATTGTACATAAAACATAGTTTAGAAAGCTGGTCTAGTCATATTGCTTGGATGTAATTCTTTACAGATTAAAGTGACTGTAGAGTTAAATTTTTGTGAGAGTAAATTGAGGATCCAAATACAAAGTCCACCTTTATTTTAAGATGGGCTTTTAACTAGTGAGTACTGTCTGGAGATGTGGACCTAACCATACAGTGTACAGCTAAATATGCTCAATTACAAAGGAAGTTTAGCTTTGGCTCAAGTTTGCTCCATATTATTCTTCTTTATTATAAACATGGTAACATACAACCACTGACAGCTCCAACAGATACAAACACAATGTATATTTTTGCTAAGGCTTGATTGTGACCAAAACTAATGCTTTATTTCAATAGAAACAAGACACATGTACTTAAGTATGCATAGTTTGAAATCAAGGTGTGGTATTTAAAATGTCTTATGTTAACATGTATATTTGTTGGGTTCTTGATTTAAATTACCTATATTTGCATATTTATGCATATCATTTATGCATATCCTGAATGCATATCAGGAAGCTAAAGTTTAAATATTTTATTTTAATTTCTTGGCAGAAAAGTTGATTATAATGTAAATTTTCTTCTAAATTATTTGTGACATTGTTTTCTCCACTAAAGAATGAAAGCACAAAAACACTTTATAAATTAATTATATCTTTATTTTTCCTAATGGAAAACACTCATATTAATGTCAATATTAAAGCCTCATAGGAAAATATACTTATGTTTTAAGTAAATGAAATATTTTAGGATATGTATGTAAATCATTTTAATGGTTTGGAAAAAAAAATCATTTAGTTTACTAAGGGGAAGTTTTCAAAGTTAAATTTGAATTAAAAGAAATTACATTTATATTGCTCAGATGCATGGTTAACTGAAATTACCTGAAATTAAAAGTTCAAGATTAAAATTTTTGTTGTGAGCTAATATTTATGACAGAAAAGTAAATATTTTAACATATATTAAGTTCTAAATAAAAATTACTCTCTAAGAATTATAAAATTTTTACATGATACATATTAATAACAAATATTACAGAAGATTATCTTTTAATTTTGTTGGCTCTAAAATGTTCATTAAAATATATCCATATATTAGATTTAAGAAATATCTTTTGGAATATAGTGTTTCAATATTTCAATATTGAAAAGTATTTAAAATGTATATGTAGACTTCTGTTTTATTTATATCTTTAATACCAATGAATATGGCAACATAGTAGTTATATGTTTAAAGTAATCATGATTATTTGATAGACTGACTAAACAAATAAACCAAGTTTTCCAAGAGTCTATTTCCTCTTTGCAAGATACTCAAGAAAGCAAGCATGAAAATACCTTACTTATAGAATATCTTATTACTGAAATTCTATTATTTTCAGTAATATAAAACTAATTTGAGTTAAATATTAATGTATTTTAATATATTACCATAAAGTAGCAAAAATAAGCTGGGATAAATATTTGAGAAAAACTATTGGAAAAAAAGAAAAAAAAAGGCTGTAAAATTTCTAGTAGTTTTAACTAGAAGACATATACAAAATTTTCCCCAGAGTGAAACTCTAAACTTAAATTTTGTTTATAATTTTTACTTATAAAAAGTAGTAATACTGGAATAAAAATATATATACATATATAAAGTGTATAATTTATGGTATCAGGTGTAAAATCACTGATAATGGAACATATACATCTAACTGTACATAAAGTAGAACAATAAATATCACGTCCTCAACAAATGCTGTGAAATAAGTGGTGTTAAAATAAAAGTTTATTAATAAAAATAATTTTATTCGTTTTTCTATAATATTTTGATATAGACCAAGGATTGGCAAACTTCTGTCCACAAACCATATCTGCTCCACCAGCTGTTTTGTATATAAAGTTTTATTTAAACAAAATAGAGCCATTCCTTTATGTATGGTCTATGGCTGCTTTTGTTCTACCATACGCTTAAACAGTTATGATAGAGACCATATAGCTTACAAGACCTAAATTATTTACTACCTGGTTCTTTATAGGAAAAGTTTGCTCAACCCAAAATAGATCATTGTTATATACTAGTTAGGTGATTTAAAGTGGTATTTCAAATGCTTCTTGGTTTCAAATGCATATTTTCAAAAGAATATATCATATTACTATAAGGACTTTTTATTTCCTTAATGCTCCAGTATTTTAACAGTAAAGATAAAAGTTATACTTCATAATTTTCTCTGACATGTTAAAACTTCTAAAATTAAATAGGTTTTTAAAGTACCATTATAATGAAGCATTGGATTTAATTAATTTTATATATCTGAATTACCACAAGGGAATTCAAACTCTACAACTGTTCTTTGTGAAATGAACTTGGCACATTTATGGACCTATGCAAAAAATAAAATAGTCTATGCATAACTGCTTAGTTTTATCCATTTAGTTTATCACCAGGTAATTTTTTAAATTTAAAATTTATAACAAAATGTTTTTCTCATGTATGTGCAATTACCAGCACTATTATATTTATTGGGCTCCCCTGATAGCTCAGTTGGTAAAAAATCCACCTGTAATGCAGGCGACCCTGGTTTGATTCCTGAATGGGGAAGATCCACCGGAGGAGGGATAGACCAGCCACTCCAGTATTCTTGGGCTTCTCTTGTGGCTCAGCTGATAATCTGTCTGCAATGCAGGAAACCTGGGTTCTATACCTGGTTGGGAAGATCAAATGGAGAAGGGAAAGGTTACCCATTCCAGCGTTCTGGCCTGGGGAGACCTGGGTTCTATCCCTGATTTGGGAAGATCCCCTCGAGAAGGGAAAGGCTACCCATTCCAGTATTCTGGCCTGGAGAATTCCATGGACTGTATAGTCTATGGGGTCACAAAGAGTTGGACATGACTCAGCAACTTTCACTTTCACTTTATATTTATTTAAACAGATGTGCACACATTTGCACGTTTTTAAAAAAAAATGCTATGATTAGAGTATGCTATGATTTTATAAACCCATCTTGATAATCCATAATTTTTTTTCTGATTTTTCTAAGTCAGCAATTCTTAGTGACTGGCAAGCCAATAAACAGTTTTCATTTCAAGAATGTCACTTTCTGCTCTGCCTCAGAGGTATCTTTGTAAAGAGCATGATTTCTGCTAATATGTAGATTAACACATGTAAGAGTCACTCAATAATAATAGAGTTATTATTCAATTTAAATATAACTTCTGCATAATTGCATCATAATGCAGCTTCCATTCAGCTGGTTAATATTCTTGACATCATATAATCTCAAATCGCTAACCTAAGAGCAACCTCTGCTGGCAAACAGAGGCTGAGCTGCAAACATTTTAACCATAGTTTTACAATGTCATTTGACCATGTCAGACTAAAAAGTGTTTGAGGGAAGGTTTTAACATTTTTGTTGTATACGGCTGAGTGACAAATTGTACACTTTTAATATAAAATGAAGGTAAGTATGGTATATTTGTTTTAGGACTAAAAAAAATTCATAAGATTTCTATTAAATGCTTGATTCTCAGTTCTCAGTTTTGTGGCCTGAGGATCACTTAGGAAGAAAAGTTAAAGATAAGAGCTTTGATTTCAGAGGATCTTAATAGTATTGAATAAAAGGATGATGTATCAAAAAGTTTACTGCAAAATACAAAGTTTTATATAAACAAGCTTATTCTGAATTTTAAGAATGGTTCTAGTACAATGAACCTAATAGATATGAATACCTTAGTGAATTTTCCTTTCCAGATAAATATTGCAAATGAGACCATACAGAAGGATTCAGATAATACTTTTCTATTAGAAGCATATAAAATAAATGCCATCTCGATATAATTTCCAAATATTACATCTACTAAGGATACAACCACACTTTTGGGGTCTATGTTATGGAAATATACACCAAGTTTAACTATAAAATATGTCTTGTGTAGTAGCAAATAATTGTTAAGTAAGTATATATAATATTTTGTCTTTTAGACTGAGTTACATGGAGGATACACATTGTATAAAGGCATGTACATCTAGTCTAACAAAACTATCCACACAGAAAGATTACACTTGAACAATAGTGAACAACTCAAACCCATCAACACTGAGTGGAATATATAGTTATATGTCCTAAATCCACTTGACACTGCTGTCCATTTTTTGAATAAAATTATTCCTCTGTGCTTCATGGAGACATCCTGATAAATTGTAAAAGAAAAACAAATAAAAATTTAGGTCCTTTTTAAAAAAAAATGTTTAATACAGACAGTTCTTTATAAAACAGAACTCTCTACAACTGAGAGTTGTACAACTGGCTTTTACTTCTCCCAGGTGTATTTCTCATAGGAATATGTCATTCATATTTCTCCTCTCTGCTAATTCTTTGCACAAACCTTGGCTCTTCTTTCATAATAATAATACTATCCATCATGAATTGGAGAAGGCAGTGGCACCCCATTCCAGCACTCTTGCCTGGAAAATCCCATGGACCGAGGAGCCTGGTGGGCTGCAGTCCATGGGGTCGCTAAGAGTCAGACACCACTGAGCGACTTCACTTTCACTTTTCACTTTCATGCATTGGAGAAGGAAATGGCAACCCACTCCAGTGTTCTTGCCTGGAGAATCCCAGGGACGGTGGAGCCTGGTGGGCTTCCATCTATGGGGTCGCACAGAGTCGGACACTACTGAAGCGACTTAGCAGCAGCAGCAGCTATCATGAATGTCTGGTACAGTGGTTCTCAAAGTGTGGTCAAGGATCTTGGAGGTCTCTAAGGCACTTGCACTGAGTTCATGAAGTCAAATCTATTTTTGTAATACTAAAATGTCATTTGCCATTTTCACTTTGTTGACATTTGCACTGAAGGTGCAAAAGCAATGGTGGAGAAAACTGCTACTGTCTCACTAAAAATCAGGGCACTGGTACCAAACTGAATCCTTTACCATCATACACAGTTAAAAAATAAAAGAAAAAAAAAATCAAATTCACTTAAGAATAACCACAATGCAAAAAGATTAATTTTACTAAATCACGACTCATAAATATGTCTTTTTTACTCCTCCCTGTGATAAAATAGAAAATTTATATATGCACTTCTGCTATATATTAAAGTAAGATGGTCATCTCCAGGAAAATCAGATGTGCGATTATTTTTGAGTGGTACTAATTGCGCTTTTGGAGAAGGCAATGGCACCCCACTCCAGTACTTTTGCCTAGAAAATCCCATGGACAGAGGAGCCTGGTGGGCTGCAGTCCATGGGGTCTCGAAGAGTCGGACATGACTGATCGACTTCACTTTCACTTTTCACTTTCATGCATTGGAGAAGGAAATGGCAACCCACTCCAGTGTTCTTGCCTGGAGAATCCCAGGGATGGGGACGCCGTCGCACAGAGTCGGAAACTACTGAAGCGACTTAGCAGCAGCAGCAGCAGTTGTGCTTTACATAGAAAAGAATTTTTACTTGAAAGAACAACTGACAGACAATCTACAATTATCTGGAAGATTATCTGGCAGAAATTTTGACAGAAAGGAATACAGTAAGTTTATACTTCAAGGAAAACAATTATTTGTTAATAATAAAATTCAGAATTTTAAGCAAAATTAAGACGTATAAAAAACTTGCATCTATCATGATAGGCTTAGGAACTTCCCAATAAATAAAGATTTTTCTAATATGATTGGTGGTGACATTAAATGTCACCAAAAATCATGAATGTGATTTTTGGATGTTGCATAATGAAATGTGGCAACATTTGGGAGATAGCATAATCAGTTAACCAACATTTTTCAAGTGACCAATGCATGATATTATGAGACTATGCATCATAAAAGATCCATTCCAAGTATATAACAGATCAATGGGATTTAATGTAAAAGAGCTCTAAAAGTTCATTGATATAGTTTTAAATCCCACATTGCAACAAAGCTTTAGAAAACTATCATTTGTCAAGATTTGATGTTCTACCAAAGAATATCCACAATTATCAGAAAAGCTTTTAAAAGTATTTCTCCATTTTCCAACTACATATCTATTTATGAGCAGATTCTCTTCATATACTTCCACAAAAACAACATATCAAAACAGATTGCATACAGAAAAAGATATGGTAACTCATCTGTTTTATTATGGCAAAGAGTACAAACTCACAAAAATTTAACAATGTAACAAAGCCATTCTTTTAACTAAATTTTTGGTCTGGAAAATATAGTTACTTTTCCTTAAAAATATTATTTATTTGAGCTTATAAGGTATACATTGCTATAATTTTTAGTTAATTAGAAAATTATTTTAAAATCCTATTATGGCAAGTATTAATAACTATAGCCCACATACACATTCATTAGAGTACACAACAGTTTCTAAGTTTGTAGGAGGGTCCTTAGTTCATTTAAGTCGCTCAGTCGTGTCTGACTCTTTCCGACCCCATGAATTGCAGCACACCAGGCCTCCCTGTCCATCACCAACTCCTGGAGTCCACCCAAACCCATGTCCGTTGAGTCGGTGATGCCATCCAGCCATCTCATCCTCTGTCATCCCCTTCTCCTCCTGCCCCAAATCCCTCCCAGCATCAGTGTCTTTTTTAATGAGTCAACTATTAGCATTAGGTGGCCAAAGTACTGGAGTTTCAGCTTTAGCATCATTCCTTCCAAAGAAATCCCAGGGCTGATCTCCTTCAGAATGGACTGGTTGGATCTCCTTGCAGTCCAAGGGACTCTCAAAAGAGTCTTCTCCAAAGGCATGAATTCTTCAGCGCTCAGCTTTCTTCACTGTCCAACTCTCACATCTATACATGACTACTGGAAAAACCATAGTAATCTTGACTAGATGGACCTTTGTTGGCAAAGTAATATCTCTGCTTTTCAATATGCTATCTGCTGCTGCTGCTGCTGCTAAGTCGCTTCAGTCGTGTCTGAATCTGTTTCTTCTCCAAATATGCTATCTAGGTTGGTCATAACCCTCCTTCCAAGGAGTAAGCGTCTTTTAATTTCATGGCTGCAGTCACCATCTGCAGTGATTTTGGAGCCCCCAAAAAATAAAGTCTGACACTGTTTCCACTGTTTCCCCATTTATTTCCCATGAAGTGATGGGACACGATGCCATGATCTTCGTTTTCTGAAATGTTGAGCTTTAAGCCAACTTTTTCACTCTCCTCTTTCACTTTCGTCAAGAGGCTTTTTAGTTCCTCTTCACTTTCTGCCATAAGGGTGGTGTCATCTGCATATTTGAGGTTATTGATATTGCTCCCTGCAATCTTGATTCCAGTTTGTGCTTCTTCCAGCCCAGCATTTCTCATGATGTACTCTGTGTGTAAGTTAAATAAGCAGGGTGACAATATACAGCCTTGACATACTCCTTTTCCTATTTGGAACCAGTCTGTTGTTCTGTGTCCAGTTCTAACTGTTGCTTCTTGACCTGCATATAGGTTTCTCAAGAGGCAGGTCAGGTGGCCTGGTATTCCCATCTCTTGAAGAATTTTCTACAGTTTATTGTGATCCACACAGTCAAAGGCTTTGGCATAGTCAATAAAGTGTCCTGAGGTCAGGGGCGGCGGCCGAGAGTGCCAGGCTGCAATGGCACAGGTGCAGCCGAGAGGAGCTACCCTACATCTGAGGTCTGGGGTGGTGGCAGGGAGGAGGTACCCACCTCCGGAGGCCAGGAGCGGCGGCGGAGAGGAGCAACCCCATGTCCAAGGAGCAGTAGCTTCGCGGGCGCAGGAGGGCCGAGAGGAGCTACTCTACATTCAAGACGGGTCCTAAAACCCCGAATTTGAGAACTATTGACTTGATACAGTTAGATAGTAGCTTATTGACTGCAGATATTACTTCATCAGTCCTCAAAGCAATCATATGAGCAATATTATTTTAACGATTTATAGATGGAACTTCAGAAATTTGCCAGAGGTCACATAACTAAAATGGAATAAAGCCAGGATTTGAACACCAGGTCCCATACTGTTTACTATTATACTACTGCCATGATTTTGGTGATAAAGTCTCTTCCAGAGAGTTTATCTGATAGTCGAAGTTTTCCACTGAGGAGCACTGTATTACAAAAAGAATCAGTGACAAAACAACATACCTGAATTTGATTCCTAACTCTACCATAAATTCCTTGAGGTTCAATAGCTTAAACACTGGGCAAATTAATAATGTGCATGGTTCTTGTAATGAGCAAATTAAATAACTCATATAAAATTTCTGTACAAATGTAATACATACTAAAGTTATTACTGCCTTTGCTTACATTCTAAAACATTAAAAAAAACATTAAAAAATCCAATTAATTCAAAATAATCACTTTTTTTAAATTTTATTTTATTTTTAAACTTTACATAATTGTATTAGTTTTGCCAAATATCAAATGAATCCACCACAGGTCTACATTGTCTCAGCTACTTCTAAATAACATCAGACCTCCTTCACTGGAACATTTGTTTGTTCATCTTCAGTTCACTGATATATCAGGGTGTCGTTTTTGATAAAATATCAGCTCACATACTACACAAAATAAAATTATTTTGTGTAATTTAATGACATACCTCTTTCCTTTTATGAGTTCAGAAAGTATCTCATTAGCAGTTTCACAAATTACCACAATAACTTATGCTGACATGCTCATTTATTCTCATTTATGGATAAATCTGGTTGACAAGCCTAATGAAATATTACAGGAATTCCAAGCCTATGATATGGATCAGCATCATTAGTGAATTTCAAAATGAGGACTACTTGACACAGGGTGGAGGGAAGCTCATCGGTGGGGCCACGAGCTGAGTGCACTTAGTCACTCTCCCCCATGTTCCTTGAGAAGGTCTGAGACTAGGGCCAAGAACAGGCAGTAACAGGGCCTCCCTGAGCTTCCCAGAGGTGAGTTCCCAGAGAATGTGATTCCATGTGCAAGGGCAGACAGGAGAGGAGATGCCATGGACCCCACTTTTGTGGAGGGGCCTGGAAGATGCCTCGTTCGCCAGAGCATGGAACAGCCTCACGCCTGCCAGGACTACTTGATGCAAACACTTCACTATAAAATGGAATATTGGGCTTCTACCAAATTTTACAATAAAAATGTACTTGTTTGTGGACACTTATCCTTAGTACAATGTGGAGCTGTTCTTACTTCCCACTCATCAAGAACCACAGTGATCTCAACCATCTGCCTGATACTTCATGAGAGAAAAGAATTCTGCAACTCAGAGTTTTTCTTTGTGTTTAGAATACTATTTTGTATTTTTTGCTTGATAAGTATGATAGTGAAGAAAAAGTATGTTAGTGGCTCAGTCATGTCTGGACTCTTTGTAACCACATAGACTGTGGCCCGCCAGGCTCTCTGTCAATGGAATTCTACATGTACGCATATGGGAGTGGGTAGCCTTTGCCTTCTTCAGAGGATCTTCCCAATCCAGGGATCAAACCTGGGTCTACT
The DNA here is from genome assembly GCF_003369695.1 of Bos indicus x Bos taurus. NCBI lineage: Eukaryota > Metazoa > Chordata > Mammalia > Artiodactyla > Bovidae > Bos > Bos indicus x Bos taurus. The sequence continues at coordinate 101,444,850 of NC_040076.1, forward strand.
GCATTTCAAGCAGATTTTTTACCATTTGAACCACCAGTGAAGAGCTAATCATTATAACACACTCTCAATGATCATTTCTAGAAATGAAAAGAATTTAGTATACAAAATTATTTGGAGTTGATACAAACACATTTTATTTAAAAAAGTAAAATTATTTAAAGTCGCTATAAAGAGACTAATGAACAAAAAGTTATTTTCAATCTTTGAGGTTCTTAAAAAATATCTTAATTGTTTAAGGAATTATAAGTGAACTTTTAGAGGCTTCCCTGGTGGCTCAAATGGTAAAGAATCTGCCCACCATGCAGGAGACCCAGGTTCAAATCCCTGGCTCGGGAAGGTACCCTGGAGAAGGAAAGGGCAACCCACTCCATTATTCTTGCCTGGGAAATCCCATGGAGAGAAAAGCGTGGCAGGCTCATGGGGTTGCAAAGAGTTGGACAAAACTGAGTGACTAACAGTTTCAGTTTTCAAGTGAACTTTTAAAGTATAATTTGGAATATATATTTTTAATTAAACATCTGTGTAAAATACACTAATTAAATATCATACAAGGATTAAAAAAACAAAAATAGTTCCTATATATATATATATATATAATTTCTTTAAGAAATTATAGTCTAATGTATTTTGCATGTATCTATACAAAGATTTATATTCACAAATTGCCCAATTTTATTCTTCATTTAAATGTATCTCTTTCTTCAACATAAAAATTTAAATCATTATTTCTTTTCACACTATTATTGTCAAATTCAAACTTAAATTGAAGAAAGTGGGGAAACCAAGACACAATTCAGGTATGACCTAAATCAAATCCCTTATGACTATACAGTGGAAATAAGAAATAGATTTAAGGGACTACATATGATAGAGTGCTTGATGAAATATGGACGGAGGTGCGTGACATTGTATGGGAGACAGGGATCAAGAATATCTCCAAGAAAAAGAAATGCAAAAAAGCAAAATGGCTGTCTGGGGAGGCCTTACAAATAGCTGTGAAAAGAAGAGAAGCGAAAAGCAAAGGAGGAAAGGAAAGATATACCCATTGGGATGCAGAGTTCCAAAGAACAGCAAGGAGAGATAAGAAAGCCTTCCTCAGTGATCAACGGAAAGAAATAGAGGAAAACAAGGGAATGGGAAAGACTAGGGATATCTTCAAGAAAGTTAAAGATACCAAAGGAACATTTCATGGAAAGATGGGCTCAGTAATGGACAGAAATGATATGGACCTAACAGAAGCAGAAGGTATTAAGAAGAGGTGACTGTATAAAAAAGATCTTCATAACCCAGATAATCACAAAGGTGTGATCACTCACACTCACCTAGAGCCAGACATCCTGGAATGTGAAGTCAAGTGGGTCTTAGGAAGCATCACTATGAACAACAACAACAAAAAAAGCTAGTGCAGGTGATGATATTCCAGTTGAGCTATTTCAAATCCTGAAAAATGATACTATGAAAGTGCGGCACTCAATATGCCAGCAAATTTGGAAAACTCAGCACTGGCCACAGGACTGGAAAAGGTCAGTTGTCATTCTAATCCCAAAGAAAGGCAATGCCAAAGAATGCTCAAACTACTGCACAATTTCACTCATCTCACGTGCTAGTAAAGTAATGCTCAAAATTCTCCAAGCCAGGCTTCAGCAATACATGAACCGTGATCTTCCAGATGTTCAAGTTGGTTTTAGAAAAGGTAGAGGAACCAGAGATCAAATTGCCAACATCTGCTGGATCATCGAAAAAGCAAGAGAGTTCCAGAAAAAAAACATCTACTTCTGCTTTATTGACTATACCAAAGCCTTTGACTGTGTGGATCACAATAAACTGTGGAAAATTCTTCAAGAGATGGGCATACCACACCACCAGACCTGCCTCTTGAGACACCTGTATGCAGGTCAGGAAGCAACAGTTAGAACTGGACATGGAAAAACAGGCTGGTTCCAAATAGGAAAAAGAGTACGTTGAGGCTATATATTGTCATCCTGCTTATTTAACATATATGAAGAGTACATCATGAGAAACGCTGGGCTGGAAGAAGCACAAGTTGGAATCAAGATTGCAGGGAGAAATATCAATAACCTCAGATATGCAGATAACACCAATCTTATGGCAGAAAGTGAAGAAGAACTAAAGAACCTCTTAATGAAAGTGAAAGAGGAGAGAGAAAAAGTTGGCTTAAAGCTCAACATTCAGAAAACTAAGATCATGGCATCTGGTCCTATCACTTTATGGCAAATAGAAGGGGAAGCAGTGGAAACAGTGGCTGACTGTATTTTTCTGGGCTCCAAATTCACTGCAGATGGTGACGGAAGCCATGAAATTAAAAGATGCTTACTCTTTGGAAGGAAAGTTATGACCAACCTAGACAGCATATTAAAAAGCAGAGACAGTATTTTACCAACAAAGGTCCATCTAGTCAAGGCTATGGTTTTTCCAGTGGTCATGTATGGATGCGAGAGTTGAGCACTGAAGAGTTGATGCTTTTAACTATGGTATTGGAGAAGACTCTTGAGAGTCCCTTGGACTGCAAGGAGATCCAACCAGTCTATCCTAAAGGAGATCAGTCCTGAGTGTTCATTGGAAATACTGATGTTGAAGCTGAAACTCCAATACTTTGGCCACCTGATGCTAAGAGCTGACTCATTTGAAAAGACCCTAATGCTGGGAAAGATTGAGGGCAGGAGGAGAAGGGGACAACAGAGGATGAGATGTTTGGATGGCATCACCAACTCAATGGACATGGGTTTGGGTGGACTCCGGGAGTTGGTGATGGACAGGGAGTCCTGGAGTGCTGTGGTTCATGGGGTCTCAAAGAGTCAGACACAACTGAGTGACTGAACTGAACTTACACACTATTTCATAATACAGAAAAAGAGAGACCTTATGACTGTGTACGTGCTTAGACACTCAGTTGTGTCTGACTCTTTCCAAATCCATGGACTGTAGTCTACCAGGTTCCTCTGACAATCGAATTCTCCCATTATGAATACTGAAATGGGTTGCCATTTTCTCCTCTAGTGCATCTTCCTGACTGAGGGATTGAACCCGCATTTTTATCACTAGTTCTACCTGGGAAGCCCCCATGACTATCTATACTAACATTATTTTTAATAGCTTCATACACATTTTTCATATTTATGGTATGAAAAGTTTATCACAGTCTGAAATTAACTTTTTTGTCCACTTATCTGCAGGCTCCTCCTCTAAAATTAAAAAAAAAAAGGAACAAAGGAAGGAAGGAAGGGAGATACAAAAAAAAAAAATAGAAAGAAACAAAGAAATAATAAACAGAACATGAAAACCTAGTCTTCGTTACTTTTGTTCATCAGCATTCTTTCACACAATGGTACCTGACTTCTAGCATGTCTTAGCAAAATATTTATTGAATAAATAAATGAACGAATATATAGTTCTGGAGTCTAAAAGCATATTCTTTAGAGTAAAGAACATATTATTAAATAAAATGTTAATAAAAGCATTCAGTGTTATAGCAAGCATTTTGTTTTTGTTGTTGTTAATGCCATAGGAATGTAAAGAGGAAACAGTGTTCTGCTATTGGAAACTTAGACAAGCTTTGCAGAGGCATTAAATGTATAAGCTGTACTTCAATAGATGGATGATTACAGAATTTTTCATTCATACCAGAATACATTAAAGAGCAAAAGGCAGACAACAGGCATAAACTGGAAAATAGCAGATTGGGAGTGTGTGTGGAGGAAGACAGGAAGACTAAAAAGGGGGATATTTTGGCATAACATGATGTCAAATTAAAAAGTGCACACAAAAGAAATAGATTTTTATCCTACAAGCAATAGTTTCTATTAAAGGTAGGGTATGGCAAGATGACATTTGTGTTTTGAAGATACAGCTCAAATATTCAATGTCTTTGTAAAACTTCCCTAAATTCCCATAAACCCACTTGAGCATGGGAAGAATGTAGCTGAGTAGAAAGGAGGATAAAGAGTTGAGAAATGAGATAAGGATGTGCTAGTGATATTATCCTTCTGTACAACAAAACCTTGCTACCTCCAAAAGTCTCTGGATTGCATGCAGAGCCAAGGGAGTTACAACAAAAACCTGGAATTTCAGAGTTGAATGGGAGGGAATGCAAAGAAGAAAGCCTTGGAGTTTAAATGAATGAGATAACACTGAAGGCATCTTAAAAAAAAAAAAAAAAAAAAGAATAATAAGATGCAAAAAGAACCTATTTCAGTACAAAATAAGAAAGAGAACACATGGAAAACCACTCCATGCTAATCTGTTTAAGATTTTCTCTGACAACAGTTAAACTTATTGCATGCATTGACATAAGAAGTATTCAATATATTTTTATGTAAGAATTAATAAATAATTTTATTGGCCATTTCCAATATGGAACAAGATAACAAAAAAAAAAAAAACAAGCAAAACCGAAAGTAAAATTCCTGCATTTTCAGTTACATTGATGAAACAATTGTAAATTCAATTTACAGCTTTGTTAATTTCATAATCTAGTTTAAACTAGTTTTTATTTAGACTTTCACTAGAATTGGTAAATAAAGATAGATATTTCTGTTAGGATTTAGGATAGCTAAACAAGATAATAATATAAATAGAATGTAGTATTATATTTATATTATTAATATAATAATATAAAAAATATAAAGAACATGTTGGGCTGTGTTATTAAGTTGGGAAAGCAGAACTCTATATCATTTCATACCACTAAAGAATGCTAGATTCTTTACAGGATGGGTATAAAGTGGTCCTTTTCCCTCTGTTAAAATGCAGAGTTGTTCTTTTCTGCTGAAACCACTTTTTATGATAATGGCTTTAGAAGTGGAAGTGAGGAATAATTCATCTAACTTAAACTTAAAACACTATCGATAGGCAGAAAGTAATTACCTATGATACAAACTACCCAAGCTCCTAGGAATAACATCCATATCTTTATGAAAAGTGTTATGAAATTATTCAAAACCATGAGCATCACGGGACATTCATTTACATCTTATCTTCCCCTCTCAGAGTTCTATGGGATGCTTAAATTGAAGCAGAGTAAATAAGAACAGCAAGGTAATCCTCCTATTATATTCAGCACTGGTGAGATCCTACTGTGTCTAGTTGCACACCTTGGAACTGAAGAGATTTCAGGATAAAGGAAGAAAAATAACTGAAGGGTTAGAACATGGGAATCCCAAGAAAGATAAGAAAGATTTATATTATTTAGTTTAGAGAAGAGCTGGTTGAAAGGCCCTTATTAATAGTTTTCACTGAAGAGCTATTCCACAGATTGTGGTGACCAGCTCTTTTCATTTTTGTTGAAAACAAAATAGATAAAAATTAATTTTAATACCAAAACAAGGAAAGAAAGAAAGAAGCTTTTGGATGTTGGACATTAAATCAGCTTCTAAGATATTTCAGAATTTTGTAATTGTGGGAATTTTTTAAAAATAAAATTTTAAATATTTGAGGCTTTGAGGTCAAGGGAAGGACAAGATGACCTTTTAAGATGATTTCCATGACTTCAATTAAAAGGCTACAAAAGAAGACAGGACATCCATTATTTACCAAGATGGATTGTGTAGATAGGAGAAGCAAAAATAAGTACAAAAGGCAGACAAATGTGGCATCTCTTCTTGAAGTTATTTACTAATTTATATAAATGCTTTCTTCATGTGACAATGAAGGAAGTGCTTTTTCTCTCTATTTGACACACACATACTTATGCCTAAATAAGTAGATACATACACACTTCAAAGAAATGAGAAAATAATTCTTTCCCCTAATAAGAATTTTTCTTCTTAAGACAAGTTCCTTACTGATTCATATGAGATGGAATCTCCCACCCTATATTAACACAGAAATAAAAAAGAAAACCTTAGAGCTGATGACTTAACCCTTCAGTGGCACTGGGGGAAAGATTGAGATTGAGAATATAGAAAAAATTTTTTAACTTTAGTGTGCATAGAAACTACCCACAGGTTTGTTAAGTGTGTACATCCATGGCTCAAGCCCTCAGAGATTCTGATTTAGATGGACCCAGGGATCTGTATTTCTAGCAACAGTTCAGGTAATTGTGATGCTGGTTTCTGAGGACTACAATGGTAGGAACAATGGCCTAGAAATTTTGGTTCTGGTTCATTTATACATTTATTCAATATATTTTCTAGTAACTGTATATAGTTAAGTTAGAGATTAATTAAGTTATAAAATCACCATGGGACTAAGAATTTGAAGATGGTGGAGGAATAAGATGGGGAGACCACTTTTCCCCCCACAAATTCATCAAAAGAACATTTGAATGCTGAGTAAATTCCACAAAACAACTTCTGAATGTTGGCAGAGGACATCAGGCACACAGAAAAGCAGCCCATTGTCTTTGAAAGGAGGTATGAAAAAATATAAAAGATAAAAAGAAAGACAAAAGAGATAGGGACAGAGCTCCGTCCCAGGAAGGGAGTCTTAAAAAAGAGAAAAGTTTCCAAACACCAGGAAACACTCTCACTGCCAAGTCTGTGGCGAGCCTTGGAACCACAGAGGGCAACATAACTGGGAGGACAAATAAATAAATAATTAAAACCCACAGATTATGTGTCCAATGGTAACTCCCAGCGGAAAAGCAGCCCAGATGCTTGCATCTGCCACTAGCAAGCGGGGACTGGGCAGGGAGGTGCGGGCTGCATTACTTAAAGTAAGGACCAGGCCTGAATGTCCCGAGAGCAATCTGAGGGAACTAACTTGGGCTAGCAAACCAGACTGTGGGACAGCCACCACACGAAAAGCCCTAACCTAAGACACCACAGGCCCACTCACAGAACAAAGGGCTAAGCAGAGCTAGCCAGCTGCAGACCAGCCCATCACCCGCCTCCTGTGACAGGCAGGCGAGGGTAGCCAGAGCTGGAAGGGGTTAGTCGCGGCCCCAGAGAAGCATCATGTACCAAACTGCAAGCAGGCTTCATTGCTAACCAAGACTTCTTGGGATTTTGGACAGTCAACATCCGCCTGAGAAGGTGTGCTGGTTGTACACTCAGAAAACCGAGCGGCAGGGACAGGGGAGGAGATGAGTCGTAGCGACCATGCTCGCCAAACACCTGGTCACCTGAGCTTCTTGGACCTGGGAAGGACACAAACGCAGGCCCAACCGAGGCTGTGCCTCTGAGGACTAGCCAAGTACCTGCACCTGGGCAGCTTAGACCTGGGAAATGCATACAACCCAGGGCTGGCCTCAGACAGTTCCCAGCAGAGCAACCTAGAGCCTAAGCAGGGTAGACAGGGAAAGCACACATGCCGTGAGCAGGGGCAAACCCAGTGTGGCTGAGACACTGCAAGCACACACCAGTGTTATTTATTTGCAGCGTCCCTCCCTCCCCATAGCATGATCGAACAAGTGAGCCTAAAAAAAGTGTCCACCACCGCCCTTTTGTATCAGGGCAGAAATTAGACACTGAAGAGACCAGCAAACAGAAGAAGCTAAAACAGAGGGAACCTCCTTGGAAGTGACAGGTGCAATAGATTAAAACCCTGTAGTTAGTACCGACTACATAGGAAGGGGCCTATAGATCTTGAGAAATATAAACCGGATCAAGGAACTATTCGAAAATGAACTGACCCCACACTGCCCACAACACCACCAGAGAAAATCCTAGATACATTGTTACTATCATTCTTTAATTTTTTTAAATTTTTGTTTTATTTTTAAGTCCTCTATTACTCCTTTCATTTTCATTTTTATAACCTACTATACTTTGCAAAAAAAAAAAAGAGAGAGAGAGAGTCCCTATTTTTTAAAGCAAACTTCATATATATGTATTTTTTAATAATTTTTGTGACTTTTTTTCTTTAATATTGTATTTTTTAAAATCCAACCTCTACTATAGAGTTTTAATCTTTGCTTTTTGGTATTTGTTATTGATTTTGTACCTTTAAGAACCCAATCATCAGTATCCATAAAAAAGGGTAATGAAGTAAAAACTTGGGAGCGAGATTACTAGCTTGACTGCTGTCTCCCCCTTTGGACACTCCCTTTTCTCCACCAGGTCACCTGTATCTCCTCCCTCCCCCTTTTCTTCTCTACCCAACTCTGTCAATCTCTTTGTGTGTTCTGGACGGTGGAGAACACTTAGGGAACTGATTACTGGCTGGATATGTCTCCCTCCTTTTGATTCCCCCTTTATCCTCCTGGCTACCTCTGTCTCCTTCCTTCCTCTTCTCTTCTCTGTGTAACTCTGTGAACATCTCTGAGTGGTCCAGATGGTGGAGTGCACATAAGGAAGTGATTACTGACTAGCTTGCTCTCTCCTCTTTTGATTCCACCTCATCTCATCCTGGTCATCTCTATCTCCTCCCTCCCTCTTCTGTTCTCCATGTAACTCTGTGAACCTCTCTGGGTGTCCCTCACTGTGGAGAAACTTTTCATCTTTAACCTAGATGTTTTATCAACAGTGCTGCATAGATGGAGAAGTCTTGAGGCTACTGTAAAAATAAGACTGAAGACCAGAAGCAGGAGGCTTAAGTACAAATTCTGAGAACACCAGAGAACTCCTGACTCCAGGGAACATTAATTGACAGGAGCTCATCAAATGCCTCCATACCTACACTGAAACCAAGCACCACCCAAGGCCAAAAAGTTCCAGAGCAAGACATACCACGCAAATTCTCCAGCAACACAGGAACACAGACCTGAGCTTCAATATACAGGCTGCCCAAAGTCACTCCAAACCCATTGACATCTCATAACTCATTACTGGACACTTCATTGCACTCCAGAGAGAAGAAATCCAGCTCCACCCACCAGAACACTGACACAAGCTTCCCTAAACAGGTAACCTTGACAAGCCACCCATACAACCCCCACCCACAGCGAGGAAACTCTACAATAAAGAGAACTCCACAAACTGCCAGAATATGGAAAGGCCACCCCAAACACAGCACTATAAAGAAGATGAAGAGACAGAGGAATACCCAGCAGGTAAAGGAACAGGATAAATGCCCACCAAACCAAACAAAAGAGGAAGAGATAGGGAATCTACCTGATAAAGAATTCAGAATAATGATAGTGAAAATGATCCAAAATCTTGAAAACAAAATGGAATCACAGATAAATAGCCTGGAGACAAGGACTGAAAAGATGCAAGAAAGGTTTAACAAGGACCTAGAAGAAATAAAAAGAGTCAATATACAATAAATAATGCAATAAATGAGATCAAAACACTCTGGAGGGAACAAATAGTAGAATAATGGAGGCAGAAGATAGGATTAGTGAGGTAGAAGATAGAATGGTAGAAATAAATGAATCAGAGACGAAAAAAAGAGAAATGAATTAAAAGAAATGAGGACAATATCAGAGACCTCTGGGACAATGTTAGATGCCCCAACATTCGAATCATAGGAGTCCCAGAAGAATAAGACAAAAAGAAAGACCATAAGAAAATAGTTAGGAGATAATACTTGAAAACTTCCCTAAAATGGGGAAGGAAATAATTACCCAAGTCCAAGAAACCCAGAGAGTCCCAAACAGGATAAACCCAAGGTGAAACACCCGAAGACACATATTAATCAAATTAATAAAGATCAAACACAAAGAACAAATATTAAAAGCAGCAAGGGAAAAAACAAATAACACACAAGAGGATTCCCATAAGGATAACAGCTGATCTTTCAGTAGAAACTCTTCAAGCCAGGAGGGAATGGCAAGACATACTTAAAGTGATGAAAGAAAATAACCTACAGCCCAGATTACTATACCCAGCAAGGATCTCATTCAAATATGAAGGAGAAATCAAAAGCTTTACAGACAAGCCATAGCTGAGAGAATTCAGCATCACAAAACCAGCTCTCCAACAAATGCTAAAGGATCTTCTCTAGACAGGAAACACAAAAAGGGTGTATAAACTTGAACCCAAAACAATAAAGTAAATGGCAACGAGATCATACTTATCAATAATTACCTTAAACGTAAATGGGTTGAATGCCCCAACCAAAAGACAAACACTGGCTGAATGGATACAAAAACAAGACCCCAATATATGTCATCTACAAGAGACCCACCTCAAAACAAGGGACTCATACAGACTGAAAGTGAAGGGCTGGAAAAAGATATTCCATGCAAATAGAGACCAAAAGAAAGCAGGATTAGCAATACTCATATCAGATAAAACAGAGTTTAAAACAAAGGTTGTGAAAAGAGACAAAGAAGGACACTACATAATGATCAAAGGATCAATCCAAGAAGAAGATATAAAAATTATAAATATATAGGCACCCAATATAGGAGCACCACAATATGTAAGACAAATGCTAACAAGTATGAAAGGGGAAATTAACAATAACACAATAATAGTGGGAGACTTTAATACCCCAACACACATATGGATTGATCAACTAAACAGAAAATTAACAGGAAAACACAAACTTTAAATGATAAAATAGACCAGTTAGACCTAATTGATATCTATAGGACATTTCATCTCAAAATAATGAATTTCACTTTTTTCTCAAGTGCACACAGAACCTTCTCCAGGATAAATCACATCCTGGGCCACAAATCTAGCCTTGGTAAATTCAAAAAATTGAAATCATTCCAAGCATCTTTTCTGATCACAATGCAGTAAGGGTAGATCTCAATTACAGGAGAAAAACTATTAAAAATTCCAACATATGGAGGCTGAACAATACGCTGCTGAATAACCAACAAATCACAGAAGAAATCAAAAAAGAAATCAAAATATGCATAGAAACGAATGAAAATGAAAACACAACAACCCAAAACCTGTAGGACACTGTAAAAGCAGTGCTAAGGGGAAGGTTCATAGCAATAGAGGCATACTTCAAGAAACAAGAAAAAAGTCAAATAAATAACCTAACTCTACAACTAAATCAACTAGAAAAGGAAGAAATGAAGAACCTCAAGGTTAGTAGAAGGAAAGAAGTCTTTAAAATTAAGGCAGAAATAAATGCAAAAGAAACAAAAGAGACTTATAGCTGAAATCAACAAAGCCAAAAGCTGGTTCTTTGAAAGGATAAATAAAATTGGCAAACTATTAGCCAGACTCATCAAGAAACAGGGAGAAAAATCAAATCAATAAAACTAGAAATGGAAATGGAGGGATCATACAGACAACACAGAAATACAAAGGATCATAAGAGACTACTATCAGCAATTACATGCCAATAAAATGGACAACTTCGAAGAAATGGTCAAATTCTTAGACAAGTAAAACTTTCCAAAACTGAACCAGGAAGAAATAGAAAATCTTAACAGCCCCATCCCAAGCATGGAAATTGAAACTGTAATCAGAAATCTTCCAGCAAACAAAAGCCCAGGTCGAGACGGCTTCACAGCTGAATTCTACCAAAAATTTAGAGAAGAGCTAACATCTATCCTACTCAAACTCTTCCAGAAAATTGCAGAGGAAGGTAAACTTCCAAACTCATTTATGAGGCCACCATCACCCTAATACCAAAACCTGACATAGATGCCACAAATAAGTAAAACTACAGGCCAATATCACTGATGAACATAGATGAAAAAATTCTTAATAAAATTCTAGCAATCAGAATCCAACAACACATTAAACAGATGATACATCATGACCAAGTTGGCTTTATCCCAGGGATGCAAGGATTCTTTAATATCCACAAATCAATCAATGTAATACACCACATTAACAAATTGAAAAATAAAAACCATATGATTATCTCAACAGATACAGAGAAAGACTTTGACAAAATTCAGCATCTATTTATGATAAAAACCCTCCAGAAAGCAAGAATAGAAGGAACATACCACAACATAATATAATAAAAGCTATATATGACAAACCCACAGCAAACATTATCCTCAATGGTGAAAAATTGAAAGCATTTCCCCTATAGTCAGGAACAAGACAAGGGTGCCCACTTTCACCACTATTATTCAACATAGTTTCGGAAGTTTTGGCCACAGCAATCAGAGCAGAAAAAGAGATAAAAGGAATCCAAATTGGAAAAGAAGTAAAACTCACTGTTTGCAGATTACATGATCCTCTACATAGAAAACCCTAAAATCTCCACCAGAAAATTACTAGAGCTAATCAGTGAATATAGTAAAGTGGCAGGATATAAAATCAACACACAGAAATCCCTTGCATTCCTATATACTAATAATGAGAAAATAGAGAAATTAAGGAAACAATTCCATTCACCGTTGCAACGAAAAGAATAAAATACTCAGGAATATATCTACCTATAGAAACAAAAGACCTATTTATAGAAAACTATAAAACACTGGTGAAAGAAATCAAAGAGGACACTAATAGATGAAGAAGTATACCGTGTTCCTGGATTGGAAGAATCAATATAGTGAAAATGAGTATACTACCCAAAGCAATCCATAGATTCAATGCAAACCCTATCAAGCTACCAACGGTATTTTTCACAGAGCTAGAACAAATAATTTCACAACTTGTATGGAAATACAAAATACCTTGAATAGCCAAAGCAATCTTAAGAAAGAAGAATGGAACTGGAAGAATCAACCTGCCTGACTTCAGGCTCTACTACAAAGCCTCAGTTATCAAGACAATATGGTACTGGCACAAAGACAGAAATATAGATCAATGGAACAAAATAGAAAGCCCAGAGATAAATCCACGCACCTATGGACACCTTATCTTTGACAAAGGAGGCAAGAATATACAATGGAGAAAAGACAATCTCCTTAACAAGTGGTGCTGGGAAAACTGGTCAACCACTTGTAAAAGAATGAAACTAGAAAACTTTCTAACACCATACACAAAAATAAACTCAAAATGGATTAAAGATCTAAATGTAAGACCAGAAACTATAAAACGCCTAGAGGAGAACATAGGCAAAACACTCTCTGACATACATCACAGCAGGATCCTCTATGACCCACCTTCCAAAATATTGGAAATAAAAGCAAAAATAAACAAATAGGACCTAATTAAACTTAAAAGCTTCTGCACAACAAAGGAAACTATAAGCAAGGTGAAAAGACAGCTTTCAGAATGGGAGAAAATGATAGCAAATGAAGCAACTGACAAAGAATTAGTATCAAAAATATACAAGCAACTCCTACAGCTCAATTCCAGAAAAATAATCCAATCAAAAAATGGGCCAAAGAACTAAACAGACATTTCTCCAAAGTAGACATACAGATGGCTAACAAACACATGAAAAGATGCTCAACATCACTCATTATCAGAGAAATGCAAATCAAAACCACTATGAGGTACCATTTCACACCAGTCTGAATGGCTGCTATCCAAAAGTCTACAAGCAATAAATGCTGGAGAGGGTGTGGAGAAAAGGGAACCCTCTTACACTGTTGGTGGGAATGCAAACTAGTACAGCCACTATGGAGAACAGTGTGGAGATTCCTTAAAAAACTGGAAATAGAACTGCCTTATGATCCAGCAATCCCACTGCTGGGCATACACACCGAGGAAACAAGAATTGAAAGAAACATGTACCCCAATGTTCATTGCAGCAGTGTTTATGATAGCCAGGACATGGAAGCAACCTAAATGTCCATCAGCTGATGAATGGATAAGAAAGCTGTGGTACATATACACAATGGAGTATTACTCAGCCATTAAAAAGAATGCATTTGAATCAGTTCTAATGAGGTGGATGAAACTGGAGCCTATTATACAGAGTGAAGTAAGCCAGAAAGAAAAACACCAATACAGTATATTAACGCATATATATGGAATTTAGAAAGATGGTAACGATAACCCTGTAGGCGAGACAGCAAAAGAGACTCAGATGTATAGAATAGTCTTTTGGACTCTACGGGAGAGGGAGAGGGTAATGGCATTGAAACATGTATATTATCATATGTGGAACGAATCGCCAGTCCAGGTTTGATGTATGATGCATGATGCATGACACATCCCCAGTTCTCAGGGCTGATGCACTGGGATGACCCAGAGGGATGGTGGGGAGGGAGGTGGGAGAGGAGTTCAGGACTGGGAACACATGTACACCCGTGGTGGATTCATGTTGATGTATGGCAAAACCAATACAATATTGTAAAGTAAAGGTATTGTATTGGTCATTTTACAAATATTGTAAAGGTCAAAGAAAAAAAAAATCACCATGGAAAAATCATGTGTAATCAAAATTGTCCCTGAAACTCCCAAACATCACCTGTAAATTAGAGTGTGATGTGTATACTAATATAAAAACACACTATGGTCTAAGAAATGTTTAGATAATCCTAGATACATTTAAGCAAAATCAGTTCAGTTTGCCAAAGCACAACTATTCGCAGCAAACCACCATTAAGCTATAATAATTAATTTCTAACTGTAAATATGTAATCAATAGTTGATTCTAAAATTAATATGCTTGTCAACGTTTTAATATTAGCCCTATGTAACAGGGAGGCCTGGCGTGCTGCAGTTCATGGGGTCGCAAAGAGTTCAACATGACTGAGTGACTGAACTGAACTGAACCATATATGTTAATAGTTCTAAATGTGGTTGTGAAGGTTAAATGAGATAATAAATGTGGAAATATCAAATACAAGGTTGGATGTCCAATGCTTTCTAAATTTCAAATTAGACTTTGCCTAATCACTACCACAACACCTTTTTTTTTCTTTGAAAACTATGTAGAAGAACATGATGAACAAATTCTCAAAACTCAAAATCTGTGCTCCCAAACATAATCTCCCTTTCTCCATTAGCTCTTTAATGCAATAAGAGATTTGTTTCATGACACTTTAGGTACAGAGTTAGACGATAAAAGCAGCTGATGAATTAAATGCAGTATGGCAGAAAGCAACAAAACATTGCTAACAAAACAATTGTAAAGCAATTTTCCTCCAATTATAAAATAAATTAAAAAAATAGATAAGTAAATGTGGCTTGATACGACTTGCCTGTCACAACAATCTGTGGAAAATTCCTCAAGAGATGGGCATACTAGACCACCCAATCTGTCTCCTGAGAAACCTGTATGTGGATCAAGAAGCAACAGTTATAGTAGGACAAGGAATAACTCATTGGTTCAAAATTGGGAAAGGAGTACAACAAGCCTATGTATTGTCACCCTGCTTATTTAAATTCTATGCAGAATACATCATGCAAAATTCCAGGCTGGATGAGTCACAAACTGGAATCAAGATTTCCAGGAGAAATATCAATATCCTCAGATATGCACATGATACCATTTTAATGGCAGAAATTGAAGAGGAACTAAAGAGACTCTTGATAAGAGTGAAAGAGGAAAGCAAAAAAACTGGCACAAAACTCAACATTCAAAAAAACTAAGATCATGGCATCTGGTCACATCACTTTATGGTAAATAGAAGGGGGAAAAGTGGAAGCAGTAACAGATTTTGTTTTCTTGGTTTCCAAAATCACTGATGGTTATTGCAGCCATGAAATTGAAAGACGCTTGCTCCATAGTAGAAAAGCCATGACAAACCTAAACAGTGTATTAAAAAGCAGACACATTACTCTGCCAAAAACTGTCCACATAGTCAAAGCTTTGGTTTTTCTAGCAATCATATACGGATGTGAGTGTTGGGCTATAAAGAAGGCTGAGCACTGAAGAACTGATGCTTTCAAATTGTGGTGCTGGAGAAGGTCTTGAGAGTCCCTTGGATTGCAAGAAGATCAAATCAGTCAACCCTAAAGGAAATTAACCCTGAATATTCATTGGAATGGCTCTTGCTGAAGCTGAAGCTCCAAAACTTTTGGTTACCTGATGCGAAGAGCCGACTCATTGTAAAGACCCTGATGCTCGGAAAGGTTAAAGGAGAAAGGGCTGACAGAGAATGGGATGGTTAGATAGCATCAATGACTCAATGGACAGGAATCGGAGAAAACTCCAAGAGTTAGGGTGCTGGGGTCCATGGGGTTGCAAAGAGTTGGACATGACTTAGTGACTGAACAGAGTGACAAAAACATGATCTGCCTGTATTGCCATTTGGCTATTAGGAGTTGAGTTTTCTCAGGGGTTTGGACTATATAAACTCAACATATACATTACCATATGTAAAATAGATAACCAGTGGGAATTTGCTGTTATGATTCAGGGAGCCCAAAGCTGGTTTTCTGTGACAACCTAGAGGGAAGGGATGGAAAATCAAGTGGGAGAGAGAATTAAGAGGGAGAGAACATGAGTATGCCTGTGGATGATTGTGTTGATATATGGCAGAAACCATTACAATATTGTAAAGTAATTCTCCTTCAATTAAAAATGAAATAAAATTAAAATAAATAAATAAACTCAAATTTTTGCCCCCAGCTTTAAATTTTCATGCTTCTATATAGTTTTAGGCTTCCCTGGTGGCTCAGATGGTAAAGAATCTGTCTGCAATGCAGGTTCAATCCCTGGGTCAGGAAGATCTCCTGGAATAGAGCATGGCAGCCTACTCCAGTATTCTTGTCTAGAGAATCCCATGGACAGAGGAGCCTTGTTGGCTACAGTTCATGGGTTGCAAAGAGTCAACACAACTGAGTGACTAACACATATGATTTTTGCATTCCTTTTTGTTTTGTCTTATCCCAGGTTACAAACATCAGCTGACCATTTATAGTACCCCTTCAAGTAATTCATTTCATCATTCTGAACCAGATATCACAAGATAATACAGAAAATTGATTAAACTCATATTTATGAAAATCATTCACACCTGGATTTAAAACTGGCTCTGACCTTTAGTAACTGTACAAGCATTTATTAAACTTTCTAAAGTTATTTTTCTCAATTTAAATGAGCAAAATATTAAACACCCCTCATAAGCTATGAAGAAATCAAATACTGTATATAAAGAACTTAGTATGATATCTAGCATAAAGCAAGCACTGACAAAGTCACAGATGTGACTTCAGTTGTCCTCATACTGAAATGATCATTGTTACCCCTCCTAAAGCTACCTTATAATTTTTGTTTATATAAAACTCAGAAACAAGTCATAAAAAACTGCAAAAGTGGATTGTCAGCAATTCATTAATTAGACTCCTGTTCATACTTGTTAACAACAAAGCTTGTCTAATTAAGCAAAAGCCTCTCAACTATTCAGATAAATTATATTTATATATTAAAGATATTTAAATTGCACATACCACATTTTTCATATAAGAAGCATGTTTTAGAGAAACATTCCTTTTTTATTAATAAGTGATTATTTCTCTTTAAGTAATTTCACATAAGAAATACATCTAATAATAGTCTGCCCTGTTCCTAAAAAAATGCATTAATTTATTAGCATTAATAATGACATGGCTTTAATTGCATAAACTATGATGGAACTCAAACATAGAATATAAGCCAGTGGCATTCTGAATTGTCTTTTCAGGCCAATTAAGTCAGGTTTTGTTTTTTTTTTTTTTGACATTTTAAAGTTTATTACAAAAGAAGATATTCTCCCAAGTATGTAAGACCAAAATATTTTCACAAGTTAAGGTTTCAAAGATTGTTTTTACAGCAAAGAAAATTGAAGAAAATACTTCAGAATTACCTTAATAAATTACATAATTTCTAATGCTTATTTGGCATGAGCAATGAAAAGTGAACTCTATTATTCATTCTTATTTTAAAAAGGGGGGTTTACAATGTTCGTATAGTCTGGTTGCTCTAGAGTTTGCATATATGTACCTTGCCTATTTTCATAAAATTAGCATATATCAGTATCCACTAAATCTAATTTGAGTGCAACTTAATCATTAAAGATTTAGAAAGCAACTGTTGATATTTTAGTGCTCTGGGTTATCATTTAAAAATCAGTAATCATTATAACTAGAAATTTCTATTTAATAGACTCTTAATGAGCATTGTTCCTAAGTCTAGTTTTTCTTTTTTACTTAGTTCTCTCTCTCTCTCTCTCTTTTTTTTTTTCCCATCAGTATTCTAAACTCATTAATTCCCATGGTCTCAGGAAACCCAGTCCTGAATCCTTTGGTTTTTAACATTTCCATCAGACTTTATTCAAGGGTTCCTTTCATTCCTACTATAAGCACATTAAAGAGTTCTTCAATTTTGAACAAATCAAAGAGGAAAGAAAAGCTTTTAATTTTCTTTCTCTTCTACTGTTCACTGGTTTTTGAGCAGTGACAAAACCCTCCTGGATATGATATATGCCCATTATTTCTCCACACCATCAACCCATCTATTATCTTTTCAATATGTGATACCTGTTTGCTTTTCCAGAATCTTCTTTCTCAAAAGTTTCTATTCTTATCACTGCTTTTATCTGCCAAAAGCACTGCTATTGTTTCCTGTTCAATAATCTGCAATTCCCTATTGCCCACTACATCAAGTGCAAATTTTCTGTCTAGCTTTCAAGACCTGCCATGATCTAATTGAACCTATTCTATCAAGGATGAAGAAGCAGTCACTCTCTAAAATACACACACAGTTACAATCAAGCAAGTATTTTCAACATCCACTCTGCACATAATGTTTCTTTCTTAAATTGTCCCTTTCTTAATATTCTTTCTTTCCTGGATTGTTGTTGTTGCTTTGTCACTAAGTTGTGTCTGGCTCTTTTGCAACCCCATGGACTGTAGCCCACCAGGCTCCTCTGTCCATGGGATTTTCCAGGCAAGAATACTAGAGTGAGTTGCCATTCCCTTCTCTAGGGGATCTTCCCAACCCAGGGATAAAAACTGCATCCCCTCCATTGCCAGGCAAAATCTTTACCACCGAGCCACCTGGGAAGCCTATTTCTTATCAATTTATATCTAGATTACCTTCGTGGCCAGGATGACACATTATCTTCAAGGGCACCACCTTTTATTCAAGTTCTCAATTACATTTTATTCTCTTGAATTTATCCAATATTTAGTTGTTTTCTACTTGTTTTTATACCAATGAACTTCTAATCTTTTTTAACCAAATGGTGTAAATAATGACTTTTATCCATTCTTCATTCTTCCTTTCATCTACAAGAACCCTGGGGTCCACGTGGTTAGAGTGACAAATTTGTTAGTTCCACAAGCTATATACACTAGAGTCATCATTTATATAGATAAAGATATGAAGGTGACTCCCTAGATTGTTGAGGAGAGAAGCCCACACTATAATAAAAATGGCCCTATAATCACAGAAGATGAATATTTATTGGAAGGACTGTTATTGAAGCTGAAGCTCCAGTACTTTGGCCAAATGATGTGTAGAGCTGACTCTTTGGAAAAGACCCTGATGCTGGCAAAGATTGAAAACAAAAGGAGAAGGGGGTGGCAGAGGATGAGATAGGTAGATAGCATCACAGACTCAATGGACATGAATTTGAGCAAACTCCAGGAGATAGTGGAGGACAGAGGAGCCTGGTGGCTCCAGTTCATGGGGTCACAAAGAGTTGGACAGGATTTAGCAACTGAACAACAACAACAGTAATAATCATAGATTTCTCTCAATACATGTTTCTTACTTTAAAAAAAAATGTTCTGTATTTGGGTCAAAGTACATTATGGATGAAACTTTGCTATATAGGGCTTCCCTGGTTGCTCAGGGGTAAAGAATCCACCTGCCAATGCCTGCAATGCAGGAGACATGGGTTCGATTCCTGTGTTGGGAAGATACCATGGAGAAGAAAATGGCAACTCATTCCAGTACTCTGGCCTGGGAAATCTCATGGGCAGAGGAGCCTGGCAAGTTATAACCCTTGGGGTCACAGAGTCAGACACGACTTAGCAACTAAACAACAACAAATTGCTATATAATTACAAATATTCAAATATATAAAAGAATCTGTATGCACACACGTCTCTGTACATGTTTCTGTTTCAATATCCATTGGTCCAAAACTTAGAAATGTAAATAATATACTAAATTAAAGATCCTTCAACACTGAATCTTAAGAATTTGTAAATTTTGAGCATAGGTCAGTAGCTACTGCAACCTCTGCTCCCAAAATAGTCATTCATACTATAAAGATGATCTGAGGAAAAATTACTCTCATATTTTTTCTTTGCAGATTGAAGTCATTTCTATCAGGAAAATATAGGAGATCCTCAATTTATTCTTCCTATTCAACTCATCTCAGGTTCAGAAATAGTACTATGGGTATCTATCCACAATCAGTGATTTAGAAGAAATTTTAAAATATACCAAAGTCTTGGGAGCCTTGTATTATAAGAGATTCTAGTGATCTAAGAGAATTGATGGTTTCCTAGGTGAGCAATTTTCTGCCAAAAAGTATCTTAAGCATAAAAAGAAATAAATTCCATTGGTTATAATAATAAATCACCCACACAATTTTAAAGTACTTATCTCTCTAAAAAAATATATACTTGTTTTTTTGCCAACTATTTGGAAATATAAACTACAAATGTCTCTGGACTTGGGTTCATTTTCTTAAAACAGAATTTGGCATCAATTTTTACATTTTCTGGTAAAGCAATGTAGGTTTAAATTAGCATTTCCAACTCTAATAATATGAATACATTATATTGATAGTGCTATTAGAATACAGACAGGAAAATGGTAGTCTCATTATAACTATTCATAAAGATAATGCATATCATTTTCTAGTATTTGAGGGAGTATCTTTTGATATATGCATTTGAATTCAAGGAGATTTATGTCTGTATAAGGATTATATCACAACCTTTTTTATGTTTTGTTCTATTGTATGAATTTTATTGAAGATACTATTTTATGGATTATAATTCTTTTCATAATGCATTAACATTTCAAATAAGAAACACATTGTGACTCTTCGTGGGACTCAGTCTATTTCTTTACAGGAAAAAGAAAAAGAATGGAGGAAAACTTTCTATCTTATGTTAATCCAGAAATGTCAAAAGAAAAATAGAATCTTTAACTTGTTCCTGAAAAGAAAATTCTGTTTCTGGGAGGGTCTGGTTCAGGGATAAATAAGGACATTCTTGTTCTGGGAGGCAGGCTGTTCCCTCTTAGATATAAGTGATCCAATGAGTATAAAGGAGATGATTAAAGGGAAAAAATTTTGGCCTGTCATGAGGCTAAAGTAATGGCTCAGACCTCCTGCTATTTAGAGCCTGCATTTATGCTCTGACGTTGAGTGTCTGTCAGTAGGGTTTGGGCAGGTGGGAAAGAAGGAGACAATCTGAGGAAATAGGAATTCAGGGACGCTTCAGAGCAGAAAATGATCTGCCTTCTACACATGCACAAAAAAAGGGAAGATTGCTTTTAAATTAATATAATCTTTTCTGTAGCAACTCTTTCTCCAATTCATAAGCTCTTAATCGCTTATTTTTCCCCTTTGGCTAGTTGAGTTTTCTCCAGTTTTGCACGGTACAAAAATAAAAACAAGCCTAGGCATTCATGTAGTATTCATCTCTTGAAAATAAATGAGCATCACCTAATGATATGCCTTCTAATGAATTCATCAATTTAGCATATATTTCTATTGGAAATTACAACATGTCACTATGAAAAATGCCATTTATTTACAAAGCAAATGGTTTATATTACAAACAGACTTATTAGAGAAAGTAAAGATATTCCACCACTTGGAATTTCATAAAGTGAGTGACCCACCAGAACTTGGTAGTATGGAAACAAACTTCAACCAATTTTGCAGAAGCTTTATATTCAAATGCAGCAAAAGTGTTAGACCTTAGCTTCAGGCCAACTTTAATGTAGCATTTATTAATAATACTAAAACCCACAATAACCTGAATAAATAGCATGCATTTTCTTCCTAGGATCTCAAAGTGCTTCTCCTAAATTATCTAATTTATTCTCATAACACATTTCTTTAAGGAAAAGAAGGCAAAAACCGTAGGTAATCTTAACGTACACTTTACCAAACAACCTAGAGAGGATCTTGGGATATTCTGGCACTGAAACCTGAAGGCTTATAGCCAACTGGCTACATGCCTGGTGGTCCTGTAGCTGGGCTTTCTAATGGACATCTTGGGGCTGGGGGAAGGGTTGGCTTTATAGGGAGGGTGGAGTAGGTGATTACCCAAGAGATGTTACTTAAGAGATGTGTACTTAAGAGATGCTTGGAATATAAGTTGAGGTTTGGCAACAATACCCTACTTAAGTGTAATACTGCCTTACAGTTTACATTTTCACTTAGGAATATCTATAAAAATCTTAGCATACATTATTTTACAGTACTTTTATTAATTGTGAGTTTACAGTGGAAGAAAAAATACATCAATTAGGTTTGGATAAGGAATATAAAGTTAGTATTTTCACAAGAATTTCATAGTTAGAGTGTTAATTACAGTTCTAACACTGTAATAGATCTGACAGAGAAAGAATAAAAAGTATCAAGTATATTTAGGCATAGGCAGAACTTCAGGATTCCAAAGAGGTAGCAGGAAATCCAGGAAGGAGTACAGAAGTAAAGGGAAGATTTATCAAAAGGAAAAGTGATGGAGACAAACTGAGATATCTTTCATAATACTGCGTATCATTAGAGCTAAAAATGACAGGCCCAAAGCTCTGGGTTTTGTAAATTGTTCTAGATTTTATTCTTTAGTACTAAATGATTTGTGTGCATGCTTAGTTGCTCAGTTGTGTCTGACTCTTTGTGACTCCAAGGACTGTAGCCCACCAGGCTTCTCTGTCCATGGGATTTCCCAGGCAAGAATACTGGATTGGGTTGCCATTTCCTCTTCCAGGGAATCTTCCTGATCTAGGAATTGAACCAGCACCTCTTGCATCTCCTGCACTGGCAGGTGGATTCTTTACTGAGCCACCTGGGAAGTACACTAGACTACTTATCTACAGTTGTTATAGGGACTTGCTGTTTTAAGAGAGAACCAAATATATAAGAAAATTCAGGCATCTCCAAACAGTTCTAGTTTACCCTCTGGGCCCAAAAGCAACCTTTTGGAAGTTTGCCAGAGAGTGACACTACTAGAGAACAGAGAAAACAGCCTGTGGTACCCACCAGTCAAGAGGAATTAACCTTATAAATAAATATATACATGTAACTAGATTACCCCAACTATTACAAGATTATTTTAGGTGTTGTAAAAATTTAAACCTGTAATCGTAGCCTTATTTAAACTATAGGGAGTCAACATGTGAAAGGTTAAATATAACTAAAACCAAGTCAACCTTTCCAATTAGTACAAGAAGTTTCATATTGCTATACCCTTTTTACAAAGAGGGTTGGACACCTATCCAGGAGAAAGATGTAACTTTTTTCTTATATGTCAGAAGTTAGTTTATTTCTTAGCCCAGTGAATACACTCTGATTTGTTATTTTTTGCTATGTTTATGGAAAGAGCATTTCTTCTCATGCTGTCAAGACTTCCTCACACTTAATTTCCTTCAACCCCTTCCCTAAAATATTCCCCTTCTACGATTATCTGTTTTTAATTTCCAAAGAAATTGATGCAAATTAAGCCAGAATTGGAGAAGGCAATGGCACCCCACTCCAGTATTCTTGACTGGGAAATGCTATGGACGGAGGAGCCTGGTAATCTTAAGTCCATGGGGTTGGAAAGAGTGGACATGACTGAACGACTTCACTTTCACTTTTCACTTTCATGCACTGGAGAAGAAAATGGCAGCTCACTCCAGTGTTCTTGCCTGGAGAATCCTAGGGACAGGGAGCCTGATAGGCTGCCATCTATGGGGTTGCACAGAGTCGGACACGACTGAAGCGACTTACTAGCAGCAGCAGCAGCAGCAAGCCAGAAATCTCTTTAAGCATACACATTTGACATTCAGTAGAGCCTTTCTCCCCGGAGAAAACAATGGCACCCCACTACAGTACTCTTGCCTGGAAAATCCCATGGATGGAGGAGCCTGGTAGGCTTCAGTCCATGGGGTCGCTAGGAGTCGGACACGACTGAGTAACTTCCCTTTCACTTTTCACTTTCATGCATTGGAGAAGGAAATGGCAACTGACTCCAGTGTTCTTGCCTGGAGAATCCCAGGGATGGGGGAGCCTGGTGGGCTGCCGTCTATGGGGTTGCACAGAGTAGGACACTACTGAAGCGACTTAGCAGCAGCAGCAGCAGCAGAGCCTTCCAAATGGTTTAGTGGTAAAAAATCTTCCTGCCAATGCAGGAGACAGTGGTTTAATCCCTAGGTCAGGAAGAGTCCCTGGAGGAGAAAATGGCTACCCACTGCAGTATTCTTGCTAGGACTATCCCATGGACAGAGGAGCCTGGTGGGCTACCATCCATGGGGTCACAAACAGTCAGACACCACTTAGTGACTGAGTGCACAAACGTGCACACACACACACACACACACACCACAGGCTTTCTCCCAACCCCATAATAATATAACAGACTATTAGGTAGCCATAGGTTTGCATTCTCCACCATTTCATTGTTAGTTTTGTCACACAGAGTAAACCATTTATGGTTTCTGAATATAAGTTAGCACACACACTGAAATGAAGGGAATCAGGGTTTTATGATTATTGAAGATTTAAGTTTAAAAAGAAGAAAATGGAACTTAAGTACTAGTTATATTACTTAGGAACTGTTGACCTCAATCAAACCATTTAAAATCAGTGAGCTTCAGTATTTTTTCCCCCTGTAATACATGATAATATGTTTTGTTTTCACTATGAGACTATTAGAAGAGAAAAGCATATAAATGTATATCAGAGCATTTTTAAACATGACACTTTATCAATATGAGCTTATCACATATTGATTACTCTGCTAGGCATTTCCTAAGCTATGAAACTATAGAAAGAATAGGCTCATCAAAAAAGGAGATTTAGTGAGACAAAGAAGTTAAACTGAAAATGTTAACTAACTTATGAACTTTGATCTCAGTACAATGTTCAGCTAGGGTCATCTCTAATATATAAACTCTATCACAAAAGTGCATTAAGAGTTATCATAAAATTGCAAATCCCTGCAGATTTTTAAAATGACATTCTCATAACATACCCCTTATATATGTCTGTAGTTCCTGTGCAAAGGCTTTTTTCCCCTAGTTACATAAAAATCTAAAAGTGATCTTTCTCACTTGGATATCTGGCTGTTAGTTTCTTGGACTAACTGTGCTGGAACACTATCTCAGGCCATCAACAACATTTCCAGGTTTTCAGCATTTATCATTCCTGACATCTGTTGAGGATATCTCCTTTACTTGCTTTCAGCTACTGTCTATTAAACTACCCAACATTCATTTATTAGTAGCTAATTTAACTGCTTATTTAACTTATATGCAGAGTACGTCATGAAAAACTCTGGGCTGAAAGAAGCACAAGCTGGAATCAAGATTGCCAGAAGAAATATCAATAACCTCAGTTATGCAGATGACACCATCCTTATGGCAGAAAGTGAAGAGGAACTAAAAAGCCTCTTGATGAAAGTGAAAGAGGAGAGTGAAAACATTGGCTTAAAGCTCAGTATTCAGAAAATGAAGATCATGGCATCTGGTCCCATCACTTCATGGGAAATAGATGGGGAAACAGTGTACACAGTGTCAGACTTATTTTGGGGGCTCCAAAATCACTGCAGATGGTGACTGCAGCCATGAAATTAAAAGATGCTTACTCCTTGGAAGGAAAGTTATGACCAGCCTAGATAGCATATTCAAAAGCAGAGACGTTACTTTGCCAACAAACGTCCGTCTAGTCAAGGCTATGGTTTTTCCAGTGGTCACATATGGATGTGAGAGTTGGACTGTGAAGAAAGCTGAGGGCCAAAGAATTGATGCTTTTGAACTGTGGTGTTGGAAAAGACTCTTGAGAGTCCCTTGGACTGCAAGGAGATCCAACCAGTCCATTCTGAAGGAGATCAGCCCTGGGATTTCTTTGGAAGGAATGATGCTAAAGCTGAAACTCCAGTACTTGGGCCACCTCATGTGAAGAGTTGACCCATTGGAAAAGACTCTGATGCTGGGAGGGATTGGGGGCAGGAGAAGAAGGGGACGACAGAGGATGAGATGGCTGGATGGCATCACTGACTCGATGGACATGAGTCTGAGTGAACTCCGGGAGTCGGTAATGGCCAGGGAGGCCTGGTGTGCTGCGATTCATGGGGTCGCCAAGAGTCAGACACGACTGAGTGACTGAACTAAACTGAACTGAAACCAGGGTTAGTGAGATTCTGCAGATATCATACGAGCAGCATTCATTTAAGCATCTATGTTGAGTTTTTGCCACAGGGTCTTGTGATTATTAGCTGGGATAAATCCCAAAGTAGTATATTCTTCAAGGAGAACCAAAACATGGCTTTGAACCCAGAGTAACTGAGATAGCAGAGCTTTGCAAAATTAGAATTCATCTACAGGATGCATGCATTCATTTTTAGAAAGAAGACCATTCTTAGTTTCCTTTTTTTAAAGTAAATCTTTAGGAAGAATTAAGCTTAAACTCATTGGTTTTTCTAAGTTAAATATGTTTGTTTATTTTGTTTGGCAAATTTTCTCTAACTTTTTTATAGTATATTTGTCCATTCTATTTACACTATCTTCCAAGGGACTCTCAAGAGTCTTCTCCAACACCACAGTTCAAAAGCATCAATTCTTCGGCATGCAGCTTTCTTCCCAGTCCAACTCTCACATCCATACATGACTACTGGAAAAAAACATAGCTTTAACTCGATGGACCTTTGTTGACAATGTCTCTACTTTTTAATATGTTATTTAGGTTGGTCATAGCTTTTCTTCCAAGGAGCAGATGTCTTTTAATTTCATGGCTGCAGTTACCATCTGCAGTGATTTTGGAGCCCAAGAAAATAAAGTCTACCATTGTTTCCCCATCTATTTGCCATGAAGTGATGGGACCGGAGGCTATGATCTTAGTTTTTTGAATGTTGACTTTAAAACCAGCTTTTTCACCCTCCTCTTTCACTTTCATCAAAAGACTCTTTAGTTTGTCTTCACTTTCTGCCATAAGGGTGGTATCATCTGCATATCTGAGGTTATTGATATATCTCCTGGCAACTTTGATTCCAGCTTGTGCTTCATTCAGGCTGGCATTTCACATGATATACTATGCATATATAAGTTAAATAAGCAGGGTGACAATATACTGGGTCTGGGTTTCTCTTATTACTTGTGGTCACCAGGAAATCGAGGTCAATCTGATTAGCTTTAATCTAAAGTGACTGTTATCTAACTACCTCAGAGACCAATGACCTAAAGCAGAATAACAACAACAAAATTCAGAATTAATGAATGTGTGAGGAAATATCCTCAATAAATCACTATAATTTATTTACTTTTACAATTCAGTAAACTGTTACAAACCTGGCCTTCTTATCTATATAAATAAAGTGATAATCTGTCACGATACCTAGGAGAGATTATTTTTAAATTTTCCTACTGAAGTGATAAATTAGCAGGTAATATTATCCATCAGGTTTTATGAAAGCACAGCTAGGAAAGCTTAGTTGATGTAGAATTTAAGGACATCAATGCATACCTGTCTCATAATAGATGAAACATGTAATACTGAGATTCCTCACTAAATTTTAACAGCTATAGGTTAGGGAAGAGAGGTGAAGTGAGATGTATCATTTATTCCTTCTCTCAATAGGAAAGATGTCATCTTTTATTTCTATTGTTAGATCTTTTATCTCCACAAAACACACACACATGCATACACAAACATTTGATTTAACTTGTATTAGTACAACAGGATTTAGATAGACCAGATGACACCACCTTTATGGCAGAAAATGAAGAAGAACTAAAAAGTCTCTTGATGAAAGTGAAAGAGGAGAGTGAAAAAGTTAGCTTAAAGCTCAACATTCAGAAAACGAAGATCATGGCATCTAGTCCCATCACTTCATGGCATCTAGTCCCATCACTTCATGGCAAATAGATTGGGAAACAGTGGAAACAGTACCAGACTTTATTTTTCTGGGCTCTAAAATCACTGCAGCCATGAAATTAAAAGATGCTTACTCCTTGGAAGGAAAGTTGTGACCAACCTGGATAGCATATTAAAAGGCAGAGATATTACTTTGCCAACAAAGGTCCATCTAGTCAAGCTATGGTTTTTCCAGTGGTCACATATGGATGTGAGAGTTGGACTGTGAAGAAAGCTGAGCACCAGAGAATTGATTCTTTTGAATTGTGGTGTTGGAGAAGACTCTTGAGAGTCCCTTGGACTTCAAGGAGGTCCAACCAGTCCAGCCTAAAGGAGATCAGTCCTAGGTGTTCATTGGAAGGACTGATGCTGAAGCTGAAACTCCAATACTTTGGCCACCTCATGCAAAGAGTTGACTCATTGGAAAAGACCCTGATGCTGGGAGGGATTGAGGGCAGAAGGAGAAGGGGACGACAGAGGATGGGATGGTTGGATGGCATCACCGACTCGATGGACATGAGTTTGAGTGAACACAGGGAGTTGGTGATGGACAGGGAGGCCTAGCATGCTGCGATTCATGGGGTCGCAAAGAATTGGACACGACTGAGCAACTGAACTGAACTGATGACTTCCAAACATTTGAATTTATTTCTTTAGCTACGGTTCCAAATTAATTTTGCAATCTCTAAATCAGGCACATCTGAAATATTTCAATACTATGTTCTATTTTTAGACTTTTCCACATCTCAAGAGAAATTGACAACTCATGAAGTAGTGAGTTTTCTTTTACTGTAGTTAAATATATGTTCTCCCACATTCATCTTGTTCTTACCAGCCCTAGTCTATGATTAGTAGGGATGTGACCAAGCAGAATTGTATCCCTAGGCTACACTAAAGGAACTGCTACTCCTTACTACATCACTACACTGTTCCTATTTTAAGATAGGATCATCAACACTTCCATTTCATTACCACTGATTTACTTCATGTTTTGCTGACACTGCTAAATAAAAAAGAGCTTTGGTATTTATAGCAATGCAAAAAATTATCTTTATCACTTCAGTTATTAAAACTGCTATATTAAAATAAAAATCCTACACAAAAAGTTCTTCCTCTTTCATAAAATAATTTTAGTATAAAATGCAAAATCCTTGTGTTTTAATCCCCTTAAATATATCTTTCTTTAAAAAAAAAAAAAAAGACCACAGATTAAATGCATATTTAACTAAAATTACATTCAGACATTCTTAAAAGACACAGCACCACAACCATCCCAAGATGCCCCCATGTTCGATTTTGTGAGTTAATAAGTCATACATTTAACACTACAGAAACATGAGGCTGCAAAGAACCACTATATGTCAACAACCCAACCATCCAACCATACCACCACATATATTCAGAAACTGCATCTTGTATAAAGGGAAATTTAATTTACTAGGGAATACATATGTGAAAGCAAGTACTTTAAATTACATTAATTTTAAAGAGATAAAAAAAATTGTGCAAAATTGTTTATTAAGAAACATTTTTCCAAAGTTACAGAAGCCTATAAGCAAGCAGTCCTATCTTTGCCTACATCTGTCAGCACTATTCATAACTCAAAGTTCTGATTCAAACTGAAAGCAAGCATCTGAGATACATAAGTAGATAAATTTTATCCATGTATTTTCTGTCGCATCCTATTATGGTGCTTCTGCTACTACGCAGATTCTACCATGTATCATGTAAAGTAACAAGATATCTCAAAAGTAACAATGCTACAGAACTAAATAGTATAGTTCATTCACTGTGACAATACTTGCTTTTAGCACAGTTACCCCAAGGTTGTATTTTCTATTTATATGACACAAATATATTGGCTTTTGTTGTAACGTTCCTTTCTCTCTATAGTGTTGTAATAATCTGTGTTATATTGCTTCCTTTCATGTCATACTATATACAGATAATATTATTTATATTTGGTATAGATTTGTATCAAACTCTTCATTATGGATTTATTTTCCTGATGACATGGAAACTATTTCAAATAAATATCCAAAGCTATTACTTATTTGGAATTTTGAAATCTTCTAGGATCCTGAAACATTTTCAAATATGAGAATATGTCCCATTAACTATCACACAGTTGCACTTATATCACACGCTAGTAAAGTAATGCTTAAAATTCTCCAAGCCAGACTTCAGCAATACATGAACTGTGAACTTACAGATGTTCAAGTTGGTTTTAGAAAAGGCAGAGGAACCAGAGATCAAATTACCAACATCCTCTAGATCATCGAAAAAGCAAGAGATTTCCAGAAAAGCATCTACTTCTGCTTTACTGACTATGCCAAAGCCTTTAACTCTGTGGATCACAATAAACTGTAGAAAATTCTGCAAGAGACAGGAATACCAGACCACCTGACCTGCCTTTTGAGAAACCTGTATGCAGGTAAGGAAGCAACAGTTAGAACTGGACATGGATTAACAGACTGGTTCCAAATAGGAAAAGGAATACATCAAGGCTGTATATTGTCACCCTGCTTATTTAACTGATATGCAGAGCACATCATGAGAAACGCTGGACTGGAAGAAACACAAGCTGGAATCAAGATTGCAGGGAGAAATATCAATAACCTCAGATATGCAGATGACACCACCCTTATGGCAGAAAGTGAAGAAGAACTAAAGAGCCTCTTGATGAAAGAAGAGTGGCAGATTCATGTCGATGTATGGCAAAACCAATACAATATTGTAAAGTAATTAACCTCCAATTAAAATTTATCAGAGAAATGCAAATCAAAACCACAATGAGGTACCATTTCACAC
Source organism: Bos indicus x Bos taurus (assembly GCF_003369695.1). Classification (NCBI taxonomy): domain Eukaryota; kingdom Metazoa; phylum Chordata; class Mammalia; order Artiodactyla; family Bovidae; genus Bos; species Bos indicus x Bos taurus. The sequence continues at coordinate 101,475,340 of NC_040076.1, forward strand.
CAGTCAGAATGGCTGCTATCCAAAAGTCTACACTCAATAAATGCTGGAGAGGGTGTGGAGAAAATGGAACCCTCTTACACTGTTGGTGGGAATGCAAACTAGTACAGCCACTATGGAGAACAGTGTGGAGATTCCTTAAAAAACTGGAAATAGAACTGCTATACAACCCAGCAATCCCACTGCTGGGCATACACACTGAGGAAACCAGAATTGAAAGAGACACATGTACCCCAGTGTTCATCGCAGCACTGTTTATAATAGCCAGGACATGGAAGCAACCTAGATGTCCATCAGCAGATGAATGGATAAGAAAGATGTGGTACATATACACAATGGAGTATTACTCAGCCATTAAAAAGAATACATTTGAATCAGTTCTAATGAGGTGGATGAAACTGGAGCCTATTATACAGAGTGAAGTAAGCCAGAAAGAAAAACACCAATACAGTATACTAATGCATATATATGGAATTTAGAAAGATGGTAAAGACAACCCTGTATGCAAGACAGCAAAAGAGACACAGACGTATAGAACAGTCTTTTGGACTCTGTGGGAGAGGGAGGGTGGGATGATTTGGGAGAATGGCATTAAACATGTATAATATCATGTAAGAAATGAATCGCCAGTCCAGGTTCGATGCAGGATACAGGAAGCTTGGGGCTGGTGCACTTGGATGACCCAGAGGGATGGTATGGGGAAGGAGGTGGGAGGGGGGTTCAGGATGGGGAACAAGTGTACACCTGTGGCAGATGCATGTTGATGTATGGCAAAACCAATACAATATTGTAAAGTAAAAAAAAAAAGAAAGAAAGAAAAAAGAAAGTATAAAATAAATAAATTTATATTAAAAAAAAAGACAGTGAAAAAGTTGGCTTAAAGCTCAACATTCAGAAAACTATCATGGCATCTGGTCCCATCACTTCATGGCAAATAGATGGGGAAACAGTGGACACAGTGGCTGACTTTATTTTTCTGGGCTCCAAAGTCACTGCAGATGGTGATTGCAACTATGAAATTAAAAGACTCTTGCTCCTTGGAAGGAAAGTTATGACCAACCTACACAGCATATTAAAAAGCAGAGACATTACTTTGCCAACAAAGGTCCATCTAGTCAAGGCTATGGTTTTTCCAGTGGTCATGTATGGATGTGAGAGTTGGACTATAAAGAAAGCTAAGCACCAAAGAATTGATGCTTTTGAACTGTGGTGTTGGAGAAGACTCTTAAGAGTCCCTTGGACTGCAAGGAGATCCAACCAGTCCATCCTTAATGAGATTGCTCCTGGGTGTTCATTGGAGTGACTGATGTTGAAGGTGAAACTCCAATACTTTGGCCATCTGATGAGAAGAGCTGAATCATTTGAAAAGACCCTGATGCTGGGAAAGATTGAGGGCTGGAGGAGACGGGGATAACAGAGGATGAGATGGTTGGATGGCATCACCGACTCAATGGACATGCGTTTGGGTGGACTCCAGGAGTTAGTGATGGACAGGGAGGCCTAGCGTGCTGTGGTTCATGGGGTCGCAAAGTGTCAGACACGACTGAGGGACCAAACTGAACTGAACTATTATTATAACATAATTAAATTTAATTTTGGATTTGACATATCCAAATAAACATGCACAACTAAATCAATACCCTCTTAGAGCTCACATTCTAGAATTTCATTAATTGAATGTAATCACTACATGTAAAGAAATATTTTAAGATTTTTCTAATCCTCAATTTAGAATTAATTAATACTTATCTTATACTTTAAATGCTCTGGAATAACAAATCATGTGTTAATGTGAATATTTATTCCAGGAAATACATGTCTTAAAGCACAATTTAATACGCTGGAGTAATAGAGCTTAGTATTCTAATTTGAGGATCTATGGGCTTTCCAGAAGCATTCCAAGGGCATAATAATGCCAATAATTCTATATATGGGAACTGGAACCTGGGAATTCTAAGTCACTTAGTTGCTTTGCTTTAAACTTGGTCAAGAAATGGCTTACATCAATAGCATGGCTCGAGTGAGACAAAGTAGTCAGCACGTACTAGTTTTCAGTGAAAGTGTTAATCGCTCAGTCGTGTTCCACTCTTTGCAACCCTATGGACTGTAGCCCACCAGGCTCTTCTGTCCATGGAATTCTCCAGGCAAGATTATTGAAGTGTGTAGCCATTCCCTTCTCCAGGGTGTCTTCCCAACCCAGGGATGGAACCTGAGTTTCCTGCATTGCAGGCAGATTTTTACCATCTGAGCTGCTAGGGAAGCATTTAGGTCAAGGCATGTTTCAAATAATGATCATGGTAGTACCTTAATTTAAATGTGATGCTAGCATGTCATGCACAATTATGCTTCATAAGAACATTCCAAGCCCAATGAGATAAACAGTAAGAGATAAATGCTTTTTAAAAAAGTAAATGAATAGCTAGATGGGAGCATTCAATCCATCAATCCATTCTAGAAGATATGAGATATACTTATTTAGCAAATGCCTTTCTTCTGACTATTTCAAAAATATTGTTAGTACTCAGGTTTCTGATTAAGCTCTCTGCATTTTACTCATCTATATAATCTCCCTTGGGCAACCAATTCATCCACATTCACTCTAAATCTATGCACTTAGATTTTCTCAGACTGCAGTTGCTGAAGAAACTATTAGTAGCAGTGACTTCTGTGGAAGTCAAATTAAAGTGGGAAATTCTGTGGAAATTAAAGCCCTGGTAAATTAGTACTTCTTTACAAGGATATTCACTAAAGTCTTAAAAGTGTTATTCTATCTATATTTCTACCTAATGTTATAGAACTCCAAAACCAGTACATAATTGTTACAAGCTTTTTCTGCTTCTAGGACTGTACTCTCCCTAAGCTTGATGCATATTTTTGCTTCAATAATTTACTATTTAATTTGGATTGAACACTCTAGATTATTGTTTCTAGATGAAGTATCCCAACAAAGCTAGGAAATTATATTTTCTCTTTTGTTGTTATTGAAGGACCGGCCTCGAAAGACAATTTGTTCATTCAACAAGGGTTTAATGAAGATCAGCAAATATATCCATTTACAAAGTAGTTATAAGTGAAAATGTACTAATGAGTTCTCAGACTAGTGGTTCATGCATGTGTATGTGCTAAGTCGCTTCAGTCGTGCCTGACTCTTTGTGACCTTATGGACCATAGCCTGCCAGGCTTCACTGTCCATGGGATTCTCCAGGTGAGAATACTGGAGTGGGTTGCCATGTCCTCCTCCAGAGACTAATGGTAAAGACTGGGATATAAACAGATTAGTTACAGTATAAATGATGCTTACTCTGACAGAGGTGTACATTTAGTGCTTCAAATCATCCACCTCTGTGTGAGTCAAAGAAGCCTCACAGTAGATAATGGCACTTAAGATGACACTCAAAGGCAGTCTGCCAGGTAGAGAGGGGGACTGAATCTAAAAGGCACAGTTTAAGAAAATGACCATTTGTTAATGGGTAAAAAAGGTATAATGGCATAATGTATACAGGGGAGAAGACAAGGATATGACAGAGGGCAATGCACTGGAGAAAGATAAAGATCACCAGACTGGGAAGAGGTCTATTTGCCAGATTCAGGAATTTTTGTTTACTTTTTTAAGCTACTGGAGACGATGTTATCCTTCTAAAAGCACCTAAAGTGGGAGATGGTTAACACAGGGAAACACCAGAGGCAGGAAGTCCAAAAGATAAACAATATTAGGTAGGACAAGGTTAGAAGGGAAGAAGAGTGTTACTCTTTGTGACCCCATGGACTGTACCTCACCAAGTTCCTCTGTCCATGGAATTCTTCAGGCAAGAATACCAGAGTGGGTAGCCATTCCTTTCTCCAGGAAATCTTCCCAGCCCAGGGATCAAATCCTACTCTCCTGCATTGCAAGCAGATTCTTTACCATCTGAGCCACCAGGGAAGTGCAGACCAAATGGGGTGTGTGTGTTAGTAACTCAGTCATGTCTGATTCTTTGCCACCCCATGGTCCATAGCCCGCCAGGCTCCTCTGTCCGTAGGATTCTCCAGGCAAGAATACTGGAATGGGTTGCCATTTCTTTCTCCAGGGGATCTTCATGACCCAGGGATTGAACCCACGTCTCCTATATTGCAGGCAGAGTCTTCACTGTCTGAGCCACCAGGGAAGCCCAGACCAAAGGGTAACAAAAGCCCAGTTAGTTCAACTCTGGCAGTGATGCTGAAAGTGGAAAGGTGCAGAGGCTGAGAGAAAGTGGAGAAGTGCAGAGCCTGAGAGACTCTGCTGAGTTACAGCTAGTCAAGGACAGGGTAAAGAGCAGTGTCAGCCCTCTTGCATGATTCTATAGCTCAAATATCTGAAGAGCCACCTAATATGACCTGTATAAGATTATGAAGCACTGTTATTTGGAAATATAAGACCTTCACTTTGAACCATATTATCAGTCTTGCTTTTCCTGCTGGGTACTCTACTTAACTAACAGCCATCACAGTTAGCAGAAGCAATTTCCCATCTTTAGAGAAATCCCAGTTAATCGAGATTGTGTCTCTCTATTACATTATCCTTGGCAACTGTAGGAGATAATTTTCTTTCTCTCAATGAGAATAAGACTAGGTCACTTTAACATATAGTCTCCTGCCAAAATTCCAAAAAGGATGAAAAATGTAGGGTCCTTCCATTCAGGAATTCTTAAGCAGCCAGGAGAGTATAATAAGAATCCAGACTTGAATGCAAAGTAATACTTAGTTAAATAATTAGTCTAGTAAACAGATATTCTGGTTTTGTGGAGGGCAACTGCCATAGAAAACACCCTGCAAAGTTGAAGGCCAATGTGAGTTTATAGCAAGTTTGGTGCACAGACCAGATATGTGTACCAGACAAGAAACACATTTTTCCAGTGTTGAATCACTTTCCTCAAAATGAACTCATGCAGAAGCTAATTCATTCCATCAACACATTTTTAACTAACTGCTTCCTCTTCATGTTCACTGGGCTAAAAATTTGAACAGAGTATACATGGCTCTTGGCTCTTCTGGAAACCACATCCCACTAGGGAGAACAGACACAAAACAAGCAAAACAACAAATACAACTATTACAGCTTGTGAAAAGGCTGTGAATACAAAAAGGAAGATCCATTTGACCACATTTTAGCACAGAGGATAGAGAGGTGAGGACACAGACAACAAAATCTCAAGTGATCTGGTCTCTGCCTGTCTGGCAATTCATCTTTTCCAAGACATTGAGTTCATCCAGAGGAAAACTAATTTTATTTATTCAGTCAACAAATCTTTGTTGAATTCTTCTTAATCATCAAGTTCTTAACATTGGGAAACCTGACACCAATCAATCTCACATACTAGATAGGGCATCCAATTGTGCTAATTCCTCTTCTTTGATGCAATCCTTAATATAAATGCAACAATTATATAATTCATTTTAAAAGTTTCATTTTCCTTGTGACAGATGAAAAAGAAAAAGGGAATAAAACATTCACTTAAGTGCAAGGTCACCAGTAAAATTTAATTTAAAAGCATATCAAACAAGATAAGATACAGGACAACACATTTTTCCCACCTTATTTAGCAGGAGGTAAAAGATTCATTGTTATGAGAGAACAAGTGGCCACAGTTTAACATAGCCATAACTAGAAAATCTCTTATTTAAATATACTTCAGGGAATTCCCTGGAAGTCCAGTGGTTGGGACTCTCTGTGTCCACTGGAAGAAGCACAGGTTCATTTCTGGTCAGGGAACTGAGATCCCTCAAGCCTTGCGCCATCACTAAAATAAATAAACAAATATATAAACTTCAGGTTTATCAACTTTAAAAATAAAATCATCGCAGCACTGTTTATAATAGCCAGGACATGGAAGCAACCTAAATGTCCATCAGCAGATGAATGGATAAGAAAGCTATGGTACATATACACAATGGAGTATTACTCGGCCATTAAAAAGAATACATTTGAATCAGTTCTAATGAGGTGGATGAAACTGGAGCCCATTATACAGAGTGAAGTAAGCCAGAAGGAAAAACACCAATACAGTATACTAACGCATATATATGGAATTTAGAAAGATGGTAACAATAACCCTGTGTAAGAGACAGCAAAAGAGACACTGATGTATAGAACAGTCTTATGGACTCTGTGGGAGAGGGAGAGGGTTGGAAGATTTTGGAGAATGGCATTGAAACATGTAAAATATCACGTATGAAATGAGATGCCAGTCCAGGTTCGATGCACGATACTGGATGCCTGAGGCTAGAGCACTGGGACGACCCAGAGGGATGGTATGGGGAGGGAGGAGGGAGGAGGGTTCAGGATGGGGAACACATGTATACCTGTGGCGGATTCATTTTGATATTTGGCAAAACTAATACAATTATGTAAAGTTTAAAAATAAAATAAAATTTAAAAAAATAAAATCAAAATTCAAAGTAATAACTAAGGCAAATAAAGAGTATTTTCAAATGTAATAAAATAGTTTTCATTCTTTTTTTGAATATTCTATTTAATTAATTTACTTATTTGTGATTGTACTGGGTCTTCATTCATGCAGGTAGGTCTTCTCTAGTTGCAGGGAGCAGGACCTTCTTATTGTGATGGTTTCTCTTGTTGTGGAGCCTGGGCTCAGTAGTATAATTCGAGAATTACACTTTTCACATAGGAGAAGTACAAAAATAAAAGAAGATAAATTAACTCTTGTTGCTGTTTTAGGTGCTAAGCAGCGTGCCACTCTTTTGCAACTTCATGGATTGGAGCCCTCCAGGCTCCTTGTGACCTGGAATTTCCCAAGCAAGAATACTGGAGTGGGTTTTCATTTTCTTCTCCAGGGGATCTTCCTGACTCTGGGATTGAACTCCTGTCTCCTGCACTGGCAGGTGGATTCTTTACCATTGCAGCACCCGGAAAGCCCATAAAGTAACTCTAGCTATTAAGGAAAATATAATTTTAGAATGAGTAGTTATTTCCTCGAGATTTTAGTCTTAAAATCTGTCCTTAAAATGTGAGGAGCTAAATGAAGTCAAAGTGAACAGAAGCATGGCTACCTGAATTCACTCAAGGAAAGAGAAGTTAGGTTTAGATGACTCAAAGCCAACTTGCGTTTTCCATTGGAGTGTGCCTCCTGGGATGGACTATGGTCATAATTGCCACACTATAAAAGAGGTAGCACTAATGGTGAGTTTCAGGAGATGGTGTTTTGGTTCTTGTTATAAGAAAGGTCTAAGCGAAAACTCTAAACTCTAATGTTTCAAAATGTTGTAACTTTTACCAAATTATTTAAGCTCTGGTCATTAGTTTCATGAGGCTTCCCAGGTGGCTCTAGTCGTAAAGAACCCACCTGCCAATGCAGGAGACATAAGAGATGCAGGTTCAATCCCTGGGTCAGGAAGATCCCCTGGAGAGTGCATGGCACTCCAGTATTCTTGCCTGGAGAGTCCTCATGTTCAGAGGAGTCTGGCAGGCTATGGTCCGTAGAGTCACACAGAGTCAGACATGGCTGAAGCTACTTAGCACACATGCACACATTAGTTTCATGATATGCAAACAGGGCTAAAGCATACTTTATAGGGTTTTATGAAGATTAAAATATAATGTAGCTAAAGGTCTTAGTATATTCTCAGAAATCAGTTGAAAGTAAATAAACACATTAGCTAATACTCTAAAAAAATATTAGAATGGTACTAGTCTCACATATAGTACACACATAAAATAATAGTTCACTCTTTTAGTGAATTAATAATTTATACTAAGTAAGAGAAAGACTATACATTGTTGTACTGTTTTAAAGAACCTGGCTAGATAAGGATAAGAAGGCCAAAGGAGAAACTAATGACAAAGGAGCAGAAACCATCTAGATGTTAATCACAGGCTTCAAATTGGGCCAGGGCATGTCAAAGGATAATGACAGTCCGGTAGCAGCATTCACATTAAATGCTAATTCAATACTCTTAGGCAATTCCTTGACAAAAATATTATGGAATAGTTGAATGTGTGTGGTAGGCAGTTACTTTATAAAACAAAACAAACATGGTTACCAGGGGATGTGGACCGGGGAAGGGATAAACTGAGAGACTGGAATTCACATATACATACTATTTTATATAAATATAAATGAGATTATTTATATTTTAATATAAAATAATAGATGATTATATATGATTATAATAATAGAATATATATAAAATATAGATGATTAATAAAGACCTACTGTATAGCACAAGGAACTCTAGTCAACACTCTGTAATGACCTATATGGGAAAAGAATCTTAAAAAGAGTGGATATATGTACGTGTATAACTGATTCACTTTGCTGTACACCTGAAACTAACACAATACTGTAAATCTATTATAGTCCTATAAATTTTTTTAAAAGACTATATTCTAGAATTTAGTTGATTCTTGGGTTTTCAGTTCAGTTCAGTACAGTCACTCAGTCATGTCCGACTATTTGTGACCCCATGAATCGCAGCACGCCAGGCCTCCCTGTCTATCACCAAATCCTGGAGTTCACTCAGATTCACGTCCATCCAGTCAGTGACGCCATCCAGGCATCTCATCCTTTATCATCCCCTTCTCCTCCTGCCCGCAATCCCTCCCAGCATCAGAGTCTTTTCCAATGAGTCAACTCTTCACATGAGGTGGCCAAAGTACTGGAGTTTCAGCTTTAGCAACATTCCTTCCAAAGAAATCCCAGAGCTGATCTCCTTCAGAATAGACTGGTTGGATCTCCTCACAGTCCAAGGGACTCTCAAGAGTCTTCTCCAACACCACAGTTCAAAAGCATCAATTCTTCGGCGCTCAGCCTTCTTCACAGTCCAACTCTCACATCCATACATGACCACAGGAAAAACCATAGCCTTGACTAGACGGACCTTTGTTGGCAAAGTAATGTCTCTGCTTTTGAATATGCTATCTAGGTTGGTCATAACTTCCCTTCCAAGGAGTAAGCGTTTTTTAATTTCATGGCTGCGGAGCCCAAAAAAATAAAGTCTGACACTGTTTCCACTGTTTCACCATCTATTTCCCATGAAGTGATGGGACCTGATGCCATGATCTTCGATTTCTGAATGTTGAGCTTTAAGCCAACTTTTCACTCTCCACTTTCACTTTCATCAAGAGGCTTTTGAGTTCCTCTTCACTTTCTGCCATAAGGGTGGTGTCATCTGCATATCTGAGGTTATTGATATTTCTCCAGGAAATCTTGATTCCAGCTTGTGTTTCTTCCAGTCCAGCGTTTCTCATGATGTACTCTGCATAGAAGTTAAATAAGCCGGGTGACAATATACAGCCTTGATGTACTCCTTTTCCTATTTGGAACCAGTCTGTTGTTCCATGTCCAGTTCTAACTGTTGCTTCCTAACCTGCATACAGATTTCTCAAGAGGCAGATCAGGTGGTCTGATATTCCCATCTCTTTCAGAATTTTCCACAGTTGATTGTGATCCACACAGTCAAAGGCTTTGGCATAGTCAATAAAGCAGAAATAGATGTTTTTCTGGAACTCTCTTGCTTTTTCCATGATCCAGCAGATGTTGGCAATTTTATCTCTGGTTCCTCTACCTTTTCTAAAACCAGCTTGAACATCAGGAAGTTCATTGTTCACATATTGCTGAAGCCTGGCTTGGAGAATTTTGAGCATTACTTTACGAATATGTTAATATAAACAGAGATACAAAGAGCATAATAATGAACATAAAGATATGTCAAACAGTTATATAACTTTTATTATGCATTCCATGACATGATGGACATGCTATTGCAGAAAATAAACAAAAGCTAATGTGCCATTTCTATAAAAATGCCTCTATCTCTGGACACCTCAATTTTTATGACTGTAAGGTGATCACTACCTGGAGAAAGGTTACCAAAACTCACATATTAGCATCAAGCTGTACTAGAATCTCAAATTTCCCCCAAAGCAGCCTTTAGCAATTGTTAGATAAATGCCAAATGTTCTGACAGTCAGTATTTGGAATGCCTTGTCAACTGTAACTGTGGTCCATAATGCAATCTCTTCAAGAAGCTCCTGGGTAAGTTAGGATGTCTGGGCTTGGATAAAACAGACTTAAAATCCAGTTTTTACTGGCCAAACATGAGGTTGTTTTGCAGATTCTGCTATAGGGTATCCAGGCCTACTATAGAAATGCCCTTTGAACAAGTAAGTAAGATGTCTAAGCCTCAATATAAGTTGTCCATTCAACTGATATTAAGTATTCAATTTATAGCAGCACTCAGCCATACATATACATGTATCCATTCTCCCCTAAACTCCCTTCCTATCCAGGCAACCACATAGCACTGAGCAGATTTCCCTGATCTATACAGTAGGTCCTTGTTGGTTACCCATTTTAAGTATAGCAGTGTGCACATGACCATCCCAAACTCTCTAGCTATCTTTCTGCTGTGGCAACTATAAATTTGTCCTCTATGTCCAACTATAGTCATTTTTAAGATTTTTTTACATTTGTTTCAAAGTGCTACTCCTTACCTCCACACCAGTAAATTTAATGTAGCAGTATAATAATAATAACAAAGTTAGATATACAAATCTTCTAAACAAACTTTAAACCTTAGAACTAGCATTTAACCACTGCTTCACATACACAGAGAAACCAATCCTTTTGGAATTTGATTGCACTTGCTTCATCTCATAGATTAAATTGAGGAAGTCAAATTTGTTAAATTAATTGGGGAAGAAGGGATAACTGTAACTGTCACAGGCTAGGTTCACAGGGAAAGAGACTTGGAGGCCAAGATAGCACACACAATATTCTCAAAAGAGAAAAAAGTAATTAGTAATGGTCAGAAGGAGGAGCCAGGACACTGTAGGTCCAGCAGCAGCCTCAGTCAACCTAATTGGGAGCTCTGGAATTAGAATGAGATTTCCAAATTTGGCAAAAATAGCCCAATTCTTTTACTGATCAGTCATTAGGAATGAAAGACCAGGGAAGGGCTATGACCCTTGGCAAGGTGGCGCTAGTTAGCTGAGACAATTTATTAAGGGGAGGACAGCTGAATACTGTCTGTCAATAACACTCTTAATAGTTATGGGAACAATTCTCTCATCAGAGAAGAATCTAGATGGTGTATCACACCATCACCACAACTTCACTGTATTGATTCATTTTACCTTGATGTTCATTTCCATTTATTCTGGTCTTTAATTATAAATAGCAGTAAAGAAATTATATTTTTATTCCTATAGCTCTTGAAGATTATGGTTTATATAGATATTGGAAAGGCTCTCTTTTTAAATTTTTTAATCATAATGTTTTCTTTCATAAGAAAAAGAAAGCTGTTGGTTTCTAAATACATATCCAGTACCTTCATTCAGTTCATTCTTCTCTTTCTAGCTTTTTACTCTTGTTGTTGAGTGCTTGGTTTACTTATTTTTAGTCTTTCTGCTATAATGAGCATTCTGAAAGATAATTTTCTCTTGAACTCAGATCCTACTAACACTATGGGTTTTAATTAGCTTCATTTAAACATATTTTCATTTAAAATATTCCGCAACTTCAATTTTATCTTTTTCTTAATTCAAGAATATTTCAGAAGATTACGTTTTTTGAAATTGGTTTAATATTTTTGCAGTTATTTTGCTAATCAATTACATTTGACTGAAGACTATCTCTTATATGAATTCTACTTTGGGGACTAATTGAAGTTAATGTATGAAAATTACCACACAAAAAAACCAAATTCTGGTTGGGAAAATACTTTGCTTCAATTTTCCAGATGACTAATTTGTTCATTTCATGTTTTTACTTCCTTATCTAGCCCTTACATTAGTTGTTTATTTTAGCACTTGTATGTTAATTCACACTGACTTTTAATGTTTTTCAATATTTACTATAGGTACCTTCTTATTTTACAAATGTGACTCTAACTTCTGAAGATAGGAAAATTTCATCTCCTCCATTAACACTTTTTAAATCTGACCTTGTTTCTCTGTTCATTTTGGAGTATTTCTTGCTATGCATTAGAGAATTTCTCATTGAGAAAGAATAAAAAAAAAGTATAAATAAGAAAAGCAAAAACATGAAAGAAAAAAAAAAACCTAAAATTCTATTTATGGAGTGAAGATAGAAATGACTATGTTTCTATAAAATACCTTTCATGACCAAAACAGATTTGCAGTAATATTTAGAGCAAAACTCCAAGGTCTATATGATTTCTTTCCTATAATCATTACTACATCTATTAAATATATGAAGATGCTATTGAAATAAACCCTGAGTATTAGTTGGAAGGACTGATGCTGAAGCTGAAGCTCCAATACTTTGGCCACCTATTGCGAAGAGCTGACTCATTGGAAAAGATCGTAATGCCGGGAAAGATTGAGAGCAGGAAAAGAATGGGGTGACAGAGGATAAGATGGTTAGATAGCACCACTGACTCAATTGAAATGAGTTTGAGCAAACTCTGGGAGATAGTGAAGGACCAGGAAGCCTGTGCTGCAGTCCACTGGGTCTCAAAGAGTCAACACCACTTAGGGTCTGAACAAATTTGTAATACTTAAAGAACAATTTTATGTTTCTTTAAGTTTGGGATGGGACAGATTTAGATTTGTTAGCAGGGATATTTAGTATTTTTTTTTTTAAATATTAAGTACTTCATACCCACACTGCTGTGGTGTTTGATTCAAGCCTTCATTAGAAAGCACAAGGACTGTGACATTGTGAACCCAATACCACAATTCTCCATTTAAAAAAATGCCAAAGCATTCCATGCATTTGTTATAATCTGTATGGATAATTTCATGTAAACAACTGTAGTTTCTCTCATGACAAGATTAAGGGGATGAAATATCTACTATGGGATAATTTGCTAGATATTAATGGAGAAGACGTGAGTCTGATCCAAAGAGGAAAGGAAAGTTTCTGATTTTCCAAGGCCAAAAGGTGAAAGAGTGGTGATATTTTCCATATATCTACTAAAGAGAGAGGGAAAATAATTATAAATAGGTACTTGGATCCTAAGGAAAATAAACCTTGTCTGATTAAAATAAAGTCAAAGCAGTAATAAAAGACCATGTCCAATGGATAGCAGGAACTATCCTTTTATTTATGACAAGATTCCAATAGGAAAGCACAATATTGAGCTGCTTGTGATCAACCTTCACACACATGTGTAGACTGATACCCTAGATTACAATCCTTTCCATTTATGCATGGAAGAAATGTGCTAATGTGCTATATTAAATATAATATAAGCTTAATTGGTCTAGTGACTAATAGGATGATACTAGAAAAGATGTCATCAGCCATAGAAAGGGTATGAAATCCATAAGTCTCTATTTTGCCTCTAAAATGTTGAATAAGTATACCTTAGTAAGTTATATAACATTTGTTTTCAAATATAACTGTCTTTAAACCATCAAAAATAATTTAAAACAAGAAATAAAGTCACTGTTTTAATAAAAATAATTAGATTTTGTGCTATGACTGAGGAGACAGAGGTGAATAAGACCAGATCTTTGAACTCATAAACACAGCATTATACCTTTTATGACTATTATATTCTGTTTTATACCTAAGCATTTTTCTTACATCCTCTACTAAACTGTAAACTCATCTGCTCATAGGCCATATGATCAATTGTTGAGGTTATTACTGTTTTTACCATGATCTTTTACATGAAATCATATATTTAGTAGATACTTTGTAAATATTTACTAATGAATTAATGTATATGAAAGTGAATGAATGGATAGTATTTTAACATAATAATTCTATATAATATATATTGGAAATTATGTTTTATCTTCTACAAAGATGACTAAAATCCTCAAATGTTTGCTATTCAAAGGAAAGAAAAATTATGATTCATTTAAAGGAAACCAATACAAATAAATATTCATTTATTATCAAACTCATGTGAGAAGCTTTTTAAAATGTTACATAGAATTACTTAATACAAGACCTAGCAACTATACACAAGGCATTGGGAATAAACAGTGCAATTACTTAAATCTAAATCAATGAATCAGTATTTCTTACAAAGAGCTTCTTGATGAGGGTGAATGAGGAGAGTAAAAGAGCCAGCTTAAGACTAAATATCAAAAAACCTAAGATCACGGCATCTTGCCTGATTACTGCATGGCAAATAGAAGGGGAAAGGGTGGAAGTAGTGACAGATTTCCTCTTCTTGGGCTCTAAAATCACTGCGGATGGTGACTGCAGCCATGAAATCAGAAGATGATTGCTTTTCGGCAGGAAAGCTATGAGAAACCTAGACAGTGTGTTGAATAGCAGAGACATTACTCTGGCAACAAAGGTCCATGTAGTCAAGGCTATGGTCTTCCCAGTGGTCACATACAGTTGTGAGAGCTGGACCACAAAGGAGGCAGACTGCCAAAGAATTGATGCCTTTGAACTGTGGTGCTGGAGAAGACTCCTGCAAGTCCCTTGGACAGCAAGGAGATCTTAAGGGAAACTAGTCAATCTTAAGAAAAATCCTAAGCAGTCATTGGAAAGACTGATGCTGAAGCTGAAGCTCCAGTATTTCGGTCATCTGATGCGAACAGTCAACTCATTGGAAAAGTCCCTGATGCTGGGAAAGATTGAGGGAAGAAGGAGAAGACAGTGTCAGAGGATGAGATGGCTGGATGGCATAACTGATGCAATGGATATGAACTTGGGCAAACTTCAGGAGACGGTGAGGGACAGAGAGGCCTGGCACGCTGCAGTCCATGGGGTCGCAGAGAGTTCAAGACTGAGTGACTGAACAACAACAACATACTGTTGTTACATTCCACATGCTGTTGTTTTATTCTACATATTGTGACTGAGCTATGGGGAAATAATTCAGCTATAAGGTCCAGTACTTGTGGAATCAAACAAGCTCTCCTAACTGTAAGAGCAGGGGTTCCAGGTTATAATTCAGGAAAGTAGAGCAGTATGGAGAAGTGAAGAGTTATTATTCTGGGGCATCTGGTCTCAGTCAGCATCGGGAACCAGTCAAGCATGCCAATGAATAGAAGTATGCAGAGTACTCAAGTTTCAACTGGATGAATTGGGAAAGAAGAGAAAAATACACTGACTCATTTTTTTTTCTTTTAATCACTGGATAGACATATAATGAATATCTATTATAAGCCAAACACTGTGCTTTGTGCTGAATTTTCAAACACGGTCCCTGCTTTCATGGAGTTTATAGTCTAGCTATTTGAAGAAACAGATAACCTAAAAGGAGTATGCAATGGCATAATTGCTAGGTAATTGTGATATTGGAAGAAAACTTTGAATTGACCCCAAAAAGAGTTAATATATACTGTGACCATACAGCAGTCTGTATAAAATTTGGGCTTGGGAGTTTAAGTTGAAACATTTATAGAAATTTATATAGGTTCTTAAAAATGAGGAGCATTATCATTCTATATGAAGGGATATAATTCTTTGATTAAAATTAATTTGTATAATTTGCCAGATTATAAGAAAATGGTACTTATAACTAATGCAACAAATATTAGATGGGTTTTTATTGCAACAATCAGGAATTGTCTTTTTAATGCTGACATAAACTGCCTTACAGTAATAATACCCAGGAAAGAGTATGTCAAGACATCATTAATATACTTTTATTAATAATACCTGGGAATATTACATTATGCTTAATATAATACAACTATATTACATATAAAATCATTTTTAGAATTATTATAAAAGTGTTTCTGCACAAAGTAAAACATTTTAAGACTTGAACTGCATAACTTTTTTTTTCGTATACACCCTTTAGGTATACAGAAGTAGAGTTCTCAGAAGAAACTTTTCACCCTATTCCAGTCCCTTTTCACATAATCAGCAATATACATGCCAACTGTCACATGAATGCACCCTGAAAAAGTTTTTCTGGTGTCTATATGCTACTTTGGAAATTTCTCAAACATTTTTACTATTTACTTTATCTGTTACTACTCATTACTCAATTATGTTGATTCTATTTCCCATGTTTAACTACATTCCTGGGCTCCCAGACTTTTTCTAGGTAAAAATTAGTATTGACTGTATGAGTTTTAAATGTTTGCAATACCTAAAGAAAAGATCTCAGTATCTCCCATTCATTTCCATGAAGCTTCATATGAGTGCTCCTGACCTTCTCATTGCCAAAGACTGCTCCTAATGGTTTTCTGCATGAAGGAGAGAGAACTAAGCAGAACCCCTTTACTTCTTTAAATATTATAAAATATTTCTCATTTAGAACATAAAAATGCATAATGATTACAGGAAATATTTTTGTAATTAATTATTCAAAGTTGTCCTGTAGCTGTCCATCACTTGTCCTATAGCTACCACTTATGAACTACTAACCTAGAGTAGCTATGATGTAGCAACTGGTTACAAATAGCAGGGTTTTAAAAATGGCCATTAGATCAAACACCATCCAAAGAGATATTCTCAAAATCTTAACATCTTCCGCTCTTAAAAAAAAAATTCAAAATAAAAATTTAAAAAGAATTTAAAATTTCAAATGTAAAAGCAAGATTTTAAACCAACATCTGATGTTGAAGCTGAAACTCCAATATTTTGGCCAGCTGATGTGAAGAGCTGGCTCATTTGAAAAGACCCTGATGCAGGGAAAGATTGAGGGAAGGAGGAGAAGGAGACGACAGAGGATGAGATGGTTGGATGGCATCACCGACTCGATGGACGTGGGTTTGGGTGGACTCCAGGAGTTGGTGACGGACAGGGAGGCCTGGCGTGCTGCCGTTCATGGGGTCACAAAGAGTCAGACACAATTGAGGGACTGAACTGAACTGAACTGAAACCAACATCAGCTTACTCTATAGAAAATAACTAATGACCCCACTGAAAGAATAAAGGGAATATATTCCCAAAACTCTATTAGACTTATTTACAATTTGTTACAATGAAATGAATTTAACAAAAGTGTATTTTTTGAACTATTTAAATATACCCATTTAAACTTTGAGAAAGAGCTTATGGTTGCTGAGGGAAGTTCGAGGGGAAGGGATAGTTAGGGACTTGGGGATGGATATGCACACACTGCTATATTTAAAACGAATAACCAACAAGGACCTGCTGTATGTCACAGGGAACTCTGTTCAATGTTATGTTGCAGCCTGGATGGGAGGAGGGCTTGGGGAAGAATGGATACATGAATACATATGGCTGAGTCCCTTTGCTGTTCATCTGAAATTATCACAAAATATTTTGCTAATCAGCTATACTCCAATACAAAATAAAAAGTTAAAATATATATACATATATATGTATATACATATATATCCATTGAAGAGCCAAAGTTGTATTTCTTTAATAATCTTTGATGATATCTTTATACAAACATTATAAATGTCACTGTTTTTGAAAAATAATGGTCATTATAAGCCTCAAATATTATCACAAGAAAATATAAAGATTCTTCATTTGGCATTAAGGCAGATATGTAAGAATGATTTTCTTGGGTTAATGGCCTCAGATCAGTAAGCTTTTTGCTCTAGTGTTTATATTTTATAGTTCTCTCTCCCATCCCTTACTATCAGACTATCACTGTATTACTATCATTTTACTTTGATTTCAAGTAAAATAATAATTTTTCTTGAAATGTTAATGCGACATACATTTTAATTGTTTGGGGGCCATCTCCCACACTTTTCTGGGGTTTTAGACAAGCAAGTTAGCCAAAAAAAAAAGCTTCCTGATAAATGAAGTGTCACTGTAATTAATTAATGTTACCAAGCCCCATCTGGTTGATTCTATAAGAGATATAAAAAAATAGAAGAATGAAATGTTTTGCTTCTACCTTGACTATATTTAAAAATCAATTTCATAAATATAATGAAAATTATACATTATCTAAATATGTAGTTTTGTCTTAACGTTAAAATTGAAATACTGGAAACCTTGGTTTCACAGTTAACATCATTTTGACATCATTATTTCAGCTCAGATGTAGTTCTACTTTATTTGTTTCTGTTATTAAAATAAGCCATAAGCCAGTCCTAGGTTCCTTCATTCTTTTGATTAATTTGGGTTTCTCATATTTCCTATCAGTAAATCTCTTTGGCCTGATTCAATGCAGCATTATCCTTCATTAGGGAGTCGGATTTCATGCTATCAGAGAACACTGTGGTAGAAAGAGACCTTAGAGATCATTTGCCCAGTCCTTTCATTTTAGAGATTAAAAAGGGATTTTAGAAAGATGCTGTTTTTTGAAAAACCTCTTTTGTTCTGATTAAAGTTTATCCTTTTCTGGTACACTTAAATAATTTTCTTATATCTTCTTTACATAAACAATCTCACTATTATATAAGGCCAGCTAACTGGTGTTGTACTTCAATCAGGCATTACAAGGTTGAGAAAAGAAAGAAAATAACATTTTTTGTTGTTTTAAGTTTCACACACTATAATACATAAATTACATCTACATGTTATAGTTTTACCCTAAAGTTCTCAATTATGACCAAATAATTCCTATCACATCTTATCTCTTCTTTGTCCATTTTATATTTTATGTTATGTAGAGGGGAGAAAGATACCCGGGAAAAGTCATTTTAGTGGCATTGCTGAGAATAAAAGGACATTTCAGCATTTTTTCTGATCATTAAAAATAATGCAAAATATCAGGAATAAAAGAATATAACAAAATAATAGTGACTCATTATGTCACCATCCAGAGGTTGAATATCTTGAAGCATTTCTGTTTTGTCTTTTTGCTGTACATTTTTCTCCACATGCATAGATGTATGTATGTATGTATTTTAATTTGGGAGCCTGGATGCTCTCTTAAAAGACAATTTACCATTTTTTTTGTTCAGATGTAACACACCAAGGATAAGCTGGCAACTAAAATCTCAATAATTTCTACTTCTGTGTCTATCATTAATTCATAGCTCAACTCAAGCAGAAGGGAAGTTACTTAGAAAAAGTAAAAGAAAACTACACCCCATTTTGATCCTGGAAAAACTGTAGAAATTAGGAGAAATGCTTTGCTGAAGAAAGCAGCAACAGTAGGAATTTCTCCCCTGACTACTTATTCAATCACTGGTAAAGGGTAATGCAAGGCGTGTTGTAAATAATCTAGAGTTAAATGTGATAGAAAGGAGAGAACCTTTGAAATTTAGCTTTCTAAATTTTTGACTTTAAAAATTTACTTTAAGTTTTTTTACTTTAAAAACACCCCCATCCCAGGACATCTGCCTTGGTGTGGCCAGGTGATACCTGTCACACCATGGGCTAATAGCAGCGGCTGACCTCTAGAGAGTGCTGAATAGAAGAGGAGTCAGCAAAAGGCAGATGGCTGAGAAGTCTTCAGTACCCCATCCGAAATAATTCAAATTCACCTACAGGATGTGTGCAGAGCAAAAAGAAAAATTATTGCCCTTTATACTTCCAAAGACTAACACAAAGTTCCTTTATCCTCAAGTCTGTGAAAAAAAAAAAAACAAAAAACAACCTCCACCCTCCTGTTCATATGGGATGATGATAATTTTAAGGGTGGGAAGATAATTTGAGAAACTGAAAAGTTTATCCCCAAATAAACAGTAAATGACACTTCAAATAATTGGACTGTTCTTGACAGTGACTTTGGTAGTCACGCCCCTTACCCTCTGCCAGATACATACTGCTCAAAAATTGGGATTCAGAAGAAATATTCACAACTTATTAATAGATATAGAAAAAACAAAGCAGCTACTTTTTCTTTATGTAAGTACATTATAGAATGAATTAAAATTCAAATTCCCCATTTGTACATGTTTCTGTGGATAATGTGTATTTTAGGCTGCCACATATTAAATTTGTTACATTATTATACTATAAGTGATTAGTTCAGTTCAGTCACTCAGTCCTGTCTGACTCTGTGACCCTAAAGACTGAAGCATGCTAGGCTTCCATGTCCATCACCAATTCTCAGAGCTTACTCAAACTCATGCTCATCGAGTCAATGATGCCATCCAGCCATCTCATCCTCTGTCATCCCCTTCTCCTCCTGCCTTCAATCTTCCCCAGCATCAGGGTCTTTTCCAATGAGGCAGTTCTTTGCATCAGGTGACCAAACTGTTGGAGCTTCATCTTCATCATCAGTTCTTCCAATTAATATTCAGGACTGACTTCCTTTAGGATTGACTTGTTGTATATTCTTGCTGTCCAAGGGACTCTCAAGAGTCTTCTCCAACACCACAGTTCAAAAGCATCAATTCTTCAGTGCTCAGCTTTCTTTATGGTCCAACTCTCACATCCATACATGACTACTGGAAAGAACATAGCTTTGACTAGACAGACTTTGTTGGCAAAATAATGTCTCTGCTTTTCAATATGCTGTCTAGGTCATAGCTTTTCTTCCAAGGAGTAGCGTCTTTAATTTCATGGCTGCAGTTACCATCTGCAGTGATTTTGGGCCCCCCCAAAATAAAGTCTGTCACTGTTTCCACTGTTTTCCCATCTATTTTCCATGAAGTGAAGGGATCAGATGCCATGATCTTAGTTTTCTGAATGTTGAATTTTAAGCCAAAATTTTCACTCTGCTCTTTAGTGATAGGATCAGAGATTTAATCCCAATGTCAACCAGTTTAACATTTGGCTATTTAGATTTGAACAGTTCCTAAAAGCCATTAGGAAAAAGCAACCCACTGTACAAAATATAATAGAAAAATAGTGTGATGATAGCAAATAGAGTTTTTATATCAACCTTTTACATGAAAGGTAGTGAAGCCACAAATCACTGTCATGGCTTAAATTTTGTTTATTTATTTCTAGTTAAAATATAAACCCTTATGTACAGAATAGCTATTAAACAGATGATATGACTAAAGAAAAGAAACTGCATCAGTGAAAATGTGCTATATTTTTCTATAGCACTTTCTTTTTATTAAAGGAATTATGCACTGAAGATTCCTGATTTTGAATACAGCCCATCTACTAATCACTTTGTTAACTGTAATTAGTTACTACAGGTTGATACCCCAGGATACACTCCTGTCTTTCAAAAGATACCAGAGATGTTACAGTCATTAAAACACATATAGTTTAGAATTTATAATTTGAAGTCTTAAAAAAACCTTAAAAAGGGAAATTTAAAAGAAGGTATGGAGAATTATCTTAAATATTTAAAAATTAAAAGAACAATTATTTCATTACTTTGCTTATCTGAGTTGTTCTGCAAGTAAGCAGATATATTTTTAGAAATATATATATTTTAGAATCTTTGTAGGTATAAATTTTCTATAATTTTAGATCCAAATTTAGAAAATGGAAAGCCAGGGAATAAAGTAATGATATGCCTGGTATGGAAAGAGTAGATAATTTAACATGACACCTGGAATTTTGATTTAAGAAATTATGACATTGAATTTAGTTCAAGGCATTTAAAAACTTAAATGCTAATGACAATTAAATAAAAATAGTCTTATAAAATTTTCAGTTCAGTTCAGTCACTCAGTCGTGTCCAACTCTTTGCAACCCCATGGATTGCAGCAATCCAGGCTTCCCTGTCCATCACCAACTCCCGAAGTTTCAACTCATGTCCATTGAGTCGGTGATGATATCTAACCATCTCATCCTCTGTCATCCCCTTCTCCTCCTGCCCTCAATCTTTCCTACCATCAGGGTATTTTAAAATGAGGCAGTTCTTCGCATCAGGTGGCCAAAGTATTGGAGTTTCAGCTTCAACATCAGTCCTTCCAATGAATATTCAGGACTGTTTTCCTTTAGGATGGACTGGTTGAATTTCCTTGCAGTCCAAGGGACTCTCAAGAGTCTTCTCCAACACCACAGTTCAAAAGCATCAATTCTTCAGCACTCAGCATTCTTTAAAGTCCAACTCTCACATACATACATGACTACTGGAAAAACTATAGCCTTGACTAGACGGACCTTTGTTGGCAAAATAATGTCTCTGTTTTTTAATATGCTGTCTAGGTTGATCATAGCTTTTCTTCCAAGGAGAAGCATGTTTTAACTTCATGGCTGCAATCAGCATCTGCAGTGATTTTGGAGCCCCAGTAAATAAAGTCTGTCACTGTTTCCACTGTTTTCCCATCTATTTGCCATGAAGTGATGGGACCAGATACCATGACCTTAGTTTTCTGAATGTTGAGCTTTAAGCCATTTTCACTCTCCTCTTTCACTTTCATCAGGAGGTCTTTAGTTCTTTGCTTTCTTCCATAAGGGTCATGCCATCTACTTATCTGAGGTTGTAGGTATTTCTCCTGGCAATCTTGATTCCAGCTTGTGCTTCGTCCACTACAGCATTTCTCATGATGTACTCTGCATAGAAGATGAATAAGCAGGGTGACAATAAACAGCTTGACGTACTCCTTTCTCTATTTGGAACCAGTCTGTTGTTCCATGTCCAGTTCTAACTGTTGCTTCCTGACCTGCATACATATTTCTCAAGAGGCAGGTCAGGTGGTCTGGTATTCCCATCTCTTCAGAATTTTCCACAGTTTATTGTGATCCACACAGTCAGAGACTTTGGCATAGTCAATAAAGTGGAAATAGATGCTTTTCTGGAACTCTCTTGTTTGTCAATAATCCAATGGTTGTTGGCAATTGATCTCTGATTCCTCTGCCTTTCCTAAAACCAGCATGAACATCTGGAAGTTCACGGTTCACACATTGTTGAAGCCTGGCTTGGAGAATTTTGAGCATTACTTTACTACCATATGAGATGAGTGCAATTGTGCGGTAGTTTGAGCATTCTTTGACATTTCCTTTCTTTGGGATTGGAATGAAAACTGACCTTTTCCAGTCCTGTGGCCACTGCTGAATTTTCCAAATTTGCTGGCATGATGGGTGCAGCACTTTTACAACATCATCTTTTAGGATTTGAAATAGCTCAGCTGGATTCCATCACCTCCACTAGCTTTGTTTGTAGTGATGTTTCCTAAGACCCACTTGACTTCACATTCTAGGATGTCTGGTTCTAGGTGAGTGATCATACCATCATGATTATCTGGGTCATGAAGATCGTTTTTGTAGAGTTTTTCTGTGTATTCTTGCCACCTCCTCTTAATATCTTCTGCTTCTGTTAGGTCCATACTATTTCTGTCCTTTATCAAGCCCATCTTTGCATGAAATATTCCCTTGGTATCTCTAATTTTCTTTTTTTTTAATTTTATTTTATTTTTAAACTTTACATAATTGTATTAGTTTTGCCAAATATCAAAAAGAATCCGCTACAGGTATACAAAATTTTCTTGAAGAGATCTCTAGTCTTTCCCATTCTATTGCTTTCCTCTATTTCTTTGCATTGATCGCTGAGGAAGGCTTTCTTATGTCTCCTTGCTATTCTTTGGAACTCTTCATTCAAATGGGTCTATCTTTCCTTTTTTCCTTTTCTTTTCGCTTCTCTTCTTTTCACAGCTATTTATAAGGCCTCCTCAGACAGCCATTTTGCTTTTTTGCATTTCTTTTTCTTGTAGATGTTCTTGATCCCTGCCTCCTGTACAATGTCATGAACCTCCATCCATAGTTCATCAGGCACTCTGTCTATCAGATTCAATCCTTTGAATATATTTCTCACTTCCACTGTATAATCATAAGGGATTTGTTTTAGGTCATACCTGTATGGTCTGGTGTTTTTCCATACTTTCTTCAATTTAAGCCTGAATTTGGCAATAAGGAGTTCATGATCAAAGCCACAGTCAGCTCCTGGTCTTGTTTTTGCTGACTGTATAGAGCTTCTCCATCTTTGGCTGAAAGAATATAATCAGTTTGATATCAGTATTGACCATCTGGTGATGTCCATGTGTAGAGTCTTCTCTTGTGTTCTTGGAAGAAGGCATTTGCTATGACTAGATATAAAATTTTACTATCTACAAAATGCTTTCACAATTTCTAAAAGAAAAAGCAACATAAATATCCTGAATCTTACTTCTTCATAATAAATAGCAATTATTGCATATTTAGTTGATCTTATTTTAGTCTCCTATGTAGAAACAATGGCTTAGCATTAATATTTAACTTGCTCTTAGTTAGTTTTGAGCTTCCCTGTTACTCAGCAGCTGGTAAAGAATCTGCCTGCAATGCAGGGACACCAGTTTGATTGCAGGGAGTCAGGAATGATCCCCTAAGAAGGGCATGTCAACTCACTCCAGTATTCTTGCCTGGAGAATATTCTTGGACAGAGGAGCCTGGCAGGCCCCAGTCCATGGTGTCACAAGGAGTCAGACACAACTGAGTGACTAACCACACAGCAACTCTAGCTGTGCTTTGAACAGCTCTTGGGAGAAATATCAATAACCTCAGACATGCAGATGACACCACCCTTATGGCAGAAAGTGAAGAGGAACTCAAAAGCCTCTTGATGAAAGTGAAAGAGGAGAGTTAAAAAGTTGGCTTAAAGCTCAATATTCAGAAAACAAAGATCATGGCATCTGGTTCCCTCACTTAATGGGAAATAGATGGGGAAACAGTGGAAACAGTGTCAGACTTTATTTTTCTGGGCTCCAAAATCACTGCAGATGGTGACTGCAGCCATGAAATTAAAAGACGCATACTCCTTGGAAGGAAAGTTATGACCAACCTAGATAGCATATTCAAAAGCAGAGACATTACTTTGCCAACAAAGATACATCTATTCAAGGCTATGGTTTTTCCAGTGGTCATGTATGGATGTGAGAGTTGGACTGTGAAGAAAGCTGAGGGCCAAAGAATTGATGCTTTTGAACTGTGGTGTTGGAGAAGACTCTTGAGAGTCCCTTGGACTGCAAGGAGTTCCAACCAGTCCATTCTGAAGGAGATCAGCCCTGGGATTTCTTTGGAAGGAATGATGCTAAAGCTGAAACTCCAGTACTTTGGCCACCTCATGTGAAGAGTTGACTCATTGGAAAAGACTCTGATGCTGGGAGGGATTGGGGGCAGGAGGAGAAGGGGACGACAAAGGATGAGATGGCTGGATGGCATCACCGACTCGATGGACCTGAGTTTGAGTGAACTCCGGGAGTTGGTGATGGACAGGGAGGCCTGGCGTGCTGCAACTCATGGGGTTTCAAAGAGTCAGACATGACTGAGCAACTGAACTCAACTGGCACATAGTGTAAATAGTGTAAGCTAGTTTTAGCTTATAAATATTAATGTCAAGAATCAAACTAAAAGCTTAAAGTGGGTAATAACTGAATTTAAAACTGAGAAGAATTTCAAATGTGTTTATTAATTCATTAAAAATAACAAAAATAAACTCTGTACATGTTAACCTGAAAACATTTATAAGAACAAAATTGTGATTTCCATAACAAAAACATTGAGAACCATGATAATATTTTACACTTTTGCAAATTTCTTTATTGGCTTAATAGAAGGCAGTGGAGCATATCTGTGGCATTCAGTCAGATAGCTTCTGTTAAATTTCACTACATATTCAAGTGAGAATGAAAGTATAAAGGAAATAAAACCTTAAATTATTTTAAAAAAATTGGTTTTGATCTTGAAGCATCCCTAAAAGAACCTCAGGTCTGTCTAGATTGCAGATTGTGGCCCACCAGGCTCCTCTGCTCACAGGATTTCCCAGGCAAGAATACTGGAATGAGTTGCTACACCCTCCTCCAGAGGATCTTACTGATCCAGGGATTGAACCCACATCTCCTACATTGGTAAGCAGACTCTTTACTGCTAAGCCATCAGGGAAGCCCCATGGCAAAGCAGCAAAGAATCCACCTGTAATGCAGGAGATATGGGTTTGACATGGGTTTGACCCCTGGGTCAGGAAGATCCCTTGGAGAAGGAAATGACAACCCACTCTGGTGATCTTGCCTGGGAAATCTCATGTATAGAAGGAACTGGCAGGCTACAGTCCATGAGGTTGCAAAAAGTCAGAAAGGACTGAGCAAGCATGCATGGTGGTTCTGAGTAGACCTCCACAGTTATTTTAAATTCTATAATCCTAAATCTTAATTTGTGAGTTACATCTTTGAAATTGGGCTTTTGCTGCTTTGTAGGTATGACCAGATTTTTATTTATTTATTTATTTTTAAGTATTTTGACTTAGCATTGAATAAGAGAGCCTAATAAGGGGACAAAGAAAATTCAGAAAACTACAGTAATAAGCAATACTCAATAGTGATAATAAGTGGGCAGAGTAGAACAGACTCAAAGCCAATCTAAATAGAATCAGGCCCATGGTTGAAACTGAACTGAATACAGCTGGCATAAATGCATGACTGGATATTGATTAGCTCAAAGTCACCAACAAGAGGCTGACAGATGATTAAATATTTGCCAATGTAAGTCCAGTTCTGTGACATCCAACTAAATGTGGACTCCAATTACCACTGTCTTGCTATTAGAACAGTCTGCCCAGTTTTCTCAGAAGATATGCTAAAATAATTGAAAATGAAGGGAAAGTCATGATTCTAAAAATGATATATTTGCCAAACATCTTTCATCCAGAATTCGATAATAAGTTTTAGTACAAAATTTCTTGAAGAGGGGACCAAAGTTCCATTTTCTTTAATAACTACCCAAGAGATAGAGGTAAGTAGCTTAATCTCTCTGTCCCTCAGTAATTCTAAATGAAGGAGATAAACAAAATGGTATCTAACACTTTCCAAAGTCCAATACATAATGTAACAAACAGTAGAGAGAGCAAAAGACATTATGAAACCTCTGATTAGCATTACTAAAGTTAAGGAACAAAATATATTTGATATCCTCATTTTGTTGGGAAAGGCTCAGGTTATTTTATAATTATTATTGGTGTAGCTTCAAAATCTGTTCAAAATACATATTGAAGAATGTTTAAAAACTGTTTGGTTTCCTTTTAGGAATGGAGAGTGAGAGGGAAGTAACAAGTTTAGAAATAACACCAGTGAGAATTAGAAGACAGAAAGAATGTAAAAATGTCTCAAGAGGTCTAAATCAATCCCTGTAGTCAGAAACCAAGTCTAAGCAGCCAGAGAAAGAGAAAGTAGATTCTATGTGTGCTAAGTCACTTCAGTCGTGTCCGACTCTTTGCAACCCTATGGACTGTAGCCCACTAGGCTCCTCTGTCCATGGGATTTTCCAGGCAAGAATACTGAAGTGAGTTGCCATGCTCTCCTCTAGGGGAACTTCACCACCCAACGACTGAACCTGTGTCTCTGTGACTCCTGCATTGCAGGCAGATTCTTTACCTCTGAGCCATCTGAGAAGCCCAGATTCTATGAGGACCTGAGAAATTAAGCAGTAAGGAGATCACACAAGAACTTGCATCTCCCATGCCCTAGAGCAAGGAAAATCAAGAGAGAACATGGAAGATGTTTCCAAGAAGGAAATGAAATAAACTAAGGCAGAAACAATAAACTATATCATAAATTAACCATAAAAGTACTTTAGATTAAAGAGAACTGAGAATGCAGATCCAAACCATTACAACCTTCTAAAGAAAAATAAAGAATAGAAGACTTTAACCTAATATAGCTTGTGCTGTGCTCAGTCACTTCAGTTGTGTCCAACTCTTGGCAAACTCATAGATCCTACAAAGCTCACTAGGCTCCTTTGTCCATGGGATTCCCCAGGCAAGAATACTGGAGTAGATTGCTATTTCCACCTCCATGGGATCTTTCTGACCCAGGGACCAAACCCATGTCTATTAAGCCTCCTGCATTTGCATGAGGGTTCTTTACCATTAAAGCCACCTGGGAAGCCCCTAGCAAATTTTTAATTTATAAAGAAATAAATCTGAGAGTCATTCATAAAGAAAAAGAAGTAAATAACTTGTTTCAGAACACTTCTCGGCAGAAAATATGGAGTAATATGATAGGATTTTAAAATAAAATGTTAAGAATAAGAAATATTATGCTCTTTCATTTCCCATTCATGCAGAAAATTAAAAGACTTACCCAGATATGTATGGGCTCAGAAACAAATGGCACTAATTGTTATTCAGCCACTAAGTTGTTTCTGACTCTTTGGGATGCCATGGACTGGAGCACACCAGGCTTCTCTTTCTTTCACTCTCTCTCAGAGTTTGTTCAAACTCATGTCCATTGAGTCAATGATGTTATCTAACCATCTCATCATGTGTCACCCCCTTCGCCTCTTGCCCTCAATCTTTCCCAGGATGAGGGTCTTTTCCAGTGAGTCGGCTCTTTGCATTAGGTGGCCAAGGTACTGTAGCTTCAGTTTCAGCATCAGTCCTTCCAATGAATATTCAAAGTTGATTTTCTTTAGGATTGACTAGTTTTATCTCCTGGCTGTATAAGGAACTCTCAAGAGTCTGTTCCAGTACCACAGTTCAAAAGCATCAATTCTTTGGCCCTCAGCCTTCTTTATGGTCCAACTCTCACATGCATATATGACTACTGGAAAAACTATAGCTTTGACTACATGGACCTTTGTCAGCAAAGCTGTATCTCTGCTTTTTAATATCTAGCTTTGAAATAGCTTAATGTCTAGCTTTGTAGTAGCTTTTCTTCCAAGGAGAAAGCATCATTTTATTTTGTGGCTGCAGTCACCATCCACAGTGATTTTAATAATAAATCTTAAACATAAAAATGTTTTGAGTGTAACTCCAACAAAAAATCAGGAAGTAGATAACAATTTACAATTTAAAATGAAAAAATATGGTATTGATAGATTAACAAAACTAACTGCTTATTCTGTTTAGAGTCTAAAGACAAAAATAAATCCTACAGCTTAAAATGTGAAGCTTAATGCTATGGTACTACCTTTATCTGTTTCTTTGTTTTTCCTTCCCCTATATCAGCGAATATCTCTTAAGCTTACTCCTTTTGTCAAGAGTACAGATGAAATGTTTTTCCCTGAATTGATAGAAGCTTAAAAATGAAACAGTGCTTTATTCTTTAGGCACTTGCTAATAATATGGAAACTATACAGTTGAGCTACTAGGCTCAGTGCATTATTAAACCAAAAGTTTTTGTTTTGTCTCTCTCAGTTATTGGTTTCCTTAGGAAAATAAATAAAAGCCATCTTAATAGACAATAAACTTAACTAATGATTTTCTTGATAATTAAAACTCATATTGAATTACATGATCCACTGTGTTGCTTCTATTTTAATTGAGAAATAATAGTAAATCACTTAAGATGTGATATTATCTGACATATAGCCCCCTTTTCATACTCTTTTGAATCTCGGACCAATGATGTTCTTTCAGTAACTAATATTCAGTATACAAATACATATGCTCATATAATACTATAATATAAAATAAATATACTAAAAACATTGAGTGTTATTTATGACTTGTAGAATTCTAGACAATTGTAGTATGTTAATGTATACATTTTTCAAAGTGTTTTTTTAAATTTTCATATATAGGAAATAAGACAAAAAGGTCAATGTTTTAAACTATAACTAAACTACAAAATGCATCTAAACCACTGATGGTAGTTTTCTCAAGATGTTAGCATTCTGGATAATTTAATTTGTAAAATTGTATTCTTTCCTATATTTGTCACATTTTCCACAATGAATATTCATTTTCATGATACAAGAAATGCACTAGTGAATATAGTGTATTTTGTCACATTAGTCTACTTTTGCATCCTGACTAGCATAATTGGTATTTTTACCAATTTACCAAACTGGTAAAATTTTACCAATTTACCAAAACATGCTTTTAGAATACTGCACAGGTAATGGCTTGGGTGAGTTATGTATATATTTCTCCTCAACTAAACTGCAGTCTCCTAAAAGACCAAATCTGGCCTGGTCCTGATATCAACAGGCCCTGAAATATGAATAGAAATGCAGGCCTACCTATCATATGTCTTGATATTTAAAATGATAAACAAACTGAAAAATAATAAATGTTTTAGCCTCTTACCTTAGCAAATACACCTTTCTAAGGACAAAAGAAAAAAATATGTGTCAAGCTCTCATTTTCAAGTTGGTAAATATCAAAGATGAATAAATGTAACTATCACTACACATGCTTGTATGCTGTGTGGATAAGCTGCTGATGTTAGGTGCATAAATACATATGCACACACAAACTACATATATATCTATAGATATTTTATAAATTATTACACACTTATTTCATAACATATTTTTCTTGCCTTCATTTCAACAAAATCTCTAATCATAGTAATAATCAAGATTTTCACATAATGATTTAAAATAATTAATAAAACACAATTATTATAAAGGATTTGGAAGTTAAATACATCTTAAACAAATAGGTAATTAAAGTTAAATGCAAAAATTAAAAAGTATTTTCACATATATTTATTTTTCTAAAATATTTAAAAAATTATCATTAATGAATATCAAAAATTTTAATTTTATACATATTAATTTGATGTTATGAAATTTTATGAAATGCTTATTTAAAATAATTATTTTTATGAATAGAAATAAAAGTAGAACTATCCACAATTCTGTCATTCAGTGTTCATCTAGTAACCCACGTAAAGTACTGGTATCAAGCTTCATGCATATTACATCTAGATCTACATTTAGTCAAAATTATGAGTAATATGAATTTTTAAATATTGAAAAATTCCTCAGACAAATGTGCAACAGTTATAAAAAATATTCTTATTTCTAAGAACTTTTAGGACTGCAAACTGGAGAACAAAGAGAGGCAAGTAAATGAACACTCAGCCTTCCCAGGATAAGTGCTTCATTATGTAAGAATCTAACACATTCATGTTATAGCCGAAAGAAAGGATTTTCAAAATTAACTAGTCTATATTTTTTAAAGATCTCTACCTTTCAAACTTTTTCTTCACTCTGAAGAAGTAAGTCAGTCTTTGACACTGAAAACACTTTGACACTGTGGGGTACAGCCCACAAATCTTCAAAACTTTCAGATACAATCGTTTTTTGCTTTAAGAACAAGTGCCCAGATATGCAGTGAAGCTTTTCCTGGATCTCAGTGGTGTTAATCATGACAGCAAGTGTTTAAGATTATGTGTTGTGCTGAGCAGAAACCACCATGTGTGCTTTAATAAGTTTAGTTATATTCATGGTCCTCTGACTTGTTGAGCTCTTCTGCACTGATCTAAAGGCCATATTGGTGGGACTCATGTCCTATCCAACTTGCTCACACAGTCATTCACAGAGCATCATATATAATATAAAATGTAAAAACTGCAGAATTTGTTGAATTAACTTGAAATGTAATAAGAAAATTCTAAAGACATACATGGGAAAAGGTCTTAAATCTGTATTATGATACTTTTTGGAATTCAACAAAAGAATGACTAAACTGACATAAAAAATGTAGTTAAGGGTTTAAGATTCAATAACAGAGTAAAACAAAAGGGGACATTGTGGGGACTACCTGCAATATTCCCTTCCTCCTTTTGAGTATAGCCTATATATCGGAAAATCCCTAACCTTAAAAATAATAAAATAAATAATCAAAATAATATCATTACAAATAATAAGATAAATATTGATAGCTCTTTTCAGAACCCAAACCATCTTCTGAAAGGGAATCTGTTTACACTAAATGTGTAAAGTATGCATGCTTGGTCATAAAGCTTATATCCTTCTTATACTAGAAATATCTCAATTTTTATAAGCATGGAGCATTATTTGACATAATTGTGCTACTAGGAGAAATTATAAAATGTAGCCTAAATAGTTATTTAGTAAGAAAAAAATGTATTTTTAACTGTCAATTTGTTGAAGCAAGTATCAGACAATGTCACTCTACTGTAGTCCTATCTCAAAATATCTCTATTTTTGCTCCAAAATAAGAAACACTCTGTAATGTATTTCTGTATCTCAAAATGATTTCACTGAAACCAGTGCAGGTTTTCAATAAGGTAATCAAATCCTTCAGAGACTTTTCTAAATATAATTCTTAACCTGCAAGGTATTTTATATTCTCTTTAAAAGAATACTGACAGAAATAAAATATGAAAGGATTTCCTCCTCAGTCCCCATAGACATGGAATGGATCTGATTCTGTTTCAGCCTGAGTCAACAAAAGGTATTAATGGAAATACTACACCTCACTATGGTCCACACTGCTAAAGTTGACAAAAATAGTCAAAGGGTTTAAAAAAAAAAAAAAAAGGCTAGAAACGTTTAAATTTTAGTAGCTCATTGTGAACCGTGGAAAAAGTCATTAAGTCTGTATATTGATGATACATTCTTTGAAAAAATATATATATGAGAAGTAAACCATTCTCAATGTATTACTGTTTATATCCCTAGTTAAATGTTTCCAAAAATTACTTCCCTTAGGAATAAGATTATATATATATATATATATATATATATATATATATATATATAGCTTTTAGTGCCATATAATAAAATATTATTTTTCCCTTGCTGTATACATTCACCTCAAATTTTAGTTAAGTGATTTGTAAAATGCCATTCTGTTAATCTTTCTCAATAACTAGAACATAATTTTGCTCTTCTAAAAATTATAAAGCTGATAGGAACCTAAACTTTTAGAACCAGGGAAGAGTTTTCAACTAATTTAAATTTGACTTATGGCTTGTTCTGAAAGATAGAGTCTTTCTGGTACAATGCGTTTTTTCTAAAAGTGGTTTAATCATACACAATGGATAAACAGAGAAAGTGCCAGTATATGATATTTAAATTAATTGGTTCATACATGATATTCCTTAGCACTTTAGTGCTTGGTGCCAAGTATCTGCTGAATGCAGCAAGCCATGAAGGAATATAGTGTTTTATGTGGTATCCACTAATGCCTCAATCAAACCTGTTACTTGTGATACCTATGTATTAGGTGAAATGGTAGCTGCCAAAGATAGGTCCACATCCTAGTTCCTATAACCTGTGATATTGTCTTCTTTGGGAAAAGGTCTTTGCAAATAATAATAATTAAGGGTCTTAAGATGAAGATATCATCCTGGATTATCTGGATGGACTCTAAATCCAATAATATATGTCCTTAGAAGAGGAAGGCAGAAGTAGATTTGAGACAGACAGAAGAAGAGAACGGCAGAGGACAAGGCCATATAAAAAAAAAAAAAAAAAGAAGGTAGAGATTGGAGTAATGCAAACACAAGCTACAAGAGGCAAAAAACAGAATTTCCTCTAGAGCCTCAAGAGAGAGTGATACCCTGCCAATAGCTTGATTTTAGTCTTAGGGCTTCCAGGACTGAATAAATAAATGAATAAATGTTGTTTTAAGTTATTAGTTTGTGGTAATCTGTAAAGACATCCTGAAAAATATAATATATCTTGTAATTTTTTTATTTTTGTCTCCATAAGAGAGCAACCAGACTCAAATCTTCCTTATTCCTCATTCCAGGGCTAACTTTTTTACCTCTTTTTTGTAAATAAAGTCCTATTGTACTGTAATAGTCGTATTTATTAGAGATTTCAAATCTTTTTTTATCTGCACTAATATATTTATAAGGAATGCCACTATTTGTTTATGTTTATGTGCCAATTGCAAAGTTTTACAGATTTTGAGTGGTCTTGCCTCTCCTTGATTTCACTAAAAAGCCCTGACATTACTAATGTGTGATTTTGCAAAAGAGCTAAAATTTTATTTAGGAATTACTATTTTGTGAGATGATAGAAATGCCTATATTTTATGTGAATAGATGTCCCCATTAAAAAATTAATTCTATGTAAGAACTGGCAGCATAAAATGTCAATGATAATTTATAATTTTCAATTCAGTTCAGTTCAGTTGCTCAGTCGTGCACTACTCTTTGTGACCGCATGGACTGCAGCATGTCAGGCCTCCCTGTCCATCATCAACTCCCGAGTTTACCCAAACTCATGTCCTTTGAGTCAGTGATGCCACCCAAGCATCTCACCCTCTGTCATCCCCTTTCTCCTCCCACCTTCAATCTTTACCAGCATCAGGGTCTTTTCAAATGAATCAGCTCTTCATATCAGGTGGCCAAAGTATTGGAGTTTCAGCTTCAATATCAGTCCTTTCAATGAACACTCAGGACTGATCTCCTTTAGGATGGACTGGTTGGATCTCCTTGCAGTCCAAGGGATTCTCAAGAGTCTTCTCCAACACCACAGTTCAAAAGCATCAATTCATTTGTGCTCAGCTTTTTTATAGTCCAACTCTCACATGCATAAATGACTACTGGAAAAACCAGTAGTTTTTTTTGACTAGACAGACCTTTGTCAGCAAAGTAAAATCACAGAAGCAGAGAACTGGATGTTATCTTTTTGATAAGTTTATTAAACTTTGAGACTAGAAAAGGCAACTTCCTTATATTTGTTAGAATGTTATCCAATACTACTTGATGATTTCTACTGAAGAAACACTCAAAACTTTAAAACACAGCCCTTTCAAATTGAATTCTTATAACCATCTATGGTTTCTAAATTTTTTGAAATATATTTAAGCCTCACTTTTTAATTTTTACTTTCATGGATACTTATATTTTTCTCTGAATTTGTATATTAAAATAGATTCAAAATATTTTTAATTAGGTAAAATAAAACTTGATGGAGTAAGAGTTTGGTACAGTGAAAATATAGAGATATAGCACCAATAAACTTCTCTAAGGAAATAATGGAAAGTAAAAATCTGAAATAGATAAAGCAACCCAAATGTTTGTCATCTGACAAATGGTAAACACAACATGGTATATCCATATAATGAAATATTATTCCACAATATAAGAAATGGTACAATATGGGTAAGTCTTGAAAACATTATGCCAAGTGAAAGAAGTCAATTATAACACACACACAAACACACATACATACATACAAACAAACATATTATGACTCTACTTTATGAAATGCCTGATATAGGCAAATCTATGGAGCAGAAACAGTGGAAACAGTGTCAGACTTTATTTTGGGGGGCTCCAAAATAACTACTGATGCTGATTGCAGCCATGAAATTAAAAGATGTTTACTCCTTGGAAGGAAAGTTATAACCAACCTAGACAGCATATTAAAAAGCAGAGACATTACTTTGCCAACCAAGGTCCATCTAGTCAGAGCTGTGGTTTTCCCAATGGTCATGTATGGATGTGAGAGTTGTACTACAAAGAAAGCTGAGCAGTGAAGAATTTGCCTTTGAACTGCAGTGTTGGAGAAGACTCTTGAGAGTCCCTTGGACTGCAAGGAGATCCAACCAGTCCATCCTAAAAGAGATCAGTCCTGGGTGTTCATTGGAAAGATTGATGTTGAAGCTGAAACTCCAATACTTTGGCCACCTGATGCGAAGAGTTGACTCATTAGAAAAGACCCTGGTGCTGGGAAAGATTGAAGGCAGGAGGAGAAGGGGACGACAGAGGATGAAATGGTTGGATGGCATCACCAACTCAATGGATATGGGTTTGGGTAAACTCCGGCAGCTGGTGATGGACAGGGAGGCCTGGCATGCTGCAGTTCATGGGGTTGCAAAGAGTTGTACACGACTGAGTGACTGAACTGAACTGAACTGATGGAGTAGATAGTAGACTAGTGGCTGTCAAGGACTATAAGTAAGATGTAATGTACAGTGACTGTCAGTAGATTTCTTTTTAAGGTGATAAAACTTTCATATTAGATATTTATGACTGCACACCTCTATGAGTGAGTGAGTGAAGTCGCTCAGTCGTGTCCAACTCTTTGCAACCCCATAGACTGTAGCCTACCAGGCTCTTCCATCCATGGGATTTTCCAGGCAAGAGTACTGAAGTGGGTTGCCATTTCCTTCTCCAGGGGATCTTCCTAACCCAGGGATCGAACCTGGTGATGCACACCTCTACAGTATACTAAAAACTACTGAATGGTACATTTTAAAACATGCATTTTGTGATACATAAATTACATCTCAATAGGTAGCACATTTTAAAACATGCATTTTGTGATACATAAATTACATCTCAATAGGTAGCACAGTAAAGAATCTTACTGCAATGCAGGAGACCTGGGTTTGATCCCTGGGTAGGGATCCCCTGGAGAAGAGAATGGCAACCCACTCCAATATTTTTGTCTGGAGAATTCCATGGACAGAGGAGCCTGGTGGACTATAGTCCATGGGGTCACAAAGAGTCAGACATGACTGAATGACTAACACTACTGCTACTAAAACTTATAAAACACAGACACAACACAAAAGCAGGCAAAAAGCAAAACAAGATCCATGGGTATCAGCAGCCATGAGAAAGGAAGTAGGGGGATGGCAAAAGAATTTAAATAGACTTGAGAGCCTGAGAATTGCACATCCTCTACAGACAGACAATACTCTTTAAAATCTTGACAAGGTAATCACAGTACAGCAGCCAAAACTGGGCTAGGGCTGTACACACTCTGATTCAAAGGCATCTGTAAGAAAATTGTCTAAATTCTGTTGTGGAAGACTCTGGACCCTATGGATCCTTGAGACCCACTAACTCGATATCCTCTCCAGAACAGTTCAACATTGACAGAAGCTACAGTATATAGACTCTAAACTGAGAAGGTTCAGAAAGAATCGTGAAAGAAAAAGAGAGCCAACAGATTTTTAAAATACATGGATATATATATATTTTAACATCTATAAAAATAACAACAGAAGTTCTAGAGCCATTAAGTTAGGTATGTTTTCTTGATATGTTCTCTTTAAGAGAACAGAAACGAAGACTTAATTCATTGTACATGAGCAATGCAAAGGACTGTAGTAAATCCCATGCAAATATATTATAAATTAAATACAAAAAAAGAATAATAAATAAACAAATAAAGTTAGAACTGGACATGGAACAACAGACTGGTTCCAAATAGGAAAAGGAGTACCTCAGTGCTGTATATTGTCATCCTGCTTATTTAACTTGAATGCAGAGTACATTATGAGAAACGCTGGGCTAGATGAAGCACAAGCTGGAATCCCACAAGATTGCTGGGAGAAATATCAATAACCTCAGATATGCAGATGACACCACCCTTAAGGCAGAAAGGGAAGAGGAGCTAAAAAGCCTCTTGATGAAAGTAAAAGAGGAGAATGAAAAAGTTGGCTTAAAGCTCAACATTCAGAAAACTAAGATCATGGTATCCAGCCCCATCACTTCATGATAAATAGATGGGGAAACCGTTTTCTCTCTGTTTTCATATATGTTTGAAATTATACATAATAAGAATGCTAATAAAAGAGGTAACTTTGAAGTTTGCAGTTTACAGAGTCGTGCAAAAAAGCAAATGAGAAACAATGAAGACTGCAAACATGTTAGTAAAGAGAGGAATAGAAAGGAGAGAATGGATGTATTATTGGATAGAACTGGCAGAAATCTGTGACCTGTGGAGATAAAAAGGGTAGAGGTGCCAAAGATGACTCCAAGGTTCTGGCTGAGAGGACTTAGTACATGTGAATAACTTGAGACATGAGCCACATGAGGAAGTGATGCAATTAACTTAGAGGGAAGCACAGAAGAATATGTTTTGCATAGAGGATGATGAGCTATATCTGGAGAGATTAAATTTTCCAAAAATGTTAAGGTAAAATTGTATAATTAGGTATCATAATGATTGGAACTCTATGCCCAATTAACAATAAAATCTATCAAATTACTTCAGAATTGACTCACTCTCTCTCTTCTTTCCTGTCTACTTTGGTTTGTGAAGTTCTTTCCTCTGTTAATTCATCTTTCCTGCTTTCTCTTCTGTTCTTGCATTTTAAGAATGCAATAGAAAAGAATTGGCCTGCCAGTGCAGGAGACAAGGATTCAACCCCAGGAAAATCTCCTGGAGAAGGAAATGGCAACCCACTCCAGTATTGTTGCTGGGGATAATCCCATGAACAGAGGAGCCTGGTGGGCTACAGTCCATGGGATGGCAAAAAAGTTGATCATGAGCTAGTGACTAAATAACAACTTAGATATTTAAATTTTTCTGGAAAATGACCTGTCCTGGTTTTAAAATTTCAAATAACAAGGGGAAATGTTAAATGTTGTTTAAAGAAAAATAAACAACTGCCTCCTAATTCTGCTCCCCAGAATTTGGAGACATGAAGCTCTTTTAATTGTTTACCCTGGCACTTATTTTTCTGTTTTGAAATTATAGGCAAATTTTATGAACTCTGAATTTATCAACTAATAAATTACTTATTGTTTCCCATTTAGATAAATGTTTAGTTCTTATACTCACTTATCCTATAATCAGAATACAGTTATGTCACATTAATATTATATCAGCATACGGTGCTTTCATTATAAGCAGTTAAACTTGGTTACCCTTGACCCAGTTAACACACTCAAGTTACATTTTGTTCTTTTTAAACAATGTTGCTTTGTTTTTCACGAAGTTTGTAATTATTACCTCTTTTCTCCATATTTTTAGTTTCCTGTGGTCCTTTATAATGTGCCTTCTCACATCGCCCAGAACTCCTTCAATTAAATTTTTTATTTATATGTTTCTTTAATTGAAGTAAAACAGTGAATTAAATTAACTGTAAGATCAAGCATCACACGTTCTATCAGTTTTCCTTAGCCACCAAAAGACCTGGGTAGGTACTTGGCTTTCAAAGGATTCTGCATAGTTATGGCCTCAAACACCCCAATATCATAATTCTGAGAACTTACTTCCTGATATTGCATAAAGAGAGGCATGGTGTAGGGTTTATAAGCATAGATTATGAAGTTAAGTCTAACCAATTCAAATCCTATTCCTTGGGGGGTGTTACAGGATATAAATGAATAATATGAATAAAGTATCCAAAGTAGTTAATTTACAAAGGGAAAGACAGAGTATTTTTTAAATAAAACATTTTCTTCCTTCATCATATTCAGGGTATCTTCTTTCTTGGTTCCGTCTACTGTTTTCGACGAACAGACATTTCAAGGGCTTTTTGAGAAAGGATGGGAGATAATTTGTTGAGATGTTGCATGTTGAAAATGTACTTCTTCTACTCTTACACTTGCTAAAAATTCTAGTTTAAAAATACTTCAATCATACCATTAAATTAATTTAAATTGCAATAAATCATGATTAAATTCAATGCAATTGCACAACTAATTAAAGTTGTTGTTTTTTTTTTTATTTCAACAAAATATCTTTAGGATTCCCTGCATCAAAAATTCTGACACTGAAGATTTTCAGTGATTAATGAGAACAGAGAAACAGAACAGTGGACCCAAGTATGTTATGAGCTACATTATTGCAAAGGATATGGAACCTCATACACAGAAAATGAACTACCTATATTCCTTAAGGCTTTCTGGTAATTTAACTGTTTCTCAACCACTGAAACTAAGTCTCCAGGAGTAATAAC
Source organism: Bos indicus x Bos taurus (assembly GCF_003369695.1). Taxonomy (NCBI): domain Eukaryota; kingdom Metazoa; phylum Chordata; class Mammalia; order Artiodactyla; family Bovidae; genus Bos; species Bos indicus x Bos taurus. Next base: position 101,514,376 of record NC_040076.1, read on the forward strand.
CTACATTAATTACTAAGGGTCCTCCCTGTTGATGATAGCTTATAGGTAATGTACTTGAAAGTCAATTTGGATGTAAATAAAATACTTCACTTTCACTTTGCTGAGAAAACACAGTCTAGCTACCAGCTATCAATATGGTTCAAATTGAATCCTTTTCCTTAAAATAGAGTGTAAAATCTGGAGACATCAAATATTTCATAATAACAATAACATTAAAGGAAGTTTTTAACCAAAGTAAAAACAACAAGCAAAACCATCAGCATCAACATTAAAAAAAAAAATAACAATTAACCAGATTACAAGAGATGAAGCTAATGAAAATAATAAAATTTAATAGAAGAAAAAGACTAAAATATTTAAATAAGTGAATAGGTAAAATATTAAAATAATTTTATCTTACACTAAGCTTACATTTTACTATTAAAATGAGTGAAATATAAAATAATATTTAAAGTAAATAAATAAATAAGCAAGTAAGAATATTAAATGAGTAAAATTTTTAAAATATGATAAAATTTTAAACCGAAAATAAGAAAAATGGAATATTTTTTAAAACTCAACTAATAGAGCTCAAAATCTAGTCTCCCACACACAAAATGAAACAATAACATAACTTGATTCTTTTTTTTTTTTAATAACTTGACTAACACTGCGCCTCACAGGACAAAGCATGACTGTGAGGGAGATAGTATGGTGCTGGACACTGGCCTCTCAGGCAGCAGTCCCGGAGGCTGCCAGTCAGTGACTCTCACTCAGGAGGGTTCAAAGGCCAAGCGGCTCTGCGTCCTGGCTCAGCTGTGGGCTGTGTAATGCCTCGACCCATGACTGTCCTTGCACGCTGACCCTAGGCAAGGTCTGAGACACCTGCGACCTAACTTGATTCTTAATATATACTCTAAAGAGTAAATGAGATAGAATTATATAGAAAAATAAACTGGAGAAAACAGCAAAATATTTAAAAATAGAAATTACATGCTAAGAAATATGGCATATGCAGCCACACTCCATTGACAAGATTATATTACATCCATTAAGTATACATTCTATTACAAAAGAATGGATAGGATGGAGGGGGAAAATAATCTAAGAAATAGTGTGAGAAAATACCTGTGACCTGAAGAAAAAAAAAAGTCTTTAGATTGAAAATTATTACCAAATGGCAGAAGAAAAAAAAAAAATCACCTGAAAAACATATAAATGTAAACATGTTGAATAGAAAGATAGAAAGAAAATTGCAAATTTTCAGAAAAAATACACAAAGGAATAGACAATTTCTTATAATATCTTAATTACCAAATTTGATGAAGAATATAAAAATACCTGAATAGAATTGAAAATTTAGATAAAATTGGAAAGGTAATAAAAAATTTCAACTTTTAAATAAATATTTGATTAAATTCAGCACCTATCTATGATATTATATTGTCATCTAACATAATCCACAAATGATAAATTAAAATAATTTGAGATTCCAAGGTAACAAGCAAGTTTACAATGCTTATATGTTTCACCTAGCATACTGGCAACAATGTTTTTTAACTGAGATCCTAGAGAAATGGGACTAGCATACTGTATAAGTTTTAGCATATATTGGTACACAATTTTAGGACAGTTTTAAATGTGCATATTGTTTCTCCAAGAAAAGAATCTTACAGAAATACATATATATATATATATATATATATATATAATATCGACATATATATATGTATGTATAACATTCCACTATATATCTTTATATATATATATATATATATATGTATATATGTGTGTGTGTGTGTGTATATATATTCATCAGAGGATGAAATGGTTGGATGGCATCAGCGACATGATGGACATGAGTTTAAGAAGGCTCTGGGAGTTGGACAGGGAATCCTGGAGTGCTGTGGTCCATGGGATGGCAAAGCATTAGACATGACTGAGCAACTGAACTGAACTGATGCATATATATATATATATATATATATATATATATACACACAATGTATGTTATTCACAGTATTGTAAGAATGAAAAAATGCTACATGTCCATCAATGACAAATGATTAAATAAAATATAATATGTTTATCTTAAAAACAATCTGACAGTTTAAAAAAGTAAGTATTTTACTTATAAGTTTGTCTGACATATTTAAATTTTGGTACTAGGCATGGACAGAGGAGCCTGGCAAGCTATAGTCCATAGGGTCACAAAGTCTCAGACACAGCTGAGCACACACACACTACTACTACATTCATCTATGCAATATATAGGAGAGATACATCAAAAAAGGACTTACACATTTTTCTCTATAATCCTTTCATTTATGTATGCATTTATTTTCATACTAAGCATATATTTACTGTTTATTTTGGTTAAAATCCTTAAAAATATGTAAAGAAGCATGATAAATGTAGTTTCCAATTTCTTATTATCTTTGATGCTTTATCTTGTAGTATTGTAATTATCCTGTTTTACTGCCTATTAGCTGCTCTAGTGCCAATTACTTTGGTACTGCTTTACTAGGTAAACAGAGTGAAATAAAGTTCAGTAATGGTTAGTAATATGATGTAAAAAGTTTAGAAGTGATGAAATGAGCAATATCACTAAACTGCTGAAACAGTGCCGAGATTCACTAAGTGCTATACAAAAGAAAGCAAACAAACAAGAATTCATTACACAGTTGACTAAGCTCTGCAACTGATGGGCAATCTTCATTGCCATGTGACATTCAGGCTCTCATTAGTGATTTCAGGCCAGCAGAGGAGACAGTAAAATTTGATACAAGCTGTCAAGGTGAAGTTTTAAGAGTTATGATTCTGAATTTATTGTTAAGAGTCATATAAGACTAATACATGACAAACAGATTTAGAAATGTCTTTACACAAGAAATTTGGGGATCTAGTCCTAAATCCAAAAATCTTAACATCTTTAAAAAAAAAAAAAAAAAAACACAGGGAAACACACAAAAAATGCTATATTAATCCAACTTATATTTTTAGAATTTTTTGTATAAAAGATAATGATAATCAATGAATAATGGTAATGCCTACAATTCTCCATTATTTTCTTATAAATTTGACTTAAAGAAAAGCTAGCTATTTCTAGGAATAAGATATATAAACAAAATCTCTACAGGTACCTGCAAATAAAATAAAACCTTTAATAACATCTCTTGGACTGGAATGCAATCAAAATCTAAATTTGTATATCACCATGAAATAATGACTTCCTGGGCTAGGGAAGCAAATAATAGGTCATATTTTTAATCTTTTAGCATGGGGAGAGAGCTTTGTAAAACCAAACAGATTGTCTGGCAAAGGTTTCTGAACTTGGTTTGTTTTTTTTTTTTTTTTGTAATCACAGAGAACTGCCAGCTATCAATAGAAAATCTCAACCAAAGGATTCATAGAGCTTAGTCTACTAGATTAAACAGAGATGTAGTTAACAAGCCTCTTTCAGTCTAAGAGAGGTATAATAATATGTTAGAGGTGTTAGTAAAATTTCTAAAACTTACTGTTGGCTTTCTAAAGTTGTGGTTAATATTTTAGCTTCTAGCAATAATTTTATCATGGTCCTATTTACTTACCTTTATGAAAAATAAAATTTATCATTATGTGATACATAATATAAAGTTCTTTGTTAATTAAAAAAATCTAACTAAACTATACCTTTTTCTTGAGAATTTTACTTCCTGTAAATTGCAATAATTATAAAAGCATATCATGAGATAGTAATTTTAATAATGAAACAAAAAGATTGTAAATGTTGTACTACTAAATGTATTACTTACATTCTCAAATAACTAAGCAATCAAGAATTATAAGATAAAGTACATGTATTTATTAACTATATAACATCAAACATTTTTTCACAAAAGAATCTGTTTTTAAAAATGTGGTTTTCACATAGACATCTCATAACTCATTACTGGACACTTCATGCACTCTAGAGAGAAGAAATCCAGCTCAACCCACCAGAACACCGACACAAGCTTCCCTAACCAAGAGACCTTGACAAGCCACCTGTACAAACCCATACATAGCAAGGAAACTCCACAATAAAGAGAACTCCACAAACTGCCAGAATACAGAAAGGACACCCCAATCTTAGCAATATAAACAAGATGAAGAGACAGAGGAATACACAGCAGGTAAAGGAACAGGATAAATGCCCACCAAATCAAACAAAAGAGGAAGAGATAGGGAATCTACCTGATAAAGAATTCCGAATAATGATAGTGAAATTGATCTGAAATCTTGAAATCAAAATGGAATCACAGATAAATAGCCTGGAGACAAGGATTGAGAAGATACAAGAAAGGTTTAACAAGGACCTAGAAGAAATAAAAGAGTCAATATATAATTAATAATGCAATAAATGAGATAAAAACACTCTGGAGGCAACAAATAGTAGATAACAGAGGCAGAAGATAGGATTAGTGAATTAGAAGATAGAATGGTAGAAATAAATGAATCAGAAAGGAAAAAAGAAAAATGAATTAAAAGAAATGAGGACAATCTCAGAGACCTCCAGGACAATATTAATCGCCCCAACATTCGAATCATAGGAGTCCCAGAAGAAGAAGACAAAAAGAAAAACCATGAGAAAATACTTGAGGAGATGATAGTTGAAAACTTCCCTAAAATGGGGAAGGAAATAATCACCCAAGTCCAAGAAACCCAGAGAGTACCAAACATGATAAACCCAAGGCGAAACACCCCAAGACATATATTAATCAAATTAACAAAGATCAAACACAAAGAACAGATATTAAAAGCAGCAAAGGAAAAACAACAAATAACACACAAGGGAATTCCCATAAGGATAACAGCTGATCTTTCAATAGAAACTCTTCAAGCCAGGAGGGAATGGCAGGACATACTTAAAGTGATGAAAGAAAATACCCTACAGCCCAGATTATTGTACCCAGCAAGGATCTCATTCAAATATGAGGAGAAATCAAAAGCTTTACAGACAAGCAAAAGCTGAGAGAATTCAGCACCACCAAACCAGCTCTCCAACAAATACTAAAGGATATTCTCTAGACAGGAAACACAAAAACAGGTGTATAAATTCAAACCCAAAACAATAAAGTAAATGGCAATGGGATCATACTTATCAATAATTACCTTAAACATAAATGGGTTGAATGCCCCAACCAAAAGACAAAGACTGGCTGAATGGATCCAAAAACAAGACCCCTACATATGTTGTCTACAAGAGACCCACCTCAAAACAGGGGACACATACAGACTGAAAGTGAAGGGGTGGAAAAAGGTTTTCCATGCAAATAGAGACCAAAAGAAAGCAGGAGTAGCAATACTCATATCAGATAAAATAGACTTTAAAACAAAGGCTGTGGAAAGAGACAAAGACGGTCACTACATAATGGTCAAAGGATCAACCCAAGAAGAAGATATAACAATTATAAGTATATATGCACCCAACATAGGAGCACCGCAATATGTAAGACAAATGCTAACAAGTATGAAAGGAGAAATTAACAATAACACAATAATAGTGGGAGACTTTTTAATACCCCACTCACACCTATGGATAGATGAACTACACAGAAAATTAACAAGGAAACACAAACTTTAAATGATACAATAGGCCAGTTAGACCTAATTGATATCTATAGGACATTTCATCCCAAAACAATGAATTTCACCTATTTCTCAAGTGCACACGGAAGCTTCTCCAGGGTTGATCACATCCCTGGGCCATAAATCTAGCCTTGGGAAATTCAAAAAATTGAAATCATTCCGAGCATCTTTTCTGACCACAATGCAGTAAGATTAGATCTCAATTACAGGAGAAAAACTATTAAAATTCCAACATATGGAGGCTGAACAACACGCTGCTGAATAACCAACAAATCACAGAAGAAATCAAAAAAGAAATCAAAATTTGCATAGAAACGAATGAAAATGAAAACACAACAACCCAAAACCTTTGGGACACTGTAAAAGAAGTCCTAAGGGAGTTAGGGAAAGTTCATAGCAATACAGGCGTACCTCAAGAAATAAGAAAAAAGTCAAATAACCTAACCCTACACCTAAAGCAACTAGAAAAGGAAGAAATGAAGAACCCCAGGGTTAGTAGAAGGAAAGAAATCTTAAAAATTAGGGCAGAAATAAATGCAATAGAAACAAAAGAGATCATAGCAAAAATCAACAAAGGCAAAAGCTGGTTCTTTGAAAGGATAAATAAAATTGACAAACCATTAGCCAGACTCATCAAGAAACAAAGGGAGAAAAATCAAATCAATAAAATTAGAAATGAAAATGGAGAGATCACATCAGACAACATAGAAATACAAAGGATCATAAGAGACTACTATCAGCAATTATATGCCAATAAAATGGACAACGTGGAAGAAATGGACAAATTCTTAGAAAAGTACAACTTTCCAAAACTGGACCAGGAAGAAATAGAAAATCTTAACAGACCCATCACAAGCACGGAAATTGAAACTGTAATCACAAATCTTCCAGCAAACAAAAGCCCAGGTCCAGAAGCTTCACAGCTGAATTCTACCAACAATTTAGAGAAGAGCTAACACCTATCCTACTCAAACTCTTCCAGAAAATTGCAGAGGAAGGTAAACTTCCAAACTCATTCTATGAGGCCACCATCACCCTAGTACCAAAACCTGACAAAGATGCCACAAAAAAAGAAAACAACAGGCCAATATCACTGATGAACATAGATGCAAACATCCTTAACAAAAGTCTAGCAATCAGAATGCAACAACACATTAAAAAGATCATACACCATGACCAAGTGGGCTTTATCCCAGGGATGCAAGGATTCTTCAATATCCGCAAATCAATCAATGTAATACACCACATTAACAAATTGAAAAATAAAAACCATATGATTATCTCAATAGATGCAGAGAAAGCCTTTGACAAAATTCAACATCCATTTATGATAAAAACTCTCCGGAAAGCAGGAATAGAAGGAACATACCTCAACATAATAAAAGCTATATATGATAAACCCACAGCAAATATTATCCTCAATGGTAAAAAATTGAAAGCATTTCCTCTAAAGTCAGGAACAAGACAAGGGTGCCCACTTTCACCATTACTATTCAACATAGTTTTGGAAGTTTTGGCCACAGCAATCAGAGCAGAAAAAGAAATAAAAGGAATCCAAATTGGAAAAGAAGAAGTAAAACTCTCACTGTTTGCTGATGACATGATCCTCTACATAGAAAACCCTAAAGACTCCACCAGAAAATTAATAGAACTAATTAATGAATATAGTAATGTTGCAGGTTATAAAATCAACACACAGAAATCCCTTGCATTCCTATACACTAATAATGAGAAAATAGAAAGAAAAATTAAGGAAACAATTCCATTCACCATTGCAATGAAAAGAATAAAATACTTAGGAATAGATCTACCTAAAGAAACTAAAGACCTATATACAGAAAACTATAAAACACTGGTGAAAGAAATCAAAGAGGACACTAATAGATGGAGAAATATACCATGTTCATGGATTGGAAGAATCAATATAGTGAAAATGAGTATAATACCCAAAGCAATTTATAGATTCATTGCAATCCCTATCAAGCTACCAATGGTATTCTTCACAGAGCTAGAACAAATAATTTTACAATTTGTATGGAAATACAAAAAACCTCGAATAGCCAAAGCAATCTTGAGAAAGAAGAATGGACCTGGAAGAATCAACCTGCCTGACTTCAGGCTCTACTATAAAGCCACAGTTTAAGACAGTACAGTACTGGCACAAAGACAGAAATGTAGATCAATGGAACAAAATAGAAAGCCCAGAGATAAATCCACGCACCTATGGACACCTTATCTTTGACAAAGGAGGCAAGAATATACAATGGATTAAAGACAATCTCTTTAACAAGAGGTGCTGGGAAAACTGGTCAACCACTTGTAAAAGAATGAAACTAGAACACTTTCTAACACCATACACAAAAATAAACTCAAAATGGATTAAAGATCTAAACGTAAGGCCAGAAACTATAAAACTCTCAGAGGAGAACACAGGCAAAACACTCTCCAACATACATCACAGCAGGATCCTCTATAACCCACCTCCCAGAATATTGGAAATAAAAGCAAAAATAAACAAATAGGACCTAATTAAACTTAAAAGCTTCTGCACAACAAAGGAAACTATAAGCAAGGTGAAAAGGCAGCCTTCAGAAAGGGAGAAAATAATAGCAAATGAAGCAACTGACAAAGAACTAATCTCAAAAATATACAAGCAACTCCTACAGCTCAATTCCAGAAAAATAAATGACCCAATCAAAAAATGGGCCAAAGAACTAAATAGACATTTCTCCAAAGAAGACATACAGATGGCTAACAAACACATGAAAAGATGCTCAACATCACTCATTATCAGAGAAATGCAAATCAAAACCACTATAAGGTACCATTTCACACGCAGTCAGAATGGCTGCGATCCAAAAGTCTACAAGCAATAAATGCTGGAGAGGGTGTGGAGAAAAGGGAACCCTCTTACACTGTTGGTGGGAATGCAAACTAGTACAGCCACTATGGAGAACAGTGTGGAGATTCCTTAAAAAACTGGAAATAGAACTGCCTTATGATCCAGCAATCCCACTGCTGGGCATACACACTGAGGAAACTAGAATTGAAAGAGACACGTGTACCCCAATGTTCATCACAACACTGTTTATAATAGCCAGGACATGGAAGCAACCTAGATGTCCATCAGCAGATGAATGGATAAGCAAGCAGTGGTACATATACACAATGGAGTATTACTCAGCCATTAAAAAGAATGCATTTGAATCAGTTCTAATGAGGTGGATGAAACTGGAGCCTATTATACACAGTGAAGTAAGCCAGAAAGAAAAACACCAATACAGTATACTAACGCATATATATGGAATTTAGAAAGATGGTAACAATAACCCTGTATACGAGACAGCAAAAGAGACACACATGTATAGAACAGTCTTTTGGACTCTGTGGGAGAGAGACAGGGTGGGATGATTTGGGAGAATGGCATTGAAACATGTATAATATATATGAAACGAGTCGCAGGTCCAGGTTTGATGTACGATACTGGCTGCTTGGGGCTGGTGCACTGAGATGACCTGGGGGGATGGTATGGGGAGGGAGGAGGGAGGAGGGTTCGGGATGGGGAACACATGTATACCTGTGGCGGATTCATTTTGATGCATGGTAAAACCAATACAGTATTGTAAAGTTAAAAAATTAAATAAAAAGAAAAAAAAAAGAATAAGAAAAAAAATGTGGTTTTCAGTTTACTTTAGTATATTAAGTGCCTTACACTAAGCAAGAATCATTTGAAAAAAATTAAAGATATGGAAAGTGTAAATGCCTAGAGAAGACTAATTTTAAATTAAGGAGACAGGCCCAGTAAGATTAAATAATATTTATAAAGTCACATTTAGAAGAGAAGGTAGATCTAGAGTCTATGGTCTCCTGACTACCACTGTGTGTTTCCACTCTATTATTATGGACTATCATTTTCAATTAAATGTTAACTATGTTAAAACTTTGTGGGCTTCCCAGGTGGCGCTAGTGGTAAAGAACCCATCTGCCAATGCAGGAGACCTAAGAGATGCTGGTTCAATCCCTGGGTTGAGAAGGTACCCTGGAAGAGGGCTTGGCAACCCACTCTAGTATTCTTGCCTGGAGAAGTCCATGGACAGAGGAGCCTGGTGGACTATGGTCCATAGAGTTGCAAAGATTGTGGTGAGTTAGCATGCACAGATGCATGCATGCTAAAACTTTACATAATTGTAAAGTTAGAGAAATTAGAAACAAACTATTGAATATCTTATAAACTGTGTTTATCATTGTTAGTAATCTCATAAATCTTCAGTAAGAAGAACATTTATATTCACAAGTTTATCAGATATCCTGAACTTTAATGAACCACATCATGGGACAGAAAAGCATAAATAAAGTAGACACATAAAGCAAAACTTTAAACTGTTAAGTCTAAAAAGCAAGCTTCATATTATGTAAGCCTCATATTTTAAAATTTTCCAGGCATTATGAACTATTATTCAAGATACCTAAATTTGTTGAGATGAGTGGTATTGTTCATCAGTCTTAAAATTCAATACTCTATGTGTAATCTATTTATATCTACTCATTCTATTAAATAATTAGCTCTGGAACCCTAAAGAAAATTACCCTAAAGATAAATATGCACTGAGGCAGAAAGACTGCTTTTTACTCTTTTAAAATCACATGTAACTTATACCTTTCTTATATGAGTTAGGACTGAGCACATTCAAAAGTTACTGAATAAGGAACCATTCACATCATTCAACAAAGAACCTCTTTCACTCATCTAGCTGGTTGTCTCTTCTCAAGGCCAGCCCCTACCAACCTTAGTCATAAACTATTGTAAGTACAGTTCTTTGAGGTATTGATAGAAGGTGATTATGTTCTCAAATTCAAAGCAGTTCAGTTCATTGAAAAGGCTGACTCAGAGCAATGTATGTTTCAGCACTAGACTCTTCACTAGCAATGAAAACTGTGCTGCTGCCTCTTGTAGATCAAGGTCAGCGATTTACAGGTAAATAGCTCCCTCCACTGGCCCAACCATCATTCTATGCTATGAAGTCTAAAATCCAAGTCCCCTACTACCAAGTTTGCAAACGGAACACAGAATGCTAGAGCAGCTTGAAAATTTAGAAACACTGAATTTATAGGTGGGTCAGCCAGTAACTAAGAGGTGGCAACCCTTTGAGTACTAAGATCTAAATGGAAACTTAACGAGTTGAAGGAATACATATCAATGCCTATAAATATTAAAAGACCTATGACGGTGAGACTGGAAAACACATTCTAAAAAGCAGTTTGCAGTTTTGAGAGGATATAATGATAACAAAAGGAATGCCAATGATCTCTAAACTACCATATAGTAGATATAGTGGGTCTAGTTGGGCTTTTGTTTTGCTGATTGGGTATTAAAGTTTAAGGATTACTCAGTTTGCTTGGGTCAGAGTTGTTGTTAAAACCTGCCTTCTCCTAAAGAATATATATGCTTTCAATTTGAGAGGATACTCATCATTAGCCTATCATATAGTGATAGGTGTATATATATACATGGTGTATATATTTGGTGAATATATATATATATGGTGTATATATTTCTTTTTCATGATATTGTGCAGCCCAACTTTATCTTACAAGTGATGAGGTTAGAAAACATGAACTAGTTTACTAAAAATGTCCTTATCTAAGCTCTAGCCAGATCACCTGACACTTATTTTGGTATTCTATATAGGAGAAGAGTGTTTCTTGCAATGTGTAGTCCCTGGACCAACAGCAACATCATCATACCTGAGACTTGCTAAGAATGCAAATAACAGGCCCATTTCCCAGATCTATCAACTCAGAAACTTGGGGCAGATGAAAGAAATCTGGGTTTAAGCAAGTCTTCCAAATGATTATGATATGCATTAGAGTTTGAAGCTTTACTTGACATATATAATTACTTTAAATTATTTAATAACATTAATGAATATAATTTAAGTTTAAATTAAATTTTAAATTCATGTACTAAATTTTCGTGCATAAAATCAACTTATGAGTTATGTTCAAAGTGATCCTCTTCAGTCAAAACTGGATAAATTGTTCCCATCAATACTGACTGAATCACTTCCAATGTTCCATTCTATTTTGTCCCCAAATACTGTTCATTCTTCTAGTTCACTCAAAGGACAATTCCTGTGTGTGTTTTTTTCTTCTATAACTCAACTAAGTTGCAGATCAAACTGGTCTTTTCCTATTACTATTTGGTAGAAAGGTATTACTATTATATTCTATACAATTGTATTCTATACAATTACTATTACTATTCTATACAATTGGGCTTCCCGGTGGCTCAGAGGGTAAAGCATCTGCCTGTGATGCAGGACACCGGATTCAATCCCTGGGTTGGGAAGATCCCCTGGAGAAGGAAATGGCAACCCACTCCAATACTCTTGCTTGGAAAATTCCATGGGCTGAGGAGCCTGGTAGGCTACAGTCCATGGGGATCTCAAAGAGTTGGACACTGCTAAGCAACTTCACTACTATTCTGTACAATTACTATTTGGTAGAAAATTGCATACTTCTACCAAAGCAATTTTAACACTTCACCTATTCATTTATAATAACTGATTTCCATTATAAGATTCTAAATGTTTGACAGGCCAAAAAGTGTTGATATGCCACAAAATTTGGAGAACTCAGCAGTGGCCACAAGACTGGAAAAGGTCAGTTTTCATTCTGATCACCAAAAAAGGCAATGCCAAGGAATGTTCAAACTATCACACAATTGCACTCATTTCATATGATAGCAAGGTAAGGCTCAAAATCCAAGCTAGGCTTCAACATAATGTAAATTGAGAACTTCCAGATATACAAGCTAGATGTAAAAAAGTCAGAGGAACCAGAGATCAAATTGCCAATATCCCTTGGATCATAGACAAAGCAAGGGAATTCCAAAAAATATCTAATTCATTGAGTACACTAAAGCCTTTGATTGTGTGGATCACCAATTCTTAAAGAGATGGGAATTTCAGACCACCTTACCTGTCTCCTGAGAAATCTGTATATAGGGCAAGAAGCAACAGTTAGAACCAGACATAGAAGAATGGACTGGTTCCAAATTGGGAAAGGAGTACATCAAAGCTGTATATTGTCATCCTGCTTATTTAATTTATATGCAAAGTACATCATGCAAATTGTCGGTTGGATGAATCACAAGCTGGAATCAATAAACAATATTGTTGGAGAAATATCAACAGTCTCAAGTATGCAAATGATACTACCCTAATGCAAGAAAGTGAAGAGGAACTAAAGACCCTCTTGATGGGGTGAAAGAATATAGTGAAAAAGCTAGCTTAAAATTTAACATTCAAAAAACTAAGATCATGGCATACGACTCCCATCACTTCATTGCAAATATATGGGGAAACAATGGAAACAGTGGCAGATTTTATTTTCTAGGGCTCCAAAATCATAGCAGATGATGACTGCAGCCATGAAATTAAAAGGTACTTGCTTCTCAGAAAGAAAGCTATGACAAACCCAGACAGCATATTAAAAAGCAGAGAGATATCACTTTGATGACAAGTTCAGTTCAGTTCAGTTCAGTCGTTCAGTCATGTCCAACTCTTTGTGATCCCATGGACTGCAGCATGCCAGGCTGTCCATCATCAACACCTGGAGCTTGCTCAAACTCATGTCCATTGAGTCAGTGATACCATACAACTATCTCATCCACTGTAGTCCCCTTCTCTGCCTACAAGGGTCTGTCTAATCAAAGCTGTGGTTATTTTCTCCAGTAGTCATGTATGTTTGTGAGAGTTGGACCATAAAGGTTGAGAGCCAAAGAATTGATGTTTCTGAACTGTGGTGCTAGAGAAGACTTTTGAGAGTCCTTTGAACTGCAAGGAGCTCAAACAAGTCAATCCTAAAGGAAATCAATCCTGAATATTCTTTGGAAGGACTGATGCTGAAGCTCCAGTACTTTGGCCACCTGATGCAAAGAGCTGACTCACTGCAAAAGACCCTGATGCTGGGAAAGATTAAAAGCAAGAGAAGTGTACAACAAAGGATGAGACAGTCAGATGGCATCACAGACTCAATGGACATGAGTTTGAGCAAACTCTAGGAGATAGTCAAGGACAGAAAAGCTTGGAATGCTGCAGTTTATAGGGTCACAAAGAGTTGAACACATTTTAGTGACTGAACAACAATACCACTCCTCCTCCTCCCAAGCAGACTAGCCAGTACAGACTAAGCATTTAGTACATGTTATTACATGAATGACTGGATTAATGAAACTTATCTGGTCTCCATACTTTTTAAGATTCATATTACAACCATCTTACTGGATAACTCTAGTCACTAAAGAAAGCTGAGAGCCGAAGAATTGATGCTGTTGAACTGTGGTGTTGGAGAAGACTCTTGAGAGTCCCTTGGACTGCAAGGAGATCCAACCAGTCCATCCTAAAGGAGATCAGTCCTGGGTGTTCATTGGAAGGACTGATGTTGAAGCTGAAACTCCAATACTTTGGTGACCTGATGTAAAGAGATGACTCATTGGAAAAGACCCTGATGCCGGGAAAGATTGAGAGCAGAAGGAGAAGTGGATGACAAAGGATGAGATGGTAGGATGATATCACTGACTCAATGGACATGGGTTTGGGTGGACTCTGGGAGCTGGTGATGGACAGGGACGCCTGACGTGCTGTGGTTCATGGGGTCGCAAAGAGTCGGACATGACTGAGTGATTGAACTGAAGTCACTAATAATTCTCTGCTCAATTAAAGAGGTTAAAAATTACTGATGTCTCCATCCCTCCCATACCCTACCAAAAGACTTTGTTCTAATTGTTACTGAATGTGGTCAAGGCATCAGGATTTTTTAAAAAATTCCTCAGGTGATTTTTAATGTGAAGTCAAAGCTAAGAACTATGACCTAGAATGATCTCTAAGTCAATATTAAGATTTATTTTAAAATAACAGTAATCAGACTTTGTTTTAAAATAACAAAATGACAATATCAGGAATTTGTTTTAAAACAACAGGAATAACAGGAGGAGAAGGGGATGACAGAGGATTAGATGGTTGGATGGCATCACTGACTCAATGGATATGAGTTTGAGTAAACTCCAGGTGTTGGTGATGGACAGGGAGGCCTGGCGTGCTGTGATTCATGGGGTCGCAAAGAGTCAGATACAGCTGAGCTACTGAACTGAACTGAACTAAACAGGAATAAGGCTGTACTACCACCTCTACAGGAAACTGGTAAAAAATATCTCTGGTTTAGGTCTACTGAACTGGCTGACTGCGATTACCATTTCCATATAGAAAGAAGAGAAATATGCTTACAAAAGTCAGTGTTTATAAAGCAGAGACAAGGGCAAACATTTCTATTAATCAGAATACACACTAATTTCCCCTAATATCTTACTTAGATCCTTCCCCAGTTCCACAAATGACATAATGAAGTACCATTTTTATAGATGAAAATCTCACAAGCCTCTGTCTCAGTTAACAATAGTATTTTGGGATTCCATACAAGATTTATTTGCTTGGCTGGACAGTTTCTCAGAACCACATTCTGGTTCTTTAATGAAAATGCTATTCCTGGCATATCAATCCTTAGTGCCAACTATTTGAATAGATTTCTAATGGACTTATAATATAATGTTAATACATTCTCACTTAGCACCCTTTTTGAAAAATGTCCAACACTTTGATCATCTGGTCCAGAAATTACAAACCAGTGCTCTCAGATATATAGAATGCACTATATTCAAAAAGGAGAAAAGACACTAACAACAAAAACAACAAAAACACAGAAAGTCAGTTTCCTTTGAGAGATTTCATCTAAAACATGAACTTATTTATGTATTTTTTAAATAAACTGGAATGTTTAGCAACACTGGACATCAACTTTTCATGCTATATGAAAATGAAAGCCACAAGTTCTATCTCCAACATTTACTGTTTATACTCTTACTCTTGAGTCTACTACAGTCCCTATGAGGATTGTTCATGCATTTATTAAATGTCTGGCTCTTGATATCTTATATTTAGCTGGACCTCAGTTTTCATTGATGAGGGTATTAATGCTAAGTGGAAATATGGTGATAGGGTGAAAATTCAAAGTTAAATTCCGTTGAGGAAAGTAAAGAGATTTCTCCCTATGAAGTCAACCTAATAATCTCATCTTTTTTAAACCCAGTTCTACAAATATGATGAGGGTCCCATGAAAGGACCAATCTTACAGTAATTGTACATAGCCAAAACATTATAAAAAAGGATGAGGGACAACATGTCTGGGAAAAAAAATGAAAACAAAAAAAATCTGGAGAAATGGAATTTTAATTTAGAAAAAATTTTCCAGAGTGTAGAGATGGCTTAAAAATTCCAAAAGTCAAAATATGTCTTATAATTCAGAAATGACTAAATAAGTCAATTAATACACACATATGTACATCAGTCAGTTCAGTCACTCAGTAGTGTCTGACTCTTTTCGACCCCATGAATAGCAGCATGCCAAGCCTCCCTGTCCATCACCAACTCCTGGAGTTCACTCAAACTCATGTCCATCGAGTCAGTGATGCCATCTAGCCATCTCATTCTCTGTTGTCCCCTTCTCCTCCTGCCCCCAATCCCTCCCAGCATCAGAGTATTTTCCAATGAGTCAACTCTTCACATCAGGTGGCCAAAAGATTGGAGTTTCAGCTTTAGCATCAGTCCTTCTAATGAACACCCAGGACTGATCTCCATTAGAATGGACTGGTTGGATCTCCTTGCAGTCCAAGGGAATCTCAAGAATCTTCTCCAACACCACAGTTCAAAAGCACCAATTCTTCAGTGCTCAGCCTTCTTCACAGTCCAACTCTCACACCCATACATGACCACAGGAAAAACCATAGTCTTGACTAGATGGACCTTTGTTGGAAAAGTAATGTCTCTGCTTTTGAATATGCTATCTAGGTTGGTCATAACTTTCCTTCCAAGGAGTAAGAGTCTTTTAATTTCATGGCTGCAATCACCATCTGCCATGATTTTGGAGCCCAAAAACATAAAGTCTGACACTGTTTCCCCATCGATTTCCCATGAAATGATGGGACCAGATGCCATGATCTTCATTTTCTGAATGTTGAGCTTTAAGCCAACTTTTTCACTCTCCTCTTTCACTTTTATCAAGAGGCTCTTTAGTTCCTTTTCACTTTCTGCCATAAGGGTGGTGTCATCTGCGTATCTGAGGTTATTGATATTTCTCCCAGCAATCTTGATTCCAGCCTGTGCTTCTTCCAGCCCAGCATTTCTCATGATGTACTCTGCATATAAGTTACATAAGCAGGGTGACAATATACAGCCTTGACATACTCCTTTTCCTATTTGGAACCAGTCTGTTGTTCCATGTCCCATTCTAACTGTTGCTTCCTGACCTGCATACAGATTTCTCAAGAGACAGGTCAGGTGGTCTGGTATTCCCATCTCTTGAAGAATTTCCCACAGTTTATTGTGATCCACACAGTCAAAGGCTTTGGCATAGTCGATAAAGCAGAAATAGATGTTTTTTCTGGAACTCTCTTGCTTTTTCCATGATCCAGTGAATGTTGGCAACCTGACCTCTGGTTCCTCTGCCTTTTCTAAAACCAGCTTGAATATCTGGAATTTCACAGTTCACATATTGCTGAAGCCTGTCTTGGAGAATTTTGAGCATCACTTTATTAGCATGTGAGATGAGTGCAATTGTGTGGTAGTTTGAGCATTCTTTGGCATTGCCTTTCTTTGGGATTAGAATGAAAACTGACCTTTTCCAGTCCTGTGGCCACTGCTGAGTTTTCCAAATTTGCTGGCACATTGAATGCAGCACTTTCACAGCATCATCTTTCAGGATTTGAAATAGCTCAACTGGAATTCCATCACCTCCACTAGCTTTGTTCATAGTGATGCTTTCTAACGCACACTTGACTTCACATTCCAGGATGTCTGGCTCTAGGTCAGTGATCACACCATCGTGATTATCTGGGTCGTGAGGCTCTTTTTTGTACAGTTCTTCTGTGTATTCTTGCCACCTCTTCTTAATATCTTCTGCTTCTGTTAGGTCCATACCATTTCTGTCCTTTATCGAGCCCATCTTTGCATGAAATATTCCCTTGGTATCTCTAATTTTCTTGAAGAGATCTCTAGTCTTTCCCATTCTGTTGTTTTCCTCTATTTCTTTGCATTGATCCCTGAGGAAGGCTTTCTTATGTCTTTTGGCTATTCTTTGGAACTCTGCATTCAGGTGCTTATATCTTTCCTTTTCTCCTTTGCTTTCACTTCTCTTCTTTTCACAGCTATTTGTAAGGCCTCCCCAGACAGCCATTTTGCTTTTTTACATTTCTTTTCCATGGATATGGTCTTGATCCCTGTCTCCTGTACAATGTCATGAACCTCCATCCATAGTTCATCAGTCACTCAGTCTATCAGATCTAGTCCCTTAAATCTATTTCTCACTTCCACTGTATTGTCATAAGGGATTTAAGTCATACCTGAATGGTCTAGTGTTTTCCCTACATTCTTCAATTTACGTCTGAATTTAGCAATAAGGAGTTCATGATCTGAGCCATAGTCAGCTCCAGGTCTTGTTTTTGCTCACTGTATAGAGCTTCTCCATCTTTGGCTGCAAAGAATATAATCAATCTGATGTGCATACATTGTAGCAATTATTTCCTCATATTGCAATCTTTTCTTTGATCTTGCTTAAATTTCAAATGACTGACACTTCCAGTGGCTTTCTTTTGTGTATTATGTCTTTACAAATGCTCTGATCTGAACGACTACAACTTTTGAAATATATTCCTTGTTATAATCCAAAATATGTCAGATATAGGAATCTAGCCATTCTAATTTTCTTTTGAGCTAACTCTTACTTCACTAACTATATTTTCTTTGACCTTCTTTGATAACTTCTTCTGGCATTTACTATCTACCTTGTCTCCCATTTAAAACTGAGATGTTCTCTTTGGGTAATTAACATTCTATGTCTAGGAATAGCTAAGGTAAGAAAGAAAATAAGCTCTCTCTCTCTTTCCCTCTCATTCTACCAAGGGAAGAGTATTTATGAGAAACATTTACAGACATAAATTTCAGTCTTTTTCTCTTTTCATTGCTTCCCTCAACACTGACAAAGGGTCAAAGATTCAAACCGAATAATTTCTAGAACTTTAGGATTTAGCTTTGTACTATATCAGCTTTATCTCATTATCAATTTTTTGACGCTGTTGTTTTGGGCTGGTATCAGAGTGAAAGTCACTTCTTTGTCTATTCTAGGTAGAACTAGAGAATATATACTTCATGGAAGAATAACTGGCAACCAATATCAAGGTGTTCTCAGAGAGTATGGTGACAGAGCTGTCATAGCTTTTCTAGTCAGTAAAAGGAGAGGAAGGGCTCAGGATTTCCAGGGAATCACAAATACATTGATCCACTGTTGTTGTGCTAAGTTGCCTCAGTCATGTCTGTCTCTTTGAGACCCTATGGACTATAGCAAGCCAGGCTCCTCAGTCCATGGGTTTTTCAAGCAAGAATACTGGAGTGGGTTGCCTTGTTCTTCTTCAGGGGATCAACCCAGAGATAAAACCCGAGTCTCTTATTCCTCCTGCATTGGCAGGCAAGTTCTTTACAAATAGTGCCAGCTTGGAAGCCATTTATATGCACTATCCAGCTATCAACGCACATGAATACATACTCACTCCATCCATATATTAACTTATTTAGTCCAGATACTCAAAACGTAAGCATTATTGATATTGTGGGCCAAATAATTCTTTTTCTTGAGGGACTCTTCTGTGCACTGTAAGATGTTCAACAACATATCAAGCCTTTACCCACTTTATGCCAGTAGCACCTCCAAAGTCATATGTTGGTAATCAAGAATGCTTCCAGACACTGTCAAATGTCGCTTGGGGGGCAAAATCACCCCTATTGAGAACCACTAATTTAGTCTGTTTTAAATGAATATGGTTACAGATTTCAAAGAAACAGATTCTGGAAATGAACTTTAATGAAAGTTTTTGAAAGAGTATTAATATCTAGTAATATTTTTTAAGATTTATTTATGGATGTGCTGTGTCCTCATTATTGTGGGTGAGGGCCACTCTCTAGTTGCATTGTGGAGGCTTCTTACTGCAATGGTTTCTCTTGTTATGGAGCACAGGCACTAGGCATGTAGAATTCAATAGTCATGGTTCCTGGGCTCTACAGGGAAAGCTCAGTAGCTGTGGTGCACACACTTTGTTGTTACACAGCATGTGGGATATTCCTAGACCAGATATCCAACCTGTGTCCCCTGCATTGGAAGGCGGATTCTTTATCACTGAGCCACCAGGGAAATCCAATATCCAGACATACTGTTTGAGCTAAATTGTAAATCACTATCGACATCATAAGTAAATAGTTACAGAGCACCAATATTCAAATTCTATTTTTTTGGGTCCTATTAAAATTAGATACAGGATCAGACTTAAATAATGGCTTAAACATGCATGACAAGTTTTTAGGGAGTTGGAAAGTTAATGTTAAACCAAAAAATGTTTATCTGCTGATTGAAATTTGCACTGCTTTTAAGTTGCTTAATTTCTAAAAGTAAAGACATTTGGCTTAGCAAGTTTTTTATATTTCAAAATATAAATGTCAAGGTAATGATAAATGTTTTGATTCATTCTCAGTTTTACCTGTATTTGTATATTCTGATTTGTGTTTTTACTACTACTGTAGCTAAGATACACATAGTAATAACATATCATTTTGACAGAGTGAGAAGATAATTAAAGATTAAAATTTACTCCTATATGTTTCTGCTTTATTGATTATGCCAAAGCCTTTGAGTGTGTGGATCACAATAAACTATGGAAAATTCTGAAAGAGATGAGAATACCAGACCACCTGACCTGCCTCTTGAGAAACCTGTATGCAGGTCAGAAAGCAACAGTTAGAATGGGACATAGAACAACAGACTGGTTCCAAATAGGAAAAGGAATATGTCAAGGCTGTATATTGTCACCCTGCTTATGTAACTTATATGCAGAGTACATCATGAGAAATGCTGGGCTGGAAGAAGCACAGGCTGGAATCAAGATTGCTGGGAGAAATATCAATTACCTCAGATAGGCAGATGACACCAATGGCAGAAAGTGAAGAAGAACTAAAGAGCCTCTTGATGAAAGTGAAAGAGGAGAGTGAAAAAGTTGGCTTAGAGTTCAACATTCAGAAAACTATCATGGCATCCAGTCGCATCAGATCAGATCAGATCAGATCAGTCGCTCAGTCGTGTCCGACTCTTTGCGACCCCATGAATCGCAGCACACCAGGCCTCCCTGTCCATCACCAAATCCCAGAGTTCACGCAGACTCACGTCCATCGAGTCAGTGATGCCATCCAGCCATCTCATCCTCTGTCGTCCCCTTTCCTCCTGCCCCCAATCCCTCCCAGCATCAGAGTCTTTTCCAATGAGTCAACTCTTCCCATAAGGTGGCCAAAGTACTGGAGTTTCAGCTTTAGCATCATTCCTTCCAAAGAAATCCCAGGGCTGATCTCCTTCAGAATGGACTGGTTGGATCTCCTTGCAGTCCAAGGGACTCTCAAGAGTCTTCTCCAACACCACAGTTCAAAATCATCAATTCTTTGGTGCTCAGCCTTCTTCACAGTCCAACTCTCACATCCATACATGACCACAGGAAAAATCATAGCCTTGACTAGACGAACCTTTTTTGGCAAAGTAATGTCTCTGCTTTTGAATATGCTATCTAGGTTGGTCATAACTTTCCTTCCAAGGAGTAAGCGTCTTTTAATTTCATAGCTGCAGTCACCATCTGTAGTGATTTTGGAGCCCAGAAAAATAAAGTCTGACACTGTTTCCACTGTTTCCCCATCTATTTCCCATGAAGTGGTGGGACCGGATGCCATGATCTTCGTTTTCTGAATGTTGAGCTTTAAGCCAACTTTTTCACTCTCCACTTTCACTTTCATCAAGAGGCTTTTGAGTTCCTCTTCACTTTCTGCCATAAGGATGGTGTCATCTGCATATCTGAGGTTATTGATATTTCTCCCAGCAATCTTGATTCCAGTTTGTGTTTCTTCCAGTCCAGTCACACCACTTCATGGCAAATAGAAAGGGAAACAGTGGCTGACTTTATTTTTCTGGGCTCCAAAATCATTGCAGATGGTATTGCAGCCATGAAATTAAAAGCCGCTTACTCCATGGAAGGAAAGTTTTGACCAACCTAGACAACATACTAAAAAGCAGAAACATCGTTTTGCCAACCAAGGTCCATCTAGTCAAGGCTATGGTTTTCCAGTGGTCATGTATAGATGTGAGAGTTGGACTATAAAGAAGACTGAGCACTGAAGAATTGATGCTTTTGAACTGTGGTGTTAGAGAATACTCTTGAGAGTCCCTTGGACTGCAAGGAGATCCAACCAATCCATCCTAAAGGAGATCAGTCCTGGGTTTTCATTGGAAGGACTGATGTTGAAGCTGAAACTCCAATACTTTGGCTACCTGATTTGAAGAGCTGACTCATTTGAAAAGACCCTGCTGCTGGGAAAGATTGAAGGCAGGAGGAGAAGGGGATAACAGAGGATGAGATGGTTGGATGGCATCACTGACTCAATGGACATGTGTTTGGGTGAACTCCAGGAGTTGGTGATGGACAGGGAGACCTGGCGTGCTATGGTTCATGGGCGCAAAGAGTTGGACACGACTGAGGGATTGAACTGAACTGTCCTTTAAAGGAAAGAAGATTGTAATGATAATGTTGAACTTTAGCTAAGACCTGTGCTCCCAGAAAACAGAAAAGGTAGACACTGCCCAACCATTTGTGTTCAGAGAAATAGCAGACCATATTGCCTATGCACATTCTAAGATGAAATCCATCTGCATCCTTTTACAATCACTCCTCTGCTTTATTAAACCACTAGTTGTTTTCTTGTTTGAGATGTTCACCAGTGATGAACATCCTCCCTACTGTAAAAGCCAGAATAAAATCACATCTTTAATTGATTGGTACATTCTTGTCTTTCACGGTGCCTTTTCACTTTTTTCTTTGTTTGTATAGCTTTTTGTTAATTCATTTTATTTTTATGTACTTGTATTTAGGTGGAGTGAATGGAAGAGTCCAGCAATCTCTAAAGATAATGAGACAATCTCACAAACTATGTTTGAGCAATCATTTGTCATTTAACAAGATTCCTAGATTATTCATACGCACATTCAAATTTGAATTGCAGTATCTAAAACTTTTCCTAGGCATTCCTTCTAGCAATATATAAATCGTTGCATTTTCTATCTTTCCTAGCTTTTACTTATATCTTTTGATATTAGAATTCAAAGTGGATAAAATTTTACTTGAACCACAATGGATATCATCATTTCTATACCATATCCAGTTCTTTCATATTAGCCTTTATGTATGTTTTTCAGCCTAAAATGATTTCCTCTCTTATCAGATTTTCTACTCATCATTATACATATCTTTTTCCACTAGATCATGAACATACTGGAATCTGAGACTATGTTTTCTTTATCTTATCACTAGCACTTAGGAAAACAATTGGAACATAGTGCATGCTCAGTGTATGTTTAGTCACCTAAAATGAATTTAAAAGGCATAAAAAAAAGAGAGGTATTGTTTTATAAATAATTATGAAGGTCTCAGTTCCATAGCAGATACTGTCTGGTGATTGGATAGGAGTCCAAGACAAGCAAGATATAGAAGGTTTTGACCCACAATTAGCAATTTCACATCATGATATATACTTTGAAATAATAATAATCATGAAGTTGATAAAATTGATATTTTAGAAAGTGTCTGGTTTACATACAAGAAAGCCCCTTTATAGACAGGTTATTTGAGCTAAGACTGACAAGGGCCAGATACACATATATGGAGAGCCAAGTGACAGTGTATCATAAGCAGAGGGAAGAAGGGCTAAGACTCAGAAGAAAGTTTAGTATTTTCAGCTTACAAAAAGGAGCCAAGTATGGTTGAATCATGAAAGGTTGATGAGGATAAAAGAGAAGACTGAAAAAAAGCTGGCTTGAAATTCAACATTAAAAAATCTAAGATTATGACATCCAGAGTCATTGCTTCATGGAGAATAGATGACGGAAAAGTGGAAGCAGTAACAGATTTTCTTTTCTTGGCCTCCAGAATCACTGTAGATGGTGACTGCAACCACAAAATTAAAATACGCTTGTTCCTTGGAAGAAAAGCTATGACCAACCTAGACAGCATTAAAATGCAGAGACATTAGTTTGCTGACAAAGTTCCATATACACAAAGCTATGGTTTTTCCAGTAGTCATGTACAGATGTGAGAGTTGGACTATAAAGAAGGCTGAGTACCAAATAATTGATATTTTTGAACAATGGTGCTAGAGAAGGCTCTTGAGAATCCCTTGGACAGTAAGGAGATCAAACCAGTCAATCCTAAAGACAATCAATCTTCATTGGAAGAACTGATACTTAAACTGAAGTTCCAATATTTGGCCAACTGATGCAAAGAGCAACTCATTGGAAAAGACCCTGAAGTAGGGCCCCAGGCTCTTCACTGTTAACTAGCTTTCTGTTGATATTAATGCTGGTGTTCTGCAGACACATTTGCAGCAACAAGGTTTTAGATGATGGCCAAACCAAGGTAAAAAGGTATAATATGCTATGAAAAGGAACAAAAGATTAAGGGGTTTTGAAAACAAAATTGAATACTACCAGGAGCCAGCGTGAGGACCCCCGCCCATGGCAAAGGTCATGAGGAAGGAGGCTCAACATACGCAAAGGCGGGATCGAGCCTCAGGAGTCCCCCTGGAAATTCTCGAGCATCTACCCACAAAACCAGAGCCTGCCTACTTTACTACTTTGTGCTCTCACCTACACTTCTGACTTTATGGGGGGCTGTCCCCCACCACCTCTTTCAGAGAAGGAGTTAACTTAGAGCTCCAGTTAATAATAATTCCTGGGCATGACAGGAGTGTTCCAAACTTACAAACTCCTCTGAAGGTTCTCTAGCCTGCCTGACAGGCCTGTCCGGCCACATATGATTGCTCACAGCCTCCCAACCGTGAGAGGCATGAGATGCTTTAAAGCTTCTAAAAACAGGTTCTTTAGAGAAGTTAGAAAATTATTAGTATAAGTATAGTGGGCTGATTAAAAATTGTATTGGTGAAGGGTTTTTCATTTGTTGAGCCAATGTTTACTGCTAAGTCTCCACATCCCCTGCCCTTATACACATTAAGGAATATATAGAAGAAATAAGTATTAACCTTTGATATTAATCACATTAGACCTTAGGCTAAGCAAATTCTTTCCTTAATTAAAACCCCCTACACCCGCACCCTATAGGAATGTAACTTTATCTGGTGCCTTCGGAAGGTGGCGTCTGTTTTAAGAATAATCACCCCTGGAAAAATAAGTGTTCTGGTTGACTGACCGCTGTCACAAGGAGAGGGTCATAAGTTGTTAGCAGGCCCCCTGGCCAGAAGATGATGTAACACCCCTAAGACCTCTGTATACATTTGTATGAAGCACCTGACCTTAATAAAAGTCAGGATTGCTGACCCCACGTGACTTTTGTATAACATCTCAGTGTATAAAAACAGACCCTGGAAAAATAAAAAATGGGATCAGTTCCTAGAAAGACTGGTCTCCCCATGTTGTTCTCTCACCTTCTGGCTGAATTATCTGGAACGTGGAGGCTCGTTAAGCCTACTAATTATGCCTGGGCTTCTAAGATCTGACTGGGGAGGCCTTAGTGTCTCCTCTCCTTTGGGAGAATGGGAAGACGCCTGAGGCCTATGTAGGTGATGTAAATTCCTTGCCTTGGAATTTTATTAGCTTTCCACGTAAACCAAGTTATTCAGCCTCTTTTCTCCGCTGAATTGTCCTACTGAGCTATCCTTATTCTATTACTCTTTACATCTCTAATTAATATTTAATTAAAGCTATCATATCCTCATGGCCAAAGCCGTCTCTCCTTCAAATTTTCCTGGATCCACCAGGGCTGGACCCCGGCAAATGGCGTACTGATATAACAAAGTAATCAGGCACCAGGGCTTGAACAAATTTGGTTCTGATTTATGTAAGCTACTGTTAGAGATGGAGAAGGAAATGGCAACCCACTCCAGTACTCTTGTCTGGAAAATTCCCTGGATGGAGAAGCCTGGTAGGCTACAGTCCATGGGGTCGCAAAGAACACTGGATACGACTCAGTGACTTCACTTTCTTTCTTTCTGTAGTTCCTTTTGAAGAAGGAAATGGCAACCCACTCCAATGTTCTTGCCTGGAGAATCCCATGGATGGAGGGGCCTGGTAGACTACAGTCTATTGGGTTTCAAAGAGTTGGACACAACTAAGCAACTAACACACACACACACACACACACACACACACACACTGTTAAGAGAGTGATCAATTTTTTCTTCTGTCCCTGTTCTGATATCTTTAAAAGAGACATGGAGTCTCAAAACCACTGTAAGACTTACAGGTTTTTCAGTTCCTATAGTCAGTCTTGTTTTGTGAAATCACCTCATAAAACATTAGTGTAGCTATTTCCTTGACCCCTCGGGTGGGCCAAAGAGATAGATATTCTATTTTCTAGCACTCTGTGGTGGGGCTCAGTGATTCTTAAAACCACTTCCTCCTTAAAAGAAACATTTATCTACTAATTTGTTGTTGCTAGAACACTGACAAAACTGGGAAAATACACTGGCATGAATAAAGATAAACACTCGCTTTTACTAAGATGTATTTTTTAAAAATTCGTTTTACATCACATATTTTTATACAGAATGAGGAAAGTAATGAAGTGGACCTTAGAAGCAATAAAGACTGACATTCTGACTTTATAGGTTAATTTATTGATTTGGACAAATATAAGGCATCACAATAAACTGTGGAAAATTCTTCAAGAGATGGGAATACCAGACCACCTGACCTGCC
Organism: Bos indicus x Bos taurus; assembly: GCF_003369695.1. NCBI lineage: Eukaryota > Metazoa > Chordata > Mammalia > Artiodactyla > Bovidae > Bos > Bos indicus x Bos taurus. Next base: position 101,540,863 of record NC_040076.1, read on the forward strand.
TCTTGAGAAATTTGTATGCAGGTCAGGAAGCAACAGTTAAAACTGGACATGGAACAACAGACTGGTTCAAAATAGGAAAAGAAGTGCATCAAGGCTGTATATTGTCACCCTGCTTATTTAACTTACATGCAGAGTACATCATGAGAAACACTGGACTGGAAGAAGCACAAGCTGGAATCAAGATTGCCAGGAGAAATATCAATAACTTCGGATATGCATATGACACCACCCTTATGGCAGAAAGTGAAGAGGAACTAAAAAGCCTCTTGATGAAAGTGAAAGAGGAGAATGAAAAAGTTGGCTTAAAGCTCAACATTCAGAACGAAGATCATGGCATCTGGTCCCATCACTTCATGGGAAATAGATGGGCAAAGAGTGGAAACAGTGTCAGACTTTATTTTTCTGGGCTCCAAAATCACTGCAGATGGTGACTGCAGCCATGAAATTAAAAGACACTTACTCCTTGGAAGGAAAGTTATGACCAACCTAGATAGCATATTCAAAAGCAGAGACATTACTTTGCCAACAAAGGTCCGTCTAATCAAAGCTATGGTTTTTCCAGTAGTCATGTATGGATGTGAGGGTTGGACTGTGAAGAAGGCTGAGCGCTGAAGAATTGATTCTTTTTTTTTTTTTTTGGCTTAACCAATGGACATTTGTTCTCTCAAATAACAAGAAGTCCAGAAGCAGAATTAGTTTAGCTTCTCAGTAAAGTCAGGGCTTTCTATTAGCTTTCCTATTGTTTTTATTTTTTGGCAGTGTCTTTCAGTATACAGAGTCTTAGCTCCTCAACCAGGGATCAAACCCATGCCTGTTGCAATGGAAATGCAAAGTCTTAACCACTGGACTGCCAGGGATGTCCCCTTATTATTTTTTTTTTTCTGATTTTTTTTAAATTTTATTTTATTTTTAAACTTTACAAAGTTGTATTAGTTTTGCCAAATTTTGAACTGTGGTGTTGGAGAAGACTCTTGAGAGTCCCTTGGACTGCAAGGAGATCCAACCAGTCCATTCTAACGGAGATCAGCCCTGGGATTTCTTTGGAAGGAATGATGCTAACGCTGAAACTCCAGTACTTTGGCCACCTCATGTAAAGAGTTGACTCACTGGAAAAGACTCTGATGCTGGGAGGGATTGGGGGCGGGAGGAGAAGGGGACGACAGAGGATGAGATGGCTGGATGGCATCGTTGACTAGATGGACGTGAGTCTGAGTGAACTCCAGGAGTTGGTGTTGGACAGGGAGGCCTGGTGTGCTGTGATTCATGGGGTCGCAAAGAGTCGGACATGACTGAGCGACTGAACTGAACTGAACTGAACTGAAGGCACCACAATATTAAAAAAAAAAATGGACAATCAAGTTAAGGAATTAGTCACATTAATTTTAACATTTACTTTCTACTAATTGAAGATAATGATTAAATGAATGGCTTCTAATTTCTCTCATGGTGTCTTGAGTTTTGTAGTATATATTTCAAAGACTATTCTAAAACAGATGCTATTTTTATGATTAATATACTTTCAAGCTACAGACATTATCACAATGTTTTATATTATACATTCCTAGGTTTCTCTCTGTAAAACTGTCAAAATAGCACACTGGAGATTAACAGATTTTCTATATTTTCTAACACATTTGGGAATATAATGCAGTTATAGGTAAGAAATCCTTATTTTCAATATTACACAAGCAAAGAGATCACAATTCAGAACAAATTGCAGTGAATGCCAAGATTTAGGATTTTGCAATTCTAACAAAAGCACATCATGATTTTTTTAAAAAAAAGGTTAATACACAGTATTATATCTTGAAATTCATACATCCATCTTCATCTAACTTTATAAAAACGAACATCAAATATCAAAGTCATACCTTCTGTTTGGCAAAATTACAATTCATTGTTTCTGGAAGTTTTAATTTATTAATACTACTCATCCATTTTCCTTTCTGAAATATTTTCAAACTTAAAATTTCTTTGTTCATTTTTTTACAAAGTATCCAGTGTTTCACTTCTCATTCACCACAGTGAATGATACCAGAGTGAGTTAAGCACACTAAATTTCAACTCAGAACTTTCTTTAAATTCAATATACAGGTCAAACAGAAAGACCTCCTGGTCATCTGAAAACTTTTCAGAGACAGTCAAATGTTTAAAAATATATATATAGAGAGACTAATTTTACTACAATAATGTGGACCATCCCTTGATATCAATGCCTGTTCAGTTCAGTTCAGTTCAGTCACTCAGTCATGTCCGACTCCTTGCGGCCCCATGAATTGCAGCATGCCAGGCCTCCCTGTCCGTCACCAACTCCCGGAGTTCACTCAGACTCACGTCCATCAAGTCAGTGATGCCATCCAGCCATCTCATCCTCTGTCGTACCCTTCTCCTCTTGCCCCCAATCCCTCCCAGCATCAGTCTTTTCCAATGAGTCAACTCTGCATGAGGTGGCCAAAGTACTGGAGTTTCAGCTTTAGCATCATTCCTTCCAAAGAAATCCCAGGGCTGATCTCCATTAGAATGGACTGGTTGGATCTCCTTGCAGTCCAAGGGACGCTCAAGAGTCTTCTCCAACACCACAGTTCAAAAGCATCAATTCTTCGGTGCTCAGCTTTCTTCACAGTCCAACTCTCACATCCATACATGACTACTGGAAAAACCATAGCCTTGACTAGACGGACCTTTGTTGGCAAAGTAATGTCTCTGCTTTTGAATATGCTATCTAGGTTGGTCATAACTTTCCTTCCAAGGAATAAGAGCCTTTTAATTTCATGGCTGCAGTCACCATCTGCAGTGATTTTGGAGCCCAGAAAAATAAAGTCTGACACTGTTTCCACTCTTTCCCCATCTATTTCCCATGAAGTGATGGGACCAGATGCCATGATCTTTGTTTTCAGAATGTTGAGCTTTAAGCCAACTTTTTCACTCTCCTCTTTCACTTTCATCAAGAGGCTTTTTAGTTCCTCTTCACTGTCTGCCATAAGGGTGGTGTTATCTGCATATCTGAGGTTATTGATATTTCTCCCGGCAATCTTGATTCCAGCTTGTGCTTCTTCCAGTCCAGCGTTTCTTATGATGTACTCTACATATAAGTTAAATAAGCAGGGTGACAATGTACAGCCTTGACGTACTCCTTTTCCTATTTGGAACCAATCTGTTGTTCCATGTCCAGTTCTTACTGTGCTTCCTGAGTTGCATACAAATTTCTCAAGAGGCAGGTCAGGTGGTCTGGTACTCCCATCTCTTTCAGAATTTCCCACAGTTTATTGTGATCCACACAGTCAAAGGCTTTGGCATGGTCAGTAAACCAGAAATATATTTTTTTCTGGAACTCTCTTGCTTTTTCCATGATCCAGCAGATGTTGGCAATTTGATCTCTGGTTCCTCTGCCTTTTCTGAAACCAGCTTGAACATCAGGAAGTTCATGGTTCACATATTGCTGAAGCCTGGCTTGGAGATTTTTGAGCATCACTTTATTAGCATGTGAGATGAGTGCAATTGTGCGGTAGTTTGAACTTTCTTTGGCATTGCCTTTCTTTGGGATTGGAATGAAAACTGACCTTTTCCTGTCCTGTGGCCACTGCTGAGTTTTCCAAATTTGCTGGCATATTGAGTGCCTCACTTTCACAGCATCATCTTTCAGGATTTGAAATAGCTCAACTGGAATTCCATCACCTCCACTAGCTTTGTTCGTAGTGATGCTTTCTAAGGCTCACTTGACTTCACATTCCAGGATGTCTGGCTCTAGGTCAGTGATCTCACCATCGTGATTATCTGGGTCGTGAAGATCTTTTTTGTACAGTTCTTCTGTGTATTCTTGCCACCTCTTCTTAATATCTTCTGCTTCTATTAAATCCATACCATTTCTGTCCTTTATCAAGCCCATCTTTGCATGAAATATTCCCTTTGTATCTCTAATTTTCTTAAAGGAAATTAGAGGCAAAGACTAATAGAGTTTTGCCAAGAAAATGCACTGGTCATAACAAACACCATCTTCCAACAACACAAAAGAAGACTGTACACATGGACATCACCAGATGGTCAACATGGAAATCAGATTGATTATATTCTTTGCAGCCAAAGATGTAGAAACTCTATACAGTCAACAAAAACAGGACTGGGAGCTGACTATGGCTCAGATCATGAACTCCTATTGCCAAATTCAGACTTAAATTGAAGAAAGTAGGGAAAACCATTTGTCCATTCAGGTATGACCTAAATCAAATCCTTTATGATTATACAGTGGAAGTGAGAAATAGATTTAAGGGCCTAGATCTGACAAATAGAGTGCCTGATGAATTATGGACTGAGGTTTGTGACATTGTACAGGAGACAGGGATCAAGACCATCCCCATGGAAAAGAAATGCCAAAAAGTAAAATGGCTGTCTGGAGAGGCCTTACAAATAGCTGTGAAAAGAAGAGAAGCGAAAGCAAAGGAGAAAAGCAAAGATATATGCATCTGAATGCAGAGTTCCAAAGAATAGCAAGGAGAGATAAGAAAGTCTTCCTCAGTGATCAATGCAAAGAAATAGAGGAAAACAACAGAATGGGAAAGACTAGAGATCTCTTCAGTGCCTGTTACTGACACACATTCATCTAATTCACCTCAGGCCTTTCAACCAAGTGCTTCTAGTCTCTTTTCTTATAATTTATTGATGGGTTCAGATAATAAAGGTAGGTTAATCTTATGGCTGACAGTTAAAATGGATTTAAAATGATCTTCATACAGCCTTTTAGGAATAGATCTAAAGCTGTGATTTGAATATAGGAGAAAATAACAAAATGGGAAGCCTCAAAAAAGAAAGAAAATGGCCCAAGAAACAGGAGGAATTGAGTATATAATAGGCACTGTTATGTCATGTTAAACTTGGGAAATGCTGTTTGAAATTATAATTTGTATTTTCTTTAAGAGTATACAATGTCAAAGAAGTAAATATCAATTTTGATTCTATTAGAATATATTTACAATTTACGTATTTTCTAGTTTTCCCAATGTTGACATGATTGGCTCAAAGAATTCTTGAGACTTCCCAGATATACAATAGGGATTTAAAAGGTCATCCTTAGGATTTCTGTTACTTATGAAAATCAAAGCATAAAACATCTCTTAATTTTCAAGGCCTATCGTATTGAAGATTATATAACTTTTACATGTAACACAGAGTACTCATGGTCCATATTCATGTTTGAGATTCACTGCCTTGTTAAATTTCTTTAGTGTGGGTATTCCTTTTCCTAACTTTGAATAACAAGCCATGCAGGTTCCTAAAAGTTTTCAATTCACTCTCAAATGATACAAATGATACAAAGTAGCTTGGAATCACAAAATGTTTAATAATTGAAAGTCTATATTTAATAATTAAATTAAACTTTAATTTAATTTTGAACTTTTGAATGTTCCTTTTGGTCAAAACAGAGTAAGAGAAACCTAATTCACCTTCCCACCTGAACCAAACAACTGGGTTTCATATACAATGTTTTTTAAGACAATGGAAATAAGACAATGAAGGACAGTAATATTTGAGAGAAAAGACCAAATGAGGTAAGAGAAAAAAAATAAGCTTCAATTCAGATTAACTGCTTACATAAAAATTGACTCAGATTGGATCATGATTTAAATGTGAAAATTAAAACTGCAAAATTTCTGGAAAAAAATAGATAAAAATCTTTGTGCCCTTGGGTGAGACAAAGATTTCTTAGATACAATACCAAAACCAAGATCAAAGAAATATCAAGTTGATGATTTGAACTTTATCACAATTTAAAAACTTCTGTTCTTAAAAGACACTGGTAAAAGAGTGAGAAGACAAGCAGAGACAGACAGAGGGAAAATACCTGTAAATCATACATCTGATAAAGGACTTGGGTATAGAATATATAAAGTACTCAAAAATCAATAAGAAAACAAGCAACTTAAATTAGTGAAGATTTGAACATACATTAACTTTGCCATTGAAGATACACAAATGGTAAATATAGTTATGAAAAAGATTATGACAAAGAAGATTTGTGAATAGAGGCTAGGCTCATGAAAAGGTGGTCAACATGTGTCACCATGGAAACTATACACATATTTGAGCAGATAACATTTAAAAGACAGACCATAACAAGTGTGATGAATGAGGTGGAACAACTGGAATTCTCACACACTACTAGTAGGAATGTAAATTGGTAAAACTACATTGGAAAATGGCAATAAAAAGTTTAGCAGTTTCCTAAAAATGTTTCCTAAACATAAACATTCCTTATGGCCCAGCCATTTCACTTAGATATCTTCCCAAGAAACATGCCAGTGCAATGACTTGGACATGGATATTCAGGATATTTTTATTTATAATAGACCCCAAATGCAAACAATCTAAATATCCATCAATAGGCTCATGGATGAACAAAGTGTAGTATAGCTATATAATGGAATACTGCTGCTACTGCTGCTAAGTCACTTCAGTCGTGTCCAACTGTGTGCGACCCCATAGACAGCAGCCCACCAGGCTCCCTCGTCCCTGGGATTCTCCAGGCAAGAACACTGGAGTGGGCTGCCATTTCCTTCTCCAGTGCATGAAAGTGGAAAGTGAAAGTGAAGTCTCTCAGTCGTGTCTGACCCTCAGCGACCCCATGGACTGCAGCCTTCCAGGCTCCTCCGTCCATGGGATTTTCCAGGCAAGAGTACGGGAGTGGGAATGGAATAGTACTTAGCAGCAAATGGAATGAATTGTTGATACACGCAATAATATGGTTAAGTCTCAAAATACTCAAACTGTTAAGTCTCAAAATACTCAAACTGGGTGTAGAATACTAAGAGTTCATAACGTATTATTCCATTTACATAAAATTCTAGAAAATGCAAACTAAAGTGACCAAAAGCAGAACAGTGTTCACCTGAAACAGAGAAGGAAAAGAGTAGAAAAAGGGAGGGATACAAATAAGACATGAGAAAACTTTGGGGAGTAATGAATACACTCAATATCATGAGTGTACTGATGGTTCATGGGTATGTGCATATGGTAAATTAATAAATTGCATCCTTTTTACATATACAGTTGACTGGATGTCAATTATATCCCAATAAGATTGTTGAAACAAAAAGTGATCATTTTATGTTTCTGGTTTCATTCATAATATTCTAAATAGTCCACTTCTTTCAACCATATTTGACCCTTTTATTTTTGTTTAAGGAAATATACTTCAATCTTGCAACTAATAGTTAGGGCTGATAGCCTTTGAGGAAGGGAATATAGGAGGCTTCTTTTTCCTCACTCAATAGCTAATGTTTTTGACACTTGGGATAGGACTGAGAATAATAAGAGGTGTAAAATGTTCTGATTTGATTGCCAATATCATGTAATGGATTAGCAGCCTCTGGGTCTGGCAGAAATTTAAAGCTTTTTCTCTAAAGGACACTTCTGTAGCTTCTCTAGAGTTGAAATGTCCAATATGGTGGAATCTGCCTATTTGAAGCCACTAAGCACTTGAACTATGGTTTGAAATGTGATTACTATAGGAGTAAATTGCACACCAATTTCAATAGAAGGAAAACAAATGCAAAGTACCTCATTGATACTTTTCATTTTGACTATAATCTTGAAATAAAAATATATTAAATACCTTATATTTCCAATTAGAAAAATAGAAAATTTAAATTAGTAAATGTCTTTAAAATAATTTCACTTATTTCTTTTCCATTTTTAAAAATGTGGCTACTAGAAAGTTTAAAATTACATATGTGGTTCACATTATAATGGACAGCACTGCTCCAGTTAATCCCTTCTTATGCATCCTCATATAATTGTCTTGGCATTGGCAGTGCTCTTTCTTTAGCTGCTTACTTCAAAGACACCCTTGGCTTATGCCCCACTGATACACCCCATTATACTTCCTCCCAGAGTCTCTTCACATCGGAAGGCATAAACTCTAGGCTGACATTCCCTCTGTGGTTTCCTGAACTAGAACTTGGGATTTTTTGATGGAAACTATGATGCACAGTCCAGATTACCCTTCAAGAAGGAAAGATTTAATCCCCAACTTAGTGGGAGGGTTCCTCTATCAGCCCTCTTTGAGGATGTCTTACCTGTGGTAACACTTCCTTCCATGGAAAACCAGTGTCCAAAGACTGGTTAACAAGGGGATATAAAGGACCGGCCCTCTAGTACTATTTCAGGTAAACTCTGAAGAGACATTCAGCCTCACAGCTCAACTGCTTCCTCAGCCCAAAATTTCCACAGATGTTGATCCCAATAGTACTCAATAGTAAAAGCATTTTTCACAAGCTACCCAATCTCTGTTCCAGAATTTGCTTCCTGGGAAGGCAACATTCAACACTGGCACATTAACTCAAGAAAAACAAGTATAGATTCTTTTCACAAAAAATGGGTTCACTCCATTGACATTAGTCCCTTTAAACTAGTTTGTCTTGTCTCAAGCACCAGCCCATTAAACCTCTCAGTTACCAAGGAAACACATCAAGCTCTTAGAGAAATCTCACTGAAATCCTTCTCATTTAGACTTGAGGCTAAGCACAGACATTCTTCTTCCAACTTAATGGGAAGGTGGAATTTATAGCACAACTCTCTCTAAATGAATTCTCTTCAAAAATTCTCTCCTTATATTATACTCTTCTGTCAGTTATACTCCTGTGAATCAGTCACAGGTTCTTGGCTATGGCAATACAGCATGGTTCTTTTTCTTTATGCCTCAATATAAATTGAGGCAAGAAAGCATACAGGAAGATAATTAAACATTCAGTTGCTTGTATACAGTCTGATAGTTTCATGTTTCCTCTTTTATAAAAATACCAGAATAATACAAACACAGTAAAAATATCACAAGACCAAGTGCTCATCAAAGAAAGTTTGTGCGGATTCAAATTACAGTTTTAAATGACTTTTCAATATCACAAACATATAGTTATTATTTAAAATACTTCAAATTTTCTTTTTTGAATGTAGGTATTCTTAAATTTATAAAATGAATATGCAGAAACAAATCTGTATAAGGTTAGAAGAAAAGACAAAGAGACAACCTAAGTCATATCCTCAGTTCAGTTTATTCACTCAGTGGTGTCTGACTCTTTATGACCTCCATGGACTGAAGCATGCCAGGTTTTCCTGTCCATCACCAACTCCCGGATCTTGCTCAAACTCGTGTCCATCGAGTCAATGATGCCATCCTACCATATCATCCTCTGTCATCCCCTTCTCCTCCTGCCTTCAATCCTTCCCAGCATCAGGGTCTTTTCACATAGGTCAGTTCTTTGCATCAGGTGGCCAAAGTATTGGAGTTTCAGCTTCAGCATCATTCCTTCCAATGAATATTCAGGACTGATTTCCTTTAGGATGGACTAGTTGGATCTCCTTGCAGGCCAGGAGACTGTCAAGAGTCTTCTCCAACACCCCAGTTCAAAATCATCAAATCTTTGGTGCTCAGCTTTCTTTATATTCCTACTCTCACATCCCTACATGACTACTGGAAAAACCATAGCTTTGACTGGACAGAACTTTGTTGGTAAAGTAATGTTTCTGCTTTTTAATATGCTGTCTAGTTTGGGCTTCCATGAAAACTCAGTTGGTAAAGAATCCGCCTGTGATGCAGGAGACCCTGGTTTGATTCCTGGGTTGGAAAGATCCCCTGGAGAAGGGATAGATTACCCACTCCAGTCTTCTTGGGCTTCCCTTGTGATTCAGCTGGTAACAAATCGCTGGCGATGTGGGAGACCTGGGTTCAGTCCCTGGGTTGGAAAGATTCCATGGAGAAGGGAATGGCTACCCAGTCCAGTATTCTGGCCTGGAAAATTCCATAGACTAAGTCCATGGGGTCACAAAGAGACACAACTGAGTGACTTTCAGTCACTCACTCACTAGTTTGGTCATAGCTTTTCTTCCAAGGAGCAAGCATCTTTTAATTTCATGGCAACAGTCACCATCTGCAGTGATTTTGGAGCCCCCCCAAAATAACATATCTCACTGTTTCAATTGTATCCCAGCTATTTGCCATGAAGTGATGGGACTGGATGACATGATCTTAGTTTTCTGAATATTGACTTTTAAGCCAACTTTTTCACGCTCCCCTTTCACTTTCATCAAGAGGCTATTTAGTTCTTCACTTTCTGCCATAAGGGTGGTGTCATCTGCATATCTGTGGTTATTGATATTTCTCCTGGCAATCTTGATTAAAGCTTGTGCTTCTTCCAGCCTGGCATTTTGCATGATGTACTCTGCATGTAAGTTAAATAAGCAGGGTGACATACACAGCCTTGACATACTCCTTTCCTGATTTAGAACCCATCTGTTGTTCCATGTCCAGTTTTAACTGTTGCTTCCTGACCTGCATATAGGTTTCTCAATAGGCAGGTCAGGTAGTCTGGTATTCCCATCTCTTTCAGAATTTTCCACAGTTTATTGTCACCCACACAGTCAAAGGCTTTGGCATAGTCAATAAAGCAGAAACAGATGTTTTTCTGGAAATCTTTTGCTTTTTTGATGATCCAGAGGATGTTAGCAATATGATCCCTGGTTCCTCTGCCTTTTCTAAAACCAGCTTGAACATCTGGAAGTTCAGGGTTCAGTTACTGTTGAAGCCTGTAGTATGTTAATGTGACACAATTTAACCCCTAGATTTTTTTGAAATCCAACTAAAAGGAAAAGCTGTAATCAGTTATAATCAAATTCTAAAGTATTACACTAGTTTTCAATGTAGTATAAAAGGTAGAAATTCTACCATCTACTTTAATACTGTGTTTTATTTGCAAATTAATTTTTATACTATTTTTATTAGTTTTTTATCCACAAGATCCTGCAAAGTATACAAGACAAGTGTTACTTCCTTTAGAGGCCTCAGAAGGTTAACTAACTTGCTTAAGGTTGCAGAATCTGTAAGTGGAAGATGACTTTAGAATTCAGGTCTTTTCATTTACATATCACTAATCATTTCATTCCTTATTTGTGACTAAACTTGTTTTTCTTATAAAGGATTATCTCTTCTCTCAATTCCAGCTACATAATTTTATCAAAGAATTTAGCACTTGATTCTAACAGTAATTGTTTTCTAATTATTATTGTTTAGGTTTTTTTTTTTTTGTAAACAGATATGTTATTTTCCTGTTTTCTTCATTGTGAGAAAGCTTAGCAAATTTAATAAACTCTCTGGAATATTTTGTACATATTTTATGTCTATACAGTTGTGTACCTACAATAATGGGTTTTAAAAAGCTACTTTGCATTTCCTATTATTCAGTATCAACTCTGTGTATGTGTTAGTCACTTAGTCATGTCCGACTCTTTGTGACCCCATGGACTGTAGCCCGCCAGGTTCCTCTGTCCATGGGATTCTCCAGGCAAGAATACTGGAGTGGACTGCCACATCCTTCTCCAAGGAGTATCAACTCTATAAAATTATTAAATCAAGATGAAGAATGGAATATGCTTACTACAATATTATTGCATCTACCTTAAAATATGTTTTAAATATTTTTCAAAATTGGATTTTATATGGAGTAACATTTTGAAAATTAGTATCATTAAGCCTTGTCTTTCAATTTTAATACCACTACAAACTTTTATGACATATATCTCTGTTTTTCCTCAATATACAAAACATAGTTTTTTTTTAGGTGTGAATTTTTAAATTTCTGTTCTTAATTAAAAGATCACATTAATTTAAATTTCATTATGTTCTATCTAAATAAATTACAGTTTGAAATAACAGGTCCCTTGGATAAGTGTTCCAAGGTGAGAAGCAGAAGATAAGCCCTACTGCTAGAAAGAAGATTTATAACAAAGCTACTTAAGGATAGTCTTTGATATATTCTTTGGTATTAATTTTAAAAGCTATACTTCCTTATATGGTAAGCCAAGAAAGAATGTTAAAGTTACAACCCAAGTTGAATTTATATATAACATTATTTGTAAGACAAACCATAAAAACACTGCTGACTTTCCAGTGCAAAGATGACATTTTCTGACCCACTACCAGGAATGTATGCACTTTACATTCTTTTAAGACTAATGATGATGGATTTGCAGTAACTGATGTATATTCTTTCATGGGTCTGGGACAATGTCTATGAAAGAAGAGGAAGCTGACAGAATTAAATATCCACTATTGGCCTCAAGATTATGTTTCAAATAAGTGAATCATCAGTCTCAGAAACCATATTAGAATTTTTATATTAGTAATGCTAGTAATACTAATTTTACTATTTGGTGTACAAGTAAATCAAACAAGTTCCTAGTTCCATGATGCAGTCCATTCTTTTATTTAATAAATCTTTACTGGGTTATTATATTAAACTCCATGAGAGAAATAAGTAATATGGACCCTGTTCTCCAGAAACTTAAAATTCCATTATTAAACAACACTTGAAATAATTTCAAACAGTAATTAAACAGTAGTGATGTTTTTGTAACCATGTTTATGATTTCTGATTTCATTGATCTACTTCCACTGACCATAATGGAATAATACCCAAATCCTTAAGAAATACTTACTATACAACAAGTCATAAAGCTATTGATCAATAAACTTTCACCCCATACTCATTCTCATTACATCTTTTGGGGATGAAATGCACTTTCTTACCTCCAGGATTCCTACTTATCTCACAGAATTTATTTACACATGACCTCTATTGAAATCATCCCCAAATCCTCTAAGCAGAATTAATTAAAATTTGAGCTTTGCTTCAGCAACTACAGAGAGGCACCATAATGAAAAAGGAAAAGCACAGGCTTTGGTGTTGGATTGTTCTTATTGATTTAATACTTTCATGATATTCAACCTTAAGACAGTCATTTACCCACATAAGCCTCAGCTTCCTCTTATATAAAATGGAATCATTCACATGTGAAATCTAAAAATATGATACAAATGAGTGCACATGCAAAACAGAAACAGACTTAGATACAAAAACAACTTGAAGTTACCAAAGGGCAGATGAAAGGGAGAAGGGACAAATTAAGACTATGAGAGTAAACAGGTACAAATTACTATGCATAAAACAAACAATAGTATATATTGTACATCACAGGTAATTATAGCCATTATCTCATAAAAACTTATAGTGAATTATAATCTGCAAAAATAATAAATCACTATGCTGTATACCTGATAATATTATAAAACAACTACCCTTCAATTAAAAAATAGAATTGGTAATATCCATCTTAATTACTGAACAAATATACATAATACATAGTGCCTAGTACATGATAAAGTACACAATAACATAAAATATCATTATATAATTATACTATATGTAAAATACCTAGGATACATTAGAGGGACAGTAACACTATTTAATAATAGAAATAATACCAACAGCATTTAGATCTCTATTTCCTTTATTAGCTTTTATTGGGATTTTATTACCCTTTCACTAACAGAATTAGAGACAAAAATTGTATCTTATTTTATTTCCTTGGTTCAGATAAGTCTCTCACTTTTAGTAGGTATTTAATGAATATCTGTGGAATTAATGGGCTAACAAATGAATGGCACAAAAGCTGAAATGATATGTTTTGGTATACCAGGTTGACTTGCCAAAAGGTAATACAGTAAGAATATGCTGAAGAGTAATGGATGGGGAACAGGGATAGAGGAAGAATTAGTAGTATTAGATTATGGAGACTCTGGTGGCATGGGGAGAGAATATAAGTTTCATTATGGGACAATAGTGGTCAGATTGCTTTCCTTGCTCTTAGTATTTTGGTGACTGTATCTGTTTTATTCACCACTGTGTAATAGACTCTTGCAATATTTGTTCTAAATAAAAATTTAGATGTGTTGTACAAGAGGCATTTAGGTACTGTTAGGGTATGGCACCCCACTCCAGTACCCTGGCCTGGAAAATCCCATGGACGGAGGAGCCTGGTAGGCTGCAGTCTATGGGGTTGCTGAGGGTCGGACACAACTGAGAGACTTCATCTTCACTTTTCACTTTCATGCATTGGAGAAGGCAATGGCAACCCACTCCAGTGTTCTTGCCTGGAGAATCCCAGGGACGGGGGAGCCTGGTGGGCTGCCATCTATGGGGTCGCACAGAGTTGGACAGGACTGAAGTGACTCAGCAGCAGCAGCAGCTACAGCAGGGTAATAAGGCAGTATGGGATAGTAGATACCCCTGAGGCTACAAGAAATACATACATCTAATACTTGCCAAAAATGAAGCAACCACTAAAATTAAGTCTCACTAACAACCTCAGAAGTACAAGACTAGGGGCAGCAGGCAGGAGGAGCAACCCAACGTCCAAGGAGCGCTGGCTGCACGGGTGCAGGTGGGCCTAGAGGAGCTATCCCAAGTTGAAGGTCAGGAAGGGCAGCAGTGAGGAGATACCCCTCTTCCAAGGTAAGGAGCAGTGGCTGTACTTTGCTGGAACAGCCGTGAAGAGATACCCCACACCCAAAATAAGAGAAACCCAAGAAAGACGGTAGGTGCTGCAAGAGGGCATCAGAGGGCAGACACATTGACCATAATCACAGAAAACTAGTCAATCTAATCACATTAGGACCACAGCCCTGTCTAACTCAATGAAACTAAGTCATGCCCATGGGGCAACCCAAGACGGGCGGGTCATGGTGGAGAGATCTGACAGAATGTGGTCCACTGGAGAAGGGACTGGCAAACCACTTCAGTATTCTTGCCTTGAGAATCCCATGAACAGTATGAAAAGGCAAAATGATAGGATACTGAAAGAGGAACTCCCCAGGTCAGTAGGGGCCCAATATGCTACTGGAGATCAGTAGAGAAATAACTCGAGAAAAATGAAGGGATGGAGCCAAAGCAAAAAGAATACCCAGCTGTGGATGTGACTGGTGATAGAAGCAAGGTCCGATGCTGCAAAGAGCAATATTGCATAGGAACCTGGAATGTCAGGTCCATGAATCAAGGCAAATTGGAAGTGGTCAAACAAGAGATGGCAAGAGTGAATGTCGACATACTAGGAATCAGCGAACTAAAATGGACTGGAATGGGTGAATTTAACTCAGATGACCATTACATCTGCTACTGTGGGCAGGAATCCCTCAGAAGAAATGGAGTAGCCAGCATGGTCAACAAAAGAGTCCGAAATGCAGTACTTGGATGCAATCTCAAAAACGACAGAATGATCTCTGTTCATTTCCAAGGCAAACCATCCAATATCACAGTAATCCAAGTCTATGCCCCAACCAGTAATGCTGAAGAAGCTGAAGTTGAACGGTTCTCTGAAGACCTACAAGACCTTTTAGATCTAACACCCCCCAAAAAATGTCCTTTTCGTGATAGGGGACTGGAATGCAAAAGTAGGAAGTCAAGAAACACCTGGAGTAACAGGCAAATTTGGCCTTGGAATACGGAATGAAGCAGGGCAAAGACTAATAGAGTTTTGCCAAGAAAATGCACTGGTCATAACAAACACCCTCTTCCAAAAACACAAGAGAAGACTCTACACATGGACATCACCAGATGGTAAACACTGAAATCAGATTGATTTTATTCTTTGCAGCCAAGAATGGAGAAGCTCTATACAGTCAACAAAAACAAGATCAGGAACTGACTGTGACTCAGAGCGTGAACTCCTTATTACCAAATTCAGACTTAAATTGAAGAAAGTAGGGAAAACCACTAGACCAATCAGGTATGACCTAAATCAAATCCCTTATGATTATACAGTGGAAGTGGGAAATAGATTTAAGGGCCTAGATCTGATAGATAGAGTGCCTGATGAACTATGGAATGAGGTTCATGACATTGTACAGGAGACAGGGATCAAGACCATCCCCATGGAAAAGAAATGCAAAAAATCAAAATGGCTGTCTGGGGAGGCCTTACAAATAGCTGTGAAAACAAGAGAAGCAAAAAGCAATGGAGAAAAGGAAAGATATAAGCATCTGAATGCAGAGTTCCAACGAATAGCCAAAAGACACAAGAAAGCCTTCCTCAGTGATCGGTGCAAAGAAATAGAGGAAAACAACAGAATGGGAAAGACTAGAGATCTCTTCAAGAAAATCAGAGATACCAAGGGAACATTTCATGCAAAGATGGGCTCGATAAAGGACAGAAATGGTATGGACCTAACAGAAGCAGAAGATATTAAGAAGAGGTGGCAAGAATACACAGGAGAACTGTACAAAAAAGATCTTCATGACCCTGATAATCACGATGGTGTGATCACTCATCTAGAGCCAGACATCCTGGAGTGTGAAGTCAAGTGTGCCTTAGAAAGCATCACTACGAACAAAGCTAGTGGAAGTGATGGAATTCTAGTTGAGCTATTTCAATTCCTGAAAAATTATGCTGTGAAAGTGCTGCACTCAATATGCCAGCAAATTTGGAAAACTCAGCAGTGGCCACAGGACTGGAAAAGGTCAATTTTCATTCCAATCCCAAAGAATACTCAAACTACTGCACAATTGCAATCATCTAACATGCTAGTAAATTAATTCTCAAAATTCTCCAAGCCAGCCTTCAGCAATATGTGAACCGTGAACTTCCTGATGTTCAAGCTGGTTTTAGAAAAGGCAGAGGAATCAGAGATTAAATTGTCAACATCCGCTGTATCATGGAAAAAGCAAGAGAGTTCCAGAAGAACATTTATTTCTGCCTTTTTGGCTATGCCAAAGCCTTTGACTGTGTGGATCACAATAAACTGTGGGAAATTCTGAAAGAGATGGGAATACGAGACCACCTGACCTGCCTCTTGAGAAATTTGTATGCAGGTCAGGAAGCAACAGATAAAACTGGACATGGAACAATAGACTGGTTCCAAATAGGAAAAGGAGTATGTCAAGGCTGTACATTGTCACCCTGCTTATGTAACTTATATGCAGAGTACATCATGAGAAACGCTGGGCTGGAAGAAGCACAAGCTGTTATCAAGATTGCCGGGAGAAATATCAATAACCTCAGATATGCAGATGAAACCACCCTTATGGCAGAAAGTGAAAAGGAACTAGAAAGCCTCTTGATGAAAATGAAAGAGGAGAGTGAAAAAATGGGCTAAAGCTCAACATTCAGAAAACAAAGATCATGACATCTGGTCCCGTCACTTCATGGGAAATCGATGGGGAAACAGTGGAAACAGTGTCAGACTTTATTTTTGGGGCTCCAAAATCACTGCAGATGGTGACTGCAGCCATGAAATTAAAAGACACTTACTCCTTGGAAGGAAAGTTATGACTAACCTAGATAGCATATTCAAAAGCAGAGACATTACTTTGCCAACAAAGGTCCATCTAGTCAAGGTTATGGTTTTTCCTGTGGTCATGTATGGGTGTGAGAGTTGAACTGTGAAGAAGGCTGAGCACTGAAGAATTGATGCTTTTGAACTGTGGTGTTGGAGAAGATTATTGAGATTCCCTTGGACTGCAAGGAGATCCAACCAGTCCATTCTGAAGGAGATCAGCCCTGGGATTTCTTTGGAAGGAATGATGCTAAAGCTGAAACTCCAGTACTTTGGCCACCTCATGCAAAGAGTGGGAGGGATTGGGGGCTGGAGGAGAAGGGGATGACAGAGGATGAGATGGCTGGATGACATCACTGATTCGATGGACGTGAGTCTGAGTGAACTCCGGGAGTTGGTGATGGACAGGAAGGCCTGGTGTGCTGCGATTCATGGGGTCACAAAGAGTCAGACATGACTGAATGACTGAATTGAACTGAACTGAATAACCTTAGATATGCAGATGACACCACCCTTATGGCAGAAAGTGAAGAGGAACTAAAAATTCTCTTGATGAAGGTGAAAGAGGAAAGGGGAAAAAGTTGGCTTAAAATTCAACATTCAGAAAACGAAGATCATGGAATCTGGTTCCATCACTTCATGGCAAATAGACGGGGAAACAGTGTCAGACTTTATTTTGGGGGCTCGAAAATCACTGCAGATGGTGACTGCACCCATGCAATTAAAAGAGCTTACTTCTTGGAAGAAAAGTTATGACCAAACTGGATAGCATATTGAAAGTCAGAGACATTACTTTGCCAACAAAAGTCCATCTAGTCAAGGCTATGGTTTTTCCTGTGGTCATGTATGGATGTAAGATTTGGACTTTGAAGAAAGCTGAGGGCCAAAGAATTGATGCTTTAGAACTGTGGTGTTGGAGAAGACTCTTGAGAGTCCCTTGGACTGCAAGGTGATCCAGCCCAGTCCATTCTGAAGGAGATCAGCCCTGGGATTTCTTTGGAAGGAATGATGCTAAAGCTGAAACTCCAGCATCTTGGCCACCTCATGCGAAGAGTTGACTCATTGGAAAAGACTCTGATACTGGGAGGGATTGGGGGAAGGAGGAGAAGGGAACGACAGAGGATGAGATGGCTGGATGGTATCACTGACTCAATGGACGTGCGTCTGAGTGAACTTCGGGTTGGCGATGAACAAGGAGGCCTAGCATGCTGCGATTCATGGGGTCGCAAAGAGTCAGACACGACTGAGTGACTGAACTGAACTGAATGCTGTTTTCCCCACTGTTGCCCCTTTCCAACTTTGATTAGATAAGAGAGGACTCCAGTTCCTGGCCACCCACAGGAGCAATCCGACCACTATTTCCCATAATTGTCCCATAACTATCTAAGAGGATCTGGATGTATATGTGTATGTGTGTGTGGGCTTCCCTGGTAGTTCAGCTAGTAAAGAATCCTTCTACAATGCAGGAGACACCAGCTTGACTCTTAAGTCAGGAAGATCCCCTGGAGAAGGGATAGACTACCCACTCCAGTATTCGTGGGCTTCCCTGGTGTCTCAGACGGCAAAGAATCCACCTGCATTGTGGGAGACCTGGGTTCAGTTCCTGGGGTTGGGAAAATCCCATGGAGGAGGGCATGGAAACCCACTCCACTATTCTTGCCTGCAGAATCCTCATGGACAGAGGAGCCTGATGGGCTACAGTCTATGGGGTCACAAAGAGTCAGACATGACTGAGCAACTAAGCATAGCACAGTGTGTGTGTGTGTGTGTGTGTGTGTGTGTGTATTAATGCTCAGTTATGTCTGACTCTGCAACACTATGGAATGTAGCCCACCGGGCTCCTCTGTCCATGGAATTCTCTAGCCAAGAATAGTGGAGTGGATTGCTATTCTCTTCTTCAGGGGACCTTCCTGACACAATGATAGAACTCAGGTCTCCTGCATAGCAGGTGGATTCATTACCATCTGAGCAACCAGGGAAAACCCCCATAGATATTTCATGTATTATTGTTTATATGGACTTTCTGAGTCTATGACTATCTAATATCAGGCAACTTATTTTCTGCCTAATTTTTCTCATCTGTATAGTGGGGATAATAACATTTCTGACCTTGTAGGATTAATGTGAAGATTAAAGGAGGTCCACTGTACACGACACTTAACACTCAAGCATTTAGTACACAGTAAGCATTGAAATACTACCTACAACCAAAATTAGTAAAGATACATTCATGTATAAGAACAAGATCCTGTTTTATTTCTAGCTCTACAACTGGAAAGTTTGTAATTAATCTTATAACTACACTGAATCAGAAATCAGGGTATAGGACTTCTACTCTGCTCCAGTCACTAACTTGTTAATAAGTCTTGATTAGGTCATTTCATTTAGCTTCTCTAGGTCAGGAGTTGCTTATCTGTAAACTAAATACTTCAACGAAATGGTTTCTGCAGTCTATTCTCACACTGTTCATAACCTGATGTACTGTTAAGGGTGATATGTGAAGTCACTCCTGTCAATGCAAGGTGCTGACCTTTTCTGAGATCAGTGGTCTATAGAGAGGTGGGATAGAAATGAGGGTGCAAGAATTTAAGAAAGGGAAGATACAAAGTGGGAGTAGAAGCATCAAACAGTTTGACCCTAAATGAATGAGCTAGAAAGACTTCAAGGCAAAGGATAGCAAGTCAAAATAAAAAATTATAATGCAGAGGACACATATCTATGTTTGAAGACAAAAGGAAGATATTGTATTTTAAAAGGGTTAAAATGCATAACTTTCATATCTGTCAATTTTCTAAAATTAGTCTATTACTTATTTTTCTATCATTTTCAACAGCTAAAGTTTTTTTTTTTTGTCTCTACTAATCAATGTTTTCAGTACTTTTCTCACTTTGATTTACTATTCCAGAATCCCAATCAACAAGCAGTGAATATTGTTGCAAACCTAAGAAAGTTAACTTAAAACTAAAGGCAAAATTTAACAGTTTTCAGTGACATTTATTTTGCTCCATAGAGGCATAATACAACCATAAGAATTTTATAAAATAAAGTTAAAATAACCTACGATCTTCTTACTCTCTGTACTGCTCTGTACTTTAAACATAATGATAACCTGCTCATTTTAGCTGAACTAAAGATGCTGTCATTACTGAGGCATAAGATAAGAAAGGGAATGAGAATGAGTCAAAGGAAGGAAAATAGAGTTAAGAGTTTAGAAATGAGAATACATATACAACCATACTCTGGCTGAGAAACAAAAGTAATTTAAGTAAGGGGAAAAATGTGAAAAATAATTGGTAAGATTGGAAACCAATATTTTACCATTATAGGTAGGTTCAGAATCTCTAACAAAACAAACACTTGGTATATAATAATACCTTTAAGACATTTAAAACCATTAGAAAATAAATATAAAGGGGCATGTTCCAACTATATGAAAATATATTGTCCCGGAATACCAATTTTACAGACATAATTTTATGACAGAACATTGATGGTTGCTAACATTTATATTTGGAGAAAGGCATGGCAAACCACTCCAGTATTCTGGCCTGGAGAATCCCAATGGACAGAGAAGCCTGGTGGGCTATAGTCCCTGGGGTCACAAAGAGTAGGACACGACTGAGCGACTAAGCACGACATTTATATTGAATACTATATTGAAGGTAAGATTGAACTTACTTTCATGTGCACTCTGCTTAGTCGCGTTCAACTCTTTGTGAACCCTTGGACTGTAGTGCACCAGGGGCTCTGCCATGGAGATTCTCAGGCAAGAATACTGGAGTGGGTTGCCATGCCCTCCTCCAGGGACCCAGGGATAGAACCGAGGTCTCCTGCAATGCAGGCGGATTCTTTACTGATTGAGCCACCAGGGAAGCCCAAGATTACTGGAGTGGGTAGCCTACCCCTTCTGCAGGGGATCTTCCCAACCTAGGAATAGAACCAGGGTCTCCTGCATTGCAGGCAGATTCTTTAACAGCTGAGCTTCCCTTTACCAAGGAAACCTGAACTTACTTTCATATATCATCACATATCAAAAGAGGTAGATTATAGACGGATAGATTAAAGGAAACTTAGTATATGGCAGGCACTTCATTAATTGAAAAATAAAAAGTATCATTTAATTCTCATTAAAAATTTACAAAGTAATATTATCTTTATTTTCTTTGGGATTGGAATGAAAACTGACCTTTTCCAGTCCTGTGGCCACTGCTGAGTTTTCCAAATTTGCTGGCATATTGAGTGCGGCACTTTCACAGCATAATTTTTCAGGAATTGAAATAGCTCAACTGGAATTCCATCACTTCCACTAGCTTTGTTCATAGTGATGCTTTCTAAGGCACACTTGACTTCACACTCCAGGATGTCTGGCTCTAGATGAGTGATCACACCATCGTGATTATCAGGGTCATGAAGATCTTTTTTGTACAGTTCTCCTGTGTATTCTTGCCACCTCTTCTTAATATCTTCTGCTTCTGTTAGGTCCATACCATTTCTGTCCTTTATCGAGCCCATCTTTGCATGAAATGTTCCCTTGGTATCTCTGATTTTCTTGAAGAGATCTCTAGTCTTTCCCATTCTGTTGTTTTCCTCTATTTCTTTGCACCGATCACTGAGGAAGGCTTTCTTGTGTCTTTTGGCTATTCGTTGGAACTCTGCATTCAGATGCTTATATCTTTCCTTTTCTCCATTGCTTTTTGCTTCTCTTGTTTTCACAGCTATTTGTAAGGCCTCCCCAAACAGCCATTTTGCTTTATTGCATTTCTTTTCCATGGGGATGGTCTTGATCCCTGTCTCCTGTACAATGTCATGAACCTCACTCCATAGTTCATCAGGCACTCTATCTATCAGATCTAGGCCCTTAAATCTATTTCCCACTTCCACTGTATAATCATAAGGGATTTGATTTAGGTCATACCTGATTGGTCTAGTGGTTTTCCCTACTTTCTTCAATTTAAGTCTGAATTTGGTAATAAGGAGTTCACGCTCTGAGTCACAGTCAGTTCCTGATCTTGTTTTTGTTGACTGTATAGAGCTTCTCCATTCTTGGCTGCAAAGAATAAAATCAATCTGATTTCAGTGTTTACCATCTGGTGATGTCCATGTGTAGAGTCTTCTCTTGTGTTTTTGGAAGAGGGTGTTTGTTATGACCAGTGCATTTTCTTGGCAAAACTCTATTAGTCTTTGCCCTGCTTCATTCCGTATTCCAAGGCCAAATTTGCCTGTTACTCCAGGTGTTTCTTGACTTCCTACTTTTGCATTCCAGTCCCCTATCACGAAAAGGACATTTTTTGGGGGGTGTTAGATCTAAAAGGTCTTGTAGGTCTTCAGAGAACCGTTCAACTTCAGCTTCTTCAGCATTACTGGTTGGGGCATAGACTTGGATTACTGTGATATTGGATGGTTTGCCTTGGAAATGAACAGAGATCATTCTGTCGTTTTTGAGATTGCATCCAAGTACTGCATTTCGGACTCTTTTGTTGACCATGCTGGCTACTCCATTTCTTCTGAGGGATTCCTGCCCACAGTAGCAGATGTAATGGTCATCTGAGTTAAATTCACCCATTCCAGTCCATTTTAGTTCGCTGATTCCTAGTATGTCGACATTCACTCTTGCCATCTCTTGTTTGACCACTTCCAATTTGCCTTGATTCATGGACCTGACATTCCAGGTTCCTATGCAATATTGCTCTTTGCAGCATCGGACCTTGCTTCTATCACCAGTCACATCCACAGCTGGGTATTCTTTTTGCTTTGGCTCCATCCCTTCATTTTTCTCGAGTTATTTCTCTACTGATCTCCAGTAGCATATTGGGCCCCTACTGACCTGGGGAGTTCCTCTTTCAGTATCCTATCATTTTGCCTTTTCATACTGTTCATGGGATTCTCAAGGCAAGAATACTGAAGTGGTTTGCCAGTCCCTTCTCCAGTGGACCACATTCTGTCAGATCTCTCCACCATGACCCGCCCGTCTTGGGTTGCCCCATGGGCATGGCTTAGTTTCATTGAGTTAGACAGGGCTGTGGTCCTAATGTGATTAGATTGACTAGATTTCTGTAAGTATGGTTTCAGTGTGTCTGCCCTCTGATGCCCTCTTGCAACACCTACCATCTTACTTGGGTTTCTCTCATTTTGGGTGTAAGTTATCTCTTCACAGCTGTTTCAGCAAAGTGCAGTTGCTGCTCCTTACCTTGGATGAGGGGTATCTCCTCACCGCCGCCCTTTTCCAAAGAAAGGCAATGCCAAAGAATGCTCAAACTACCACACAATTGCACTCATCTCACATGCTAGTAAAGTAATGCTCAAAATTCTCCAAGCCAGACTTCAGCAATACGTGAACAATGAACTTCCTGATGTTCAAGCTGGTTTTAGAAAAGGCAGAGGAACCAGAGATCAAATTGCCAACATCCGCTGGATCATGGCAAAAGTAAGAGAGTTCCAGAAAAACATCTATCTCCTTTATTGACTATGCCAAAGCCTTTGACTGTGTGGATGACAATAAGCTGTGGGAAATTCTTCAAGAGATGGGAATACCAGACCACCTGACCAGCCTCTTGAGAAATTTGTATGCAGGTCAGGAAGCAACAGTTAGAACTGGACACGGAACAACAGACTGGTTCCAAATAGGAAAAGGAGTACGTCAAGGCTGTATATTGTCACCCTGCTTATTTAACTTATATACAGAGTACATCATGAGAAACGCTGGACTGGAAGAAGCACAAGCTGGAATTAAGATTGCCAGGAGAAATATCAATAACCTCAGATACGCAGGAGAAATATCAATAACCTCAGATACGCAGATGACACCACCCTTATGGCAGAAAGTGAAAAGGAACTAAAAAGCCTCTTGATGAAAGTGAAAGTGGAGAGTGAAAAAGTTGGCTTATAACTCAACATTCAGAAAATGAAGATCATGGCATCCTGTCCCATCACTTCATGGGAAATCAATGGGGACACAGTGGAAACACTGTCAGACTTTATTTTTTGGGGCTCCAAAATCACTGCAGATGGTGACTGCAGCCATGATTAAAAGATGCTTACTCCTTGGAAGGAAAGTTATGACCAACCTAGATAGCATATTCAAAAGCAGAGACATTACTTTGCCAACAAAGGTCCGTCTAGTCAAGGCTATGGTTTTTCCTGTGGTCATGTATGGATGTGAGAGTTGGACTGTGAAGAAAGCTGAGCACCAAAGAATTGATGCTTTAGAACTGTGGTGTTGGAGAAGACTCTTGAGAGTCCCTTGGGCTGCAAGGAGATCCAACCAGTCCATTCTGAAGGAGATCAGCCCTGGGATTTCTTTGGAAGGAATGATGCTAAAGCTGAAACTCCAGTACTTTGGCCACCTCATGCATTTGATTCTACAAACTAGAGGCTCTCAAATTTTAGCTGCGGCAGAATTAAAAAGAAGATTGTTAAAAGAGACTGATGAACCTCTCCCCAAGAGGTTCAAGGATAGTGCCTCTTGGAAAGGGGTCTGAGAATTTGCATTTCAAACAAGTTTCCAGGTTATGCTCATATTGCTGGTACAGGCACATCAGTTTGAGAAACTACTGTGTAAGTTATTAAATCTGGAATGTCCACTTAAAATAGGATACTTAAAAGCTCCATGACATCACACACAGCAGAAGTGATTTTATAAAATAATTCAATAAAGTTTATAAACAATAAAAATATATAGAATTTCTTAAATAATGAAATGCTCTGAAACCTCACTTTCTTACATAAATTTGTTCAGAATGTCATTTCTGTAATTTATTTTTAAAGTTGAAATACCAAGCAAAGTAAAGGATGTAGGATCACACGGCAAATTTTCTCTCTTTTAATTTACCTTCCATAAATAGACTCAAGCACTAAAGAGAAATGATGATGCTCACTGATAACAAGGATTCAGGAGAAATACTTTACATGAGAAAACAGAAATCATTCATCAATGGAAGCACAACTGCCACTCAGAGCCATAAGGAAGTAATCTTTTATATAGAAAATTAAATTACTCTGCTTTAAATACCTTCATGCTACTGCTGCAAGTCGCTTCAGTCGTGTCTGACTCTATGCGACCCCATAGACTTCAGCCCACCAGGCTCCCCAATCTCTGGGTTCTCCAGGCAAGAACACTGGAGTGGGTTGCCATTTCCTCCTCCAATGCATGAAAGTGAAAAGTGAAAGTGAAGTCACTCAGTCGTGCCCGACTCTTAGCGACCCCATGGACTGCAGCCTACCAGGCTCCTCCATCCATGGGATTTTCCAGGCAAGAGTACTGGAGTAGGGTGCCATTGCCTTCTCCGAAATACCTTCATATAATCACATAAATTATAAAATGTGTGGTTTAGTTCATGTCTGTTGAGGCCAACCTTAAAAGGAAAAAAAAAAAACCTTAACAAAAATAATTTTAAAAGAATATGAAACATATAATGTTGGCTCACAGGCCACAATGTAGTTAAACTAGAAATCAGTAACAGAAAGATAACTAGAGAATTCCAACATATGTAGAGATCACACAACACACTTCTCAGTAACACATGGCTCAAATAACCATCAAGGAAAAACTTTTAAATATGTTACACTAAATACAAATGAAAATATACCATCAAAATGTGTGGAATGCAGGGAAAGCAGTGCTTACAGAGAAATTTAGAGTATCAAATGCATACATTAGAAAGGAATAAAGATTTGAAATCACCAATCTAAGTTTTAATATTAGAAACTAGAAAAAGAAGAGTGAATTAAATGCAAAGAAGCAGAAGAAAATAAATAACAAGAATTAGAGAAAAAAAAAATCAATGAAATTGAAAACAGGAAATCAAGAGAAAAATCAACAAAACCAAAACCTGATTCTTTGAAAGGATCAATAAAATCAGACTTTAGTCAGACTAACTATGAAAAAAAGACAGAGGGCACAAATTTCTCATATCAGAAATGGAGCAGTGATAATATCATTGCTGATACCATGCAAAATAAACACTTTGCACAACCTCATGCCCACAAATTTGATCATCTAGATGAATCAATTCCTTGAAGTCAAAAGTTGCCAAAACTCACATGAGAAGAAATAAACAATCTCAGTACCTTATATCTATTAAAATAATGGAATAAATAAGTAACGCTTTTCCAAAACAGAAAGCTCTTGGCCTAGATAGGTGCACTGGTGAGTTTCACCAAACATTTAGAGACAGCATACCAATTCCTCATAACCTATTTCAGAGGATGAAAGCAGAGGGGGAAAAAAATCATTCTGTAAGGCAAGCATTACTCAAATGCCAGTCTCAGATAAATATAAGAAAACTACAGACCAATATTTTTTATGAGCATAAATGTAAAAATCCTCAACAAAATATTAACAAATAAAATCTAAAATGTGTACAAAGAATTATAAACATAACCAAATGTAATTTATCCCAATATACATAAGCTGGTTCCAATATTTGAAATCAATTAATGTAATTCATCACATCAGACTAAAAAAGAAAAATCAGGTAATCATATTAATAGATGCAAAAAAGCATTTGAAAAATCTAACACCCATTTATAATAAAGTTTCTAGCTAATGCATTCAAACAAGGAAAGGAAATAAAAGGGGTACATATTAGGAAGAAAGAAATAAAATAGTTTTTACAGACAACATGATCATCTATGTAGAAAATTTTTTAATGGAAAAAAAATACTCCTAGAACTAATAAGTGATTATAAAAAGTTTGCAGAATACAAAGTAAATATACAAAAGTCAATCATTTTCCTAAATACTGACAATGAACAAATGAAATTTGAAATTAAAAATACAATTTAGAGCGAAAGAAAATGAAAGTCAAAGTGTTAGTTGCTCAGTCGTGTGTGACTCTGCAACTCCATTGACTGTGGCTCACCAGGTTCCTCTGTCCATGGTATTCTCCAGGTAAGAATACTGGAGTGGGTAGCCACTCCATTCTCCAGGGGATCTTCCCTACCCAGGGGTCAAACCCCAGTCTCTTACAATGCAGGTGGATTCTTTACCATCTGAGCTACCAGGGAAGCCCAATTTATATTAGTGCTCCCTAAAATGAAATACATAGGTATAAATGCAACAAAATATGTATAAGATCTATGAGGAAAACTACAACAATCTTGATAAACAAAGTCAAAGACAAACTAAAAAAAAAAAAAAAAAAAGATATTCAACATTCACAGACAGTAATACTCAATACTGTCAAGATATCAATTCCTCCCTATGGACCTACAAATTTAATAGAATCCAAATAAAAATCCCAGCAAGTTATTTGTGGATATCAACAGGATGATTGTAAAGTTTATAAGAAGAGATGAAAGACAGTACACCGAACCCTGCAGTATTCTTGCCTGGGAAATTCTATTTACAGAAGAGCCTGGCAGTCTACAGTCCATGGGGTCGCAAAAAGTCAGACACCACTTAGTCACTGGGCAGACAAACGATCCAAATTATACAAAGACCTCTTCCTTGGTGGCTCAGTCAGCAATGAATCTGCCTGCAATGTGGGAGGCCTGGGTTTGATCCCTGGGTTGGAAAGATCCCCTTGGGGAGGGCATGGCAATCTACTGCAGTATTCTTACCTGGAAAATCCCTATGAACAGAGGAGCCTGGTGGGCTACAGTCCATGGGGTCGCAAAGAGTCAGACAGGACTCTAAGTGACTAAGAACTCTTAAAACTAAAGAATAAGAAAATCAACCCAGTTAAAAATGGTCCAAACCCCTCCAAGACATATCATCAAAGACCAAAGCTGATATACAGATGGCAAATAAGCATACGAAAAGATGCTCTAGATCATATGTCACCAGGAAAGTGCAAATTGAAACAGCAACAAGCTACCACTACATGCCTATTGCTGCTAAGTCATTTCAGTTGTGTCCAACTCTTTGCGACCCCATAGATGGCAGCCCACCAGGTGCCCCCGTCCCTGGGATTCTCCAGGCAAGAGCACTGGAGTGGGTTGCCATGTCCTTCTCCAATGCATGAAAGTGAAAAGTGAAAGTGAAGTCACTCAGTCGTGTCCTACTCTTAGCAACCCCATGGACTACAGCCTACCAGGCTCCTCCATCCATGGGATTTTCCAGGCAAGAGTACTGGAGTGGGGTGCCATTGCCTTCTCTGACATGCCTATTAGGGGGGTCAAAATCAGAACACTGACAACACCAAATGCTGGTGAGGATGTGGAGCAATAGGAATGCCCATTCATTGTTGGTGCAAAAGCAAAACTGTATACTTTGGAAGTTTGTACAGTTTAGCAGTTTCTCAGGAAACTAAACATAGTCTTACCA
This sequence comes from Bos indicus x Bos taurus, assembly GCF_003369695.1. Lineage (NCBI taxonomy): Eukaryota > Metazoa > Chordata > Mammalia > Artiodactyla > Bovidae > Bos > Bos indicus x Bos taurus. The sequence continues at coordinate 101,569,283 of NC_040076.1, forward strand.
TACAATGCACTAATTTAGTATTTATTTGAAGGAGTTGAAAATTCATGTCCACACAAAAACCTGGCACATGGACACTTACAGCAGCTTTACTCATAATTGCCAAAATTTGTATGCAACCAAGACACCCCTCAGTAGGGGAATGAATAAACTATGGTACCTAAAGACAATAGAATATTAGCACTAAAAAGAAGTGAAATATTAAGACATGAAAAGACACAGAGGAATCTTAAGTGAGTATTACTAAGTAAAAGAAGCTAATCTGAAAAAGTTATAAGCTACAAATTCCAACTACATGATATTCTGGAAAAGGCAAAACTCTGAGGACAGTAAAACAATCAATAGTTGCCAGGGATTGAGACTTGGAAGAATAGCAGAACGTGGAAAATTTTGAAAGCAATTAAACTACTCTCTATGGTAATGTAATGATGGATTTATGTCATTATTTATTTGCTGCTAACCACAGAATGTACTATACCAAGAGAGAGCCTAAGGTAAACTATGGATTTGGGGTGACTGTGTCAATGTAGGTTTATTAATTGTAACAAATGAGCCACTTGAGTGGGGGATATTTGATGATGGAGGAGGCTAAAATCTCCACCTTCTGCTCAACTTTTCTGTGAACCTAAAATACATCTTAAAAAATCTTTTTTGAAAAGTAAAATTAAGAAAAAAAAAAAAGGACAAGGAGGAAGGAAAAGGAAAAATTAAGGTACTGAAGTTGTCTCATATTTTCAAAAATGTGTTAGCAGGTTCTAGTGGTCTCTGCTCAGGTGTGTGAAAGTTGCTCAGTTGTGTCCGACTCTTTGCAACCCCATGGACTTCCCATGGAATTCTCCAGGCCAGAATAATGGAGTGGGAAGCCTTTGCCTTTTCAAGGGGATCTTCCCAACCTAGGGATCAAACCCAAGTGTCCTGCATTGCAGGCGGATTCTTTAGCAGCTGAGTCCTCTACTCAGGAAACTTTTTCTATTTCTAAAAGAACCATCACATTTTTATCCTGCCTATCCCTGCTCTGTGGCTCACTCCTTCATCTTATACTTATCAACTATTAAGTGAAAGTGAAGTCGCTCAGTCGCGTCCGACCCTCAGCGATCCCATGGACTGCAGCCTAACAAGCTCCTTCATCCATGGGGTTTTCCAGGCAAGAGTACTGGAGTGGGTGCCATTGCCTTCTCCATATGAACTATTAAGATAGTTAATAATCTCCACTATAAAAGTCCAATCCTCTTCTGGCATTTTCTCTCAACACTTCAAGGTTATCAAGACAAAATTTGCAATTATGAAAGTTAAGAGAATAAATCCTAAGAGTTCTCATAATAAGAAAAATATTTTTTCATTTTCTTTTATTTTGTGTCTATATGAGATGATGTATGCTCACTAACCTTACTGCGGTAATCACTTCATGATATATGTAAGTCAAATCATTATTCTGTACACTTTAAACTTGTACTTTGCTGAATGATTTCAAATTTCAGAAGAGTGACCAGCTCTATGGGAGAAAGCATAGGAGGTTATCAGGGTAGTGAGAGAGTCATTTCCTAGGCAGGTTGATAAGGAGTCTAGGGGTCCCCAAGGAGAGAGGGGTCTGGAATTCTCAAGGAGGAAGAAAGGACAAACATTTTGAAAGGACAAACATCTTTCTCCACATTCCTTAGGATTATATAACAATAATGTATCCTGCCTAAGGACAGTCTTTGGATTAAACCTTCTGGCTAATTCTGTTATCTTAAAATGTAAATTATGGGAGTAGGTCTGATGAGGTCTTTACAACCTCCAGATATTCTTTGGATTCATTGGAGAGTATATAACTTCATTGCTAACACTAGCAAGGGGGTACTCTTTCTGCCCCCTTCTGATGTCTATGTCAGAAGCTTTCTCTATCTCCTTTATACTTTAATAAAACTTTACTACACAAAAGCTCTGAGCGATCAAGCCTCGTCTCTGGCCCCGGATTGAATTCTTCTCCTCCGGGGGGCCAAGAATCCCGGTGTATTCGCGTGATTCAACAACAACCTTTCAGTAGGAACACATCAAGGTTCTGGTAATTCTCTGCTTCTTCAGGTGGTGTGTTCAAAGATGTTCAATTTATCACTAATCTTTGAACTGAACATATATATATATATATATATATATATATATACTGTGTATGCTTTGTATATGTAATATGTTTCACAATAAAATGCTTTTAAGCAAAAAAACAAAAATAAAACAAAATAAAATTTTAATCAGGCTAATTTTGATTTGTTGAAATTTCATAAATGGGCTTTGGGATAACTGAAACAACTAAATCAAGGAGGCTTCCCTTCAACTCTTATCCCTGTGCAGACCGAAGATAATTTCTTGTTTGATGATTTCACCTCAGGTTTACAAAACAACTCTTTCTTTATGAACTATGATTGGGGTTTTCTGTCTGTTCCTGTTTCTTCACTCCTGAGGAAATAAATGGTCTTGGGGAGAATATGAGCTATTTTCTAACTAAAGGTGGACTGTTAGTTGAAGTAGCTTTAAATCTACATTGTCATCTTTAAATGTGCAAATTATGTATTTAGGGCTTGAAGGGCTTATACTCAAAACCATTCTTGGATCATACCTTGATAAAGTTTAGTTCTCAAAGAGTAGAGAAGTAGGTCGAAGGATTTAATGGTGCAAGAAAGCAATAATTTTTCACTCTGTATTACGAGATATTAGTAGGCATCTTAACTCCCTCAAAAAAACTGAGACCACAGCACTGGATGGCTAGAATATTGTAAAACCAAAGTCTCTGGTTCCTAGAATCTGATTTTTTGATTAACTGAAGTACACATCTAGAAAAATTCCAAAGACATCTCTAAAGGTAATGCTTAAAATCATCTACCACACTAATATCTGCTTTGGATAAGAATTATAAAACAGCTTTTCATTTGCAACAACATACCTAATGGTTAGCATTATCTATCTCCTTCATCTCCCAAATTACAAAGAAAATGTCTTTGGTAATTTTCCATTTACTTTTTTTTAATAAGAAAGTGTGCTTTTACATTTAATATGTGATTCAGCCTACTTAAAATATAATTAGAAATACATAGATAGATGATTTAATATCATTAGCTCTTTGGGCTTTTAAAGACAGTAATTTGAATTCAAATATTAATCCCTGAATTATATTTGAAGGTCTGCAGGCTTCATTACAAAAATAAAAAGACATCTTTTTTTCTTTTATCAACCTTTTATTTGGGCATACTTAATAGTGGGAAAACTGTTTAAACGTCCATAAACTGCTTTTTTCTCCTTTAAATGTGATGTGTGACATGAAATTAATGTATTTGGATGAATTAAAAACTTAGTTTTCTGCTAATTTACTGCTTCAAAACCTTCTGTATCACTTAGTGCTAAGTCTTCATCCCATTCAGACCAGCATAATCACTACTCAACCTGTCTCTGACTCACCACTTCTTGCTATAGAGCCATCCAACATACTTCTCTGTTTTTAATTTTGTGATTCGAAGTTACATAATGTAGAAACATATTTTACTATTTATGCTCTGTGTATAAAGGTGATAGCATTTGAGACTATAAACATTGATAAGAAAAAACATCAATCATAATTGTCACATTAGAGGGAATTCTTTAGATTCTGGTGTCTTCTATATCTAGCACCAGATCTATATTTGTATGTATCTACCTCTGTCTATAAATGGTGATGTCATATTTTGTATTCAAATTTGTACCCTGCTTTTATCACTTAACACTACCTTATCACTTAATAAAAATCATTTTCCCCATGATGATATTTCATCCCATTTTATAAATGGAACATATTTTATCTTAACCATTTTGTATAGGAGGATTACATTTGGAAGTTTTGTCTGAGGAAAAAAAAAGCTGACCATAATGTCTATCCATATGAGTCTTATTTCTATAGTACTCGATAAAAATAAAAAGACCTTTAAGTAAAAGGTAGCTGGAAAATCACTGAAGAGAAAATCCATAGCACTATTTAGTCACATTAACTCTGGATTAAGATCATGGCATCCGGTCCCATCACTTCATGGGAAATTGATGGGGAAACAGTGGAAACAGTGTCAGACTTTATTTTTCTGGGCTCCAAAATCACTACAGATGGTGACTGCAGCCATGAAATTAAAAGACGCTTACTCCTTGGAAGGAAAGTTATGACCAACCTGGATAGCATGTTCAAAAGCAGAGACATTACTTTGCCAACAAAGGTTCGTCTAGTCAAGGCTATGGTTTTTCCTGTGGTCATGTATGGATGTGAGAGTAGGACTGTGAAGAAAGCTGAGCGCCAAAGAATTGATGCTTTTGAACTGTGGTGTTGGAGAAGACTCTTGAGAGTCCCTTGGACTGCAAGGAGATCCAACCAGTCCATTCTGAAGGAGATCAGCCCTGGGATTTCTTTGGAAGGAATGATGCTAAAGCTGAAACTCCAGTACTTTGGCCACCTCATGCGAAGTGTTGACTCATTGGAAAAGACTCTGATGCTGGGAGGGATTGGGGGCAAGAGAAGAAGGGGGCGACAGAGGATGAGATGGCTGGATGGCATCACTGACTCGATGGACGTGAGTCTGGGTGAACTCCGGGAGTTGGTGATGGACAGGGAGGCCTGGCATGCTGCGATTCATGGGGTCACAAAGAGTCAGACATGACTGAGCGACTGATCTGATCTGAAACTTACTCACATTTTTATTAATGTCTTGAGTAAATATGTCTGTGGGGTAGGCAGGTCAGCTATGCAGATGGCATGAAACTGGGAGGAATTAAAAACATGCTGGATGATGAAATCATAATCCAAAATGAACAGGCAGGTGGAAATGGTGAAAAGGAGAGTGTATTTTTAAAAGGATGAATATAAAGTTCCATGTCTGAGTTAGAAACAAACAAAAATTTAGTGGTATATAATATGGAATGTGACTTAACAGGAAGTTCATGCAAAATAAAAGAGACAGTGATATAATGCTGCTGACAAAAAAGCTAATGCACTTTTGAGATATTTGAATAAAAATAGCTGTGGTACATATACACAATGGAGTATTACTCAGCCATTAAAAAGAATACATTTGAATCAGTTCTAATGAGGTGGATGAAACTGGAGCCTATTATACAGAGTGAAATAAGCCAGAAAGAAAAACACCAATACAGTATGGTAACACATATATATGGAATTTAGAAAGATGGTAACAATAACCCTGTGTACGAGACAGCAAAAGAGACACTGATGTATAGATCAGTCTTATGGACTCTGTTGGAGAGGGAGAGGGTGGGGAGATATGGGAGAATGGCATTGAAACATGTATAATATCATGTATGAAACGAGTTGCCAGTCCAGGTTCGATGCACGATACTGGATGCTTGGGGCTGGTGCACTGGGACGACCCAGAGGGAGGGTATGGGGAGGGAGGAGGGAGGAGGGTTCAGGATGGGGAACACATGTATACCTGTGGTGGATTCATTTCGATATTTGGCAAAACTAATACAATATTGTAAATTTTAAAAATAAAATAAAATTTAAAAAAAATAAAGAAATTACAAAAAAAAAAAAAAATACGATCACTAAACCCAGGAAACTGAAGGTTTCTTTTCCTCTAAATTGGAAGGAAAGTTATGACCAACCTAGATAGCATATTCAAAAGCAGAGACATTACTTTGCCAACAAAGGTCCGTCTAGTCAAGGTTATGGTTTTTCCTGTGGTCATGTATGGATGTGAGAGTTGGACTGTGAAGAAAGCTGAGCGCCAAAGAATTGATGCTTTTGAACTGTGGTGTTGGAGAAGATTCTTGGCAGTCCCTTGGACTGCAAGGAGATCCAACCAGTCCATCCTAAAGGAGATCAGTCCTGGGTGTTCATTGGAAGGACAGATGCTGAAGCTGAAACTCCAATACTTTGGCCACGTGATGCGAAGAGCTGATTCCTTGGAAAAAACTGTGATTCTGGGAAAGATTGAGGACAGGAGGAGAAGGGGATGACAGAGGATGAGATGGTTGGCATCACCGACTTAATGGACATGGGTTTGGGTGGACTCCGGGAGTTGGTGATGGACAGGGAGGCCTGGCATGCTGCGGTTCATGGGTTTGCAAAGAGTCGGACACGACGGAGCGATTGAATGGAACTGAACTGAAACTGGACGGGACAACATGGTGTTTGCTCAGTTCTCTGGTTTATACCTTATGAAGGATATTTCAAATGATCACCATCTAATAATGATCATGTTGTAAAAGTCTCACAATATAACATATAAAGATAAATTGAAAACATTAAGGATATTTAGCAGGACAAAATAATAGTGAATTACACTATAAATCAATTCAATAGCTATATTAAAATATGTGAAGGGATTTAGGGACAGTAATTTGACTTACACTGTTAGATTTATTTTGTGTCCCATGAAAACAAAATTAAGACCTAAACAGGTTCTGATACCATTTCCAATGCATGTGGGGACAGGAAGATTCTTTACACCAACAAACGAATCTCAGGATACCAACTGGGTACCTTACAATTCAACTCAATTTGACATTATCTCCCTGGAGATCATATTCTATAGGTTAAGGGCTCAGTCCCACTAGGCCACCCTCCACTTCAGAGACCAACTGCAAGTACAGGTTGTCTGTTCTTCTGACCCTGCCAGATACAAACTGTAGCTTCCAATGACCACTCCAAATCAGGATGCCAACTGCAAGTCCAGGCTCTTATCTGTACTTCTGACAGACTGGTTATAAATCAGAGGTTTTTAGGACTCCCGTCCTGGATTTGATTAATTTGCTAGAATGACTCAAAGAACTTAGGAAATCTATTTACTGACTAAGAAAGTGAAAGTTAAAGTGTTAGTCACTCAGTCATGTCCGATTCTTTGTGACCCCATGGACTGTAGAACGCCAGGCTCCTCCATCCAAGGGATTCCCCAGGCAAGCATACTGGAGTGGGTTGTCGTGCCCTCCTCCAGTGGATCTTCCCAACCCAGGAATCGAACCCACATCTCTTATGTCTCCTGCATTGGGAGGTGGGTTCTTTACCACTAATGCCACCTGGAAAGCTCCCTAAATTACCAATTAATCACCAAAGATATTAAAGAATAGGAATCAACAATCAGATGAAGAGGTGCATAGGATCTTGTTTCCTTGTGGAGCTTGGGGCCTGGCACTGTGGCATGTCAAAGTGTTCTGGTTCCCCAACCTGGAAGCTCTCACAAACACCTTCCCTTTTGGGTTTTTATGGAAACTTTATCATGTAGGCATAATTGATTAACTCACTGGCCACTGATGGTTGATTCTACCTTTAGCCCCTCGCCCTTCCTGGAAATCAAGAAGGGACAATGAAAGTTCCAGCCCTTTACTCCATGGCTGGTTCCCCTGGTAACCAGCCCTTATCTCTAGGTGCCCTCCAAAACCTCCTTTCATTAACATAAACCCACTGTTGGTGAAAGGGCTTGTTACATATAACAAGACACTCATCTCACCCTTATGACTCTGAAGTCTTTTCAGGAACTGAGGACTAAAAACCAAATATAATAAAAAATGATCTTAGTGCTCTACTGCTCAGGAAATTCCAAGGATTTTGGGGATTCGTAAGCCAGGAACTCAACAAAGACCAAATATGCATGATAAATATATTTTCATAATCTGAATGACCATATATATGTAAATCACAGTATCACAGGACCAAAGGATGAAAGGTATAAAAAGAATAGTTTTGGCTCAACATGGTTCAATATGTAAAAATGCATAACAGTAATAATAGAAAGCATTTGAAGTATCTAGAAATAGAATGGGCTGCCTCAGTCTATCTCATGAATTTAGGAATTTTCAGTCTCTGGAGTTGTTCAAGCAAAAAACAGATAACAATATAGTCATCTATATTCTTCCCCTGCACAGTCTCATCTTCTCACATTGCTTAAATTGCTATTATTGATGATTCTAAATATTGATTTCAAGTTTCATCTGTATCCTAAATCCCAGTCACACAATTGCACCAACCTCCTGTTGTCTCTATTTCAGTGGCTCTCAACTGAGGACAATTTTGTCCATGCCTCAGAGAATTCTTGGAAAAGTCTAGAGCCATTTTAGGTTGGCCTAGTGAGAGGAGTGTCGCTTGTAACTATTTGGTAGAGGCCAAGGATTTTGCTAAACATTCTACAATGCACAAGGCAGCTCCCCACAATAAAGAATTATCCTACCCAAAATGTTTACAGTACCCATAGCTAAGAAACACTGCTTTACATGTATTTCCACAGGTAACAAACTCAGAATGACCAATTCAAAACTCATTATCTCCATCCTATTATCCCATCTTCACCTTAAAATCTCAAAGTGTTAGTCGCTCAGTTGTGTCTGACTCTTTGCAACCTCATGGACTGTAGCCTTCCAGGCCTCTCTGTCCATAGAATTCTTCAGGCAAGAATACTGGAGTTGGTTGCTATTTCCCTCTCCAGGGGATCTTCCTGACCCAGGGACTGAACCAGGTCTCTCACATTGGAGGCACATTTCTTTACCATCTGAATCAAAGGGAAGCCTGAGGAAAATCTGAAGTCTCCTCTGAAACAATCTTAGTTGCCATTCCCTATTATGATTAACAGCATCATTAGCTACCCAGTCACATGAGCTAGAAATCTCAGAGTCATCCTTAACTCTTTATTTTCCCTTGTCTATTAACCTACTTCTCGTATGTATTTCTAAATATTTTCCCCTCTTTCCATCATTACTGCCACTGATTTAGCTTGGTTTCTCATTTTCTCCCAATAAGACTATTTTTTTCCAATTCATCCTTCACCTTGTTTCCAGGATTATCTTTCTGAAACACAAAAGCAGTAACACTATTAAATCATGCAGAAACCACAGGTAAGCCTTCAGTGTCCAATGAATAAAAGCTCAAACTTTGAATCGACATGAGAGGTGCTAAATAATCTGGTCCCAAGTTCTCTTTTCATCCCATAATACTACCTCCTTCCCTAGATGCTAGACTGTAATACTTTTAATGTCCTTTTAAAGACAAAGGTTCCATAGCTCTAATATTTTTCACCTATGGTTGAGAAAGATAGCAGAATTCACATTAAATATGCCCCACTACATTATTTTTATATGAGAATCCATTATCTTGTTTCTGTTGAGGTTTCAATTTTGAGTACATATTCCCAGAAAGAAAGACATCAAGAACAGGAAATGTACAATGGTCTCTTCCCTACTATAGTGATTATAACTGTTTTATACGTTTGGTAGTCAAAAGAGGATGAAATGGTTGGATAGCATCACTGACTCAATGGACATGAGTTTAAGCAACTCTGGAAAATGAAGGACAGGGAAGCCTGGCATGCTGCAGTCTATAGGGTTGCAAAGAGTTGGACACAACTGAACAACAACAGTCAAAAGTAAGATGCTAGCAGATATTTATGTCTTGCTTTGTCATATTCTTAAATATTTAGATTTTACAAATACATACTTCCAAAGATTAGGGATCCATAATGCCAGCACATATTATCTTCTCCCACTGGAAGATTGAGAGGATCACTACGTATGGTACATTTTCTTTTTATGAAGTGTTAGAATTTCTTCAGGGAAGGTTAAAAATGTAACAGTCCTTTGAGGGTAGCCCTGAAAGGAAAACAAATATTTCATTATCTAATGTGTGTAACCAGGGTGAAGTGACTGAACATACAGATGGATAAATGTTTTGCATGAAGCTAAGAAAGACCTTGTGAAATATATTTGAGTATGTACTACATTGAAATACCTTAAAGGTACACCCACCTCAAAATGTCTTTTTAAAAGGTAAAAAAAGAGGCATGTTTGGGGAAGCACAAATCAGTGCACCCAAACCCTCTATATTTGCCTTTGGAATCTGGATTCATTTACACTTTCACACACATGTACTCAAACAGCCTCTTCCTCTTTGTTGAAGCTGAATCCTTCCTAAGGAGACCCTATACTACTGGCAGCCAAGAACAGTTAGGTGTTCCAGAGAAGCAAGTCTGGGGTTACAGCCAAACCTCTGTAAAGCAGAGAGTTATCTAAATAATAAAGAGTTGACTCTGATGGCAAAAGGCTTCTTGCAGGTGCAGATGTATGTATTTTGAAATGTAGGTTAACTCTTTCAGTTGCTTCTCCTATCCCACCTGTGCAAGTATGCTTAGGAGCTCAGTTGTGTCTGACTCTTTTGAGACCTCATAGACTGTAGCCCGCCAGGCTCCTCTATCCATGGGATTCTCCAGGCAAGAATACTGGAGTGGGTTACCAATTCCTCCTCCAGGGGATCTTTTGGACCCAGGGATCAAACTCAGGTCTTCTATATCTCCTGCATGGCAAGTGGATTGTTTATCTGCTGAGCCATGGGGGAAGCCCTATTCCACCAGCACTACCTTATTTTCACAGTGTTCTAAAATTACTGTTCAAGGTGTGGGACGGAGAAGGAAAGCAGTGAAGACAAAGGAAGGTGATGTACAGAAAGAAAAGCAAAATAAATTAAGAATGGGGTGGGGGTACAGACCTTTCTGCTATTTCCCAGGCCTTATCCTAACCTTTATGCAATATAATTTGAAGTATTCTATTCAGTTTTAATACATAAAAACAGGCCTTCATGCACACTTTGCTGGCATTTGAAAGTAGTAAATCAGTAGTCTACCCTATCAAAATGAAGCCCCAGATGTCAAGTAAGATACCTGCATCATCACTGCCATTTTTTAAAGAAAGCATATTTCCTGGTATTTTATTAGATAAAATTATTTTATTCATATTAATCTCCACTTCACATTCATCTTTGTAATAAATTAGTTTTGATATCATTTAATTTTTTAAATCAGATCCTAGGAAACTACTGAAAATAACAATTTTGGAACACTTCATTCCCTACCTGACATACAAAAAACTTCCTCCTCAACAATGTTTCTTAATAAAAAAACACAAATGGCAATTTAATTTGGTTAAGTAGAATTGTAGACAAAATTAAACAGAGCAATTTCTCAAGCTCTACAGTTTGCTTACTAGAGGTAAATAAAAGTTAAAAATAAAGAAAGCAATCCACAAAGCATCATTTTCTGATATTTAGCCTAATAGTTATACAAACCTAGTTTTTCTTGTTTTTCTCAATGTGATGAAGTGAAGTGAAATGAAAGTTGCTCATTCGTGTCTGACTTTGCAATGTCATGGACTATACAGTCCATGGATTTCTCCAGGCCAGAATATTGGAGTGGGTAGCCTTTTACTTCTCCAGGACATCTTCCCTAACCAGGGACTGAACCCAGGTCTCCCTCATTGCAGGTGGATTCTTTAGCATTTAAACCCAAGAATACTGGAGTAAGTAGCCTGTCCCTTCTCCAGGGGATCTTCCCGACCCAAGAATCAAACCGGGGTCTCCTGCATTGCAGGTGGATTCTTTACCAGCTGAGCTATCAGTGAAGCCCCTCTCAATGTGATACGTATCATCAAATCAGGCAAAAAAATACCCTTACCTTATTGATGAGGATTTTCTTGCTCACAAACTCAGTACTGTATCTCCTTGGCCATTTGTAATTTGCCCATTTTCATAGTACTGGTTAAGGCTAGGGTGACTACTTTTATTTTCCAGGAATATTCTAACACAGAACAGTGAAAAAAATCTATCTGCAAAGCTGACAAATATTTATTCCAAAAAATGGAACAATACATATGTAAAGTGCCTCTGAAACTGACTTATGAAATCATGCAGATAGTTCAGAATAACTGGTTGCAGTGAACTAGACCCAATTTTAATAAACAGGCATAAATTTGACAAAGCTAATCTATAATGAATCTAATTTCCCATATGTGACATATCTACATAATAAGCTCCATTTGACATTGACTAGAAGATTCAGTGTAGAAAGTGTTAATGAAACCTTAACAACTTTACCAAACTGAAAAATCTGTGCACATGTCAGAATAGAAGGTACCTTACAAAATGAGAAGAATGAGAAAAATCATGGACATTTTGGTAACTAGAACTGGGTAGGACAAAACTATGGTGCAATAACTGATGAGCACACTCTAAAGGAACAGAAACATCAGGTCAAATTTCTAAGCTGAAAGATAGGTCTTTACTTCTACAAAAAGTTATTACTCAGGAAGCAGATGAAATGATCAACATGACCATGATGGGGAGCAGATTATGCCACCCAAAATGTGCCATTTTAGCATTGGATTATTTTGAGCTGAAGGCAAACAAGACCCAGCAGACCCAGGAAAATCTTTTGCCTCTCCCTTAACTGCTAACAGAGAAGGCAATGGCACCCCACTCCAGTACTCTTGCCTGGAAAATCCATGGACAGAGGAGCCTGGTAGGCTGCAGTCCATGGGTCGCTAAGAATCGGGCACGACTGAGTGACTTCACTTTCACTTTTCACTTTCATGCATTGGAGAAAGAAATGGCAACCCACTCCAGTGTTCTTGCCTGGAGAATCCCAGGGACGGGGGAGCCTGGTGGGCTGCCGTCTATGGGGTCGCACAGAGTTGGACATGACTGAAGGGACTTAGCAGCAGCAGCAGCAACTGCCTAAAAGAATTTAAATAGAGGGATTGGGCCAGAAAGAGAGCTATTACAAAATATAACTTTTTAAACTTCTGATATCAAATACCTGTTTTTCTCATTTTGCTGTGAATTGTCCTCTTCCTCTTTGAAGCCCTGGGACCCTATTTCTTTTTTTAGCTCAGGATAGCATATAAGCCTCAACTGTCTGATTCCTCTTGGGTCCCATATTTTTATGGGACTCTCATATGAAAATAAATTTATTCTGTTCTTATTAATCTAAATTATGTCAACTTACTTATTAGATCAGCTAAAGAACCTAGAAGGGCAGAAAGAAAATTTTTCTGCCCTGACAATCATTTAGGCAGACAATTTTAGTTTTGTTCTTTTTTTTTCCCAGTGTATTCATAATATTACCTATCACCAATATCGTTATCAAGATTCAATATACAGCAAGTGAATGGTAATGTTATTGCTACTGTCACATATATACCTCAAGGGCAAGGTTTACTCTTTTGCATTATTTATAACCCCATTTAATGTTTGGGATAATGCTCTGCATATGAATACTGTATGCCTAAAGGACAATGATGATAGGTGTCTCTGAAATTTACATATAAAATCATGAGTATATGAAATCATACTCAAAGTGATTCTTTTTTAAAAGATTCAGCTGCCATTTTTTTGTTTTTGATTGTGGCTGGGCAAGAGTGGAAAGGCAAGAAGTGACAACTAATAAAGAGTTTAGATAAAGCTAAACCAGGGAAACTCATTTTTAAAACTTAGAAATAAGAATAAGGAGGCCTGGAAAAGCCCCTCTTGTAGTTACCTTGTGAAGCATGCAGCACCCTGCTCTGGATTCTCTGCAGAAGGAAATAGTCAGAAGAGCACAGGTGATGTAGGTCATTTGTCTGAATTACTTGCTAAGGCAGACTTTGATAATAACTTTCTAATATTTAAATGACACATATTAAAAGAACCATGTGATTCTAGTGATATTCTAAGTCTCTACTAAGATCAAGCAAAAGGATGTGGGCCTGTGTAGCAGCAAGAGAGATTTCAGAAAGAGTTTAGGTAAGAATTTCACAACAATGCAAGTAGCTATACATGGTGATGAATAAGCAAGGGAAGTTATAGCATAGTTTCTTTGAAAGTGTTTTGATATTGAAGAGATTCTGATATCATCCTGAAAATCACTTCTTAAGCTTTTCTTTAGCCCTCTAAGATTTTAAGATTATATGTTAAGGGCCAATTCAAAAACACAACTATAGAGAACTGGTTATTTTAAACCAGAAAAAGTCTATTGGTAAACTAAGAATATCACTTCTTATGAGTCAAATATCTAGCCTTCATTCAGGTTTTTATTTGGTAATATACCAATAAAATTGCTTGGAACAACTGAAAATTTTTCTTTAGCTGAAGGTACAACAAAGAATTTAATACTTTCAATAACAATTTTTAAAGAAACTGTCAGGCAGCTTACTAATTCCTGAGGGAAAAAACCACAATTTTAAAGAACACTGGTGTTACATATAACATCAATACACAAAATAGAAAAAAACAAATGTCCTAAAATCTTTGGTATCATTTCAAAGAGTTAGTAATATATGTGTCCCATAAAAATATGTTTTAAAAGTTAAAAAATATTTCAATCTGGTATTAAAGATAATGACAATATGGGTTTAAAAGTAACTCATTCAAGAACTTTTTCTTACAAACCCTCATTGAATGAATCGAGAACCCTGTCTTCCAGGAGCTCCTCATGTAGCTGCTGCTAAGTCACTTCAGTCGAGTACGACTCTGTGCGACCCCATAGACGGCAGCCCACCAGGCTCCCTCGTCCCTGGGATTCTCCAGGAGAAAACATTGGAGAGGGTTGCCATTTCCTTCTCCAATGCATGAAAGTAAAAAGTGAAAGTGCAGTCGCTCAGTCGTGTCCGACTCTTAGCGACCCCATGGACTGCAGCCTACCAGGCTCCTCCGTCCATGGGCTTTTGCAGGCAAGAGTACTGGAGTGGGGTGCCATTGCCTTTTCCCCTCATGTGGCAGGCAAGACCAATTTTATCAATTACTACTCAATATGAAAGGCTGGAAAAACTCCAATGGATATGCAGAGAAGGTAAAACCTAATCTTAAAATACCACATTTTCTATAAGTCAAATCAAAAAATCAAATTAGATTTTTCAGTTTAGGTAGTGTATGTCTGATTATGATACATAGACATCAAAGATCCAATGCATTTACTTTAAAAATCAACATTCTTTAAAGCATATCCCACCAACTTCAATAAAACTTTACTGTCTACCATTTCTGTTAGTCAAACTGAGTTTTATTTTTGCTTTTGATTTCAGGCTCCTTTACTGTGTTTTGTATTTCAAATGACCTACCTAGGAAAATGAGGCCTTCAAGCCCTGAGCTGGTTTTATATCCTGACAGTTTCCAGACATGCTATGCTCTCCCTGGGGGCTGGAAGATCTCAGGAGAAGGCTCCATCTATTTTCAACTAATATCTGACAACTGTCAAATTTCTGTGTCTCATTTTAAACTTTTCATCCTCCCTTCAGCCTCATTTTTCTAGTTGCCTATATCTCTGCTTGCCACTTAATAAAATATCATCAAAATCACCAAGGGAACTTGTTAAAAACAAAAACAGTGACCCATAACAGACTGAATCTCCTGGATTCATGCGTGGGAATTTGGATTAACAAGCCTTTTGCCAGCCCCTCAATTCCCAGGGGATTACCAAGTTCTATCAGTGTGAAAGAGTACTTTATGACATATCAGTCTCATTGCTAACACTGAGCCTCAGGACATATATTTTAAGATCTCAGTTCCATATAATTTTCAAACTAATCATCACAATAATTCTATGCAGTGAGAATCATTGCTTCTATGTTACACAAAATGAAACAGAGGCTCAAAGAAATTAAGTATTATGTGGAGCTATGAACACTGCCAGCATGCTGTGTAGACTGTATGGTAGGATGAAAAAGATAAAGGGCCGAAAAGTGAGCCTTATATTTGAATCCTGGCAATGATACTACCCAGAGGGCTTCCCAGGTGGCACTAGTGGTAAAGAACCCGCTTGCCAGTGCAGGAAACTAAAGAGACATGGGTTCAATCCCTGGGTGGGGAAAATCTCCTGGAGAGGAGCATGGCAACCCATTTCAGTATCCTTGCCTGGAAAACACCATGGACAGAGAAGAATGGAGAGCTACAGTTCACGGGGCCGCCAAGAGTCGGACGTGACTGAGCGACTTAGCACGCACACGCGTAATGATACTACAGCAGCCTGATCTTGTCATTCGACCTTGTTGAGCCCAGGTAAATCACAGGAAAGTGGTGATTACAATACTGACCTTTATAACTTATAGCATACCAAGATCACTTTAGAAACGTTAATCCATTTCCATCTACAATTCCATTTTTTTCCTTTTTCAATCTCCTTAAGCATGAGCCCATTTTAAAAGTCTTCTTTTAGCTTCTTTACTTATGAGTAGAAATGCATTACCACTTTTTAACAACCTTATGTTAATGAGTCATCTAAATATGATTATTTGGGAGGTACATCTGTTATGTAAACCACCATAACAAGCCTGTTTAAATAGGCTAAAATTGGAAACAATAGAATTTCCAAAATTAGGAGACTATCAAAGAAAGAGAAATTATTAATTAAAATTATAAGGTGAGCCACACAGTTTAATAATATACAAGCACTAAATATTATAATTTTTAGAGAACTGCTGTCAAAATAATAGGCATAAAATAAGATGTGAATTATATTACATTATTTCATTTGAAACTGTATGTACACATGCATGTGTATACATAAACATATATATTGGCACTTTTCTCAAAAGATAGGAAATATATCAATGTAGTAATAGTAGTTATCTTTGGGTTTAGTAATTATGTATTACTTTTGTTTTCTTCTTTGTAGCTTTTCTGATTTTACACATTTTCTATAAAATATGTGTACATTTTACAGAGAGAAAAAGTAAACATTATTAAAATAAAATTTATAAGTAAGTTCAGTTCAGTCACTCAGTCATGTCTGATTCTTTGTGACCCCACAGACTGAAGCATGCTGGGCTTCCCTGTCCATCAACAACTTTATTTATTTATAAATAAAACAAAAAATGCTTCAAAATATTAGAATAGGCCATGCAATCACTTGCTTCTTTTTATCCTGGCATCCACAACAAAAATACATTTCTTACAAGGGTTTCTTTAGTTTCTGTTATACCCAATACTGTAAAATACTTAATAAAAGATAAAGATCTTCTCTCAGATTACACACATTAATTTTCCTCTGACCATATTTGGCTTCCATGAGAATTCTACAAATAAAATATCTGCAACAGAAGGCTCTGAAATCAGGGAACAAACTGTTCTTAACTGTGTGGGATAATTTTTCATTTACATGAGAATCAGCCTTCCCAAAATAAAATGGCAGTATTCGCTCTCTTCTGGGCACTGTTCTTTTCCTTTTTTTTTTTTTTTTTTTAAATTATCCTCTCTGTGACCTTAGGCAAGTAATTTAACCTTTCTGTGTCTCTATTTCTTATATAGAATAGAATGATAATAGTATCAACTTGATAAGCCTTTTCATTTGAGGATTAAATCAGTTAATGTTTAGAAAGCCCAGAAGAAAATGATCATAACATAATAATGATAATAATAATAATACCAGATACTATTTTTAACCTTAACAACCACCTTTAAGAGGCAGGTATACCACTGCCCTAGATAGTACATGAGGATTTGGAGACTAAGAAGCTGAGTTACTCCTCACCTTACACGTGACACTGAGAGTCAGATGCAACATTTACTGACATCGAAGCCTACACATGGTCATTAAACCATCAGGCAACAGACAATATTCATAAATATTAACCAGCCTATTGTAAGCCAGACACAGACACTGAGCAATACTGCTCAAGGCTCAGCTCTTGCCTTTAGTCTAATAAGAAGGGCTATCAGGTCTTTGAGCATGAAGTGGGATGTCAACCATGAGGATATGAGCCCATAATAACAGCGAGAACGGTGTTAAGTGTATTCTAGAGAGGTCAGACAAAGCAAACTGGAGGAAGCAGCCCTTCAGTAGAGATCTGAAGGATGAGCTAGAGTTAGCCAGCAAGCTGGTGAGGAACAACAATCAGCTGGCATTTGCTCCCTGGCGTTCTGTGCTGGAACTCTGGAGATGCCAGCGTTAACTTTATGCCAGGTGA
Source organism: Bos indicus x Bos taurus (assembly GCF_003369695.1). NCBI lineage: Eukaryota > Metazoa > Chordata > Mammalia > Artiodactyla > Bovidae > Bos > Bos indicus x Bos taurus. Next base: position 101,586,977 of record NC_040076.1, read on the forward strand.
AAAATGATCTGAGTGCCCACAGCTGCAGCTGCTGCTTTATACCCTATCCCTCCTACTTCCATCGTTAATGAGCCTGAGACCAGAAAAAATACATCTTAGTAACTAAGGGCTCTTCTGTTAGTCTTTGTTCCAGAGACAGAAGAGAAGTTCTTCACTTCTGTTAATGAAACAGCCACAGATCTTTTGTTACTTTGCTTTAGCACTTTCTAAAATAGAAGTTTGATGCTACTAACTCTCATTTTTATACATCTTGGTGGCAGGTTGCTGTATGCTCATAAATATACTGATTATAAAAGCACATGATTTTTTTTCCCCCAGGAATGGTTCTAAAGCATGTCAAAACTTCTAAGGTTCCATAAGGTTAATTTCTGCTGTTAGGAACTCTTCTGATTTGCTTGAACTTTTAGCAATTCTGACTACTTGTAGTTACACAACATCCCAGAGACACAGGCATGCCAGAAGGTATCTATTCCAGATATAAATAACTTTACTGAGTCAAGGTAAGTTTGGGGCCTTTATAGATATCTTCATATTTCAAATATTATTTTTTAAAAAGATGTCTCATTTCAAAGTTTTATTTGAGGAGAAGGAACTTTCTTTTTCTGCTGTGGTGTGTCAGATATAGCCCCAGTATACAGAGTCTAGAAAGATTGCCATTTTGCCTTTTAGAAGTCACTTCTATATGACTACAATCACTTATTTGAATTTGTACGAAAAAAAAGAATTTCATCTTTACTTAATCATCAAGTAAACAAACTTCAGTGCCGTTTGTGGCTGGTAGTGTGAAATAGGAAGATTCAAAGGAAACACAGGATTTATTTCCTTTCTTTAAGGAGTTTGCATTATGGTTGGAAAAGCTAAAAATCATCTTAAAATGATTTGGGGCACTGACCACAGAAAAGAGTAATATCAGGACACCAGAGGAAGAAAACTTTTCTCTACACTAATAAAGAGGAGCATAACATGGGATCCAGTAGCACAGTTTTCTATTATTTATATATATTTTGTATCTGTGTTTTTTGAATCCCTAGTTTTCCAAATAAAGGAAAGCATCTAGTATATTTTTCAAGGCAACGTATCTTTCAAAATGATCACTTAAATAAATTAAAAAAAATGTGCTCTCCTGAAATAAGTTTTTAAAAATGTATGTTAGAGAATCTTCACCAAACTATTTCCAACATGCCAAGAAAAGTATATTTCAATTGTTACAAGAAACAGCAGCTTTAATTCAACCACTAGGGGGGAAATCCTGCAGTACTCACTGCAGTATATTTCTCTGAAGCTGAATTTTTAGCTTTATTTGAACAAGGTATGCTTCCTCTAAGCCGTTAGTCTCTAGCCGAGCCAAGCTCCAAGGCTTAAAATAAGGTGAAAGTCTTGGGTCACTATATCTTACTACTTCTTCTCATATGGATTAAAAATAAAACAGTAACAGCGGATCCAACTCCAAGGAATGGTGTGGAAATGTGTCTTTCTGACACTGAAGAGAGAAGGCGCCTGACTCTGTGCAGATTAGCTCACAGAGAAATTCTGCTTCCTCACTTCAACTGACACTTAAAAAATTCCAACAATTTTTTAATTGAAGAATTACACTCTTGCATGATTTTGGAGACATTATATAAAAGCAAATTAAAACAAAAATATCATCATTACAGAAGAGAGGTCTGTCTTGGACAAAAGGGGAAATTCCAGGTCTTTGTATAATTTTTAATGCTGTGGATTCAGTGACATTGTTTTTTAGCCTCTTTATTTGTAAGACACTATACATCTATCTATAATTTAAGTAGATAACATTTATAAGTTTCTTTACAATGTTTATTTTCATTTAGTGTCATCTTTTCAAATGACACAAGTTTTTCTTTACATATGCCTATCACTCTCCATACAAGGTATAGATATCATTACACAAAGACAAAGAAAAGGACAGCCTGTGTGTGAAGGCTGGGACCCCAAGAATGTTACCTCAGTGCTCCCCAAAACTATGTAAGCAAATAAGGATCTCCCAAGAAATTACTTTGGACTCCTACAATTGTAAAAGAGCTGTAGAGAGTATGACCTAAACTATGTTATGGACAACCAAATATTTGATCTTCGTGTAAGAAGAGAAGCTTTTATTATAGGATGCAAAAAAACAGTCCTCAAACTCTTCAACTGTTTCCTTAAATTTATTGCTTTAACATGTATTATATATCTACTCTATCTCTACTGAAGAGATATAAAGATGAGCTGGTGAATTCTGCCTGAATAATTATACAGTTTATAACTGTCTTAATAACACTTTTAAAACCATAAAGGCAAGACTATTCATGTAAGAGGTTAAAGACAGAGTAAGATTAAACATCAACAGTGGCTATCCTAGCCACTATTCTAACTTGCTCCGCCTTACTTGAGCCATAAAAGCAATCAACTAGAACAGCAGCTCCAAAGAGCTTGGTAAATCTTGAGGTTGTTAATCATTGCTGAGTGTTAGGAAATCTACATGTAAATAATAAATAAACCTGGCCTTGTCTTCCTTCTACCATTCATTTATTATGGTAGATAAACACTTTTCAAGAAATTTCTAGGTTCTCTGGATATAATATTGAAAGACTGTGTGTTTTGGAACTTATATTCCAATATGGTAGATACACAATAAATTAATTACAAAATTACTGTAAAAATCTCATATTGGCTCTCACTGTTATGCACAGCCCTCAGTGTTTCTAGAAGAGTACTGAATGCCTATATTGTTAGTGGCACTGGGCACAAACTAGTGATAAAATCCAAAATTTTCAGCCCAATGTTCAAGGCCATCTCCAATACTGCCTCACCCACCTGTATGATGTGATCTCTTACTGCTCACATCTAAGACCAATGGAGAAGGCAGAGCCCAACACAAATGAAATGTGTGGTAGGACATTATCATTTTCACCCACCAAAATTGCTCTTTCTGTCCATGCCTTGAGAGGAGAGCCTTCCAATGTGGTCTCTATTAAACCCCTAAGTCCAATTTTTCCCTCCACTTAAATGCTGTACACCTTGTGCATACTGTTCTCTAGTAGCGTTTATTTTGATTTGTAATTTACTGGGTACTCATATTCATATATATGCCCATCCTGGTCATTTGACTGACCACTTTTTGAGGGCAGGAACTGCCTCTAACTTTTCTTGGCATCTCAGGCTTTTCTTTTTTAGCGTATTATCTTACATAGTTAATTCATTTTTTTATGTTGAATTGTGTTATATTTGCAATGGCAGCACATAAAATTCAGTATCTGATTCACTTTACACATCTGTTACAAGGGAATACATACAAGTTTATAAGTGGTCTAACATTAGTTTTAGAGTATTAATACTAACAGTAAAACCTCAGCAACTCGGCGTCTGATATTTCCAAATTAATTCTGAACTTTTGAATCATTCATTTTCTGGCTAGTTTCTAATATGAACTCTTAGTTAGAACTCTAAAGTTTTCAGAGTTTTTGTGCATTTTGGCCATCTCAACTCTAGGGAACCTGAATTTATATATCTATGTATCCTCTTTTCATATAATCATGTCAGCCAATATTTCCTGTTCAAAATATAAAAAAACATTTCCCCAAAGTTTAAAAGCACAAAAAACTAAGCACACAACTGAATGAAACAGTGAAACAAGTACATTCTTTAAATTTAATATTTTTCAATAGATAATCTTCATACTAAGTTATCTAGCTAGAAATTGGTGTGTGTATGTGAAGGTGCAAAAATCCATCTAATATCCAACATATTCTTTTTTATAACTGTGCAATATTTCTGCAACAGAGTCACATATGCATGCCACCGACTACACATACACAACACACATTTACATGGCATATTAGACTACACAAAATTACACACAAAACACATATTTTCCATCTTCATTGTTTTCATAGTTACACAACATTCTCTCTGGCACACAGATGTGAAAATCACTCATATTTTACAGGTGTGTTTATGCCTACACCTACAGGTAAAAGTGATTTAATATTTAATCCCTGGTAGTTAAATATAAATATTTTTTGGTTTTTAGAAGTCGATCTGGTAAAATTACATGGTAATATGGTTTAGGTTTACTTTCTTCTTCTTTTTCCCCTCTAACAAAGAAATATAAAAGTATTTTGGTGCCACTGTCATGTGTTTCTTGAGACCATGATTCGGGTCATATTTTATCAATAAACAATGTTCTGTAAAGCTTTTATTATATCATGTTGGAAAAATTAAAGATTGTTATCCCAAGCCCCCATGATCCAGGTGAAAATGAAATGAGGGTATACACATAAGCACAATTCAGGACAGAGAACGTTTGGTACACAAAGAATAATCAGATGGGTTCCTACCCAGCACAATTCCATTCAGTAGTTTCTCTTGCACGTACCAGCTCAGCTGCCCACGATCCATGCTGCTTTTAGATACTACAAAGCAATTTTCACTCCAATTGCCGCTCGCTCAAGTTCTTCCTTTTGCACTCAGAAACGGATATGCCTGGACAGTGAGTGATGCCCTGTTGCAGCTGCCTCCCGGAATCCTTCAGCAACCCATCTCAGAGCTTCGCCGGGTTAAGCCCTGCCGCTAGCTCCAAGCTCGTTCTCCCTGGCAGCTGGTGGTATTCCGTCGGCCACTGGGCGGAGAGAACGAGCACTAGGGCGCCATCTGGAGGCGTCTTTAGGCAGCCACAGCAAGCTTAAAACAACTAGGTGTAACAAAAACGACAGCAAATTCTTTGTTAAATAAGCATACCGTTCTATACACTTTACTGCGAACATTTTTTTAAAAGACAGAAAAATGTAGGAGAGTCTCATTCTGTTCCCTATGAGCATTCTCTTTCTTTTACACATCACAATAAAGTGAAAACTTCTATTTCTTTTAGGTACAAATATCAAGAGATGCCAAATTAATTGCTTCTTCTTGTCTCATCTCAAAAGAAAATAATCAACACTGGCTACTATCAGAAATTTTCAATATTTTAGTAGCTAACTCAAAGGCAGCTTTTCAAAAGAGAAATATATGCCTCTGAGCTAACATAATGTAAGCGTGTTAAACATGCTGTGCTACTTTAAAAATTACAAAACTTACCTCTGGAAATGTTTAGTGTGTTCCTTATCAATGCAATATACTGACGAGAATGATAACAAGGAAAACCAGTTTCAGTTCAAGCACATGTGATAAGGTGTTCATATGACTTTAATATTTCAACAAAAGCTCTTTGAATTAATTTCCCTCTAAATATCTCCCTAAGCTTCTTTCCCTTAAAGAGGATAATTTGTATACCTGAATGAGATATAAGCTTAATTAATTAATTGAATGGAGCACTTAAAGTCTTATCTACTGTGATATGCATTTAGAAATGTGATTATTGGATGTTTCATTACTCCCTACAGATCAAAATGAATATGCATCACCATCCACAATCCCCATCCAACCACTAGTCCTACTTCCACTAAGCATCATGATTTGGTATTTCACTTTTCCTTTAAAATTAAAATTTGACTTTTAAACTATTTAGTAATAGACACATCTACAGTGATTTATAGTTTTCCAAGCAAATGTGGACTAGAGCTTGATTATATACTCTGTGAGACCCCTGTGGGAAATAGAAATTCTTAACACTTCAATTTCAAATCAGTGTTTGAGAATTTCTGTCAGGGTAAACAGAGAATAAATTTGTTTCATCAATAGTTCATCTTAATTTTTATTTATGTATGTATGATAAATGAACGTACTGGCTTTTCAAAGGCATGCCATTAAACATATTCTTAAGAAAAATTAGATTTTTTTTCTTTTAAATAGAGCATGTACCAAATCAAGCCATAATTTCTGTGGGTTTGTAAAATTTCTAAAAATTTATGTGCTGATGAGATTAAAAAAGAATGTTAACTCTTCATGTCTGTATATCTTCAACTCCTACTATTGTGGAATATGAAAACATATTAGTTAACTGATTCCTAAATTACATGACTTACATGTTGCACTATGGTTAGTGTTGCACAGAACTTCTTAGACAACCAGACACTGAAATATATAGTTTAAGACAACAAGCAGAAAAATAAGGCTTGGAAATTTACAAATAATAAAGTAATAAGCACTGACCAAACACAGATATGCCTAACTTTTACCAAGTAAAATTTTATACATGAAAATGTAAATGTAAGAAAGAGATAAATTAGAGGATAAAGTTTCCCCTGATAAATATTTTGAACTTACAAAATCATTCTTTATGTAAAAAAATCCCCAGAATCTCAAGAATGACTTCATTAAAATATAAATTTACATGCATAAATAGAAAAAAAAGAGATATTAATGAGAAGAGTAGATGTATGAATTTCATAGCCAGAGTTACTCTGCCTATCTACATCATCACCAAAAGCTAAAAATGATAGAAAATGGATGCTGCATGCAAAAGAGAAGATTATGTGGCTAGAAGGAGAAAAAAAGTATTATAATCATGTGCTTTCCCCTGAAAGAAGGTCTAAAATTAATCTCAAGACACTGAGACAAGAGGAAAATAAATAGAAGTATACTAAGGAAGTCAATTATTTCAATTTAGCATGTAAAACTTATAGAAAGCAAAAAGGTCCAAGTCAAAGTCACACACTGGAGTCTAAAAATGAAAGCAACATGTGGAGTCTAAACATCTGTCTTTTACAATGAATTAAGATAAAAGGTCTGTGTTAGTGTTCTATGTAACAACAACAACAAATTAAATGCATTACCTGTGAGGTTTTGTAGGGCAGCCATCCAAAGACAAAACTTTGATGAGTACCCAGCTCAGAGTCTCACAGGCTGCATGCAGGTATCAACTGGGCCATATTCTTGTCTGGAGACTTGACTGGGGAAGAATGTTTCTAAATTAAATCAGGTTACTGGCAGAATTCATTTCCTTGACTTCTTCAAGGCCACCAGGAAAACACGTCTTCATTTCAGGGAAGCAGCAGTCTCTCTTTTAGACTTTCACCTGAGTAAGTCTGACTGACTCAGAATAATCTCCCTTTCAATGAATTCAAGATCAACTAATTTGTGACTTTAATTTCACCTACAAATATCTTTCTTTTTTTTTTTTTATTGGGTAGAAGCAAGTCATAGGTTCTAGTTATACTAAAGAAGAGGGAGTTATGTAAGGGTATTTACACACTGAGGGTCACCTTAGGGTGTGTCTACGATAGGTTCTATGTAGACACACTTGAGTTTTATTGCTTATTGTCCAAAAACATGAGTGGAACGGCCTGATAGGCATGGAAGTGCATTTTGTTGCCTTTAGGATCAGGGCAGAAACATATCATAGAGGTTTTATAGATGCATGGTATATCTAACAAAAAAATATTATAGCAACAACAACAAAAATACCAGAACAGTCATTTGATCAAGGACACGGGGCAGAACATAGGAGCCTTGAACTGAAGAGTGATATCAGACACATGAGCAAGACTTGGGACAGGGAAGAGCACTGTTGCTGATGTAGTTGTAATGGTTATTTGTACTAGACATATTTGTGTTGCCTGGTTGCCTGCCCACATCTCCTCACATCTAGTCATCCATACTCAGCCTTATTAGACCAGGAATATATGCCTGAAGAAAGAAGACATCCAGAGATGGGCCAGAAACTTATGGGAAAAATAGAAACCTGTCCAATTAGATTTTGAGGAATTTGAACTAAAGTAAAAGGGAGAAGCTGCCAGTTGGTGGAGAACACTGTAGCTGAAAGGCCACACAGCAATTAAGAACCATGTGTTAGCTGATGTAGAGAAAGAAGCTTAGCATAAGGGAAAAAAACACGGTGCAGACTCAAAAACAAGTAGAGATTAGAGAAACCATTCGTTCTCTTAATTCCTCTAATACATTCATATGGAGTTCCCATTGTGTACTAGGCACTGTTCTAGGTGCTAGGAATACCACAATAACTAAAACAAAGTCCCTGTTCTTGCAAAGCTTATTCTTGTAGTGGGAGATGGTAAATATGTACCAGCATATAAATTATATTTCATTAGTTGAAAAAACTGTAGAAGCAAAAACAAAGCAGGGAATGCAGTTTAAAAGTAATGGGGGAAATGCTGCCTGGGGAAATGGGCAGGGATATTTGATCATGTGCCTTTTGAATGGAAACTTGTATGCCAATGATGGTGCCAGCCATGCTGATATTTGTGGAAAAGGGATATTGGACAGAGTGCAAGGCAGGTACAAAAGCTCTGAAACAAATGTGTGCTTGATGAATCAAAGCAACAGCAAAGGGGGAAAACTGCCTTGTATAGTGAAAGCAAGAGAGCTGGCAATAGGATCTGAAGTCAGATACGGAGAGAGTGAGAAGATCACACAGGGCTTGTGAACTTGTGTCAGAATGCTAGCTTTTACCTAGAGAGGTGAGGCTTACCAGAAGATGATATCAGGCTTACATTTTTAAGAATTATTCTGGCTATTGTACAGAACAGATGGAAAGTGAGGTAGGTAACTGGAAGGCCATTTGGACCCTGAGACAGATGAAGTCTGGCCTAATTTCCAATTATGTTTCCCATGAGGTCTATATATTTGTGTCTTTGAATTTCCATGAGCCAACACTATATCTTTTTCTTCCAGAAAAAGAAGAAAAACCCTTTTCTTAAACTACATTGCTAAAGACTCTAAGGAATGTTAAAAGTATTCCAGACTTGGGTATTTTGAATTTTTATATGTTTTGGCATAAGAGCTAAAAGATACTAGTACTTTAAAATCATGATACCCTTTTTTTTGTTTGTTTTATAAACGATAGAAAGTACTTGCACATGGGCAGGTGATGTCAACCTATTGTTGAACAGAGTTATTTTTCCAGGGCATTGGCTTAAGCCAGAGAAAGGTCAGTTCCTAAAAATTATCTTCTGATCCTTTGTGGCATGAGTGTTTCAAGAGTTTTCAAAACCATGAATATTATCATCCAATATCAATAAAAGAGAATTTAAGATATATGTCTGAATTTTAATATTTTATGGATAACTATTTTGTTTGTTATACTATGTGTATGCTAAGTTGCTTCAGTTGTGTTTGACTCTTTGTGACCCTATGGACTGTCATGCACCAATCCCCTCTGTCCATGGGATTCTCCAGGCAAGAATACTGGAGTAGGTTGCCATGCCCTCCTCTAGGGGGTCTTCCCAATCCAGGGATTGAACCCATATCTTTTACGTCTCCTGCATTGGCAAGTGGGTTCTTTACCAGTACTGCCACCTGGGAAGCCCTTGTTATATTATAGTTTTAAAATTAGGTATGCCTTCCCTTTTAGAAATAAGATAATTTTAGAGACAAAACAATTCAAATATTTTATAAAGAACCCATTAATTTCCAATTTTATATCCTAATTCACACAAATACAGAAACACATACAGATGTGGGTCATTTGTACATGTGTAGACATATTTTGTGTACTTTTCATGGCATTTCAAATGAAATTTTACAAAATCAGTCATAAAGTATTTCAAAATGAGAGGGAGTTGGGACAGTTAGCAAACACTCTGTCACTGTGTTAACCATAAGAGACATCTCATCACTACCTTTTCAATAAAAATATCCAATCAAATCAAGAAATAAGAAAATTAGTGTTTGTTCAAATTATCCTTTGAAAATATTAAGTGCACATCACATTAAAATACATGCTTAAATATACAAAATCCTTATCTTTTATTTATATTTTTGGTGAAGATTTCTAGAAGGTATTTAATTATATTTTTAGAGGGGAGTAAATTTATAGCATCATCAGTTCCACATTGTTTGATAATCTTGTCATCATTAAAAACAGTGAATGGTATCTTAGCTCTGCCACAAATGTTTATCTAATTTTTATTCTTATTTTAAAAATTTGCTAAAATAACATTTATAATAAACATTTCCCACTCACCGAGTTCTTAAAAATACCAACCATTAGAAGAAATAAAATTCAGATCACTATCTGAGAAAGAAGAGAATTTCGTTTGTATGAAGGTAAAAAATTAGCACCCATGCAATCATATATCTATGCTGAGATTTCCAAATGTAGAAGCACACACAAAACATCAATTTTAACATTAAAAAGGACAGATTTATAGATATAGTAATCAACTAAACATTGAGCGGGGCCTTCCAGATGACACTGTTTTAAGGAACTGGCCTGCCAGTGGAAGAGATGTAAGATCTCTGGGTCATGAAGATCCCTGGGGTAGGAAATGGCAAGCTACTCCAGTGTTCTAGCCTTGAAACTTCCATGTTCAGAGGGCCCTAATGGGCTATGATCTCACAAAGAGTCAGACATGACTGAGCACACAGCACACACACAAAACACTGACTAACAACAGAAATGTGAAGGGAGACTTATTAATAGATATAACATAAAAGTAGATAAATTAGTAGGACAAAAAAAGATGTCCTTATCCTTATAGGGGACTAAAATGCAAAAGTACAAAGTCAAGAGACACCTGGAGTAACAAACAAGTTTGGCCTTAGGGTACAAAATTAAGCAGGGCAAAGGCTAATAGAGTTTTGCCAAGAGAATGCACAGATCATAGCAAACACTCTCTTCCAACAGCACAAGAGACAACTCTACACATGGATATCAGCAGATGGCCAATACTGAAATCAGACTGATTATATTCTTTGCAGCCACAGATGGAGAAGCTCTATACAGTCAGCAAAAATAAGACTGGGAGCTGACTGTGGCTCAGATCATTAGCTCCTTATTGCAAAATTCAGACTTAAATTGAAGAATGTAGGGACAACCACTAAGCCATTCAGGTATGGTCTAAATCAAACTCCTTATGATTATACAGTGGAGATGAAAAATAGATTCAAGGGATTAGATCTGGTAGACAGAGTGCCTGAAGAACCATGGATAAAGTTTCATAACATTGTACAGGAGGCAGTAATCAAAACCATCCCCAAGAAAAAGAAATGCAAAAAGGCAAAATGGTTGTCTGAGGAGGCCTTACAAGTAGCTAAGAAAAGAAGAAAAGGGTAAATATAAGCATCTGAATGCAGAGTTCCAAACAATAGCAAGGAGAGATAAGAAAGCCTTCCTGAGTGATCAATGCAAATAAATAGAGGAAAATAATAGAATGGGAAAGACTTTCTCTTCAAGAAAATTAGAGATACAAAGGGAACATTTCATGAAAGATGGACACAATAAAGGACAGATATGGTATGGACCTAATAGAAGCAGAAGACATTGAAAAGAGGTGGCAAGAAAACACAGAACTATACAAAAAAAGATCTTCGTGACCCAGATAATCACCTTGGTGTGATCACTCACCTAGAGCCAGACATCCTGGAATGTGAAGTCAAGTGGGCCTTAGGAAACATCACTACGAACAAAGCTAGTGGAGGTGATGGAATTCCAGTTAAGCTATTTCAAATCCTAAAAAGATGATGCTGTGAAAGTGCTACACTCAATATGCCAGGAAATTTGGAAAACTCAGCAGTGGCCACAGGACTAGAAAATGTCAGTTTTCATTCCAATCCCAAAGAAAGGCAATGCCAAAGAAGGTTCAAATTACCATAAAATTTCACTCACTTCACATGCTAGCATGATTATGCTCAAAATCCTTCAAACTAGGCTTCAGCAGCACATGAACTGAGAAATTCCAGATCACAAGTTGGATTTAGAAAAGGCAGAGGAGCCAGAGATTAAATTGCCAACATTTGCTGGATCATAGAAAAAGCAAGGAAATTCCAAACAAAAAAATCTACTTCTGCTTCATTGAGTACACTAATCTTGTCATCAAGATTGTGTGGATCCCAGCAAACTGGGAAATTCTTAAAGAGATATGAATATCATCAGACCAACTTACCTGTCTCCTGAGAAACCTGTATGCAGGACAAGAAGCAACAGTTAGAAATGGACATGGAACAAAGGACAGGTTCAATATTGGGAAAGGAGTAATTCAAGGCTGTATAATGTCACCCTGATTATTTAATTTATATTCAGAGTACATTATACAAAATGCCAGACTAGATGAATCACAAGCTGGAATCAAGACTGATGGGAGAAATATAAGAAACCTCAGCTATGCAGATAATAACACTTTAATGGCAGAAAGTGAAGAGGAACTAAACAGCCTCTTGATGAAAGTGAAAGAAGAGAGAGAAAAAGCTGGCTAAAACTCAACATACAAAAGCCAAGATCATGGCATCTGGTCCCATTATTTCAAGGAAAATAGATGGGGAAAAAGTGTAAACAGTGACAGATTTTATTTCTTAGGCTCCAAAATCCTTACAGATGGTAACTACAGCCACAAAATTAAAACACACTTGATCCTTGGGAAAAAAAGCTATGGCAAATATAGCATATTAAAAAGCAGAGACATTACTTTGCTACCAAAGGTCCATCTAATCAAAGCTATGGTTTTTCCAGTGGTCATGTACATTATGAGTGTTGGATCATAAAGAAGGCTGAGTGCTGAAGAACTGATGCTTTCAAACTGTGGTGCTGGAGAAGACTCTTGAGAGTCCCTTGGAGGGCAAGGAGATCAAACCAGTCAATCCTAAAGGAAACCAACACCGAATATTCATTGGAAGGATTGATGCTGGAGCTGAAGTTCCAATATTTTGGCTACCTGATGCAAATAGCCAACTCACTGGAAAAGTCTCATGCTGGGAAAAACTGAGGGCAGGAGAAGAAGGGGTGACAGAGGATGAAATGATTGAGTGGCATCTGGACTCAGTGGAGACGAGTCTGAGCAAATTCTGGGAGATAGTGAAGGAAAGGGAAACCTAGCATGCTGCAGTTCATGGGGTTGCAAAAAGTTGGACACAACTTAGTGATTGAAGAAAACAACAACATAAAAGCTAAAAGGAGCTGTGTGGCTAAGTAACCAAGCAGAGTGATATACGGGAGGTAGCCAAATTCAGGAAAATAATTTTTTTTTATATAAGTCACTTTAGGAATTACTAACATTTATTTATATTCAGTGTTTTATAACATTCTTGTTCTATCCCTAAAATGCAAAGTTCTATTTAAGATTTTCACTATCTGTGATTTTGAGAACATGATTATATTAAAGCCTTTTATCTTGTCCCATAGTTGCTGGGGAAAGCATTTTTCATCAGGTTTATATTGAAACCAGTCTGATATAACAATATTCACTCCATATTCATGTTATCGTTTAGAGATCAAAAATTCAAAGACCATGGGAAATTTGATTTGACTTATAAACATCTAAATGTATTGTTTTGGCTCTCCAGCTTCTTTCGTTGATACCAAATGATATTCCTCTATGATGCTGCAGTTGATCTGAAATTACATTGAGGACACATATAGAACTTCAAATGTGGTCCCTTGGAGATTTCCATGAAAATTAGCTTAAATACTTTGAATATTTCAGAAATAATTTTTAAGTCCTATAAAGTCTTCTAACATTTTCTCCCTGTAGTAATTATTACAAATTCTATAGTTTCATGACTTCACATCAATTTAAATGACTCCTTTAGCTCTAACTCATCTCTTGAATGGAGAAGGCAATGGAACCCCATTCCAGTACTCTAGCCTGGAAAATCCCATGGATGGAGGAGCCTGGTAGGCTGCAGTCTATGGGGTCACAAAGAGTCGGACACGATTGAATGACTTCGCTTTCACTTTTCACTTTCATGTGTTGGAGAAGTAAATGGCAACCCACTCCAGTGTTCTCTCCTGGAGAATCCCTGGGAGGGGGAGCCTGGTGGGCTGCCGTCTCTGGGGTCGCACAGAGTTGGACACTACTGAAGCGACTTAGCAGCAGCAGCAGCATCTCTTGAAGATCTGGTTCTGTATTTCTACCTGCCAGGTGAGTTTCTCTGAGTAAATAAAGAAATAGATAGTTTATTACCTCAGATTTTTCAACAAATTCTTAAGAGGTAACTAATACACTGATGTATAGAACAGTCTTTTGGACTCTGTGGGAGAGGGAGAGGGTGGGAAGATTTTGGAGAATGGCATTGAAACATGTATACTATCATGTATGAAACGAGTTGACAGTCCAGGTTCGATGCACGATATGGGATGTTTGGGGCTGGTGCACTGGGACAACCCAGAAGGATGATATGGGGAGGTAGGAGGGAGGAGGGTTCAGGATGGGGAACACATGTATACCTGTGGCGGATTCATTTCAATATTTGGCAAAACCAATACAATATTGTAAAGTTTAAAAATAAAATAAAATTTTAAAAAAAGAGGTAACTAATGCAAATTAATAGGAAGTAGAAGAAAACGTTTTATTTTCAGTTTGCTTAAACATTTTTCTATTGATTACATTTATCAAAAAATAAAATGGGCTTCCCTGGAATGTACTATGCTCCACATCCTAGGCAATACTAAAGAGCATAGGCTAGATAACAACTTGGCAAGGGATGGTGAAGTAGGAGTTTGACTATCACATAGTTGATCAAACAAGATAAACTTTCAAGTCCCACTTAATTCTGAGGTTCTATTATGTTATACAATTACTCTTATGCTCTTCTCTCATCATATATTTTTTGAAAACACTTCTTTCACTGATAAAACTTACATGGTTTACATTTTTCCATTACATATAATACAGATTACTTACTTCCTGGTGTATTATTCAACAGTTTAATTCATTTCAAAAAATATATTTGCTCCTAATTTGATCTCTTAAGGATTTTTTTTTTGTCTCTTAGTAAATTTAATCTTAACACCTATAATCTGTTAATTCCAAATAAATTTAGAAAATCTTTTATAAAAGAAACAACTTTCTAAGCTTGATCCATATTACAAATAAAAATCTGGAAATATGTTCATATTGAAAGATTTACTCTAGGAATCCTAAAATAGTTTTTCTTTGAGAAAGATGTGTTTACTTCAAAAATAAACTGAGATTTCATTTGATGGATGCCTATAAAATGTATGTAAATGTTTCAGTGAAACAGGATAGAAAAGATCACTGTCTAATTGAATATCTTGGACCTACCCCATACTTACGGCTTGTTAGTTATAATGAAAGTGCAGCTAACATTACAAATCTAAGTTGATTAACTAAATTTTACAAGATGCTTTTGAACAAAGTTATGAGTGCTCTTGAGCTTTTTCTACATGATACAAAATGGTACAAGCATGTTTCTTACGGAGGTTTAGAAAGATCTATATCTTTCTAATAAATATTTATGTAAAACATAATCTCAGTATCAATTAATCAAGCCTTTGAATTCTCTCAATAAATACCAATAAGCTCAAAAACAAAACAAAACTAAAAATATTTAATTTCTGTTTCCTCATACTTTTATTTGCCTATTTATTTTTGGCAGGCTAAATTTCCATTTTAAAACTTGTGTAAGTAATTGTATTTTCAATTGTTTCAACAATGATCTAAAAAGTTGATGAAATGAGGCTACAATTAACATTTTTATAATTATTAAATACATGGCTTATTGGCCTGAAAATTATTTGGAATGCACAAATAAATAAAAGAAAGAAATAGGGTTCACAATGCTTATGCAATAGTTGAAAACAAATGAATACAATACTTAGATAATTTAGATATGCTATATAAAATCATAAATTGCTACAGTTTGGAACTTTCTTGGGTGAATGTTCCATTATACAACAAAATCTCTAGTGATATTTCAATTAGTTTTAAATCTTTCAAAAGATGTATTTATATCATTTAAATCAGAGTAAGTAAAATATATATTAGACAAAAGAAATGTGCCTCCTTTATGCATTTTAATACCCTTGTCTTTCTCTGGAAAATGGCACAGTAGTAAAAAGGAACCTTGTGAAGCATTATAAAGTCTTTGTAACTAAAAATATATGTCAATCAGCATTATAAACATTTAATTTTTACTGAACTGAAAACTATATTTTGTATGTTATGGCTACATTTTCCCTTTATCCTTTATGCATTTTTAATAAAGAACAGTTTTTTTCATAAGAGTTCTCCCTTTCACAATGTAAATTTAATTGTAATTAAAACAAAACTAAGGACTTCTCAGGTGGCGCTAGTGGTAAAGAATCCACCTGCCAATGCAGGAGATGTAAGAGATGAAATTTGGATCCCTGGGTCAGGGAGACCCTCCTGAAGACAGGAATGGCAACCCACTCCAGTATTCTCACCTGGAGAATCCCATGGACAGAGGTGTCTGCTGGGCTACAGTCCATAGGGTTGCACAGAGCTAGACATGACTGAAGAGACTTAGCACACAAAATAAAACTATGGACATATAAAAGGTTTTCCCAATGGCTCAGCAGGTAAAGAATCTGCAGTGTAGGTGAAACAGGAGACACGGATTTGATCTCTGAGTTGAGAAGATCCCCTGGAGAAGGAAATGACAACCCACTCTAGTACTCTTGCCTGAAAAACCCCATGGACAGACGAGCCTGGAAGGCTACAGCCCAACGGGTAGCAAAGAGTCTGACATAACTGGGCAATTAAGCACACACAAGCATGGACATATAATTGCCTTCACAGAATCCACTAAAACTCACAATACAGAATCACTCCAAGGCCCATGAAATTTACTACCCTGCTGCTGCTGCTAAGTTGCTTCAGTCGTGTCTGAGTCTGTGTGACCCCATAGACGGCAGCCCACCAGGCTCCTCCATCCATGTGTATTCTCCAGGCAAGAATACTGGAGTGGGTTGCCATTTCCTTCTCCAATGCATGAATGCATGCTAAGACGCTTCAGTCGTGTCCGACTCTGTGCGACCCTATGGACAGCAGCCCACCAGGCTCCTCTGTCCACAGGATTCTCCAGGCAAGAATAGTGGAGTAGGTTGCCATTGCCTTCTCCACAACATTTTTATAGCCTGAAATATTTGTGTTGGAAGTACTCAACACTAACAATCTGCCTTCTCTATTCAGTCTTATGTAGCTCTCCAGTACCCTCAAGCCATACCAAAATCTGCTCAGTATTAACATGTTCAGGGTCCTCTCATCAACAAATAACTTTGAAAATCAAATAAAATGCAAAAAATTTTTTTCAAAAGTTAAAGAGATTCAGCTGCTTTAGAAATGATGTTGCCTGACGGCTTTCAGGGTTACTCTAATATCCTCCAGTCCTAAAGCTCAGGGGTGTGTATGTGATTTCACACCTGCCCACATAGAATATGGTGTACTCAGGAGTGATTCTCCTCAAATTGAGCAACCACCTGAAAAGGCCAGAAACATGTCTATGACTCATCAGCTTACTGATGTAGCTTGGTTTCCTCTAAATCAGACTGATTTGTTATAGGTATGGATCTTTTTTGCAACCTTTCCTGGATATAGCTCTTCAAAACTGAACTTAAAGACTTAATGATTGTGAAACCTGAGATAAATGTTCTTTTCATATCCATGTTTTCACTTATGTAAAATTCATATGGAAGTATTTATTACCTAAGAAAATACTGAGGAAATGTTTGGAATTCATGCCAGTAGATATGCAAAGCTACATTTACAGGAATAAGTTTTGATATCATGGTACTCTTTTATCACTTTCTTGGTTCCTATAGATATCTTGTTAATCTAAATAGTTTTAAAGGAAACAGTATTTTGGAAAACAAATTGGAACATTGCAATTATTTTTTTAAAAAACAATATGTATTCACACTCTATACATAACTGATACAGTTAGTATACTGACTTTGGCATATATTTGATCAAAAAAATTCACAGGCCTCTAGTTTTTCAATATAACCAGTTTCATCCTTGTCATTTTTTAATGAAGGTAATATGGACACTAGACTTCTCATATGCATATAATAAAGAGTAACAATGATATAACACAGAAAATAGAATCCATTAAATAAAGGCTAAAATCGTATCTTGAGACCTGCTCCTCAGAGATTTTCATATATAAAAGCACTGTCTCTTAGTAAGGGTTGAGTTAGAGTTCCTTTGAAAGCTTTTGAAAATAGGGTGAGTTCACGTTACATCTACAATTGTAATAGCTACACAACTTCTCTTGTCTTGGACAATTTATTGCATTCACTTCAGGAAGGAATGGTAAGAGATACAGAGATGATTCTGCAGACTCTGTCCTATTCAGTTTGGTAGCTAGTGGAAGACTGCCCTCTCTACCAACACAAGTCTCTGATGAACGGGATCTATTAAGAAGAACTGCGTTGGTTTACACTGCAGATTGAATGGAGCATTAAGTGACTGCTTTAGTATGACTTCAGTGGGGGTAATGGTCGCCTTCAGTGGGTATATAATGTTGCAATAATACTTTCACATAGGTGCAACAATTGTTCAAGTGTCCTTAATTTGTCTCTATCCAGCATATCTCCGTTAAATTTCCCCACCTTCCTTCACTCTACAATCTTATTTTCTTCCTTCTTAGCAGGTGTAAACAGATGAGCAAATACACGTACTCTCAAATTGTCACTTATGTATCATGAAGGTGGAGGTCTACTGCAAATAACTTGAAAACTGCTTCTAGGAGGCGTTTAGCGATACCGCCCACCGAGACAGGTCAGATGCGCTTAATTTGATCACCCCCACCCCCTCAGGCCTGGGCTGTAATTTTCCAAACAACCATCTCTCATTTGCAAATAAAAGTTAAAATCAATCCAGAGATACAGAATGCTAACTTCTTGTTAGTCAAATTTACAGGGTTTTTCTTTGTAGAGCTGCCAGATTGTGACCGATCAAAAGAGGAGAGAGAGAGAGAGAATATGAATATCACTTGCTTCCTTGCTTCCTAAGCAGGGATTTGCCTGCGATGCACAGCGAAAGGACTGCGGCGGCTGATTTACACAGTTGGAGCAGAGGAGGGGCCGGGGGTGCTGGGGGGACAAGCTGGCGGAGGCTCCGGTGATGGGCTGATCTGGGGGCTCCCGAGCGGCGCTCCCTCCATGAGCGATTTGGGGGCGGCTGATGGATTTGCATTCGGGTTCCAGCCTGGCGTTCGGTATATTGTCTCCTAACACCCGACCTGGTGCTCCCAGTTTGGGTGCAGACGTTGGTAAGTAACGTGTAATCCGATTTTAGTTATTTCCTAGGCCATTAAAGTGGCACTTTTAAAGCAGGTCAGTCTTAAATGAGGCTGCCGCCGAGAGCGTCTCCTTGGCCTGAAGCATTCCGCGGTCCCCTTCCCCGCCCCCCACCCTCTCCTGCTCCAGAAGTGAGGACGCTTGAATGGTGAGCTGTCAGGGGGCTCACTTTCTGCCAACCGGATCGCTTCACCTTGGTGTTTTACCCGAGATCCCCCAAATTCAAGTCGAATTTGGAGTGTTCAGCCATACTGTTGTATTTGTATCCCGTCTCTCTTTTTCTCTCCTCCTCCCCCCGCCCCCACCTTCGCTGTCTGGCCAATGCTGGGATCTGGGATCTGGACACCCCCTTCCAGCCTGCTTCCCACTCCACCCCACCTCTTCTTCTCTCATCTACACAGCACCCACCCCCACTTCCACCTACCCAAAGGGTCAAGAGCAAAGACACCGGGAGAAGGCAAGGTCTAATCCCAGCTCCCTTTAGGGAAGGAGGCCTCGGGAAGGGATTGCGCTTTGAGTGACAACCTTTCAGGAAGCTAGAGAGAAAAACCCGGAGACCGAGCCAGGGTTCTCGGGGACCGTGGAGCTCACAGCTGAATCGAGATCACCGAGATCTGAAATCAAAGAGCTCAGTCCTGGGACACTCACGCTGCCTGCCTGCCATCGAGGGTATATAGAGCTGTGGTCCTGAGTGTCTGTCACCGGCATTGCCGCGCTAGGTGTGCGCCCGGCTCTCCCATTGGTATGCAGCGACCATTTCCCTGCGAGTCTCAAAGGTGGAAACACTTGAAAGGATTACAAGCGTGATTTGGTGGCCTTTCTGAAAGTTGGCGGCCTGGGGAGGAGAAACTGCAGGCTACTGCATGATGGATATAATTCTGCCTCCCAGAGAGTTTGCACCTCTCGCTGGGAAGCCCCTTGGAGTAAACCTCGGAGATCGAGAGCGCTCTGCACTGATAGGTACTCGCCGCCATCCTTTCCTACTTTGCCTAATTGAAACCAGTGTTCTCGCGTGTAAGGATGTTCTTTGTAGAGCATATAGTTTGGCCGCGGTGGCTTCTGTACGCTCACAGGTGCTAGAGGGTTATATCTTTGAAGCGGATCATTTAGCTGTAAGGACGATGATAGAAAGAGTGGTACTGGAAACTAAAATACCCTCGGACCCCTTTTCTTGGGGGTGTAAATCGTAAGTAACTCCAACAAATAGGCCAGGTGGCAGAGCGAAGGGCCCCTCCCCCAGCGGATCGCTCGTGTTGTAAAGGATAGAAGGAAAATGGCTTGAGCTTTTTAATCATTTTCCATTTCTAAACAGACCCATTGTGCGTTTCGCCTGGCGACAGATTAGAAAAGGACCTCTGGAAGGATCAGGGCTTTTCAGAAAATGAATGATGCAGCATTTTAATTATTTGTTCTAGGGAAGATCATTTTGCTTCCATATTGGAATATTTAATCTTAGATATGGAGAGATTAGTGGGCTCGGAGATCCAGCAAAGGGGAGGGGGAGGTGGGAGGGGGCACTGTGGGGAGAAAGGGCTTCTTGTCCTCCCTGTGGACAAACAAATGATGCTGGGCGCTCGCAGCAGGAAGCGGTCGAAATCCGGACTCCAGGGCCCTTCATCTCCTAACTTTTGGAGCTCTTCCTATCTCTTAGATACCCTGCATCGAGAAAAAGGGAAGGAAAATGGTGAAATGCCCTTTAGGACATGTCCCGGATCAAGAACTTGGAGCGGGATGTGGGGGTGGGGTGGTGGTGGTGGTGGTGGTTGTAGTTCAAGACAGAACAGAGAATGATTGCAGAGAGGGCCATTTACTGTCACTGGAGCGCAGGGAAGCCTCCCGGTTACCCATCGATTCCATCGCATCTTGGGTTCCGATAAGATTCCTGAAATAGTCACCATCTCTGCACGTTGGGTACAGAAGGTGGTGTTGGGGGCTGGGGCGGGGGGCAGCTGGTGAAAGAGACGGGATTGCTCTGTTCTGAGCTCAGCTTCTTGGCTGAGACCGATAGATTGGGTGGGTCTGGAATGTTAAGGTTGGGGAACGTTAAGAGAATCCTGCCCTCCTGCTTACTTAGTCTCTGACAGCCACTGTGGAGTGTCCGACACAGGTGCGGTCACTTCTAATGCAAAATATGCAACTATCCTATGACTGATTTTTAAGTAACGGTTTTTTTCTGTTAGATTATTTATATATATTTAGAATGGTAATGACATATACATTTGGTCTCGTGAAAAAGTGCTTTAAGAAAAACTCACCTCTACGGGCTAGCTAACTTTGAGCCCTTGGGCAAGTCCAGTTCTTTAGCGACCATAAAGCCTTTCCTTTCCCCGTGAGATGATGACAGGATTCATGTGTGTTGTGGGGGCGAGGGCGACATCCCCGAGGCACAGTTGTCGCTAACTAGACTCCTTTGCTGCACACTTGCCTCTCTCCAGTTTCCCTACTAAGGTGCATTTTCGTCCCAGCAGGTAGGACTGTAAAACCATCAGATGAGGCTTTAAAAACTCTTCTTAGAGAATCCTTGTGAGCTCTGATCTGGTGGCTCCTCTTCACTGAAATGTCTTCCCTCAATCAACCCCACCCTCAGGACTCTCTACCATCCTCTTCCCGAAAATACCACGGAGAAATATGAGGGGGTTGGGGGGGAGGGGCGGGGCAAATAAATGAAAGGAAAAAAAAAAAAAAGAATCTAAACCCTGAAATGCTGCCCCCTATCCCCGCGAGGTCTTTCCTGGTGGAAGAAGTGAAATGTGTCATTGTTATCCAAGTGGTCTGCGTATCCTTCCAGAGCACTGGCTTGTCTCTGGTTTTTAGAAGGTGGAAGCAGCCAGAGCTGTTGAATCCAGGGGAGATCGAAGGCTCTGAACTGCTGCACAACAAAAGGATTCCTGGTGCAAAGAAATCGAAGCAAAATGCAGGAGAAACTCGGTCCAAGTCGCTTAGTCTGCCTGAGCTCTTACTCAGGACACCCAAGCAGAATCAGCTATATTCAGCTCTTCTGCTTTGGAGACCTGAATTTCCCTTTATCCCCGTCTTTGAGAGTAAGTGTGGGCTGTGAAAACGATAATTCTAAAGAACAGTCTTACTTTTCAAACTGTCTACACTAGAGAGCGGAGATTTGGGAACTAGAGGAGCAAACTAGTCAGGCAATGGTTTCCTTCAGTTAAATTAAGAAATCAAAATTAAAAAAAAAAAAAAAATGCCAACCACCCCTTCCCCCGTCCCGACCAAAGGAATGTTTCCCTTTGGTTGATCTCTTCTTCCTTTTTAAAAAAATTTTGACAGTTTGTCATCTTGACCCCTCCACTTCTTTTCTCTCCCCTTAAACACACACACACACTCACACCCACACAACTGTATAGTCACGGCTTCCTAGTGCTCGCGCCCGACCCCATGGTAAGCGCGTTCCCCTTCTCGGGGCTCATTTTCGTGACGTGGAAAGCCGGATCCAGGGTTACAGCACATATTAAAAAAAAAAAAAAAGCCAGCGCAAGAGAAGTCCGCGATTCTGCACTGTGATTGAGCCTGCCCTCCTCCCTGCCTTCCTCCCGCCCTTCCTCCAAGTGCCCAATGATGTGCTGCCGGTACCCAGGGAGAGCAGCTACGGCGGCGGCAGCGGCGGCGGCGGCGGCAGCGAAGCTGGAAGCCTGCAGCAGCCCCTTCTCTCTCCTCTATTGAGTGTGCCAAGCGGCAGTTCTGCATTCTAAAGAAACCCATTGAAAGGCCCCTTGCATTCCCAGCACGTCTCAAGCTTGCTTTTATTTTTTTTTTTCTGTGGTCTCTCCCCCCACCCCCCACTATCCCCCTTTGCTTCAGCTTCAGCAAAAGGAAGGAAGGGGGAGGGAAAGAAAGAATCCTTAAACTCAAGCTTCTTCTTCTTCTTTTTTTTTTCCTTCCCCCCTCCCCCGATGATCAATGCTTAAAAAAATAAAAATCCTGCAAAATAGGTAAGTCAAAGCCATATGGAGCTTTTCTTGTCTAAATATCAGGGACCTCAAAAACAAGGAAAAACATAGAAAAAAAAAAAAGAATGGTAAAAAAGAAAGAACTTAAGTAGGTTTTAATATTTTAAAAGGGGTACAAGGAAGACTTATACTGCAGTGTAGCCTCATCTGCTTTCTTTTTTCATTTAATTGTTTCCAAAAATTGAGTACTGCATGCCTGAGGCAAATTTCTCTTTGCTTTCTTAAGGGTTCTCCTCTCCGTACAGTTGTGTACATCATATGCAAGCTGAATGTGGAGATTTATTCTTTTCACTCTCCCTATAAGTTGTATCATTGTGTTTTAAGTTAGGTTGACAAAATATTTCCTTAATGGATGCATCTGTGTGGAAAGAAAATACATACTAAAAACTCCGGTTTATTTTTATTGATCAAAAACAATTTAATTTTGATTGATATTTCAGTGACTTAGAAGGGCAATCTAATATAACTGCATCATTATAATTTATTTATATATGCATTTTCATATATGGATATTAGGCTCCAAGAGATCCATGGAGGAAAGCTCCGAATTATTAGATTAGTGCACTGTATTTGTTCCTTCTCATTGGAAAAGAGCAATATCTTTCTGAAATGTATTTCATGTGATCATTTATCAGGAGGTAAGAATCCAGGTTTCCACTATTTCTTGCCTTTACCCAAACCCCCTCTACAAATCACCTGCCATTCCATCTTTTTGCAGGATTCCTCAGTTGATCATGATGGAACAGATATACATTCCAAACTAAGCTCTGCAAGTGTTTTAATACAGACACTCCTAGGCTCAGCACCCTTTAGCTGTCACTATCTTTAGCTCTGACAACTGCATGGGCTTGTTCTTTAGAAAGGCTAATCACGCCTAAAGGATTTAAACAGCCAAATGATACACATATGTAGAAATAATGTAATTAAAGGAGATGTTAATAATCTGTGCTTGGGCAAAAGGGGTTGGGGTACAGTGAGTTACTGGGCATGCACTAAAATTAAGCATATTGTGCTCATTTCTTAAGAGAAATCTTGGGTTTTCCTGAGATACCAATCATCTTACACAGCTTAACATCTGATGTTGGTCCAAAGGCTCATAATCTATCATACTCTTTAATCTAATAACTTTGGGGCATGCCATATCTTTTTATGAACAGAAACCCATAGTTTAAAGAACATTTTCTTCCATCAGAGTTTCAATCAGATCCATAATAGGCACCTCTGATAGCAATGAGAGTTTTAACAGGCAAACAAGTGTAATAGCCAAATAATTGCCATTATTACTGAATCTGCCTATCCCTAAGAGGAATCACTGTATGCCACTTTCCTTGCTTGCTACAAGAGACAACAAAGGATGCTTTTGATTTAATGATACACCCTTCCCCAGGTATGGCTTGATTCAGGAAAATGTCATCACATGGCACAATACTTCAGTCTCCTAATTTTAAGATATAGGACATATTAAGCATGTTGATAGGTCATTTTGAGTGTCAGTTCAACAATTACTAAAGTTTTTATATCACTCTTAAAAAGGTCCACATATAGGAGTCAATTAGAGTAGTGTATATGATGAAAAGCTAAAAATCTGCATCTTTATTTCTGTTGCAGTTTTGTAATCAACCGCGAATGATGAAACCTTCTATAGCTGAGATGCTTCACAGAGGGAGGATGTTGTGGATAATTCTTCTAAGCACAATTGCTTTAGGATGGACTACCCCGATTCCCCTCATAGAGGACTCAGAGGAAATAGATGAGCCCTGTTTTGATCCATGCTACTGTGAAGTTAAAGAAAGCCTCTTTCATATACATTGTGACAGCAAAGGATTTACAAATATTAGTCAGATTACTGAGTTCTGGTCAAGACCTTTTAAACTGTATCTGCAGAGAAATTCAATGAGGAAATTGTACACCAACAGTTTTCTTCATTTGAATAATGCTGTGTCCATTAACCTTGGGAACAATGCATTGCAGGACATTCAAACAGGAGCTTTCAACGGTCTTAAGATTTTAAAGAGACTGTATCTTCACGAGAACAAGCTAGACATCTTCAGAAATGACACCTTCCTTGGCTTGGAAAGTCTGGAATATCTTCAGGCAGACTACAATGTAATTAAACGTATTGAGAGTGGGGCATTTCGGAATCTAAGTAAATTGAGAGTTCTGATTTTAAATGATAATCTCATTCCCATGCTTCCAACAAATTTATTTAAGGCTGTCTCCTTAACCCACTTGGACCTGCGTGGAAACAGGTTAAAAGTTCTTTTTTACCGAGGAATGCTAGACCATATTGGCAGAAGCCTGATGGAGCTCCAGCTGGAAGAAAATCCCTGGAACTGTACATGTGAAATCGTGCAACTGAAGAGTTGGCTGGAACGCATTCCTTACACTGCCCTGGTGGGAGATATCACCTGTGAGACTCCTTTCCATTTTCATGGAAAGGACCTGAGAGAAATCAGGAAAACAGAACTCTGTCCCTTGTTGTCTGACTCTGAGGTAGAGGCTAGTTTGGGGATTCCCCACTTGTCATCAAACAAGGAGAATGCATGGCCAACTAAGCCTTCCTCAATGCTGTCCTCTGTCCATTTTACTGCTTCTTCTGTTGAATACAAGTCCTCAAATAAACAGCCCAAACCCACCAAACAGCCTCGAACACCAAGGCCACCGTCCACATCTCAAGCTTTATACCCTGGTCCAAACCAACCTCCCATTGCTCCTTATCAGACCAGACCACCCATTCCCATTATATGCCCTACTGGGTGTACCTGTAATTTGCATATCAATGACCTTGGTTTGACTGTCAACTGCAAAGAGCGAGGATTTAATAACATTTCTGAACTTCTTCCAAGGCCTCTGAATGCCAAGAAATTGTACCTGAGTAGCAATCTGATTCAGAAAATATACCGTTCTGATTTTTGGAATTTCTCTTCCTTGGATCTCTTACATCTGGGGAACAATCGTATTTCTTATGTCCAGGATGGGGCCTTCATCAACCTGCCTAACCTAAAGAGCCTCTTTCTCAATGGCAACGATATCGAGAAGCTGACTCCAGGCATGTTTCGAGGCCTACAGAGTTTGCACTACTTGTACTTTGAGTTCAACGTCATCCGGGAAATCCAGCCTGCAGCCTTCAGCCTCATGCCCAACTTGAAGCTGCTATTCCTCAACAATAACTTGCTGAGGACCCTGCCAACAGATGCCTTTGCAGGCACATCCCTGGCTCGGCTCAACTTGAGAAAGAACTACTTCCTCTATCTTCCTGTGGCTGGTGTCCTAGAACACTTGAATGCCATTGTCCAGATAGACCTCAATGAGAATCCTTGGGACTGTACCTGTGACCTGGTTCCCTTCAAACAGTGGATTGAAACCATCAGCTCAGTCAGTGTGGTGGGTGATGTCCTATGCAGGAGCCCTGAGAACCTCACCCACCGTGACGTGCGCACTATTGAACTGGAAGTTCTCTGCCCAGAGATGCTACACATCGCACCAGCTGGAGCATCCCCCGCTCAGCCTGGAGATGCTCACCTTGCTGGGGGGCCGACGAGTGCATCACCTTATGAGTTCTCTCCCCCTGGGGGCCCTGTGCCACTTTCTGTGTTGATTCTCAGCCTGCTGGTTCTGTTTTTTTCAGCAGTCTTTGTTGCTGCAGGCCTCTTTGCCTATGTCCTCCGACGGCGCCGGAAGAAGCTGCCCTTTAGAAGCAAGAGGCAGGAAGGCGTGGACCTCACTGGCATCCAGATGCAATGCCACCGACTTTTTGAGGATGGTGGAGGTGGTGGAGGTGGAAATGGAGGTGGGGGCCGACCAACTATTTCTTCCCCAGAGAAGGCCCCTCCTGTGGGTCATGTATACGAGTACATCCCTCATCCCGTTACTCAGATGTGCAACAACCCCATCTACAAGCCTCGTGAGGAGGAGGAGGTGGTTGTTTCATCAGGGCCAGAGGCAGGGGGTGCAGAACGTGGGGCTCCTGTGACACAACCTCCGGGAATGGGGGAGGTTCTCCTAGGAAGTGAGCAGTTTGCTGAGACACCCAAGGAGAACCACAGCAACTACCGGACCTTGCTAGAAAAAGAAAAGGAGTGGGCGCTGGCAGTGTCCAGCTCCCAGCTCAATACCATAGTGACCATGAATCATCATCACCCTCACCCTCACCACTCAGCAGTTGGTGGGGTTTCCGGGGTAGTTGCGGGAACTGGGGGAGACTTGGTTGGGTTCCGCCACCACGAGAAGAATGGCGGGGTGGTGCTGTTTCCTCCGGGCGGAGGTTGTGGTGGCAGCAGTATGCTACTAGACCGAGAGAGGCCACAACCAGCCCCCTGTACGGTGGGGTTTGTGGACTGTCTCTATGGCACAGTGCCCAAATTAAAGGAACTGCATGTCCATCCTCCTGGCATGCAATACCCAGACTTACAGCAGGACGCCAGGCTCAAAGAAACCCTTCTCTTCTCGGCTGGAAAGGGCTTCACAGACCACCAAACCCAAAAAAGTGATTACCTCGAGTTAAGGGCCAAACTTCAAACCAAGCCGGATTACCTCGAAGTCCTGGAGAAGACAACATATAGGTTCTAACAGAAAAAGAAAAATACATTAGTGCTTTTTTTTTTTCAAAAGAAAAGAAAAATAAAAGAAATATATCCCTTGCTCCCTTTACACTTGTCCCAATAACTCCATCCTCACAAACTTCCCTGCCCTGAACAGAACTGAAACCGCATGATAACTAGAAAATACAGATGTATGCTCTCCCCACTCAGATGTGATTTGGAGGAAGGGCCATACACAGATCATTAATCAATGAAGTGCCTTCGCAGACTTTTGCCAGCAAATGTTATCATTATTTTTTTATACTGAAACTTGAGACTTTGACTGTGCCATGTATAAGGTATATTGGGGATCATTGTATTGATCCTAATTAAGTAAAATTCAATGTGTCTTTTTATTTTCAGTAACTTTTTTTTTTTTTAGTTGTAGTTTTGTTTTGACAGGGAGGGGGGAAAACAGATTGCCATTTGTGGTTTTCGTTCCTCTTCCCATCATGGCACAGATTCTGTACATGTATTAACAATGCAGTTTGCTGCATGCCTGGAAACTGCAAGATGGGGAGGGAGGGGGCGGGCTTTGCTGGAATGTTCTCACCCACTCGTTTTTTCTGTCACACACATACCCACATGCACATCACAAATCCCTGCACATAGTTAGGTCCCTAAACCTGCAGTTTCTTCCTTCTGGTGTAGGTACACACACACACACACACACACACACACACACACCCCTCATCCATTCAACCCAATCTAATTAGTTCGGGTTTGATCCATTCCTATCCTCTCCATAGCTTCACCTTCCTTTCTCCTCTAGTGTACAGCTCAAAACATCTCTCCTACCACCCTGGAAAAGTCATCTTCTAGGCTGGAGCCTACTGAAGTGGAGGCCTGATGGTTTAACAGCTGGAGGCACTCACCTAGGGATGAGCACCTTCTTTGTGACACTTCAGCCTGATGCCAAGATTTTTTGGAGAACATCTGCACTTTCTTATATATATATAATATTAAAAAAACATAAAAAAGCAACTGGGTATATATCACTAACAGCTTTGTAGGAAGCACTTTTAATGTTTTCTCTCTCACACACAAAGATTCAAAAGAAATGTGCATATATTTATTCTGTAATTTCAGTGATTATAAATTGTAAAGGTAATGTTTAATCATTGTATAGTGATTATGCGTCTGGTATAGCTTTCCTAATAAAAAGTTTTTGAAAAACATAATACATTATATATAGAGGATACAAAGCTTGAACTTTAAACTCCAGCTATGCCATGCCTTTTGTGCTCCCATTTTTTAAAATCTTTCTTTTACTTCTTACACAGAAAGCTAGTTTATTAACAAGTTTGATGCACTGTGATGTTAATAAATCTTGTAACTCACGACACCCATTCCACACACTAGGATAAAAATGGGACATAAAAAAATGTGATTTATCGATATATAGTTCACTTCTTTCTCTTGAATTATGAGTTTCAAACTTAGTACTCCAATGATGTATCATTTTTCCTAGGCAGGATGCAGTTGGGAGAAACTGTAAATATATTGCTAAGAAGTACAGGATTAATTAGGAAACACTGATCAAGAATCCATGAATCGTATGATAGTTAAAGGCTTAAAGGAATGCTATAGTTTTTAAAAAATATGCACTAAAATTACTTACACACACACACACACACCAACCAATCAAAGTATAAGGCCTGGGAGCCAATTTGACAGTCAGCATTCTGTTATTTCTGAAAGCTGTCATTGTTATATTTTAGCTCTTGCTTTTATCAACCACTTACTGCAACCGACCCCAAACATGCTTGAACTAAGACAGGATGCTGAATGAGTTTATCTTTCTGTATGACACTAAAATGATGTTGCAAAATTAATCTGACAATAATTTGAGTTATTATCCATTTACATGTGAGCGAAACCAAAGAAAATCGTATTTTTAAGGTGCCAGTATCTTGTTTGTGAAGGAAACTGAACTAATACAAAGAAACCAGAGAGCTTTGAGACAGGCATTTATCTCATCAGGCCAGTAGAGGACAGCAGAGCTCCAGAGATTCATAGACCCTGTACCTGCAGAGCTGTGCAGTGAGGCCAGCGTTCTCTGCTAGTTTCCTCCAGTTGCCCTTAGTAGAAATTATCATTATGCTTTGAATGTAATTCACTGCAGGCCCTGATGCCTTACATCACATTTTTTTTCCATAAAAAAGAAGACTAGTAGCTTCTAAAGCTCCTTAACTGATACGAAACTAAGGCACGGTACTTAAAAAAGCCCCATGAATGTCTAGAATAACATATTTGTATTTCTTGATTAATTATATATGAGTAATAACATAGATATGCATAAAATAAAAAACACAAGTATATCAATGTAAAACGCAACTTTTCAGGACTACCTTGTATTTGGTACATTATATCTAAAACTTTCCTCCTCCATTATTTGAAGTATATTTTGGAATTAGTTCAGATAAAGAAAAGCCCTTGGGCATAATTCACTATTTATCTATATACAATATTGAAATACAGATCTTTTGCAAGAGGATCAGATCCACTATTACATAGCTGTTGTTCTTTGTTTCTTCTTTTCATTTTCCCAGAAGTTACCTTTTTCTAAGTTATCTCACCTTCCTTGCTCTTTCTAATCATCTCTTCATCCTTTACCTGACAATTTTATTTTTTAAGGTACAGAAAGTTAGTATTAACCTTTAAGTGGCTTACTATCAGATTTATGAAGTCCCTCTAGACTAGGTATTTACCATGTTCCTATTCCTCCTAATCAAATGTTTTAATGATTAGCATAAAGCATGTGCATAATAAAACTCAGAGTGCAAAGCAAGATACTTCTAACATTATCATCATTTCCTTAACAACTATGCATACAATCATAACATGACATATTATACAAGTCAGACTATAGTACAATCCCTAATAAAACCAGATCTTTCAACATTTGAAAAGTGTCCATAAACCATATCAAATTATAACTTGATAACTGTAATGTTTATATTTTATTCATTAAATACAGAGAGTAAGACTATCTCTTCTTATATAGGTATGAATTTTATCCTTGAATTAGGAATAAATTTATTTAATGAAAATAAATTTACATGAGAATGAAATTTTGTATCTAAAGAGATAATATTTTGCTTCCATGGAGTTTTCTATCCCCTGGGCAAGGCCACTTATTTTAGCTGTGCATTAAAAATAGTTAAGTTAGCTTCAATTTATGATATCAGATAACGTTTTCTTCAAGTACCATGGGCATTAACATAGGTCCTATGATTAGGATTTGTTCTATGTTTTTGCTGCAGTAAAATGATTATTTTTTTTAAAAGACAGATTATTAATTCACTTCATAATGATGGTCAGTTTGACTGAAGCAGTCCCAGATCTGACTAATATCTTCTTATCTTCTTTGCTGTTTTAGTACAAATTAGAATAACAATATTTGACAATAACATGTATTGTTTTAGCCCTTTAACTATGAGATGGTGAGTAGAAAATACTCGAAAGTGAAATGTTAGTTTGACTCACTACTAGTTTTAACACATTATTTTTCTATACAGAATTATTATGTGAATACTTTTAGGTTTTAATTTTAAAAGTATTGTTTCATCTAATTGCAAAATACTAAAAAATATAAGGATAATGAGTACCATATTTTAAATAAAAGTTTAGAAAGAGAGATCACAAGGAAAAAGCTTACTGAGGTTGAAAAGTTTTTTTTTTTCCCCCTTATCTAGGAATCCTAGTTTTAAATTCTTACTATCTACAAAAAATACTTGTGTTTAGAATTATGAAACTTGGTAATGCAATCACAGAACATAACTTTTCTTTGACTATTGTAACACATTATTTTGATCCATTTAGTATAAATACATTGCTCACACAGTGCTAACCTTTTTCAATTATGTTGTCTAAGCCAATAAATGTTGTATTTTTTTGTAAAATTGCTATGACAAAGCAATCATTAACAAGATACTCCACAAAACATAAGACATATGACTGTAATGAGTTAAGATAATATGAGAGGAAATGACTAAAAGAAGACTTCATCTTAAGTGACTTGAGCAAGTTGAATTTGAGCTTAGACATTTTTTTTTTTCTTTTTTTCCTTTTTGCCGCACCATGTGGCATGCGGAACTTCCCTGACCAGGGATGGAACCTGTACCCGCTGCAGTCTTAACCGCTGTATCTCCAGGGAAGTCTAAGCTTAGGCATTTCTAATATATTTAGCTCAAAATTCTCAACTGTGAAAATTCAGGTAAACAGAACATAAATAACTATCACGAATTTTACTATATAAGTATTCTGCTTAACAAATATACTACATGCCTTTTAAAATAGGAGCAATAACATGTGTAATTGGGCAGTCATGTGTGTGTGTATATAAATATAGTACTATTATATATGTATATACATTGTATATACATGTATAGAGTTTATATATGCTGGATTATACATACATGTAAATTATGGATCTTTTTCTTTCATGTATAATAATTTCAGTTTTATGCATTTATTTTCCTTGCTTCTGTTTAGCTACCATCCAAGTAAAGCTGGATGAAATTATGAGTCTTCACTTTGGGAATATTCACATGTGAAAAGTAACTCTGTAATTAGTATCTTTGAATTTAAAAGTCTTTTATCTTCCAATTTGTTTCATTTTATTATTTAAGTCATAGGGGACAAATCTCAGTCAAACTGTGATTTAAGTCAAGTCCTCACAGAAAAGAAACTAATCTCTTATAAATATGCAACACAAGTCAAATGAAAAGCAAGTGCTTCTTTCATTTTTATATTTCCAAAATAAATTTTACAGGTAAAAACAATTTCAGCAGCTTTATTAATTTGATAAGATCTTTGTAATTTATTTAGATATATAGAAAAAGTGAAATCTTAAAGGTAAATATAAGTAAAGGACTTATTTAAGACATTCAGCATCCTATTTTACTTTTTAAAATAATATCCTTGATATATAATATATAATACTAGTAATAATAATAAGCAGAGGTGATCATTTCTAGTATGCTTTTACAAAATATAAATATAAGGCAAAGATTTTTCAATCAAGAAGGCAGGTGTACACCAGGTCTGCTAGTTGTGAAGAGGTAATGGTTTGACTATCCTCTTTAATTCTGATACTATTTGCTCCTGAAAATAATATACATTTTTTGAGAATATGTATGGTTTCTTCTGCATTGCATAAATATAGATAATTTTTCATATGACTTTAAAATTTTAATAGAAACTGATACTTGTGATGAACTTCAAAGATATATAGCCAGGAAGACTTTATCATAAATTTATGGGTGACCCAATACCTTCAAACATTAAAACATAGATGAACACTAGTAAAAAGGAGGCTTTCTTCATTAATACCCAGTATAAAAAGGCCCAGCATACATAATTAAATATTTCTTTAGTGTATCAGTTCATCCACGTGTTTATGAGTATAGTAAACTGGTAGAATTTACAGTGTATTCAATTGTATCAAAAAAGTTTCATTGAAAAGAATGTGCTAATAACCATTTAAAAATAAACCTGAGTACTTTATTTTAATTCAATTGTAATAATTAGCAGACCATTCTCTTAAAGAGGAATTAGCAGACCATTCTCGTGAAGAGGAAAAGTACCATGTTACTGATATCGTATGATATCTGAATGCAGGGTTTTTGTGCATTTGACCTACTTTACTGGGAACTTTTGAGGTTTAGAGTTTATTTGCATGATGAAATACTACATAATGATTTTTGGTAGAATTTAAAACAAGAGCATATCTTGCCTAACCTGAGGTGGCAAAGTTAGCTCTGAAAAAGGATGCTGAAACAAGGATGTCATCTGATTATGTGAAGGAATGGAAAGTTCTCTTCTGGCTCCTGATCTTATTCCTTTCACTATTCCTGACAGTTCTGCTTCTACTTCTGTTTTTGACTCAGTACCAAGATATTCTTGTGACTAAGGGCACAATCACTGAGCTCAAATTAGGTGCTAAGGCAAGATGAGGGAATGATGAGAAACCCCTCACCCGATAACAAAATGTTCAATTCACTTATCTTGCACCTGAAGCTGAGAAAATAATTCAACATATCTCATTTCACTGTGAAATCATGTTTAAGTCCAGTGAAAAAAGTCAGAACCTAAAATAATAAACTCAAAACCACTTCTAAAGATCGAGAGAACCTCCAAATGCTTTAAAACTGTGGACCTTATCTTTAAAATCTCAATGCCCTGATTTTCCTACTCTAAAATGCCTTTCTTTGCCATGCATTCAAAATATTGGTTTAATCAAAATTAAAACAATAATGTAAAATACCTGTATTAAGACCCACTCTTCCTATTGGAATCCACACATTTTCAGCAGATTTCCCTTATTTGCAATTTAAACTTTCCATTTAGCTGTTACAATGTTCATTAGAATTCTAAAGATTTCTTTCCCCACCAGAATTATGGCAATTTATCTTAAAATGTCTCTTTTTTTGCCTTTCATAACTAGCTTTATAATAAAACAAGTCTGTCAATATGTAAACTATTAACCATATACAGTAATTTGCAGGGGGAAAAAAAAAAACAAAACAACTCTAAAATCTACCCAAATTGGGCATCTTATATGTACTGAATTGAACTGGGATTTTTTTTTTTTTGCTTACTTATGCTCTTCTTCACAAAATTTGTATTCAAAAGTGAAATCTAGTCCTTTATTTCTAATTAACAGTTTATTAGATGCTTTATATTTTCAGCAGGTAATAAGAGGAAGGTGGGCAAAGAAAATATTAATGGGTAAAAATAATCTGTTTGTGTAATAATTAAGTCCATGACCTCTCCTTTTTCCTTTAGTAAAACTTCCTCAACATGAAGGGCAATGGAAAGAGAAGAGAAAAAAATAAATATGCTTTCTCTTTTTGAAGACCATTTGATAAAGGCTTAGTGGAGAAAGTTTGAACTAGACTTTCATAATAATTTTTTGATGTTCTACCTTTGGAAGAGTTAAACCTATACAAGATACAGTTGGTTCACCGTATCTTCCAACACGATTCTAAGCCATTTCAATCTCCATTATTTGACATAGTCATTGACATGAAATTAACCCTTAACAATAATTAAACCAATCATAATTAAAAGTAAATATTTTGTGTGTATATATCAATCTCAATCTCCCAATTTATCCCTCCCTTTCTTACACCATAATTTTTATTTTTAAATCTGTAACTCAATTTCTGTTTTGTAAATAAGTTCATTTGTACCCTTTTTTAAGATTCCATGTGTAAGTGATACTGTGTGATATATGTCTTCCTGTGTCTGACTTAATCTCACTCAGTAGGACAATCTCTAGGTCCATACATGTTGCTGCAAATGGCATTACTTTGCTCTTTTTTTATTGCTGAGTAATATTTCAATGAATATATGCACCACATTTTCTTTATCCATTCATCTGTCGATGGACATTAAGGTTGCTTCCATGCCCTTACTATTGTAAATAGTTCTGTAATGAACATTGGGGTGCATGTATCTTTCCAAATTATAATTTTCTCTGGATATATACTCAGGAGTGGGATTGCTCCATCATATGAGAGTTCTGTTTTTAGTTTAAGGAATCTCCAGACTGTTCTCCATAATGGCTGTACCAATTTACATTCCCAACCACATGGTAGGAGAGTTCCTTTTCTCCACACCCTTTCCAGCATTTATTGTTTGTAAATTTTTTGATGATGGACATTCTTACTGGTGTGAGGTGATACCACATTATAGTTTTAATTTGTATTTCTCTAATAATTAGTGACATTGAGCATCTGTTCATGTGCTTTTTAAACCATCTGTATGTCTTTGGAGAAATATTAGATCTTCTGTCCATTTTTTTATTGCCTTTTTTTTTTGATACCGAGCTACATGAGATGCTTGTATATTTCAGAGATTGATCCCTTGTGGGTTGCTTCATTTGCAAATATTTTCTTTCATTTTGATAAATGTTTTCTCTTTTGTTTATGGTTTTCTTTACTGTGCAAAAACATGTAAGATTAATTAGGTCCTATTTGGTTATTATGTTTTTAATTTTTTTTACTCTAGGAGGTGGATCAAAAAAGATACTGCTGCAGTTTATGTCAAAGAGTGTTCTGCCTGTTTTTTCCTCATGGCTCAACAGTAAAGAACCTGTCTGCCAATGCAGTAGACATAAGAGACATGGGTTCCATCCCTGGGTTAGAAAGATCTCCTGAAGGAAGGCATGGCAACCCACTCCAGTATTCTTGCCTGGAGAATCCCATGGACAGAGGAGCATGCAGAGCTACAGTCGAGGGAGTTGCAAAGAGTCAAACATGACTGAAAGCGACTTACAGGCACAAGAGTTTCATAGTATATAAACTTTCATATAGGTCTCTAATCCATTTTGAATTTATTTTTGTATTATGATGTCAGGGAGCATAAAAAATAAATTTTAATGCAAAAGAAATTATAAGGATAAAGGAAGGTAATGATGCAAACTAAGACAATTAACTTAATTCATGTTATAGATGTGTAAAATGAAGTCTTCTCTTTTAATTAGTGGTTTTTCCAAATAACACATAAATCATTACAACACAGTTAATTTGGGGGCTGTGTTAACATATTTTTATCCTTTGCCCCATATCAGAGTTTATTTAAGGAACATAAACCAGTTATGAATATTTAAGGAAAATAATTATTTATTAAAAATTCACTGTGATTTGTCATATAATATATCCTAGATCTATGACTATTCCAGAGTCAAATATATGTAATTTAAAACAGTTTTCATTATTTTTCTTGTTCAGTCACTCAGTCATGTCTGAATCTTTGTGACCCCATGGATTACCACACACGAGGCTTCTCTGTCCTTCACCATCTCCAAGAGCTTGCTCAAACTCATGTCCATTGAGTTGGTGATGCCATCCAACCACCTTATCCTTTGCTGTCCCCTTCTCCTCCTGCCTTCAATCTTTCCCAGCACCAGGATCTTTTCTAATGAGTTGGCTCTTTGCGTCAGTTGGCTAAAGTATTGGAGCTTCAGCTTCAGCATCAGTCCTTCCAATGAATATTCAGGATTGATTTCTTTTAGAATTGACTGGATTGATCTCCTTGCAGACCAATGGACTCTCAAGAGATTTCTCCAGCACCACAGGTAAAGCATCAATTCTTTGGCACTCAGCCTTCTTTATGGTCTACATCTCACATCCACACATGACTACTGGAAAAACCATAGCTTTGACTATATGGAACTTTGTTGGCAAACTATCTGCTTTTTACTATGCTGTCTACATTTGTCATAGCTTTTATTTTATTTATTTATTTATTTTATTTTATTTTTAAACTTTACATAATTGTATTGGTTCTGCCATATATCGAAATGAATCCGCCATAGGCATACACGTGTTCCCCATCCTGAACCCTCCTCCCTCCTCCCTATCCATACCATCCCTCTGGGTCATCCCAGTGCACCAGCCCCAAGCATCCAGTATCGTGCATCGAACCTGGACTGGCGACTCATTTCATATATGATATTATACATATTTCAATGCCATTCTCCCAAATCATCTCACCCTCCCTCTCCCACAGAGTCCAAAAGACTGTTCTATACATCAGTGTCTCTTTTGCTGTCTCGTACACAGGGTTATTGTTACCATCTTTATAAATTCCATATGTATGCGTTAATATACTGTATTGGTGTTTTCCTTTCTGGCTTACTTCACTCTGTATAATAGGCTCCAGTTTCATCCACCTCATTAGAACTGATTCAAATGTATTCTTTTTAATGGCTGAGTAATACTCCATTGTGTATATGTACCACAGCTTTCTTATCCATTCATCTGCTGATGGACATCTAGGTTGCTTCCATGTCCTGGCTATTATAAACAGTGCTGCGATGAACATTGGGGTACACGTATCTCTTTCAATTCTGGTTTCCTCAGTGTGTATGCCCAGCAGTGGGATTGCTGGATCATGAGGCAGTTCTATTTCCAGTTTTTTCAAGGAGCAAGCGTTTTTTAATTTCATGGCTGCAGTCACCACCTGTAGTGATTTTGGAGCCCAAGAAAATAAAATCTGTCACTGTGTCCATTGTTTCCCCATCATCCATTTGCCATGAAGTGATTGGACCAGATGCCAGGATCTTCATGTTTTTTGAATGTTGAGTTTTAAGCCAGCTTTTTCACTCTGCTCTTTCCTTTCATTAATAAGCTCTTTAGTTCCTTTTCACTTTCTCCCATAAGGCTGGTATCATCTGCATATATGAATTTATTTGATATTTCTCCCAGCAATCTTGATTCCAGTTTGTGCTTCATCCAGTCCACCATTTTGCATGATGTATTCTGGATATAAGTTAAATAAGCAGGGTGACAATATATAGCCTTGACATACTCCTTTCTCGATTTGGAACCAGTCTGTTGTTCCATGTCCCGTTCTAACTGTTGCTTCCTGACCTACACACAGATTTCTCAAGAGGCAGGTAAGGTGGTCTGGTATTCCCATCTTTTAAAGAATTTTCCACAGTTTGTTGTGATCCACACAGTCAAAGGCTTTGGCATAATCAATAAACCAGAAGTAGATGTTTTTCTGTAACTCTCTTGCTTTTTGTATGATCCAACAGATGTTGGCAATTTAGATCTTGGCCTGCATACAGGTTTTGCAGGAGGCAGGTAAGGCGGTCTCTTTAAGAAATTTTCCACAGTTTGTCGTGATGCACACAAAGGCTTTAGCATAATCAATGAAGGATAAATAGATGTTTTCCTGGAATTCTCTTGATTTTTCTATGATCCAACAGATATTTGCAATTTGTCATGCAATATATCCTAGATCTATGATGATTCTTGTTTAAATATGTAATTTTAAACAGTTTTCATTAGCTATAATATTGTTCTTCTCTATTGGTATTTTTAATTTAAATTTTATCAAGTCATACTGAAATTACTCCTTAATTTGGATCATAAACTCTTATCTCTTTATAAACGTAGATAACTGATATCTGAGTACTGCTTAGATAACTTTAATATATATAAGGAATGATGCTAAAGCTGAAACTCCAGTACTTTGGCCACCTCATATGAAAAGTTGACTCATTGGAAAAGACTCTGAAGAGGAGAAGGGGACAACAGAGGATGAGATGGCTGGATGGTATCACTGACTCGATGGACGTGAGTCTCAGTGAACTCCGGGAGTTGGTGATGGACAGGGAGGCCTGGCATGCTGCTATTCATGGTGTCGCAAAGAGTTGGACATGACTGAGCGACTGATCTGCACATATAAATATATACACACATATATGGATTTTATTTACTAATAACTTTATCAAATAAATTTACATAATGCATCACTGCACACAGATGAAATTTTAAGAAGATTTAAATTAAGGATTAAAACAGGGTTAAAATATACTGTAGAATGCTGAATAATACATAAAATCTGGTAACTAATGTTTTCTTTGTTAAACAAACCAGGCTTAAGTTTGACAATAAATCACTTCTCGTCTCATTAATTTAAGCATGGCTACCCCATTTTGAGATGATAAATGCACTACTTCTACCCCATTTCAAAATTAAATTAGCATTTCTATAAATCACTGTGTCTAAAGAAGGGCAGGTAGAGATATCAATTCTGGGAAATTTCTCTGCAAACTACTCTCTGCCTATACTAACTGCAACATGCAAAGTTCCACACTTATTTCCACTACAAGAGGCACCACAAAAAGGTAATAAACAAATATATATTGCACACAGAAAATGAAACAAGATAGAAGATAGTGTGTTGTCGGTTGAAAAAGCTCCTAAGGTAGTTCTGATATATTCACTCATCAACCTGAACTTAGGGAACTACTGTTCTCAGCAAGTATCTTTAGTTGCATCCAAGTAAATGCTTTATCTTTCAGTGTTTGCAATTTGCTAATTTCCATGTTTGTACAAATCACCATGGTTATCCTTTTATTTTCTGAAAATACACATCTCTCATGGACATCTAAGTTTAGTTTCAATTTCCATCATCCAGTAGACCTTTACTGATACAACAAAATTTTGATATTCTCTCAAATACTCATGTATGCAATGCTGATTTAGATAAATTATGTTGGAATATTTTACCCTAAGTGTCCTTCAGTCACTTTGCCTGTCTAAACCAAGAATTATTGACTTATCCATTATATTATAAGCACTTGAGAATACACACTATCTTCAAGTCTTCTGTAGCTCTTGTCTAGGACCATATTTTGCATAGCTATGGAAAATCCATTCTGATCAAATTTCTGAGCTTTATGGATCTTATCTTGTTTCTAGAATAGCTACAACACTATGATTTTTCCCCATTATTTCGAATACACAGCCTTCATAACAATAGACAGTATGTAAATATTTGTTGACTAAATACATGAACAGAGTTTTAAAATATGTAAGGCCTATGAATTCTTGCAAAAAGTTTATAGCCTTTTGGTATGTAACCCAGGGCAAAGCTGAAAAGAGATAGAGGGGGCTGGAGTATGGAAGAGGTGGTAAGAACTATGACAGTATGTGAAATTAATAGCCTTTTATATTTTTCTTTCATTTCTGTACTAGTAATATACACACTGACCTAAAGGAAATAAGACCGAAGAAACTGAGTAGTGTGAGTTTGTCTCTTGGGAGAAAATAGTGAAAAGAAAGACAGGAAAGATGGGAAGGAGGAAGGAAGGAAAAGAGGGAAGGAGGGAGAGGGAGGATCTACAAAACTTAGTTTTATCTTCCTCAACAGCACCCAAAGCAAAGGAATTTACCCAGTAGTGTGCAGATGTTGCATTAGTGAAGCTTGTGCTCAGTTGTTTAAATGTTTATAAATAAGAGCAATAATTTAATAGGCTTTGTTGATGTCTTCATTGTCATCATTGTTTAACTGATAGTTTTACTGCTTTACTGAAAATTTTATTGAAATAGTAATCCAGCCAAGAGTGGTAAGTAAAGTAGGGCATATATACACGAATTTTATGCACAACCTTCCTTTAAAGAGATGTGCAATTTAAATTTTTAATTTTTCTATACCATCCAAATATATCACTACAAAATTTCACACTTAGTGACAGATGATGACTATCTCTATTCATATATTTCAGTCTCTGATCCTGTTGTGGATAATGGTGAGGTAAATTTAGCTGATGAGTGAAGAAGTGCATGGCTCATCATATGAATAATATATAAAATATATTCCTATCTTATAAGATTCAAATATTAATGCATAGCTAACCACATTTTCACTTAGGTAATGCCAGACTTTAAAAAGAGAAAAAAAGTCATTTATGTTCTTACTAACATTTGAATCTTTTTTGTTATTTATTTTTTTTAAGTTTTTATTTTGTACTGGGGTATATAGCTGATTAACAAACAATGTTGTGATAGTTTCAAGTGAACAAAGAAGGGACTCAGTCATACATACACATGTATCCATTCTCCCACAAAATACCCTGCCATCCAGGTTGCCACATAACATTGAGCAGAGCTCCATGTGCTATACAGGACTTT
Source organism: Bos indicus x Bos taurus (assembly GCF_003369695.1). NCBI lineage: Eukaryota > Metazoa > Chordata > Mammalia > Artiodactyla > Bovidae > Bos > Bos indicus x Bos taurus. The sequence continues at coordinate 101,627,853 of NC_040076.1, forward strand.
TGGTTGTCCATTTTAAGTATAGCAGTGTGCACATATTCACCCCAAACTTCCTAGCTATCCCTTCCCCACGTCCTTTCTCCCAGCAACCATAAACTCTTTCTCTTAAGTCTGTAAGTCTGTTTCTGTTTTGTAACTAAGTTCATGTGGATCATTTCTTTTTAGATTCCACAATTAAGAGACGTCCTACAATATTTTCCCTTCTCTGTCTGACTTACTTCACTAAGGATGACACTCTCTAGGTCCATCCATGTTGCTGAAAATGGCATTATTTCTTTTTTTTTAATGTCTGAATCATATTCCATTGCGTATATATACCACTTCTTTTTTATCAATTCCTCTGTCAATGGACATTTCGGTTGCTTTCATGTCTTGGCTATGATAAATAGTGCTGCAGTGACATTGTGGTACACGTATCCTATCAGATAACGTTTTTCTCCGAATATACGAAGGGTCATACGGTAGCTCTATTTTTATTTTTTTAAGGAACCTCCATACTGGTCTCCATTGCAGCTGTACCAATTCACATTCCCACCAACAATGTAGGGAGCTTTCCTTCTCACCACACCCTCTCCGACATTTACTCTTTTGGGGGTTTTTTGATGACAGCCAGTCTGGCTGGTGTGAGGTGATACCTCATTGTAGTTTTGATGTGCATTTCTCTAATAATCAGCGATGCTGAACATTTTTCATGTACCTATTGGTCATCTGTATGTCTTCTTTGAAGAAGTGTCGACTTTAAGTCTTCTGCCTATTTTTTGAGTGGGTTGTTTCTTTGGTGTTGCTAAGCATCTTTGGAGACTAATCCTTAATCAGTTACCTCATTAGCAAGTATTTTCTCCCAACCTGTGGACTGCTTTTCCATTTTGTTATTGTTTCCTTTGCTATGCAAAAGCTTTTATTTTATTTAGGTCCCATTTCTTTATTTTTGGTTTTATTTCCATTATTCTGGGAAGTGGATCAAAATAAATATTGCTGTGATTTCCTCTAGGAGTTTTACAGTGTCTGGGTCACAGTTAGGTCTTTAATCCATTTGAGCTTGTTTTTTGTGTATGGATTTAAAGAATGATCTAATTTTTTTTTCACATGTAGCTGTCCAGTTTTCCCAGCACCATTTGTTGAAGAGACTGTCTTTCCAATATTATGTAGTCTAGCCTCTTTTGTCATAACCATATGTGCATGGGCTTATTTCTGGATTTTCTATCCTGTTCCATTGATCTATATTTTCACTTTCATGCCAGTACCATACTATTTTGATGACTGCAGCTTTGTATATAATCTGGAGTCAGGGAGCCTGATTCCTCCAGCCCTGTTTTCCTTTCTCAAGATTGCTTTGGCTATTTGAGGTTTTTGTGTCTCTACAAATTTTGAGAATTTTTTGTTCCACTTCTGTGGAAAATGTCATTGGTAATTTCATAGGGATTACACTGAATCTGTAGATTGCCTTAGGTAGTATAGTCATTTGACAATACTGATTGTTCCAATCCACAAACATGGTATATCTTTCCATCTGGTTTTGTCTTTTCTTTCCTTCACAGGCTTCTTACAGTTTTCTGAGTACAGGACTTTTGTCTCCTTAAGTAGGTTTATTCCTAGGTATTTTATTGTTTTGATGCAATGGCAGGTGGAATTGTTTCTTGAATTTATCTTTCTGATCTTTCATTGTACTAATGTTTGAACTTTGAAATGCTACTATGATCACACTCTTTTCTATCCTACCAAAGGAAATAATAAGGCAATCAATGAAAGTTTAGTTGATGGTAAAATTAGACCAAAAATAAACATGTAAGGCAAATACAATGACATACTTTTATAATTTGCAGATATTTATTTCATTTATCTTCAGCTTATGTAAATTCAGAGTTCTTTTTTGGGTATCAGGAAGCTTGCTACTGTGGTGCTACACCTTAACTGTCTTGACTGCTTGACTTTGCATTAAAACTGCATATTCCTGTTGGCATTTTATGGGGTTATTGAAATATACTGTGTTTCAATTTTAATTCTATTATTAAAAAAATGATCCTAAATTGTACATTTGTATCTTTTAATACATCTAGAGTATACTTCATTCACATATCTTAGAAGTTATTGTGCAAAAAAATTGCAGAATTTCAAATGGTTGTCAAAGCAAATAAATGATATATAGTACACTGTGTTTTAGAAGATGTAACATAAGAGTATCTTGCTTATTAAACAGAATCAGGCATGTAGAGATAATGAATTCTTCAAATGTAAAGTAAGCTTATATAAAATTAAAATATAAAAATATGATATTAAAGACTAATGTATTGGGATTTTAAAGTAAAATCTTCAAATATATAGCTATATGTACTTATATTCCACATACTTTTATTACTATTTCCATTAATAAAAATGCTACAAACATGGGTAAAAAAGTTAACATACAACTTATAAAAGCTATGAACATGCGACACAAATTGAGAATCAAATCTTGACCCAGCGTAAAAGTTAGTAAGCATATCAACCTGAATTTTTCTGAATAACCAGCTTATGTAAAAACATGATGTTGTATGGAGGGAAGATATGGTAGTAATGAATAACTCACAGGGAAAACTTTTCCATGCCTTGAAAATGGTCATAAACTATATATCTCACTGGAGCTTTACAGCATGCTGAAATCTAAGAAACATAAAAGGCCTTTTGCATCTCCTAATAAAATGTATTTTTTGATTGCTTATAGTTATGAAATTGCAACATGATCAGATTTGTTTTAAAGAGCTGAGGATTTCCAATATATCACTGCGGTATGTAGATTCTGCTCTGAGTCATTATTATTTTTGTAATATTATGGATTATGCTATTATCTTAAAAGATGAAAATGCCAAAACAAATGAAAAATATAAAAACACATATCCCAACAACTATGAATCTTTGTTAAATGAGTATTATATGCATTAAGATTTCCTCTGCTTTCTGCAATTAGCAACTGAAGTGACAACTAGAAGCAAAGAAAACTATAGTTTGTGATATTAAGTTTCTTCACTAAAGTTACTATGGTTCAACAGAAAGCTAGTCTAATGAGGATCCCACAGATAAAAAGAGATAATAGGTCTCAGGGCTAAATATCTTCCACCCCATGAAAACTGAACCTGGGATATTAGGGCTCTTTGTTGTTGTCGTCCTGTCACTCAGTTGTGTCCAACTCTTTGCGACCCCATGGACTGCAGCATGCCAGGCCTCCCTGTTCCTTACAATTTCCTGAAGTTTGCCCAAGTTCATGTCCATTGCATCAGTGATGCCATCCAGCCATCTCATCCTCTGACATTCTCTTCTCCTTCTGCCCTTGATCTTTCCCAGCATCAGGGACTTTTCCAATGAGTCAGCTGTTCACATCAGATAACCAAAATACTGGAGTTTCACCTTTAGCATCAGTCCTTCCAAGGAGTATTCAGGGTTTATTTTCCTTAGGATTGACTAGTTTGATCTCCTTTTTGTCCAAGGGACTCTCAAGAATCTTCTCCAGCATCACAGTTTGAAGGCATCAATTTTTTTGGCACTCTGCCTTCTTTATGGTCCAGCGCTCATGACCATATGTGACCACTGAGATGACCACAGCCTTGACTATACAAACTTTTGTTGGCAGAGTAATGTCTCTACTTTTCAAAACACTGTCTAGATTTGTCATAGCTTTCCTCTGCCTTCTGCTATTAACAACTGAAGTGATGACTGGACAAGAAAAGACTACTGTAGCTTGGAATCTCATCCTTTGTCCAAGTTTCTCCACTAAAGCTACTTATGGGTCAACAGAAAGCTAAGGTTAATGAGGATCATGTAGATAACCAGAGATAATAGGTCTCATTGCTAAATGCCTTCCCCCTGTGAAAATGGAACTTGGGATATTAGGGGTCTTTGACCTAATACTGAGCTGAGTATCCTATAATAATACAGCTTGAAAATCCTTGTCTTTTTTTTAAACATAATCTTAGTTCCCCATTAAACTCAAGAATGTGGGATGGGCCTAAACTACAAAGGATGTCTTCATGATTCAGGTACTGCTTTGTAAGGAAGGGGAGAATGAAGCTCAGTATTCAGGATGTGGAACCTCTGCTAATGACCCATTTGATAGTGTATCCTTTTGAAAGTCCATCCCTGTAAGGCATCATTGTGAAGGCAATTGTGACTACTGTAATAACCTTTCAGGAAGACTTTTCTCATACCTTGATAAAAATCTCAGACACTGCATTGTAGCTGAAAAACATTAAACCCCCCTACCCCCCCACACACATCTTTTTTTAATCTCTTGCCTAGCAGTTTAGTTGGTATTGAGGAGGATTTCTTAGGATTTTGAATCAGACTGAATTATACCATGAGTAGGACATATGCAAAGCTGGGAGACACTGATTTCTTTCTGATACATGTTGAATTCACGATTCACATAGAGAACCCAGGAGTAAAATGCTTAAGATACAGTGAATTCTGTCAGATCTGGATGAGACTCCCTGTTCAGCCATTAATACCAATATAATCTTGGGCAGGTTGTTTTACTCTTTCTGAAATGCTTAAACTCTCTAAGTTACATGGCCAAATTTATATTATAAGAAGATCACTCTAGCAACTGTGAAGAATGGACTGAAGGGGACTAGATAGCAGCTAAGAAAGTAGGGTTTATAAAAGAATTTTTCTTTGCAATAATTTAAGATGTACAGAAAAGCTGCAAAAATAGTAAAGAGAGTTTCATGTGTATCATTCAATCAGGCTACCCTAAGAATATATCACATACTGATGATGCGATTGTCAAAATTAAAAATTGGTACACCGTTATTGGTTCAACTACAACTTTACATTTCAACAGTTTTTTTTTTTTTTTTTCTCACAAGTTTCCTTTTTTTTTTTTCTGATCTAAGATCCAACTCAGGATATCATATTGAATTTAATAGCATTGTTTTTACTTTTTAAATTTTATTTTCTTCCACATACCAGCCTAGACTTGATGGTAGCAGTGAAGATTGAAGGAAGTAGATGTGAAATATATGCTGAGGCTATCTTCACCCATGAAACAATGGGTGAAGTTACTAACAGATATAAACCATGAGCAAAGGAAAGAATCAAAGATGTTTTATACCTCTGGCTAGAAGAACTGAATAGATGGTGGTGACTTTCACTGAGACAGGTGACTAGAGGGAAGGTGGTATTGAAAACATGTCTAGAATGAAAATCATGAGTTTCATGTTAGACTTGTTAAGATATATTAGCAATAATGTACATAAGACTTTTAGATCAATGGCTGTTCCACAGTATGTGTCCAATAAATGATGACCACTACACAATTATGATGATCACCACTATCATCATTATCATCATTATTGTCATCAGAAAGTAATTTTGATATTGCTTCAGATTGCAAAGAAATTTTCTATCAGATGCCAGTTAGACACATTCCTGTTTGGTTCTATACTTTTCTCTGTAGAGTGTATTCAGATTCCTATCCAAGGTAAGTGTAATCTCAAAATGCCAGGCCTTGTTCGGGGCCACAGAAGGATATGCATATTAACATTCCCTAATTAAGGACCCTATAATACAAGGGCTCCACTGTAAAATCCCAAGTTGAGAGTAACTGCATGACTTGAACAAAGCCACAGGGGTATAAAAGGGAACAAAATGTTATGACAACTGAAGAGTTTTGGTGAGTTGAAAGGAATAAAGATGAAACTGTTAAGGCAGACTGGGGTCATACTGAGAAGGGCTTAAATGCATACTAAGGAGTTTGGAATTTATGGTGCCTGAGATGGTAAAGAATCCACCTATAGTGTAGGAGACCCGATCCCAGGGTCAGGAAGATCCCCTGGAGAAGAAAGTGGCAACTCACTCCAGTCTTCTTTGCCTGGAAAATCCCATGAATAGAGGAACCTGGTGGGCTACAGTCCATGGGGTTGCAAAGAGTCAGATATGACTGAGTGACTAACACTTTTATTTCAGAGGGGAGAGTATATAATTTTTTAATATCAATATCCTTCTCAGTGGGAAAACTACTACATCAATGTAATAATAGAATTCAAAGTGAAAAAAAAATCCTTATAAGGAACATGATTTCCTGTATTCAGTCCATCACTAATCATATAGTGCTTTTTAGAGCAGTAAGAAAGGATATTTTGAGGATGAGAATGGTGAATTTAGCCAAAGGAGTCACATTTGCTTTTGATAGAAATATTTAGTAGATTCCTACACTGGAAAAGGCCCAGGGCTGCTGGAAATGTTCAATTATCATGTTCCTTTCCTCTGTCCATCTGAAACCATTCTAAAGTCAGAGAGTGAGAAGACTAACGTGCCAAAAATGAGGGATTGCTCTTAATCTTCTCTGAAGGAAGGTAAAATATTTTAAATCCTGGCATAAGTTTTATCCACTGCCAAGAAGTAAATTCTGGCTGAGCCAAGAAATTAGTCATCTCCAGGGTAAGAAAGACCAGTATGTCTTCATGATGCTATAGGATACTTCCTTTGTGCTGTTCATAACCAAAATACCCAGAATTTGCTGGCTACCTGATTTTAAAAGTATCATCATGTATCTAGACTCCATGCTAATCATAAGGTAGTCTAATTGGAATTGTATGTTATATTTAATCTTGTGGCAGGTTCATTATACATGTGACTTAAACACTGAAGAGGGACAAAAGGGTAGCCTCAAAGTACTACTGAATGTGGAAACAGGAAATGAGTTGTATACATACTAAACAATTAAGAGTTATTCTATCATTCATTAGATGGAAGGTGGGCACATGTAAGTTGGTAGAATATAAAGCAAAGGAGCAAAGATTGCTTCTTAACTACTAATAATCTTTCAAACTCTAGTCATATTTCCCCTGTGCTGGTATTATTGGGCATCAGACACATTCCCTAGAATTATTTAATTGTGTTGACATAGGTTCCTGAGACTCAGATTCTTCAGTGTGAACAGTACAGAAAGGACTGGAGCTGAACTTCACTTATCCTTCTACTTATCCTTCTGCTCTGTTTATCCTTCTGTTTATAGCTTATGTTTGTACTTTTCTATCTGCTTATATTTTATTCTCTGAGCACACATACATGCTAAACAGTAGAGAATAATAAGGTTTAAAGCATTCACAAACAAGGGAATGTTATTAAGAAAATGAATATTTTTACTTAGAGTTAGCATGGTAGAACCCAGGCCATGAATCCCATTAGTCGATTTAGTCCTTTAATGCAGCCCGTGGGGATAGATAAAATGCCAATAAAGATTGACTTCACATACATATATGAAGAATGGGAGTGTGAATGTTTAAAAACATTCCCACTTCTTCCTCATCCAAAGGGTTATTTAATCTTACTGGTGTTTCAGGAATAATGGTCTCAACTCTCTCCTTTGCTTTTCCTATGCAGACACAGCCACCATAGTGCTGAGCGGAGAACCTGTTTTCATAATTTAAGTATTGTTAGAATAAAAATAGGAGATGAGCCTTCAATAACGTGTGTACTATTTAAAAATATCTTTGAAAGTTCTCTGAATGATATTCTATAGGCTTCTTTCTTAAAGTAAGAGATGTCATTTTTAAAGGCTTAATTCTGAATGACTTTAACATTGCTGTCTGTGATACTGATGCCTGACCTTTCTCAGTTTCACTTAGTCCAGTTTCTGAACCAGTAATCCTCCCCCTTCACCCCATTTATATCTTGTTTTGAGTGAAGAATTTAATTATATCAGTTTAAATTTTAAACCTGCCATAAAACAGGCAACAGAGGCAGGGATTTTATAACTAAAATGATACAACATGATGCTTCTTAAATGATGTTTAAAAATGTGACTTTCAGGTGTCCTAGGAATGATGCAAAGTTACTTATCAAGAAGTATGTGAGGTACTGACAAGGATATATAGATCCATATTTTGCAGAGGGCTACTGAACATCTGCTGGAAGACAAGTCACTATGAATACAAAACTATATTATCTCAAGGAAATGACAGACTAGTTTTTGGAGATGTCATCTACACATGCAAAATTATTTAAAGGTTTAAAAACTACTGCTATAGATAAAACAGTATAGGAATTAAGAAGGAGTTAATTACTATTTGATATTTTTTGATACCTTGATATGTAATCTAATAACCAACACAAAGGTCAGCCCTTGGCAAGAACCTTTTGAAATTTAAAGAACACAGCTCAAGCTCCTTGTTCACAGCTCATTTTTGTCTCAGTTTGTATTAGCTTGAAACAACTATTAAGTGTATAAAATGCAAAGTCTGTAAATTATTTGAAGGAAAAGATTAACCGTGACTTGATGCTTATAAGTCCTGAGATGCATGTCACTTAATGATACAGTTATAATTATTCAAACTACTGTATATTATTAAAGTGGTCTAAGCAAATAGATTTAGAAAAATGCTGACTTGTTCAAACAACTGCATCTAAAATCATTACACTCCTTTTGCAAGGAAAAAAAAAGAATCTCATATCATCATGTTTTAAAATATTCATTTTAGCATATTTTATGGAAATAAACTCCAGCTCCCTAAATTTGGTTGTCTTGCCATCTTTATCTCTGAACTGATTCATAATCATTGTTTCCATGCAGCCTTCTGTGAACGGTAGAAAAGGACTCACAGTGCTATGAAAGAATGGCTGAAGTTATAGTGGTTGTACAGTTGGGAATCAGGTTTTTCCAAAATCTTTTAGGTTGCTATGACTGCACTCACCACTATGCACATTTCAATAAATAATTATTGATCTCTGCAATAAATCTATAGGAGTCAGCAATATTCTACTCCTTAGAACTTAAAAAGAGGCTCTTAAAGTAAAAATCATAAGCATAATGCAATCATTCATAATAAAAAATGTTATCCATCTGCAGAATAACTCAGGCAGTTATTTCTGTTGTGAGTTTCTTATATAATCATATTTGGTCAGAATGATTTAAGTGTAGTCTCAGGAATCCATGGCAGGAAAAAAACAGCCTATTGATTTTTATATCCTCAATATTTCTGGAATTTTTTTTATATACCACTAGAAAACCATTCTTTAAGCCATCATAATTTATTCCTAAACTAAGCAATAGCTAATTATTTCTAACAGTTTTCACTCTTGACCCTACCCAGATAAATACTTGATAGCCCTAGCAGTCAAACTGATAATTTTAAAATAGAATCCTAACTAGTTTCTTCCTTGCTTAAAAACCCTTCAACAACTTCTTAGAAAGTCCAAAATCTGTAATACATTCAGGAATCCCCTGCTTGGTCTCTACTTCCCAAATCCTCACCTCTGCCCTTCATTATTAATCACTCTTTCCTTCATTCACTAAGCTTCCATATATCTACTCTCTGTTAATTACTTAAAATACCCAAGTTATTTCCCACCTGGGGACCTTGCTCTGTGTCCCCACTGCCTAAAAGTCTCTTCCTCTACTTCTCTGTCATGTCCATGCTATAAATCCTAAAGTGAAAGTCGCTCAGTCGTGTCCAACTTTTTGTCACCCCACAGACTGTGCTCATGGATTCTCCAGGCCAGAATACTGGAGTCGGTACCTTTCCCTTCTCCAGGGGATCTTCCTAACCCAGGGATCAAACCCAGGTCTCCCGCACTGCAGGCAGATTCTTTACCAGCTGAGCCACAAGGGAAGCCTACCTTAAAAAATCTCCTCCGCAGGAAAGTCTCCTCTGACTTCCCACAGAAAACTGGGTCCTCTGTTTTGCAACCTCACAACACCACTCACTTTTCCTTTAGAGTAATGAAGGCAGCTGTAAATCATTTTCTTGTACTTACTTCTTTAGTAACTGACTCCATCACTAAACTGTAAGTTCAGTGAGGACAGAAACTATGTCTGCCTTGTTAATATGGTGTCTTCATGATTTACTCAGTGCTTAGCACATAGTCTGTGTTGAATAAATATCTTTAAATGAATTAGTCAATGAATAAATGAAAACAAAAACCTAATCAAGTTAGAGGAATAACTACTAAAACCAAATACTAACTAAAACAAGTCAGTGAATAAGAATTTACCACTACTTCACTGACACTGTGTCAGAAATGTAGGTGCCTCCTGAGGAAACACCAAGGTTAAGTGTCCTGCTGTGGATAAAAATGAATTATCCATTAAGATTATCCAGCTACTATTCTTGCTTGATCCTATGCCCATCAACCAACACTCTCTTTTCAATTTTTTCTTACCTTGCTATTTTTTTCAGAAAGAAATGCCACTGTGAGACATGGAACTATCCTGATTTCTCTGATTCTCACTGATTATCCAGTGACACAGTTCTCACTGTAAATAAAAGATATTAATATTTAATTTATACATAATTCCTTATAATTGAATTAATATGACTCAGTCTCGCAAATCCAAATACCTCTCCCCTGGTGGACAGAATGGAGAAGAACTAAGAAGATAGGATTTTGAAGAAAGCAACCTCACTCACAGCTGAAGTGGACCTTAAATCCAAGGCATAAGCACAATCTGTTCCAGTAAAAAAAAAAAAAAAGTTAAATGTCTAGAAGGGACTTCAAATATATAGAATAGAAACTGTTACAAATTAGTATATGGAGCTAAGAATTCAACAGTGAAAGCAATAAAAATGAGAGGAGGTTGAGTACAACTAGAGTGGTCTGAGAAATCTGTATGCCAAAAACACTATTCTTCATAGCAGAATAACAGAAGTCCTACATTGTGGCTGCTTGGTCATCTGCATTTAAAGCACAGCACACTTGAGCGACACTAAAGACTGGACATAAATGAAGCAACACAAATGCAGTATCACAGGATAGGATCACAAGAAATCTAAAAGTATACCAGTTAAAAACCGGTCAATCTCTCTAGGGAGGCAGGAGGTGGAGTCACAGAGTGCTTGAGTAAGAGATGGGATCTAGAGTTAGAATGCCTAGTACTGAGTCCCAGACCTCCACTAACAGCTATGTGACCTTCAACAAGTGACTTTACATTGTTAAGCATTAGTTTCTTATTTTATAAAATGGTGTCAACTTGTGAAAATTTGATGGGAATTTATGTATACACTGCTATTTAGCATGGTTCATAGGACAAAATAATGTTTGTAATGGTCCCTAAATAAAATAACCTACTATCTTCAGAGCACTGTAATAACCATTCACAGGAGGAGGTAAGGGAGGGTGAAGGAAGATAAGTTTGGAGATAAATGAGACTGGGCTCCTATCGTATATTTACGATTTAATAAGAGAGACTACCTGGTTAAAATGAAACAAGAGCTTGTCCTCTCGCTGTTTGACCAGGACAAATTCTTTTGGCAGATGGACTTAGTTATACAAGAAGGAGAAAAGATGAAGTACAGAGATTAACTTGTTAGATTTATTTAACCTTTTGGTATAACTGAATTAATAACACTTAGTAGAAGACAATTAGCAAAGTCATATAGGGACATGAAAAGTTAAATTTCTGTCTAAACAGAAATACTATCTCATACTAAAATTAAGCCTGGATGCAAAAGCTCACTTAAATAAAAGTAATGTGTTTTTTGACTTACTAATGTGTATAATTACACAATTTAACAAATAAAAATGATGCTGACCTCCTTTGAAAAATTCTGAGCAATATTTATGGGATGTTTATGTAATAGGGGCTTCCCTGGTGGCTCAGATGGTAAAAGCATCTGCCTGCAATGCTGGAGATCCAGGTTTGATCCCAGGGTCAGGAAGATCCCCTGGAGAAGAAAATGGCAACCCACTCCAATACTCTTGCCTGGAAAATTCCATGGATGGAGGAGCCTGGTGGGCTACAGTCCATGGGGCCGCAGAGTCAGACACAACTGAGCAGCTTCACTTTCTCTTTCTTTTATGTAATAGAGAAATTGAAGATTTCAAAAAAATAGACACAGCGTCAGAGGAAAGAGAAGGAACACTGTGAAGAAAATAAGAGAATTGTTCGGTTCACATGCTCTTACACATATATTTTAGGTAGGTGGTCGACCATTTGGGACAAACTATACCAGTACCTACTGAAACAGTAAATCATAAGAGGAAAGTTATCAAGTTAGTATTTTACAAGTAAAGCACAGAATAATGGCTTGATAATAGGAAGAAATCTTGAGCTCTTTAAAATACTTTGAAATAGCAAGTGTTAAAGGCAAAGCTAGATTTAGAAAAGCAGAGGAATCAGATCAAATTGCCAACATCCACTGGATCATAGAAAAAGCAAGAAAATTCCATAAATACATTGACTTCTGCTTTATTGATTACACTAAAGCCTTTGAATGTTTGGATCACAACAAACTATGGAAAATTCTAAAAGACATGGGAATACCAGATCACCTTAGCTGTCTCCTGCAGAACCTGTATGAAGATCAAGAAGCAACGGTTAGAACCGGACATGGAACAACAGACTGGCTTAAAATTGGGAAAGGAGTACGTCAAGGCTGTATATTGTCACCCTACTTATTTAACTTATATGCAGAATACATCATGAGAAATGCTGGGCTGAATGAACACAAGCTGGAATCAAGATTTCCATGAAAAGTATCATTAAACTCCGATATGCAGATGACACCACCCTTATGGCGAAAGCAGAGTAACTAAAGAGCCTCTTGATGAGAGTAAAGGAGGGAATGAAAAAGTTGGCTTAAAACTCAACATAAAAAACTAAGATTATGGTATCTGGTCCCATCACTTCATGGCAAATAGATGGAGAAACAATGGAAACAGTGAGAGATTTTATTTTTGTGTGCTCCAAAATCACTGCAGATGGTGACTGCAGCCATGAAACTAAAAGATTCATGCTCCTTGGAAGAAAAGTTGTGAAAAACCTAGACAGCATATTAAAAAGCAGAGATATCACTTTGCTGACAATGTTCCATAGAGTCAAAGCTATGGTTTTTCCAGTAGTCATGTATGGATGTTAGAGTTGTACCATAAAGAAGGCTGAGTGCTGAATAGCTGATGCTTTTGAACTATGGTGTTGGAGAAAACTCTTGAGAGTCTCTTGAACAGCAAGAAAATCAAACCAGTCAGTCCTAAAGGAAATTAACCCTGAATATTCATTGGAAGGTCTGATGCTGAAGCTGAAGTTCCAATACTTTGGCCATCTCATATGAAGAGCCAACTCATTGAAAAAGACTCTGATGCTGGAAAAGATTGAGGGCAGAAGGAGAAGCGGGTAACAGTGGACATGAATGAGATGGCTGGATGGCATCACTGACTCAATGGACATGAGTTTGAGAGAACTTTGGGAGACAGTGAAAGATAAGGAATCCTGATGTGCTGTAGTCCATGGGGTCGCAAGGAGTCAGACACAACTTCGCGACTGAACAGCAACAAGCAATGCAGTAAGTCAGCATGGTGAGAAGCATGTATAAGTAAGCCAAACATTGGTTTTCAGTTTTTGGTTGAAACCACCTACTGATGACTCAATAATGGGACTGAAAAGTAAGAATGATAAAGTATAAAAGAATATGCCTGTAGGTTAGGAAAGTGTGTGTGTGTGTGTGTGTGTGAAATAAAAGAGTATATATGACTGAAAATTCAACTGTCTGATAAGAATAAACCAAGGATAGCCAAAATAAAAATGATGTAAGGAACATGGCCTTGACCACATAAAGTGACACTACAAGTCTGATAAAAGTTTCACATTTCCCAAACCTGCTACAAATAATAGATTATTTACCTCATTTACCAAGGGATCTCATTTACCAAGATCCAAGACTTAGAATATAGCATGAATTTCAATTCAGCAAAACTAAACAGACCTAGAAGCAAATTTACTGTTTAAAGAAATGCCAAACCATGTCTAAGCATTACCAGTTATTCAGGTGTTTTGAGCAAGATGTTATAAGTTCAAAACATAATCCCTTAAACTATATGTAGAGTCTTTGAGAAGTGAAATTCTCTTACTTCTGAGCACCTTTCTATATTCTGAGCAGTAGTTAACGGTAATAATGAAATCTGTTTGACTGATGGGTGTTTGTATGTGTGAGAATGCTGGTACCAAATTCAAACTACATTTGAATTCCACATAATTATTCTGCTCTAAATTTGTCTAAGGGATTACCTTAATATATTTGCCTTTTTGTCAAAAGCATTTATTTTGCTTAATACTTTTAAACTTGTGAATCATTATGGTACATTTTATCAACTGAGGTTCTATCTTCCAAGCTTTATATAGACATACGTGTTTAAAACATTTTTAAATACCGACTCATTACGTTTTTAATTTCAATGTTTTAGTTTATTATAGGTTGCACTGAAATCTCTACAAAGTTTCATTTTATTTGTTTTTTTTTTAATTTTATTTTATTTTTAAAATTTACATAATTGTATTAGTTTTGCCAAATATCAAAATGAATCCGCCACAGGTATACATGTGTTCCCCATCCTGAACCCTCCACCCTCCTCCCTCCCCATACCATCTCTCTGGGTCGTCCCAGTGCACTAGCCCCAAGCATCCAGTATCGTGCATCGAACCTGGACTGGCAACTCGTTTCTTACATGATATTTTACATGTTTCAATGTCATTCTCCCAAATCTTCCCACCCTCTCCCTCTCCTACAGAGGGGAGAGGGTGTTTTTAATGTAACTTGCCTTTAAACATTTATTTCAAATGAATAATAGAAGGCAATTCCATTTACCCCAAACAAACACTAAGTAGAATAAAGTCTCTTTTACCAGAAAAATCTATGGCAAAATTAGATGCTGGAGAAGAGACAAATACCCTGTGTATGAAAGCAAAGACCAAAACATACTGAGGTCCTTTACCCATTCTAGTAAGACACCAAAAAGTAAAGATCTTGCCTTTCTAAAAAACAATTTTAATACCATTTTCAGAAGGTCATAGTCAGCAATCAGTTTCACAGAATTCTGGTCTTATTATTTAAAATGGGATTTCAGAAGTTCATGGGAGAGCAAAATCTACCCCTTAAGATATATGTTCATCAATGTTTCATTGAAGGAAAAAAAATACAGAATGTTGTTATGACAAAACCTATTTACACAAATAAACTTTTACATGATATGGAATGTTCTGAACTTTCAAAAATAATTTTTTTTCTTAAAGTCAAGATTTTTAAGAAACTGACCTTAATTATTCAGCCTTAGTAGAAAAGAGCTTCAATACTATGGCTTCTTAAAACTGTGTTTTATCATCTTAGCCATTTATGAAATATTATGTTATGGGTTAGAAAGGGAGAAATGAAATCATGAATTCTTTGAAAACATGTGTTTTACTTGTTTTAAGATTGAAATACACATGGTACGATCATTTTATATATAATTTTAAAGCACAGAGAGATGAATACTATTCTCCTCCAACTAAGAAATTTCTCCTAAAGGGTAGAAAAGGTAGTGGGAAAATATATTTATTTGTACTTGTCTTTAATGCTTCATCACTAAACATGTTAGTATGTTATCCATGTGTTTAAAGGGGAAACTTCTATTTTTATACAAGTGCCTAATATAGATGCAGGAAATCTGCTAAAGTGGACTATCTGGATATAAAAAAGAAAATTTACATCAGCACATTTTTATTCCTAAACTAAATGAAAAGTATATGAACTACTATTCTCTAGCATAACTAAAGAGAGCAAAAATTTATAAAAGTGATTCCCTCTGGATTTGTACTCAAGAAAAGGGTAGTACATCCTGTAGAAGGCTGGATTTTGAGGGTTCATATTGATGGGGTTGCTATGTTAAGCCTCAGAATATATCCCAACTAGGTGGGCTGGTCTTGTTTTTACAAATGTGCTATACAGATTGAATGCTATTACCCTTCCCAAACTCATATATATTAAATCTTAATGCCCACTGTGATGGTATTAGGTGATGGGGCCTTTGGAGAGTGATTAGATTATAAGGGTAGAACCCTCACGAATGGGATTTGTATCCTCAGAAAGGGAATCCAGAGAGCTCCTTTGCTCTTTCTACCTTTTAAGAACTCAGAGAAAAGACTATGGTCTAAGAGTTAGAAAATGGTATCTTACCAGACACAAATCTGTCAGTGCCATGATTTTGGACTTCCCAGCCTTCAGAACTGTAAGAAATAAACTTCCATTTTTTTATAGGCCACTTAGTCTATAATATTTTTATAGCAACCCAAATGGACTAGAACAGAATGACCAGGATTGATATGAAATATGCATATTTTGTATCATTCCATTAAACAATGAATTAATAATTTCTGCTTGAGCCAGGCTTCAGGAATGAGAAGAAAGTCCAGAAGAACAGACCAAAAATAGATTATCAGGCTATATAGGGTTGTATGTGCCAGTCTTAACAGACTAAAGTTTTCCTAAAAGTAAAAAAAAAAAAAACAGTCCGGATGTCCCTTTCTGTCTCTATCTCTTTCTTGCTGTTTTGTCAATGTTTGCTTGCAACTTTCAGAGCTTACACAGATAGGGATAAGACATCACTGCCTCGATGGACATGAGTTTGAGCAAGCTTCAGGAGTTGGTGATGGACTGGGAAGCCTGGCGTGCTACAGTCTCTGGGGTCGCAAAGAGTCGGACATGACTGAGGACTGAACTGAAGACATTACAGACTTGAATATTACTGGGAAATTTCCACTTTGGTGGGACAACTTATCTCCATTGGCTGTAAAATTCATGTTACTTTCACCACCACAAAGATTATGAGAATGTATGATTATAAAGTGTTTTTCTTTTTTTTTTTTCAGGGTGGCATATAAGGTAAGACACATGTGAACTTCTTTTTTTTTCAGCTGGGTAAGATTCCACAGATTTGGACAGATTACACTAAGGTTTAGCAGGTGCTGGGTTATGACAATAAGCTTTTGTTAGACCAGAAACAGGGAGAGCTTTCCCCAGACCATACAAAATATGTTATATTAGCAGGATTAAAGTGAAAATCAGAATTGAGAGTGTTTAAAATAGTGCCTGAATGGGATGAGATAACTGATAGTCTCAAAGGAGAACTGAGATGAGACAGGACTTTAGAATTGGGTAGTTATTGCTTTTTGTAGGTTATTTCCATAAACTGATGCTTAAATGTTAGTGATTGGGATGATAAGAGAAAGATTGGAGCTAACCTATACCATGCTTTCTGTTTCAACTTGTAAGTTTTTAAATCTGTATTCATGATAGTTTAATAGTCTGTAAACATATGTCACATCATAAATTTGTGTTGGAATGCACAGGGTAAATACTTTACTTGAAAATACGTTATTTGAATTTAATGCACGTCTTTCAATTTCAGGGAGTAGAAATTGACATATTACTGTCAATTCATTATAAAAATTTTTAGCACTAAAACTTACTAAAAGCCATTTAAACTCACTAATCGGACTCTAACTTTTCAAGCATTCACTGAGGTTTAAAATAATAACAGGAAAATTAACTTTGATGGTATAATAGATGATTTATATTGTTTAATACCTAAAAACAGAAGCATAAGTATTCTAGGTTAGAAGGAGGTAGGTTACATTCTAGGTTAGAATGTAAACATCATAAACACCCAGTCACAAAGAAATAAACTCTTATAGTCAGTGCCTGAGGCTAGTAAAGGTACAAGCACACCTTCACTAAACATGTGCTGTGAATAATTTTGGAAGACATAAAACAGGAAGAAAGGACACATTTCAAAGGTTTTAGAGAGAACTGGATTGCGAATTGTTTTAAAAAATTGAGTATAAAATTGGAATTATTGATATGCCTGCTCTAAACTCAGATCTAAATTCTAGGAAGGAATCAGTGGGAAAAATCAGAAGTGAAATAGTCCTTGTAGTTCAGATGTCCCAAATAGGGCCTGCATTCTATCTCCTTCAACTTGAGCTAAAAAAAAATTCTCCTATTAAAATAATACCTTTTCCCACTTGACTGTAACTTCTTCCTAGTCAGAGGCTGTGCACATCTTTGTACCTAGCAGAGTTTCTGGTATATAACACACTGAAAAAATGGTGTGTTCTTGTTATTCCCAGTAGTAATTTTCTATAAAGGTTAGAGGAACACTGAGTAAGTAAATATTGAACTTTTGCTTCTAGGAGAAATACATATATATGTATACCTACATGCATGCAATGCACACACATATCACATATAGAGTATAATACTAAATCCTAAAAACAACTCATTCTGGTAAATTCTATTTTATTTTGCAAAAAAGAAAATGATGTTGAGAAATCACTCAGGAAAGTGATTGTCCTGAGGCTGCCCCATTAACACATGCCAGAGTCCACATCCAAATCTCACCCAACTGGCCCCAAATCTAGAGCATCTTGCAATATACTGCACTGCCCCTTACTCTCTCCATCTCCTGGTCATCTCTGAACAAAAACTGAATCTAGACAGTGTGCTGCATGTTTGACCTCAGCTGAATATATGTATGTTTGAAGGTGCTCTAAGGATGTCCAGCAATTACCCTAGAAACTGCCTCAAGTATTAACCTTGAGGTTACAAACAGATTTCGGTAAGAAGGTGAACTCACTAACAGAACCCACGAATAACAAGGATATGTTATGATTGAATTGATAACATATCCTTGTTATTTTATCTTTTCCTCTGCTTTCAAGTACACTAATCCTATCAAGAGAGTCCCTTCCTCATGACCTCATCTAAATGTCATTTTCTCTCAAAGCCTCTACCTCTAAATACACCATAGGAGGGGTTAGAGCTTTCAAGACATGAATTTGGAGAGGAGGTATAGTCAATAACATATTCTAAATAGTATTTGCACTCCAACTATTTTCATTAATTAGAGAAATAGTAAAAATAGAATTTTCAAGGTGAAATGCAATTTTTAATGGGTTATACATAAAAAGATCACAGAGATAAAGTGCCATGTTTATCAAATGTACACACAATCAACATGATTTATGACTGTTGATGTTGAACTTGATCCCTTGGCTGAAGTACTGTAAGGTCTCTCTACTGTAAAATTACTGTTTATTTCTTCCTTTCCATACTGTACACTTTGTGCAGCATAGGCCTTTAGGGCAAGTTTCTGTATAATTTGTTTGAAATTCTTCTGCATGAGGGATTTATCTTTTTTTCTCCATGTGTTAACTTAGTCAATCATTTCAGTATGGAATCATATGTATTTATTTTATACTTCTGGTTATAATCCAATACTAACATTTTCAAATCTTTCACTTAACTCCTTTGCCCCTTTGATACATTTATGTCCCCATTAATGTGATATTTTAGCACTTCCTTAACTTTCTAAGATGCTCCTGCTTGAGGCTCATCTTAATTATTTCCTGTCACAGTCATTTCTAAAAGAAACCTTGGTTCCTCTTAGTGGTGAATGATATTATAAACCAAGATCTAGGTTCCAGTCATGGTCATCACTACTGGGATGACTTTACTTTAAAGCCCTCTCAAATGATAAAGAAAATAAATCTATCTTTATACACTAATGTATAGATGCACACCTATGAATATTTCTGTATTTAACCATCAGTGAACTCAGTTAAACATGAGTTCTGATTACTCTGCAGTTTAGTTCCGTCGCTCAGTTGTGTCCAACTCTTTGTGACCCCATGAACTGCAGCACGCCAGGCTTCCCTGTCCATCTCCAACTCCTGGAGTCCATCCAAACCCATGTCCATTGTGTTGGTGATAGCATCCAACCATCTCATCCTCTGTGGTCCCCTTCTTCTCCTTCCCTCAATCTTTCCCAGCATCAGGGTCTTTTCCAATGAGTCAGCTCTTCACATCAGGTGGCCAAAGTACTGAAGTTTCAGCTTCAACATCAGTCCTTCCAATGAACACCCAGGACTGATCTCCTTTAGGATGGACTGGTTGGATCTCCTTGCACTCCAAGGGACTCTCCAACAAGGGAAGTCCAAGACTCTTCTCCAATACCACAGCTCAAAAGCATCAATTTGTCAGAGCTCAGCTTTCTTTATAGTCCAACTCTCACATCCCTACATGACCACTGGAAAAACCATAGCCTTGACTAGATGGACCTTGGTTGGCAAAGTAATGTCTCTGCTTTTTAATATGCTGTTAATATGCTTTTAATATGCTGTCTAAGTTGTTCATAACATTTCTTCTAAGGAGTAAGCATCTTTTAATTTCATGGCTGCAATCACCATCTGCAGTGATTTTGGAGCCCAGAAAAATAAAATCAGCCACTATTTCCACTGTTTCTCCATCTATTTGCCATGAAGTGATGGGACCAGATGCGATGATCTTAGTTTTCTGAATGCTGATTACTCTTACCCCATGAATAATCTTAGTGTCTTTCCTCTTGATAATTTGTAAATTCCCACTTCAATAGTGATAAACCTTGCTCCCATCAACCACCATGCACTTACTTATTGGATTCTAGAATTATGTACAGCAGTTTCAGATAGATAACCTGTACTCCTGTGGAAAAAAATAAATCATCAACCAGAGTACAGTGTTTATGGGCAGATCCTTTTGCATTTAATTTTACAGATTCCATTCATTTCCAAAGTTACTTAGGTCAGTAACTCCACCTTATGACCCCTCCATGAGATTGTTTTATACATTTATAATTCAATTAGATTCCCTTGTCACAGTGTTCATTCTTCCCTAGGACCTGCTGATTTCCTAAATTATTATTTAAAATTGCGTTCTTATGTCTCACTCTGTGTTGTAAAGTTTCATGGATTTTTGAAAATGTGTAATATCATATCCACCCATTATTCATTTAATTGCATCACACTCCCAAAATACATGTTTGGGTTCTACCCCCCACCTAGTACCTCGAAATGTGATCTTATTTGAGAAAGAGCCTTACAGAGATGATACATAAAATAAGGTCACTGAGGTGAGCCCTTACCCAATAAAGCTAGCATCCTTATAAAAAGAGTAAACTTAGATACAGGGACACAGGGAGATGCCACATTAAGGTGAGGGGTAGGGATCATAGAGATGCATTACAAGCCAAAGGATGCAAAATCTTCCAGCAAACCACCAGAAGCTAGGAGAGAGTTATGAAACTGACTCTCCCTCATAGCCCTCCAAAGGAACTAACCATGTCAATACCTTGATTTCAGAGTTCTAGCCTCCAGGACCGTTCTAAGCTGCCCAGTTTCTGTTAATTTGTTAGGCAGGTCCAGGAATCTAACACATCCACTATTACATATAGAATAGTTTCACTGCTGAAAAATGTCCTGTGTGTCACTTATTCACCTCTCATTCCTTCCTCCTGAGTCCCTCACCATCACTGACATGTTCAATGTTTCTATTGTTTTGCCTGCAGAATGTAATTTTTAAGTAGGACTTTAGATAATCGTGGGCAACTAAAAAAGGAAAGAGAAAAGACAGAAGAAAAGCACTTGACTTTCAACTGTTATATCTAGGTATTTGTTGACAGTTTCAGGAATAATTGAGTGTGGAGACTAAGTAGTGTAAAAAGAACTGTCAGAACAAAGAACCCTTCCATTTTTTTGAGGCTACATGTGGAGTAAGGTAAAATAACAGGTGTTGCTGGAAAATAGTAAAATCTTAAGTACTAAATATTGTCAGTTATAAAACTTACTACTGAGGTCAAATAAAGCAGAGTAATCATCCTATCAAAGCAATGATAAATTAATTGGATTAATGGAATGCATAGTAAAATATTTTTATTGCCTTTGCTGCATCAGCCGGGGCCACACATTTATATTTAAGTTTATTAACAAAGTATATTATGTGCAGAACCTAAAACATATAATGCTCATTTACAGATACAAACTTGTGCTAAGCAAAAAATGTCAAATTTTATCAATAACTTCTCTTAAAATGTACATATAAATGAAAGAAAATAAAGATTACACTCTTTCAATGGGCAGAAATAACTTTACAATGAATATTAACTCAATGTTCAATCCTTTACTCTCTTTTTCATCTAAAATGCATTGCTGCATGGAGAACCACACCAAAAGTTTAGGCATCAATTGATCACTTACTAGAGGCGAACACTGCCTCTAGTCACTTTTAGGGAAAACTGAATCAAGAAAAAAGAGTGAGCTATGGTTTGGTTTTAGTAATTCCATCCAACTCATCTGGTTTTCATACACAATTGATTATTTTTTTAAGAAGTGAGCATATTATTTTGCTATCACAAACGGGGTTTTTACCCTATAGCATGAAATCCTCTATATTACACCACGACCAGTCATTTATGTGTGTAGGAGTGTGTGTGTGTCATCTGTCTTCTCTGCTACACAGTGGGATTTGCAGGGATTATATTTTATTTATCTTAAATTACCAAATACTTTAAACTTGGAATACAGTACACATTCAGTAAACACATCATTTTCTCCTTCTTAGTCCAAGATTATTTAAAAAGTTGACATACAGAAAAATATAAAGCAAAATATTTAAATAACCAGTTAAGATTACTAAGGGCTTCCCTAGTGGCTCGGACGGTAAAGCATCTGTCTGCAATGCAGGAGACCCGGGTTTGATCCCTGGGTTGGGAAGATCCCCTGGAGAAGGAAATGGCAGCCCACTCCAGTATTCTTGCCTGGAAAATCCTATGGATCACAGAGCCTGGGAGACTACCGTCTATGTGGTCGCAAAGAGTCAGACACGACTGAGCGACTTCACTTTCGACTTCACTTTAAGATTACAAACCAAAATTACTTACATTTTGATATATATTATTTTTAAAACTGCACATGTACTTACATATCTATATGTAGACATCACTTGAATCAGATAATAAATTCTGCTTGCTGCTGCTGCTGCTAAGTCTCTTCAGTCGTGTCTGACTCTGTGCGACCCCATAGACGGCAGCCCATCAGGCTCCACTGTCCCTAGGATTCTCCAGGCAAGAACACTGGAGTGGGTTGCCATTTCTTTCTCCAATGCATGAAAGTGAAAAGTATGCAGCTACGCATCGAAAGGGGTATAGGCTGCACGGTCATAATTTTTGGAGGCTCCGTCAGGTGGACAAAGCCAAAAGAAAAAAGAAAAAAAAAAAAAAAAGAAAGTGAAGTCGTTCAGTCATGTCCGACTCTTAGTGACCCCATGGACTGCAGCCTACCAGGCTCCTCTGTCCATGTGATTTTCCAGGGAGCCTCCCTATTTTGCTTATGAGTATACATGCTATTTTAATACTATCATTAATCATTTAAATATATCTTTAATGGCTGTGCAATATACACCAATTTATTTAACCATTCTCACGTTGACTAATGTTTTAAATTAAAATTTATACTGTATATGATTTCATAATGAAACAATATGGTCTGAGTCTATGAGTACATTATTATGGCTTAGCAAGTGTTTCTTTTTTTATTGAAGTATAGTTGCTTTACAGTGTTGTGCTAAATACTGCCGTGCAGCAAAGTGACTCAGTTATACACACATATACACACACACACATACATACATACATATATATATTTAAACACATTATTTTTCAAATTCTTTCCCATTATGTTTTAAACACAGGCTATTGAAGATAGTTCTCTGTGCTATATAGTACAACCTTGTTGTTTATTCCCTTCTATATTTACCAGTTTGTATCTGCTAATCCCGAACTCCTAATTGATCCTTTTCTCATCTCCCTATCCCTTGACACCAGCAATCTACTCTCTATGTCAATGATTCTGTTTCTGTTTTATAGATAAGCTCATTTGATTTATATTTTAGGTTCCATATACAAGTGATATCATATTTATCTCTATCATTTTTACTTAACTTCACTTAGTTTGATAATCTCTAATTGCATCCATATTGTTGCAAATGGAATTATTTCATTCTTTTTTATGGCTGAATAGTATCCCATTGTATATATGTATCACATTTTATTTATCTATTCCTCTGTTGATGGACATTTAGGTTGCTTCCATGTCCAGGCTATTGTAAATAGTGCTGCTATGACCAGAGGGGTGCATATGTGTTTTTGGGTTAGAGTTTTGTCTGAATATATGTCCAGGAGTTGGATTGTTGGATCATAAGATAATTCTATTTTTAGTTTTCTGAGGAAGCTCCATACTGCTTTTCATAGTGGCTGTAACAGCTTACATTCCCACTAACATGTAGCAGGGTTTCCTTTTCTCCACACTCTCTCTTTAGCATTTGTTATTTGTAGACTTTTTAATCATGGCCATTCTGACCAAGGTGAGGTGGTATCTCATGGCAGTTTTGATTTGCATTTCTCTAATAATCAGTGATGTTGAGCATCTTTTCATGTGCCTATTGGAAATCCGTATTTCTTCTCTGGAGAAATGTTTCTTTAGGTCTTTTGCCCATTTTTAATAAGGTTGTTTGTTTTCTGCTGTTGTTGTTGAGTTGTATGAGCTGTTTGTATATTTTAGAAATTAAGCCTCTGTCAGATCATTTGCAAATGTTTTCTCCCATTCTGCAAGTTCTTTTTTGTTCTGTGTATTGTTTCCTTTGTTGTGCAAAAGTTTGGTAAGTTTGATTACATCTCATTTGTTTATTTTTGCTTTCATTTTTATTTATCTATTTATTTTTTGCTGTGTTAAGTATTCGTTGCTTTGCATGGACTTTCTCTAGTTGCAACTCTGTATTTGAGGTGCACAGGTTTCTCACTGTGCTGGCTTGTTTTGTTGCAGATCACTGGCTCTAAGCGTGTGGGCTCAGTAATTGTGGCATGCAGGCTCTAAGGCATGTGGACTTCAATAGTTGTGGTTTGTGGACCCTAGAGCACGTGGACTTCAGTAGTTAGGGCTCTTGGGCTTAGGTGCTCTGTGGCATGTTGATTCTTCCTGAATTGTGGTCAATTCCATGCTCCCTGCATTAGCAAGTTGATATTTATTCACTGTACCACAAAAGAAGTCTTATTTTGTTCTTATTTGTATTGCTTTGGGAGACTTACCTAAGAAAACATTGATATGATTTATGTCATAAAACATATGTTTTATGTTATTTTTTTATAAGTTTACTGGTATCATGTCTTATGTTTAGGTCTTTAAGCCATTTTGAGTTTATTTTTGTGTATGGTGAGGGTGTCACCTAACTTCATTGATTTACATGCAGTTGTCCAACTTTTCAAACACCAGTTGATGAAGAGATTGTCTTTGTCTTCCTTTGTTGAAGATTAATTGGCTCTAGGTGTGTGGGCTTATTTCCAGGCTCTATTCTGTTCCATTGATCCATATGTCTATTTTTGTGTCAATACTATGCTGTTTTGATTACAGAAGATTCACAGTATTGTCTTAAGTATGGGATGGACCGTGAACTTCCTGATGTTCAAGCTGGTTTTAGAAAAGGCAGAGGAACCAGAGATCGAATTGCCAACATCTGCTGGATCATGGAAAAAGCAAAAGAGTTCCAGAAAAACATCTATTTCTTCTTTATTGACTATGCCAAAGCCTTTGACTGTGTGGATCACAAAAAACTGTGGGAAATTCTGAAAGAGATGGGAATACCAGACCACCTGAACTACCTCTTGAGAAATTTGTATGCAGGTCAGGAAGCAACAGTTAGAACTGGACATGGAATGACAGACTGGTTCCAAATAGGAAAAAGAGTTCGTCAAGGCTGTATATTGTCACCCTGTTTATTTAACTTATATGCAGAGTACATCATGAGAAACGCTGGACTGGAAGAAACACAGAATGGAATCAAGATTGCCAGGAGAAATATCAATAACCTCAGATATGCAGATAACACCACCCTTATGGCAGAAAGTGAAGAGGAACTCAAATGCCTCTTGATGAAAGTGAAAGTGGAGAGTGAAAAAATTGGCTTAAAGCTAAACATTGAGAAAACGAAGATCATGGCATCCGGTCCCACCACTTCATGGGAAATAGATGGGGAAACAGTGGAAACAGTGTCAGACTTTATTTTTCTGGGCTCCAAAATCACTACAGATGGTGACTGCAGCCATGAAATTAAAAGACGCTTACTCCTTAGAAGGAAGGTTATGACCAACCTAGATAGCATATTCAAAAGCAGAGACATTACCTTGCCAACAAAGATTTGTCTAGTCAAGGCTATAGTTTTTCCTGTGGTCATGTACAGATGTGAGAGTTGGACTGTGAAGAAGGCTGAGCGCCGAAGAATTGATGATTTTGAACTGTGGTGTTGGATAAGACTCTTGAGAGTCCCTTGGACTGCAAGGAGATCCAACCAGTCCATTCTGAAGGAGACCAGTCCTGGGATTTCTTTGGAAGGAATGATGCTAAAGCTGAAACTCCAGTACTTTGGCCACCTCATGTGAATAGTTGACTCATTGGAAAAGACCCCGATGCTGGGAGGGATTGGGGGCAGGAGGAGAAGGGGACGGCAGAGGATGAGATGGCTGGATGGCATCACTGACTCGATGGACATGAGTCTGAGTGAACTCCGGGAGGTGGTGATGGACAGGGAGGCCTGGCATGCTGCGATTCATGGGGTTGCAAAGAGTCGGAAACGACTGAGTGACTGATCTGATCTGATCTGATCTGATGGGATGGTTATGCCTCCTGTTTTATTCTTTTTTTTTTTTTTTTCCAGGATTACTTTGGCAATCTTCGTCTTTTAAGGTTTTGTATGAATTTTAGGATTATTTGTTTTAGTTTTGTGAAAAATGTCATGGGTATTTTGATAGGGATAGATTTAAATGTGTAGATCGCTTTTGGTAATATGGCTATTTTAACAATATTAATTCTTCTAATCCAAGAGCATGGGATATCTTTACATTTCTTTCAATCATCTTCAATATCCTTTATTAATGTTTTAAAGTTCTCAACAAATAAGTTTTATTAATGTTTTATAGTTCTCAACAAATAAGTCTTTCACCTCCTTGGCGAAGTTTATTCCTAAGTATCTTATTGTTTGGGTGGCATAGCAAGTTGTCCTAATTTTATGGTGCATTAATTTTTACAAGATTTTTAGACTATATTATTAAGTTTAATAAATGGTAGGGCTAAGGCTATAGCTACGGTGAGACAAGCAAAGTGCCTGTCTCTTAAATATTTAAAAATTTAAGGAGATACTCTTCCATGCAAATGCACACCCTGCACCTAAATGAACCAAGTGTCAGTATGTCCTTAAATTTTATGCTAGTTCCCTTGTTTGCCTAACCCTAATTATTATTTTGCTTAGTCCATCAGTCATGTCTGACTCTTTGCAACTCCATGAACTACAGCATGCAGTTGCCTTGTCCTTCACCATCTCCCAAAGCTTGCTCAAACTCATGTCCATTGAGACGGTGATGTCATCAGCCATCTCGTCCTCTGTCATCCGCTTCTCCTCCTGCCTTTGATCTTTCTCAGCATCAGGGTCTTTTCCAATGAGTTGGCTCTTCGCATCAGGTGGTCAAAATATTGGAGCTTCAGCTTTGGCGTCAGTCCTTCCAATGAATATTCAGGACTGATTTCCCTTAGGAATGACTGGTTTGATATCCTTGCAATCCAAGGGACTCTCAAGAGTCTTCTCCAACACCACAGTTCAAAAGCATCAATTCTTTGGCACTCAGTCTTCTTTATGGTCCAACTCTCACATCCATACATGACTACTGGAAAAACCACAACTTTGTCTAGACATACCTTTTTGGGAAAAGTAATGTCTCTGCTTTTTATTATGAGGTCTAGGTTAGTCATAACTTTTCTTCCAAGGAGTAAGCGTCTTTTAATTTCATGGCTGCAGTCACCATCTGCAGTGATTCTGGAGCCCAGGAAAATAAAGTCTATCTCTGTTTCCATTGCTTCCCATCTATTTGCCATAAAGTGATGGGACTGGATGCCATGACCTTAGTTTTTTGAATGTTGAGTATTAAGTCAGCTTTTCACTCTCTTCTTTTACCTTCATCAAGAGGCTCTTTAGTTCCTCTTTTCTTTCTGCCATAAGGGTGGTGTCATCTGTATATCTGGGATTATTGATATGCTACTGTAAAAGAAAAGAGAAATAGCTTAACAAGGAATAAAGAGGCTGAGTCAAAGCAGAAACAATGTCTAACTGTGGATGTGGATGTATCATCTGGTGGTGAAAGTAAAGTTCGATGCTATAAAGAACAATATTGTATAGGAATCTGAATGTTAGTCCCATGAATCAAGGTAAATAAATTGTAAGTGGTCAAACTGGAGATGGCAAGAGTGAATATCGACATTTTTGGAATCAGTGAACTTAAATGTACAGAATGGGTGAATTTAATTCAGACCACCATTGTATCTACTACTATGGGCAAGAAACCCTTAGACAAAATGGAGTATCCCTCAAAACAGTCCAAAAGTCAGTACTCTAGTGCAATCTAAAAAACAACAGAATGATTTTGGTTCATTTCAAAGGCAAACCACTCAATATCACAGTAAACCAAGTCTATGCCCCAACCACTAATGCCAAAGAAGTGGAATTTGAACAGTTTTGTGAAGACCTACCTACAAGACTTTCTAGAACAGACAGCAAAAAGAGATGTTTTCATCACAGGGGACTGAAATGTGAAGTGAGTCAGAAAGAGAAAGATAGATTCAGTATTCTAACTCATATATATGGAATCTAGAAAAATGGTACTGAAAAATTTATTTACATGGCAACAATGGAGAAACAGACATAGAGAATAGACTTATGGATATGGGGAGAGGGGAGGGAGGGTGAGATGTATGGAAAGAGTAACATGGAAACTTGCATTACCGTATGTAAAATAGATAGCCAATGGGAATTTGCTGTATGTCTCAGGAAACTCAAACAGGGGCTCTGTATCAACCTAGAGAGGTGGGATGGGGAGGGAGATGGGACAGAGGTTCAAAAGGGAGGGATATATGTGTACCCTTTTCCAACAACACAAGAGGTGACTCTACACATGGACATCACCAGATGGTCAATACTGAAATCCGATTGATTATATTCTTTGCAGCTGAAGATGGAGAAGTTCTATACACTCAGCCAAAACAAGACTGGGAGCTGACTGTGACCCAAATCATGAACTACGTATTGAAAACTTAGTTAGGTGCCTGACTAAGTGTTCATCTTAATTTTTGCAGCATCCTAAACACCACAATGGCACCCCACTCCAGTACTCTTGCATGGAAAATCCCATGGACGGAGGAGCCTGGGCGATTGATCGACTTCACTTTCACTTTTCACTTTCATGCATTGGAGAAGGAAATGGCACCCTACTCCCATGTTCTTGCCTGGAGAATCCCAGGGACGGGGGAGCCTGGTGGGCTGCCGTCTATGGGGTCGCACGGATTTGGACATGACTGAAGCGACCCAGCAGCAGTAGCAGCAGCAAACATATACCATGTGAGAAGTATTGGGCTGTTCTGTTCCTGAAACCTAACCTCTGATTTCACATTTGGAAGAAATCTTTTAAATCATTATCTTTTCATATGGAGTTCTTCAGTATATATTATTTCTTCTAAGTTAGGATCTTTAAATTTTCCTATTATGTTATTATGGATAAAGTTCAATTTAATTGTACTGTGCTGGAGAGGTTGATAGGACTTTCATAAGGGAAGATCAAGTAACACAATTCTGAGAAATGTAGTGGGAGTTAAGAATTTGGCAGTGATCAGCACAGAGCTAGTTAGTCAGGTTTATTTTTTAAAGATATGCCCTAAAAATATTATAAGAAAAAGAAAATAAGCAAAAGTGATAGAATTCTGGGGATGAAATATAATTGCTTGGTAGAAAATGAAAATCATGAAACTGAAAAGCAGTTGGTGGTTGATAATGACAAGAGCTTTGAAAGGAAATGTGATGACAGAGAAAGTGTCATTTGATTCAGCATTTATGAGGCATTGAGTGTTAGGCCTTTGAGATCAGTGAAGGAATGTGAATAGATAACCAGTGCACAAATGTAATGATAATGTGTAAGAAACTGAAGCACCAAATGACAGTGTAAAAAGTTCAAGAAATTTGGCAGTATATAAGTTTAAATGGGACCTGAAATAGAGAGGAGGATTTTTTCATTAGTAATTAAAAATGTGAACCTGTTTGTAGATCTCTTAATAGCGGCTTGACATCTGACTGTTGATAATAAAAGAAATTATTGGTAGAGTTGAAGGTTTCTCTGAAATTACATGACTTCTTAGGGGATTCAATTAGCAATTAGGTGACTCTTCTGTACTGCTTAGAATTGTGGGACTTAATAGAATGGCGAGGCAGGGGGAGTGGACATGAATTCAGTGAACCTAGTGGAGAAAACGAATCCAGTGTAGTACCAATGAATGTGCTAACCATCGGACAACTGCACTCATCTCCCATGCTAGTAAGGTCATGCTTAAAGTCTTGCATGCTAGGCTTCAGCATTATGCAAACCAAGAACTTCCAGATGTCCAAGCTGGGTTTAGAAAAGAAAGAGGAACTAGTGATCAAATTGCCAACATTTGCTGGATTATAGAGAAAGCAAGAAAATTTCAGAAAAACATCTATCTCTGTCTCATTGACTACACTAAAGCCTATCTCTGTCTCATTGACTACACTAAAGCCTTTGACTATGTGAATCATGACAAACTGTGGAAAGCTCTTAGAGAGATGGGAATACCAGACCATCTATCTGTCTCCTGAGAAATTTGTATGCAGGTCAAGAAGCAACAGTTAAAACCCTGTAAGGAGCAAGTGACTGGTTCAAGATCGAGAAAGGACTACCACAGAACTTTCTGCCATCACCCTGTTTGTTTAACCTAAATGTTGAGCACATCATGAGAAATGTTGGGCTGGATGAATCACAAGCTGGAATCAAGATAGGCGGGAGAAACATCAACAACCTCAGATATGCGGGAGAAACATCAACAACCTCAGATATGTGGATGATACCACTCTAATGGCAGAAAGTGAAGAGGAACTAAAGAGTCTCTTGATGAGGGTGAAGGAGGAGAGTGAAAGAGCTGGCATAAGACTAAATAATTAAACAAAACTAAGATCATGGCGTCTGGCCCCATTAGTGCATGGTAAATAGAAAGGTGGAAGTAGTGACAGGTTTTCTCTTCTTGGGCTCTAAAATCACTGCAAACAGTGAATACAACCATGAAATCATAAGACGATAGCTTCTTGACAGGAAATCAATGACAAACCTAGACAGTGTGTTGAAAAGCAGAGACGTTACTCTGCTGACAAAGATCCATATAGTCAAAGCTATGGTCTTCCCAGTGGTCACATATGGTTGTGGAGCTGGACCATAAAGAAAGCAGAACACCAAAGAATTGATGCCTTTGAACTGTGGTGCTGGAGAAGACTCCTGAAAGTCTCTTGTACCACAAGAAGATCAAAACAGTCAATCTTAAGGGAGCTCAATCCTGAATATTCTCTGGAAGGACTGATGCCGAAACACCAGTATCTTGGTCATCTAATGAAAATAGATGATTCATTTGTAAAGTTCTTGATGCTGGAAAAGATTGATGCAGAATGAGAAGAGGGTGTCAGAGGATGAGATGGCTGAATGGCGGCCATCACCAATGCAATGAACATGAACTTGGGAAAACTCCAGGAGACGGTGAGGGACAGGGACTCCTGGGGTGCTGCAGGCTATGTATTTGCAAAGAGTTGAACACAACTGGGTGACTGAACAACAAGAGGAGAAGGAATGGTGGGACTATGAAAGTGGCAGGGAAATATTCTAAGTTTAATATCATGGAAGTAGAACAGTTCTAATTGATAATCAGGCCAAAGAGGTAACTGTGCATGTGAGCAGTAACTGTTTGGCACAGAGGACTTGCCAAAGAGAACTGTAAAGTGAAGGTGCAGGAAAAGGCACCGAGGTGACGCAAAGGGGTATATATAACTGGGTATGGCTGTGATAAAGCAGAATGAAACATTCTTTTAGTGATGGAATTTGACCCTTGGTATTTTACCACAAATAACTAAATTACAAATAAGTGAATCTGAGTCATACAATCATAAAGCTTTAAAACTGAAATGAATATCTAAGATAGACTTACTGAACTGCCATCATTTTACAGTTGAGGAACTGGTGAAAATATGAGTTGTCAGAGGTCACACTTCTAGTGAGTAAGAAATTTAAGGCTACACAAAAACTTAGTACCTCATGGACGAACTTAATATTATCATACTAAGTGAAGTAAGTCAGACAGAGAAATACAAATATCATCTGAAATACAAATATAATCCATATCACCTGTATGTGGACTCTAATAAAAATGAGACGGATGAAACTTTTTACAAAACAGAAGCAGGCTGATAGATCTCAAATCAAATCTATGGTTACCAAAGGAGAAAGGTGGTGAGACATGATAAATTAGGAGATTGGGATTAACAGATATAAAATAAATAACTAACAAAGATCTGCCATTAGCACAGGGAAATCTACTCAATATTCTGTAATAACCTATGTGGGAAAAGAATCTGAAAAAGATTGTGTGTGTACAGTGTGTGTATATATATACACACACACACACACATATATATATATGACTGATTCTCTTTTCTGTACACTTGCAATTAACACAACATTATAAATTAACTATACTCTAATTAAAAAAACAAAAAAAAACTTAGCACTTGGCTACATGTACAGGCCTACCTCAGATGTTACAAGTTTGATTCCAAAGCACCACAATAAAGTGAATATAGAAATACAGTGAGCCACATAATTTTTTTTTGTTTCCCAGTCCATATAAATGTAATTTACACTGCTGCTGCTGCTGCTAAGTCGCTTCAGTCGTGTCTGACTCTGTGCGACCCCAGAGAGACGGCAGCCCACCAGGGTACCCCGTCCCTGGGATTCTCCAGGCAAGAACATGGGAGTGGGTTGCCATTTCCTTCTCTAATGCATGAAAGTGAAAACTGTTAGTGACCCCATGGACTGTAGCCCACCAGGCTCCTCCGTCCATGGGATTTTCCAGGCAAGAGCACTGGAGTGGGGTGCCATTGCCTTCTCTGAATTTACACTGCACTGTAGTCTTAATAGCATTATGTCTAAAAAATGTACATATCTAATCTAAAAATACCTTACTACTAAAAAAATACTGTCATCTGAAACTATAGCAAGTTGTTTTTTTTTTTTGCTGGTAATAGGTTTGAAATATTGTGAGAATTACCAAAATGTGACCCAGAAACAGTAAATGAGCAAATGGTGGAAAAATGGCGCTGATAGACATACTCAATGAAGAATTTCCACAATCCCTCACTTTGTAAAAAACGCATTATCCGTAAAGTACAATAAAACAAGGTATGCCTGTAATTTAAATGGATTATATCTTACTAATCCCAAAGAGTATTTTCTATAATACCGTGTGAAAAATATATGATTTGTCTTTTCCACAGAGTTGCTTAGTTCTTTGTACTTCAGTATTTATTGGATTGGTAATGGTCCATTAACTGATAAAAACTGCTTGATAAGAGACATAGTTACACAGAACAGGCAAGTTTTGATTGGTTCTAATAGGTTGTATCACTTTTAAATAATTTTATGTTTTATTTATAACTTAAACTGATTGAAAATGTATTCTCAAATATTGTCACTGGTAAGTGTTGAATAATGTTTGAATCATACTGTGATTTGCTCAGCTAAATATTAGTTAGTTTCTTTTAATTTCACTAAACTCAACAGAAAAAAAATATTGATTTATCTATACGTATGATGACTTAGTAGAACTATAGAATGAATTACATTGCTAGAATAATTCATTGAAAGATTAACCAATCCACCCCCTCATTTTTTTAGATGAGCACAACAGAGATCAGAAAAGTTTAAATGATTGTTCCATCTGACTTGCACGACATGACTAGGTTTCTTAGATTTCTTAATTCCGTTAGCATTTCCCAAGCTTCTCCTATCCCAGAAATTTAAGTACTTGGTGACGATAGTTGTGGACTAATGGAGTTTCTGAGCCTTAACCTCCACTACAATTCATTTCAGTGCCTCTCTTCTCAGTGTAATACCTTATTTGACCTTACTTTACATATTGATATTCAGATCCTATATATCACATGGATATAAGCAATTTATTATATTTTTGGTTGATTAAAAAAATCCCTAGAAAGGAGGAGCCTAAATAAGACAAAAATACTTTTATATAATAACCACTCTACTACAGTAAAAAAGCAAACAAAACTGTAGCCCAAAGCCAATCATATTAGCAAAATCAGAGTGGAGAGGAAAGACTTCTGCCCTCACCAGTATGTACTAACGTGTCTCTACACCCCTATTGAGATTGCTGCAGTAGAGATCACATGGGAAGTCTGGACTTGAACCCTGTCTGGGTAATAACCAGATGCCCTGCCCCTTCCCCTCTAGCAAGGTGTTAAAGGAGGCTTAATGGAGTCGGGACTTTTGCCATCACCTGACACAAATAAGGTTACCCCTGTTGCAGCATTTGTAGATACTTGGGGAGCTAGAAGCTCCACCCTCATGCAATAAAATGAGAATCCTTCTTCCCTTCATGTGTCAGTGCAGACCAAGTAGGGGAAACTGGACTTCTACCTCTATCTAGTAGTAACGAGAAGGTACTCTTATTTTCCCCAATGAAGCAAGAAGTGTCACATAAAGCCAATTAAAACAGAAGATTTAAGTAAGATGTAAGCTCTCACAATACAATACTAAATATTCAGGTTTCAATCACAAACCATTCATTATTAACTACCAGGAAGATTTCTAACTAAATGAAAAGAGACAATCAATAGATGGCAACACTGAGATGTTGGCTCACAACTGCCTCACAAGGGTTGTTAAGCAGCCATGGTAAAAGTATTTCAGCAAGCATTTAAGATCACTCTTGAAAAATTTAAAAAAAAAAATTTAGAAAATAAATAGAAAGTTTTGGTAAATAAACAAAGCATAAAAAGAACCACCAAATGAAAATTTTAGAAGAAAGATGCAAAAGAAAGAATCAGTAACATGGAAGACAGAACAATAAAAATTGTCCATCTGAACTAATTAAAAGTAGGATGGGAAAAATCCAAAATCTCAGACACCTTTTGTACTATAATAAAGATCTGGTATTTTTGCCATCATAATTGTGGATGGAGAGAAACTAGGGCAGTGCTGAAAAAAATACTTGAAAAAATAACAACTGAAAATTTTAAAATATGACAAGAGATATGAATCTATGGACTCTAGAAATAATAATCACAAACAGGAGAAACCTAAGGATACACCATAATTAAGATGAAAGCAAAGAAAATATCCTGAAATCAGTCAGAGAAAAATGACACTATATCTGTAAGGGAAAAACAATTTAAATGACAGACTATTGCCTATCAGAAATCACAGAAGACAAAAGAAATGGGCACAACAGGAAGGAACTGTCACTCAGCATCTTATACCCAACAAAAATATCCTTCAGAAATGAAAGGGAAATCAAAACACTCTCCAATGAGGAAAAACTAAGAGAATTTGTCATCAAAAGATCTCCCCTAAAAAACTAGCTAAAGGAAGTTTTTTTTAAGCAGAAAGTAAATGATAAAATAAGGAACCTTGAAACAACAGGTAGGAAAAAAGAACATGGATGGTAAGCAAAATATGGATAAATGGAACAAATTTCCCCTCTACTCCTGAATATTTTAAGTTTGAATATTAAAGCAAATATCATAAGACTGTCCTATGTGGTTCCAAATGCATGTAGTAAAAGTATTTAAAACAATTACAAATAGAAGATAAAGGATATATAGAGAAATGAGTTTTCCATACTTCACAAAATTTTATAAAATAATGACTCCAATTGACTGTGATAATACATATGTATATATAATGTAATATATACAATTAAGAAATAAATTAAGAAAAACTATACAAAGATATGTTCAAAATAACTAGAAAGATACATTAAAAGAAAAAACACAAATAGGAGAAAAAGGCAGGCTTAAGCCTTAACATATTAAATATGCTGTAAGTGGTATAAATACACCAATTAAAACACAAAGCCAGATTTGATTAAAAACTATGGCCCAACTATATGCTGTCTATAAGAAAATCATTTCATGTATAAAAAGCTGGAAGTATAAGAATGGAAAAATATGTATCATATAAACACTATATAAAGAAAAGTGAGAGTTGCGATGTAAATATCAAAACAAATCAACTTCAGAGAAAATAAAACTAACAAGGACAGAGAGGGACATTATATATTAAAGTCGATTCAAATAGAAAATACAGCAATTCCAGAAATCCTAAATAAATATGCATCAAAAAATGAAGCTGCAAAATATATGAAACAAAAGTAAGTAAAACTAAAAGTAGAAATAGAAAAACCTACAATTATAGCTATTTCACCCATCTTTCCTCAACAATTGATAGAACAACTAGACAAAAAAATCAGTAAGGATATATAAACTCTGTACCACACCAACTGGATCTAATTAAAATTTATACAAGACTTCATGGAACAGCAGCAGTATACATTCTTTTCATGCCAGTCTTCAGAAAATACATCAAGACAGGCCATATTCTGGGACATAAACAAATATAAAGAGCAGAAATCATGAGTGCATTTTCTGACCATAATGAAGTAAAACCAGAAATCAATAGTAGAAAGACACCAGATAAATCTCCAAAGTCTTAGAAACTAAAGAACACAATTCTAAATAATCCATGTGCCCAGGAGAAAGTCTCAAGGGAATTTCTTTTTTTAATAAACTGAATGAAAATGCAAATACAACATATCAGATTTACGGGACAAATCTAAAGCAATGAAGAGAGGAAAGTTTATAGCACTAAGTGCATATATTAGAAAAGAAATATCACAAATCAATAATCTAAGTCTAATCTTAAAAAACTAGGAAAAGAAGACAAATATAAACCCAAAGCAAGCAGAAGGATAGACATAGTAAAAATAACAGCAGATTTAAATTTAGTTGAAAACAGAAGACAATATAGAAGTATCAATGAAAAGAGAAGAAAGAGCTGGTTCCTTGAAAAGATATTAAAATTGGACAAACCTCTAGCAAAACAGAAAAAAAAAAAAAACAAAAAAGATGCAAGTTACTAATATCAAGAATGAAATAGAGAATATCACAATAGACACTTCAGGCATCAAAATAATAACAAGGAAATACTGTGAACAACTTTACACAAGTGGATTTGACACAAGGAAGAAATGGAGCAATTCTTCAAAAAAAAAAAAGAATCACGAGCTCTCAAAATTCATTTAATATGAAATAGGTAATTTAAGTAGCCCTATGAATATTAAAGAAACTGAGTTCACAATTTTGAACATCCCAAAAAAGAAATACCTAGGTCCAAAGGGCTTTACTGGAGATTCTACCAAAAAAGAATGAATACAAACTCAAAAAAATATAAAAGATTACAAAAATTTCCAATTCATTTTATGAAACTAGTACTACTTATATACCAAAATAAGGCAAAAAGTCAGAACCCCCCCAAAAGAAAACTACAAACATACATTCCTCATATATACAGAGGCTGAGATCCTTAACAGCAAGTAGAATCTGACAATAGTTAAAAGAATTAGAAATAATCAAGTATAGTTTATTCCATATATGCAAAGCTTGGTCAGTATTTGAACATAAATCAGTGTAACCCACCATATCAACATATTACAGAAGTTAAAATTCATATTGATTCTGGCAGTGAAAAGATGGAAGAAGGACCCTGGTTCTTGTTGTCTTTGAAGAAAGAATTCAGTGAAGAAACCAAAATTGTGAAAAATATAAAAGTGTTTATTGGGAGCAAAGTACCAGTGAAAGAACACAGGTGGGTTCTGAATGACTTACATTTTATGAGGGTGACTAATGGTCTTTACATGGGACAGTTTTCCAGGTTGTCTCTGGCCAATCATCTCCATATTTGGTCCTGGAGTGTGCATGTATCTCAGCCAATATGAATTACAGCTGTCATCTTCTTCCTCCTTTTGTCCTTCTCCTAGACTGAGGGCCTTCTCTGTGCATGTGTCAGGCTGGGAAATCCACACAAATGCACCCAGCCCAGGGCTCAATGCTCTCATTAGTATCCCATCTCAAAGAATTAGCATTTGCAGCTCTTCTGTCTGGGGCCTATCTACTCCTTAGCTCAAAATGCTTATATCAACATATATAGCAAAAGCTTTTGGCAAATTTTAACATCCATATATGACAAAAATAAGAATAAGCTTGATGCAAAGCATCCACAACAAAAAAATATGTATAGCTAACATTATATTTAATAGCCAAAGAGTAAATGTTTAAATCTACAAAGAACAAGATAAGGATATCCACTCTCACCACTCATTCAACATAGCATTGGAAGTACCAGCAACAAAGGTCAAGTGTTTAGAATGTATAAAGAAGTCTCAAAACTCAATGATAATAATAATAAAAACAAATAATCCAATTAGAAAATGGGCAGAAGAGACTTTTCATTAATGAGGACATACAGATGGCAAATAAATGTCAATTAAAACCACAGTGAGATATTAGTTACCATAATGCCTAAAATAAAATAATAGTGACAGCACCAAATACTGGTAAGGATTCATAGAAACTGGATCACTCATACACTCCTGATGAGAATGTAAAATGGTACAGTCACTTCAAAAAGTGTTTCAGTTTTTATAAAACTAAACATGCAACTACCATACTACTCAGAAATTGCACTCTTGGACATTTATCCTAGAGAAATGAACATGTATGTTCACAACAAAACCTGTATATAAATATTTTATATCAGCTTTATTAGTAGTAGCCTAAACACTGGAAATGACCCAGATGGTCAACTGGTGAACAGTTAAAGTAGCTGTGTAATATCTATACCATGAAAAATTACTCAGACATTAAAAAAGAACTACTAATGCACACAACTTGGATAAATCTCCAGAGAAATATGCTGGGTGAAAAAAGCTAATCCTAAAAGGTAAGTTACTCTATTTATGTTAACATTCTTGAAATGACAAAATTATATATAAATGGAAAACAGAGGAGTTGTTGCTGGGATTTAGAAGATAGTTACTTGGAGCAAATTGGGTATGGCTGCAAAAGAACACAGGGCTTCCCAGGTGATGCAGTGGTAAAGAATCTGCCTGCCAGTGCAGGAGAAGCAGGAGATGTGGGTTTGATTCCTGGGTCTGGAAGATCTCCTGGAAGAGGAAATGGTAACCCACTCCAGTATTCCTGGCAGTAAAAATCCCATGGACAGAGGAGCCTGGCAGGTATAGTCCATGGGATCATGAAGAGTTGGGCATGACAGCCCAGCACAGCACATAAAAGAACAACAAACAGGATCCCTGTAGCTATGGAAATGTTCTGCATCTTGACTGTATCAATATAAATATCTTGGTTGTCATATTGTATCATAATTTTTTTCAAATGTTACCATGAGGGAAACTAGGTAAAGAATACATGAGATATTTCTATATTATTCCTTACAACTTACCTGTGAATCTACAGAACCGGTGTCTCCTGCATTGCAGGCAGATTCTTTACCAACTGAGCTATCAGGGAAGCCCAATCTAAAACTAAAAAGTGTCAATAAACAATAAATCCCTAACTCTCTCCTTCCCTTCCCTGGACACTCAGTCCACCACCAAAAGTTTCTTCTTTCAAGTGAAACAAAAAAGTCATTCCCACTATATTAAAAAGAAAAAAGAAATTGCAACACATAAATGATTATAAATGGTTGCAATGTATGGGAGAATAAAAAGAATCAGATGACACCAAATAATGCATAATCTGATAAAATGTTTCTTCATCTTATATAAAGATGTGATCACTTTTGATAAATAGAAAAATTATATATTTTCTCTATAAGACTATCGGAAATTTCAAAATAAATGATAATCATTAAACCGTTCAAAACAGTAAAAAAAAAAAAAAAAAATCCGATTCTGTGTTTTCAACCTTACTCCCAGGGACTGAATGCACCTAATTCATAAAACACCAATGTATTAATAGAAGGAATACAGCCTTAATCTGAGAAAGGCTGTGTTTGACTTTATGTATCCTGGTCTCTGCTGATTTCTGGGGACTTAAAATTGAATGTTGTGACTGAGAAGAAAGCCCAAAGAAAGTAAACATGTTTCACTCTTTAAAGTTGAGGTTTAACTATACTTGGTTTGTTTAACATCATCAATAAAGAAGAACAAAAGCACACAAGAAGAGAAAGTGGTGATGGGACACACGTAACCTGAGAACTGGTGCCAGGCAGGGGGCATAAAGAGAATGAAACATATAAACAGATTGTTGTTTCTTTCCTGCTTCCTCTTCCATTTACAAAAATCTCTATGTACATCCCTGACTCCAGGATCCACTTCTCACCACCTTCATCACTACTATCCTGGGACACATCACCAAATGATGCTCAGTTGTCTCAACAAACTTCTCCACCTCTATAAGCAATACCTACACAACAGCCAGGGGCCTCATTAAACCGGATAGTGTTATTTCTCTGCTCAAAACTGA
Organism: Bos indicus x Bos taurus; assembly: GCF_003369695.1. Lineage (NCBI taxonomy): Eukaryota > Metazoa > Chordata > Mammalia > Artiodactyla > Bovidae > Bos > Bos indicus x Bos taurus. The sequence goes on from NC_040076.1 coordinate 101,667,923, forward strand.
ATGGCTCTCACTTGTCTCGAGGAAAAGCTGAAATCCCATAATTGTCTACCAGGCCCCACAGGCCAAGCCCCACACTCACGCGACTTGCGCAGCTCTAGCTATAGCACAGGCTTCCTCAGAGGAGGAGGCCAGGTGCTGAGGAGCCGGGAGGCAGCATCTCACCTTCCGGTCCTCAGCTCTGTCCTCACCGCAGGGACACCACGTGGACCTCAGGCCTACCTCCAACCCCTCCAGTCTCTTTCCTCCACAACTTCCGGGTCTCACTCACTTCAACAGCAGCACTAGGTCGGCAGGGAAGGAGGCTCCCCAGGTCCTGGAAGCGGAGGCGGGAACTCAGGGAGCCCCCAGGTACTAGGATGGAGGTCAAAGGTGATGGGGCCCAGGGGCTGCACCTGTGCTTCTCCTGGCTCTGGCCCATCCAGGGAGTGAGGTGAGAGCGGAGGCTGGCTAGCAAACATGGAGGGCAGAGCGCCCAGGCCCATGCAGCCTCTCTGCAGAGCTCTCATGCTCTGGTCATCCCTCCCACACTGGGTTAGTGTCCCTGCTTACGATGTCTGTTGCCTCCTACCCCGCTGCCCACCGTATTTGCTTCAATTTGCCTGTGGTTCAATTCCTTACTGCCTTGAGGTGTTACCTAGATCACCTGTTCTTGAAGATGCATCATCTGATCAGGATATTTCATTATACAACCCTTATCCCCACCTTTGTGATCTATGCTACTTTATTTACTTTTTTCTTTGTTCAACGCACTACTCACCTTCTAAGATAGGTATTTTTACTCTTTTGTTTTCCTTGCTGCTGCTGCTAGAAGTCAACTTCCTCACGGCAAGGAAAAAATATTCTTTAACCATACCAGCTTCGGCTTTTTAGGTCACAGCAAGGACTTTGTCTCCTACTTCAAATCTGGCACTTTTCTTCATGCTCACAGTCACTATCTAGATCCAAGCAAACATCCTTCTCTTGAATTGCCACCAGCAGTAGGTTACTTCTGCTGCATACTATTCAGTGTATCTTCCTTACGTGCATTTAGAGGGTTTTCTAAAATTCAAATGTGACTATGTTACTCCCCTGTCTGAAACCATTTAATGTTTACTCATTGCGTTTAGGATTATGTAGTATTTGAATGAGAAAGCTCATTTGACATAGAATGATGGAGCATCCTTACAGACAGCTCATCCTGGAGATCAGAGAGTTATTCCCATTACAGTGAGACTTCTGAATATGGCCTTAGGGAGAGGGAGTGGGTGTGACTTACTGAGAGCAATGTGCCTAACTTTATGTGTCACCCTAGATTCAGCCCTTCAGATGAACCTCTCTAGAAGTCATGCTTTCCCATTTTAGACACATGCTTTCCCAGTTTAGACACATTTAGGCAGTCAATGGGATTCTCTCAGGATTTCTGATTGGCCAATAGTTTAAAAATACTGAGAAAACTGGAAATTTATAAGCATTAAAGGAAGACTGTGAGGATTAGGGGAGAAGTGAAACAAGGCAGTATGAGAGCAATTGTTTAGAGAGACTTATAACATTCCTGGGTATTTAGCAGAGAATGTATCTTCTGATGGCAGGAGGGGAGATGGTGAGGTTTGTATTGATCAGCAGCCTGATCTCCAGGTGCTGAGGTCAGGGATTTGAGACCATGTAGAATCACTGGCACATAAAAAGATAAAGCTAGACGATATCTCAGTAAAATCTTAATATATTACTTAGTAAAATCTTAGTGTATACTTAGTAATATCTTTATAGCTCTTTCATTCTAGGTTAATTCTGTTAATGTTTACCTAATTTAAAGCACCTCTATCACAAGATGGAATGTGACTAAGAGTGTTGTATCATTATGTAAATAATGTCATAGTCTTGTTAATTTGATAGACTAATTTCTATCAAAACATGGATCATATCTGTCTTATTTTTTATTCTTGGTTCCTAGAGCAATGCTTGGGAGCATGCTTTTTTGAGTAAATGAATCACATATTTTAGCCTTATATTGTTTTTGTTTCATATAATATTGCCATTATATGCATAAAAGTTTATGAAAATGTTTACCTGAATAAGAATATTGCAATATTATTATTTATAATATCGTGTGAAAAATAACTTATGAAGGACACTTTGAAAGCCGGTTGTTCATGGTGGATTATCTTGAAGTTAGAAAACGAATGTCCTATTAGGATGTTTTTTAACTTAGGTTATATAATAGGTTGTAGGTCAGTAGTATTGTGCAATAAGGTAGTCCTTATTCATCTCAAGAAAATAGTAAAGCCTGTGGCATGAGATTCAGAAGAAAAGTTCATATTTGAGGATAACTGAAATAGCCACATTTGAATAGTTGAATAGTATATTTTCAAGGATACAAAAAGATTTTTCAGTTTAAGTTTAATACTAAATTTTGGAACTTAAGTCATTCATTACCTACCTATTAAGGACTTACATTTTACAGGATGTAGAGTCAAAACAAAGTCCCTATCAATACATTCACACACACACACACACACACATTACCCTCTGCATACTTATATGCCTACTGTACATATCCACATACCTATATGGTTGTTTTATCTATTCACATATACCTGTATACATATTACATATATACACATACATACCTACTACTTCTATTGTACATATGTATATATTTTCTGAGACTTAAGAGAGTATCAAAATTAAAATTGGTGACTAAAACGATTGTGAATGAGAAAGTAAATTTATAATTTTAATAAAATATAACCATGATAAGAAAAGTCTGTAATTTCATGAAATGACATTGTCTAAGAAATGACAGCTTTATTATGTAAGTTTCTTCAGAATTATATCTAGATATGTGGAAGCTTTCATACTGGAGTATGTGCTCAATTTTTAATTTGTACTTTGTCATAACTTTAATTGTATCTCCCAAGAATTTTCTGTTATCTCTGAAGGATTCACCTTGCTAAAATGATTATTCAACTTTAAAAGTCTTCTGTTTTCAAAATGTTTTGAAAGATAAACCATGTTAACAAATTATTTAGCCTATTTTAAAAAAATGGCACTGTGTAAATGTACTAGACTTTCTTTGTGCTTCCTGGAAACATCTCTTTATAAGACACATTGACTCTTTCAGGCAATCAAGGTGCTGTTTAGTAAATGGCTTCACAGAGCATCGATTTCCATGAAAACAAGTGCTGGATGTTCTTTATCAGCCATTCTCAAAAGTATTTTTCTTTTAAAGGCAAGAACAAATTGAATAAATGAAATATTTATCTTTCCCTTGCAAAGTCTGACAGACTCATATTCCAAGAGTATTTGTATTCTAAATCTTGGGTTTTACTTAATGTATATGCCTCGGAAGAGCAGGTGTTTTCAACCACGTGCGGAAAAGCTGACCCTGAAATTGTGTGTGCTATCTCATAATTTTTATGGATGGTTATCATAGGATTTTTGTACTGGACAAAGATCAGTTTAAAACAAGTAGAGGTAAATGCAATTAAATACAGCTTGTTATTAAGTGGTATCCACTTTATGTCAAATCTTGTCCTCCAAAATATTTAAAGTACATAACTATAAAAACTTGATAAGCTGTTCACCTGAAGAGAAAGCAATCATATTATATACGGATTAATAAATGCAAGAAACAAGAAAGTGTGAAGTAGAATGAAAGGTCAGGAGTCAGGGAGAGAGAAGAAAGACAGCAATGGTAGGCAGGAAGCAAAATATTATGCAAAACAGATAAAGAATAAAAGAATTTCAACAAAATGATGCATTGTTAGTCCTTAGTTGTCTGGTCTCTTTTCCCCAGTTTTAAAAACATTAATATTTGTGATCACATTAAAATTTTAAAATTCTACATCACTGTTCTTACATATATATTAATAAGACCCTTTCTCTCCTTATTTCTTCCTTACCACCAGTTTTGCCAGCCAGGAAATACTCTTAGAAAACTACATCTGTGTGGATAGATGGAGCAAAGGAAGAGAGAGAAGGAGGAATAGTATATATATATATATATATATATATATACACACATACATGTATATATGAACCAGGCACCCATGTGGCTTCTAAGGACAGGCTGAACATGGGGTCTGTGCCTTCAGTCAAAGCTTTAGATGGAAGATCTCAGATTTCAATGCCACGTGTTGACAAATGTTTGATGCTCCACCAGCTTTACCAAAAGTTGCCAGAAAGACTTTGGGAACTGTCAACAGAGCTACAGAAAAATCGGTTAAGATGAATGGACCGCTCAGACAGAAACAGACAACTTTCTTTACCAAAAAGATTGCTGAGAAGACTTAAAGCAAAAAGTTATGTTCCTGCCTCAGATGACACCTACTCGGAAATAGAAAAATTCTTTCCCTTCAATCCACTAGATTTTGAGAGTTTTAACCTGCCTGAGGAGCACCAGATGCAACACCTCCCCTTGAATGGAGTGCCTCTCATGATCCTTGATGAGGAGAGGGAGCTTGAACAGCTGTTACACGTGGGCCCCTTTTCGCCTCTGAAGATGTCTCCTCCGCTGTGGGAGTCTAATCTGTTGCAGTCTCTCTCAAGTATTCTGTCAACTCTGGATGTTGAATTGCCACCTGTTTGCTATGACTTAGATATTTAAATTTCTTAGCACTTTATAATTTGGGTATGTATTAATAGTTTGTATTAATAAAGCAATTATTTGTTTAACAGAGTCTTCCTAAAAAAGAAAGAAAAAAAAAAGGCTTATTAGGCTTCCCTGGTAGGAATATATATATTTTTTGTGAAAGTTGCTCAGTCGTGTCTGACTCTGTGTGACCCCTATATACCTCATGGGGTATATAGTCTATGTATGTATATATACGTATATATACATATATATACGTATATATACATATATATACATATATATACATATATATACATATATATACATATATATATATATATGTATACACACACACGCACACACACACACACACACACAGCTTCCCTGGTGGCTCAGACAGTAAAGAATTTGCCTGCAATGCAGGAGGCCCAGGTTCAATCTCTGGGTCAGAAAGATCCCCTAGAGAAGGGGATGGCTAGCCACTCCAGTATTCTTGCCTGGAGAATTCCATGGACAGAGGAGCCTGGCAGGCTGCAGTCCATGGGGTTGCAAAGAGTTATACATGACTGAGTGACTGAGCACCACTAGCACCAGTGAAATTATAAAGTCCTTTTTGGTTTTTGCTCATGTTTTGTTTCAAGATATTAAATTGCTTCTAAAGTGCTTGAAGCTTTTTCTTTGTTTTTGACCAAAGTTCATAACCTTAATGCGTTTATACCTAGGAAGGTGACATTGGAAGTGCAAATGCCATATTTTTCTTTCCTTTCACTCCATTACCTGATGTAATGAACCAAAGTAGGAGATCTTTAGCCTTTTATTGTATTTATTCTTTTTTGAATTCTTGATTAGGATGTCGTCGGTGCATACCCTAATATTTGGAATTCTGGAAAGCAGAAGTCCATAAAACTGTGGACATTTCACCAAATAATAGAAACTAAAGCTGAAAGAATTTTGCTTGAAAAACTGGGTAGAAGAATAATCATAATCAGGACTGGGGAAACAAAAACCCTGTTTTTCAAATGTGCAAATTCTAGTAATCACGTCATAAAGTTGTTAAACATACAGATTTGATAGGTCCTAAAATCTATGTGTGGACCCTGAACAGGCCTTTTTATGACCACATACATCTGGTGAATACTGAAACAGTATTAATGTTCAGTTAGTTTGATGAAGGCATGTTTGTAAAAGTCTTCAAGACTGAATCTAGAAGGAATTCATGACCGTGGTTACTATATATGGGTGAGTCTTAGATTCTTATTCACAGTATTTCTACAATTCCTATAAACTTTGAAATGCAGCTTTTTAAGAGGAAATTTACATGTGATAAAATGTACCCATTTTAAGTAAATATTTGAATAAGTTTTGTCTATGCAGTTACAGTGATGAAATACTTGGTACATATTAATGATGTGAGGAAATATCTTTTACTCTTTGCCAATTGAAATTAGTTTTCCCATTGATTTTTCTTGAACCTAGATAGCAGAAAGCCTCAGAGAATGGCTTGGGACATCTGCTTTTATCAACTATCTTCTGATAGCTTGGCTATTGTGATAGTATGAATGTCTTCAGATCTGATTGCTTACATCTCTCAGTAAGCAAATTAATTTTCATGATACTCTTACATGGCCTTCTTAAAGTCTTCATTTGAAGTTCCACACTTGAAGACATTATCCTTTAAGGCATAACATCTAATAACTACATTTGAGTTTTGTCTATTAAAAAAAATGACAGTCCCAACAGTTTTGACAAAAGAAATAAAGAATGCTGTGAAAAGCATCTTTATAAGTCATAATCAGAATGTTTTTTGTCTTACTTTTAGGCATGTTTGATGAAACCACAGAATGCCATGTATATTGCCTTGTTATTTCTGTAAATTATGTAACTCCTACACTTTACAGTTATTTAGGATATTCAAAACATACTTATTCTAGAAGTTGTGGACTGAATATGTGATAGAGGGTAAACACTATGAAGCATCATAAAATTCAGATCTTTACCCAGCAAGCCTACACAAAATCAAAACACAATGCTAACAACCCTTTAATTTATGGCTTTATTTCATTTATATTTGCATAAAAAATGAAAGTAAGTTTGATAATGCCCTTGATTCAATAAGTACATGTTCTTGATATGTGTTTTATCATTAATTATCGCATAGGTTCAGTGATTAAAAACATGTTCTAACTCAGTGACCAAGAATACTCAGAGATCTTGAAATGTTTTTTTCAAATACCTGTTTCTAAATTCTGAGTAGAGCTTGGAAGTAAGGAATGTATTATGGTTATTTACCTGGTCCTTAAACAAGCATCTATTAACCACCTTGTAGTGCTTTTTATTTCATTTCATAGTCTTTTACTTAAAACATCTTTTACCTGAATGGAAAGAATTCCTTCTGTAGTTCACTATATTGTACCTGGGCTTCCCTAGTGGCTCAGTTGGTAAAGAATTTGCCTGCAATGCAGGGAGACCCAGGTTCAGCCCTTGGGTGAGGAAGATCCCCTGGAGAAGAAAATGGCAACCCATTCCAGTATTCTTGCCTGGAAAATCCCATGGACAGAAGAACCTGTAGGGCTATAGTCCATGGGGTTGCAAAGAGTCAGACATGACAGAACAACTAATGAATTAAAAAAAGAAAAATAGTGTACTAAGACTTTTTTCTACTCTTATCTTTAATAATAATATTCAGTTATATTTTTTTGTGTATCAACTCAGCTTTCAAACTTTTATTTTAGCAATTATGGGTATATGGTACTGTCATCTACTCCCTTTAGTTTTCTCTTTATTCAAATGAGTTTCCATAATTTGACATTGATTTCTGACTGATGTTTATGTATGTGAAAATATATCTTTTAGATAGTAAGGATAAGTGTAACTCATCCTGCTAAAATAAATTTACTATTTGAATGTGATGGTAGTGGGAAAAATGTCATAACCAAAGGAAACATTTAAACAACAAAACTATTTGATAGACTTAAATTTGACTTTGGCATTGGATATGTTTTACATTGATGCTCTAAATATGAGTTCTTCAAGATAACCGTTTGTATTAATTAGTGTACAGTTTCTTAGCCAGATTGACTGTGAATTGTCAGGGTTCTACAGCCAGAATCATGTTTATTATATAGCATTTGTTGTACTGTTTTAATTTGAGAAAAGCAAATATTAAAATTATTTCAAATATTCCAAAACAAGTTGAATTTAAAGAATGTGTAGAAAGGGACATATGCTGTTAGCCAAAGCTAAAATATATTCAAGTTATTAATACTAATTTCCAGCCTGTGTTGTGCCATTTATATTTAGTTATCCTGAAGCTTACCTCCAAATCCTTCTCTCTCACAAAAATCCAATACAAAAATAAATCCTGTATATTTTGATTTTCAAATTATTTTGCTAAATAATATATTTTTTCAAAGAGATAGAAAATATGTCATTAAAAATTAATCATATGATGTTTCAACCTTTCACTGCTTTTAAGGCAATTAAATGTTAATAAGAAACTCTGAAGTCAATATATTGTAAATCCCCAAAGTATGTAAGAATTTTCTTAGTTATATAATTAGAGTTGTACTATTCATGCTAATCTAGAGCAATTTAAGAAAATTTATGTGTGTCCTTATCTTTTTATATTGCTATCAAGGACATTTTGTTTGAAAATATGATCTACAATGTTATGAATTTGTTGTTGTTTAGTCACTAAGTTGTGTCTGACTCTTTTGTGAGCCCAAGGACTGTAGCCCACTAGACTCCTCTGTTATGGGATTTCCCAGGCAGCAATACTGGAGTGGGTTGCCATTTCATCCTCCAGGGAATCGTCCTGACCCAGGAATCGAGCCTGGGTTTTCTGCTTGGCAGGCAGATTCTTTACCAGTGAGCCACCTGGGTAGCCAATGTTGTGAATAGGTTAAATTTAATCAGACAACAGATGTAGACTTTTCTGTCTGTCACTATCTTATATCTCTGAATAAATCATTTAAACTTTCTGAGCCTCATTGTTTTTATTGGCACCACTAGGAGATAGATATTATCCTCGATATCAGTTGTGAATATTAAGTGTAAATGGTTTAAGTCACTTTTCAAGGACCCAAAACCAAGAAATAACAAAGCAAACCCTTAGACTTAGGTTTGTAGCCTCAAAATCCCTGACTTGACTTACTAGGACTCACTGACTTTTATTAAAATAAGGTTTAAACAAAGATTAAAAGTCAGTATGTCCTAGTAAGTCAAGTCAGAGGTTTTGAGGCTACTATGACACACTGAATTTTATTAAAATAAGGTTTTTTAATCTTTGCTTTATACTTGAGGTAAACTGAGACAAAGAGGTTCAAGTACTTACCCAAGATTATATGGTCAGGAAATGTTAAAGCTGAGACTTGTATACAGAGCTGCTGCTACTAAGTTGCTTCAGTCATGTCTGACTCTGTGCGACCCCTGAGACGGCAGCCTACCAGGCTCCCCTGTCCCTGGGATTCTCCAGGCAAGAACACTGGAGTGGGTTGCCATTTCCTTCTCCAATGCATGAAAGTGAAAAGTGAAAGTGAAGTCGCTCAGTCGTGTCCAACTCTGAGTGACCCCATGGACTGCAGCCTACCAGGCTCCTCCGCCCATGGGATTTTCCAGGCAAAAGTACTGGAGTGGGGTGCCATTGCCTTCTCCATATACAGAGCTACTAATTCTTATTCTAGTTCTTTCTTCTGGACCAAGCAGCCTTCCAAGATGAATGCCTCATGAAGTTCAGCAGGAGTAAAAAGGAAAAGACTCCAGAAATAATACCTGGTGTGTGCATATGGGTGGGTGTGTATAGTGCATATATGTAACATATGTAACATAAATATAAATATATATATGGTTTTCAGTAGAATGCTATTTTTTCAGATTGTAATATATGTTCATGCTGCATTTTATGCGCACTATTTTGATTCTTGCTTTTTCCCCCTCTTATAAATCCTGACATATGAGTCCAATTTTAGAGAAAAGGTGAGGTAAAAATGCAACATATCATTCTTCTCCAGGTGACTACCCTCTTTTTCTAACACTGTTTATGGAATAATCTTTCATTTCTCCATAGATATGAAGCAAATATTAAGGTCTAGAATTTTTTTAACAGTATTTCATAAACTGTTTAAAGAGCTATCTGCCCTCTGTTAACCAAATTAATAAGCATATATCAGAGACATACTGTAATAATTTCTAAGCCCTTGAATTACCTTAGAATCAGTAAGGTACTGATTTGACCATATTCAGTTGTTGAGTTAAATGTTTATTTTAGTGCAGTTTCCATAAGCAAGATTTAGGTAATGATTCAGGGTAAAGAGAATGGGTAGTCAGCAAAGGGAAGAGCTGTCTATGAAAAATCTTGAATGCTACAGTTTTGAATGTCACAGTGGTACACTTTTGGTCATTTATTTGGAAGAATTAACCATTAAAGTAAATATTATAGCTGCTATTTGGTATCCATGGCAAATAAATGGAGAAACAATGTAAACAGTGACAGACTTTATTTTCTTGGGTTCCAAAATCACTGCAGATGATGACTGCAGCCATGAAATTTAAAGACACTTGCTCCTTGGAAGAAAAGCTATGCCCTAGACAGCATATTAAAGAGCAGAGACATTATTTGCCTCTATAGAGTCAAAGGCAAATAAGGTCCATTTAGTCAAAGCTATGATTTTTCCAGTAGTCATGTATGGATGTGAGAGTTGGACTATAAAGAAAGCTGAGAGCTGAAGAACTGATTCTTTTGAACTGTGGTATTGAAGAAGACTCCTGAGAGTCCCTTGGACTGCAAGGGAATCCAACCAGTCCGTCCTAAGGAAAATCAGTCCTAAATACTCATTGGAAGGACTGATGTTGAAGCTGAAACTCCAATACTTGGGCCACCTGATGCAAATAACTGACACATTCAAAAAGACCCTGATCCTGGGAAAGATTGAAGGCAGGAGTAGAAGGGGATGACAGAGGATGAGATGGTCGGATGGTATCACCGACTCAATAGAAATGAGTTTGAGCAAGCTCCAGGAGTTGGTGATGGACAGGGAAGCCTGGTGTGCTGCAGTCCATGGGGTCTCCAAGAGTCGGACAGGACTGAGCGACTGAACTGAACTGATTTGGTATCACAGACTTATCTATATATGGATTATTTTAGAATTTCTGGAGATGGTTAAGGAGTCTTAGATACACTTAAGATTGTACAGACGCCCATGGACATGCAACAATTTTTATCTTTTATGTGCATTTTTCATTATCTACTTAATTCAAAAAATTTTACCACCTTTCTGCATTTCCAGTCTCCATGGTTAAGAGAAAAACAAAGTATCCTTGGCAAAGTGCCTCATTGGAAACTTATACACTGCTGCTAAGATGTGATTCCTGCATGTACACTCTCAGTATCAAGTTAATATCTTTATAAATAAAAATGACCTGATGAACTCTGGGAATTCACCCTGGTGATTCAGATAGTGCTGGAGCTTATTCATGATTATATTGGGCATGAAATTGTTATTTACTGTTTAAAATATATGATAGGCTAAACTCCAGATATTTATGCTTTCATGCAAAGAACATGGACTTTGGAGATAGAAATCTCTAGCTCTTTCACGGACTGTCATTGAACCTTGCCTTCCACACCTGTAACTCTAGAGCAGTGTTCATTTTTCAGGGGGAGGGGGTAAAATAAAATAATGAGATAAGAGTATAGCACAGTATTTTATACCAAGGCTTAGTATATGTGAACTCCCTTCATTTTCTCTTCTTTACTGGAAACTATTTTTATTCCATAATGCCAGCTGTTTTATCTTACTTCAACAATTTGCTCTAATAACTCTTCCAGGATGTTATTATAATATTAAAGTGTTTTATCTTTGAGGTAATTGTTTGTGGGAACTAGTTTTTAAATATAAATTCTTTTTTTCCTTAACATCAAGGTAACTGGAACACAACCTGAAATATTCAAAATATTTCAAGTAGTGAATTTTATTTCAATCAATAAATTATTTTTTATAATAAGCAACCTAGATTTACATAACATTGTACATTTTCAGTTATTAAATGATTTTTATGATCATGTTTCTCTGTTTTGAATGCTATTTTTTCTGTGTTACATGACTTTTAGTCATTTTCCTTTGCAGATTTATCTTCTTTTGGTGATTTTTCAAAAATTCTTTTTCTGTTAGTGGCCTTGAAAGAGAAATGTAGGCTCATGACATTTCAAAAGCAATTCACTTGGGCTTGTTGGCACTAACTTGAATGTTGATGTTGTTGCAAGGGTAGGACAGATGTTCTTCAAACAAATAGCATGTACTCCCCCCGTTTATTGCACAAAGTGACCAACAGAATACTCAAAATATAATCTAATCTGATTTAATCTCAAACTCTTTATTTCTTGCTGATTGTAGGAAATAAATTTAGATGTTAACTACTATAATAAAACATATATAAAATGAGATTATTTAAATTTATACCTCCATACATCCAGCTTTATTTTTTGTTTCTTTTCTTTCATTTGTGTCCTACAGCTGACCTTGAAACCAAGAAAATTATGATTTAAGGAAGTAAATACAATATTTTTGGATAATGGGTTTCCATTCTTGATTTCTGGAATTATACTTTAAGGACAAGAGGTAGTTCTGTGTGATTAAAAATCTGTCATTAATGCTGCAAGGGGAAGACCAGAGGCTGACACCGAAACACTTCAATTAGCTTTAGCAGAAGAGAAATGGAGGAGCTATAGAACATTAAGGATGAATTCAGGAAGACCCGAGACCATGGAGAACTTGCCTGCTCTGTACACTGTTTTCCAAGGAGAGGTTGCTAAGTCATAGACTATGGAGCCTTTATCAAAATTCCAGGCTGTCAGAAGCAAGGTCTGATTTGAACTCACATGTCATCCTATTGCGTGGATAAGCCCTCTGAGATAGTAGATGTTGGAGACAAAGTGTGGATGAAGTTTACTGGCCGAGAGACAAAAAATGATAGGATAAAATTATCCTTCTCCATGAAGGCTGTCAACTAAGGGACTGGGAAGGACCTTGATCCCAACAACATTATCACTGAGCAAGAAGAGAGGCAGAGGCGGTCCTTCCAGGATTACACTGGGCAGAAGATCACCCTTGAGGCTGTCCTGAACACCACCTGCAAGAAGTGTTGCTGTAAAAGCCACTTTGCAAAGGATTGTTTCATGCAACCAGGTGGGACCAAGTACTCTCCTATGAGGAAGAGAAGGAAAAGGCAAAGTCAACAGAGTTTGAAAAGCCTGACACCATGAGAAATTCTTCTAGAAAAAGAAAGGAGAAATGTAAACATAGAGACAGGAAGTCATCTGACTCTGACAGCTCAGTCTCTGAGAGTGATACAGGCAAGAGGACAAGGCACACATCAAAGGACAGCAGGTCAGCAAAGAAGAAGACAAAGAAGAAGCACAAGGAGAGTGGAGAGTAGAGGGGGTGGTTGAGAGAAGGAACCAGGAGTCTGTGGTTTGAAGCCCTGGCTCCTAGAAAGACTCAGTAGTGAGAATACGGCTTCTCACCCTCTTCTCTCCCATGAGAGATGCCATTCTTCATGCCACAGGCAAGTTTAGGAGTTAGGTTTCAAAAGCATCTGCCTGAATGAGTTGTTTCCTTATCACTCTTGGTCACTTTGCAAGTGACCCCTGCAGCTCACCCATTCATTCACCCAATTTCATGCAGCAGGAGGTCTTATTACCCTCTCCAGCTGCCACTTCCAGAGCCAGATTCCTGTACAGGAGTCCAGGCTAGAGCCACAGGAAGTGCTGTAGGGGTGAGTCTGGCTGTAGGTGAACAGAGTGATTGGCCCCTCCCTGTTGGCCTACCTACCCTGTCCTGGTTGGTGGATGGTCTCTGCTACATCCAGGACGCAGGCAGAGGGAGAATGGCAGTATGAGGGAGAACACGGTAAGAAGTGGTGCTCACTTTTTCCATTCCCTTAAAATGATTCTGCCCTGTTAGAAGTGACAGCTGGTGGTCACAGCCAGGAAACCATTGTTTGCAGTGACTTAGCCTGTTGTGACGTTCCATCAGACCACTCAACCAGACATCTCAAGCCAAAATCATTGGTTTACTTTGTATTTACTTCATTGTGAGGCAATTGGTTTCATTTCAGGTTTATGTTTAAATTCCTAGTACTAAAAAAAAAAAACTCTCATTATTTGGCCTATGTCAATAGATTTGACTGTTAATATCTCTCCTCAGTATAAGCTGTGCATGCAGTTCTTGTTTCTGATGTTATCCCAGTCATATCTGACAGATATCAGTAGTCTTTCTAATCTATAAAATGCTCAAATAGTAATCCTCTTATTCAATGTCTTCTCCCTTTTGCACATTTCAGTTACTCTAACTGCAAAATTTAATGTAATTGTTAGTAAACGTAAGTGGGCATATTAGCAGTAGAATGATAGAACCGAGGTAAAGAAAAGGGGCTGGTGATCCAGAAAGTATATAAGCATCTTTATAAAGAACAGAGATATAGAAACAAACCCTCTTGTCTTGTTGGAGGACCACTGAGACCAACAGAATGCCAGTAAGACTCTTGGATTCCACTCATAAAGAGCATATGTACACTGGCACCCCAGGAAGGGAAGAAAGAGGTCACTGTCCAATCCCACACCTTAGCCTAAGCCAAATTAATTCTCAGGCCCTGCTTACTCCACATCACAGCATGGCACTCTATCTAGGGTAGCCATAATTGGGGCAGAGACTCAACAGTGAACTACGAAGGTAATCTAATTGTAAGAAAAGACTAGGTGGGGTGGCAGAGGTCACAGAGGATCCATGCTACCTTACTGAAATCCTCAGCCCATATATGCACCTGCTGGTACATGCAGGGTCTGGGTGCTGAACCCTGGGCTTCAGAGCACTGGGGCTGGCTGCACAGAAACAGCCTGAAGTGGCTTGAGTGTGGTATGGTCCACAAGGGGTTGGATGGGGCGTGGAGGGGAGGTGTACATGGAGGAAGCACGGCCCCATCACAGAAGCAAAATGTCCTCACTAAGGTATGCAAGGACAGAGGGCCAGGGCCCACCATAGCAACCTCACTTTTGGCATGCTCACAGTACAGTGAACATGTACTGCCACTGAAATCCCACTATTAATGCACAAGCAAGGAAAGGGCTAGATCCACCATAGCCGCCTCTTTCTTGTTGCTGCCTCTGTGAGTTCTGCCAGCAAGACAACAGGTACTCCAGTGTCTGGGATGGGTCCAGCCTCAGCATCTGTGGGCTTTGCGGGAGTGTACACACAGAAGAAGGGCCAGGGTCTGGGTTGCTTCCATTGCTCCCACAGAAGGTCCAGGTACTCTGTTCTGGGTTCCTGACTTCTTCAACATATTGGCACCCAAGGATCCATGCTGGCAGCTTTGTGAACACTGAACCTTGAGGAACACCAGTGCAGATTGCCTGCATTTCAACACTGGAGGTGGGGCCAATGGAAGTGCCTTCCAATGAACACCTAGGACTGATTTCCTTTAGAATGGACTAGCTGTATCTCCTTACAGTCCAAAGGACTCTCAAGACTCCTCTCCAACACCACAGTTCAAAAGCATCAATTCTTCAGCGCTTAGCTTTCTTCACAGTCCAATTCTCGCATCCATACATGACCAATGGAAAAACCATAGCCTTGACTAGACGGACCTTTGTTGGCAAAGTAATGTCTCTGCTTTTCAATATGCTATCTAGGTTGGTCATAACTTTTCCTCCAAGGGATAAGCATCTTCTAATTTCATGGCTGCAGTCACCATCTGCAGTGATTTTGGAGCCCCCAAAAATAAAGTCTGACACTGTTTCCACTGTTTCCCCATCTATTTCCCATGACATGATGGGACCAGATGCCATGATCTTTGTTTTCTGAATGTTGAGTTTTAAGCCAACTTTTTCACTCTCCTCTTTCACTTTCATCAAGAGGCTTTTTAGTTCCTCTTCACTTTCTGTCATAAGGGTGGTGTCATCTGCATATCTGAGGTTATTGGTATTTCTCCCAGCAATCTTGAATCCAGCTTGTGCTTCTTCCAGTCCAGCATTTCTCATGATGTACTCTGGATATAAGTTACATAAGCAGGGTGACAATATACAGTCTTGACGTACTCCTTTTCCTATTTGGAACCAATCTGTTGTTCCATGTCCAGTTCTAACTGTTGCTTCCTGACCTGCATATAGGTTTCTCAAGAGGCAGGTCAGGTGGTCTTGTATTCCCATCTCTTGAAGAATTTTCTACAGTTTATTGTGATCCACGCAGTCAAAGGCTTTGGCATAGTCAATAAAGCAGAAATAGATGCTTTTCTGGAACTCTCCTGCTTTTTCGATGATCCAGTGGATTTTGGCAATTTGATCTCTGATTCCTCTATCTTTTTTAAAGCCAGCCTGAACATCTGGAAGTTCATGGTTCACATATTGCTGAAGCCTGGCTTGGAGATTTTTGAGCATTACTTTATTAGCGTGTGAGATGAGTGCAATTGTGAGGTAGTTTGAACATTCTTTGGCATTGCCTTTGTTTGTGATTGGAATGAAAACTGACCTTTTCCAGTCCTGTGGCCACTGCTGAGTTTTCCAAATTTGCTGGCATCTTGAGTGCAACACTTTCACAGCATCATCTTCAGGATATGAAATAGCTGTACTGGGATTCCATCACCTCCACTAGCTTTGTTCGTAGTGATGCTTTCTAAGGCCCACTTGAATTCACATTCCAGGATGTCTGGCTCTAGCTCAGTGATCACACCATTGTGGTTATCTGGGTCATGAAGATCTTTTTTGTACAGTTCTTCTGTGTATTATTGCCACCTCTTCTTAATATTTTCTTCTTCTGTTAGGTCCGTACCATTTCTGTTCTTTATCAAGCCCATCTTTGCATGAAATGTTCCCTTGGTATCTCTAATTTTCTTGAAGAGATCTCTAGTCTTTCCCATTCTGTTGTTTTCCTCTATTTCTTTGCATCGATCACTGAGGAAGGCTTTCTTATCTCTCCTTGCTATTCTTTGGAACTCTGCATTCAGATGCTTTTATCTTTCCTTTTCTCCTTTGCTTTTCGCTTCTCTTCTTTTCATAGCTATTTGTAAGGCCTCCCCAGACAGCCATTTTGCTCTTTTTGCATTTTTTTTCCATGGGTATGGTCTTGATCCCTGTCTCCTGTACAATGTCATGAACCTCCATCCATAGTTCACCAGGCACTCTATCTATCAGATCTAGTCCCTTAAATCTATTTCTCACTTCCACTGTGGCTTCCCTGGTGGCTCAGATGGTAAAGCCTCTGCCTGCAATGCAGGAGACCTGGGTTCAATTCTTGGGTCAGGAAGATCCCCTGGAGAAGGAAATGGCAATCCACTCCAGCACTCTTGCCTGGAAAATCCCATGGACAGAGAAGCCTGATAGACTACAGTCCATGGGGTCGCAAAGAGTTGAAAACAACTGAGTGACTTCACTTTCACTTTTCACTTTCACTTTCACTTCCACTGTATAATCGTAAGGATTTGATTTAGGTCATACATGAATGGTCTGGAGGTTTTCCCTACTTTATTCAATTTAAGTCTGAATTTGGGAATAAGGAGTTCATGATCTGAGCCACGGTCTGCTCCTGGTCTTATTTTTGCTGACTGTATAGAGCTTCTCCATCTTTTGCTACAAATAATATATTCAATCTGATTTCAGTGTTGACCATCTGGTGATGTCCTTGTGTAGAGTCCTCTCTTGTGTTGTTGGAAGAGGATGTTTGCTATGACCAGTGCATTCTCCTGGCAAAACTCTATTAGCCTTTGCCCTGCTTCATTCCATATTCCAAGGCCAAATTTGCCTGTTATCCCAGGTGTTTCTTGACTTCCTACTTTTGCATTCCAGTCTCCTATAATGAAAAGGACATCTTTTTTGGATGTTAGCTCTAAAAGGTCTTGTAGATCTTCATAGAACCATTCAACTTCAGCTTCTTTAGAGGTACTGGTTGGGGCAAAGGCTTGGATTACTGTGATAGTGAATAGTTTGCCTTGGAAACGAACAGAGATCCTTCTGTCATTTTTGAGATTGCATCCAAGTACTGCATTTTGGACTCTTTTGTTGACCATGATGGCTACTCCATTTCTTCTAAGGGATTCCTGCCCATAGTTGTAGATATAATGGTCATCTGAGTTAAATTCACCCATTCCAGTTCATTTTAGTTCACTGATTCCTAGAATGTCGACATTCACTCTTGCCATGTCCTGTTTGACCACTTCCAATTTCCTTTGATTCATGGACCTGATATTCCAGGTTCCTATGCAATATTGCTCTTTACAGCATTGGACCTTGCTTCTATCACCAGTCACATCCACAACTGGGTATTGTTTTTGCTTTGGCTCCATCCCTTCATTCTTTCTGGAGTTATTTCTCCACTGATCTCCAGTAACATATTGGGCACCTACAAACCTGGGGACTTCCTCTTTCATTATCCTATCATTTTGCCTTTTCATACTGTTCATGGGGTTCTCAAAGCAAGAATACTGAAGTGGTTTGCCATTCCCTTCTCCAGTGGACCACATTCTGTCAGACCTCTCCACCATGACCCACCCATCTTGGGTGGCCCCACACAGCATGGCTTAGTTTCATTGAGTTAGACAAGACTGTGGTCTGTGTGATCAGACTGACTAGTTTTCTGTGATTATGGTTTAAGTGTGTCTGCCCTGTGATGCCCTCTTGCAACACCTAGCATTTTACTTGGGTTTCTCTTACCTTGGATGTGGAGTATCTCTTCACGGGTGTTCCAGCAAAGTGCAGCCACTGCTCCTTACCTTGGACGAAGGGTATCTCCTCACAGCCGCCCCTCCTGACCTTGAATGTGGGTTAGCTCCTCTCAGCCCTCCTGCACCTGTGCAGCCACCGTTCCTTGGAGGTGGGGTTGCTCCTCTTGGCCTCCGCCCTTGACCTTGGACATGCGCCGAGAGGAGCTAACCCACGTCCGAGGTCAGGGGCAGTGGCCAAGAGGATATATGTATATGCATGGTTAAATCTCCTCACTGTATACCTGAAACTTCCAGAACATTGTTAATCGGCTATATTTTAATGCAAAGTTAAAAATTTAAAGTTTGAAAAAAAAAAATAAAAAACAAATCAATCCTGACTCTATCACTTTCAAAAAAAGAAAGAAACAGAACTCTTCAGTATAATAGATACCAAGTTCAAAAAGGAAATAATGAAAATAAGGAAAGAATTAAGAAAGGTTATTGATAGAAATGAAAGTTACTGTTAAACGAACTAGAAATTATAAAAAGAAACCAAGAAATGTTAGAAAAGTCACTCACCAATTCAAAAGCTGAGCTAAAGGCAGTGAATAGCAGAATGAATCATGCAGAAAAACAAATAAGTCATCTAAAAGATAGAATAATGGAAATCACTCAATCAGGACAAGAGACAGAACACCAAATTAAAAAAAAAAAAATGGAAGCAAATAAGTTACCTATGGGATAATAGAAAGCATGCCAATCTATACATAATAGGAATCCTGGAAGGAAAAGAAAGAGAACAGGGGACTGAAAGTGTATTTTAAGAAATTATGAATGGAAACTTCCCAAAGCTAAAGAAGGAAACAGATAGCTAGGTACAGGAAGCATTCAGGGTCCCAAACAAGATATCTAATACCAGAACCAGACAAAGAAACTACCAAAAAGTCACAGCCCAAAATCTTTGATGAATATAGAAACAAAAAATTCTCAAAAAGATATTAACAAACCAAAGCCAACAATACATAAAAAAGATCATACATCATGACCAGGTTGGATTCATCCTAGAATCACAAGGATAGTTTAGCATAGGCAAGTCAATCAATATGATATACCATATCCACAAAAGAAAAGACAAAAACCACATGATCATCTCAAGAGAGGAAAGAAAAGCATGTGATAACATTCAACATCCATTCATGATGAAAGTGAAAGTGAAAGGCACTCAGTTGTGCCTGACTCTTTGCAACCCCAGGGACTATACAATCCATGGAATTCTCTAAGCCAGAATACTGGAGTGAGTAGCCTTTCCTTTCTCCAGGGGATCTTCCCAACCCAGGAATTGAACCAAGTATCCTGCATTTCAGGTTTATTCTTTACCAGCTGAGCAACCAGAGAAGCCACCATTCATAAATGGTGGCTTTTTATGAAAAGCAACTTTTCATAAAAGAAAAAAAAGCCACTTAATGGAATGGGAACAGTGACAGACTATTTTGGGGGGCTCCAAAATCACTGCAGATAGTAACTGCATCAATGAAATTAAACAACGCTTGTCCTTGAAAGATAAGTTATGCCCAACCTAGACAGTATATTAAAAAGCTGAGATGTTACTTTGCCAACAAAGATCCATCTAGTCAAAGCTATGGTTTTTCCATACACATCATGTATGGATGTGATAGGTGGACTATAAAGAAAGCTGAGCACTGAAGAATTGATGCTTTTGAACTGTGGTGTTGGAGAAGACTCTTGAGAATCCCTTGGACTGCAAGAAGACCCAACCAGTCCATCCTAAAGGAAATCAGTCCTGAATATTCATTGGAAGGACTGATTTTGAAGCTGAAACTCCAATACTTTGGTTACCTGATGTGAAAAACTGACTCATTCAAAAATACCCTGATGCTGGGAAAGATTGAGAGTGGGAGGACAAAGGGATGATAGAGGATGAGATGGTTGGATGGCATCACCAACTCAATGGACATGAGTTTGAGTAAACTCCAGAAGTTGGTGATAGACAGGGAGGCCTGGCGTTCTGTAGTCCATGCAGTAGCAGAGTTGGACACAACTGAGTGACTGAACTGAACTGAACTGAATGGAAGTGGGTATAGAGGGAAAATATTTCAGCATATGAAAAGTCATTTATTGTCCATTGATAGAGGAATTGATAAAGAAGATGTGGTATGTATATACAGTGGGATATTACTCAGCCATTAAAGAAGAATGAAATAATGCCTTTTGCATCAACATGGATAGGCCTAGAGATTGTTATACTAAGTGAAGTAAGTCAGAGAATGAGAAATATAGTTTGATATCCTTTATATGCATAAACTAAAAAGAAATATAAATGAACTTGTTTACAGAAACAGACTCACAGACTTAGAGAACTAACTTATGGTTGCTAGGGGGAAAGGATAGGCAGAAGGGATAGATAAGGAGTTTTGGATCAGCATGTACACACTGCTATATTTAAAATGGATAGCCAACAAGGTTGTGTAGCATAGGGAACTCTACTCAATGTTGTGTGGCAGCCTGGATGAGAGGGGACTTTGGGGGAGAATGAATACATGTATACTTGTTACTGAGTCCCTTCGCTGTCCACCTGAAACTGTTACATTATTAATCAGCTGTACTCCAACACAAAATTAAAAGTTTTTAAAAAAGGTGGGGGACTTAAAAAATGGCCCACATTAAAAAGATTCTTTTAAAAAGAGCCTGTGAATAGGTACAAATGTCCCTTGTCTTTGGCTTTCAGGGTTACTTTCATATGAGCCACATTCAACCTCTAGCAATTCAGTACAAATTTTAACTGAATTTTCCTTACTGGCTTGTGTGACATTGGTGTCCATGTAATTTGGTTAAGCAAATGTGTTCTGTGTCTCCTTGCATTCTTCTAGCTTCAATTTCAAGTTATCAATTTTACCTGTTACCAGTGAATTCAAGAAAAGTTGTGGTTTTGCAGGTTAACTGACTTTTTGTTGTTTTAAAATTGATATCATTATGATCTTTCCAGATTTCTATATTCCAGGCAGAAGTCCACATTCTGAAGTATAAATAAACTTTTTTTTTAGAAGTCATATTGTTAAGATTGACCTGTCAAAAAATAAAATTCTTTAGCAACTCAATGCTGATGGAAGAAGCTGATAAAATATGTCTTGGTGCGAGTTTTCAGTTTTGTGCTGGCAACCTTGTGGCTATCCAAAGCATGATATATTTTGAGTCGTTTTCCTGTGCTACTTGGGAAAGAGCACAACAGTTAATCAGATATGTATATTATAGGTAACATACAATACATGTATTTTTCTTGGATTAGAATTTCTGTTAATATAATTCAAGTAATCTAGTCCAAACTTAAAATTAACCCCAACTATTAATATTTGACTTTATATTGTAGGTATAAGTTCTCAGACATTCTGGGGGAAATAATTACAGTATTTGTATTGTAAGCTTGTTTTATATATTCTGAAAACATCAGAGAAGTTTGCTAATAATATAAAATGTTTTAACTCTGGTTTGTTTTCTCATTTTAATTAGACAATTTTCCTATTGTGTCATAAACAGTTTCATAACTTAAGACTTTTGTACCTAGTGCAAAGTCTCACATACTTTATGAGGCAGTGAGCATAGAAATGGGAGTACCATTCATCACTTTATTCTCCTTAATGCAAAGCTGGCATATGGTAATGTATCAATGGATTAGAATGGTCATAAAAATCTCAGAATTTATTGAATGTAAGTATTAGAGCTGGGCAGAATTTCTTAGTTCAATGGTTGCTCATTGTCTTGGAAAACGTATGAGTTAAATGAGCTTTGAGTCTATATTTTCCTCCTAAAACTTATGTTTCATGAAACTATTTCTGATATGGGTGAATACTAAAATGAATATTGGAAAATATCTGATGTAATTTTAACTGAAAGTGTAAAAAGGTTACATCTTGGAGATGCTCACTCATAGGGGCTACTTCATTACCTTCAAATAATTTATATTTAAATTTATTTAAAATTCCCTATTAGTAATTGCCAGATAATAAATATTTCAGCTAATAAATATTATTATGGGTGAAGAAACAAGAAACTGAAGTGTTTAGTCCATGTGTCATTGAAAACTTACTGTCACTGTTGAAACCTTCACAGAATTAGACATAGAGTTCTATGCAACTTTACTGATTATTCTTAATGTAGAAATTACTCCAGAAGGGTTTAGAAAGTTGGTTTCTAAGAAGGCTTCAGTGTTCTTATTTGCCAAAGAAAAATGACTTTAAGTCTTTAGTAAATATTTATTTAAAGTGA
Organism: Bos indicus x Bos taurus; assembly: GCF_003369695.1. Classification (NCBI taxonomy): domain Eukaryota; kingdom Metazoa; phylum Chordata; class Mammalia; order Artiodactyla; family Bovidae; genus Bos; species Bos indicus x Bos taurus. The sequence continues at coordinate 101,690,442 of NC_040076.1, forward strand.
GTAAATCTTTCTGTGCTAAGGGGATCAGATTCATCTTAGAACATCCTCTAGTCACTTTGTTTTTCTTTTTCTTTACTGTTATGCATGAAACTACTATTTCAGGATATATACATTAGTAGCCATTTGAATGGCACCCCACTCCAGTACTCTTGCCTGGAAAATCCCATGGATGGAGGAGCCTGGTAGGCTGCAGTCCATGGGGTCGCTAAGAGTCAGGCACGACTGAGCGACTTCACTTTCACTTTTCACTTTCATGCATTGGAGAAGGAAATGGCAACCCACTCCAGTGCCGTTGCCTGGAGAATCCCAGGGACGGGGGAGCCTGGTGGGCTGCCGTCTATGGGGTCGCACAGAGTCAGATAGGACTGAAGTGACTTAGCAGCAGCAGCAGCAGCAGCCATTTGAAATAAATCATAGTCTGCTTACTTAAATATGAATGAATATCCCATCATCAAAAAGTGCTTTTTCCTACCAAAGATTGCCTAGAATCCAAATATGGAAATAGGGTCAAAAAAGTTATTAATAAGTTGGAAACTTTAGTACAGTTTTCATAAAACAAATATCATTTTGATATTTATATAGTTTCAATGATATTTGCAATAAATACAATAATAATTAGATTACTTTCAGGCATTCATTTTTATTAGTTATTCCAGTTTTATGTCAACTGCATAGACTGGTATTACACAGACAAAATATATTTTATATCATATGATTGGAACTTAATAGATAACAATCTATCATGTCAATTTTTCCCAGTGAGGATTGACATTTTTTTAAATTTATTTTTAATTTTTTTGGCTACTCTGGATCTTTGTTGCTATGCACTGGCTTTCTCTTATTGCGGTGAGTGGGCATACTCTTTGTTGTGGAGTAGAGAATTCTCACTTTGGTGGCCTCTCTTGTGTGTAGCACGGGCTCTACCTGTGCGGGTTTCAGTAGTTGCAGCACAGTGGCTCAGTAGTTGCAATTTGTGGAATCTAGGGTTGTGGCACATGAGCTTAGTTGCTCCACATGCTGTGGAATCTTCCTGGACCAGGGATCGAACCCAAGTCCCCTGCATTGCAGGGCAGATTCTTATCCACTGTAACACCAGGAAAGTCCTAAATGACTTATTTTGAAAATTACCTTACTAGTTCTTCAAGAACTTATATTCAAAATGACCCAGCCCTTCCCATCCAAATCACTCTTCACATTTCAAGAGTGCAAATTTGACAGAAATAAAATCTTTCCCCCAACATAGGAAAGCATGAGTAATAAAGTAATAATGAATTTTTATTTCAATTTGGCAATCATTTGTAGTGATTCTCTTAGTCCCTTTAATATTTTATTATCTATTAGTTCTAGATATTTATGCATATGTATGCATATAATTTCCTGATTTGGGAAAATACTTGGCAAGCCACACAATTGAAGGCCAAAGGAGGTCACAGATAGTACACATAATCCAACTAGCAATCTTTTGATTTATAGTGGATACTCTTAATATTTTATCATTAGAATTTATAATTCAGTAGCCAATGTCTATTCTTACCATATGTATTAGATGTGTATAAAGTGCTCTAATAAAGATGCTCAAATCTTCAGTGATTTAAAGCAGACAGATTATTTTTCTCCCGTTTAACATTTTAGAGGAAATTTAATGATCCAGGGTAGATAGGTTCTTCTGGTCCACAAGGTGATCCAGGAGTTTAAATCTCTCCTAACTTCTTGTCAGTGGGGATACACACTCAAAGCTGGCTTATAGAACCAATATATGTCTGGCTTATATCCTCTATGGGGGGAAGTGTGTGTGTGTGTATATATATATATATATATTATATTGGGGCTTCCCCAGTGGCTCAGTGGTAAAGAATCTACCTCCAATGCAGGAGCCGCAGGAGACATAGATTCAATCCCTGTGTCTGGAAGATTCCCTGGAGGAGGGCACTGGCAAGTATTCTTGCCTGGAAAATCCCATGGAGAGAGAAGCCTAGCGGGATACAGTCCATAGAGTTGCAAAGAGTCTGACACGACTGAAGCGACTTAGCACGGCATGGCATATATGATGTTATATTATAACTTAATAAAAGTCACTTAATATAAGTCCACTTAATGTAAGTCCCTTAATATAAGGCTTAATATAAGAATCTGCCTGTCAATGCAGGAGACCTGGGTTCAAACCCTGGGTCAATGGAGTTGAATAAGATTGAACATGCACACACATACACACAGTGTAAGTACAAATTCTATAATAAACACTGCCAACTTTGTCTGAGACATCCTGCCCTTCCTTGCTTGAATCCAGTCATGTTCCTGATGGTTTTTTGCTGGTGAACTTTGACAAGGGAGGACTGATATAGATATACAATTTACAGTCACTGCTATATCTTGCTCCATAAAATGTTGTGTGTAGTGTTGTGAATTGAGTGAAGAAGTCATTGTCCTTGCTAAATGTGCTCAGTCTCATGTGGGCAATATAATCAAGCATGCTGTGCTCTGTGTGCTTAGTCGTGTCAGACTCTTGTGACCCCATAGACTGTAGCCTTGCCAGGCTTCTCTGTCCCAACCCAGGAATAAAACTTGGGTCTCCTGCATTGCAGGCAGACTCTTTACTGACTGAACTAGGAGGGAAGCCCTAAGGAAGCATGGATAGTGGTAATACAAAAGCTAAAGCAGTACTGTAACACAATTGCAAAATACATGGTTATGAAAGGGAATGGGGAGACATTAACTAATGCTCTTGAGGACAAGTAGAAGAATTCAAATGTCCCTTTGGTAGAAAAGTGATGTCAACTGATACTAGAAAGATAGAGCTTGCATTGAAGAAGGGCAATCCAGATTCTGGACCAAATAAGCACAGGTGTGAGAGTAAGAAAGTGGAAGAGCTTAAGTAATAGTTATGGCAGGAGAGTGGGTTCACTGAGGATGTCAGATGAAATGGCAAATGCAAAATTTAGAGTGTAAGTATAAAGTTAAGAAGTTTAAATCTCTATCTCCAGGCAATAGGTGCTATTGGAATACTGCACTGGGATTAAAACAAGTTGCATTGTTTTGCTGGGGAGTGGTAGATGAATACTTTAGGGAAAGAAAGAGAAAATCAGACTAACTGGAGTCTGGAAGAGAAGTTAAGCCCCACCTGGAAAGCCCCATTCATTTATATCTCTCTAAATATGCATATCTATTTCTATCTACCTGTATGTCTGTATTTTAGTTTCATTATCCAATCATTCATTGCTGTTTTATAGAAGCATGAATGACCTTTGTTATATAAACCTTATATCCTGTGACCTTGTTCCACTCGCCTCTTGGTTCTAGAAGATTTAAGTTGATTTAATGAGATTTTCCACTTAAAGAATTATATGCTTTGTGAATTGAGAGAAATCACTTTAATCTTATTTCCATATCACTGCTATTTATGTACTGGAAGTTCTCCTTTATATCTCCCCAGGTTTTAAGAGTAATCCATTTGTACACTTCTTTTACTCTTTCTGTTTAAACTCATATTCAGGATGCCTCAAGAAACTAGTTATTCTACTCTGTGTGACCACACTGTTTTAATATAAATTCCTTTGAAAATGTAGTGCCCTGACTACATGCAGAACTCACACTAACCATTTCAGAGTCAAATTGTACTCTGTGGTAGCAAAGCTGTAATAATGATAATGGGCTATGTGAGCACATATAATTCTTATGATGACACTATGGGTAAGTGTTTTTATTTCTAATTTGTAGATACACAGATCGAGGCTTGAAGAAAATTAACAAATGTGCCCAGAGTTTCTCAGACATATGTGTTACAGCTAGTATGTGTATGCAGGGCTCTTGTTTCAAGTCTTTTGCCCTTAAACATTATTTTAACTTAAACCAATAGTGTAATAATTGATATCCTATATTTTTTCTGTATGAAAAGTTGTGTTTATGCAATAATTTTTGATAATAAAATCAGTGCTATAAGTAATAAATAAAATGTTGATTTTATTTCTGTACTACTTATTTATATATCTATACTTTTACACTTCTTTCTTAGGGATTTTGTTAGTTCTTCAACTTTAAGTTTAATAAGACACAGGAGATAACTTATTTAATCACTGCCTTTTATGAAATATTATCTGCCAATTGTCATTTCCTACAAGTGTTTTTCAAATCCTAGCTTACAAGTATGTTTGAACTTTCCAATGAGAGTTTAAATTTTGCACAATGAGATAAAACAGTAAATGAAACAGCATCTACATGGTAAAAGAAATACAATTTTGAAAAGGGAAATAAACACTATAAATAAGTACTTTTATGTTCTTAGGCTAGTCATAGCTTCCAGAAATCAAAGACTATCTGAGGGCACAATTATTAATTAACCTAGATTCCCAGAGAGAGATTTACACAACAGTTTTCAGGGTTAAGTTTTTTTTATGATTGCACATTGAACAGAAGTTTATTAAATACTGATAGGCTGGTGAGAGTGCAATAAAACTTTATGAGTAGCTCAGTTTATAGCTGAGCAGTTTTCCCTGATCATTACTTTGACAGCCTTACTCAACTCTGGTACAGCAGAGCTGAAAGAACAGACTATGAAATAAGGTAAGTTTACCTATCGAATTTCTTTGTTTGAAAACAAAGAAATAATAAACTTGGAAACTCAATAATTACCTGGAAACTCAAATAAACATTTGAGTTTCCAAGTAATTGTGTGTGTATTCCTTTAATTCATGTTAGCAGTATTCCTGTCTATCTTCAATTGGTTAAAATAGCAATGATAACATATTTTCATTTTCCATATTAAATGTATAGCCCCTTGTACTAAAACAGGAAAAAACATTTCTAAAATGTTTTAAAAGATAGAATATTTTATTCAACCAGCTATTCATCAAAACTGTCAGACCCAAGTAGAATGATAGCAAGTTTAGTTGAATTGTTCTATATAGATGAAAATAAATATAAAATATATTTTGAAATTTAGAGAAATACTGTAGGCATGATAAATATATATTTAAGAAAAATATATGCTGAATGGAATGCTACACTTATAAAACACTTAAATCTTTTCTAGCTAATTTTTTTAAAGACCAGTCGTTAGTGATCTTTAAAATTAGTAGTATTACTCATTTGAAAACAAATATACAGAGAAATGGCATCAGTATATAATTTCTCCAAAAATACTTTGCTTAAAATTACTGCAATCCAAAATACAATTACTATAATTATCACCTACAGCTTATGACCAACTTTAGTACTGATCATTTATAAGTACTCATATAAATAATTTAATTTTGGTACATTTTTGTTCTGACTTATTATTTTGTTATTATTTTGTTCTAATTTATTGTTACTGTAATTTTGGTACATTTTTGTTCTGACTTATTTAAATTAAAGAAGGTTAGCTTCATGACAAGGCATTTTTTTTTTTTTTTAGATGTCCCTTAACAAAAGAAAAGAACAATCATTTTTATTGGCTTCTTGATCTCAAAATAAAATTACTTTGTGTGAAAGTTAAACTTACTTCAAGTTAAGCATTAAATGCATTTCTGTTGTTTCTCACATAACATTGAGCAACCGGGATTCATTTTCTAAACAGCCTTTTAGATCATGGTGCTTTATTTAAATTTAGCTTACATTCATTCAAGTTCTCTGAAGATTACTGACGCAGTAAACAGCTTACATATCTATAACAGAAAATCATAAGCTAAAACTGAATGCTAATCTTTAAACTTTCAATCATAAGGTATATTTTTAAAATTGAGCTTATACTAATTTGATGTTAGGATCTGAACTACTTTCATGATTCTTGCTATTAGGAATGTGACAATACAATGGAGGAAATTAACACGTGCTTAAATAATTACAATAGATATACTATATATTGTTGTAAAATAGGAAAAGAAGAGCTTTAACTCTGCTTGTAAAAGTAAGAAAACTTTCACAGATGACATAGTATTTGAACTGGGCACAAATTGGAACTAGAAAAGCAGGTGTGGAAGAATTGAAGAAAGATTAAACAGCATGTACTAAGACATGTTATCCAGAAAAAATATATCATTGTTGGAGATAAGGGTAAAATTCTGAAACTATTCCAGAAGTAGAATCAGCAAGACTTGTTGAGTGCTTTATTGTTGTAGAAAGATATGGAAGAGAGAAAAAAAGTTTTTAGATTGGGACAACTCCATATATGAACTGACATAGACAGAGGAGAAAGGGCGAGTATAAGAAGGCAAAAAGAAAAACTGATTTTATTTTATTTTTTTTAATTTTATTTTATTTTTAAACTTTACATAATTGTATTAGTTTTGCCAAATATCAAAATGAATCCACCACAGGTATACATGTGTTCCCCATCCTGAACCCTCCTCCCTCCCCATACCATCCCTCTGGGTCGTCCCAGTGCACTAGCCCCAAGCATCCAGTACGTGCATCGAACCTGGACTGGCATCTCATTTCATACATGATATTTTACATGTTTCAATGCCATTCTCCCAAATCTTCCCACCCTCTCCCTCTCCCACAGAGTCCATAAGACTGTTCTATACATCAGTGTTTCTTTTGCTGTCTCGTACACAGGGTTATTGTTACCATCTTTCTAAATTCCATATATATGCGTTAGTATACTGTATTGGTGTTTTTCCTTCTGGCTTACTTCACTCTGTATAATAGGCTCCAGTTTCATCCACCTCATTAGAACTGATTCAAATATATTCTTTTTAATGGCTGAGTAATATTCCATTGTGTATATGTACCACATCTTTCTTATCCATTCATCTGCTGATGGACATCTAGGTTGCTTCCATGTCCTGGCTATTATAAACAGTGCTGCGATGAACATTGGGGTACACGTGTCTCTTTCCCTTCTGGTTTCCTCAGTGTGTATGCCCAGCAATGGGATTGACCTGACTTCAGGCTCTACTACAAAGCCACAGTTATCAAGACAGTATGGTACTGGCACAAAGACAGAAAAACTGATTTTAAAACCAGCAATTTATAAGAGCACTTACTCCAAAATAACTGCAGATGGTGACTGCAGCCATGAAATTAAAAGACACTTACTCCTTGGAAGGAAAGTTATGACCAACCTAGATAGCATATTCAAAAGCAGAAACATTACTTTGCCAATAAAGGTTCATCTAGTCAAGGCTATGGTTTTTCCTGTGGTCATGTATGGATGTGAGAGTTGGACTGTGAAGAAAGCTGAGCGCTGAAAAATTGATGCTTTTGAACTGTGGTGTTGGAGAAGACTCTTGAGAGTCCCTTGGACTGCAAGGAGATCCAATCAGTCCATTCTGAAGGAGATCAGCCCTGGTATTTCTTTGGAAGGAATGATGCTAAAGCTGAAACTCCAGTACTTTGGCCACCTCATGCGAAGAGTAGACTCATTGGAAAAGACTCTGATGCTGGGGGGGATTGGGGGCAGGAAGAGAAGGGGACGACAGAGGATGAGATGGCTGGATGGCATCACTGACTCAATGGATGTGAGTCTGGGTGAACTCTGGGAGTTGGTGATGGACAGGGAGGCCTGGTGTGCTGCAATTCATGGGGTCGCAATGAGTCAGACACGACTGAGCGACTGAACTGAACTGTGAAAATTCTCAATTTCTACCTAGGTATATTCCATTGAATTAAACCATATAGCAACATAAAATATAGAAAAATCATAAAAGCTTAAAGACAAGGAGAGATAGATTATGATCAAAACTAAGTTAAACAAATAGGCTTTAAGATAATTACTAGAGAAGAGCTCTTCCCTCGTAGAAGGCAATGGCACCCCACTCTAGTACTCTTGCCTGGAAAATCCCATGGACGGAGGAGCCTGGTAGGCTGCAGTCCATGGGGTCGTTAAGAGTCAGACAAGACTGAGCGACTTCACTTTCACTTTTCACTTTCATACATTGGAGAAGGAAATGGCAACCCACTCCAGTGTTCTTGCCTGGAGAATCCCAGGGAGGGGGGAGCCTGATGGGCTGCCGTCTTTGGGGTCGCACAGAGTCGGACACTACTGAAGCGACTTAGCAGCAGCAGCAGCAGAGCTCTTCCCTACCTACATTTAGGCAACTCTGGACAATAACTCAAATACATAATATTATCTGAAATAAATACATTTTTGATTTGAGTGTCTGGTATATTTTGCTATTTGAGAGCGGAATTTGGCGATCATGTAGTTTAAATGCTTTTCTAAAGCAACAACTCCTAAATGTATAGCATATATATGTATCTGTGTGTGTATGTGTCCTGTATATATGTATTTTCTACAACATTTTATATTTGTATTCTTTTATATGTTTATATTTAGTTTATTTGCCCCATATTTATATTTATACACTTTTCCATAATATCCTTATAAGAAAGCAGTGCTGGAATTGCAGAGCAATAGTTATAGTAGGAAGAACTGGTTTTTTTTTACTTTGAAAAAATAATATTTTCTCTAAGCCTGAAGTTCATAAAATAACAGTGTTTTCTTCATACAGTTGTTGTGGAATTAAGGATCACAATACAAATATAAGCTTTCCTTGACTTAAAAATTGCTCTAAAATGAGAAAGCAACTAATCACTCTCAGAAATTTTTTTCCTTTTATATTTTCATTTCAGTGTACTACTATAATGTTCATCACTAATTCTGTCTTTTACTTGAAATTGCATGTGTTGTTAACCCTTTTGCAAATGTGCATTATTTTAGATTGTAAACTGTTAGAGCTGTCTGCAGCTCTGCTTGCATTATGCTTAGTAGAAAAAATATATAATTTTATGATAATTATGGTCATTTATTATATATTCTACATTTCAAATGTGTATTCTTTTTCTTTCTTTAGATGGCAAAGCAGAAATTTTCTGGATTAGAAATTACTCTGATTGTCCTCTTTGCTATAGTTACAATAATAGCTATTGCCCTAATTGTTGTTTTAGCAACTAAGACACCTGCTGTTGAAGGTAAATAATATTGAAAATACTTATACATTATAGTGAGGTTGAGATAAAGTTTACTCTATAATAATTATGGATCTTGAAAAGTAGTTTATAATCTATATGAGATCTATATGAGATGAAATACTTAAAGAAAGATCTCAGGTAAGTTACAGTTACTCCAACTTTTTCTAGCCATTATATTACAGATATTTCAATGAAGTGTCATTGCAATTAAGAAATTCATATGCTTTGATATTAATGGCCTTGCTTTAGAACTAGAAAATAGGCAAAAGAAACAAAATATTAATAAACAGCACAGTAATCTTCTGTAGTTACCAGTGAGGTTCTTCTAACTAGTGGGAAATCTCATTAGTCGGGTTTTACTCTAGCTTTCAGCACTTGCAAGCGGGGTTAGGAAATTTAAGGGGATAACATCTTTGTCATAGACTTTTTTTTTTTTTTAAAGAGTGAGGTCATATGAGAGAAACAGAGAGTAGGTGAAACAGGCTTGAAGTGTTTATCATTTTTTCCTGAATATTTATATCCTAATTTAGAGTTAACGCATGCTACTTTCATCCACCTGATCTACTTTTTCTTTCTTCGTCATTCTCTCCTAATTAAATCAGAAGTGGAAAATGTACTGCAAATTATTTTCTAGTCTAACAGTAGTTAGTGTTTTCTGCTGCCTCTTGTTTCATATTCTTCTAGTAAACTGAAAGCTTGCTCTATTATGAAGCAATCAAATTTATCTTCCTCATCTCTGGTTGCTAGAAAGTCCCTCTTTATTATATAGAGTTGAGGTTTTGCTTTTCTTTGCTATTCTCTTCTTTCTCTTCTGTTTAAGTATCTTCTTCCTCCTAAACTTTTTTTCTTCTCTAATTCTTGTCTCCTTCTCTGCATCCTCTCTCCATATATATTTCCCATACATATTTCTCCATCTTCTTTCTTCATCTCTAAAACACAGTTTATGAGTATGGTGCAGAAAACATTTTGTTTCCTTTTGAGTCTGTCTTTTAAGACCTTCTGTGAATATACTTTGATTCTCTTAAGGAACAGTCAAAGGGCTTTTGGATCATTTCCTTTCGGTAATTAGGAATTGAATTTGTAGGGTTTTTTTTTAAGTTAAGTTTAATTTTCATTATATATATATATATATATATATATATTTGTATTTACTTTAAATGTATTTGTTACTTGAAAATTTGAAAAGTAAATTTAAAACCATGTTTTGTTTTATTGACCTGTTTCTGTCTCAGAAATCAGTGATTCAACCCGAGGCACATGCCCAAGTGTACTGAACGATCCTATCAACCAGAGAATAAACTGCATTCCAGAACGATCTCCCACACAGGTCTGCAGCCAAAGTATTTTATATATCTATGAATAGATATATAGTATGATAATTATATTAAGACAATTATTCAATATTGGATATATTCATATTTTAAAAAGTATAGCCATTTATTAGGCCACATTTATTTTTATTTATGTATGCACAGATGAGAGATAATGGAAATTACTGAGCCTGCTTTTCTGTACTTCAATTCAAAATAGCCAGTTAATATTTTACATACTTAAAAATCTATTGTTAAATTTATAATTCTTTATGAAATTCTATCCTCTCAAACTACTGCTTAAAAGTGTGACCTTTGATAAATATATAACTTTTAAGAAAGAATATCTACACTCTATTAAATTGTTTGTGATAATGACATTAAAAAGAAGAATCTGTGGAAAATAAAGTAACATTGATTCTTGTAACTATTTTTCTTAATTTTAAAAACCATTTATTTTTTTATTATTTGGGGAGAAGGAATTCAACTGGAGCAAATTAAGTGTAAATAAATGGATTCACTTAACCCTAAATTGACTCTTCCTTAGTCATTATAACTTGTATGGGATTAAAAGGTCAATGAGTGAAGGTGTATATGTGTGTATTCCCATTTTGTGATGTTTATATCAAAAGTCACACATACTTCAGATTCTGTTAGGTAATGACACTCCAAAATGCTCAGTTCCTGTTGAACTATCATTTTTATAACATATATGCATGTGTATGGGTGTGTACACGTATGTATGTGTGTATGTATGTGTGCTCTGTAGCTCAGTCATGTCTGAGTCTTTGCGACTCCATGGACTGTAGCCTGCTAGGCTCCTCTACCCATGGGATTCTCCAGGCAAGAATATGGAGTGGGCTGCCATTTCCTCCTCTAGGGGATCTTCCCAACCCAAGATTGAACCTGCATCACCTATGGTTCCTGCATTTACAGGCAGATTCTTTACCAATGAGCCACCTGGGAAGCCCCTGTGTATATGTGTACCTGATGCCACTTTGATGTTAAAAATGGGAGAGAATTTAACATGTGTACCGTTAACTGGTAAACATGGAGATTTTAAAAAATTTTTTTCAAGGCAAATAGCCAAGAAAAATGTCTCACAAGTATTCAAATTACGAAAATATGTTACACTATTAAACTTAAATATTAAATAGATTTTTTATTATACCAATGTTAACACACATCATCACCATGTAACTCAAATTTTACTATAAACATATATAATTTTTCTTTCCCTTCATGTAATCTTTCCATATAGATCATAATATTAAGGAGAATTTATTATTTTACTTTATACATTAGATGTAATGGCAGCTACTAGTTGCAACAGCTGGCATATGAACTAGTTTAAATAGTATAAATCATATCAAACTAATAATTATCTGGAAATAAAGACCTTAAACATTTTGCCTAGGCTTAAATTTGGGACCATCTCTTCTTTATAGCCTCACTTGCAACTTGATACGTAATTGGTGCACAATAAATATTTTAGTTCTTCTGCACTGGCTACATGGCAACATAACAGACTATAATTAATTATCTGGAGGGCAGGAATCTTGAAAATAACATGACCTTATGATAATGTGTATTCATATGGAAAATTGATAAATCACAACTCAGAGCATCGATCACTGATGTAATTCAATTTATCAAATATTTACATTTCTTCAAAGTGAAAGGAACAAAAGAATAAATGATATTTTAGTACATTACATATTTGAAGAAATAAGCGTTTTTAAATATTCATTCAAACAATTATTGTAATGAGTGAATGTTTAAAAAATAGAGACCAACATATATAATAACAGTACTAATCCTATGATTCCTTTAATAAATGTTTTATCAGACACTTTGTGCAGCTCGAGGTTGCTGCTGGAGGCCATGGAATGATTCTGTTATTCCTTGGTGCTTCTTCGTAAATAACCACGGCTATAATGCTGAGAAAGTAACATCAACAAATGCTGGTGAGAAGTGTTCTACCATGGTGATCCAACATATTTTAAGTTGAATAAAAAAAGTATATTTAAATTTTTTCTTTGGAAAAATATCTTAAATAAAATCAAATAGGAACATATACACAAGAATGTTCAAATTTGGTATGTTAAGAACTTTTTTTTTCATGATTCTATCTTTAAAATTAAAAAAAGAAAAGGTTATTTGTGAGACCTACAATAAAATTGGAAAAAATATGAAAATATTTAGTGATTACTAATCATTATAAATAAAACCATAATTCATACAACTTTTTTTTCTTCAAGGAGTTGAAGCCAAATTAAAAAGGAAAGCTTCACCTACACTCTTTGGAAATGACATTAACAGCGTTCTCCTCACAACTCAAAGTCAGACACGCAATCGTGTGCGGTTCAAGGTTTGGTTTTTGAGTTTCCTAAAGAAAAGTTAATACTAAATAGTATGTTATGAGTATACCCTCTAACCCACCAAGACATTTTCCCTCTTAATAAATGTCTATTCCAAAGAAAAGAACTTATTGGACTAGTTACTCCACTTCTCTGAGCCTTCTCCTCAGATAGAACGTACGAACTAGCTCCTCTGGCAGTAGTTTTTAAAGAATTTAATAATATAGTCAGCGTAAAATATTTGATACAGTGTCCTGAGAAGAACTAACACTCAAAACACTGTAGTAATTTTTTTTTTTTTTTGAACTACAGACTGTGATAAAAGATTAGTTTAGAATTTAATTTAAGGAAGCTGTTAATTGTTCCATGTAAGTGTGACACACTCACTAGTTCTTTTTACTGGTATCACTTCTAGTCATGATTTTAAAGAAACTAATTTCTGCTTTCTTTACCAAATTGTTTGCCAGTATGGTCTTTTGGATTGGCAGAAAAAACAATATATCCTTTGTACAATAACTTGTAGCAACAATTTCACAAAAATTGTTTTTTTAAAACAAAATTCAAATTACTTTCAGGACTTGTTAGTGAGTGATCATCAAAATACTGCATGGATAATTAATAATTAAATTCACAAAAATCTACTATTTAAGAATCAATATTTAATAATAGTCTCATGATTTTTTATATTGGTCAATAAAAATTATATTTGATATAGTACCTTTATAATTAACTGATTCTATTAATTCCTTAACAGTATTACAATTTATTCTTTGCATAGCCATTCAACAATGTAAGTTAAGTTTATGACTAGATTAATAACTCTTCTATAAAATCATTAGATTTACTGTTTTGTATTTGGAACTTGCATTTAATACCTAATTCAGAACTGAAAAATTCAGTAACAGTTTTGAATCAAATAATGCTAATTTTAAAATATCTTTGCAGATCACTGATCCAAATAATAGAAGATATGAAGTTCCTCATCAGTTTGTAAAAGAATTTAGTGGAACTGCAGCTTCTGATCCACTGTATAATGTGGAGGTTATACATGATCCATTTAGCATTAAAATTTCTAGAAGAAGCAATAGTAAAATTTTGTAAGTAATTATATTTATGTAAGTTTAAATAATTGGTCAGTTTTATTGTATTATCATAGAACCACAAAAGTCTCATTTTTAGGGCATTTTCAGAAAGAATAAATTTCCTTCCAAAAGAGGGTGGGTGTACATGTTTTTAAATATTATAATATCAAAGAAGCTTTAATTTCTTATGGATGAAATGTACCAGAATATGAAGTATAGAATGGGCCAACCGAAGTTGAAATGAAGAGAGCCACTGATACAATTTTAGCCTTGCATATAGTTTGCATACCTAAAAAACCTTATATGTCTTTTCCTTGTTATCTATCATATTCTCTTTCAACTGGTAGGATCAAATAGTTACTATTCAGAGAGGGACAAATTTCCATAGTATTGGAGGATTTTTCATTATGTGTATGAAATTAATTGAATAAATTTACACATAATAAATTTAAATAGCCATATATAATAATTTAAACATTATCTGAATGCCTTCATTATAAATTTATTTTGAGGGACATTTCTGGCAAAAAAGTTAGTAATTTTCAATATTGCTGCTCTTGAGTTTCCAAGAAAGGTTAATTGGATGATTATCAGGACTTAATCTCAGCAATTAATTTTCATAAATGTATTTTGATAACTTGAAGTTGATTTTATGTTAAATCACAAAAGAAATGTTATTTGACACTTTGCATAGTTTATATCTGATATATATAAAACATGAAACCTTTCTTTTTCAGGAAAAATGATTTTCAACTTAATTTTAATACATGTATAGAGGTATAGAAACCAGTATAGTACTACATTTTAAAACTCTGTCTCTCACTGATGTATGGAACAGTCTTATGGACTCTGTGGGAGAGGGAGAGGGTGGGAAGATTTGGGAGAATGGCATTGAAACGTGTAAAATATTATGTATGAAATGAGATGCCAGTCCAGGTTCAATGCACGTACTGGATGCTTGGGGCTAGTGCACTGGGACGACCCAGAGGGATGGTATGGGGAGGGAGGAGGGAGGAGGGTTCAGGATGGGGAGCACATGTATACCTGTGGCGGATTCATTTTGATATTTGGCAAAGCTAATACAATAATGTAAAGTTTAAAAATAAAATAAAATAAATAATAAAAAAAATAAAACTCTGTCTCTGTAGAAAGTCAAAACTGGGTTTGAAATTTGGTTGTGCTTCCTACCAGTTTGTCACCTTGAAAACATGAGTAAATTTGTCCAAATTGTAACATTTGTGAAATGAATTTATAATAGTGGTTGTGCTTCAGTATTGTAGTAAAGATAAAAGGAGAGAGATGCACGTGAAGAATCATATTGTTGATGATGAGGCAAACTGTGTTAATAAAATTAACAAGTTCTGGTTATGGTACAATTCATGTGTTCATAAGAAGTAATCACAGCTAAAGACTGACCTATTTAAAATGAAATATTCTGGATGACAACATAGATCCATATTTAGTAGAGCATTTTATATATTTTTAGCTCTTTTATTTATTTCATGCTCTAGGTTTGACACCAGCATTGGTCCCCTGGTATACTCTGACCAGTATTTACAGATCTCAGCCAGACTTCCCAATGAATACATTTATGGTCTCGGGGAACATATTCATAAGAGATTTCGTCATGATTTATATTGGAAAACATGGCCAATTTTTACTCGGGATCAACTTCCTGGTGATGTAAGGAACTATATTTCTTGTTATAAATAAAATAATTATATTTGAAACGATATAATTCTAGCCTTTTTGTTTTTTTTTTTAATTAATTTTTAAATTTCAGGTATACACGTGCTCCCCATCCTGAACCCTCCTCCCTCCCCCCTCCCCATACCATCCCCCTGGGCCGTCCCAGCGCACCAGCCCCAAGCATCCAGCATCGTGCACTGAACCTGGTCTCGTTTCATACATGACATTCCACATGTTTCAATGCCATTCTCCCAAATCTTCCCACCCTCTCCCTCTCCCACAGAGTCCATAAGACTGTTCTATACATCAATGTCTCTTTTGCTGTCTCGTATACAGGGTTATCGTTACCATCTTTCTAAATTCCATATATATGCGTTAGTATACTGTATTTATGTTTTTCCTTCTGGCTTACTTCACTCTGTATAATAGGCTCCAGTTTCATCCACCTCATTAGAACTGATTCAAATGTATTCTTTTTAATGGCTGAGTAATACTCCATTGTGTATATGTACCACAGCTTTCTTATCCATTCATCTGCTGATGGACATCTAGGTTGCTTCCATGTCCTGGCTATTATAAACAGTGCTGCAATGAACATTGGGGTACACGTGTCTCTTTCCCTTCTAGCCTTTTTGTAACCATCATTTTTTGTTGTCAGTGATATATATTCCAGGAGCTTCTTTACTTTAGAGATGAAGATTCATATCAAAGTCCTAAATTAACTAAGTAAGTGAACAGATTTTATGAATATTTTAAAAGGTATTTCCAATTTATGGATGTTTTCCTTTGACTTTTCACTTTTATATTTTATCAACCACTTTTCAGTTACTCTTGTACTTACACTATCTAGGACTAGTCATTACATAAGAACACTTCCAAACACTTACCATGTTTGACATGGCTTTGTATATGTGCTGTCTATCTATCTAGTGGACATCATGTCCTGCATCTATATCTACTTTTTCCTCATCTATAACATAATAATCTTTCTTAAGTTCATATATTTTCATAAGAAGTTAGTTTTTTATTATTTATACACACCATTGATAGCTCATTTGATCTCACCTCATAAGAAAATTTTCCAAACTCCTCCATGCAGAATTAATCTTTATTTTCTAATAGTTTATTTATATTTTGTTACGATGTCATCAGTTATTATTTGTGTACATATATTTCTGAATTTCAAAAGTATGCAGTTTTTTATGAGAAATACAATAGCATTAAAAAGCTTTTAAAAATTGACTCATGATTGCTTTGAGTCAGATGTTACTAATTTTTAAATTTCCAGTGCTACTGAAATGAGTAAGTCAATTGTTTTAAAGATCCTCATTTGGTACAAAAATATTAATAAATTTTGCTACTCATCAGCTCTCAACAACTATACTGAAAAAGTTATATGAAGTGGAATTCATCTTAGAATTCCTGGCAATACCTTGGGGCGAACATGAGACATGATATATAAACATTCCATTACCCTATCACAGATAGTTTATTTTTTCATTGAAATATACTTGATGAATGGCTTATTAAAACTCATTTAATCATCATAAAACATAAAAGAAAGTTAAATAATCTATTAATAGCATAATATATAGTTATATACCTATATCTTAATGTATTAATAAGTAAAATGACTTATCAATGACTTTTGTGCTACAATGTTTCATATGGTATATAGTAGAAAAAATTATTATAGAATATGAGGAGTAAATTACAGAAAAATATAGAAATACATAAAAGCCATTCAAGTATACTTTTTAATTTTAAACGTATTTTAAGTTTTAATTTTCAAATTTATGCCTTATAGAATAATAATAATTTATATGGCCATCAAACATTCTTCATGTGCATTGAGGATACTTCTGGAAAGTCATTTGGTGTTTTCTTAATGAACAGCAATGCAATGGGTAAGAGTAATTTATCTGATAATATGTTCAAATGAGACTTGAAATGTTTTAACTGCTTTATTTATTCCAATCATAGATATATTATAACAGAGTAAACTTTGTTGTTAGTGATTTAGAGTGTGAAAGTATTATAAGCAGGTTTTATAGTTAGCGAGGGCTTCCTTTGTGTCTCAGGTAAAGAATCTGCCTGCAATGCAAGAGACCTGAGTTTGATCCCTGGGTTGGGAAGATCCCCTGGAGAAGGGAATGGCTACCCACTCCAGTATCCTTTCCTGAAGAATTCCATGGACAGAGGAGCCTGAGATATGGATATTTGTGTGTCTGTTTTGGGGGAAGTATGCTATATCATGATATATAGACACTTCCTTTTCCCTCCAGAGCAACATCGAATATATCCATGTAAATGACTATTCCCATTCCCATAGCCTTGATTGTTAAGTTAAGTTCATATGCCCTGCAGATTAAAAAAACAAAGGTCTCTATGGGGATAAAAAGAGAGAAGAATCACATTTCAGTTTACCATAACTCAAATAATGTAGAACCTTTTATTTTCTAGTGTTGTGAATAATGTGATACCTATATTTGATAGATGAATTAGTGATAATTAAAAAAAACTACAAAAATAATAATATTCCAGCAAGAGCAGTGCATATGGTTATCCAGACAATTACTATGTTTAACATATAGAAAAATTAAAACTTTCATAGTTTTATTTTATAGAAATCAACATGTGATATGATCTTTCACTGAATCTTCAAATAAAATAACTAATTGGGATGCAACTTCAAAAAGAAATATTTTTTATTGTAAAAGGACTGATCCTCTATTCTCTGCTAAGCAGTTTCTAGGGGAGCTTTTGCCAACATCTGTAAAAGGAATATCTGGAATAACATACCATAAACTTCATATATGGTGGCATTCCACTTTTATCCTGTATTCTTATCTTAAATACCATATTTTATCTTAATAAAAAACTCTAAAATTATGTGATTAATGTGAAGTACTTTAAGTAGGTATTGCAATTATTTTCTCATTATGTACATTTTTACTATATACATATGCTTTCCAATTTTTGTTTTGTAGAGATTTTCATCCAACCTACTCCAATAGTAACTTACCGAGTTATAGGTGGAATTCTGGACTTTTATATCTTTCTGGGAGACACACCAGAACAAGTAGTTCAACAGTATCAAGAGGTGTGTTGCAGGTCTATTTTTAAAATTTTTTCTACCATACTTTTCTTTCATCTAACGTATTGAAATGATTTTAGCTAAGCTACTGGAGGCCTCTTAGCTGAATATATTTTTATACCTTACCATTTTTCAGATATGAGAAGATACTTTTTATTTTTGTTTTTCTTGTACAATGACACCTAGGTATATTTAGAAGTTTATATTTCTGATAACAAATCAGTTCTTGCTTCCAGGCAGCTGAGTTCAGTATTTGGATTTCTTTGAGATGTTACATATTAAACTACGACCTTATTTGATGGGATAAAACAAAATGGGGTATCTTGTCTTCATTTGATAAGAATTCTGGAGGCAACTAAGTTTTAAAAAAGGGTTACTGACACTTGGTGTTAATCTACAGTAGGTAAATCCCAGTAAAATTGGCTCTGACAATCAGATTTAGAAAGGCAGATTTTGAAAACATAGTCTGAAGTCTTACACCTTAAACATACTATCTAACAACTTTCATTTACCTATTAAATAACATGCTATTGTACATGAGCCCAAGAAGGACTTTAGAAAGGTGAAGAACTCAGGACTTATTTTCAGCCTGATTCTGAATGTTTCTCCCATGTAAATTGTTATTCTGTGACTATTAGCATATATGAATCTTGGTGTTATCATGAAAAATAAATCATTTTTATAGACATACAATTTAAGAATTATGCCTATTTTTTAAATCTTGTTTTACTGATAAATCTTTTGACATATAACTCCCATTTCCTAGAATAATATCAAAAGAGAAGTAATTACTATCAAAAAGTTTAGTTATGATCTAAAAACCTGAACTAACAGTAGCTAGAGTTTTACCCAATTGAATAATTTACAAAGTCTTGCAATTCCCAAATTGCTGTTCATAAATGTGAATTTCAGAAATGTACACAAAATTTACAGTCTCTCTAATATGAAATCATAGTTATTGTGTATGGTTGTCACACCATCAAAACAGGCGACAGCACATTTTTGAAAGAGTTTAAGATTTGATTTGTGAAATATTAGTTGGGATAGTTGTCTATTACATGCTGAGTAAAGTCTGTGGTCAGCACTACCTGAACATGAGTCATGTTTGACATGCCAGTGCAGCATTCATGCATTAATAATACAGTTATCCACTTGCATACATCATTTTATAGGTAAGCTTGCAAAATCTTGAATTTAAATTAAAAAAGACGTGTGGAATATAGCACTATTAATTTCAATGGGGGAACAAATTAGATAGAGAATAGACAAAAGTAACTATTTCTTATCTGAAGAAGAACAAGCTATCCTTTCTGTACAAATTAACTCATTAATGGTGCCAGGATGTCAAAATTGAAAACTTTAATGCGTTTGAATGACCAGACCATTTTATACGTTTTAAAGATGATATATACATATAAAGTATAAGATGAAAAGTACATAAATTAACATAATACATAGCAACACCTATTTTATATACTTTTATGAAAATAAATTATGTGATATGTATAACATACACACACAGACATTTCAATCACATGTCTAAATCTTTAAAATTTTATGGAACATAATATGTTTATGAATAGTGTAAACATATTGAGTTTTGGCAGAGTTTTATTTGATACCAAGTTTTAAAAGATAAATTTAGTGCTTAAATTGAAGAAAATACAATGACTTAACATTGTCACTCATTTTTGTCATACATTTTATCAACATTGTCATACATTTACATCAATTGTAAATTCCTTTTCTTACATGTTATCATTCATTCATTTTGTTGCTACAGGAAGTGGGAATGCAGTGGGACAGTTTTCTTGTTCTCTAATATCTTTAATGCTATCGTTTTATTCTTTTCTTTAATTTTCCATGCACAGCAAAATACACTTTTATAAATGCTACCTTTAAAGTGCTACCTTTCTGATGTTTTAACACAAAATAAAAGATGAGTGACTGAACATAAACTTGCTAAGTGTTTCATAACACAATTCTAAGAGAATATCCATTTTAGAATGTAGATACCACAAAATCATTTAATATATGTAGTTAAATTCAAATTAATACTAGAGATACAGCAATTAATATTAATATTAGTTTCTAATGTTCGTCATTGAAAGTAATTAAATATCCATTTACTTCAAGCTCATTGGACGACCAGCAATGCCAGCTTATTGGAATCTTGGATTTCAGCTGAGTCGCTGGAATTACAAGACACTTGATGTAGTGAAAGCAGTGGTACAAAGAAATCGGGATGCTGGCATACCATTTGTAAGTAGGATGAAGGGTTTGTGGGAATATATATAAAGTTAAATATTTTCACATAAAAATAAATGCAGGGCATTTTCAGGATTACCATGTTTGCCAAATATAAGTTCAGTTCAGTTCAGTCACTCAGTCGTGACCAACTCCTTGTGACCCCATGGACAGCAGCACGCCAAGCCTCCCTGTCCATCACCAACACCTGGGGTTTATTTAAATTCATGTCCACTGAGTCGGTTATACCATCCAACCATGTCATCCTCTATTGTCTCCTCCTGCCTTCCATCTTTCATAGCATCAGGGTCTTTTCAAATGAGTCAGTTCTTTGCATCAGGTGGCCAAAGTATTGGGGTTTCAGCATCAGGCTTTCCAGTGAATATTCAGGACTGATTTCATTTAGGATGGACTGGTTGGATCTCCTTGCAGTACAAGGGACTTTCAAGAGTCTTCTCCAATACCACAGTTCAAAAGCATCTATTCTTTGGCACTCAGATTTCTTTACAGTCCAACTTTCACATCTGCACATACTACTGGAAAAACCATAGCCTTGACTAGACAGACCTTTGTTGGCAAAGTAATGTCTCTGCTTTTTAATAAGCTGTCTCAGTTGGTCATAACTTTTCTTCCAAGGAGCATGTATCTTTTAATTTCATGGCTGCAGTCACCATCTGCAGTGATTTTGGAGCCCCCCAAAAAATAATGTCTGTGACTGTTTCAACTGTTTCCCCATCTATTTGTCATTAAGTAATGGGACCAGACGCTATGATCTTAGTTTTTTGAATATTGAGTTTTAAGCCAACTTGTTCACTCTCCTCTTTCACTTTCATCAAGAGGTCTTTAGTTCTTCTTTGCTTTTAAGACATAAGGGTGATATCATTTGCATATGTGAAGTTATTGATATTTCTCCCAGCAATCTTCATTCCAGCTTGTGCTTCAGCCAGTCCAGCATTTCTCATGATGTACTCTGCATATAAGTTAAATAAGTAGGGTGACAATATATAGCCTTGACGTACTCCTTTTCCTATTTGGAACCAGTCTATTGCTCCATGTCCAGTTCTAACTGTTGCTTCCTGACCTGCATACAGATTTCTCAGGAGGCAGGACAGGTGGTCTGGTATTCCCATCTCTTTCAGAATTTTCCACAGTTTATTGTGATCCACACAGTTAAAGGCTTTGGCATAGTCAATAAAGCAGAAATAGATGTTTTTCTGGAACTTTCTTGCCTTTTCCATGATCCAGTGGATGTTGGCAATTTGATCTCTGGTTCCTCTGCCTTTTCTAAAACCAGCTTGAACAGATATAGGTAATTAAGCTGCTTATTAATGATGAAGTACACTTTATGTCGATACACAATGCCCAGGTGTACCTGAATTTTGAGACTGATTATGAGTTATACCAGAATAGAGCACATGTTGAAGTATGAACAAAATTATGTTGTTTTTTATATATACTTTTAAAGTTTGTATACTTTTAATGTAATATAATTTTATGTATTTTATTTAATGTGAAGATTTTTGTTTTTTATACGAGCCCATATATGTACACATGCATGTGTTTATAACATAATACATACTGAGTGATCATCACTTAAACAAAGTGAATAATGATTAGAAAAACTAGCTTTATAAGCCATATCATTGTGTCTTTAGTGAAATAAAAGAGATCTAAGTTCAGTTCAGTTCAGTTCAGTTCAGTCACTCAGTCATGTCCAACTCTTTGTGACCCCATGAATCGTAGCACGCCAGGCCTCCTTGTCCATCACCATCTCCCAGAGTTCACTCAAACTCACGTCCATCTAGGTGGTGATGCCATCCAGCCATCTCATCCTCTGTCATCCCCTTTTCCTCCTGCCCCCTTTTCCTCCTGCCCCCAATCCCTCCCAGCATGAGTCTTTTCCAATGAGTCAACTCTTTGCGTGAGGTGGCCAAAGTACTGGAGTTTCAGCTTTAGCATCATTCCTTCCAAAGAACACCCAGGGCTGATCTCTTTTAGAATGGACTGGTTGGATCTTCTTGCAGTCCAAGGGACTCTCAAGAGTCTTCTCCAACACCACAGTTCAAAAGCATCAATTCTTCGGTACTCAGCTTTCTTCCTTTTAATCATTAAATTTATAATAGAAATTCTTCGGACTTTAGGGTTGATGTGATTAAAGGATTCTTTCAGTACTGTTTATTGAAATATACTCTGATAATTTTTAGGATACACAAATCACTGATATTGACTATATGGAAGACAAGAAAATCTTTACTTATGATCAAGTTACCTTTAACGGCCTCCCAGAATTTGTTCAAGATTTGCATGCTCATGGGCAGAAATACGTCATCATCTTGGTAATAACTGAACATATATATTAATTTTTAGTATTTACACATTTGAAAATTAATTGATTTTCTAGTTTCTTCTCTCTATTAATTAGGACCCTGCAGTTTCCATAGAGAAACGTGCGAATGGGGCAGCATATGAATCCTATGATAGGGGAACTGCCCAAAAGGTGTGGGTAAATGAGTCAGATGGGACTACAGCAATTATTGGAGAGGTAAATTATGATATTCATTAAATTTGTGTTGCTTGGATTTTCTATTGTACAACAAGTGTTTCTGAGTGTGTGTTGTGTATGTATGTGCATGTCTCAGAGAATTTGCTTGCTTTCAAATCTGGATTTGCTATTTTAATTGCATAGAGAAGTTTTAGGGTAAATATTCCAATTATCTCTAAAACAGTTCTTGTAAGAAGGCAGATAATGTTTAATGATAAGCAATGAAATTATTTATACAAATATGATAAATACCTTGATTACAGCAATTCTCATATTTGATGTAAAATAATTGCATGTATAAATTTAGTACTTACATGTTGGATAATAAGATTTATGGTGTACATTTATGGTATAATGATTTTACAATAAAATCATTAGATATCTATAATTAAAGTTATTTTTAATACTTTACAGTTGAAAAAAAGCCAATATGAGATGGCTTTAATGTTTAAATTTCCTTTTCCAATTTTAACTTTCCTCATATCATGGAACTAATAAAGAGCAGTGTGAAGAAAATGCCCGATTCCCAAAGGCATAATTTTTAATCAAGATAAATATTCTTCTAGAGACAGCTTTATAAGACATATCAAAACCCATAATGTGTAGATTGTTGACCTGATAATTCCAATGCTGTAATTTAGTCAAGGGAAATGAAACAGCAGAAAATATCAACTTATAGAAACATATTTATTATAGCTTTATTTACAACAATAAAGACTATACTAACCATCACTTTTTATTTAATCACATTCACCAAAGTTAAAATTTCTGATAAAAATGTTCTTAATTATGAGCTCCATCAGGGAAAAAAAAAACCAATATTCCTCCCCTAATATCATTAATATCTTAAAAAATACATTTTGTTAAGACCTATACCAGGGCTTCCCTGGTAGCTAAGTTGGTAAAGAATCTGCCTGCAAAACGGGAGTCCCAGGTTCAATCCCTAGGTCAGGAAGATCCTCTGGAGAAGGAAATGGTAACCCACTCCAGTATTCTTGCCTGGAGCATCCCATGGACAGAGGAGCCTGGTAGGCTACAGTCCATGGGGTTACAAGAGTCAGACACAACTTAGCATCTAAACCACTACCAAGACCTGTTCTGTTGAATATGGACAGATCTGATCACTAATATGCGTAATTTGAATATAAAACAATATTATTTGTCTCAATACATCTGAAATTGAATTTATCTTACTAAATGTCGTTATTTTACATGGTAAGTAAAATAATATGAAGGAGCATAAATCATAAAGAGGCATCTAGTGTTTAACAGCATGGAATTGGATATGAGACTGCTTGGATATGTGATTGGATATAGGGTTCCTTCTGTACTACTTATTAGCAAGTGATTTTGAAAAGCTCCTCTGTTTATCACTTCTTTCATCAGCAAAATGGGTTTAATTATACTACTTACCTCATCTGTAAAGTGATGATAAAAATAGTACCTAGTTCCTAAAGTTCTAGTGAAGATTTAATGAAGTAATAATTAAAAGCAGTTGGAGTAGTCCCAAGAACATCATAATTGAGTGACTAAGCACACACACACAAAAATAAATAAACACACAAAGAACCTTTTAGCTTAAATTTCTTGGGAACATATGCCTTTGGAAATGCACTAATATAATTCCTCTTATCACACAGTGAATATGTCTGTGCTTTCAAGCAGACCTAAGATTATTGTAAATGTAGGTGGTCCAGGGATCACATATACCTAAAGAAGTACAGTGTCATAACTTTAAGAATTTTTACTCTTCCTCTTCACTCAGTCTGAATTTCCATTATTTATGTTTTCTTTTACATTTGTATATATGGGAATAATCTGTTTTTCTAGGTATGGCCAGGATTAACAGTATACCCTGATTTCACAAATCCAAGCTGCATAGAATGGTGGGCAAATGAATGCTACCTTTTTCATCAACAAGTAAATTATGATGGACTTTGGATTGTAAGTAGTTATTTTAGACTTGTGATTTTGGACAATGAACATAGAATTATTTTTCCGTAAATTAAATATAAGTTCAATGAGATGTACTTTACAATGTATTAAGCATAAAATAATGTTATATTTTTTATAGAATATATAAATATCATACCTGACATGTTCATGGGTCAGAACTAAAACTAAGAACTATTAATTGAGATTTTTATCATCTAATAATATTCTTTATAGAATAAAGTTTATTTCTGTAACTAATGGGGTTATATTTTTATGACTAATAATTTAAGTTGAAAACATTTAACAAAATTTGTAGTGCAACTTCAAAAACTTTTACTAATAGCTACAGTAGTTAAGCAATTGCAGCAACATGGGCTTGAACAAGCTCTTATCCTTTAGAAACTTTCTTTTAATAAGTTATGAGTAGAACAAATCAATGTTGGCAATAAGTTAAGTGTTTTATCTCAAGACAGAGGACAACAATAAATAGACAAAATTGTATGTTTACTGGTAAAGTTATTAAAGGGAAACAGTAATGTTTAAAAGTTTCTTTGGATAAAATTTTTATATCTGTAGCTATTGATGCCTACTGGTAGGTTTATGATTTAAAATAATAGTGATTATAGTCAATGATTTAGTGTCTTTTGTTTAAGATACTTGGCTTCCATGTTGGCTCAGTGGTAAAGAAACTGCCTGCAATGCAGGAGACACAGGTCTGATTCCTGGGTTGGGAAAATTACCTGGAGAAGGAAATGGCAACCCACTCCAGTATTCTTGCCTGAATGGACAGAGGAGCCTGTCCATTTGGGGAATTAAATTACTTGGTGATCTGAGAACTCTGTATTTCAGGAAAAAAAAAATCTAATAGTTTGGTACAGAACATCAGCCATGTTTTACAAAGTTATTACAGCTGTACAAAATTTTGGAAGGAAAAATAATAGATATCTGGGTATAGCTAAATTTTTTGACCTTTGAGGTCACAGCATCTCCACTTTCCTGAAATTTTCACTATTAATTCAGTCATTATTAAATTATTCATCTAATCATTTATTTATCCAATCAATTACAAGTGTTTATTTTTCACCATCATGAAAACATGGAGTTGATAAAAGATTAGCATAACCTTCAGAATCCTTATGATGATAACAGAATGAAGATGGAGAGGCATTTAGTTATTTGACAGAAAATTAGTGAGATTGCAATGATAATATCTAGCTGCTGGCATTTTATTTTCATGATTTACTTTCTATCTTTTTAATAACATTGCAAATTATCAGATGCTCCACACAACACAGTTATTGGTGAGATAACTACAATTTCACCCCAAAACTCATAAGACATACTGTCATCAAGCAATCCTTTCTTTTGTCTTTTTACCAGTTAAATTTCCATTTATCCTCAGTGAATACTCCATTTTACTAACAGCTCTTATCTACAGAGAGGACCTCTCTTTCTCCTTTATCGAGATAATGGAAGACTATGACATGAACTGTCTCCACTTCCCACCCCAACCCATAAAAGCCAGAATCCCTCCTCTTTTTCTTCATCTTCAATTGATGAAGTGTCTCTTACTCCAGTCAGAATCAGTCCTCCCATGTGGATTTTTCTTTCTCTTCTGTGCAGTTTGCCTTCTATATTTTTAAATCTCTTTTGCTAATGATTTATTTCACTTAATTCTATTTAAGTTTTCCTTAAGGTGAAGAAAAAAGCCGGGTAAGGAATCCTTGACCATACTTGTCACCATCAATCCTACCTCATTTCTTTATTTCCTTTTTTAGCCACAATTCTTGATAGAATCCACAACACTCAGTGCTGGTAGAAATGACAAAAAATAATAATAATAATAATAAAATTAAGCAAACTTCTCTTGAGTTTTGTTTTCAATTCTAGCTCCAATTTCAATTGCTTTATTTAAATTAGAAGTGCCTTTTTGCCTTCTTTCCTTTCTTTGTTTCCTTTTTCCCTCCTTCTTTCCCTTCCTTCTTTTCTTCCTTCCTTTCTTTCTTTTTATTGCATAGGAAACAATTTGAGTCCATTGCATCAGAGTTACAAGTATAAATGGCATTTAGCCATAGTGCAAGAGAATTTGACTGAGCTATGAAGAGAAAATACTCCATTTTCCAAGTCTATTGAAGAATGAAACACTTGATTCATATCCAAAGAGAGGGAGGGATGGGAAGAAAAGCATCTGAGCAAGTCAGAGTAATTATGACACTAACACAGAAGCATTTTGACTAATTCAAAAAGGAAAAAAAAAAAAAACACAGAATGATGACCAGTATGATTTCAAAGCTCATTCAGTTCAGTCGCTCAGTCGTGTCCAACTCTTTGCAACCCCATCAATCACAGCACTCCAGGCCTCCCTGTCCATCACCAACTCCCGGAGTTCACTCAAACTCAACTTCCATTGAGTCGGTGATGCCATCCAGCCATCTCATCCTCTGTCATCCCCTTCTCCTCCTGCCCCCAATCCCTCCCAGCATCAGAGTGTTTTCGAATGAGTCAGTTCTTCTCATGAGGTGGGCAAGATACTGGAGTTTCAGCTTTAGCATCATTCCTTCCAAAGATCACCATATTCATATATACTCTGTTCTTGTGTATGTTGAGTTGCTTCAGTCTTGTACAACTCTTTGCAACCCTGTGGACTGTACTCTTCCAAGCTCCTCCATCCATGGACTTCTCCAGGCAAGACTAATGGAGTGGGTTGCCAAACCCTTCTCCAGGGCATCCTCCCAACCCAGAGATCAAACCCAGATTTCTTAAGTCTCCTGCATTGACAGGCAGGTTCTTTACTCTTAGCACCACCATACATTTGGTTTATGTAGTAGATATTCTGTTTCCAGCTCTTTCCTAAATAACTGCCAAATTCTAGTGCTAGTTGTTTCTCTACTTTTTTAATTTTATTCAAATTATTTTTTCTGACAATGAATATACAGTAAAGGAGTATTATTTAACTCATGAAAAATTATTTTCATGTCAAATTTTAAAATATTTGTATAATTTTATAATTTGGTAGATTTTTAATTTAGATTCAATGCTAATGCTTTTTAATTTTAAGTGTTAAAATCACTTCAGAAAATATCATGAGCTTAATTGAAACAGAAAAATAGATTTTTTGCATATAAGCATATATTACAGTTGAATTATCTTTTTTGTGTCATTCTTAAGGTAATCTAATATTTTAGAAATAAGAGCCAACGGCATTTGGTACAATTAAGACTAAAAATGTGATTTTAAAATAAAAGTATCAGTCAATATTTTTAAAATTCAAAGAACATTTCCATTTTTTTCTGAAAAAATAGGCATATTTTTGTAATCACATTGTTATTATGGTTTTATTCTTTAAAATCTGAACATTTGAGTTTTCCCATTAAGAAGTCTAATAATTTAATATATAGTGTTGGGAAACTTAAAATTCATCAAGAAAATATATACAAACATGCTCAAATATCCCAAATAACTGAAGGCTTAATTGAATATGTTCTCTTGACATTTCATAAGATTCTTAGAAAAAGTTTATTATTTGAATTTCTTTGAAAATAAGGGCATTTTCATTTAGACTTCTGGAGAAGGAAATGGCAACCACTCCCATACTCTTGCCTGGAAAATCCCATGGACAGGGAAGCCTCATAGGCTAAAGTCCATAGGGTCGCAAAAAGTCAGACACGTCTGAGCAATTTTACTTCACTTCACTTAGATTTAGTTTAAATGTGAAGTTATGTAATATCACCAGATTATTATACAATTTTCAATGGACTTTAT
The DNA here is from genome assembly GCF_003369695.1 of Bos indicus x Bos taurus. Taxonomy (NCBI): domain Eukaryota; kingdom Metazoa; phylum Chordata; class Mammalia; order Artiodactyla; family Bovidae; genus Bos; species Bos indicus x Bos taurus. The sequence goes on from NC_040076.1 coordinate 101,719,355, forward strand.
AAAGTACCCCTAAAAACGCCATTGCCAATTTCTACAAATAGTCATTACTAGACTTGAGATGATTTTAATAATACCTGAAAATCTGTAGGAATACATCTTACTATCAATTCACTGAGTTCTTTGCCTCAAAACTTACAAAACTTTCAATCTGATTCTAATGTTGAAATGCTAATCAAAATCACTTCTTACATGACATTATATAAATGTAACATCACTTAAATGATTTGAATATGTTAGAGAAAAGTATTTTCAGAATTCTGAAAGAACAAAAATACAAAATACATTAAAAGAAATACAAATCAATTCCTTCAAATTATGAGTAGTAAGTTTAGCTTATTAATAATATAATCTTTCCAAATAGATAAGACATTTTAATTAAAAATAATAAAATATTAAATGCTATCCATTTGCTATAGAATATAGTTAAAATCACACAAATGATCAAATTTCATTTTAAGTTATTTTAATACTATATTAAATTATTTTATTTACTCTTAAATTGAATAAGATAAAGTATATTTTGAGTGAATGCTGCAATTTTATTGCAAGTTACAAATACACAGTTCAAGTAGAATAACATTAATATCAGAGTTAAATGTTTGCTCTTGCATTTCTTCAGTGATATTATATACAAGAGTTAATAAAATATTTTAGAAAAAGACAAAATTTAAAATAATACAACTCAGTTCCATTTATGAATTTCAGTACTTGATGCTATGTTTAAATTTAATTCAATTTGTGCTATCAAGAAGAAAAAAATATTTATGTTTATCTAAAATTATTGCCTGTTCAACTATAGTATCTCCTTGTATTAATTCTACTGGACATATGACAGCAAAATTGAATATATTAGGTAATTTTAGTAAAATAACCCCAATGTATACTTTAGAATAACTACTTAATTGTTTTTCTTTGTGACTCTTAAGAAAACAAAAATGTGTATCAAGATGAGAAATTATATCTTCTTCCTGAATGGCCTTAATTTCTTACATTAATTCCATCTGAGCATCATGTGGATTGAAGAAGGGAAGAGTAATGAAGAGAATATGTGTCCTCTGAGGAAAACCAAATTAACAAAGGAATTGATTGAGTTTGATACCTTTGTGAGAGCAGAAACAACATACTGTAGAGATGTGGGAAATAAGACTCAAAAATATGTAGAAGTCTGGTATATTAACAGAGAAGGAGAAAGACACACATTTCTTGAGCATGTTATAAATGATTTTATATGAATTATCTTTTTTAGTTCAAAGATTTTACTCAACTGTTTGTGGACATAGAACTAGTAAGCAGGAAGATAATATTGAGGCCTCAGTTTACAAAGAACTGGTTCTTATAATGTGGTCCAGCAGCCCTAGGGTTCCCTGAAACTCTTCCAGGGATTCAATAAGGTCATAGCCATTTTTATTGGATTACTAAAATGCTATTCACCTTTTTTATATTCTCACTGTCTCATGAAAGTGTAGGAGTTGTGTTAGTCACTCAGTTGTGTCTGACTCTTTGCAACCCCATAGACTGTAGCCCCGGAGAAGGCAATGTCACACCACTCGAGTACTCTTGCCTGGAAAATCCCATGGACGGAGGAGCCTGGTAGGCTGCAGTCCATGGGGTGGTGAAGAGTCGGACACGACTGAGCAACTTCACTTTCACTTTTCACTTTCATGCATTGGAGAAGGAAATGGCAACCCACTCCAGTGTTCTTGCCTGGAGAATCCCAGGGACGGGGGAGCCTGGTGGGCTTCCATCTGTGGGGTCGCACAGAGTTGGATACCACTGAAGTGACTTAGCAGCAGCAGCAGCAGGACTGTAGCCCACCAGGCTTCTCTGTCCATGGGATTTTCCAGGCAAGAATACAGAAGTGGGTTGCCATTCCCTTCTCCAGGGGATTTTCCCAACCCAGGGATTGAACCAAGGTCTCCTGAAATGTAGGTAGATTGTTTACCGTCTGAGCCACCAGGGAAGCCCAGGCAAAAAGTGCTGTGTCTAGCTGCTAGCAAGGCACACAATAGAAACTAGATAAATGCCAGCTGAAATTAATAAACTATGCTAAATAAATGAATGTGCTGGAAATATGTACAATGATAAGTTCAGTGAGAAGATCAATACAGTTATTTTAAAAGACCATTGCTTAATACATTTAATCTAATATGATTAATGCTTTATATATATTGTAAACAAGGTAAATCAAGTATATTTTTGTTGTATATAATCCTTTGCTGCTGCTGCTGCTAAGTCGCTTCAGTCGTGTCCGACTCTGTGCAACCCCATAGACGGCAGCCCACCAGGCTCCCCCGTCCCCGAGATTCTCCAGGCAAGTACACTGGAGTGGGTTGCCATTTCCTTCTCCAATGCATGAAAGTGAAAAGTGAAAGTGAAGTCATTCAGTCATGTCCGACTCTCAGCAACCCCATGGACTGCAGCCCACCAGGCTCCTCGGTCCATGGGATTTTCCAGGCAAGAGTAGTGGTGCCATTGCCTTCTCCGTATAATCTTTTAAACCCATCCAGATACCTCTGTTATCTGGTATATATATTTATGCAAACATAAGTAATATTTTTTCTCACTATAATAATTTGTTCATGCTAGAAGTAGAATCAAGTAGTGAGAATAGTTAAACAAGTTGTTTGTAGGTTGGTAGGACACAACTGAGCGACTTCACTTTCAGTTTTCACTTTCATGCATTGCAGAGGGAAATGACAACCCACTCCAGTGTTCTTGCCTGGAGAATTCCAGGGATGGGGGAGCCTGGTGGCCTGCCATCCATGGGGTCGCACAGATTTGGACACGACTGAAGCGGCTTAGCAGCAGCAGCAGCAGGTTATATTTGCCTTCTGGAGAAGAATGTCATGGTTGCGCTTGATAAAATATTTACAAATAAATAGAGACCTTCTACAGATATGATTTACAACTATATAAAATATGTTGTTTTTTATCTTATATCCATTCAGGACATGAATGAAGTTTCCAGCTTTGTTCAAGGTTCAAAGAAAGGATGCAGTGCAAACAACCTGAATTACCCACCTTTTACTCCTGGTAAATTTCATTTATCTTCTACAGTTAATTGAGAAAAACTATATTTATTTACTGGTATATTCAAGCATATCTTTCTAAATTACAGATGTTGATATAATTTTGAGACCCTGAAATAACTGTGGTGTTTATTTTTGTTCAAAATATTTATGCTTAAGGAAAGGAGCACATTTTTAAATTTTGGTGTAGAATATTTGTCTTTACCACTGATGAATTGCCCATGACTAAATGATAAATGAAAGAAACAAAATTTGTTTGAAATCATAATGTAAATGATAATTTTTTTTTTTCCTTGAGCACTATGCTGTAATTCTGTGTCATTATGCAGTTAAGTTCAGTCACTCAGTCACGTTCTACTCTTTGCAATCGCTTGGATTACAGCACACCAGGCCTCCCTGTCCATCACCAACTCCTGGAGTTTACTCAAACTCGTATCCACTGAATCAGTGATTCCATCCAACCATCTCATCCTCTGTTGTCCCCTTCTCCTCCTGCATTCAATCTTTCCCACTGAAGCATATGGGTTTTTTCAAATGAGTCAGTTCTTTGCATCAGGTGGCCAAAATATTGGAGTTTCAGCTTCAGCATCAGTCCTTCCAATGAATATTCAGGACTGATTTCATTTAGGATGGACAGGTTGGATCTCCTTGTAGTCCAAGGGACTCTCAAGAGTCTTCTCCAACACCACAGTTCAAAAGCATCAATTTTTTGGTGTTCAGCTTTCTTTATAGTCCAACTCTCACACCCATGCATGACTACTGGAAAAACCATAACTTTGACTAGAGAGACCTTTGTTGGCAAAGTAATGTCTCTGCTTTTTAATAAGCTGTCTCAGTTGGTCATAACTTTTCTTCCAAGGAGCATGCATCTTTTAATTTCATGGCTGCAGTCACCACCTGCAGTGATTGTGGAACCCCCCAGAAATAATGTCTGTGACTGTTTCAACTGTTTCCCCATCTATTTGTCATTAAGTAATGGGACCAGATGCCATGATCTTCCCTGGTGGCTCAGAGGTTAAAGTGTCTTCCTGCAATGCGGGAGACCTGGGTTTGATCCCTGGGCCAGGAAGATCCCCTGGTGAAGGAAAAGGAAACCCACTCCAGTATTCTTGCCTGAAGAATCACATGGATGGAGGAGCCTGGTGGGCTACAGTCCATGGGGCCACGAAGAGTTGGACACGACAGAGCGAGTTCACTTTCAAATTTCACTTTAATGGGACCCGATGCCATGATCTTTGTTTTTTGAATATTGAGTTTTAAGTCAACTTTTTCACTCTCTTCTTTCACTTTCATCAAAAGTTCTTTCATCTTTAGTTCACTTTCATCTGATTTCTTCCTTGCTTTCTGCCATAAGGGTGATGTCATCTGCATATGTGAATTTATTGATATTTCTCCCAGCAATCTTGATTCCAGCTTGTGCTTCATCCAGTCCAGCATTTCTCATGATGTACTCTGCATATAAGTTAAATAAGCAGAGTGACAATACACAGCCTTGATGTACTCTTTTTCCTATTTGGAACCAATCTGTTGTTCCATGTCCAGTTCTAACTGTTGCTTCTTGACCTGCATACAGATTTCTCAGGAGGCAGGACAGGTGGTCTGGTATTCCCATCTCTTGAAGAATTTTCCACAGTATGTTGTAATCCACACAGTCAAAGGCTTTGTCATAGTCAATAAAGCAGAAGTAGATATTTTTCTGGAACCGTCTTGCTTTTTCAATGATCCAACGGATGTTGGCAATCTGATCTCTGGTTCCTCTGCCTTTTCTAAAACCAGCTTGAACATCTGGAAGTTCATAGTTAAGGTACTGTTGAAGCCTGGCTTGGAGAATTTTGAGCATTACTTTACCACTGTGTGAGATAAATGCAATTGTGTGGTAGTTTGAGCATTCTTTGGCATTATCTTTCTTTGAGATTGGAATGAAAACTGACCTTTTCCAGTCCTGTAGCCACTGCTGAGTTTTCCAAATTTGCTGGCATATTGAATGTAGCACTTTCACAGCATCATCTTTTAAGATTTGAAATAGCTTAACTGGAATTCTATCACTTCCAATAGCTTTGTTTGTAGCGATGCTTCCTAAGGCCCACTTGACTTCGCATTCCTGGATGTCTGGCTCTAGATGAGTGATCACATCATCATGATTATCTGGGCCATGAAGATCTTTTTTGTATAGTTCTTCTGTGTATTCTTGCCAACTCTTCCTAATATCTTCTGCTTCTGTTGCTGCTGCTGCTAAGTCACTTCAGTCGTGTCCGACTCTGTGCGACCCCATAGACGGCAGCCCACCAGGCCCCGCCATCCCTGGGATTCTCCAGGCAAGAACACTGGAGTGGGTTGCCATTTCCTCCTCCAATGCATGAAAGTGAAAAGTGAAAGTGAAGTCACTCAGTCGTGTCTGACTCTTAGCGACCCCATGGACTGCAGCCTAACAGGCTTCTCCGTCCATGGGATTTTCCAGGCAAGAGTACTGGAGAGGGGTGCCATCGCCTTCTCTTCTGTTAGGTCCATACAATTTCTGTCCCATCTTTGCATGAAATATTCCTTTGGTATCTCTGATTTTCTTAAAGAGATCTCTAGTTTCTACCATTCTAATGCTTTCCTCTATTTCTTTGCGTTGATCACTGAGGAAGGCTTTCTTATCTTTCCTTGCTATTCTTTGGAACACTGCATTCAAAGGGGAATATCTTTCCTTTCCTCCTTTGCCATTATTAGATGTAGCTAATATGAATAGTTGGGCTTCCCTTGGGAATTGGTGGTAAATCATCCGCCTTAAATACTGGAGGCACAGATTCAATTCCTGCATTGGAAAGATCCCCTGGAGAAGGAAATAGCAATTCCAGTGAACAGAGAATCCTTGTAGGCTACACTCCATGGAGTCTCAAAAGAGTTGGACATGACTTAATGATTAAACAACAGCAATAACAAATGTGAATAACTTCTCACCTATTTTAAAAAGCATGTTTTCATCATTAAAACTGGTAAAAATTTAACATAAAGGCAAATAAGTGATCTTAGGGAAATACATTGTAATAAGGACATCTGAAGAAAGCAATAATTATTACAATGCTACATAAGCCTGCAAATTAAAACATAATAAAAACTGAAAAGCAGAGATTTAAATGATTTTCTGTTGTGTAACAAGTTTACATGTGTGGAATTAGGTTATATTTTTAAAAAGTTACACAATTTTCAAATAGGACTATAATTATATGATTTACAATACAGATGTATATATTTCTATATACATGTTAAAGTCTAATATTTCCACGAATTTATTCATTACTGAAGCTAAGAAACATAGTATGTATTACTTTAAGTGCAAATGTAATGGTCAGTTAATGAGAATAAAGGGTAGAGACCCAACTGGAACTTAGCATAAAGTGATGTCTCTCATTATATTTTCATTACATATAGTATTACATAGCACATCACTTAAGAATTATGAAGCTTAAAATGGCAAAATATTTCTTACCTAATTATTTCTTTCTTTTTTTTTTCTAAGATATTCTTGACAAACTCATGTATTCCAAAACAATTTGCATGGATGCTATGCAATACTGGGGAAAACAGTATGATGTACACAGCCTCTATGGATATAGTATGTCTATAGCTACAGAGAAGTAAGTGCAGTTTCATTCAGAATACTCTCTAATATTTATTGTCTAGAAATGTAATTGGTAATTTACATAGAGTGGATAATAACAACTGTAGGAAAGGAAAGAAAGATACTATTTTCATTGTGAAAAATTAGGACATAAAAGCATCACCTCTTTTATTAAATATTCACATATTTAAAACTTAATTATTAAGAATTACATGATATATGTACTTAACTGTGATCCTTTTTTAATTCATCAACTGAAATTATCCTTCTAAATTTTGATTCAGCTTGGTGTGTCTGAACATGTATTCTAAACATGAATCTCATAACTGGCCTAAGACAATGGTGCTATTTGGACAAGTCACTATTTTTTTTTAAAGAGTATTTCATTTAAAATGTGGTTTTCTATGTAGTATTTCACAAGTAATTCTCTATAAAATGTGTTTGCTTGTGTGTAAAAAAGTAGCATGATACAAAGCAGAGAAAGGAGATAATCATATATGGATTGCTTACTTTTTCAAGCATTGTATAAGGACCTATAATTCAATAGTAAGTCAAAAAAAAGTTCTGGATCAATAAATTTTAAATTTTATCATAATTAAGCAACTGTGATCAAGTTTTAATTCTAAAGCATATTTGGTCCCAAAGCATACCAGGATATCAAAATTGTATATGCTATCTTCATAGTGTTCACTTCTCTCTATATATAATAGAGTATAAGTAAATAAATTCTAGAAAGAACATTATAGTTCATATAAAGGTAATTTTAAAAAAGCACCTCAGTATACTACTATATTTTTATTAATGTAATCTACCAAATTAAAATTTTATTACCTTTTTTCTGATTATTTTCCAATTATGGAAAAATTTGTCAACAATATTCAAGTACTAATAGAGGTGAGCTGAATAATGCTAGTATTGTGGACGATGAAATTCTAAAACAAAATAAAATGCTTTGCAAGCATATAAGTTTTACATCAACATTGCTAGATAATATTTGAAAATATAGACATTAATGTATGATCAGCCAAAATCACTGCAGATGGTGATTGCAGCCATGAAATTAAAACACTTACTCCTTGGAAGGAAAGTTATGACCAACCTAGAAAGCATATTCAAAAGCAGAGACATTACTTTGCCAACAAAGGTCTGTCTAGTCAAGCCTATGGTTTTTCCAGTAGTCATGCATGGATGTGACAGTTGGACTGTGAAGAAAGCTGAGTGCTGAAAAATTGATGCTTTTGAACTGTGGTGTTGAAGAAGACTCTTGAGAGTCCCTTGGACTGCAAAGAGATCCAACCAGTCCATCCTAAAGGAGATCAGTCCTGGGTGTTCTTTGGAAAGAATGATGCTAAAGCTGAAACTCCAGTACTTTGGCCACCTCATGCCAAGAGGTGACTCATTGGAAAAGACCCTGATGCTGGGAGGGATTGGGGGCAGGAGGAGAAGGGGACGACAGAGGATGAGATGGCTGGATGGCATCACTGACTTGTTGGACATGAGTTTGAGTGAATTCCAGGAGTTGGTGAGGGACAGGGAGGCCTGGCGTGCTGCAATTCATGGGGTCATGAAGAGTCGGACACAACTGAGCAACTGAATGAACTAAACTGTACTGAGCATCACTGAATCACAAAAAATGTGTTTTGGGTTCAAGTTTGGACTACTGTACTTTATATTATAAAGAGATTTTTCAATGGATTTAAATCATATATTTCAAAAACAAATATTGATTTGTTTTCTGGGTACAGAAAATCCATGTTTAATTTGGTAAAGAAAATTATTCAAAGTCTAAATCATTTCTAGAATATTTCTTTTCCATGTTTGATCTGAATGTATTTTACTAAGTAAATATTAATATGTAAATGCAAAATTAATATAAAATACTAATAGTTGTAACTATTATAGCTTGGTTCTAAAAACTAATATATGCCTTGAATTTAATATTTTAGAATTTATCATATCAATATTATTTTAAAATAGATGTTATTTATTAATTTGATTTTGTTTTTAGAGCTATAGAAAAAGTTCTTCCTAATAAAAGAAGCTTTATTCTTACCCGATCAACTTTTGCTGGATCTGGAAGCCATTCTGCACATTGGTTAGGAGACAATACTGCTTCTTGGGAACAAATGGAATGGTCTATTACAGGAATGCTGGAGTTTGGTTTGTTTGGAATACCTTTGGTAAGTAGTTTTTACAATATTATTTATAAACACTGTAATTACAAATTTTGTAATATTGTCATCTTAATGATTTTCAGTTAAATGATTAAAGGCATATGACAGAAAATTTCAATTTCTATTCCTAGAGACTTTATGAGAAAAATAAGATTGTGAATGGTGTCTATAACATTAGAGTGTAAAGCGAGAATGAACAAAATTTGGTCAAATCATACTAATTCCTAAAACAAGAGTCAATATAAACAAAGCACAGAAAAATCTTACATAATAAATACAAAAGCACCAGAGAAAAACGTAAGGAAAAATCCAAATTGGCATTGTAAAGAAAGTAAATATCAATTGTCTAGATATATTCAAAATTCTCTAGATTATCAATTTATGTTAAAAAGATAATAAAGTTGTTTCTTCTATTTAAAAGAGAAAAGATGACAGAAATGTTTCAAATTTTTAAAGCAGAGAAAATTATATAAGCTATTCCAAATGTAAGAAATCAGGTAAGTCTCTATATCAAGCAAATAAAGAACTATACATGTTGATTTTCAACAGTAAGGAGTATCATTACATAACAAAATAAATATGAAATATTTATAAGATTATAGTGATTTATTCTTTCATATGTATCAAACAAAATGAAAACCAGAAACAAACCAAAACAAAACAAAAAAGCTACCACATACACACGTACACACACACACACACCCCATCTTGAATTTGGAAAGTAAAGTAAACACATTACCAATTGATTCACCAAAATAAACTGAATGGAAATGAGGGAGAGAAACCATAGAATTGAATGCAAACAATTGTACTTCATATCAGAAATTTGGGACATCAGACAAATTGGTATTTAGAAGAAAATTTTTAGCCTTAAATGCTTAGATTATAAACAAAGAAGTTTTGAACATTAATTAGTGAAGTATGTGAATTAAGAAAAAGAAAACAATGAAATGTAATGAAAATAAGACATGAATGCCATGAAAGCAATGTCTCTAGAGAAACAAATGTCAAAATAAAAAGGTGACTCTGAAATTTTGAATAAAATAGATCAATATATGGCAAGTTTTGTACAAAAAAAAGAAAAAATAAGCAATGTTACAACGTATTCCAAGATAGGATGTTATGTATGGTATAGCAACTAACTAATAAGCAATAACCAGGAGTAAGTATTCAAGCTAAGTGTGGGACTTTTTGAGAGAAATTGTAGTAACTTAGTAAGTTAAAGATACACCATATTCATAGATAAGGAGTCTCATAGAAATAGGCTTTCTCCCAAAACTGTTATCTAATTCAGTGACATTCTATTTTAAACTATAAAGAGAATTTGAAGAACATATAAAGTTACTCTAAACTTCATGTGGAAGACAATACACTTCAAAGACATAGAAAAGAGCACATGGATTTTGCCCTATCAGCTAAAATAATAATATAATGCAATGATACTTAACTGTGAATGATCAGATAAATTAATATTTCAAAATAGGATATGGGTCCATACATTAATAGAAATTTGTTTAATGGTAGTACTATCACTGCAGCTCAGTAAATAAAGTATCAACCATTCATATGGACAATTGATCATCCATTTAAAATATAAAATAAAATTACTCTCTGTCTCAAATAATACACAACCTATGTGTGAAAAGTAAACTTTAAGCATCATAGAAGAAAATATAAGTGAGTAACTTTATGATGTAAGGTTAGGAGTTGAATTTATTAAACAGAGCACAGAGGCACAACTAATAAAGAAACAAATTTGGTTACAAAATGAAAATTTCTGTTCATCTAATGTCTATTTTAAAAATTAAAATAAAATGTTTCCTACTACTGGAAAATTATATATTCAATTCATATAAGTAATAAATGAGTAATATTTAATTTAAATAACCTACTATAAATCTGTAAAAGGTAAGAGAGTAGAAAAATCAGCAAAGGACATGTCAAGCAATTCTATAGAAAGAGAAATACATATGGACTAAAAAAAACGTGAAAAAATTCTCAACTTTCCTAGTAATAAGAGCCATACAAGTAAAAACTTTGATGAAATGCATTAATATATAAGGTGATAAAAATTAAAAACCTGAAAATATCAGAAATCAGCAAGAAAATGAAGCAAGTGGGAACATTCCTATATTGTGACTGTACTTACTATAAGCAGTTACTGTTGGGGTCCTTTAATGGACTCAGAACCTGGTGGTCCAGAGTCGACGATAAAGTGAAAGAGAGAAAGAGAGAGGGAGAAAGAAAGAAAGAAAGAAAGAAAGACAGGGACCTGAGCTCTGATGGAGCAAGAGTGCTTTATTAGCAGAAATGCAAGCTTATATATCTTTAGTTAGATGATTACTCAGCTATTACACAAGATGAAATTTTATCAATAGCCCCGGTATGGATAGTCTAATACATACAAGGTTGCTGACACTGAAAAGAGTCACTGTATGTCTCATCCTATGACCTCAGTCCTGAGAATGGTGTGCAGCTCTACTCATTCTTGGAATAGGAACTGATAAGGAACAAAGAATCCTTGAGAAATAGAAAACAGCATGCAGGAATCCTCCTGTTAAATGTTACCTGACAAGTTGCAACTAGTTTTGATTTAAAAAATATACTTTTCCAATAAGTCAGGAACGTAGTCTTATATACATATATATTCACAAAGATGCTTATATACACACTTCATACAATCATATTTTATAGTGATGGGATCCCATACAATAGAGAACTGCAGCCATATTAACCTAATTGCATCTCACAAAAATAATTCTTTGAGAAGTGAGATGCCGTATAACACATACATGTCATTTATGTAAAGCTAATAAGAATGCAAAATAGTATTATATATTATTTATAGATACATATCGGAGAAGGCGATGGCACCCCACTCCAGTACTCTTGCCTGGAAAATCCCATGGACGGAGGAGCCTGGTGGGCTGCAGTCCATGGGGTCGCTAGGAGTCGGACAGACTGAGTGACTTCACTTTTACTTTTCACTTTCTCGCATTGGAGAAGGAAATGGCAACCCACTCCAGTGTTCTTGCCTGGAGAATCCCAGGGACGGGGGAGCCTGGTGGGCTGCCGTCTATGGGGTCGCACAGAGTCGGACATGACTGAAGTGACTTAACAGCAGCAGCATAGATACATATATATCACTTACAAAAACAGAGAAATGCCTGTAAACATTAAATACTGAATAGTTAAGTAGTCATTTTTTCTGAAGAGTTCTTGAGGGACAAAAAGTGCAATTATATGTGATCATACATCTGGCAATATTTTTACTCTTTTACTCCTACAGCAATATAAATAGGGAAAGTCAAATCACAGGTGGTGAGTTTTGGATTAAGAAGCCACACATTTTAATAACTAAGTTTCAGCTTTATACATTGAATTAGAAGCAAGTATGTGGCAAAAATCCAAAATCAATTAGACCAAGGAGGAGTAGTAAGACAGTAAAACAAAGACTATAAATTGGTACAGATTAATCAGTTGTATAAATGTGATGCCCTGGGAAAATTTGAGAATTTTTACAATATAAATAATAGATATATATGTTATTTAGGTTGGAGCAGATATCTGTGGGTTTGTGGCTGAGACCACAGAAGAGCTTTGCAGAAGGTGGATGCAACTTGGAGCTTTTTATCCGTATGCCAGAAACCATAACGCTGATGGATATGAGGTAAATGCCTCTTGTTCTCCATGTTTCGAAATAAAACATAATCCTATTTTTAGCAATGTACTTAAATGTATATGTATAGAGATCTGGTCTGAAAGTTTGTGGTATAATTCACAAAGACGAGTTGGAACTCCTCATCTCAAGGTCTGTATTTTATATATAAAACTATGATCAAATAAGGAAATCATGACAGTATCGCAGAAATATTTTAAGCCTAACACATGTACACATGTGTGAAATTATAATATTTTAAGTTAATGACAAAGCTTTTTGAGTCTGAATTCTTACATTCTAATAATAAGTTCCAGGTAACTTTTCTTTCATAAATAGAATATATTCTTAAGGATTTATCATTTTTCTTTTATTAAAGATACCCAAGAAATTAAAGACACTTGCAAAGTAGTTTGGGTCCATAATTTTTCTTTAATAAGTAAAACTGTAATGACAGGTGGGGAAAAAATAAAACTAACACTTTGTAAACATGCATCTGAACTGGTGGGAGGTTAATTTACCAACCCTGAGCTATGGGCTCTCATAGGCATATTTCTTAGAGGGAATGAGAAAATTAGGTGAAAGCATTAAGTCAATTAAGTGCATACTGGTTAAGAAATTATTCACCGTACACACAATGGGGCTTAATTCTCTTTGAGAAGAAGGACAGCCACTCAGAGCTCCGCCTGGAAGGAAGCATGACAATACAGAAGTAAAAGGTATAAACTGGATAGTCGTTATTTCCTAATCCACCTAAGTGATGCTTCAAGAAATTTGTGTTCTTGGGAGATCCTCATGTGAATTAAATTATACTTGTGTTCATTTATGTCCTCCAAAAAACAGACACCAAGACAGAGTTAGAAACGTTAGCAATTTATTGCTGAAATACTTGTGGTGGATAAAGAAGAGGAAGAAGGAGAAAGTGGAGAGAGCTTCAGATCACAATTCAGGCCTAAATCTGAAAGCAGATGAAGGCAAAGAAGGAGGTTTGATAAAGAGTTATATCCTACAGCCCAGTTCAACGGAAATTTTGACTCATCCGATAGGGAGTCCGCAAGGCAAAGTTGACCACTGGGAAAGACCTGTATCTCCTTGGCATGGGTCTTATATATCCCACCAAGCTCATTGATTTCCAGGAAGCAGCCAAAGGAAACTGTGGCTTTGGCGTAAACATTATGGTGTATCCAGGCAGGCAGTAGCTGGTTTGAGGAAACCTAAGCAGGTTTGCTTACATCATTACAGCTTGGCTGAAAGAGTCAACTGAGCTAGCTTAGGCTCAGCAAGAAGGCTGTCCTTCTTGCTGGTTGCAAGCCTACAAGGCTGACCAGATGGCTCTGTTCGTTGTGTCCCTTGGTTTGCAGACTGTTTGAGCTTATTGTTCTAATAGCAGTGACAAGGTGCAAGGCAGCAAATTCTTTGGCAATCCAAGCACGTTTCAAGCCCTTACTTGATGGTGTCCCGTGTCCTAACACTACATTGGTCAGAGTATATCATGTAGCTGAGCACAAAGTCAAATAGTGGGGAAATGCATTCCACTGTTAGAGGTAGATACTAATAAGAGTTATATAACAGAAATTGTGGGTACAAGGAGGCATGAAAATTGGGACCAATAGTCCAATCTACCACAAATAATAGAAATGAAGAATACTTTGTTAAAATATGTTTTATCTTCTCCAAGAATGTGTATTCAAAAGGGAAATGTCCACTTTAAAATAAAGTTTAATTAGTATATATATCAAAATGAAAACATAAAAACTAGAAATTCATATACTTCAGTGATGAAATAGGGGTCATCTCAACTTTTTATAAGCATGCCACAAAGTACACATTTTGGTTTTCAAAAATAGATTAAATGCTTATGTTTCAATTTGTATTCATATTCTAACTTTCTTATTTCAATTTCTCTGTTTATCCCACAGCATCAGGATCCAGCATTTTTTGGAAAGGATTCTCTTTTGGTTAAATCATCAAAACACTATTTGAATATTCGCTATGCCTTGTTACCTTTCCTTTATACTCTATTTTATAAAGCCCATATGTTTGGAGAAACAGTAGCAAGGCCTTTTCTTCATGAGTGAGTACTATGTTCAAGAATTTCAGTCTTTCAAATTATATTCAGACAAATAATAAAAAATTAAGAGTAGATCAAGATGTCATGTGGCTTTCTGATGCTTTTCTTGACATTTATGTAAATTATTTGGTGAAATGTGAAATGATAGTAAATATAATTAATTTGGTGAAATGGACAAGTTCAATCTATAAATGTGATATTGTATAGAACTTAAAAGGAAAGAAATATGTAGAATATATTAAAGTATATCAGTAAGTAATATTAAATATATAATATTAAACATATATTAAATATCATTTAATATTATTTACCAAATAAAACATTAAATATCAGTAAATAAACAAGAAAATATTAAAAATATAATCACGCATATTGTGAAAATTATCTAAATAGAAATCACATATAGTATAGTTATAAAGCAATGAATTGTGCCTGTCTTTGTATCTCTTGATGAAAACAAGGTCGTTCCTCAAGAAATGACTAAAGATCCCTTCAAGTCCAAGTCAAATTGAAGTTTATAAGGAAAAAGTATAAAAAGGAGGAAAGTAGAATATGAAGGATTTCTGATAGTTCATGAACCTATTTTATGGGAAAAAATGAAGTAAACAGAAGAGTAGTTTATTATACTTTTTATTTTTATAGTTGTTTATTTATCATATATGATAGACTATTTTTTTGAGTCCCAAATGAAGTAATTTCCTCTTTCCCACCTTTTTTCACTTTCTACTTTCCTTTCTATGTTCCTTTTTCTTGAGTGTCAGGTGTACCATAAGGATGCATTAATAATTATAGATTCAAAATTACATATTAAGTCAGTTTTGATGTTATAAAGTCAATTTTACATATCAAGCAAAATTAAAGACAATGATTATTACCAGGGAATAACTTAAAAGATAATAAAGTGACATGTTTGGATTAACATTTTTTATCTTTATGTTGTAAACACTGTCATTGTTCTTAGGTTTTATGAGGATACTAATAGCTGGATTGAAGATACTCAGTTCTTATGGGGCCCCTCATTACTTATAACCCCTGTATTGAGACAGGTAGGATACAATTTTAATAAATTTTAAAGGGAATTTTGTGTAATCAAATCCACACTAAATTACAAAACATCTGGGTAATAAATGTTACTCAGTAGAATGCTTCAAACTGATAAGTGTTTAATTAAATTCTAAAACATAGAAGAAATTTTGAAAAGTTATAAGTATATTAAGTAGATTTATGCTTTTCAAGTATATAATATGTACTGGGGAGAAGAAATTGTATAAAATTAGTATTCTTCCACAAAAGAAAGCTTTATTTATGAAACATATCAAATCTTATAATAGTAACAAATAACTGTCATTCATGTAGTCATAGACATTGAAATTGTGCTATACTGTAAATAAAGGAGAACTTGAAAGCCAATAGATCATATGAAAATGTTGAAAAAATAGTGGAATGAAATATTTGGATTTTGCCTGTTACTTAAAAGTTGGTATGTCATGGAAATATATAGAAATGAATGTGTTCACACTCACGCTTACCATGCAGATGATAATGATACAAATATATGCATCCATTTTTTTAGTTGCCACTAAAATTTATTTCATCTTTGCTTTTGGAATATTGTATATTATGAAAGTATCTAAAACTATTAAAATAGCCTTTTGTTATATATAGAAAATATTGTAGTGTAACATACAAAGGAAGCTTTTCACTTCACTATGAAAATCTGACATTTGATGTGACTCTTTTCTGTTACATATAGAAGTAAAATATATATATCTACATATAAATTGTTGTTGTTTAATTGCTAAGTTGTGCCTGACTCTTTGCAACCCCATGGAATCTATAGCCCACCAGGTTTCTCTGTCCATGGGATTTTCCAGGCAAGAATATTGGAATGGGTTGCCATCTCCTTCTCCACATATACATTATTTTGCTTTATTTTAGGGTGCAGAAACAGTGAGTGCATACATCCCTGATGCCACTTGGTATGACTTTGAAACTGTAAGTAAACCTAATGTAATAATAGTTCAAAAGTATATATTGTCCAACATTTATACATGGGAAATTAACAATATTTCTGTTATTATTCTAAAAAATAACAACTTCAGATTTTAATAATGCATAAAAGTCTGCACAGGTATATATTTTTTTACATGTGAGCAGGTATATGTTCCATTGCACATGATTAATATGAAGTATATTCTTCAGTGTAGTTATCCATCTTAAACTGTGGAAGTAAAAGGTCAAGAGTAACTTTAAGAAGAATTGGTAACTTATTTTAATACTTTTCCTATTTTACATATTCTTCCAGAAAAATTGTGTATTTTAAAGGGAAGTATTTTGCAGTGCACTTATATTTGCTAAGCAGAACCTTTATTTTTTATAAGAAAGATTTTTTTTAATCCTTTCAAGAGACCTGGTTAACTTTAACCGAAAACAAAGAATAAAAATAGGACTAATTAAGAATATTATTAATTATTGTGGAAAGGAAATGGATTTCTCTATGGTGATTTTTTTTGTTAAACTGAATTTATTTTTAGCCAAATTTATTCAGTAAACTGAAAAAGTTTCTTTAAAAGTTAGGAAACAACATGTTACTATTCACTAAAATGACATGAATGGCTCATAATAAGAATTATTTCTCTGTGTAAATTTTATGTGTAATTCTTGTGAAATTACTTTTTATTTTCCAAATATTAGGGTGTAAAAAAGCCATGGAGAAAACAACGTGTTGATATGCAGCTTCCAGCAGACAAAATAGGATTACATCTTAGAGGCGGTTACATTATCCCCTTTCAACAACCTGCTGTAACTACAACAGCAAGGTAAAATTCAGTTCAGTTCAGTTCAGTTCAGTCGCTCAGTCGTGTCCAACTCTGCAAAAGGCATTAATTGAAATCTGAACTGTAATTTAATATTTAATGTTTCACATATTTATTAAAAAATCAATGATTGATATTTAGCTTTTTAACCAGAAGATATTTAATGCAAGGGATTCTTACATATAACTTTCATAGTTATAAAAAGAATAAAGAATCAAATTATGTATTAATATATTACAACAACATTTTAATTAAAAAAATGAGCATAATTAGATTAGAACTTTATCTCCTGTGTCAAAACTGTACTGACTTATTTCTGTAAAGAATATATATAATTAAAATTAGTTGCTGATTATTACTAAATAGTGAAATATTAAATGTTATATAATTGATTAAAGTGTCAGTTGTTACCTGTTTGTATCATCAATATATAAATGTCAAAATGATTGTTTTCCAGGTAAAATGTTTAAAGTCAATAAACGAGGTAGATATTTCTGTATAGGTAAAGAATGATATAGAAATTAAGTTGTTCAGTAAGAATACATTTTAGAACTACTTAGAAAAAAGGAGAAACTTGAAAATTCTGGTACTTCATCTTGCAAAATTCATTCTGGGTATATGGACAGAATGTGTCATATTGCATCTACACATTTCCCCATGTTCTACAACACCTC
Organism: Bos indicus x Bos taurus; assembly: GCF_003369695.1. Taxonomy (NCBI): domain Eukaryota; kingdom Metazoa; phylum Chordata; class Mammalia; order Artiodactyla; family Bovidae; genus Bos; species Bos indicus x Bos taurus. The sequence goes on from NC_040076.1 coordinate 101,737,381, forward strand.
AACAGATAGTCACTCTATGTTCCTTACCCTGCTGTATTTTCTTCATAGCATTAAGAATATATGTAATTATATTTTTACTTGTTCTTATATGTAGTATGTCTGTTCTCCTCAACTATATACTCCATGAAGGCAGGGATGCAACTTTTCACACTTTAGTTCACATACCAATAGTGTCACCCTATTATGGAATGAAAGTGAAAGAAAGTGAAAGTGAAAGGCCCTCAGTCGTGTCCGACTCTTTGTGACCCCATGGACTATACAGTCCATGGAATTTTCTAGGCCAGAATACTGGAGTGGGTAGCCTTGGGGGATCTTCCTGACCCAGGAATTGAACCGGGGTCTCCTGCAATGCAAGCAGATTCTTTACCAACTGAGCTATCAGGGAAGCCCTACTATGGGATAAGCTCCTGGTTTTCCCTAGATATTTGTTGAAGGAACAAATTTATGAGTGAATGAATTAAACTAGTTAGTCATGTAATTAGGTTTGTTTCCTAGAATTATTTTCATATTCTCAATTTTTCATGATTATGTTCTCAAAATCATTAGTTATACTCTAGAGATGTATCAAATGAGAGAAACATACGCTCTGATAAGTGTATGCTAGAAAGAATATATTCTGTATAGAGCAGTTACCTGGACTATACAGCCTCATTTTAAGTTTAGAAACCAATAGTAATATACAACTAAAAAAATATTAACCACATTTCATTTCACATGGTATAATTAGCTTCATTTTTATGATTATTAGAGATTCTACTTGGCATTTAAAAGTTTATTTTATAGTTTTTTTCATTGTTTTGTAACCTTGATGCATTGCAATTCAGGGTTAATATATTTGTGACAAATACATATGGTACTTCATAAGATATATTTAATTTTGTTGTTTGAATTGAAATATTATTTTACTGTTTCAATTTTGATGGTGGTGTCTTAGCCTCCAAGAAGTTCCATACTATATTTATTGTATTTATTTCTTTCATTTATTTTCCAAATATATAAATTACTTTTCTCATTGATAAATTATTAATAAAAATAGACATGAATTTTATTAATATCAATGTTTTTTGTGCAGAAATCCTACAAATCCTCATGTTGAAATGGATTTATTTATAGGATATTTTACTATTATAAATTTATATTTACTCATAAATACACCCAAACTTACTTAACAGCCGAAAGAACCCTCTAGGACTTATAATTGCATTAAATGATAATAACACAGCAAAAGGAGACTTTTTCTGGGATGATGGAGAAACTAAAGGTAAGTTTCAAAGTGATATGCTTTAAAATGTTTATTTTGATGATGGGAAGTTTTGCTTTTATTATGAAATTACATTCATTTAAAAATGTCACAAGTTTTAATTTTTTTTTAAATTTCTAATTTCTGTTTTATTATCTATCTTAAGAGTTTAGGTAACTTTATATAATTTAGCATTGCTATTTAAATTATGTATATTTAATTACAACATTTAGTTTTCTCTCTTGGTTTATTGTAAAAATCTTTGACAAGTGTAGATACTTTTATTTATTAGATTATTGAATAAAAATTAAAGTAGTTAATAAGTTCACAGATGTGTAAATTGCATCCTATTTTCAACTATCTTAGATGATTATAGTGGTTAAAACTAAAATTTTATTACTGTAAAAGAAAACCAACATTAAAGTTTACTCAATGTAGAAAGGAGGAATAAATTGGTAATTTGAGATTAACAAATACACAATACCATATATAAAATATATAAACAACCAGGACCTAGTATATAGCACAGCAAACTATATTCAGTATCTTTTAATGAACTGTAATGGAAAAGAATCCAAAAAAGAAATATACATATGTGTATATATATAAACATGTTTAACTGAATAGCTTTACCTGAAGTGTTGTAAATCAACTATACTTCAATAAAAATATTTAATGTCAAATTATTTGAGATAAGGATTTTACCATATAAATGTCATTATTTATTTGAATTATTAAATGTCTTCTAATTAATTAGCCCAAAAGTTGAGAATTCAGTACATCAAGGGAATAAAATTAGAATCATTCTTTCTAATATTAAATTATGCTATAGAAAATTAATCTGTTTGGATTTACTTAGTCAATTATAAACACTCATAAATTTAAGGTTTTTTAATCTCATTTTTTAATAGAGGACTCTTAGATATATGTTTTATATATGTGTGTATAAAAATTATAGTTTACCTTCTATTATAGCTCACTACTTCTCAGATGTTTTATAGTATATGGCCTGCCTGGGTGCTCAGTCATGTCTGACTCTTTTGCAACCCCATGGACTGTAGCCCGTGAGGCTCCTCTGCCCACTGGATTTTTGAGGCAAGAATACTGAGGTGCCATTTCTTCCTCCAAGGGATTTTCCCAACCCAGGGATGGAACCTTCATCTCTTGTGTCTCCTGCATTAGCAGGCAGCTTCTTTACCACTGAGCCACCTGGGTAGCCTATTATAGTATATGAAGCATCCAATATCTCTAACTAAGCTCCAAGAAATAGTCTATGTATTGGTGTGTTCTCTTACAATTTGAAAAATATGGAATCTTTGAAAAAATTCTGTTCTTTTTGAAGTCTTACCTGCCTGTGAATATGTAAATTACCACAGTATATCTGCTCCATTAAATGCATTGTCTTCCACTTGTCAGTTGATGGTAACTTCATCTCTACAAGATGCCAACAACTTTACGGTTCACTCTTATCTAGGAATCTCTTTTGGTTCCATCTTGATCTAGGAATCTTATCAACTCGACCATTGTTATCATCACTACTTTTCATTCTAATTACTGCAATAGCTCCCTAATCAGTCTATAGGTTGATGGCTCTTGTCAGCCGCCTCTTTTTACATTCTCTTTACCAACTGGCAGATAGAGTAAGCCCTTTAGAAGATGATTCAAATTATCTCTTTCTGCTCACCTCTTTGCTCAAAACCCTCTAACAATTCACCATTATATTCAGCAGCCACAGTCTTTACCAACATCCAGAGTACTCACCATGTCCTGTAGATTTTACATACACACACATGCACTCTCACACAAATCTTTCCTTACTGCTCTCCATTTTTCATTCTACTTCAGCACACCAGACTTCTCTTTCTCACTCAATATGTTAGAGTCTAAGCATACTAAGGTTAGCTCTGACCTGAGTATAGATTCCAAACACTTATTACATAGAAATTCAGTAAGAGCGGATTTCAGCAGAAACATTAATAAACTGTTCATAATCATCAGGTAAAGAATTTTGTTGAGACAATACCTCTATTGGTAGCATGTGAGACTTGACTTTAAGGTTATTCTTATTTCTCAAATTATTTGTTTCCAAGTTCATTAATTTTTCCTACTTGCAAAAATTTACCTATGGCTGATTCATGTTGAGGTTTGACAGAAAACAGCAAAATTCTGTAAAGCAATTATCCCTCAATAAAAAATAAATAAATTATTAAAAACTATATTGATAATTTACTTCATATGCTATGCTATGCTAAGTCACTTCAGTCGTGTCCGACTCTGTGAGACCCCATAGACGGCAGCCCACCAGGCTCCCCCATCCCTGGGATTCTCCAGGCAAGAACACTGGAGTGGGCTACCATTTCCTTCTCTTACTTCATATAAGATGGTTAAAATATGGAGTTATGATTTAATCAGTCATCTAATATGATGACTATATACTTAAGTGTGTTAAAAAGTTAAAATCAGAATTTTCTGAATAATCAAATACATAAACAGCAAAATAACCTTCAATTCAGATTCTGATTTTAATTTTATTCCCTAGGATTAAAATTTTAAGTTAATTAATGTTACTCAAAGTAGTCTATATAAATCCTAGGATTCTCTTTATATTTTCCACTCTATTTTCTCCCAAATATTTTAGTTATAATCTATAGTTTCCTGTTAAAGAAACATGTTGATAAAAATGCTATGTTTCATATATGATGCAGAAAATAATTATTTTCTTCCATTTTTTCTCATTAAAGTGTACATGAATCTTTAATATGTCTCCACATTCAGTCCTTTAGATAATGAAAAAAAAATTGAAAGATGCAAAACAATATTGCGGTGTCCCATGTCTTCCCAAGATAAACTTCTTGTTACACAGTTTATTAGAGAGAGATAAAATATTATTCAAAACAATAGTTATAATTGTATATATTTTGCTACAAGTTTGCATTCTCTGAATTTCTAGAACGATTTTACTGGTCTGAAAAATCAAACTGGGCAAAGATGCATTTATTACCTTTACTTCCTGGGAAAATAAACTACCAAAGTTATTTTATTTAAAGATAATTAAGAAGTTTAATGAAAAGAATTTATTTAATTTGCTTAATAAATAATACTTATTTTAAAAAATGTTCCTGTGTTGTCTAACTGTAATAATAAAATAAAAATTTGACATTATTTTGATCTGATAACTTATTTTTCCCCCATTACAGATACCATCCAAAAGGGCAACTACATTTTATATACATTTTCAGTTTCTAATGTAAGCATTCTCCTTGAACACATAGTTAAATATAATAGCTTGTTAATGTCTAGATTGTGCCTTTTCTTGGAAAAGTGCATTTCTCTCCAAAGATCAATGGAAAGAAATGGAAAAAATCATTTAATTTAAATTATTAAATTGTATATGAATTACCTTAGATTTTTATGTTTCAATATAATAGTATACTTCAATATAATAGATGAGTTTCTGATGATGAAGTTTGTACACAAAATCATTAGACTTCTTGATGCACTATGTCTTGTTTAAGCAGATCTTAGGAAAATAATCTCAGTATATTTGACAATGTTTTAATATACCAATCATAGCAGTGACTGTCATGCATTTGGGGTGAAAATGAAAACGCTTTGCACAAGGTTAAATTTTGAATAATTAGTAGCAATGCTTCTTGTAGAAGTTAGATTTCTTCATATATTTTTTTTTTGTTAAAGCTAAGTTATTCTTCACCAACATTAAGCCTAGAATGAGAAGGGATATGCATGATTTGCATCATGCATAATTTATCTCTGAAAATAATTTTATGGCATATATACAAAAAATTTTAATTTTTTACAATAAGTATAAACATATACTTATATATTTATAATTATTATATATACTTTTATATTTATATAAATATTTATATAAATATAAATACTTATATATAATTAGTATATATAATTTATATAATATAATTTATATTATATATAAATAATATGTATATATAAATAATTTATATAATATAAATTATTATGTAAATAATATATATAAATAAATAATATATATTATATATAAATAGTATGTACATATAAATTATATATAAATAGTATATATATATAAATTATATATAAATAGTATATATATAAAAATTATATATAAATAGTATATATATGTAATTTTTTTATAATAAGTATATTTATATAGGGTACTTGAACATGAAGGGCCATTGAGAATGTAGGGATAGATGATTGGTTATTTACTTATTATATATATATATATATATAAATACTAAATACTAAATTATTAATGATATCAGTGTAAATGAATTCTAAATTATGTGAGATTCAAAATATTTTCTTAGAATTTTATCTAATTCTTACACCCTTTGGGTTCAGAGTTTTTCACTTAGCAATTTTCATAAAAATGTGTGTTGGTTAATTGTCTTTATTTGGTAAACAGAATATAATTTATATATATTTATAACTATAAGATTTAATCCATTGTTATAAATACAATTGTATTTTTATTTCTGATTTGTATCCAGTGACCATCTATTTGATATATATATTTTCCAGAACAAGCTAGATATCACATGTATGCATTCATCGTACCCAGAAGGAACTGCTTTAGCATTTGAGACTATAAAAGTCCTTGGGTTGATAAACACTGTTACAGAAGTTTCAGTGATAGAAGATAATCAACCATTGAGAGCTCATTACAATTTCAGTTATGATGCTTCCAACCAGGTAAATACAATCTCTTAAAATATTTTAGTGTCATATTCTGTCATTTTTAACATATAATCATTCAGGCTCATGGTTTTGTGATTTTTTTATTCATTACATTTCTAGTTTTATTTTCCTTTTGCTGGCTATATCCCATTTTAGGTCATTTCAATTTATATTGAGATATCAACCATAAGGTTAATTCATACTACTCCCTCTCTATTCAATTTTTTCTTCGACATCACTTATCTCTGCCTTCCTAATATTTTTTTATTCCATTTCTCTAATTTACCTACTGCATACAATAAAAAATGTAAATGTTTTAACTTCTCATTTAAGACTCATTAAGTTATTGATTGAATTCATTTCTTCAGTTTTTCCCACTTCTCCTTTCATAAGTTCTTTTTGTCCTCAACATATCTTGTATCAATATTCTTTTTCAAATTTTTGTTAACACTCTTCCCTTATAGTGGGCCCTTTCTTATCCTCATTCTTTCCTCCTTTGACAAATGTACTAGAGAGGGTAAAGAAGTACCAGAACTGGGTTCAATTCTAGACCTGCAGTTTGTGCATTTAAATAATAGATTAATATCTCAGCTTCCTCATAAGTAAAATGAAATATTTAGTCATAATGTTGCTTAAATATGTTAGATAAAATAATTTAAAACATAGAAGTGATTTTTATTGGCATTTACTTTCCTACCATTTCTATAATCCTAATTATTAGTAATGTTAGCATAAATTCTAAATTAACATATATAACATGATTTTGCAGTGTTTTTGTCTAGCTCCTAAGCCCTCTAGCCCAGAGTTTTCCATGTAGGAATTTCCATAAAATATGTATTGGTTAATTGTTTTTTTATTTAGTAAATATACTATAAAATATATATTCCTGTGACTATAAGAACTCACCAATATAAATAAAACAACTTAGGCTTATTGAGAATTTTATGAGTCTAGTAAAGATTATATGGGGGCACAATACAAAATCATTTTATTATATGTTTTCTACAATTCCAGTTCATATTTATTTCTAGCTTTATGCTAATGTAGAGATTTATGAGGACTTGGTGACTCAGCAGTAAAGAATACTCCTGCCAGTGCAGGGAACAAGGGTTTGATTCTTGGGTTGGGACGTTTCCCTTTGGAAGGAAATGGTAACCCACTGTAGTATTCTTGCCTGGAAATCCCACAGACAGAGGAGCCTGGCAGACTATAGCCCATGAAGTCACAAAAGAGTTGGATATTATTTAGCAATTAAACAACAATAAAGATTTACAAAGACACTTGGAAGCACATCTTTCTAATTCCTCTAAGCTTCTAATCTTTATATTTTTTTTTCTAAATTATAATTTTTATTTCTAAATTAGAGCTATGAAGGATAAAAAAAAAAAAAAAACTGTACAGATGAAATTGTGGTAAATTTTGTCACTGTCATAAACAGTAACCAAACAAAAATTTGTAATATTGTAACAATGAAAAAACATTCATGGGATTCTCAAGGCAAGATTTGGTTTGCCATTCCCTTCTCCAGTGCACCATATTTTGTCAGAACATTGTACAGGAGGCAGTGATCAAAACCATCCCCAATAAAAAGAAATTCAAAAAGGTAAAATGGTTGTCTGAGGAGGTCTTACAAAACGCTGAAAGAAGTGAAAGGCAAAGGAGAAAAGCATTTCATGCAAAGATGGGCACAATAAAGGACAGAAATGATATGGAGCTAACAGAGCAGAAGAGATTAAGAAGAGGTGGCAAGAATACACAGAAGAACAATACAAAAAAGTTCTTAATGATCTAGATAAGATCAATGGTGTGTTCATCCATCTGGAGCCAAACATTGTGGAGTGATAAGTCAAATGGGTCTTAGAAAGCACCACTAGGAACAAAGCTAGTGGAGGTGATGAAATTCCAGCTGAGCTATTTCAAATCTTAAAAGATAATGCTGTGAAAGTGCTGCACTCAATATGCCAGAAAATTTGGAAAACTCAGCAGTGGCCACAGGATTGGAACAGGTCAGTTTTCATTCCAATCCGGAAGAAGGGTAATGACAAAGAACGTTCAAACTACAATTCTCCATGCTGCACTTCAACAGCACATGACCAGAGAATTACCATATGTATAGACTGGATTTAGAAAAGGCAGAGTAATCAGAGATCAAATTGCCAACATCCATTGGATCAAGGAAAAAGCAAGAGAGTTTTAGAAAAACATCTAATTTGCTTCATTCACTACAGTAAAGCCTTTGTGTGGATCACAAGCTGTGGGAAATTCTTAAAGAGATGGGAATATCAGACCATCTTACCTGCCTCCTGAGAAATCTGTATGCAGGTCAAGAAGCAGCTGTTAGAATCAAACTGGAACAACAGACTGATTCAAAATGTGGAAAGGAGTGCATCAAGGTTGTATATTGTCACCCTGCTTATTTACCTTACATGAAGAGTACATCACGTGAAATGCCAAGTTGGATGAATAACAAGCTGGAATCAAGATTGAAAAAAGAAATATCAATAAATCCAGATATGCAGATGACACCCCCCTTATGGCAAAAAGTGCAGAAGAACTAAAGAGCTTCTTAATGAAGATGAAGGAGGAGCGTGAAAAAGTTGGCTTAAAACTCAACATTCAAAAAACTAAGATCATGACATCTGGTCCTGTCACTTTAAGGCATATAAATGGAGAAACAATGGAAACAGTGACAGACTTTATTTTCTTGGTTCTAAAATCATGCTGACAGTGACTACAGCTATGACATCAAAGGATGCTTGCTCCTTGGAAGAAAAGCTATGACAAACCTAGACAGCATATTAAGAAGCAGAGACATTACTTTGCCAACAAAAGTCTATGTAGTCAAAGTTATTATTTTTCCAGTAGTCATGTACGGATGTGAGAGTTGGGTCATAAAGAAAACTGAGTGTTGAAGAATTGATGTTTTTGAATTGTGGTATTGAAGAAGACTCTTGAGAGTCTCTTGGATTGCAAGGAGATCCAAGCAGTCAATCCTAAAGGAAATCAACCATGAATATTCACTGGAAGGACTGGTACAGAAGCTGAATTTCCTGGCTACCTGATGCAAAGAGCTGACTCATTGGAAAGACCTTATGCTGGGAAAGATAAAAGGCAGGAGGAGAAGGGGATGACAAAGAATGAGATAGTTGGATGGCATTACAGATTCAAAGGACATGAGTGTGAACAAGCTCCAGGAGATGGTGAAGGACAGGGAAGTCTGGTGTGCTGTAGTCCTTGGGTCCCTAAGACTGCGACATGAGTAAACGCCTAAACAGCAACAACAACAATGAAAATTATAGTGTATGGAATAAATAGTATACACTCCAATATACTATTATATATATATGTGTGCTGCTAAGTCACTTCAGTCATGTCCGACTCTGTGAGACCCCATAGATGGCAGCCCACCAGGCTCCTGCCCCTGGGATTCTCCATGCAAGAACACTGGAGTAGATTGCCATTTCCTTCTCCAATGCGTGAAAGTGAAAAGTGAAAGTGAAGTCACTCAGTTGTGTCCGACTCTTAGCAACCCCATGACTGCAGCCTACCAGGCTCCTCCGCCCATCAGATTTTCCAGGCAAGGGTACTGGAGTGGGTTGCAATTGCCTTCTCTGATATATATATATATATATATACACACACATATATATATATATACACACACTACAATATACTATTATATTTGTAAACTAAGCCATGCCGTGTGGGGCAACCCAAGATGGGCAGGTCATGGTGGAGAGGTCTGAGAGAATGTGGTCCACTGGAGAAGGGAATGGCAAACCACTTCAGTACTCTTGCCTTGAGAACCCCATGAACAGTATGAAAAGGCAAAATGATAGGATACTGAAAGGGGAACTCCCTGGGTAGGTAGGTGCCCAATATACTACTGGAGATCAATGGAGAAATAACTCCAGAAAGAATGAAGGGATGGAGTCAAAGCAAAAACAATACCCAGCTGTGGATGTGACTGGTGATAGAAGCAAGGTCCAATGCTGTAAAGAGCAATATTGCATAGGAACCAGGAATGTCAGGTCCATGAATCAAGGCAAATTGGTAGTGGTCAAACAAGAGACGGCAAGAGTGAACGTTGACATTCTAGGAATCAGCGAACTAAAATGGACTGAAATGGATGAATTTAACTCAGATGATGATTATATCTACTACTGTGGGCAGGAATCCCTTAGACGAAATGGAGTAGTCATTATGGTCAACAAAAGAGTCCAAAATGCAGTACTTGGATGCAATCTCAAAAATGACAGAAGGATCTCTGTTCGTTTCCAAGGCAAACCAGTCAATACCACGGTAATCCAAGTCTATGCCCCAACCAGTAACACTGAAGAAGCTGAAGTTGAATGGTTCTATGAAGACCTACAAGACCTTTTAGAGCTAACATGCAAAAAAGATGTCCTTTTCATTATAGGGGACTGGAATGCAAAAGTTGGAAGTCAAGAAACACCTGGGGTAACAGGCAAATTTGGCCCTGGAATATGGAATGAAGCAGGGCAAAGGCTAATAGAGTTTTGCCAAGAAAACGAACTGGTCATAGCAAACACTCTCTTCCAACAACACAAGAGAAGACTCTACACATGGACATCACCAGATGGTCAACATCGAAATAAAATTGATTATGTTCTTTGCAGCCAAAGATGGAGAAGCTCTATACAGTCAGCAAAAACGAGACCAGGAGCTGACTATGGCTCATATCATGAAATCCTTTTGCCAAATTCAGACTTATATTGAAGAAAGTAGGGAAAACCACTAGACCATTCAGGTAAGACCTAAATCAAATCCCTTATGATTATACAGTGGAAGTGAGAAATAGATTTAAGGGCCTAGATCTGATAGATAGAGTGCCTGATGAGCTATGGAATGAGGTTTGTGACATTGTGCAGGAGACAGGGATCAAGACCATCCCCATGGAAAAGAAGTGCAAAAAAGCAAAATGCCTGTCTGAGGAGGCCTTACAAATAACTGTGAAGAGAAGAGAAGCAAAAAGCAAAGGAGAAAAGGAAAGATATAAGCATCTGAATGCAGAGTTCCAAAGAATAGCAAGGAGAGATAGGAAAGTCTTCCTCAGCAATCAGTGCAAAGAAATAGAGGAAAACAACAGAATGGGAAAGACTAGAGACCTCTTCAAGAAAATTAGAGATACCAAGGGAACATTTCATGCAAAGATGAGCTCGATAAAGGACATAAATGGTATGGACCTAACAGAAGCAGATGATATTAAGAAGATGTGGCAAGAATACACAAAAGAAGTGTACAAAAAAGTGTACAAGACCAAGATAATCACGATGGTGTGAACACTGACCTAGAGCCAGACATCCTGGAATGTGAAGTCAAGTGGGCCTTAGAAAGCTTCACTATGAACAAAGCTAGTGGAGGTGATGGAATTCCAATTGAGCTCTTTCAAAACCTGAAAGATGATGCTGTGAAAGTGTTGCACTCAACATGCCAGCAAATTTGGAAAACTCAGCAGTGGCCACAGGACTGGGAAAGGTCAGTTTTCTTTCCAATCCCAAAGAAAGGCAATGTCAAGGAATGCTCAAGCTACTGCATGATTGCACTCATCTCACACACTAGTAAAATAATGCTCAAAATTCTCCAAGCCAGGCTTCAGCAGTACGTGAACTGTGAACTTCCAGATGTTCAAGCTGATATTACATAAGGCAGAGGAAGCAGAAATCAAATTGCCAACATCTTCTGGATCATCAAAAAAGCAAACAAGTTCCAGAAAAACATTTATATCTGCTTTATTGACTATGCCAAAGTCTTTGACTGTGTGGACCACAATAAACTGTGGAAAATTCTTCAAGAAATGGGAATAGCAGACCACCTGACCTGCCTCTTGAGAAACTTATATGCAGGTCAGGAAGCAACAGTATACAACAGACTTGTTCCAAATAGGAAAAGGAGTATGTCAAGGCTGTATATTGTCACCCTGCTTATTTAACTTATATCCAGAGTACATCATGAGAAACGCTGGGCTGGAAGAAGCACAAGCTGGAATCAAGATTGCCGGGAGAAATATCAGTAACCTCAGATATGCAGATGACGCCACCCTTACTTATGGCAGGAATCGAAGAGGAACTAAAAAGCCTCTTGATAAAAGTGAAAGAGGAGAGTGAAAAAGTTGGCTTAAAACTCAACATTCAAAAAACTAAGATCATGGCATCCCATCACTTCATGGCAGATAGACGTGGAAACAGTGTCAGACTTTATCTTTTTGGGCTCCAAAATCACTGCAGATGGTGATTGCAGCCATGAAATTAAAAGACGCTTACTCCTTGGAAGGAAAGTTATGACCAACCTAGATAGCATATTGAAAAGCAGAGATATTACTTTGCTAACAAAGGTCCGTCTAGTCAAGGCTATGGTTTTTCCAGTAGTCATGTATGGATGTGAGATAGTTGGGCTGTGAAGAAAGCTGAGTGCTGAAGAATTAATGCTTTTGAACTGTGGTATTGGAGAAGACTCTTGAGAGTCCCTTGGACTGCAAGGAGATCCAACCAGTCCATCCTCAAGAAGATCTGTCCTGGGTGTTCTTTGGAAGGACTGATGCTGAAGCTGAAACTCCAGTACTTTGGCCACCTGATGCAAAGAGTTGACTCATTGGAATAGACCCTGATACTGGAAGGGATTAGGGGAAGGAGGTGAAGGGGACCACAGAGGATGAGATGGCTGGATCGCATCACTGACTCGATGGATATGAGTTTGAGTGAACTCCAGAAGTTGGTGATGGACAGGGAGGCCTGATGTGCTGTGATTCATGGGGTCGCAAAGAGTCGGACACGACTGAGCGACTGAACTGAACTGAACTGATATATTCTGTATACATATGTATATGTTGCGTGTGCTTAGTTGATCAGTTATGTCCAACTCTTTGCTACAAAATGGACCATAGCCCATCAGGTTCCTCTGTCTATGGGGATTCTCCAGGTAAGAATACTGGAATGGGTTGCCATGCCCTCCTCCAGGGGATATTCCCAACTGAAAGATCAACTCCCAAGTCTCCTGCATTGCAGGTGGATTCTTAGCCAGCAGAGAAGCCCATACATATATTGTGGATATGCATATATGTGTGTGTATGCCTACTATGTCGCTTCAGTCATGTCCAACTCTTTGAGACCCTATAGACTGTAACCCTCCAGGCTCCTCTCTCCATGGGATTCTCCAGGCAAGAATACTGGAGTGTGTTTCTTTTTCCTGCTTCAGGGGATCTTCCCTACCCAGGGGTCAAACCCACATCTCTTATGTCTCCTGAATTGGCAGGCAGGTTCTTAATCAGAAGCACACCTAGAAAGCTCATATGTCTATCTATCTATCTGTCTATACATACACACACACACACACACACATATATATGTGTGTGTATGCACTTCAATACACTATATATATATATATATACACACATAAAACACTATCCTCTCATTTTTTTATTTTTGTGTATTGCCATATCATTTCCTAATTTGTACCTCAAATATTGTTAGCAGTGGATTTGACTCAGGAAGCCTCCACATCAACCAGTGTCAACATTGTCTTCATTGAAGAAATTAATATTTATTTCATACCTGATATTCTAAGCCTTGTGCCCCAAGCATTGTGTGTGTTTTAAATTTCACATATTATTTATCTGTTAATCTAATTTTACAGAGGCAGGAAATTGAAGCTAAAACAAGATAGGTGTTTCCTTAGACTCATGAGCATTTATTGGCAGAACTGAGAAGTAAACTCATGTCTGGATTTAAAGATGTTTTTCATCAGTATTCTGTAATTTCTCATAGTTTTCCTGTCTTGAGGTTCTAGCTTTTCCAGTGGGATGACATGTTTTCTCCTATCTATTCTTTTTTTTTTTAGTGTTGCATTAAAATTATTAAGATTCGATTTTAAAAATTGCTAATGGGTTGCTGCATTTTATAAATGCTAAATATTTTTGAATTATCCAATGGTCAGAAATACTTTTCACTGTTTTCTTTGTCCCCAAAGATTCTACTAATTCACAATCTGACATTTAACCTTGGAGGAAACTTTACTGTTCAATGGGATCAAACTTTCTTGGAAGTTGAAAAGTTTACTTGTTATCCAGATTCAAACACTGCAACTAAAGAACGCTGCGAAGAACGTGGCTGCTTATGGCAAACGGTAATAAGATTTTTAATTATTCATGAATGGATTTCACATAAGCATTTCAATGTAAACTGTACATATTACAATTTTAAGTCTACAGCATACAAACTAAATTCATCTAGAGAAGCATTTGAAATTTGAAATTAAACTTCTAATAGGTAATTTATCTTAATTACTTCTCCAAAGACATGGTTTAGTACATGCTATGCTAAATGTAAAGCTCAGTTTTCATTCCAATCCCAAAGAAAGGCAATGCCAAAGAATGCTCAAACTACTGCACAATTGCACTCATCTCACACGCTAGTAAAGTAATGCTCAAAATTCTCCAAGCCAGGCTTCAGCAATATGTGAACTGTGAACTTCCTGATGTTCAAGCTGGTTTTAGAAAAGCCAGAGGAACCAGAGATCAAATTGCCAACATCTGCTGAATCATGGAAAAAGCAAGAGAGTTCCAGAAAAACATCTATTTATGCTTTATTGACTATGCCAAAGCCTTTGACTGTGTGGATCACAATAAACTGTGGAAAATTCTTCAAGAGATGGGAATACAAGACCACCTGACCTGCCTCTTGAGAAATTTGTATGCAGATCAGGAAGCAACAGTTAGAACTGGACATGGAACAACAGACTGGTTCCATATAAGAAAAGGAGTACTTCAAGGCTGTATATTGTCACCCTGTTTATTTAACTTATATGCAGAGTACATCATGACAAATGCTGGACTGGAAGAAGCACAAACTGGAGTCAAGACTGCCGGGAGAAATATCAATAACCTCAGATATGCAGATGACACCACCCTTATGACAGACAGTGAAGAGAAACTCAAAAGCCTCTTGATGAAAGTGAAAGTGGAGAGTGAAAAAGTTGGCTTAAAGCTCAACATTCAGAAAACGAAGATCATGGCATCTGGTCCCACCACTTCATGGGAAATAGATGGGGAAACAGTGGAAAGGGTGTCAGACTTTATTTTTCTGGGCTCTGAAATCACTACAGATGGTGACTGCAGCCATTAAATTAAAGACGCTTACTCCTTGAAAGGAAAGTTATGACCAACCTAGATAGCATATTCAAAAGCAGAGACATTACTTTGCCAACAAAGGTTCGTCTAGTCAAGGCTATGGTTTTTCCTGTGGTCATGTATGGATGTGAATGTTGGACTGTGAAGAAAGCTGAGCACCGAAGAATTGATGCTTTTGAACTGTGGTGTTGGAGAAGACTCTTGAGCGTCCCTTGGACTGCAAGGAGATCCAACCAGTCCATTCTAACGGAGATCAGTCCTGGGATTTCTTTGGAAGGAATGATGCTAAAGCTGAAACTCCAGTACTTTGGCCACCTCACGGGAAGAGTTGACTCATTGGAAAAGACTCTTATGCTGGGAGGAATTGGGGGCAGGAGGAGAAGGGGACGACAGAGGATGAGATGGCTGGATGGCATCACTGACTCAATGGACATGAGTCTGAGTGAACTCTGGGAGTTGGTGATGGACAGGGAGGCCTGACGTGCTACGATTCATGGGGTTGCAAAGAGTCGGACATGACTGAGCGACTGATCTGATCTGATCTGATGCTAAATGTATGTGTAAATTGCTCTCCAGGTACTTTAGAAATAGTGTAACTTTATTTAATAAAATAGCATTCTATTTGTTGCAATCTGTTAAATGTTGGTTGTGACTGACTAGCTTAGTTCAGTAAGGTATTTTGCCAGTAGGGAATAGTCTTTCAAAAGCATCGTCTCAAGTTATCAAAACTTCTGAAATTGATTGATGGGTTGTAACTGGTCCACTAAGAGGTGACAATTTCTGCCAGTAATTCTGGTCAAAACTTCAAGAACAATTAAAAGCAGAGGTTTTTACAGAAGGGTATATGAGAAGAGTACCCTTATGTGCTTATTTTATTTTATAAATTCTCGGCTTTTTGTTACATCATTGGGATTTGTTGGGGGAAAAAACAAAACAAAACAAAAGCACATATATTTCGTGTTTAGTTCAGTTGCTCAGTCGTATCTGACTCTTTGGGACCCCATGAACCGCAGCACTCCAGGCCTCCCTGTCCATTACCAACTCCTGGAGTTTACCCAAACTCATGTCCATTGAGTCGGTGATGCCATCTAACCATCTCATCCTCTGTCATCCCCTTCTCCTCCTGCCATCAATCTTTCCCAACATCAGGGTCTTTTCAAATGAGTCAGCTCTTATCATGTGGCCAAATATTGGAGTTTCAGCTTCAACATCAGTCCTTCCAATGAACACCCAGGACTGATTTCCCTTAGGATGGACTGGTTGGATCTCCTTGCAGTCCAAAGGACTCTCAAGAGTCTTTTCCAACACCACAGTTCAAAAACATCAATTCTTTGGCGGTCAGCTTTCTTCACAGTCCAACTCCCATATCCATACATGACTCCTAGGAAAACCATAGCCTTGACTAGACAGAGCTTTGTTGACAATGTTTCTGCTTTTGAATATGCTATCTAGGTTGGTCATAACTTTCCTTTCAAGGAGTAAGTGTCTTTTAATTTCATGGCTGCAGTCACCATCTGCAGTGATTTTGGAGCCCAGAAAAATAAAGTCAGCCACTGTTTCCACTGTTTCCCCATATATTTGCCATGAAGTGATGGGACCGGATGCCATGATCTTAGTTTTTTGAATGTTGAGTTTTAAGCCAATTTTTCCACTCTCCTCTTTCACTTTCATCAAAAGACTCTTTAGTTCTTCACTTTCTGCCATAAGGGTGGTGTCATCTGCATATCTGAGGTTATTGATATTTCTCCCAGCAATCTTCATTCCAGCTTGTGCTTCTTCCAGCCCAGTATTTCTCATGATGTACTCTGGATATAAGTTAAATAAGCAGGGTGACAATATACAGCCTTGATGTACTCCTTTCCCTGTTTGTAACCAGTCTATTGTTCCATGTCCAGTTCTAACTGTTGCTTCTTGACCTACATACAGGTTTCTCAAGAGTCAGGTCAGGTGGTCTTGTATTCCCATCTCTTGACGAATTTTTCACAGTTTATTGTGATCCACACAGTCAAAGGCTTTGGCACCGTTAATAAAGCAGAAATAGATGTTTTTCTGGAACTCTCTTGCTTTTTCGATGATCCAGCAGATATTGGTAATTTGATCTCTGGTTCCTATGCCTTTTCTAAAACTAGCTTGAACATCTGGAAGTTCACAGTTCACGTATTGCTGAAGTGTGGCTTGGAGAATTTTGAGCATTACTTTACTAGCGTGTGAGTTGAGTGCAATTGTGTGGTAATTTGAGCATTCTTTGGCATTGCCTTTCTTTGTGATTGGAATGAAACCTGACCTTTTCCAGTCCTGTGGCCACTGCTGAGTTTTCCAAATTTCATGTTACCAACAAATTAAATGCATGTCTTATTACACTTAGAAGAGTCTAGACACATCTGCCAGCAACTTCCTAGAAATATCTGCACTTATATGAGGAATACATAGAATACCTGCCCCAAAAGAAATGGCCCTCATTCCTCTTCATTGCTTGGTAAAATTGCATAATCTTTACCATTAGGAAAGTTTATGAAAGAGCTGAAGAAAACAAGTGAGAAGGAGAAAAGATTCTGAAATCAATAAAAACAAATACTGAAGTATCATTACAGTTTGCCTACAGTATCTTCTTTTTAAATTGCAACTCTTCATTCAAATCCATACCCATCCTCCATTGAGTTCAGTGCATGGTCACTTCTGTTATCAAAATGAATCTAAAGGATGGTACTAAAGCTCCAATAACTTCTAATAAGAAAGTGTGAAAAATATACTCTTCTCATTACTATTAGTCTTCATATTCAACACCTTATAGATTTTTAATTCAAATAAGTGGAGCTTTAACATTAGAAATTTATCAAATATAATTTAGAAAATTAATGTTTCTTTAGACCATACTGTTTATTCATTGATTCATTTAACAAATACTTGAGCACTACTATGTTCTAGGCACTGTTCTAAGGAGAACAAAATAAATGAAACTCTCCTGTCTGTTAGGGATTATATTTCAGTGTGGGAAAACAAACAGGTAACTTAAAAAGTTGTTTTAGGGACTTTCCTGGTGGTCCAGTGGTTAAGACATTGCTGCCAGTGCAGGGGCTGTGGGTTCAATTCCTCTTCAGGGAGTTAAGATCTCACATGCCCTGCAGCCAAAAAACAAAGCGTAAAACAGAAATAATATTGTAACAAATTCAATAGACTTTAAAAATGGTCCACATCAAAAAATATTTTAAAAACTTAAAGAATAAAAATTGTGTTCTATGTTAGATAATTATTACAGAGATCAAAAAGCAGAAAAGGAAAAGGGAGGATGTGGGATGTCGTTGGTATAACTATAATTAGTATCCATAAAAGGTTTCTTTGAGAAGGTGGCATTTGTTAAAAGAGACAAAGGGAAGAAAGGAAGGAATAATATTCGAGAAAGAAAATAAATCAGCCTGAATTGAACCTGAAGTTAAAATGTACCTGGTAGAGTCTACAAACAGCAAGGAGGCCATCGTGTCTGAAACAGAATGAGTGGAAGGAAGAATAGCCAGAGATAAAATTACAGACATGAAAACAGATAATATAATTCCATTACTTTGACCACATTTAGGAATAAAATTTCTACTCCGAGATAGAATTCTACTAGAGAGTTTTGAATAGACAAATAAGTAGATTAAATTTCCATGTTAATGGAACTATAATGGTTTCTGTGTTGAGAACAGAATGTGAGAAGACTAAGACAGGGAGACCAGGAAAGAGGTTACTCCAGTAAACAAAGTAAAATATTGGTAGATTGAGCCAAAGTGGTAAAGGTAGAATTAGTAATAAGTGTTTGACTTTGTGGGGAGCTTCCCAGGTGTCTTATTGGTAAAGAATCCATTTGCCAGTGCAAGAGACCCAGGAGACTCAGGTTCAATCACTGAGTCAGGAAGATATCCTGGAGGAGGAAATGGCAGCCCACTCCAGTATACTGGCTTAGTAAATCCCATGGAAATAGGAACCTGGTGGGCTACAGTCCATGGGATCACAAAGAGTCAGACACAACTTAGTGAGTACACACACACACGATTGATTTTTGTCCATATTTTTAACATAAAGCTAGAAAATGTTGTTCTTTGATTGGATATGGGATATGAGAGAAAAGACTAAAATGACTTCAAGTTTTTGGTGTAAACAGCTGAGAAAAAGAGAAAGTATTTAGTAACACACTGTCAAAACTATGGGGAAACAAGCAAGGAGAGGAAGAGTTTTGTTTTGGACAAATTAAAATTGAGACACTCAATACAAATCAAAGTGAAGCTTTCCAATTGTGAGATAATCTTCATGACCTGGATAACTGTGATGGTGTGATCACTCACCTGGAGCCAGACATCCTGGAATGTGAAGTCAAATGGGCTTTAGGAAGCATCACTATGAACAGAGCTAATGGAGGTGATGGAATTCCAGTTGAGCTATTTCAAATCCTAAAAGATGATGCTGTGAAAGTGCCGGACTCAATATGCCAGCAAATTTGGAAAACTCAGCACTGGGCACAGGACTGGCAAAGGTCGGTTTTCATTCCAGTCTCAAAGAAAGGCAATGCCAAAGAACATTCAAACTACTGCACGATTGCCCTCATCTAACATGCTAGCAAAGTAATTCTCAAAACTCTCTAAGACGGGCTTCAACAGTACATGAACTGTGAACTTCCATGTATTCAAGCTGGATTTAGAGAAGGCAGAGGAACCAGAGATCAATTTGCCAACATCCTTTGGATCATAGAAAAAGTAAGAGAGTTCCAGAAAAACATCTGCTGCTGCTGCTGCTGCTAAGTCACTTCAGTCGTGTCCAACTCTGTGCAAACCCATAGACGGCAGCCTACCAGGATCCCCCATCCCTGGGATTCTCCAGGCAAGAACAATGGAGTGGGTTGCCATTTCCTTCTCTAATGCATGAAAGTGAAAAGTGAAAGTGAAGTCGCTCAGTTGTTTCCGACTCTTAGCAACCCCATGGACTGCAGCCCACCAGGCTCCTCTGTCCATGGGACTCTCCAAGCAAGAGTACTGGAGTGGGGTGCCGTTGCCTTCTCCAAGAAAAACATCTACTTCTGCTTTATTGATTACGTTAAAGTCTTTGACTGTGTGGATCACAACAAACTATATCTGCCTCCTTAGAAATCTGTTTGCAGGTCAGGAAGCAACAGTTAGAACAAGACATGGAATAAAAGACTGATTTTAAACTGGGAAAGGAGTACATCAAGGCTGTATATTGTCACTCTGCTCATTTAACTTATATGCAGAGTACATCATGTGAAATGCTAACCTGGATGAAGCACAAGCTGGAAACAAGATTGCCCAGAGAAATATCACTAACCTCAGATATGCAGATGACACCACCCTTATGGAAGAAAGCGAAGAGGAACTAAAGAGCCTTCTGATGAAAGTGAAAGAGGAGACTGAAAATGCTGGCTTGAAGCTCAACATTCAAAAAACTAAGATCATGGCATCCAGTCCCATCACTACATGGCAAATAGATGGGGAAACCATGGAAACAGTGGCAGACTTTATTTTCTTGACTCCAAAATCACTACAGATGCCTAGTGCAGCCATGAAATTAAAAGATGCTTGTTCCTTAAAAGAAAAGCTATGACCAACCTAGACAGTATATTAAAAAGCAGACACATTTCCTTGCTGACAAAGGTCCACCTAGTCAAGGCTATGGTTTTCCAGTAGTCATGTATGGATGTGAGAGTCAGACTGTAAAGAAAGCTGAGCCCCAAAGAATTGATGCTATTGAACTGTGGTGTTGGAGAAGACTCTTGAGAGTCCCTTGGACTGCAAGGAGATCCAACCAGTCCATCCTAAGGGAAATCAGTCCTAAATATTCATTGGAAGGACTGATGCTGAAACTGAAACTCCAATACTTTGGTTACCTGATGTGAAGAACTGACTAATTGGAAAAGACCCTGATTTGGGCAAAGATTGAAGGCAGGAGGAGAAGGGGACAACAGAGGATGAGATGGTTGTATGGCATCACCAACTCAGTGAACATGAGTTTGAGCATGCTCTGGAAGTTGGTGACAGACAGGAAAGCCTGGGGTACTGCAGTCCATGGGGTTGCAAAGAGTCGTACACGAATGAGTGACTGAACTGAACTGAAACTAATGAAACTGAAAATTTTACATCATTGGTAATATATAAAATGTAGAGTCAGTATATATATATATATATATATATATATATATATATATATATATTTTAAGTTATATGATGCAGCGACATCATCAAAGGAAGGAGCTTGAGAAGGGGAAAGTTCAAAAACTAAACTTCTGAATCATCCAAAGCTTTGACTCAGTGAAATGATAATCAGTTAAAAGACCGAAAATAAATCGTAAATGAATTAGATTGAAAACAATCTAGTTGTTGTTCTTGTCAGCCAAGCGAACAAGGCATTTCAAGACAGTGAAAATTACCAATTGTACAAATTATGTTTAAAAATTAGTAAGATAAGAACTGAAAAGTGGCATGGATTTGGCATCATGGAAGTCTTTGGTAACTATTACAACAGAAATACTGATAGAGTTATGGGAATAAAAGCCTCATCAGAGTGAGAATGAGATTCCATTAACGCGGAAGTCACAACTTAGATATAGAGAATATGGTGAGCTTTTTGTATTTGGCCATAAGAAAAGCATAAAAAAATAGAGCAGTAATTGGAGAAATTAACGAGGTGACAGTTTCTTTAAGATGAGTACATGCTAAGTCACCTCAGTCATATCTGACTCTTTGCAGCCCCATGGACTGTAGCCTGGCAGGCTCCTCAGTCCATGAGATTCTCTAGGCAAAAGTACTGGAGTGGGTTGCCATTTCCTTCTCTAGGGGATCTTCCCAACCCAGGGATCTAACCTACATCTCTTGAATCTCCTGGCTTGGCAGGTGCAATGTTTACAACTAGCACCACAAGATGGGAAAAATCAAATCAGTTTATGCCATTGGGAATAACCTGTAATGAGTGGAATATTAGTGATACAGGACAGAAAGTTAAGAATTGCAGGAGAATGTCTTTGCTGGCAAAGAGGCATGGGACTGGGTGCACAAATGAAATGGTTCTCCTTATATAGAATCACAGGCAGAACATATTTTGTAACAGGAAGTAAAGAGATGGTTGGGTAGTTGTCCTGTTTCATTCTGATATTTCTTCTGATTGCTTTCCTTTTCATACTGAAGTAATAAGGAAGATCATTAGGAGATGATGAGAATAGGGAAGATTTTTCATGAAGACAAAAGGAAAATGTTATCCAGGGCAGTGTGATAGTGAATGAACGAGGCAAATATACCATGATTGTGTCTTTTGGACCCACTCTAACTTTCATGATTATGTAAAGGGAGAGCAATCTGCATGATTTCCAGCATTTTTCAAGCCACATTCAGCCAAACAACTTAGGCACTGAGATTTAAAAAGAAAGTGAATGTGTTAGTCACTCCGTTGTGCCAGGCTCCTCTGTCCCTGGAGTTCTCCAAGCAAGAATACTGGGGTGGGTAGCCAATCCCTTCTCCAGGGGATCTTCCTGACCCAAGGATCTCCTCAGTTCAATTCAGTTCAGTCACTCACTTGTGTCTGACTCTATACCACCCCATGGACTGCAGCATGCCCGACTTCCCTGTCCATCACCAACTCTTGGAGCTTACTCAAACTCATGTCCAACAAGTCGGTGATGCCATCCAAGTATCTCATCGTCTGTTGTTCGCTTCTCCAGCCTTCAAACTTTCCCAAAATCAGGGTCTTTTCCAATTAGTCACTTCTTTGCATCAGGTGGCCAAAGTATTAGAATTTCAGCTTCAGCATCGGTCCTTCCAATGAATATTTAGGATGGACTGGTTGGATCTCCTTGCAGCCCAAGGGACTCTCAAGAGTCTTCTCCAACACCACAGTTCAATAGCACCAATTCTTGAGCACTCAGTTTTCTTTATAATCCAACTCTCACATTCATACATGACTACTGGAAAAACCATAGTCTTGACTAGACAGACCTTTGTTGGCAAAGTAATGTCTCTGCTTTTTAATATGCTGTCTAGGTTGGTCACAGATTTTCTTCCAAGGAGCAAGCATTTTTTAATTTCATGGCTGCAGTCACCATCTGCAGTGATTTTGGAACCCAAGAAAATAAAGCCTGCCACTGTTTCCATGGTTTCCCCATCTATTTGCCATGAAGTGATGGGACTGGATGTCATGATCTTAGTTTTTTGAATGTTGAGCTTTAAGCCAGCTTTTTTACTTTCCTCTTTCACTTTCATCAAGAGGCTCTTTAGTTCTTCTTTGCTTTCTTCCATAAGGGTGGTGTTATCTGCATATTTGAGGTTATTGATATTACTCCCGGCAATCTTCATTCCAGCTGGTGCTTCATCCAGCCTGGCATTTCGCATGATGTACTCTGCATATAGGTAAAATAAGCAGGGTGACAATATATAGCCTTGATGTACTCCTTTCCTGATTGGAACCAGTCATGTCTGGTTCTAACTGTTGCTTCTTGACCTGCATACAGATTTCTCAGAAGACAGGTAGGTGGTCTAGTATTCCCATCTCTTTAAGTATTTTCCACAGTTTGTGTACAGTCCAAGGCTTTGGCGTAGTCAATAAAGCAGAAGTAGATGTTTTTCTTGAACTCTGGTGCTTTTTCGATGATCCAATGGATGTTGGCAATTTGATCTCTGTTTCCTCCTAAATTGTGAAATTTATGAGTCTTGTCTTTTATAATCGAAGATTACTGGCAAGGTTTGTGGTAGAATGTCCATCAGTTTGGGTCTAGTTGATGTCTTCTGAGGATGGTGGCTCAGATGGAAAAGGGTCTGCCTGCAATGCAGAATAGCTGGGTTCAATCCCTGGGTTGGGAAGGTCCCACTGGAGAGGGAATGGCTACTCTGATAGATAATGTTTCCTGATAGGTACTTTGTGTTATGATTGTACTTTCATTTTAGTATTAAATAATTTGTAAATTATTTAATGTATTTTATTGCACTAAATAATATAAATTTGTAATTAATATTTAATGTAAGTTTTAATAGATTTTAATGTAAACATTTTATAAATCATACATGTGGTTAACATGTCTACTCTGGTTTTCTTTAGCTAAAAATTACAATTCTTACAATTTCTGAAATGAACAGGTATTGTGTTTTTAGGTTCATTTAGGATCCAAAGCACCTGAGTGTTACTTTCCTAAAGAAGACAACTCTTATTTAGTCCACTCAACTCAGTACTCATCAGTGGGTATAACAGCTGACCTCCAGCTGAAGACTGCAAATCGAATAAAGCTACCTTCTGATTCCATTTCGTCTCTTCGTGTGGAGGTGAAATATCACAAAGATGATATGTTGCAGTTTAAGGTATGTTTATTATAAACTATCACAATGCATGATTCATCTCTCAAGAAAAATTTTAAATAGATTAGGTGCTTGAGTTTTTCATGTAATATTAAGGATTGTTAATTGGATTGATGATCTTTTGATTCTATAAAGCTTTTATTGTCTTCCTACAGAGCTCATAGCTAGATGCACAATAAGTAAAACTTTCTGTTTTTGCTAGCTTTTTGAATAAGTAAGCATATAGTGGTGATTTTTAATTATTTAAATTCTTGATAAATTGATAAATCATTTAGTTGGACTCTGTTGGTTGTTCCATTCAAGTAAACAAAATAGGACAAAACAAACACAATAAGATCCTTATTGTTTCCATTCTTTTTAAACAGTGATCTGAAGTTTATGGCCAATACAGTAAGAAATACGAAAGAGATCATTTCTTTCAATAGTTATACTTAGCAGTTATTTTTTACTTAAGAGCACTGAAGAACTCCATTAACAAAATTATTAGAAATGGTACTGACTTATATATGACAAATGGAAAGCAATTTCAACTCATACATATGCAGACATTTAACTGAAGAAATACAATCTGGAATAAAATATTAAAATACTTAACACCCTTTATTTTTTTAATATAAATTTATTTATTTTAATTGGAGGCTAATAAAAATGAAAGAAATTAAAGACAAATACAAAAAATGAGAAAACTAAGTGTTTATCCTCATCAGCAAGGAAATAAATGGCAATTAAAAAAAAAAGTGTTTTCTTGTTTAACAAAGAATAGTATTAGAGTACATATTTTAATAAGAATGTTCATTAATACACCAATTCTGGAAAACAGTTTACCAATAGATATCAAGGATCCTACAAATTGTAATATATTCTGACCTAATATTATCACTTGTAAGTAATATACTAAGTAAAGATGTGAATGAAGATAAATTAGCATTAATATTCATTGTAAAATCATACATAAGGCAAAAATATTGAGGCAACTGTGTCTAACCATGAGTGGTAAATAATTTTGTGTATCCATATAAGTGAATATCTAGCTCTGAAACTTCTCTTCTTTAAGAGGTCTTACTGTATGAAAAAATGAATTACAAAACATTAAAACAGGTAAAATACAGTACATAATTCATTATACATCTATATATGTTTATGGAATTTGAAATAGATATATGGGCCATGGATACAAAATTAAGAATTATGTAAATAAGAATTTAAATGTTCTTGTTTGAGGCATTATTTAAATTATTTAATGATATGTACCTAAATATATTGGGCTTCCCTGATAATTCAGCTGCTAAAGAATCCGACCTGCAATGCAGCAGACAACAGTTTGATTCCTGGGTCATGAAGTTCCCCTGGAGACAGGATAGGCTACCACTCCAGTATTCCCTGGTTTCCCTGGTGGCTCAGATGGTAAATAATCTGCCTACAATGTGGGAGACCTGGGTTCCTGGGTTGGAAAGATCATGGCAGCCCACTCCAGTATTCTTGCTTGGAGAATCCCCATGGACAGAGGAGCCTGGCAGGCTATAGTCCATGGGGTCGCAAAGAATCTAATATGTCACTATTAAGAACTAAACATATCTCTTTTCATTATTTCTCTATAATAGATTTATGATGCCCAAAATAAGAGATATGAAGTTCCAGTACCATTGAACATTCCAAATACACCAACAAGTACTTATGAAACTAGACTTTATGATGTTGAAATCAAGGAAAATCCTTTTGGCATTCAGATTCGAAGAAGAAGCACAAGAAGAGTTATGTAAGTAATTGAATTACTTGATATGAAGGACATTTTCATTTTAGCTTAGGTGGCAAAGTTGGATGATTATTTTCACAGCCTTCGCTGTGCTACTTACTGTGTCATCAAATCAAAAGTGGCTTTAAAGGTATTAAATAATTGGCTTATTTTAACCTTCAAAAACAAAAGTTAGTGAGCCGTCAACAATTGGTCTAAGATTTTATTGACACTTTGGATGTGATGAATTTGATTATTAAATATCAGACCCATTCTTCTATTCAAGCTGAGAGCAAAAATAAAGACTCATGTTGAAAAGCCTGAGGAGTGTTGTCAAAATAAGTATTTATAAATGTGTTTAGAAATATGTCAATATTTTACTAGAACGATTGAAATTGGAGTTTTTTAGTTCTGGATTTTGACGAAGTTAATACTATCTCTGTCAGGAATCAATGAAAGGAAGTTTAGATTCATGCATATAGATATGATTTTTATGTTCAATGAATAAATTTAATTTTTAAAATATTTCCTTTATTTTAGTGAAAAGTTCTACAAAGTACACTCTTATGTATTTTCTATTACAAAATACTTCTATGTAATTTAAGCTTTCCCTGCTATTCTTTACATGATATTGTCAGGATGTTTTCAGGTATTGTCAGTATGGATACAAATAATGAAGAAAAACATGTTATATTGTTTCAAAATGTTGAAGAGTTTCATTCTAAATGTTAAAAAGCTAAACGATTTTGTGGAAAATCCCTGGTTCAGATACATTATTTACTGTTATTCAGGAAGCATTATTCTTTAGCAAATACTTTTCCAAAATCGTTAATATAAAAATATGAATATGTTCCAAATTTTTTGTAATAATATGTTTTCTTCCTCTGCCAACTTTCTTTTCCTCTTCTTTTATCTTCTTATTGTAAATGACATTCTCTGTAACACATTTCTTCTGGATTTCTTTGTAAACACGTTTTTACAAATATAAATTAAAAGATGAAGAAAATGATAGGATATAGTAATAGAGTTTGAAATTAAAATATACATATGTGTTATTTATTTTGATATTGATTTCTTTTTATTCTATATGTAGTAAAAGTTTGCTGATTCTCTCAAGAGAACAGGAAAATGAAGGACTTTCAATTCTTAGGACATTTATTACTTCTAGGTCATATATTATTTATATATTTATATTGATTTTATTTTAAAAACTGATATATATCTGAAGACACATATAGTCATAATAAGATTATGAATTTGTAAAACATATTTTGATATTTGTTATGTTAGCCACAAAAGTATTGGAATAATCTATTTCCATCTATCTCTGGGTATGGTAAGCCCTATATAGGGAAAAATACTACTGATTTTAACATCACCTAAGAAAGAATTACCATTATTATTTTGATCCTATTTGTATGCATATACAGGAATAAAATTGTTTTCGTTTTCAGTTGGGATTCTCGCCTTCCTGGTTTTGCTTTTAACAACCAGTTCATTCAGATATCTACCCGCCTGCCTTCAGAATATGTGTATGGTTTTGGGGAAATGGAACACACAACATTTAAGCGTGACCTGAACTGGCATACTTGGGGAATGTTCACAAGAGACCAACCCCCTGGTGTGAGTACCAGTATTTGACTACCATAAGTGGCAACTAAGATACAGCCATCTCTTTGTTGGCCTGTATTTCAATATTGAAACAATAAAAGGGACTAGAAATCATGACAGTTGCTGGAGTGTTTTTCTGAAAAACAAAAAGTCACAATAAAGTACAGGTGAAAGTAAATGACTAATCAGATAACATCATTGACTACAGTGAGAAGTGAGGTCGTGACCCAATTGCTTACTCTCTCAACTGCATAGAAAGAACATTCAGATTCAATATTCCCTGCCAAATCCATGTTTACTTTCAGCTTTTAAAAAATAACTGGCTAAGGTTCTCCTTGAAATTTTCTTTTTTTACCCCTTAGATAAAGATTGGATTCTCACTTTTTCCTTTGTTACCCTAAGCTGCAGTTGTGCATTTTCATGAGGTTATGCTGTTAGTTACAAGTTTAGGAAATATTTTTATATGCTCATGACACTTTCCCCAAAGTTTTGTCTTATTAATGGTGTATATTTCATGAATATTTAATATATTTCTCACAATTAATATTAACTATAATTACTCTAAATATATCAAAGTACATTTTAATAAAAATACTAGTTCATTTACATTTTTCATATGTCATGTGTACTTAAAGGATATATTCAGCATGAGATTATAAATGTGTATACTATCGTAACCACTTTTTATTTTAAGGTGCTCATACAACTTTTATTTGTATCACAATAGTTCAAACTTATGAATGCTGTTTTTCATTTATTCCAGTTTGAAAGACCATGTCTTACCAAAGTTTACCTCTTTAAAACCCTTCAGGAACTTCCCTTGTGGTGCAGTGGTTAAAACTCCATGCTGCCCCTGCAGGAAGCACAAGTTTGATCCTTGGTTGGGGAATCAAAAAAAACACAAAAAACCAAAAACCCTTCAACATTAAGTATTGGCACTATTAGGTTCATATAACCTTGGTCCTAAATATATAAATTTTCTGTCACAAGCTACTCAGTTACTAGGATTCATTGTGGGTCAATGACACTAATTTGATTAGGGATCATCAACTTATAAGTTTTGTAATCTTGACATTGCATGACTCTGCATATAGATTTTCCGTTCTGAAAAATTAAAAGATGATGCTGAAAATGAAATTAAATGCTCAGTAGGAGAAAAAAAAAATATTATAGAAACTTAGATATCCCATTAAGTACTTAAGGAGATTGAGTACTTATCACTTTAATCATTAATAAAACGTTCTATTATTGAAAAAGAAGTACCAATTCATAAATAAATTAAGATACATAATCTATGGAAAGAAACCCAACTATTCTAAAACCAGTGGTTTCTTTATGTAAGTTAATTTGGCAGTATTTGTGAGTGTTACACATTTGTATATTCATTCTCATACTCTAATGCACTAATGGTTTGAATAATAAATAAATTAAAAAAAAAGGGTTTGTTTTAATTCAGTCATAGTTTGGCTGTGCAATGAAGGAATATTTAAATTCCTAGGCTCAGTCTTATAGTGAATTTAAATATTACATTGACAAAAATTCACATGCTATTATTATTTAAATATACATTATGTTTATTTTTTTCAATTTTAGTACAAACTTAATTCCTATGGATTTCATCCCTATTACATGGCTCTGGAAGATGAGAACAATGCTCATGGAGTTCTCTTACTTAACAGCAATGCAATGGGTAAAACAATTTTTTAAAAATTTAAATTAAAAAATCATATTTTATGTGACTCAAATAAAATAATAACTTATATATAGACAAAATTTAATCATATTTTGGATTTCCAGATGTTACATTTCAGCCAATGCCTGCTCTGACATATCGCATGATTGGAGGAATCTTGGACTTTTATATGTTTTTGGGCCCATCTCCAGAAGTCACAACAAAGCAATACCATGAAGTATGATTGTGGATTTTAAAAAGAGATAAAGTTTTCTTTATAATATAAAGTATTTATCTTAGTTCACCAGGATTTTTTTTTTTTCAAAGGTAATCGGCCAACCAGTCATGCCACCTTATTGGGCTTTGGGATTCCAGTTATGTCGTTATGGATACAGAAATACTTCACAAGTTGAAGAAGTATATAATGACATGGTGGCTGCCCAGATCCCCTATGTATGTATATCAATTTTTAAAACAGTGTTAAATATGTCATCTACAAAAGCAGAATAAAATAAACATACACTTTAAAATTATTTAAACATTTGACAAAAAGCAATGTGTAGTTTGTTAGTAGCACCAAATGAATTGGATATCAGATTATACTGATTGTCTTTAGCAGAGGGATAAAGAAAGGGCTAATACCATTATTTTTCCTTCTTTCTCATCAGTCTTATGACTGTAAGTTGTGGTAAACAAGTCACTATGCACTTGCTTTTCTCTGAGAAACTGTGTGTCTCATAGGTAGTCAAACACATTTATTGTCTTCTTTTAAATGAGAGTACGAATCCAGTGAACTTATTTCATCAACTGATATAACAAATTAAAGAAAAACAATTTGAGGTGAAAAAATGATTTTTGTCATGGAATTGATGACAGCTGTCATAGAGAATCAGTGGGCTTGCAGAATATCCTCTTCCCTCAATGTGTGGGAAACTAAAGATTTTTAAGTATCCAGAAATAATCAGTTCCTGTGATTTTTATTTTTTAGCAACATTAAGAAATCTCAGGTATCCTCCCAGTAATATTTAAATATTAAAATCTAGAATGCTTTGTATATAAGAACTCACTCTAAGAAGAATAAGTAGAGTCTCATTTATAAGACATCAAGACACAGTAGAATCCAACATATGGTTCCTGAATACATTATTATAGGGAAATTAATTGTATAGGTTAATGATGTAGTGATATGAAAGTGAAAAAAAATTTTGAAGAAGATTTTTTCATTATTAGTCCTATGTTATCCATATTTTTTGTAATATCTAGAAAAAGAAATTGTCTTTAACAGAAAATAATTTTTTAAAGTACTTTAGGCCTAAATTAAAGATTTAATAATATAATGCAAGCATTTTTTCATGTAAATATATTTGTAAATATCTACTGGTAAATAATATTTTGCTTATTTAAGCTTAGGCTATTATTTTGAAAATGACTTTGGTGGATGATATAAGAATAACAAAATAATTGATGATTTATTAATAATTTTTTCTCCTTTTATAATTTTAGAATTATTGAAATTATCCCATATTTGCCTTTTGTTTCCAGAAATAGAGCAATACTTTTTTTCTGTATACTGTACAAAATTCCAAGTTATCATTTAGTATAATTTCATGACCTCATAAGTCCTTTACTCTTATGTCTTATTTCTTTTGGGAATTATAAAACAAAAGATACTTATTTGAAAGGATTTTTACTTCTAAATCAGAATTACTATTTAATGAACTTTTAACAAAACATAGCATTTATATGAACTTGTTCTTAGAATATTTTGCATCTATACATGCTATTTTTATTTCTTGAATATCACATTACTCAATTCTCAAGCACTGAAACTTTCATACTACTATTACTTTTATAAACATGATAGAATGTGATGAACTCACTCTGCTGATTCTTACCACACTACAATTCTCATATTTTTCAGGATGTTCAGTACACAGATATTGATTACATGGAAAGGCAACTAGACTTTACAATTGATGATGAATTTCATGACCTTCCTCAGTTTGTTGACAAAATAAGAAGTGAGGGAATGAGATACATTATTATCCTGGTCAGTACTTATATTTTATCTTCTTTTTTTTAATTTAATTGTATTTAATTTAATTGGAGGTATTTCATCGTCTATCTGAGCCTTATTATATTAGTTTTGTTCAGATTTCTCTTCTTAATGAGGGAGGAAAAGGTGTTTCAAAATATGAAACATGTAAGTTTGAATTCTACTCCCAAATCTAAACCTTTCTTCCTTTAACACTTCATTTACATGGGCAGCCACAAGGCTACCTTCATTCTTGGGTTTATCCATAGAGACCTAAGATTAAATAAAGCTGGGAGTCAAAGACAGGCTGTTTCTTAATAATCACCCAAGCTACAAACTGACCTCAGTTTATAGACACTATCACAAAGTGATGATGGATTTTTCTATTCCTTTAAGATTCTCATATCTTTCTCTGGGACTGCATCTTACGCTTGTCATGTTTAAAAATTTGCCTTCAAATTAGTGATTCTATGGGGAGAATATTTCATCAATACATTACAAAAAGCAAGCTAGGCAGTTAGAAATCCCACTGGGGAAATAAAAGCAAAACAAAAATACTAGTAATCTTGCTTATAATCATAGCTAACACATTTTCAAAAGTTCTTAAATTTTCCTTCTAAAAATTTAAAAAACAATCAAGCTAGAACACAAAAATTTATACCATCACATGAAAAGATGCTCAAGATCACTCATTATCAGAGAAATGCAAATCAAAACCACTATGAGGTACCATTTCATGCCAGTCAGAATGGCTGCGATCCAAAAGTCTACAAGCAATAAATGCTGGAGAGGGTGTGGGGAAAAGGGAACTCTCTTACACTGTTGGTGGGAATGCAATCTAGTGCAGCCACTATGGAAAACAGTGTGGAGATTCCTTAAAAAACTGGAAATAGAACTGCCTTATGATCCAGCAATCCCACTGCTGGGCATACACACTGAGGAAACCAGAAGGGAAAGAGACACATGTACCCCAGTGTTCATCGCAGCACTGTTTATAATAGCCAGGACATGGAAGCAACCTAGATGTCCATCAACAGATGAATGGATAAGAAAGCTGTGGTACATATACACAATGGAGTATTACTCAGCCATTAAAAAGAATACATTTGAATCAGTTCTAATGAGGTGGATGAAACTGGAGCCCATTATACAGAGTGAAGTAAGCCAGAAAGAAAAACACCAATACAGTATACTAATGCATATATATGGAATTTAAAAAGATGGTAACAATAACTCTGTGTATGAGACAGCAAAAGAGACACTGATGTATAGAACAGTCTTTTGGACTCTGTGGGAGAGGGAGAGGGTGGGATGATTTGGGAGAATGGCATTGAAATACGTATAATATCATATATGAAACGAGCCACCAGTCCAGGTTCGATGCACGATACTGGATGCTTGGGGCTGGTGCACTGGGATGACCCAGAGGGATGGTATGGGGAGGGAGGGGGGAGGAGGGTTCAGGATGGGGAACACATGTATGCCTGTGGCAGATTCATTTCGATATTTGGCCAAACCAATACAATATTGTAAAGTTTAAAAATAAAATAAAATTAAAAAAAAATTATACCATCAGTCCATCTGTCAGTCTATGTGATAATACAATACAATGATAATTTAAAAATGGAAAATTGTAATATTTCATAACAGTTACCCAGGGGGCTATACTTCCATATCATAGACACCTGTTTTGTATTTCATTTTCATTTTAGGATCCAGCAATTTCAGGAAATGAAACGAAGCCTTACCCTGCCTTTGAAAGAGGACAGGAGAAAGATGTCTTTGTCAAATGGCCTAACACAAGTGATATTTGTTGGGCAAAGGTATTGAATTGATAGCTTGAAATAAAATAAGTGTAAAAATGCTATTTCGTTGAAAGTTTCTACTTAATTAAGCTACTGTTAAGGCATATTCAGAAGAAGAGATACAATGATTTAATAGCTAATAAATAAAATAATAGATACTCCATGAGTTCAGTCCAAACTGTTAGAAAGAATTCATACATCATATGTCCAAATACTATTCGTTTCATCTTTCATTTGTTTTTTATATTTCTTGGTACCTTTGTGTTTTATTATAAAATTACTACTAATAAGATGGTTATTCATTATTCTATACTACAAAAGTCATTTAATATTTGTCAGTCAGTTCAGTTGCTCAGTCTTGTCCGACTATTTGCAACCCCATGAATTGCAGCACCCCGGGCCTCCCTGTCCATCACCATCACCCAGAGTTCACTCAAACTCTCGTCCATCGAGTCAGTGATGCCATCCAGCCATCTCATCCTCTGTCGTCCCCTTTTCCTCCTGCCCCCAATCCCTCCCAGCATCAGAGTCTTTTCCAACGAGTCAACTCTTTGAATAGAGGTAGCCAAAGTACTGGAGTTTCAGCTTTAGCATCAGTCCTTCCAAAGAAATACCAGGGCTGATCTCCTTCGGAATGGACTGGTTGGATCTCCTTGCAGTCCAAGGGACTCTCAAGAGTCTTCTCCAACACCACAGTTCAAAAGCATCAATTCTTCGGTGCTCAGCTTCCTTCACAGTCCAACTCTCACATTGTAATTCTCTTTAAAACATCTTGTATAATTGTAAACGGAGAAGGTAATGGCACCCCACTCCAGTACTTTTGCCTGGAAAATCCCATGGATGGAGGAGCCTGGTAGGCTGCAATCCATGGGGTTGCTAAGAGTCGGACACGACAGAGAGACTTCACTTTCACTTTTCACTTTCATGCATTGGAGAAGGAAATGGCAACCCACTCCAGTACTCTTGCCTGGAGAATCCCAGGGACGGGGGAGCCTGGTGGCTGCCGTCTATGGGGTCACACAGAGTCGGACACGACTGAAGTGTCTTAGCATAGCATAGCATTATTGTAAAAGCTATACCTATATTCCTTACTTGAACAGGGAACATAATTCATTGTATTTCATTTAGACAATAATATTCAGATCTGATTATATTAATACACTGTAGAAAACATCCTCCTTTGGCTTATACATAGAGTAAAGATGCCCAATACTCTATAAAAACCTAAATGGGAAAAGAATTTCAGAAACAATAGACGCATGTATATGTATATGAACTAACACAATATTATTAATCAACTATACTCCAATATAGAATACATTTTTTTTAAAGAGTAAAGAAAAAAATCCACTAGTCACAATTGAAATGAAAATAATTTCCATAGTGGGAGATGTAATTAAATGCAATGTGCAAGTCTATTTGGATCTTAGACCAAAAATATTAACATCAGTGATAAAAGTGGTGACATTTGAACATGGCCTATAGATTAGCTAGTAATATTGTATTAATGTTAACTTCTTGGTTTTGATAATTGTACAGTGGTTATAAATATATTACTATTAAGAGAAGCACGGTGAAGGGTATAGAAAAATACCAGGTATATTGTTTGTGACTTTTCTATAAGTCTGAGACTATTTCAAAATAAAAAGATAAAGGTAAAATAGAAAAAATTCTGTGGTAAAGGTGAAAAATCACAATGTTTAAGAAATGTGCAAGTATAGAATATTGATTATTAAAAGGGATTATTTCCCTCCTACTTTCTTCTAATTCTATATTTTTGTACATTTTTTCATTTTACTACCTTTTAAGCACTATTCTCTATCAGCAACTAATCTCTTATATGTAATTACCCTTCTGTGGATTCTACTTTCTACAACATAGATTTAAATCCCAGAGCTTTTGGCATGATTGAATCTGAGTCCTGTTTTGTGTTTGTGATTGGAGTAGAAGAAACATTGGTAGACTAAGAAGCAGTGACTGGAGTAGGAATATGGTGGTGAGAGGATTTTAGTACTACTGTGAAAACCAAGAGGATTATTTGCCTCAGTATGGCATCATTCAACTCAGATATTCAATTCCTTTCATATAAAACTATATATATTTTTGTTTTTCAAGTGTTATCCTGGAGCAAGTGTAGAAATAATTTTAATATATCACATTAAATTAAATTTGGTGTACGTGTTTCAAATTAATTGTTGACTAGACAATTTGGTTACACGCATTGTTTTCAAAATCACTACCTACACCAAGGTTGGATTTTTTTTATTTGTCATATTAAAAAGATTAATATGGAAAATGGAAACAGTTTCCAAATGATACATATGCCAAAACACAAACTAAGCAAATAATTGAAGGAATTATTTTTTATTATTTGCTTATGAAACTTTATTTACAAAAGTCATACCACACTGAATTTATTTTGAACTGGTTTCTCATTTCTTCTCTTTTTGTAGGTTTGGCCAGATTTGCCTAATGTGACAATAGATCAAAGTCTAACTGAAGATGAAGCTGCTAATGTAAGTTTCATATTGATTAATTGTAGAACTAAAAGAAATTCAGCACTTAGATTTAATAATTAGAGATTTCACTGTTCTGCATGTGAATATCCAGTTTCTCCAGCACCATTAGCTAAAGAGACTCTACTTTCCTCATTGCATATTCTTGCACTCTTATCAAAGATCAGTTAACTATACATGTGTGGATCAATTTCTGGGCTCTTTAACTCTGCGGTTGGCCTATATGTTTATTTTTATGCCAAGACCATGCTTTTCACTACTGTAGCTTTGGAATATATCTTGAAATCAGGAAACCTAATGCCTTCAGCTTTGTTCTACTTACTCAAGATTATTATGATTAAGGAACTATTCAAGGCCTTTTGTGGTTCCAAATAAGTTGGAAACTTGTTTTTTCTGTTTCTGTAAAATATGTCATTGGGATTTTGATGGGGGTTACATTGAATCTATGGATTACTTTCAGTACTGTGGATATTTTAACAGTATTATTTCAGTCCATGAACTTTGGTTTCCTTTCTATTTGTCTGTTTCTTCTTAGATATCTTTCAGTAATGTTTTATATTTTTTAGTGTACAAATCTTTTATTTCCTTAGTCGTTTATTTCTAAGTACTTTACTATTACTTATTGCTATTATATATTGGATTACTTTCCTAATTTTCCTTTCAAATAGTTTATTGTTAGTGTACAGGTGTGTAACTGATTTTTGCATGTAGATTTTGTATTCTGCCAACTTTATTGAACCTATTTATTAATTCTAATAGTTTTGTGTGTGTGTGTTCTTTAGGGATTTCTAAGATTACATCATCTACAACAGAGACACTTTCAGTTCTTTTTTCTGATTAGCATGCTTCTTTCCCCCTTATATATGTCTAGTTATTCTGGCTAGGACTATGTTAAATAGAAGTGGTGAGAGTGAGAAGCCTTATCTTGTTTCTTATTTGAACTAGAAAACTGAAAGTGTTTTCCTAAAGAGTATGATATTAGTTTTGGGCATTTAATATATAGTCTTCATCATGTTAAGGTAATTTCTTTCTATTCCTAATTTGTTGGGAGTTTTTTGTTTTTATCATGAAAAAGTGTTGAATTTTATCAAATATATTTTCTGCATTGTTTATTGATATGCTTATGCTTAGTCATTCAGTCATGTCTGACTCTGGGACCCTTTGGACTATAGCCCACCACGCTCCTCTGTCCTTGGGATTTTTCAGGCAAGAATACTGGAGTGGGTTGTAAATTCCTTCTCCAGGAGATCTTCCTGACCCAGGGATCAAACCTGCATCTCCTGTGGCTCCTGCATTGCAGGGGGATACTTTACCCACTGAGCCACTGGGGAAGCACTGTTATTGATATGACCATGTGATTTTTACCATATATTCTGTTGATATGCTGTATCACAGTAATTGATTTTTGTGTGTTATATAATCCTTGCCTCACAGGGAAAAATCCCACTTATTCATGGTGTATGATCCTTTTGATGTGCTGTTGAATGTGTTTTGCTAATAGTTTGGCTGAGGATGCTCGTATATCTATTCATCAGATATTGTTAGTTTGTGTGAAACTAGGAATGTGTCCATTTCTTCTAGGCTATCTAGTCTGTTGTATAATTATTTATCGTGGCCTCTTACCATCCTTTCTATTTCTGTGACATCAGTTGTAATTCTCATCTTCCATATCTGATTTTATTTAACTTTCTCTTTTTTCTTAGTCTAGCTAACAGTTTGTAAGTTATATATATGTTGTCTATGAGAAACTCAGTTTAGATTTAAGGACACACATGGACTTGGTTGTTGGAGGATGATCATGGATATTCATTCATTAGGGTTGAGATCAAGCTACCTTTACTATCACTTGTTCACAATTTGTGAATCTGATAGACAAATGTCTTACTGAAATATAAGATTTCTTTTATGACTTTCTACATGTTGGTCTAATTTTTGTTTTTACAGGCTACCAAAGCTCATGCAGCTTTTCCAGATTTCTTCAGGAATTCCACAGCAGAGTGGTGGGCAAGGGAAATTATAGATTTTTATAATAACCAGATGAAGTTTGATGGATTGTGGATTGTAAGTAAACTTTGAGAAATTTATATTTTAAGTTATTTATTGTGTACTGATTATGCAAAAATTTTACTAAGTTCTAATAATCTTAACAAAGTATTCTTTATGAAATTATCTCACTCATTTTTTTCTGTAAAATTTTCTTATGCAAAGAACTGATAAAATGCAGTTTTAACAATTCAAGTATTTGGCTGTTTTTTGCTGAATATTAAAATTGAATTTCAACTTTACCAAGAAACCAAAGTAGTCTCTTTAATGATTTATAAGTGCTTATAAATATTTATTTTATTTTCATTTAATGTAGGAATAAATCTTACACTCAACTGTCAGTCTTTGGTTTAAGAAGTCATAGTCTCTTACAGATGTAGCAAAATCATCCTTTAAATAATTTTCTAATTTTATGTGTAACTTTAAAGTGTTGATATAAGAGTTTTAGTAATAACATTTTGAGATAACATAAGATGAATTTACTATATCACAAGTAAACATTTAATACAGGATATTTTACATAATACTTCTCTAGATTTTTGTAGGTGAACTTATCTGTTGATTTTTCAGCATGTCTGCATTAATTTACTTGCTTTTTGAATTAAAAAAAATTATAGAGGTGATATTAAGTACAAGCCTTGAGGATATAAAAGTATGTATTTTTTAAATTAATGGAAATACAATTTTATTTTATGTATAAAGTTGTGCACTATAAGGGATTTTATTAAATAATCCCTAAGAATTATATCTTGTTCCAGAAAAAATAACCTTTTTATGCTAAAGGAATCACCTTTAAATGTGTGTGTTATTTTCTTCTGTTGCGTCCAAATCTTTGCGACCCCATGGACTATAGCCCACCATGCATCTCTGTCCATGGGATTCTCCAGGCAAGAATACTGGAGTGGGTTGCCATTTCCTCCTCACCTTTAACTGGCAACTAATTTATATATTTATATGATGGTCCCTTTATGTGTGGCTACTAAGATGTGTATTCAATAGAGACTTTTTGAAGTTTTCTGTATTTGTAAACTATATCTTGAAGTTTTAAAAACCACAAGCCATTTTTCAAAAATAAAAATTATACAAAGTTCCAGGGCAGAAGTGGAGGGAAAAAAATATACACTATTATAATTTAGTTTTATGTCTAGAAACACAGAAAACAATTTACTTTTACATGTAGGTTTTATCTACAGAGGAAAATAGGACATTTTATATTTTAAAAAAGGAGACATGAACTGTAAAATGTTAAGAAATATTGAGCTAAACAAAATTCTTTGGTATTGTTGAGATTGTCTTATATTTTTGCTTTTTAAAAGTGTTGTTATTTGGATATGCTATTTCAATTTATTGAGTTCCTGAATTAGTTCTTTTAAGAAGATAAGCCCTAAATTTGTTTTTTGTTTACTTTTCTTTCTCTCTTTAAGGATATGAATGAACCATCAAGTTTTGTAAATGGAACAACTACTAATCAATGCAGAAATGCAGAGCTGAATTATCCACCTTATTTCCCAGGTACAATATTGCCGTTATACCTTTGATGTTATCATGTTATTATCATTTATTTATCAGGTTTATATACTTTATGATTTAGAGAATAGGATTCACATTCCCAATTCTCACTACCCATTTGCACACTGGACTACACCTCAGCTCATTACCAATATCATCTAGATCATCTAACATTACTTTGAGGAAAAAAAAAGTCAAGAAATATGCTTTACCTATATGAATACATTTCTAAATTTGATTATTTTGATTTTCTTATGAATCTTCTCAGATTTGAGAATCCTTAGTATTGTTTGAATAAAAATCTTTAAATCTTTCATAAAGTTTTTTTTTTTTTTTTTTAAGTTTTTCTTCACTAGGGAAAAAGTGAAAGAATGCTAACAACACTTCCTTGGTTGTCCCTGACCTAGGAGAGAAAAGTACAGTCTTTTGGCATTCATCCATATACTCCTACATAGTCAGTAAACTGCATAAAAGCTCTGAAAATTTTAATCTGAAACTGAGAAAAAATTGGATCAAGAGATAGTGCTATTGTAGCATTTGCCTGGCTCTTTATCCCAGGGCTTTATGTTAGCAAATGGAGTCTTTTTTAAAAAAATCTATTTAATCAGTATTTCTCATCTAAATGCGTAAAATATAGTAGATTTTAAGAAGTACATTTTTCATGGTTTTATGAATTCATATTATTAACATTTTTGTTACTAAATAAAGTAA
Source organism: Bos indicus x Bos taurus (assembly GCF_003369695.1). Classification (NCBI taxonomy): domain Eukaryota; kingdom Metazoa; phylum Chordata; class Mammalia; order Artiodactyla; family Bovidae; genus Bos; species Bos indicus x Bos taurus. The sequence goes on from NC_040076.1 coordinate 101,777,415, forward strand.
AATTTTGCACATATTTTCCAGTCACAATTGTAATTGCAACCACTTACAATTGCAGACCAGTTTTTAATTTAAAATTAGCATAAACAAAGTGCACAATTGGTTAAAAAGTACTCTTTTTCAAACAGTGATTAATGTTTTACCAAAATAGCTTATGACTACAGGTTCCACATTTCAATATAGATGACTTTATAACATATTAATGTTTTTTCATTGATTCTCCCTAGAACTCACAAAAAGAACTGATGGATTACATTTCAGAACCGTGTGTATGGAAACAGAGCAGATTCTTAGTGATGGATCATCTGTTTTGCATTATGATGTTCACAATCTATATGGATGGTCACAGCTGAAACCAACTTATGAGTAAGCAATTTTCATAATCATCCTTTCTATTATTTGTTAGATATTAATGTTCCTACTTTGAGTCCTTCCCTGATGACCTTACCTTACTTGGCCATTCAAAGCACTTAGAATAGTTTCTCTCTCTCTCTGTATATTTATTTTAAATTTTCATCCTATTCCCAAAGGACCCTGAATCATTTTATTTTGTTCCCAAGCATGTACTCAGCTCATAGTATTACAATGCCTCAGGAATAGTAAGTGCTCAAAGAATAATTTTTAATGAATATTTGAGTAAAAAATATATAGTTTGATGTCATTAATTAAAGCACAAATGCTAGGCTAAATCTGCTATTTAAATCTATTATTAGCAAATAAGAAACTATGTAATTGACTTTGAGCTTCTCAAACTTTAATAAACATACTTGTGCTCAGTCATGTTTGACTCTTTGCGACCCCATGGACTGTAGCCTGCCTGGCTCTTCTGTCCATGGAATTTTCCAGGCAAGAATACTGGAGTGGGTTGCATTTCCTATTCCAGGGCATCTTCTCAACCCAGGGATTGAACCCATGTCTCTTGAATTGGCAGATGGATTTTTTATCACCACAACATCTGGGAAGCCCACTAATAGCTCTATTAAACAAATTCTTATATGAGGCTAATAATGATGAAACATAGTCAATTCTTTAAATATCAAGTCTCTATTAACACTGTGCAATGGATTTTTCTGCAATGATACAAATGTTCTATAATTCTGGATTGTTCAATATGGTAGCTACCAGCCATATATGATTGTTGAACAATATGGCTAGTGTAACTCAGGAAAATAATTTTACATTTTATTTAATTTTCATAAATTTAAATTAAACAGTACCATGTGGCTTATGGTCACCAAATTACACAGTGCAACTCTAGATCATTGGTTCTTAACTACACATTGTAATCAACTGGATATTTTTTAAATTTTATTTTATATTGGAGCATATAACACAACATATTAACAATGTTGTGCTATTTGTAGGTGTATGGCAAAGTGGTTCAGTTTCTTTTCCCATTTAGGTTAATAGAATATAAGTAGAGTTCCCTGTTCTATACAGTAGACCTTTGTTGGTCATCTATTTTAAATATAGTACCAAATTGGAGATTCTTGTACTGTATAAATTCTGATTTTAATTAATCTGAACTGTAGCCCAAGAATCTGAATTTTTTATTTTTTTTTAATTTTTTTTAGTTTAATTTTATTTTTAAACTTTACAATATTGTATTAGTTTTGCCAAATATCGAAATGAATCCGCCACAGGTATACCCGCGTTCCCCATCCTGAACCCTCCTCCCTCCTCCCTCCCCTACCCTCCCTCTGGGTCGTTCCAGTGCACCAGCCCCAAGCATCCAGTACTGTGCATCGAACCTGGACTGGCAACTCGTTTCATACATGATATTATACATGTTTCAATGCCATTCTCCCAAATCTTCCCACCCTTTCCCTCTCCCACAGAGTCCAAAAGACTGTTCTATACATCAGTGTCTCTTTTGCTGTCTCGTACACAGGGTTATTGTTACCATCTTTTTAAATTCCATATATATGCGTTAGTATACTGTATTGGTGTTTTTCTTTCTGGCTTACTTCACTCTGTATAATAGGCTCCAGTTTCATCCACCTCATTAGAACTGATTCAAATGTATTCTTTTTAATGGCTGAGTAATACTCCATTGTGTATATGTACCACTGCTTTCTTATCCATTCATCTGCTGATGGACATCTAGGTTGCTTCCATGTCCTGGCTATTATAAACAGTGCTGTGATGAACATTGGGGTACACGTGTCTCTTTCCCTTCTGGTTTCCTCAGTGTGTATGCCCAGCAGTGGGATTGCTAGATCATAAGACAGTTCTCTAGGGGGTTGTAATGAGCATCCAGGATTGAAAACCGGTAATCTAGTAGATGGCTAAAGTTGGTAAAACAATGAAAAGCATTTTGCAGTAAAGGGTATGGGTAATATTTCCTCATTTAGCGAAACACACATCTTATTTCCAGGACCAAACTCTTTTCAACCTAGAATAGGTGAATTGTTTAAGATATTATTACATGAATGACTGACTATAGATTTGTTCACTAAATCCCAATGTAAGGGCATTCAGAAAAACTAGTAGATGTATTTCTTAAGAGTAATACTTTTTTATTGAGACAAATGCTTCTTCAGTTAACCCTATTGGAACATAATATGGAGCACAATTATCCTTCCCTAACCTCACTTTACCATAAAACTATAGATATTAAAAATAACAGAAATATTGAGAGGTGACTGGTGAACCCATTAGCAAAACTTATATAACTTGAGATGAATGTATGTACTTTAAGGGAAATGAAAAAAAATTTTTTTTTCCACAGAGCAAAATAAATTGAATTTCTGGAGCACATTACAGAATCTAGCATGGTTCCTGACACACTGTGCAATGTTTAGTACATCTAAGTGAACCAGTTTTATCTTACCACAGCTATTAAAATTGTATAAATAAATTCAGGGAAAAATTAGGTAAATCTCCAGATAGTTGGTATGTTGTTATATGATACGTTATAAGTTATTTGGGGAAGTTAAAATCCATTTTCAGCTCTCAAATAGCATTATGAGGAAGATATCGGTACAGTTTTCCAAAGAACATCCATTTAATGTTAATTTTGTTCTTGTACATAAAATCTTTCAGTAAAAGTTTAACCATATTTGTTGTTTAAATTAAAAGATTAATAGATTTTAAATGTTGAGTTAAATAGCTCAATTTATGCATAGCCATAGACTTTTTATATCTTTTAAGTACTTTCTTATTATTTAACTTTTTCAGTTAAATGAGAATAAAATTGTTGAACTCTCAGCTATTATAGAGATTAAATATAGTCATTATACATTTAAAGATCTTGCAAATGTAAAAGGATGCTATAAATAAATTACATTTAAACAAATGATGGAGAGTAAGACTTTTTAGCATTAGAAAAAACTGGAAGAATGAAAAGCATATTTTTCTTCAAGTTATTCAGACTACCATTTTCAGTTTCATTATTTCAGTTTCAATAATTCTGTTTCCTGTAAGTTTGAGATATTAATTCAAAAATTAATTATATGCCAAGCACTATATTAGGTATAAGGAGTACAAAGAAGATTAAGGCATTCCTTAAACCTCCAGAGTCTCAAGGTCTCATTGAAGAATTTTTATGTATAAAGAAATCAGTACACACTGTGATCCATCTTTAACAAGGAAATGATTACATACAGTTGATAACATGCCTGTAGGTTACAAATATGCCTAAGAATTTGAAATATTTTTCCAATATAGTTCTATAGTCCCTATTCATATACTATTTATTTTGAATAATAAAATAAAAGCAATTATTTTTATAACTAATACAATAGTGTTTTTTTTATTTTTGGTACATTTATAATTATAATAGATACAGATAATATATTGTATTATTCTTAACACTAGCATATATTTTAAATAAATAATAAAGTCAATAAACTTGTTCTTCAAAGGCTGAAAAGAGAGGAAAAGAAAAATATATGATCTAATTTTTAAAACCATTCTTTTGAGATCTGGCTTTGGAGAGATTCTATGCTTAAAATAGAATAACTATTTTTAATTTTTTTTTTTAATTTTTAAGACCTAGAGAAGCCTTTCTGTCTTTAAACTACCCTCTAAAACAGGGAGTATTATAGCAAAGATTCTCTGCAGAGTGATATGGAGATTAATTGTTGACAAATTATAAATAAGAGTTGAAGCATTAATAGGGCCTAAACTTTATTAAGAGAATCTGTTTAAGTAGAATGAAATGAGTTAATTCCAAAACTCACAATATAATTAATTGAGTTGATAATATCAGTAGTTGGCTTGTATTCACTGGTCAAATAGCAAAAGGGCCACTTAGGCATGTTGTTCTGCTAAATGTTGGAAGGGAAAAAAGATGTCTTCCATGTTTGTGAGGATTTTATAGTATAAGAGAGAAGACTCACTTGTAAAGAGCTAGCTATAGCAAGAGACAGCATCAGTTCAGTTCAGTTCAGTTGCTCAGTCGTGTCTGACTCTTTGCGACCCCATGAATTGCAGCACACCAGGCCTCCCTGTCCATCACCAACTCTTGGAGTTAGATGGCAAATAGATGGGGAAACAGTGGAAACAGTGTCAGACTTTATTTTTGGGGTTTCCAAAATCACTGCAGATGGTGACTGCAGCCATGAAATTAAAAGATGCTTACTCCTTGGAAGGAAAGTTATGACCAACCTAGATAGCATATTTAAAAGCAGAGACATTACTTTGCCAACAAAGGTCTATCTGGTCAAGGCTATGATTTTTCCAGTAGTCATGTATGGATGTGAGAGTTGGACTGTGAAGACAGCTGAGCGCCGAAGAATTGATGCTTTTGAACTGTGGTGTTGGAGAAGACTCTTGAGAGTCCCTTGGACTGCAAGGAGATCCAACCAGTCCATTCTGAAGGAGATCAGCCCTGGGATTTCTTTGGAGGGAATGATGCTAAAGGTGAAACTCCAGTACTTTGGCCACCTCATGCGAAGAGTTGACTCATTGGAAAAGACTTTGATGCTGGGAGGGATTGGGGGCATAGACACCATAAATAAAATACTTTTTTGTTTAAGGAAGTAGTCTTATGTAGAAATATATGAAGAAAATATCTCATATATTATAAGAACTCATAGTTCCTCTCCATCTATATTAGTGCATTGCAAAAGGCAACTGGCAAAAGAGGAATTATTATTTCTCGTTCCACATATCCCTCTGCTGGACGATGGTCAGGACACTGGCTTGGAGACAACTATGCAACATGGGACAATTTGGAAAAATCTATCATTGGTATGTGAGAGTCACCATCTTTCTCATTATTCTTTTGAAGTTTGTATTAGCTATTCACTGTTGCTAGTTCATATACTTTATAAGTCCTTTGAATATGCTTTTGGCACCATGTTCTCTGACAAATAGCATAATGAAAAAGCAGTGGGCCAGAAAGCAGGATTTAGCTTATTTTGAGAAAATAATTTTGTCTCTTTTGGTCTCAGTTTCCTTTTGTGAAAGGGCAGAAATGGAAAGATAACATATAGAACTAAGAAAAGAAATGGATAGAAATTCTAGAGTCTAGGGAATAAGAATATCTTGTAGATGCTAAAGTATGAAACATCTCAAACAAACTTTTAAAGTTTTCTGACTATCTTTGAATAAAAAGTAAATAAAATATTATTTTGTTAAAGGCATTATTTTTCAGTTTCAGATACAGACTTAAATATTCTTTATATTTATATTAGGATTCAAGGAAAACATTTAATCAATGTTTAGAAATATTCCCTTAAAAGAAGAGCTGGAAATTCACATACATTCTATTTCATGAAAATGATCACTCCTCAGGGGATTTTGTCTAATAAGGATAATTCAGTTTGTTTCAGATGATAAGATCTATGGCAAAATAATTACAGAAACAGCCTTTTATTTTAATAATAAAACCAAAGAAGCCATTAACATATTCTTATACTATAATTTGTTCATAACAGTTTTGTGATCTAAATGTGTCATCTTGAAAGAATCAGAGTCTTATTTTTATAAATGTCATTAACACTATAAAGTAAAAAAATGCATACATTTTATAGGAAGAAAAAATAAAAAGTGTATTAATCTGAAAAGCTGTTTTATTGAATTAGAGGTCAGTTTTAGAAAAAATAAATAGAAAAAAGCAAATATCAAAATATTGATTTCTACAATTTTCTTTTCTAATTTTTAGGTATGATGGAATTTAGTCTCTTTGGAATGTCATATGTAAGTAGCTCCATTCCTCTTATCTTCATCACTTGTGAATATTAAAAAACATACTATTAACATTCATTAAATATAACTGTATTTTAGACTGGAGCAGATATCTGTGGTTTCTTCAACAATTCAGAATATCAGCTTTGTGCCCGCTGGATGCAACTTGGAGCATTTTATCCATATGCAAGAAATCACAACAGTGCATTTACTAGAGTATGTAATTACTGCATTTACTCTCATTCCTTTGTCCCACTAACCTTAAGCATCTTTGACAAGAATTCACCCTTCCTGGCTGATTTCCAGCTTTGAATCTCTTTACATTTACTGAGGGCATCTAAGCCCATCAGTTTAAGAATTTTCTGATTTGGGTCTTCTTTATACTTTGGGGTTTAAGACTTGGTTGGCTGGCCTATGTACTGCTGCTCTATATAATTTTGTGGAAGCCAGGGCAAAAACTGCTTCTGGAAATCCTTACAAACCTGGATAGAACAATAAAAAAAAATTGACTTCAACCTAAATAATTAGAAAAAGTCATTTAAAATATTAGTATCAATGCGTGAAATTGGCAAGTTTAAACAGCAAACATTTTAAAAATGAGTTGAGAAGAAATAAAAGGAAAAGGGAATCATGAGAACTAATTTATATGTGGTAGCACTATATACTTTATATATACTTTACTAAACTGGAAGAACTTTTTGAGTGAGGTGGTTGGTGGCGTTAGTGGTAAAGAACTTGCCAGCCAGTTCAGGAGACATAAGAAAAGCGGGTTCAGTCCTTGGGCTGGAAGATCCCCTGGAGGAGGTTGGCAACCCACTCCAGTATTCTTGCCTGAAGAATCCCATGGACAGAGGAACCTGGAGGGCTATGTTCCATAGGGTTGCAAAGAGTTGGGCACGATTGAAGCGACTTAGCACACAGCTCATGGAAAAGTATAAACAATTGAAGATAGTATCTAACTAAGTGCTAAATTTTGTGATATTCACTTTTGGTGAAAAAATATAGAAAAAAAGATAAATTATCAAAATGCACCTCATGGAAGAATTGTAGATGGAGTTGGTCTTTTAAGGATACACTCTAGCCATAATAACTGAATGGTAGAGTTCATCATGTGTTGTGAATTCTTCATGTCACCTCTGGGAAATTTTAGTCAGAATAGAAGGAAAAATTTATATTACAAAATGAAAATATATACAAGGTTAAAGGCAGTATGAGTCTACATTTTGGGAGAATTTGTAATTCTTTGTAATAATTTATACTAAGTTGGGCAATAGAGAAGTTGATAAGATAGGAATATTTTAACAGGAGAACATTATGTCAATAATGCAATTCAGAATGCTGTATTATTGGGAGACTGAGGCTTGAATGAATAAAATCCTAAACAGGGGTTCTTTAATAATTCCTTAATTCTTCTTTTATTCCAGAGGAATTCATTGAAAATCTATTATTTAATAATTTACAAAGTCCTTGCGCTATATGATTTATATAATGCAGGAAGGATAGAGATGATAGACAATTTTATATACATATATATTATATATACAGAGAAGGCAATGGCACCCCACTCCAGTACTCTTGCCTGGAAAATCCCATGGATGGAGGAGCCTGGAAGGCTGCAGTCCGTGGGGTCGATGAGGGTCGGACACGACTGAGCGACTTCACTTTCACTTTTCACTTTCATGCATTGGAGAAGGAAATGTCAACCCACTCCAGTGTTCTTGCCTGGAGAATCCCAGGGACAGGGGAGCCTGGTGGGCTTCCGTCTCTAGGGTCACACAGAATCAGACATGACTGAAGTGACTTAGTAGTTGTAGTATATTATATATAATATATTATAGAAGAGCAAGTCCAAATAAGTCATATGAGGGAAAGCTTGAGTAAGCTAAAATGATAAAGATTTATGAGGGTTCTGTTTTAGAGGGGGTGCTCAGGGAAGTCCTCTTGGATAAAGTGACATTAGCATTAGAGCAGAGACTTGAGTTGGGGAAAGAAACAAATTTAAACATATGGGGATGAATTTCAAGTCAGGGGAACAAGTGAAAGACCACAAGGTGGGAATGTGCCCGGAGTTTTTAAGACTATGAAGTTGGAAAGGGTGAAGTATTTCTGAATGAAAATGTGAAGAACAGAAGTCTCAAGTTTAGGAGGTAGTATAATTGAATTTAGGGATGTATGGTTTAGGATTAAATGCTTATTTTCAGCATTTAAAAACTGAAATAATGTCAACAAAGTTAGTATGCAACAGATATGGTCTTTGCTTCTTTCTTCTAACTTGACTTGGAAACTGCTAACAGTAGGAGAAGACAGAGCTTAATAGTTATTGGATCATTGTACTTTCAAGGTTGCCTATTCCAATTCTACATGTACCAATGTAACAGTTGGTCACCATTCAAACATTTTTACTACTGGAATCTAGAAAAGTTGGAATCTTCATAGATAGGATACCACTCTTAAAAACTCTGTTCCTGTTGATAACCACAAAAAACATTGAAAGTTTTGTCCCCTGCAGTCATGTGGCAGTCTTGTTTGTTCCCTTGATATAAAGTAGAATGTAAGATAGTAATCAATTATTATTTTTTAACCAGTAAGTGCAATAACATTGTTTGGGTGCGTGCATGGGTTGTACAACCCCATGGACTATAGCCCACCAGGCAATTTCCCAATCAAGAATACTCAAGCGGGTTGCCATTTCCTCCTCCAGTGAATCCTCCTGACCCAGAGATTGAACCAGCGTCTCTTGAGTCTTCTGCATTGGCAGGCAGAGTCTTTACCACTGAGCCACCAGGGAAGCCCATAATAACATTATTGAGAAGTTTTTAACTTTCAAGTATCAATTTTAGGCTTTTTACCTGGAGAGTGATTCCAGAGCAGATTTGGTGGGCATGTTCTTTTTTGTTATGCAATAGTAATTTGATCCTCTCCTTTTCCTATACTATTAATTCTTCAGTACCATAGTTTATTCATTTCTCATGAAATCACAGTGTGCAGGGTTATTGTGATGGACTTTGCATGTCTCTATTTCAATCCACTTTTGTATAGCATTCTGTTTCTCCCCTAGATTTTTCATCATATAGTGAGTATCACCACAGTTGACAAGGGTAATTGTCACCTATTCAAATATAAACTACTCTTTAAGTAGGTTCACCTACATGAAATCATGTATGGGCTTAATTTGCATTTTCTTATTAGAGTGTTATTTTTATGCTCTGTCTTTCCATCATAAGAGATAGAAATATTACTCCAGAAGAATTTTGTGAAGAACGTATATAGCATATGATGGTGATTCAAATTATTCCATACTTTTTATCCTTCAAATATGTATTTGAAAATTATGATTTAACCAAGGACTGGAGCTTATGACTATTTCATTTTGCTTTGTTTCAGAGACAAGATCCTGCTTCCTGGAATAAAACTTTTTCTGCAATGTCAAGGGATATTCTAAATATTAGATACACTTTATTGCCCTACTTCTATACACAGATGTATGAAATTCATGCTCATGGTGGCACTGTTATCCGACCCCTTTTGCATGAGTAAGTTCACATTATTTTTTTCCTACCACAAAGAGAATAGCTTTTCTTTGTTTTATTCAATAATCAATATAAAATGGGCTTTCCCTGATGACTCAGCTGGTAAAGAACCTGCCTGCAATGTGGGAGACCTGGATTTAAACCCTGGGTTGGGAAGATCCCCTGGAGAAGGGAATGGCTATCGACTTCAGTATTCTGGACTGGGGGATTCCATGGACTCCCCATGGAATAGCAAAGAGTAGTCTATGGGATAGCAAAGAGTCAGCATGACTGAGCAACCTTGACTTTCACTTTCCAATCTACTTTCACTTCAATATAAAATATTTTAAACTAAAACATTTTTTGTTGTTTTAGTGTACGTTTTGGATTAATAAGTATTTACATGAGGAAATCTACTAAAAAGCAGTCCAATATGTGCCATTAAAAATGAAATACATTAACCAGTTTTTAAAAAGTAATAATTTTTAGAAATAACTACTATACACCAAGTATTGTTTTAGATTACTTACAGACCTTATTACATTGTGTATTTTTGAGAATTCTTGGAAATAAGTAATATTATCTCTATACTATAATTTATTTAACTGAAGTTTACTGCAATCCAGTAAATGTACCACATACAAATGCCTGACTGAAGAAGACCATCCTATTTCTCCCATTATTTATAGAAAATTGTTTTGGATTTACTCTTTAAATTGCAAACTATATATGACCAAATCTTGAAATTCAATTCTATGAATATAGTTGCAAAAACATTAACATGTTCTGTTTTTAGTGCAAAAACAATTCTTATGGATGTTACACAAAGTAAAAAACAAACACATATACAAACGAAAAAAAAAATGGAAATAATCATGATATACTTATCTTCTTGTGTGCCCTATATTATCAGAGTAATTGAATGAGGTAATTTGTTAGATTTCACTATTCATAAACCAGTAAAAAATATGCAGAGGATATTTACTCAAATTAAGCAGTTCAGTTCAGGCCAGTTCAGTCGCTCAGACATGTCCGACTCTTTACGACATCATGAATCACAGCACACCAGACCTCCCTGTGCATCACCAACTCCTGGAGTTCACTCAAACTCATGTCCTTCGAGTAGGTGATGCCATCCAGCCATCTCATCCTCTGTCATCCCCTTCTCCTCCTGTCCCCAATCCCTCCCAGCATGAGTCTTTGCCAATGAGTCAACTCTTCGCATGAGGTGGCCAAAGTACTGGAGTTTCAGCTTTAGCATCATTCCTTTCAAAGAAATCCCAGGACTGATCTCCTTTAGAATGGACTGGTTGGATCTCTTTGCAGTCCAAGGGACTTTCAAGAGTTTCTCCAACACCACAGTTCAAAAGCATCAATTCTTTGGCCCTCAGCTTTCCTCACAGTCCAACTCTCACATCCATACATGACCACTGGAAAAAGCATAGCCTTGGCTAGATGGACCTTTGTTGGCAAAGTAATGTCTCTGCTTTTGAATATGCTATCTAGGTTGGTCATAACTTTCCTTCCAAGGAGTAAGCGTCTTTTAATTTCATGGTTGCAATCACCATCTGCAGTGATTTTGGAGCCCCCCAAAATAAAGTCTGACACTGTTTCCACTGTTTCCCCATCTATTTCCCAGGAAGTGATGGGACCAGATGCCATGATCTTAGTCTTCTGAATGTTGAGTTTTAAGCCAACTTTTTCACTCTCCTCTTTCACTTTCATCAAGAGGCTTTTTAGCTCCTCTTCACTTTCTGCCTTAAGGGTGGTATCATCTGCATATCTGAGGTTATTGATATTTCTCCTGACAGTCTTGATTCCAGCTTGTGTTTTGTCCAGCCCAGCGTTTCTCATGATATACTCTGCATAAAAGTTAAATAAGCAGGGTGACAATATACAGCCTTGACGTACTCCTTTTCCTATTTGGAACCAGTCTGTTTTTCCATGTCCATTTCTAACTGTTGCTTCCTGACCTGCATATAGGTTTCTCAAGAGGCAGGTTAGGTGGTCTTGTATTCCCATCTCTTTCAGAATTTTCCACAGTTTATTGTGATCCACACAGTGCAAGGCTTTGGGATAGTCAATAAAGCAGAAATAGATATTTTCTGGAACTCTCTTGCTTTTTCCATGATCCAGCAGATGTTGGCAATTTGATCTCTGGTTCCTCTGCCTTTTCTAAAACCAGCTTGAACATCTGGAAGCTCATAGGTCATGTATTGCTGAAGCCTGGCTTGGATAATTTTGAGCATTACTTTGCTAGCATGTGAGATGAGTGCAACTGTGCGGTAGTTTGAACATTCTTTGACATTGCCTTTCTTTGGGATTGGAATGAAACTGACCTTTTCCAGTCCTGTGGCCACTGCTGAGTTTTCCAAATTTGCTGTCATATTGAGTGCAGCACTTTCACAGCCTCACACTTTTCTTCCAGAGTGTTTGTATCTTTGCTTCCTGTGTTTTTGATCTTCTACTTGGCAAAGTTAATATTTGAACCTATGTAAGTTCACTTCAAAGGAGATTTCTCACTCAGTTGGTCTTACATGTCCATTGCAACTCTGCATTTTGTCAGAAGGTTTAGTCATACTCAGATTTACTCATTAAATATTGTACCACTGCATATTGAATTCCAGGACTTCCTTGGTGGCTCAGCTGGTGAAGAATCTGCCTGCAATGCTGGAGACCTGGTTTCAATCCCTGGGTTGGGAAGATCCCCTGGAAAAGGGAATAGCTACCCACTCCAGTATTCTGGCCTGGAGAATTCCATGGACTGTATAGTCCATAAGGTCACAAAGAGTTGGACATGACTGAATGACATTCACATATTGAATTCCAAGTGATGAAATTGTTTTTGATCTTTTATAGTTTGATTTGCATTTCAATCCACAAAAGTCCATAGTTCAAAATATGATTTTAATAATTATTTTATTGTATTTAGAAGAGCTAAATGTCTTTGATTTAACTTTGTATATATTTTATCCAGGTTTTTAAATGAAAAACCAACCTGGGATATATTCAAACAGTTTCTGTGGGGTCCAGCATTTATGGTTACTCCTGTATTGGAACCTGTAAGTCCCATCACATATTTTTGTTCACAAAATAATATTATTTGGTATATATGTTTTTAATGACTATATTTTTAAATTCCAGTACGTTGACACTGTAGAAGGCTATGTCCCTAATGCTCGGTGGTTTGATTACCATACAGTAAGTAATTAAAGAATTCTGGGGGACTGACAAAATATAAATGAGTAACATCTTGATTATAGCCTTTTTAATAATGACATATTTATTTTCCTTTCCATTTAAAAAGAGTAAGATGTTTCTTACTAATTATATCTGAATCAAATTAACAAACAGTGAGAGAGTTAATTTTTTGTGCCATAGATTGTTATATAGTCATGGATTTATTTTACTAAATAAATTTCAAAATTGTACATTGTGCACAAAAAGGTCATTGCCTTTTATTAAGTATGCAAGAAGATTGTTAACAGTAATGCATTCCTTCCAAGAATAATATATGTGACAAGTCAAGAATAGCTTTTGTGACCCATCAAACACCCATGTTTTTTCTGCATGTGCATACTACAAAAAATAGTGGTAAGTTAATTTCAAAGCTATAAATAAACTAAGGAATAAAGTGGTTTATCCTTTAACCAACGTAACTTCCTGAATAAATGTGTGTGGTTTTATTTTTTTAATTAAAAAGTATATTATTTGATTATATAAATGTGCCCCCTCAAGTACCAGTATTGCTGATGATTCTTTTATTGCTTCTGTTCTTTTCTTGCAACTGTCCCATTTCCAGGGCAAAGATATTGGTGTCAGAGAAACATTTCATACATTTGCAGCTCCTTTATATGAAATAAACCTACATGTCCGTGGTGGTTACATCCTACCATGTCAAGAGCCTGCTAACAATACATTTTACAGGTAAGTGAAGTGTAAGTCTTGAGAGTCCCTTGAACTGCAAGTTGATCAAACCAGTTAATTCTAAAGGAAATCGAGCCTGAATATTCATTGGACGGACTGTTGCTGAAGCCCCTTTTTGGCCCTGTATGTGAAGAACCAGCTTATTAGAAAAGACCCTGATGCTGGGAAAGATTGAAGACAAATGGAGAAGGGGGCAGTAGAGGATGAGATGATTAGAGAGTATCACCGACTTAATGGATCATGAAATTGAGCAACACCAGGGGGATAGTGGAGGACAGAGGAGCCTGGCAGCTACAGTTGTAAAGAGTTGGACACGATTTAGCAACTGATCAACAGCAACAAAAACAAAGTGTTTACTGAACTCAGATTAGATTTTCAGATACATAATGCTAGAATTGTCAAGAACCAGGAAAGGTCTGAGATTTTATCCTACTTCCAAGTTTACAGGTTAGCCTGCCAGTTTCATGACTACTGTGTCTGAGACAAAGGTCTTACTCATGGCATAGCAAGAAATATGAGCTTCATGTTTCCTTCAGTTTTCATTTGACCTCCAAGTCCCATATAGGTGAGTGATATCAAGTGACCTAGGTGGATACTGTCCATGCAGGAGGTTTGTGTCACAATGAAGAAATGCCAAGTTTTGGGAAACTCAACCTTTTATAATAGACTTTGAGTAAATTATCCACTATTTGCTTTGAAGGGAGAAAAACTGTCAGTACTTAAATATGCAGAAACTTGACTCATGTAAAATTGACTTCCAACATGATAGGAATGTTTTCCAGACCAAAAAAACAACTGAAATTTAATGTCTTCTGTATAAACATGCAAAGGTATTGATAACATGCAAAGGTCTTGTATTTTAAATGGCTGCCTCACCTAAGACTTATTATTTTTTCTGAGTCTGATATGTGGAAAGAAGTATTATTTTATTCATTAAAGTATATTTTTAAAATGAGCTTTTCTATGAACTTTAAGCAAACAATGCTCAGAAGACCTCCCTTTCCTTCTGTCTTTTCCAGTCCCCCTTTTCTTCCTCCATCAGTACTATGACACATTCCCTGATTCACTTTAGTTTATCAAAGTAGATATCCATTGACAATATCACTACTCCTTCAAACTGCTAAGTCTTCTGTTGTCCATAGAAGAACCAGACCTGTTTTTATCAATCTTGTCCCATTTTACAATGAAAGGTAATTCATATTTTCTATCCATTACCATTTATAACTGAACATCTTCTAAGACCACTTATGTGACATTATCTCCCTCTTGTTCAATGATGTGTCATATCTACCAGGGGTTGTGGGTCCATTCTGTCTCCTATGACTGATGTAAGAATGAATCTCTGATACCAATCACAGGATCTATTTCCACTGTTCAACTCCTGGCTTAGCTATTCAGATTCTAGAGGACTCAGTTCTGTTCCTCTTCTCATGTCCTGTTGTACCTCATCTCACATGTGCTGACAGCCCCAGCTGGCATGAATAGGTTATTTCTATCTCCTAAAGCCATCCAGATCCATTTCTATCAACACCTTATCTTGTGTTGTGGATAGTTGCTCAGTTGTGTCTGACTCTTTGCAACCTCATGAACTGTAGCTGGCTAGGCTCCTCTGTCCATGGGGATTCTCAGGCAAGAATACTGGAGTGGGTTGCCATGCTCTGCTCCAGTACTCCTCCAATACTTTATATTGATATCAATTAAAGAGGAGAAAAATAATTGCACCTGAGAAGTGAGAGTCTCGTGAAGGATACCAGTTATAAGTTGTGCCTTGAAGAATCCTTGTTATTAAAGAGGACTAGAGAGGCCATTCTGTGTGTGTGTGTGTGTGTGGGTATGCGTGTGTAAATGGGTAAAGTAAATAAGATATTTAGGTATACAGTTAACCTTTGAACAACATGGGTTTAAATTACATGAGTACACTTATATGTGGATATTTTTCAATAGTAAATAGTACAGTACCACTCAGTCCGTGCTTGGCTGAATCTGTGGATGCAGAGGAACTGTGCTTACTTGGATATATGTTGTTCAAGGGTAAACTCTATATACAGGGTAGAATGAAAGTTGTGAAGCTTCTCTTAATCTCATTTAAGTATGTTGGGAAATTATGTTAAACCGTACTTTCATGTTGCTAATAAGATCTACTTATATTTTAATTCAGTGACAGTGAACTGAAATACATATATACATACTTGCTAAGACATGCTAAAATCTTTACACGGAAAGTATAAAGTTGCTATGGAGATTTGAACTTTAGATATTTTGGATATTTTAGGAGACTTCCATAGTAGTACAGCCTTTAACATTTGTGTTCAGAAAAGGCAGATAGCTAAACATAATTAATCCTTCCATGGCAGTATAAGGCTGTTAAACCAAGTGATTTGTATACTGAACATGGAAGCAGATACTTAATTCAGAAATAAGCATATTGTAGGCAGAAGATGGTAAGTATTGCTCAATCCAAGGAGAAGATTTGCAATTTTCTACTAGCTACTCTTTACATTCTTATTAACAACTGCCAATGATAATTAAATTATTTATATATGGAAATATGAAGATAACTTAAGTCATAAGGATTAAAACATGCTACTGAAATAGCTTTATGTTTAATGGTCAATCGCAGAATTATCATGGAAAGTATAAATAAATACATTAATAACCTTAACATAGTTTTAATTATAAATGAGGTCACTTCTGATTTTCTATAGTAGGTGAATCCTTGATATCAAAGATATGCATGATATTTTCTATTAAATATGAAGGATTTGTGGTTTATATACTTTCCATTCTTGTTAGTCACTCAGTTGTATCTGACTCTCTGTGATCCCATGGACTATATCCCACCAGGCTCCTCTCTCCAGGGAATGCTTCAGGCAAGGATACTGGAATAGGTAGCCATTCCCTTTTCCAGAGGATCTTTCCAGGCCAGGGATTGAACCTAGATCTTCTGCATTACAGGCAGATTCTTCACTATCTGAGCCGGCAGGGAAGCCAGGAAAATCCTCTTATTTTATTTTCCTAAAACAATTTGTATTCTCCTTAATTGATATTCTTATTTGTGTTCTTTGGACACATACAATAAAACACTTGATACTCTTTAAATGTTGATAAAATTATATTCTTTTTACAGCCGACAGAATTACATGAAGCTCATTGTTGCTGCAGATGATAATCAGATGGCACAAGGATCTCTGTTTTGGGATGATGGAGAGACTATTGGTAAGTCTTCCATTTAGGAGTGTTGGGGGAGTGTGTAATTTCCTCAGTTCTGTCTCACCACAGCAAAAATTTGAAGCAATGGACAGACCAGTGTTACAGCCTGGTGATATAGCTCAGTTTCATTTGGCAAGCAAAGGAAAATACATCCTTGAATCGTGAGGGTGGGCCGACCGAAAAGAAGTGAAGAGAAGAGAAAAGAAGCCAGAGGCTCCTCTTTTTATACTTTTTTTTTTCTCCTCCCCATGAGCCTGCCCTATGTAAATTGGGCTAGCCAGTAGAGCTGTTTGCTTCACCTGAGGTTCTTACTCTGGTCCTCAGACCTTCCTTTGTTCTATTTTTGCAGGCTTTTTCTTTGTCTTTTAGCCACTGCTATTTTTTGGACTCCTTTTTCCTATTCTAAGTACCTAAAATTCCCCCCTCAAGAGATGGGAAGTGCAAATTCTTTGGGAATAGAGGCCTCCATCGAGGTCTGTCTGGCTACTTCCTACTGAGCTGGGATGGTGAGGGGTATTGGGCTTCCTCCTCTTGCTAATCTCAAGCCTCAGAGTCTTTATAGTGGTGTCTATCTAAGGGTGAGTGATATTCCCCATGGTCGGGTGTAGTTTTATATATCCTTATTGAACTGGCACTGCATGTTGTAGCTTATTGACCTGGGCAGAGACAAACTGCGTTACACAATTGATAATACATGGATCAATCACAAGCAGCATCAATATTGTGATAACAGGGATTAGTAGGGGCATTCAGTTCAGTTCAGTCACTCAGTCATGTCTGACTCTGCAATCCCATGAATCTCAGCACACCAGGCCTCCCTGTCCATCACCAGCTCCCAGAGTTCACTCAAACTTAGGTCCATCAAGTCAGCGTTGCCATCCAGCCATCTCATCCTCTGTCGCCCCCTTTTCCTCCTGCCCCCAATCCCTCCCAGCATCAGAGTCTTTTCCAATGAGTCAACTCTTCACATGAGGTGGCCAAAGTACTGGAGTTTCAGCTTTAACATCATCCTTCCAAAGAATACCCAGGGCTGATCTCCTTTAGAATGGACTGGTTGGATCTCCTTGCAGTCCAAGGGACTTTCAAGAGTCTTCTCCAACACCACAGTTCAAAAGCAGCAATTATTCAGTGCTCAGCTTTCTGCATTAGCCAGCTCCAAATCCTCCATCACCAGAAGAAGGATCCACAAAGAGAAATTGTAGCCACCCCAAGAACTCTCCAGCTCATTCTTTGAGCTCCTGTAGGATCTGAATGTTTTGTTTTTCTTGAGGACTGTGAGACTTTCTTAAACTTTAGCTGGAGGTATTTACCCAGAAAAAACATATCTCATCCAAGATGGCTCAAGTCCCTCCTTGTTCAGGGATCAGGAGATCTATCTCTTGTCTATTTTGGAGTACAACCCTTACCAAGCTGTGCTGGCTCTTTAGAGCTATCCTGAGAAATTTTATCCCCAGAAACTTAATTTTTGGCTGTTCTTTAGAATAGTACTCATTTGTAGTTCTAAATAGGTATCTGAGATCTCCCAGGGGCTCACAGGTATACTGATTGTCCTCTTCAGTTTTCTTCCATGGCTTGATTTGTGAGTAGTGAATCCAGGAGTCGTATCCTGTTAACTTGACTGCTGTAGGGGTAGAAAGTATTACAGGGAAGGGGCCCTTCCATGTGAGCTGGAGTTGAGCCTTTGGGGACCCATCTTTCCAGATTTTAATTAGGACTTGAGTCCCTGGAGCACATAGTGGTGGTTCTTTAGAATCTTTTGGATCCTGGTTGACACCCCACAAGTGTATATCTTGTTGGAATTGCCCAGTGGCCATGGTATGAGACCGGAGGGTCTGAGCCTCTGGATCTAGGAAGAGGTCATTGACATAAACAAATGGTCTCCCATATAGCATCTCATAAGGACTAAGACCAACCTGTTCCTTAGGGGCAATATGGATGTGGAGGAGAGCTATTGGTAAAGCCTCCTTCCATCCCAGGGAGGTCACCTGGGTTATCTTTTTAATCGCTGATTTTAATAATTGATTGGCTCTTTCTACTTTTCCTGAAGACCGAGTCCTCCAGGCACAATGGAGATAATAAGTAATGCCCAATGCTTTAGAGACCCCTTGGATGACCTTAGAAGAAAATGATGTCCCATTGTCACTTTGTAATGATCTTGGCAGACCAAATCTCAGAATGATTTCATAGAGCAGTTTTTTTTTACCACCTCCTCAGCCTTCTCAGTCTGGGTGGGAAAGCCTTCAGTCCATCCTGTGAATGTATCTGTCATGACTTATAGGTATTTATACCCTTGAGAAACTGGCATCTGGGTGAAGTCCTTCTCCCAGTCCTCTCCTGGGTAGGTACCACATTGTTGGGCAGGCTGGGCCAGCTGGTGTCTTTGGGCTCCTTGTGCGTTGTTTAACTGACAAGTGGGACAAAAGGAGAATACTTGCCTTCTAGTTGTCTGGAGGCTTGTTCCTCTAGTAATCTTTGGAGGGCCTTTTCCCCTAAATGAGTGGTGGCATATAAGGAGTTAACCAACTTCCATTGAAGGTTCCCAGGCAGAAAAAGGAACCCCTCCTTTTGGAACCACCCTCATATGATCTTTGTGAAAGCCCTCACTCTTAGCTTTAAGAGTCTCTCCTTCAGTTTATGAAGGAGTTTCTGGCAAATTAGTCTGTGGATCTAAGGTGGCAACCCCTATTAGGTCATTGTTCTGTAATGCTGCTCTCTTAGCTGCCTGATCGGCTGCTTGTTTCCCTTGTACCACTTCTGTGCTCCCTTTAGAGTCGGAGACTGAAACCTCAATGAGCAGATGGACTGCCTTCAAGAGCCTAAGGATTTGATCACCATATTTCATTGGGAACCCTCAGGTGGTCAAGTGTTCTCTTTCTTTGCAAATAGCAGTGTGTATGTAGCACCACAAAGGCATACTTGGAGTCAGTGTAAATGGCTACTCTTTTTCCTTTTCTCAGCCCTAAAGCTCAAGTCAGGGTTATGAGCTCAGCTAATTGGGCCAAAGTAACTGGTGGCAAATGTTTAGCACCTGTGATCTCAAAATTGGAGGCTACTGCATATCCAGTTCTTCTTTTTCCATCCAAGACAAAGCTGCTTCCGTCAGTATACATGATTTCCTCAGGATTGGTCAGAAGATTTTCTGACAATCCCTCTTGGGTTTTGTCCAGTGGTCCAAGGTTTCTAGGCAAGAGTGAAAGAGAAGAGAGACCTCAGAGGTAGGCAGGAGGGTAGTTAGGTTAAGAACCTCACAAGGGGATATAGTCAGGCCTGGATTTTCCATTAGCACTACTTGATATCTGAGGATCCTTTGATCAGACATCCATAAATGGCCTCTCCCATTCAGGAGTTGTTTCACTTGGTGACTGGTAAAAATAGTTTGACCTCAAAAGAGTGTTTTAAAGCATCTTCTATTAGGACTGCAATAGCTGCAAGATTTCAAAGGCAGGGAAAGATGTCTTTCCAATAAGGGAATAGGACACTCAGGGACCACCAGAAACTGGTGGGAAAATATTTGTCCATCCTAGCAACAAAGAAGTGCTCAGGTGAATCTTTTTGTAATTGCTTTTCCTGTAGCACTCAAAATGGTTAAAGTTTGGGAGGAGAAGGCTCCAGAGTAGGAGGTCAGGACAGACTAGGTAGCCCCTGTGTCAACCAAGGAATTCTCAGACCTACCTGCCATATCCCATTGCACCCTTGGCTCCAGCCCTGTGATGGTTATCTGTGACATGTGGGCTGGCTGAAGTGGGCTGCTTCAGTCCTGTTGAACCATCATAAGGGAAGGCTTGGTGCTTGACTTTGAGGCTCTTGTGTCCCAAGGACAGAGTGCCACCTAATGCCCCAACTGATGGCATTTGTAGCAAGCCATTTTAGGAAACTTGTCATGGTTTGGACACTTTGGCCCAATGTCCCACTTGTCTATAATTGAGGTATTTGCCCCCTGCCTTGTCCTTTAAGGGCTGGGTGTTTGCCATAGGGCTTCCCTGGAGGGCAGTCAGCACCTGGGCATGCCTTGTCTCTTTCCTTTTCTCCCTTTCCTGGGCCTTGGCTCCTCCCTTTCCTGTTCTCCGTTATAAAAGGTATGGTGGCTGTCTGGACCTTCTCATCTAAAGAGGTAGCAGGGTCCTGCTGTTGTAGCTGTTATAACTTTATCCTGATGTCTAATGCACATTGGGACAGGAATTTGTCCTTTAAAATCACCTGTCCCTCTTAAGAATCTAAGTCCAGATTGGTAAACTTTGGAAGGCCTCTTTTAGCCTTTCCAGAAAGGCAATGGTGTTCTTATTGGGCTCTTGAGTAATCAGGCATAGCTGATTACTTTTTCCTGGGCTGCTTTTAGTCCTGCCTTTACACAGATCAGAAAATAATCCCTTTCTCAGATGTTCTTAGGGTTATTATAATTCCCATATTATATATTATTATAATTCCAATTAGGACCTGATGAGGGGACCGCAGTTTCCCCCACTGGGTATTTATCACTTGACCTGTGAAGCCCCCTAGCATACCTTCATGCTTCCTTTAATATCCCAGCATACTCAGGGTCAGAAAAAGTTTGACTAAATATGACCATGATGTCCTTTCACGTTAAATCAAAGGCTAAGGTAATGTGTTGCAATGTATCTGTATATTTGCCTGGGTCATCTGTATAGCTTCCCAGGCCTGGTTTGATCTATCTTAGTTCTCAGAGGGAGAAGGGCTTATGGACCCGGGTTGGTCTGAATTCTCCTCCAGTTTCAACTAAGTGACGTACTCAAGTTGGTTTTTGTGGAGGGGGTGATCCTGGATATGGGGGCACTTTTGAATACAAGGAAGGAGCACCAGGCAACTCGGGGGCCATGGGAAGTAAGCCTTCATGGGGGCGGCAGGCAGTGGGGGAGGGGCGGGGCTCCTTCTCTTGGTTGTCTGTGCCTAACACCATTTGCCTAGTCAGCTCACTTTCAGGTATACAATCCCATACTTAAGACAGAGTTCCTTCATATCACTTAGTCAGGAGAAAATTTGGACAGGGTATCTATGTCCATTTCTCTTGTCTTTTGCAGAATAAGTCTAGCTGCAGGATCGTATTATAATTTAAACTTCCATACTCAGGCAAGAGTTCCTTATCCCTGAGGATACCATGGCCAGGCAATGGCACAAAGAATTTTAAGCAACTTCTCCTTAAGGTTAGAGGATTGAACAGCTTCTGGTTATCTCAAGGGTGCATCTCAAGGGTGTCTGTTAGGAAGTGGATTGGTTATTTCCTACCTGAAAAAAGATAGTGATGACAGGGAGGGGAAAAAAAAAAAAGAGTAGGCCTCCTTCTATTTTTACGGGTGGACTTCCTTAGGGGTGAATCTTT
The DNA here is from genome assembly GCF_003369695.1 of Bos indicus x Bos taurus. Lineage (NCBI taxonomy): Eukaryota > Metazoa > Chordata > Mammalia > Artiodactyla > Bovidae > Bos > Bos indicus x Bos taurus. The sequence goes on from NC_040076.1 coordinate 101,799,528, forward strand.
CTGAAATGTATCCTACCAAGTTCTGTTGCAACCTGAGAGCCAGGCTTCTCCAGGTCAGGGTGCAGATCCCCAGACCGGCTGAGACATGACAGCCTCCTGAAGATCAAATCCCCAGGCAGGTCGAGGCATGTCAGCCTCCCAAAAATTGGGTCCCTGGGCAGGTCGAGATATGTCAACCTCCTGGAACCCCTGGATTGGCAGATCTCTGAGCAGATTGAGGTGTGACAACCTCCCAGGGACCAGATCCCTAGGCAGGTTGAGGCAGATCAACCTCCTGGGATCCCAGGCTGGAGTTGGGCGTCCCCAAGGTATCCAGCATGACTACTGCTGCTTAGGATTAAGGGGTTGTAATCTTAAATCATTGCCGGTTTCTCCACCACAGATGGGAATAGATACCATGATGTAAAGCAATACAAAGCTATGGCCTGAAACTGGGAACCTGGGGAAACAGCCATAAGCCTTATCCTGTTATTGCTCTGAGGGAATGTAAGGCACTGATTTCTTCCTCTAGTCCTCCATAAGAGCAGTTTAGGATGTTTCCAGTGGTAAATATTTCATTGTCATAGACCCACTTTAGGTAATAATAAGTAATGACAAAGGATTGGGTTATCTGGTCCTGTTAGGGGCATTAAGAATATTTTAATCATAAGCAGGGTGGAGCAATGCCTACAAGAGAACAGAGTTCTGGTTGTAGGAGTTAGTAAGTGGCTTAAGAACAAATTGGTAAGAAGCAACAGAACAGATGTTCCATAAAAGTGGAGAGGAGATTTGATCTGAGGGTACGTTTATAAATTTAAGAGAAGGATGATAAGGGTTTGGGCCCAAATGGCCTGCAGGGCTAACTCACCAAGTGGCAAACACTATCCATGGAAGCCCAATTGCCCTTAAAGGGATGCCACCAACAGACAGACTTCTAGCAGGCATTGTGTGCCTGTCACCAGCCCTAGTCAGTTCACTGAGAATACCGTTGTTGCACATGTTGTACAAAACATGGAAGATGAAGGCTGGAATATCTAGAGAGATTGGATATTATACAGTATTTCCCTCCCAAGGGCAAGCTATTTTCTGGTTTTCCCTCCAGGAGATTATAGAGGCAACACTGTGGGCCCTGATAGGGCTTAGGAAAAGAGCATGAAACAGGAGCTAAGGGAGCAGGGCACAACCTTTGAAAGAATGACATAGCCCAAGGTCTAACATAAACTGATTAAAATCAAATGGGCCCAAGATGACACACAAGTCAAATTTATCAAATTTAACTAAAACTTGCCTCTTAATCTGAAAGCTAAATGACACACACAGAGGCATCATGACTGTTCCAAGGCATTCCCCAATTGTTGGAATGATCCTCCTACTCATTAGCATATGAAATCACCCAGCTCACAAAAACTAACCACACCACATTCCATGGCCACAGCACTGGAACTTGCCCTCTGTGGCCTGTGCTCCTCTCTAAATCCAAACAAATACACCTCTTACCTATCACTGTGTCTCTCACTGACGTTTTTGCAATGACATCAAGAGCCTGAGCTTCATTAGGTCCTAAGACCAGGCACTGTACATTTTGGCTAGGGTCAAGTCCCAGTCAGATGCGACTGACTGACTAAGCATAGCACAGTCCCTGCCACGTAGATTTGAGTCCCAATCTTAGGTAATCAGTTTCAAACACAACCTTCAGTAATTGAAAAATGATGACCTGTCCAATATTTTGTAAACAGTTACATAGATGGAGAGAGGAGATGAACACAAGGAGGAAAAAAGAGTGGGAAAATCGTGCCAAGGAATCGCCTTCATAACCTGCTGGAAAATCTGCTAAATACCTGACCTGTGCTCACAGTTTTAATTGGCCTGATCCTTGGCACAAAGCAGGTTAAGGACAAAGAACCCCCGCTTGCTTGGGCAACAGCTACTAAGTAGCCCCTGCCAGAGTCCCTCAATTGCACACACTGCTGCTCGCCTGTTTGCAAGGGGTTCAAAGAAACAAGAAATGAGAGATTATAAAGGAATTAAGTGTGGTGACCCAAGGACAAAAGAGCATATAAAACCAAGGAGGATCTTGGAATGCAGGAATGGAAAAACCAGACCCTTATCATCCTTCCTTTCCCCATGTTGTAACTATTAACAAATTTCAGGTCCTCCTGAGCATTATAACCTGTCTCCCTTCCTACCCCATTCAGTTCAGTCGCTCAATCATGTCCGACTATTTGCGACCCCATGAATCGCAGCACGAAGGGCCTCCCTGTTCATCACCAACTCCCGGAATTCACTCAAACTCATGTACATTGAGTTGGTGGTGCCATCCAACCATCTCATCCTCTGTCGTCCCCTTCTCCTCCTGTCCCCAATCCCTCCAAGCATTAGGGTCTTTTCCAATGAGTCAACTCTTCACATGAGGTGGCCAAAGTATTGGAATTTCAGCTTTAGCATCAGTCCTTCCAATGAACACCCAGGACTGATCTCCTTTAAGATGGACTGGTTGGATCTCCTTGCAGTCCAAGGGACTCTCAAGAGTCTTCTCCAACACCACAGTTCAAGCATCACTTCTTCGGTGCTCAGCTTTCTTCACAGTCCAACTCTTACATCGATACATGACCACTGGAAAAACCATAGCCTTGACTAGACGGACCTTTGTTGGCAAAGTAATATCTCTGCTTTTCAATATGCTATCTAGATTGGTCATAACTTTCCTTCCAAGGAGTAAGCGTCTTTTAATTTCATGCCTGCAGTCACCATCTGCAGTGATTTTGAAGCCCCAAAAAATAAAGTCTGACACTGTTTCCACTGTTTCCCCATCTATTTCCCATGAAGTGACAGAATCAGATGCCATGATCTTCGTTTTCTCAATGTTGAGCTTTAAGCCAACTTTTTCATTCTCCTCTCTCACTTTCATCAACAGGCTGTTTAGGTCCTCTTCACTTTCTGCCATAAGGGTGCTGTCATCTGCATATCTGAGGTTATTGATATTTCTCCCGGCAATCTTGATTCCAGCTTGTGCTTCATCCAGCCCAGCACTTCTCATGATGTACTCTGCATATAAGTTAAATAAGCAGTGTGACAATATACAGCCTTGAAGTACTCCTTTTCCTATTTGGAACCAGTCTGTTGTTCCATGTCCAGTTCTACCTGTTGCTTCCTGACCTGCATATAGGTTTCTCAAGAGGCAGGTCAAGTAGTCTGATATTTCCATCTCTTTAAGAATTTTCTACAGTTTATGGTGATCCACATGGTCAAAGGCTTTGGCATAGTCAGTAAAGTAGAAATAGATGTTTTTCTGGAACTCTTTTGCTTTTTCAATGATCCAGCGGACGTTGGCAATTTGATCTCTGGTTCCTCTGCCTTTTCTAAAACCAGCTTGAACATCTCGAAGTTCACGGTTCACATTATTGCTGAAGCCTGCTTGGAGAATTTTGAGCATTACTTTACTAGCATTTTAGATGAGTGCAATGAGTGCAGTAGTTTAAGCATTTTTGTCATTGCCTTTCTTTGGGATTGGTATGAAAACTGACCTTTTCCAGTCCTGTGGCCACTGCTGAGTTTTCCAAATTTGCTGGCATATTGAGTGCAGCACTTTCACAGCATCATCTTTCAGAATTTGGAATAGCTCAACTGGAATTCCATCACCTCCACTAGCTTTATTTGTAATGATGCTTTCTAAGGCCCACTTGACTTCACATTCCAGGATGTCTGGCTCTAGGTCAGTGATCACACCATTGTGATTATCTGGGTCATGAAGCTCTTTTTTGTACAGTTTTTCTGTGTATTCTTGCCACCTCTTCTTAATATCTTCTGCTTCTGTTAGGTCCATACCATTTCTGTCCTTTATCAAGCCCATCTTTGCATGAAATATTCCCTTGGTATCTCTAATTTTCTTGAAGAGATCTCTAGTCTTTCCCATTCTGTTGTTTGCCTCTATTTCTTTGCATTGATCACTGAGGAAGGCTTTCTTATCTCTCCTTGTTATTCTATGGAACTCTGCATTTAGATGCTTATATCTTTCCTTTTCTCCTTTGCTTTTCACTTCTCTTCTTTTCAGAGCTCTTTGTAAGGCCTCCTCAGACAGCCATTTTGCTTTTTTGCATTTCTTTTCCATGGGGATGGTCTTAATCCCTGTCTCCTGTACAATGTCACGAACGTCCATCCATAGTTCATCAGGCACTCTGTCTATCAGATCTAGTCCCTTAAATATATTTCTAACTTCCACTGTATAATAATAAGGGATTTGATTTAGGTCATACCTGAATGGTCTAGTGGTTTTCCCTACTTTCTTCAATTTAAGTCTGAATTTGGCAGTAAGAGGTTCATGGTCTGAGCCACAGTCAGCTCCTAGTCTTGTTTTTGCTGACTGTATAGAGCTTCTCCATCTTTTGCTGCAAAGAATATAATCAGTCTGATTTTGGTGTTGATCATCCGGTGATGTCCATGTGTAGAGTCTTCTCTTGTGTTGTTGGAAGAGGGTTTTGCTTTGACCAGTGCATTCTCTTGGCAAAACGCTATTAGCCTTTGCCCTGCTTCATTCTGTATTCCAAGACCAAATTTGCCTGTTACTCCAGGTGTTTCTTGACTTCCTACTTTTGCATTCCAGTCCCCTATAATGAAAAGGACATCTTTTTTGGGATGTTAGTTCTAAAAGGTCTTGTAGGTCTTCATAGAACCATTCAACTTCAGCTTTTTCAGTGTTACTGGTTGAGGCATAGGCTTGGATTACTGTGATATTTAATGGTTTGCCTTGGAAACGAACAGAGATCATTCTGTCATTTTTGAGATTGCATCCAAATACTGCATTTTGGACTCTTTTATTGACCATGATGGCTACTCCACTACCACATAGGGAGAAGATATTTGCCTTACTCTTCCCTACCCCCACCCAGTATATGTGCCTCATCCAATCAGCAAATTACCCACAAAACCCCTATCCAACTCTTTGTACCATGGATATAAAAGTGGACTAAGGACCCCTGTTCAATGTTGATTCTCCCTTGTGCTGGCCCACTCTTCTAATAGTGTCTTCCACTGTAATAAACTTTATTTGCCTCTCATTCTGCCTCATGTCTGGAAATTCTTTTCCAACCCACACCCAGGCCACAACATTAAGATTTTGTTAGCCATATGTCACCCCAGCCATAGGATCGAGGACATCCTACCTTAACCCCTTAACAGGGTCTTTTGAAATCTGAGACTGAGCCATGTGAGCTTTCTACCAAGTTTGTTTTTGCTGTCCTGGTTTCCAGCTCACTGGGCATCCTGTCAGTTCCACTGTGCTGGGTTTTCTTTGCATTCAGCTTCCACCATGGGAGCTTTCACCAAGTTGGGCTTCTGCTGTGCTTGGTCTCTGCCTCATGAGGGCCAGGCTGACGTTGTTTCATCCAGGTTAAATCCAAGAAACAGCACCACATATGTCAGGGGAGTGTGTAATTTCCTTTGTTCTGACTTACCGCAGCAACAATTTGAAGTGACGGATGGACCAGTGTTACAGCTCAGTATTATGTCAGTTACAGCTCAGTTTTATTTGGCAAGCAAAGGAAAATACATCCTCAAAGTGTGAGGCAGGATGTGAGGACAGGCTGACCCAAAAGAAGTGAAGAGAAGAGAAGCCAGAGGCTCAATTTTGGCTCTTCTTTTTATGTTTTTTTTTTTTTTTTCTTTTCTCCTACCCCTGAGCCTACCCTATGTAAATTGTGCTAACCAGGAGGGCTGTTTGCTTCACCTGACGTTCTCACTCCAGTCCTCAGACCTTCCTTTGACCTATTTTTGTGGGCTTTTTCCTTTTTTTGTCTTTTAGCCATTGCTATTTTGGACTCCTTTTTCCTACTCTAACTACTTAGTGAGTGAAGTCGCTCAGTCGTGTCTGTCTCCTCCGGACGGAGGAGCCTGGTGGGCTGCAGTCCATGGGGTTGCTAAGAGTCAGACACGACTGAGCGACTTCACTCACTAAGTAGTTAGAGTAGGAAAAAGGAGTCCAAAATAGCAATGACTACTCAATAGGAGATTAAATATAACTGATAACATACATATTATCTCACATTATTTTTTGGTTACCTATTATTGTGCTTTGGAAGCTGAGTACAAAAAAAGCCAATAATGTGGTTGAGAGCTAAAATAGTTTAATAAATATTTGAGTCAACTTAAAAATAGACTTACAAATATTTAAAGATGTTCTTCTTATCCTAAATATATGTAATCCCTATGGTCAACCTCTAGATAACAAAGAGATTTGTGTGGACAGGGATGGTATACTGATCATCTTTGTATTCCCAGAATTAGCCAGTTCTGTTTGCATAATAGACATTCAGTATGTGTGCAGTCAGCTGAGTTGAAAAGCCACTTTCCCATGTGCACATATTGATGCATAACGATGCCTTTAAAACATGAGATAGTTCAGAAACAAATTTAAACTTAGTCTGTATGCTTTATGGCTATAGCTTTTGCTTTTTTGTTTTTCTTTTTTAATATTTTACAGTTTTTTACATGAAAAGTTTGAGGATTTAAATTTAAATCTTTGTTTACTCCATGGCTATTCCTCAAAATCAGACTTAACTGCTAAACTTTTAGCAGTGTGTGCTCTGCTTCCTGAGAAGTTTGTAAAGAATGGATATTCTAAGGCCATCCAAATTCCATTAAGTTAAGGAAAGGCCCAGAAATCTGCCTTTGAGTCAGTGCCCCCAGGTTATTATTTCACTGTTAAATAAACACTGTTAGAGGATTAGCAATGTCAGCTCCCTAAGATGGGGATCTAAGTATTCTCTTGACATGGCTCTTAGTCATAGCAACTAACATCTGTGTGGAGCTGTAGGACAGTTTACTACAATTTAAATACATTATCCATAGATGAGAGATTTTTCATTAATAGCAAAGACATCTTTCTTTCATCTTTTCAGGTTAATCATAGTTAATATTCTACAACCATAAGAAATAGGAATCTATTAGTAAGTAATCTATATCAGAAAGTGATATAAGAATCATATGGTAATAAGCAAGCCTCAAAATAAATAAATAAATAAATAAATAAATAAGCTCTTCCTAGTATTTTGTGAATTAGAAAGTGACTGAACTGCTATTAGTTAAATAAAATCTTGTTTTCAGAGCCCTGAACTTCATTAACACATTAACTGAGGGTCTACAAAGTTTATAGCCTTTCTTCTTCACTAGGAGGCACTTTGAATTTGCCTACAATTCTCCAGGGGTGTAAAGTTGAGTTATGCATAATTTGCATGCTTGTCTTGGGATATTTGAATCTCACTCTCTAGCAAATTTAGATAATTCATTTTAACAGTAGGGAGACAAGGCTTCTCTTCATTTTTTTTTTTTTTTTTAATACAGCTATTTCTATCAAGCTAAGATATAGATGAAAGAACTTGGTAAAACCTTTACTCTGTTGAAGTTTCATGGCAGATTTTTCTTTTGTTTTATCACTGAAAAGTGAGCAGAATTCATATATTTCTCTATGTTCTCTTTATACAAACATACAAAGTTGTTCTGACCCATTCTATCTACTAGTTTGGTTATATTTCACAATCTCAGTATATTTGTTATAAGTAATTATAAAGGTTTCAGCAAATCCTCTGAAATTTCTTAAATGAATAGCAACAACAATACATAGCAAATGCTTGGAATCTTTGGATTTATTAGATCAGAATCTCTGAAGAAACTTTCTCTTACAACAAGCTTGCCAACCTATCCAATAAACTAGATATCTAAATAAAATTTTCTTTTAAGTATATTTAAATTTTAAGGAATACTATTGAAACTGTAAAAATGTGTTTTGGGAGGCTCCAATTCTTTATGTTTCAGGGCAGAAAGAATTAAGCAAGAGGATTCTCAATAAGATGCAAGAATTGGGCTCTTGTGAGGTTTATAAGCAGGTGGGCAAGAGGATGTTGCACTGAGAACTTAGTGGGCTACTGTTTTATAATCAAAGGAGAGGTGAGGAGGGAGAAAAGACCACCTTCTTCCTCATTCTTGAGTAGACATCAAGCTTCCAACATCAGCTCCTCCTCCACATCAGGCAAGGGAGGGAGTTTTCTTGTTCCTACATGGTCAAATGGAGACTGTCATGGCACAGTGGAAATGAGCAAAAAGGGGGTAACATACTAAAATATAGTAAATTGTCTCAGGTTTCAGTGTAATGTCATCTTTTCCTTATATTTTTGTTTTTAGTGTGTGCATAAGAGCTGGTCCCAGGATTCCTTAACTTACTGATCTTACTGAGCAGGGTGTGGGTTTCACTCCACTATTGTTTTATTCTTTTGGACCATGTCTCATGCTTGCATTGTATGGTTTTGTTGCTAAGCAAGCCTGCTTGATTTTGTAGTTAAGCAAATCTATTTTCCTGAGTGATCATTAGGTTACAGGATTTTCTTTCTTCTTCTTCTTCTTTTTTTTTTTTTTTAACTTAAAATTCCCTAGTGGAATTAACTATTTAATCATCTATCTGGTCCCTTTCCTCTGTCCCAATCACTTTTATTTGTAGACATGTATATTTCTCAAAAAACAAAAATAAGATAAAGCAAAATAAACTTATTTTGAAATGTGGGTATATTAAGTAAATTTTGACTGTTCTAGCTAATAAGGTTGTAGTTTAGTAAAATATTAATTTGTCCTACTCATCTTAGTGAAATAGACATATGTCTACCTTGAAGTAAGATCATAGGTGGTATCTTTCTCTTATTCATTAAAAACAAAAAAAACTGTTCATATGCTCTTAATAGCTGTCACTTTTGCTTTCTTTCATCTCATAGATCTGTACTTAAAAATTGCTCTTAAAAACTTGTTATACTTATGTATTTTAAAATTAGTCTAATTTTTTGGCCTCAAATGTGTTATTAAATCATATATGAATTAATCTATTTATAGAGAAAAAGTTTACAGAGAATATAATTTAATTTTTTATAAACAAAATTATTATCCAATTAAGCATTTTATTCTTCAGAGAATTAATGAATACAATGCTGGCATGGTAATAGAAGAAGGAATTAAAATTTGTTACTTTTTCAATGTTATCCTAATAATTGTTTTCATCATGCCTTTGACTCTACTTTTGATTTTCTGTCTTACACGTTTGTGTGGTTTTACATATGAACACAATCATAGAAATCAGAGAAAACCGGAGATAAGTTCAGACTTGATATTAATTAGTTTCATTTTGAGCTATTTATTTAATTTCTCTGGGACTCATTTCTCTCTTCTATACAGTAGGAAAAATAATAATACATTTCTTACAGCATAGTGATAAAGTAGTTAGAATTTGACAGATACTAAATAAATTTTAGCTCTAAGATTACATTTTTAATTGATTTTCAGTATGGCAAGATTTGGAGAAGGCAATGGCACCCTACTCCAGCACTCTTGCCTGGAAAATCCCATGGACAGAGGAGCCTGGTAGGCTGCAGTCCATGGGGTCGCTAGGAGTGGGACACGACTGAGCGACTTCCCTTTCACTTTCCACTTTCATGCATTGGAGAAGGAGGTGGCAACCCACTCCAGTATTCTTGCCTGGAGGATCCCAGAGATCACGGAGCCTGGTGGGCTGCCGTCTATGGGGTCGCACAGAGTCGGACACGACTGAAGCGACTTAGCATGGCAAGATTATACCTAATTTAAAGTGATGATTATAAAGCCTATGTTTTATCCATTTGATTTCAATTTTCCTGTTAATAATCTCTAACAATGAATATTTTTCTCAAATGACACTAAGATAAGTTGCCATCATAGTCTTTTTCCTTTATATTGTTATTCTCAGCCATCAAGATGGCCAGGAAGTGTCGCTGATTATCACACCTATTCTGTTTATTCTTATACTTCTTCCACCCTCCTAGAGAAGTGTTTAGATCTGTGTCTCCCCTAGAGTTACTCTCCCACACACAAACACACACACATCAATCTGCCTATCCATGTAGGACTCTGTCTACATGGATACATGACTTATTCTTCATATTTCAGTGCTCCTCAGAATGTGTTTGAATGATACATAAACTTAGACAGAATAAGATATACATTGATGGTATTTGGTATCCTTTGTACTGTGAAAGAAAAGAAAAATATGCTAGTATTTACTACAGATTATTTTTTGGAAATATAAATACATCACTCTTTTTTTCCCTATAGACACCTATGAAAGAGACCTATATTCCTTGGTACAATTTAATTTAAATAAGGTATGTATTCATTACGGATCATTTATATGCAATTGTGTTAAATAATATGTGAAGTTTTATGCCATGTTTTGTATTTACATACTATATATGTTATATAATATACCTCTTTTAAATATATGAATAAACAATCTGTATACTATGAAATATTGATATAGTTTGGTTAACAAATATATGCTTTTTAAATATTTAATGGGACTTCCCTGGTGGCTCAGTGGTAAAGAATCCACCTGCCAATGGTTCAATACCTGGGTTGGGAAGATTCCCCTGGAGGAGGGCATGGCAACCCACTCCAGTATTCTTGCCTGGGAAATCACATGGACAGAGGAGCTTGGCAGGCTAAAGTCCATAAGGTCGCAAAGAGTTGGACATGACTTACCAACTAAACAACAACAACAAAAGATTTAATTGCTCTTGCTAGATGAAAGGTTCAAATGATTTCTTTTTCTTTGTCTTCATAGACCATCTTGACGAGCACTATACTGAAAAATGGTTACATAAACAGAAATGAAATGAGGCTTGGATATATCCACATATGGGGGAAAGAAAAGATGCGTGTTAGTGAGGTTACTCTCACACACAACGGAAATAAAGAGTCTGTTAATTTTACTGAAGACCCAAACCTGGAGGTAATTGACAGAAGAAAATGTTTCTTTTTAAAAGGAACTATTCAAAATACCTGTGTGAACCTCTTACATTTCTTAGATCTAAACAAACAAACAAACAAACAAACAAAAAAACACAACCTATTACTGTCCTTATTTATTTATTTTCATTAAACTTTCATACATATTTCTGTACTATCATCCTTGGTAACTTGTCATAGAAATCAACCTAGTGGAATCTATTTTATAATTGTTCTGACATAATCAAAGCAAAATTAACATTAAGCCTCTAAATTATTTTCATCCCTTTACGATAAAGTGCCTCAAAACCTAATAGTTTTCTAAAACAAAATGCTCACATTTGAACATTTAATATGTCTTGGATAAATTATACTTGAAAGCCCTTTCAAAATGAATAGAATTATCAATTAACATCTATGAATAATATGGCATACAGTACAAGGATATGAATCAAACATTAAATAAGGACTCAGGATTCTTATGTTAAAGTCCCTTTGCTGCTAGTAATGAGCTTTTTATTTTGATTAAATAATTTTAGTGCTTCTTTTTCTTTCCTATTAAATAAGAATATGCAAGTAAACAATCTCTTAAACTCTTTCTCATCCTAAATTCTACAAAAATAGATTTTAAAGAACATATATTTTAGAATCCATGAACTGTTTTGTTTGATCCAAGTTCAAGGCTACATCTAAACTGCTAAAACGTTAAGTGTATGTACACATACCTGTTTTGTGTTTAAAGCTGAATGAAAACAACTGGCTTTTTAATCAACTGACCACTTCAGTGAACATAATTTACAAAACAGCTAGTTGTTTGGCTGACTACAACTGAAAAAGAAAATATTTGTGTCTTGGACACAATTTTAGGTTTTCATAATTTTACAAGTTGTGAGAGTTGAACAGCACCTGAAAAGTCATTTCATTCTGTTGAAATTTAGCATCTATCCTATTATTACTGCTATTCTATAGGCAATCAGAATTTCCCCTTTCATATATATCTGAGTCTTAATTACTACCTTGACATTAAATTTCTTTAAACTCTATAGAGTTTGAGAAATTAGAGTTTTATGTATTTTGTGTCCCTCTATGGTAGAATAGAAGTTGATAACTTAGCACCTCACCCTCATTTTTTCTTCTTAAATTTTTACTGGTTTATAAAATTCTATAGTATGGGAATCAGTGGTTTAGTCCAGCAGTCTTATATGACAGTCTAGGAAACTGGGCTTGAAAGGGAAAATTAATTCCCCAAGAATAAACAGTCAATAATTATCCATCATAGTCAGAAATCAGCTTTTCTTTTAATAACCCAGTTTTCAATGAGATTAAAGAATGATGGTTTCCCTTATTTATTTTCTTGTTCTTTCTTGTTCTTGTTCATTGTTCTACAATGGTGAAAAATAAAGCTCACAACTTTTACTGTAAAACTAAATACAGTCAGTTAAGCAATGTCAAATAAGGTATTTTAACATATGAAGTATTATTTCAAGTTAATTTTGACCAAATACTTGGCATTAAAAAAAAATCACTATTTATAAAGAAAAGTTCATTCCACTGCTTTCAAATATTCACAAAGAATTTTAAATATTAAGAATATTTTTTTAATATTTTATAATCTCAATGATTCTAAAAGAAGATGTTAAGTTTACCAAAAAATGGAGCAATCCCTTCTAAGTACATTTAAATAAAACAAATATTTATGAACACCTTCTGTTTTATAAGGTTTTATAGATATATGGGAAAAGGAAGGAGTGATCAATTTCTTTCTCTATCTTGGTGACCCTTGCCCATGGGTGTAGGAATAACATACAAAAGATGATTTAATTGCTGTATCAGTGCAATTTTAAAAATATTTACCTAGCAACGATTACGCCTAGTTGCCATCTATGCAGCTATTAAGAGCTATGAGATGCATGGGTTTGTTCTTCATGTTTGAAATAAAAGAATTTTCTTAGGTTTTTGTATAAGATGGATCAGTTTCAAATCTAGCTGTTAGATACTAAGAACATTATTTACCTGTTATGTTTTAAACTCTTCTACTATAATGTGTGGGAAATTCTAAGGTGCTCTAATAAAGAATAAATTGTATAATGTCCCTACGTGCATACTTGGTATTTGGTTAGCAGTAAAAGAATGCTCATAATCTTCTTCTTCTCTTACATATTTGATGATTGAATCCAACTTTCTGAGCTAAAGGCACTGAGAGTCATGTGAGTGTATCAGAGCAATGGAAAAGTCTAGTGAATTCATTATATTACAGATGATTATTTAAGTACAGCTGCTTCATTAGTCACCTCCCTACTTAGTCCCTATATGGTCTGATAGAGATTCTCTCCAGTGAAAGAAAGTAACATACATGCAATGAAATCATTGGCAATAAATTCAGCATAAAGCCCTTTGAGACCGATGCAAAAGGAAGCATATTACTAAAATCTAAATTCTGTGTGTAGATGACTGGATAATATTTGAGGGCAGAAAGCATAAAGGTATATGTAATGCAATTATAATTGAGTATTTATGAGTCATAGAGAAAGAGAAAAGTTGTAGAAATAACCGGTAAATAGTTTCTGATTGTGTTTTGACAGCTATTCGCCCTCTTTGAGACTTATTTTCATCATCTGTATAATGGGTGGTTGGGCTGGAAGTACTACTGAAATGGTTGCAAACTCTCTGAAGTAAAAATTCATCAAAATAGGAAAGAAAAACAAGCTATAATGTGTTTACTTATAAAGTATTTATTTATGGAATTAGTTTTTGTTGAAAAAAACCCACAGTTCTGATTAAACAATTAATTACCATTTTTGTTTTTTTTTTCTTTTTTAAGATATTAGACATTGATCTAACAGGGAATAATGTTACGCTAGATGAACCAATAGAAATCAACTGGTCATGAAGATCACCATCAGTCCGAGTTGTCAAAGAGAAATTAACACCTGGATTTAAGCTTCATCACCATACTTATAGTTTACCCTCTTCACTTGTTTCTTATATTGTGTAAAATATGATTTTAATAACATCTATCTAAAGTTATTGCAGAGTGTTCATCAATATTAATATTAATTATATACTATTAACATGGCCTAGATTCAATTTTTAAATATATTTAGTAGAATTTAATGGTTCTAGTTGCTTTTACTAAGTATCAGCTGAAACTGTAATCTAATTACTAAATACATGTGTGTGTAACTAAGATATAGTTAAAACAGGTGATTTTTAAATTAAGCAAAAATTTTGTAATTTTATATGACATTTTCTTCAATGTTTAGTAGATTTAAGTTACGCACCACCAATTGTCATCAGATTTAATTATTTCTTATTCTGTACATTTAATTAGAAAACAAAAAATAAAATGTATTTAAATATAAATAATGTACATTTTTCTTTATTTTCCAAAAGGAAATTGTCTTAGTTTGGGTTGCTGTAAGAATTTACCATAGATTGTGTGGCTTAAACAAAAAAAATGTATTTCCCACAGTTCTGGGAAGTTTGAGATCAAGGCACCAGCAGATCTGGTGTCTGGTGAGGGCCCTCTTTCTGCTTTGCAGACAGTCAGTTTCTCCTTGTGTCCCCACATAGCAGAAAGCAAAGAGAAAAGATCTGAGCTCTCTGACATCTCTTCTTATAGGACACTATTTCCATTCATGAGGGCTCCACCCATATGACTGTATATGTCCCAAAGTTGTCATCTCTAGATACCAATTTGTCAGAAATTAGGGGTTCAACATATGAATTTGGGGAAGGGGGACACAAGCTTCAGGCCAGGGCAGAAATCCAGATTTCTTCCTCTAGCTTTCCTTTATGGATAGGAGAAAAAAACATTACTATCTATTTATTTAATTAGCTGAATAAATTACCTTAGCTCATTCATTCTGGTTGAATGACTAAGTCATGATTTAAAATAATATTCATTGGTATTTTTTTTCCTTTCTTTTTTTAAATTTTTTTAAAATTTTATTTTATTTTTAAACTTTACAATATTGTACTGGTTTTGCCAAATATCGAAATGAATCCGCCACAGGTATACATGTGTTCCCCATCCTGAACCCTCCTCCCTCCTCCCTCCACATACCATCCCTCTGGGCCACTATGGAGAACAGTGTGGAGATTCCTTAAAAAACTGGAAATAGAACTGCCTTATGATCCAGCAATCCCACTGCTGGGCATACACACTGAGGAAACCAGAAGGGAAAGAGACACGTGTACCCCAATGTTCATCGCAGCACTGTTTATAATAGCCAGGACATGGAAGCAACCTAGATGTCCATCAGCAGATGAATGGATAAGAAAGCTATGGTACATATACGCAATGGAGTATTACTCAGCCATTAAAAAGAATTCATGTGAATCAGTTCTAATGAGATGGATGAAACTGGAGCCTGTTATACAGAGTGAAGTAAGCCAGAAAGAAAAACACCAATACAGTATACTAACACATATATATGGAATTTAGAAAGATGGTAACAATAACCCTGTATACGAGACAGCAAAAGAGACACTGATGTATAGAAGTCTTATGGACTCTGTGGGAGAGGGAGAGGGTGGGAAGATTTGGGAGAATGGCATTGAAACATATATACTATCATGTATGAAACGAGTTGCCAGTCCAGGTTCGATGCACGATACTGGATGCTTGGGGCTGGTGCACTGGGACAATCATTGGTATTTTTTAACATTTAAGTTTCTTTGAATCTACTCAACCAACTAATATCTGGAACAATATATAATTTTTCCTAATTAAAAAAATTTGAATGTTGTTATAATTGAAATATTCAAGAGAATTCATAACTCAGAAGAGCTCAGTCACATTCTCAGTTGTGCTAACTCTTTGCAACCCCATGGATGGTGGCCCACCAGGCTCCTCTGTCCATGGAATTTTTCAGTCAGTACTAGAGTGGGTTGCCATTTCCTACTCCAGGAGATCTTCCCGACCCAGGAATTGAATCCACATCTCTTGTGTCTCCTGCATTGGCAGGTGGATTCTTTACCACTGAGCCACTAAGGAAGCCCCCATGTTACACTTGATCTTAGCCAAAAGGCTCAGAATACAAGGATGCCATAATGATAATGATGGCTATAATCCAAAACACAAGAAATATGTGTTGGAGAGGATGTTTATAAAAGGAAACTTTGATAGACTGTTGGTTGGTGGGTGATAAATTAGAAAAAAGTACATACATATGATTTTGAATAAATGTAAAGAAAGTGGCTTTTTTATCACATAGATTTGGGAAAGTCATTCTAGGTGAGAAGAAATACAAGATTAAGGGAGGAGCAAGCTAACTGGCACCAAGATCTCTGCAGGGAACAAAATATACTTATATACTTAGTCTAACTGAAGTTAATATTTTTATTAACTTACATCAAAGGTGTGAGAGCAACTGCACATTACATACAGAGGACGCTCCCTGGGAGATCTTCTGGTTCAACTAGGTAGGAAATGTTGAGACATTTTTTGAGCAGTTGAAAGACTGCAGAGGAGATTGTGGTGTTTTTATCTTTTGTCATTACAAATTTTCGTCAATACAAGTTTCAAAATTGATACAGTTTGCATAAATTAAGGGAAATGAAATATTATGTTACTACCCTATATATGTTTTACTTTTCCAGATAGTAACTCTTAGACTCCAGAGCTTGAATGTAGTCACAAACTTATCGAAAAATAAATCTCACAGTGTCTCTTGAGAGCATGTATTGTATCTTATGGTTACTGAGTACTACAGATTGCGGTTGTCCAAAAGACATATTTTTCTCTTCTCAAAATTTAAATATTTCTCTTCTTATAATTTATTTAATTGAAATTGTTGGAGAAATTATTTGAAGTTTATTCTTTCGTAAAATTCGTTTTCTTCTGCTTCTTGTCTATTTGTATAGCTCCTTGTTATATTTTTATGTATTCTGGACATTATCTGAATAGTTGGATGTAAATTTGTTTCTTTTTAAACTTGACATATCATATAGGCCATGAAATTATCAGTCATTTCATCAAATAATTATTTTCTTTATTACCCAGGTCTTCCACATTTTGTTCCTGATGTATGTTACTACCATATCTGACTAAGCTTTTTCTATTTTAATATATATATTTCATTTCTTAATGTCATTTTAGTAAATATTTTAAAGATCTTTGATATAATTTTGTGTTTACTATTGACATGAAAATTGCTTCACTTTTTAAATGAATACTAATAATATGTAGTGACCACATGTAATTTTATTTTAAAATGAGATTACATGAAATAGGTTAATTGGAAAAAAAACAAATCTATTACTTTATTTTAGTCCTTTTATCACTGTGGACTTTATAACATCACCAACTAGTATTTCATTTCTCAACACTGAGTTTGGGAAAAAATTATAGCTCATGTAGGTGAAATCCTTACTTGAAATATCTGATACATTATGATACAATATTCAAAGAAGTCACAGTGTATGAATTGAGAAAAATAATTATCTAGAAGTACAATAAGATTAAATAGCATTGAATCAAAACATTTACTCTTAAATTTCATCTGATGTGATAGTTTAAATGTGAAAGCTATTATCAATACACAGATGTTATAGTAAGATAAATTTTAAGAATTTGGAAGTAAGATGTCTCCAAAATCAACATGCAATGGTTCAGAGCAGAAATATGTAAATTAACTTTAGAGGCATTCCATATCCCTCAAAGGCTCCCTACATCCTTTGCCCTTCACAGGTATTTACTCCTCTACCTCCTACTCATTCTCTGGGCCGTTTCAGCTTCACAGTCAGTAAATGACCAGATCCTTCCACTGTTCAGAATATTCCCTCAGCACATTTTGCTATCCTTAGTGGAAGCTTGACTTCCCCCTTGGCACTGCTTCTGTAGCGCTTTATTGCTTCAACCTTCAGCAATCTGAGCCTCTAGGCCAGATCTCCATGTGGGCTTCACACCTGTGTATGCAACTCTTTTCAGTAGTTTTTTGGACATCTCACAAGCCCCGCAAACGTGAACTTTTCATATCTGAATTCACGATCTTCCCCAAATTTGCAACTCCACTTTAATTGCCAAACTAGCTCTTCATCCATTCCTTTTCACTTCAGAAAATGGCCCCACCATTCACCCAGTATTTCATACCAAAATTAGGAGGTCATCTTTGACAGTGATTTCTTCTTTGTACCCCAGGAATAATATGTCCCCAAATTCTGTAGATTCTAGGTCCTAAATTTTTCTTTCAACTCTTTATCTCTCTAGCTCCTGACATAGTACAAGTCATTTTTATGGCTCATCTGGAATGCCAGAATAGGCCATTAATTACTGTATCTTCCTCAGTTTCCTCAATTATTGCCCCCCCCATTCTCTTTACAAAAGCCAACATGTTTAATAAAAACAACTACAATTACATTGCCTTCATGCTTACTCATCAATGGCTTCCCTTTTCTCTTAGGGTGAAAATAAAGCCATCACATGAGCCTTCCTGATGTATAGTTCTGGTTCTCCATATTCACCTGGTGTCACACTGTCCTTCACTTTCCCTACTTCAGTTATACTTATCTTCTTTGTGTTTCTAGAAATGCTATGCTTCTTCCAACTTGAGTCATTTGAACCTACTCTTCTATGGGACACTCCCCCCACCTCCCCCCACACGCACACCATGGGGAATGGCATGCAGTATCTCCATGGAGTAAGAAATGACAACCCACTCAAGTATTCATACCACTAAAAATTCCATGGACTGAGGAGTCTGGCACGCTATAGTCTATGGGGACACAAAGAGTCGGACATGACTGAGGGACAACATGGGTGGGCATGCAATATTTCAGTTCCCTGGCCAGGGAACAAACCCAAGCCCCCTACAGTAGAGTCTTAACCACTGGACCACCAAGGAAGTCCTTCTATGGACACTTATTGTTCTCTATGTGTAATAGCACATCTGATTCCCTCACTTCCTTTAGGTGCTTGAAAGTGGTTGCCTTCTCAATGAGGTCATCCCTGACCAGACTGCTGTACTTCCTACCCCCCTTCAATGGTTCATCTTTAGCACTTTTTACCATAAAAGACACTATAATGTTTATTCTTATATTTGTCTACCTGCTTGTCTACCTGCCCCCAGAATGTGAGCTCTTTGATGCCCAACTCTTAGAAAAGCACCTTCCAATGAATAGATAATAAATATTTTTGGAGAAATTAATTCACCTTCTTTAACTCTCCTGACAACACAACATTTGTATAATTGTCTCTATTTTTTTTTTTTAATGAGAAATCTGATTGTTAAGGTCAGCCAGCATGAAAGTAGCAGAACAGTGATTTGAATCTCAGCTATTTTAGCTGCAAGGTGTTCTGGTTTGATACTCTTGCATGCATTTGCTTGAATCAGGAGTGGCAGATAAAAAGGTGTTTCCTCCAAAAGAATGTTTACTATTTTCCATAGATTCATTATTTCTATGTTAAATGATGCCTATTAGGAGGAAACAGAAATCAGTATTATTTACCTTGGCACTAATGGATTTCTGCATATAATTAGACATATCTGTGGTAAAATTTAGCTGACCCAAGGAGCATTCTCACCCTCTGAAACATCAAAACACAGAAAACATTTGCATTTGCATGCTGAAAATATGGATATTTCCTTTTTCAGTTCAACACATTCTAATAGGTGTAAATTGGTTTAAAACAGAATTCAGAAATGTGTTTTATCTCTTCAAATACTGTTAATTTTTAAAATAGACATTTTCATAATATAAACACAAATTTCCTTGATAGGAACAATGTTATGAAATGAAAAATTTGGAAACTGCCTTTATATACAATATTTACAATATCGAAGTTCCCACAAAATACTGCCACAGCTATCATCACAACAATTACCATAGCAAATACATTTTTGGGGGGTGGGGGGGGGAAACTTGGCATATTTGCTCAAAGAAGACCATAGTAATCAGATAGAGGAAAACAATAGAATGAGAAAGACTAGAGATCTCTTCAAGAAAATTAGAGATACCAAGGGAACATCCATTCAACTGCTGCTACTATTGCTAAGTCGTTTCAGTCGTGTCTGACCCTGTGTGACCCCATAGATGGCAGCCCACCAGGCTGCCCCATCCCTGGGATTCTCCAGGCAAGAACACTGCAGTGGGTTGCCATTTCCTTCTCCAGTGCATGAAAGTGAAAGGTGAAAGTGAAGTCACTCAGTCGTGTCCAACTTAGCGGCCTCATGGACTGCAGCCTACCAGGCTCCTCCATCCATGGGATTTAGGACAGAAATGGTATGGACCTAACAGAAGCAGAAGATATTAAGAAGAGGTGGCAAGAATACGCAGAAGAACTGTAAAAAAAAGATCTTCCTGACCCAGATAATAATGATGGTGTGATTACTTACACTCACCTAGAGGCAGACATCCTGGATTGTGGAGTCAAGTGGACCTTAAAAAGCATCACTACGAACAAAGCTAGTGGAGGTGATGGAATACCATCTGAGCTATTTCAAATCCTGAAAGATGATGCTGTGAAAGTGCTGCACTCAATATGCTAGCAAATTTGGAAAACTCAGCAGTGTCCACAGGACTGGAAAAGGTCAGTTTTCATTCCAATCCCAAAGAAAGGCAATGCCAAAGAATGCTCAAACTACTGCACAACTGTACTCACCTCACATGCTAATAAAGTGTTGCTCAAAATTCTATAAGCCAGGGTTTAGCAACATGTGAACCATGAACTTCCACATGTTCAAGCTTGTTTTAGAAAAGGCAGAAGAACCAGAAATCAAATTGCCAACATCCTCTGGATCACTGAAAAAGCAAAAGAGTTCCAGAAAAACATCTATTTCTGCTTTATTGACTATGCCAGAGCCTTTGACTGTGTGGATCAACACAAACTGTGGAAAATTCTTAAAGAGATGGGAATACCAGACCGCCTGACCTGCCTCTTGAGAAACCTGTATGCAGGTCAAGAAGCAGCAGTTAGAACTAGACATGAAACAACAGACTGGTTCCAAATAGGAAAAGGAGTATGTCAAGGCTATATATTGTCACCCTGCTTATTTAACTTATATGCAGAGTACATCATGAGAAATGCTGGGCTGGATGAAGCACAAGCTGGAATCAAGATTGCTGGGAGAAATATCAATAACTTCACATATGCAGATGACATCACCTTTATGGCAGAAAGTGAAGAAGAAGTAAAGAGCCTCATGATGAATGTGAAAAAGGAGAGTGGAAAAGTTGGCTTAAAGCTCAATATTCAGAAAATGAAGAACATGGCATCCGGTCCCATCACTTCATGGCAAATACATGGGGAAACAGTGGCTGACTTTATTTTTTGGCCTCCAAAATCACTGCAGGTGGTGATTGCAGCCATGAAATTAAAATATGCTTACTCCTTGGAAGGAAAGTTATGACCAATGTAAGACAGCATATTAAAAAACAGAGATATTACTTTGTCAACAAAGGTCCATCTCTTCAAGGCTATGGTTTTTCCAGTAGTCATGTATGGATGTGAGAGTTGGACTATAAAGAAAGCTGAGTGCAGAAGAATTGATGCTTTTGAACTGTGGTGTTGGAGAAGACTCTTGAGAGACCCTTGGATGGCAAGGAGATCCAACCAGTCCATTCTAATGGAGATCAGCCCTGGGTGTTCATTGGAAAGACTTATTTTGAAGCTGAAACTCCAATACTTTGGCCACCTGATGCGAAGAGCTGACTCATTTGAAAAGACCCTGATGCTGGGAAAGATTGAGGGCATGAGGCGAAGGGGACGACAGTGGATGAGGTGGTTGGATAGTATCACCAACTCAATGAACATGAGTTTGGGTTAACTCTGGGTGTTGGTAATGGACAGGGAGGCCTGGTGTGCTGTGGTTCATGGGGTTCCAAAAAGGCAGACACAGCTGAGCAACTGAACTGAACCAAGCTGAATCAAATAGTCATCCAGTTAAAGGTTAGTGATCTAAAATCTGTATCTTTGGTCTATTTTTTTATAGCCAATTGTGATAGGCAGAATAATACCCACCCCAGAGATATCCATGTCCTTATCCTCCGAACCTTAGAATATATTAGGTTACACAGCAAAGGAAAGTTGCAGAAGAAATTAAAGTTTCTAGTCAACTAACCTTGATACTGAAAAATTATCCTGGGTTACTTGAATAGTTCCAGAATAATCACAAGGATCCTTATACGGGGAGGAGGGAGGCATCAGTGTCAGGGTGCTGTAACTGGCCATTTTTGGTTTGAAGATTAAAGGGAGCCCAAGAAATATATCATAGGAACTCTTGGGCAAGAAAGTCTGGGAAAGGTTTAGAGGCCTAATGCCCTTGTGGTAAGAGTTAAAAAGCTAGGTGGGATACTGAATATCAACAAGCATTACTGTGACTATTAAGTGCATGACTTTGGGTAAATTATGTAATTATTTTTATCTGTAAAAAGGGATAATGATAGTATCTACTTCGTATATTTATGTGGATTAAAAGAAATGATAATTGGAAAAAATTTAACGTATGATACACAGAAAGATCTTATATAGTTTAGAAATTATTTTAATTTCAGAAGAATGCATTAAAATAATATATGTAAAACTTAGGTGCTCATAGATTTAAATCTTGATTTTTATATCACTTACTAGTTTTACACATTTGCTGTTACTTCATTCTCTAACCCTTCTTTTCTTCATCTGTAAAAAAAATAGACACATCCATCCATGAGTTAATGCATGACAAGCACAATTTTTGACCAGTAAATTAAAGTCAATGTTATGATTAAAATTAATATAACAAATAATAAATTTGAATTAAATAAATATCTTCCAATTAGATAATTTGTTTCATATATCAGTAAATGAGTTGTGGTTGTTCAGTGGCTTGCTTGTCTCTGACTCTTAGCAACCTCATGTACTGCAGTATACCAGGCTTCCCTGTCCTTCACTATCTCCTAGAGTTTGTTCAAACTCATGTCCGTTGAGTCAGTGATGCTATCCAATCCTCTCAACAAATGAGATGAATACAAATACATAAAATGTGAAGTAGGACTCATGATTACACAGTTTAGTTCAGTTCAGTTGCTCAGTCGTGTTCAACTCTTTGTGACCCCATGAACTGCAGCATGCCAGGCCTCCCTGTCCATCATCAACTCCCAGAGTTCACCCAAACCGATATCCATTGAGTCGGTAGTGCCATCCAACCATCTCATCCTCTGTTGTCCCCTTCTCCTCATGCCCTCAATCTTTCCCAGCATCAGGGTCTTTTCAAATGAGTCAGCTCTTTGCATCAGGTGGCCAAAGTACTGGAGTTTCAGCTTCAACATCAGTCCTACCAATGAACACCCAGGACTGATATCCTTTAGGATGGACTGGTTGGATCTTCTTGCAGTCGAAGGGACTCTCAAGAGTCTAATCCAACACCATAGTTCAAAAACATCAATTCTTCAGTGTTCAGTTTTCTTTATAGTCCAACTCTCACATCCATACATGACTACTGGAAAAACCAAAGCTTTGACTAGATGGACCTTTGTTGACAAAATAATGTCTCTGCTTTTAATATGCTGTCTAGGTTGGTCATAACTTTCCTTCCAAAGAGTAAGCATCTTTTAAGTCTAGCTTTATCTTGAAAATGTATGTTAAAAGAGATTATTCATTAAGAACACTTTCTCCCTATTCTCACTCCAGCCAAAAATGATTGCATACTAAACTTAATTGACTTGAAACTTGGGTTTTCTATAAATTTAGTGAATGATAAAAGTTCACAATAAAACAAATCTTTAGAATGCCAATATAATATTTAAAAGTATTACAAAGGATTTTTATTTTCAATTGTCTATTATTTAAGAAAATATAGTGCATTATTTTTTTTAATTGAGCAAAGCAGAAAAATACTAAGAAATTTTAACCACCCAAAATCACACCACCCAGAAATAGCATTATTTATATTTGATGACCACTATTCTAGAGATCTCAATATTTATATTACAGAAAGACACCAAAAACTGTTTCTTACTGAATACTTCAATTTTGTTGTTAGTGTCAAAGCATAAAAACTTCATTAGCTTTTATATTCTTTCTGTCCTTTAGGATTTTATAAGTAGTACTATCTTAGAAAAATATATAGACTTGTAATTACAGTAGTTACCACACTACAGTTTTATTTGAAATTGTCATTTTAAAATGTTTTGCTCAGATTATCATTAAGAAAGTGTTAAAGAAGGTTAAGATTTTATTACTTTACTTCTAGGACAAGGGAACAAAAATCACTTTCCCTTTAATTTTGATTTTGCCCTTGTTAGGTTAAGTCGCTCAGTAGTGTCCGACTCTTGCGACCCTGTGGACTATAGCCTATGAGGCTTCTCTGTCCATGGGATTCTCCAGGCAAAAATACTGGAGTGGGTTACTGTTTGCTTCTCCAAGGGATCTTCCCGACCCAGGGATCGAACCCGGGTCTCCCTTATTGGAGGCAGACGCTTTAACCTGCCCTTGGATGAGCATAAAGCTCCAGCACAACAGGTTGTATGTGTATGTATGTGTGTTGTTTTCAGAGAGACATTTACTTAATTCTAATTTTTAGTACGAAATAAAAATCTCTAAGCCCATCTCCCTCAGAATTCAAATCTTCAAAATTTATACATACAAATTGATAATGAAAAGTTGAAGTAACAACCTTCAGCCCCCTATTGTTTATTTGAGAGCAGACACAAGTGGAAAAGAGGGAAACTGCATTGAATTCTTGATACTGTGTAGTAAACCAGGCTCAGTTCCCAGATGAATGTCTCTTTTCCACATTTAAGACTTCCAGCAGGTGTATGACTGGAATTTGTTTCAGCAAAGTTGCAAATTACCATGCCATTGACTTTCCAAGTCATTCATGAATTGTTCAAACCAAGAATGCAAATGAAAGTATTTACAGCATCCCATTTCAGATATTTATATTTGAACTTCTGGCTTGAATTTCAAGAGGTTGTTTTGAATTATTTAAAGAAAGCTATAACTTTCACTTTTCAGACTGCTTGAGAAAAATAAATCCATTCTTGGTAATGTGACAAAAACCATTCTCCTGAGTTTGCAAAACTGTCCAGCAAGTTCTGATACATGGCGAGTTCAGTTAAGGGAGACTAACTTGCACCTCCACTTACTGATTTCTCCGAATCACCGTGGGCATGGGGACCAAATTTCTTCTTATTAGAGATCTCAAAAATGTGCATTTAAATTTTAGAATTGAAAACTATCATATAAATGTATTGTTGTGCTTGACAATGGAATCTGCTAGCTCTGAGACTAATATCTTGCTGTTTTAAATTTTTATAAACCATTTTGACATAGTTGCTCTATGTTTCACTTTGCAGAAATGAGAATTTCAGTGCTGTTAAGAATTGCAGCATAAGGTGATTAATTGCCAGGAATACAGCATCAAAGGAATAGCAGAAATGGAGAAGAGCTGGCTTAAATGAGGCCCATGTGATTTTCTTGTGTGGCTTAATAACAGGAAGATGGTGGTACCATCATCTGAGGTACTGAGATAGTAGAGAAAGGGGAGGGAAATTCCACAAGATGGAAGGGGGACTGATGGAAGGACATGTTAACAAACATTTGTAAACTAAACAATGTGTTTTTAAGAGGAGCTGTATAGCCACCTTCACATTAATCATTGGTAAAATTATTTTAGTGCCATCAACACTCTTTTCATGCCTATATTCATCATCTAGTTACAGTCTTTAATTACATTGTTTGTTATGTTGGAGATATGATCAGGATCTGTGGCTTTTAGTAGCTTCCATAAATCATAGAAGATAATGTCATAAATAAACAACATGCTAATTGCTAATCTGTTTCTTGATTATTATTATCTAGATGTTTTATATCTGTAATACTATTCAGCTATTAAAATATATTTTGAGGACCTACTATGTTTAGCATTGTACTAAAGCTTGGAATGGTAAAGTATGACTTCTCCTTTTCATAGAAATAATGAGGTAGGACACAATACTGAACTGTTAGTGCAAATGAATAGATGTACAAATGACAAGAGTTGCTCTTTCCACTCAAGGTATCCCCCATTATCCCAAGTAACTATTTAAAATTACCCAGAACTCCATCTTAGTGCAGTAATTTGCATCCATTCATCCATTCTACTTTAAAAAAATTCCTGGTAGGCAAGAATTAATGGATTTTAATTTTCCAAATTGAAAAATTTATTTTCCAGAGTGAAAAAGCTGGCTTAAAACTCAAAATTCAAAAATCTAAGATCATGGCATCCAGTCCCATCACTTCATGGCAAATAGATGGGGAAAAATGGAAACAGTGACAGACTATTTTCTTGGCTCCAAAATCACTGCAGATAGTGACTGCAGCCATGAAATTAAAAGACGCTTACTCTTTGGAAGGAAAACTATGATCAACCTAGACTGCATATTAAAAAGCAGAGACATTACTTTGCTGACAAAGGTCCGTCTATTCAAAGCTACGGTTTGTCCAGTAGTCATGTATAGATGTGAGAGTAGGACTATAAAGAAAGTTGAGTGCCGAAAAATCGATGCTTTTTAATTGTGGTTTTGGAAAAGACTCTTGAGAGTCCCTTGGACTGCAAGGAGATCCAACCAGTCCATCCTAAAGGAAATCAATCCTGAATATTCTTTGGAAGGACTGGTGTGAAACCGAAGCTCCAATACTTTGGCTACCTGATGCAAAGAAGTGACTCATTGGAAAAATTTCTGATGCTGGGAAAGATTGAAGGCAGGAGAAGGGGATGATAGGGGATGAGATAGTTGGATGGCATCACAAAATTGATGGACATGAATTTTAGCAAACTTTGGGAGCTGGTGATGGAAAGGGAGGCCTGGCATGCTGCAGTCCAATGTGTCTCAAAGAGTCAGATATGACTGAGTGACTGAATTGACTGAATTTTCCAGAATGTAGATCAACAAGATACATTTTCTGACTTGGACCCCATATATGTCTTCTATCATTTGTAAGATAATTTTCCCGTAGTTTTGGTTGTCATTTCTTTTGTTGAGCAAAAAGCAGTAAAATTTTATGCCACTTTTGGTTCTGGGAGTCTGGCTGGCAGTGGATAATGATGAAATCTCAGTCTCTGTGCAACAGTACCAAGTCCGATCTCAGTCAGAGTTTTGCATGAAGTAGAGAAGAATGGTTTTATTGCTTTGCCAGGAAAAGGGGGTTACAGCAGGTTCTTGCCCTTAAAACTGTGTGTCCTGACCCAAGCAGTTTTGGTGAGGAGTTTTATAAGCAATGGTTCAAGAACGGGGTTGTGGATAAGGCAGAGGACCTGAACTCCTTTAATCTGGCCTCAGGTGGACTCCTGATGAGCTTCAAGTTTATCAAATTATCAATATTATATACATATATATATTCTTTCTCATATATATTTCCATTGTGGTTTATGATAAGATGTTGAATGTAGTTCCCTGTGCTATACAATAAGACCTTGTTGGTTAGCTACAAATTTATGTCAATATATTCCTTAGGATTTCTTTTTTTCATTAACTGGTAAGGGGTGAAAGAATATGAAGAAAGGGAAGACTTACATATCTTCAAAGAGCTAAAAACAGTTGTGTCATAAGACTAAGATGATTTTACTCCATTTACATATAAAGTGTTAGTGAAAATATATAGTGGTAGTTATGTACAATTTCCTTACATATATCATAAATGCAGTATTCTAATACTGCAATGTTACTTAAAAATATTTAACAGATCATTAATTGCTTCTCTCTAAATTTTAAGTGTTAATATTTAGCACAGCTTCTAAAGCCCCTCTCAGTTTGGGTAGCACTTCTCTCTTCTTTATTGTCACTTTCTGTTATTTCTTTACACACAAATCCATATTATATTCTCTAGCCATATTTTTAAACAGTATCAGTTAAACTATCTTTTGCATGACTCATATTGCTCTAGGTTTGCCTATGAATTAAGGCAAAAAGTTTGCAGGATAAGCTGAATTTAAGTTCCTTGAACTTTTCCTTCGTTTTGATTGTGCAATATTTTCTTGTGGTTATACATTGTGGTATTTTTAATTTAATAAGTTCATAAATGAAAATTAGGTGGTGGTAGTTTAGTCACTAAGTCGTGTCTGACTCTTGAGACCACATGGACTGTAGCCTGACAGGCTCCTCTACTCATGGGATTCTCCAGGCAAGAATACTGGAGTGGGTTGTCATTTCCTTTCCCAGAGGATCTTCCTGACCCAGGTATTGAACCTGGGTCTCATTCAATAAATGAAAATTAGAGAAGCAGTCATGTGATTTACTCTTATAAATGCAAAACGGTAAAGACTGAGATATGCAATCACTTAGCTATTGAACACCATAGCTTAACATCAGTTTTTGTGTCTCTTTACTACTTCCAGATTTTGAAGATGAAAAAATATATTATATACACTTTTATTTCAGTAATTTATAGAGTCTGTTCATTATTGTTGAGGACATGCAAAAATATCCTTGACAACAGAAAGGAATTAGAAAGACAGCAGTGTATCTGGTAAGAAAGGGTACAGAATGACATATGCCATCTACATGTGCTTGTGGTTAAAAAAGACAAGGTCACAGCAGTGAAAACAAAAACCAAAATGAAATTCTTTTAGAAAACAGTAAAACATAGCTTTTGCAGATAGTACTTATTATCCACAGCATTTAATGACAGAGAACAGATAACATTTAAAGAAGATAAGTAGTAGAATGTGCTGATAAAAAATGGAACACACACACACACACAAGCTGAAAGTATTTAATTATTGCTTAAAAGGTTAGATAAAAAGGATCAGGAATGTGAGTCATAGATTTAGGCCTGGTTCACCAATTCACTGCTTGGTTTGAGTCAATTTCACATAATTAACTTTTTGGAAAAATAAGCTGGGAAAATGGAATAATATGGGTACTGAAGGCCCACATATAGAAATAATTTTGTGATGAAATCTAGCCTGTCAGTAAAAAAGCAATCAGATATGAGGAAAGCTGATAATCATAAATGAAGCTAAAACTTAACCATTAAAAGGAGGGGGATACTAAATATCAACATCTAATAATGAAGAGTCATTTCTGGGGATCTAAAAATACATTACATGAATTTTAATGTATTAATTATCTGTTATTCAAGCATAAAAATAGGATGATTGCTGACCATTCAAAATGTATTTTGTATAAAAGGAACACAGCTCTATTAAGGATTAGGGGTTTTCCATTCAGTCATTGAAAAAAAAATATGAAAAATATTGCAAAAATACAAAGGTAAGTGTTTCTAGAACTCTAGAATAACACTAACATCTTTTGGAAGCTTGTAATCAACTAATATTTATAAAGTAGATATAAGTAGCTTTGGACTTTGTATATGTGAGTTATTTATAGCTTATTTCTACTTCTACCAAACCTTTCCTAAAAACTATCCTATTTCTCTGTACCATGTAGGGCTTCCCTTGTAACTCAGCTGGTAAAGAATCCACCTGCAATGCAAGACCCTGGTTCCATTCCTGGGCTGGGAATGTACCCACATGTACTATATGATACTTGAAATTAGTTTCAGTTTTTCTAAAAAAATGTTCATTCAGCCTACATCAATAATAGCTTACAAGGTTATTGGAGACATTCCAGATTTTCTTTTAAATTTTTGTGAGAAATAATCCAGAAGAAGTAGTAAAATAGCAAGTTGTATGTAATAAATAATGAGTATGTAATAAGGAACTTAATGCTTCCTTCACTGTTCATCCTAGCTTTGGTAACATTTAATACTTACTAAAATTGTCAGGTTAAGAAAAAGTATATATAGGAAACTTTGAGCCTGGTAGGCTACAGTGCATGGGGTCGCAAAGAGTCAGACACGACTGAGCGACTTCACTCACTCACTCGCTTCTTCACTGACCATTTTGTCGCTTAGTGGTAAGGAACCTGCCTGCCAATGCAGGAGACATAAGAGACATGGGTTCGATCCCAGGTCCAGAAGATCCCCTGAAGGAGGAAATGGCAACCCACTCAGGTTATCTTTGCCTGAAGAATTCCATGGACAGGGGAGACTTGCAGATGACAGTCCATGGGATCACAAAGAGTCAGACATGACTGAAGTGATTTAGCAAACAAGCAACTAGAAATATTAGTAACATAGTTACTTTAATAGGGAATTGACTTTAAAGAATTACCAATATGCATTTACTACTCCTCTGTAAGAATTTCAATGGGAAAAAATCACTTCTCCAAATTGTCAAAAACGTTTTTATATATTCTAGATAAAATAACATTTTTCTAAGGTGAGTTTTTGCTGGCACTCACTTAAAACAGTGGTATATATTTGAGAAAAAAAATTTAATGATGATATTGATGATGATAATTTTTAATCCCATGTGACAAAAGTTTTTGTCTTGAGTGAGATTATAAAAAAATAACCTAAATTCAATTGCCATAGATAATTATAATATTCTTATTAATACCAGCATTGTATTTGCATATTTCTTGAGTAATAAACTTTTACAGTGTCATCTCAAGACAGAGCACATATGGAAAAGGAAACGTTCTGTGAGATATGATTTTAACTAATTTAATTTGGATGAATAAATACAAAAATTTTGAAGTGAAATACTAATTAAATGTCTTTATCTGAGCTTAAGGAAATTTTTTTCTGATCTCAATGTTTTTGTCCTTCAAAAGTCAGTAATATGCTTGAACTTAAGACAATTTACTTACTAACTATGGGGAACCTAGAAAATAGTGTTTATTATCCCAAATCATAAATATACATCATATATATATATATATATATATATACATATATATATATAAACTGCAATGTAGAGTATTAAATACAATTAACTTTTATTGAGAGCTAACTATTGACCAGGTACTCTTCTAGATCAGATAATACTCTAAACTCATGCTTATTCCATTTAATTTTCAATCCACCTGCAGTGCAGGAGACCAGGGCTTGATCCCTAGGTTGGGAAGATCCCTTGGAGAAGGGAATGGCCATCCATTCCAATATTCTTGCCTGGAGAATCCATGGGGTTGCACAGAAGTCAGACAGAACTGAGTGACTAACACTCACTTTTGATAGTTGCTGAAGTGAAAGAAAACAGATTTTCCTGTAAGAAAAGCCTGTCTTTGCCCAAGCTTATTGGACCACTCCTGATATCTTCGAACTGGACACTTGAGTTCCACTTGAGCCATTGGAATTATTTAACTATGCATGATGTGAAGAAATGGTAACTAGAAATTTGAAAAGAGGCATTTATTTGGTTTTGCTTGGTAACTAAGTACAGTATGGAGTGTTTGTTTTACTTTTAAAAAGCAATTTTCCTCAGAGCAAGTAAGACATCTGAATTTAAATAAAGATATCTTAGAGAAGATAGTGCTTTTTAGGGAGATTATACACTCTATAGCCACCATATACACTCTATAGCCACCACCAAGAGAGAATAATAATGAACTGCATAAATAAATGGTAAACCAAGCAATAAAAACTCTTAAAATGTCAGTGAGTTATTATTTAATCATGCATATTCATCCATGGTTATATGTTACTCTGGTATCGACGACAGACTAAATGTCATTTCAGCATTCCTCAAAGTAGTATATTGGGAAATAATAGAAAAAAAATCCAAACAAAACAAATCAATGCAGCTTACATACATACATACACAGACACTGATCTGTTGTAATGAAAAAGCATTCTATATTTCAACAAGTAAAGGAAACCTTGGTACAAACAACTGAATAAATAATTTTACAGATGGATTTCTCAGATGCTTTCATCTATGTATTTATTATTTTTAAAAATCATTGATTTTTAGCCTTTAAACTTTTAATTTTGCTTTTTTAGCTGCATTTTGTGGCTTGTGAGATATTATTTCTTTGACCAGGGATCAAACCTGTGCCACCTGCACTGGATATGTGGAGTCTTAACTACTGAATCACCAGAGAAGCCCCCTTGGATGTTTTAATTTGTAGTGCTACTACGATAATGTGCACTGAGGATCTCTAAGAAATAGGCACCTGAGTATCTTCACAAACATGCATATTCAGGGAATGCTGCTTCAGGTCACTCCTCTGAACATCTCTCAGAAGAGGATTACTGAGTTGCATCAATGTATTAACTATATGTGGTTTTAGAAATTGATGTACATTAAAGATGTATGGCTAAGTATACTATAGAGCAAAATTCAGTAATAGCTAGTCTAATTTGTGGCAATGTAGCTGGATGATTATTCGCAAAGCTTTTAAGCCAATAAGAATCTGTTCTTTTGCTATTAAGGGATAGGATTTGTAACTAACTGAACAATCAATAGGGAAAGACAGAGAATATATTGTGATATGGAAGTTATACTAGAGGAGAAAAGATGAAGTTTGTCATCAATTTTTTAAAACATTTTATGTTAAGATACTTGAAAAAAACAGGTTAGAAGCTAAAATTTAAGAGTGATAAAAGTTAGATGGTAGAATTAGTGTGCTCTGGTATATTTTCCCCTCTCAATAAGAAATATAAATTATGCAAAGTAATACAAACTACATAAATAATTTTTCTGTTCAGTCCTAGTGAATGATAACTTTAATAATAAGCTTACACATTCTTTTAAAAAGTACAATAAAAGCATGATCTGTGAATAAAGACTAGATGTGGAGAGAAATTTTAAAATCTCCAGAAGATACAGAAAGGTTTACTTTAGCAAGAAAATTTAATGGTCATAATTTTCACTAATTATTGCACACCCATACTTTCCTTTATATTAAGTTTTATTTTGAAACACATACCTGGACTGAAGACATTCAGTTCTTATGGGGCTTGACGTCCTTTATTGCTTCTCTCCTGAAACAAATAAGTACAGTCAGCCCTTCGTATCCGGAGGTTCCAGATTGAAAGATTTAACCAACAGCAAATGGCAAATATATATATTTTTTTAATTCCAGATATTTTCAAAACACAAAACTTGAATTTGCCCTGCTTGCAACTATTACAAAAGAATTACATTGTATTGACATTAGGTCATTATAAAATAAGAGACTTGAGCATCCATGAATTTTGGTATGAAGGAGGGTCATGGAACCAATCCCCTACCATAGCTATATGAGTTTTGGAATATTTGTGTATGTCTCCATATAAAATTTCTTAAATACAGATAATAGCTGATAGGTTTTCAATAACAATTGTTACTGAATTATCTTAATTTTATCTGTATCAGTTTACTAGAATATACAATATTACAGGCCAATGCTATGGCTTATTCTATGTTCCTCTTCTCTACCTTGAATTCTGTAATTCTTATTTTATTCTTTGTATTTCTTAAAGTAGTCGTGAGAAATGATATTCAAAATCTACTATCTGGAAGATAGTGTGCTTGTTATTCATGGAATTGGTCACTGTTCCCATACCTATTGTGATGAACAGAACTAGAAAATATGCATAATTTAAAAAAGGAAGTATTTGGGGAATTATATTGATATTTCTAGTTTAAATGTAGAATTGTGTGGTTTTATTAAATCCTTAATATATTGTAACAGGAGGTAAAGGGGGAGGGTACAATTTTTGAAAGAATGACCTAACCAAAAGACACAACATAAACTGATTAGAATCAAATGGGATCAAGTTGGCAGATAAGACTAGACCTTGATACTCAATCAGCAAGTGAAATGACACACCCAGAGGGGCCATGACAGTTCCAAGGCACTGCTAAACTACCAAGGAATGGGTGGTGATCCAAATCCTAGATATCTCTACCCCTTCCCCCAAATAATCTTCCCACTCATTAGCATATGAAATTCCCACCCTATAGAAATTAACCATGCCAAATTTGGGGGCCACACTTGCTCTCTGTGATGCCCCACACTCTGTCTATGGAGTGTGCTGCTCTCTGAATCTGAATAAATCCACTTCTTACCTATCACTTTATCTCTCACTGAATTCTTTTAGTGATGAGACATCAAGAATCTGAGCTTCAGACTAGGGTTAGGGTTAGGGCTAGGGTTAGGGTTAGGGTTAGGGTTAGGGTCCTAAAATCAGGCACCTTGGGTTTTGGATTGGTTTGTGTCCCAGCTACATGAGTTCAAGTCCCCAGCAGGGTTTTGGCTGGATTCGAGTCCCAATCTGTGGTATATGGTTTCAATATCATCTATTTTCTCTTACACTTAAAATATTAGTTCCCTAAACATTACTGAAACTATTTGTGATGCTTATTTCAAATAGGTATTGACTCTAACAGTATCACTAAAAGCCGTTTAAGATTTTTTTCCTTTTTTCTCCCAATTATTTTTATTTACAATCAAATTTTATATTTTAAGCTCAGTTAAAATATTTCCTCTCTGCATGGTAGAGCTATCTGCTCAACTTTAATTACTCTGTTTTGTTCACAGATTAGAGGTGTTGCTTTTTTTCTCCTTTGATTTAATTTTGTTTTATAATTATGCAAAACTTTTACATGCTTCTAATGCCAAATCTACAAAAGAGTATATTCAGAGAACTGTAGCTTCTGTTTCCTTCTTGTTTCTGTCCTCCATATTGTCAACTTAAGCACTTAATGAATTATTTTTCCAGTTTAAAAAGGTAAGCAAATATGTATAATTTAAAATTTTATTTCTAATATACCTGTTGCCATAAATAATGTTTTAATAATTTGCATACTTAAATTTATTTTATTATAACATCAGAGTCTCATGAAACTCAAAATTACACTAAATGACAATAACTCAGCAAAAGGAGACTTCTGGGATGGTGGATGTAAAGGTAGACATATTATATGTAACACAGCCTTTGGTTGAAGGAAATAAAAGTTATTAAGTACTCAAAAGGTATAGTAAAACTTGTAGCTAAGCAAAATAATTTGTTTTGTTTAAACTTCAAGATGACAAAATATAGCTAAGATCGGTTTTCATGTGTGGTTTATGGGTCAAGATAGAATGTCATGATAGTCAAATGTTATAGAGAAAATTAATCATGTTTTCATATATACGTATGCAGAGAAAGATAAAATTATTAAATAATAAATAGAAATAGAAACTAAGATAATTTAGTGTGTACACACATACACACACAGATAAAGATCGAGAGAGAGGAAGAGATAAGGAAAGAATAGAAAGCAAGAGATACATAATTAGAAACCAAAGAAAGATTTATATTAAAAAGCATACGCTTCATAAGTCTGTAATATTTATTTAATGCAGATTAAATATTTGACTTTGGTACTCTTTTTCTATTATTGCTTGAAGTGTAATTGATATACCATATTATATTAGTTTCAAGTGTACAACATAGTAATTCAATAGTTTTATAGATTATGCACTACACAGTTTTTTTTATAACATATTTAGTTATAAACATTTTGCACTTTATCAAAGGAATATAGTTTATATAATTCAATATTACTATGCCCACTAAAGAATCCTTAAAGGCCTAGCAGAACAGAGAGTATATAGAAATGTTCCAATATTATATTATTATTTCGTCAATGGTGGTGCCAGTGGTAAAGAATCCACCTGCCAATGCAGAAAGAGCAAGAGATGTGGGTTCAATCTTAGGGGATCTCTCAGGAAGATCCCCTGGAGAGAGAAATGGCAACCCACTCTCACATTCTTGCCTGAAAAAATCCCATGGACAGAGGAGGCTAGCAGCCTAGCAGGCTACAGTCCATGGGGGTCACAAAGGGTTGGACATAAGTGAACACAAACATACATATTTTACCAATGAAGCATCCAAATTTCAAAGATAACAAAGATGTTCATAAATATAACAAATTAAAGATTAAAAATCAGAGGAAAGCCTATATCTTTTAATTCTATTTTTATTGTACCATGCCATCTCTGACAAATAGGTACTAGAAGAATCTGACTCATTTAAGATAATTATATGTGATATAATAGCTTGTATTACTCCTGTGTGGTATCAAAATAAATGAGAGCTAAGAAGTCTCATAATTTCAAAATTAGTCAAATTATTTTTCATACATTGTCTCATTTAATACATACAGAAGCTTTGAGATACAACATTATTTACCCCATTTGTTACATTAGAATCAGAGTGAACATGTGGCTTCTCTAAACTCTCATAATAAGAGAGTATATGGGTTAAGAAGGGATTCATATTTTGGAATTTTGATTCCAAATAAAGCATTCTTTCTACTAATATATAATTTTAAATGTTATAACCACTTAATCTATTGGTTGAGTCATTTATGCAATAAACATTTATTGAACAGAAGTTGGTATGAATTATTTGACATATTATCAATTATTATCTGAAAAACAAAAATTGCAATAAGATTTAACTTCTGTTCAACAAGAACTCACAATATACACAGGAAATAAAGTGAAAGTAGACCAAAGTTAGTGCTCCAAGTATTCTAGTAATCAATTCTTTTGTTGTTATAAAGTTTTTGTTTCATAAGTGGTGTCAAATGGTAACTTCCCAAAATTTGCACTATTCTAGAATACTGTATCTTTAATTTTCTTTAAGATGCATAAATGAATGATATCATTAATAATATCATTAAGTACAATGACTGACATAAGAACCATTATTAATTATAATTGCAGCAAGAATTGTTAATAACTATTGTAATAAAGCTAAGAAATGTTCATAATTTTTATTCATGCTGTTAAAATAAAAATTCACCTTGGTTAAATAATGTATGCTAAGTTGAAATTTTTCACAAAAGAGTTATCTCCTCTCTCTTTAAATAATCCTACTGACAAGAGGTCAAATAATAACCACTGTGAAACTGAAATATATCAAAAGAATTATTGGAATCATTCATCATTTACATATTGTATTACTAAAGTGCAAGACTTTTTTGGACTTTAATGAAATCCATGCTTATCTTTGAAATTTTGACTTCCCAGTCATGATATATTCAGTGTCTGAATTGGAATTTCTTTTTCCATATGTAAAATAGATACCAATGGGAATTTGCTGTATGGCTCAGGAAACACAAACAGGGGCTAGGTATCAATCTAGAGGGGTGGAGTGTGTCGGGAGGTGGGAGGGAGATTCAAAAGGGAAGAGATATATGTATACCTATGACTGATTTATTTTGAAGCTTGACAGATAAAAACAAAATTCTGTAAAGCAATTATCCTTCAATAAAAAAATAAATAATCTTTTTCAGTAAAATGTAAAACACATTTAAATAAACATTAGGAAAAGTGGTCACTTGCATAGGATATGAGAAATTCCTTTTGTTTTGATTTTCTTTTTTTCCAGTTTAATTTGGTCCCCACCTTCATTTACAATGCTTTGGGACCTTTCCTATTTTTTCCCCCATAATTAAATGATTCTAGATATCCCTTTTGAAATCAGATTCAGTTGCAATTTGGGAACTGATTCAAACTAACTATGTGTCTATGGGGAAGTCATAACTTTTATATGATTTACTTCCTTCTCCTGTAAGATGATGATTTTTTTAAAAAGCCTCAGTTACAACAACAAAAAAAATCATTAAGTGTATGCAGTATATATGCTCCAATTTATAACATTTTCTATGGTCCTTTTTAAAGTAAGAGTTAAACTGAGAGACGTGAAGGTATTTTAAGTAAAATTAAACAACAAAATAATCCTGTGTTTAAATGCATAGTTATAGCTGCAGGGAGAGAGTCCTCCTCCTCCCTACATACAATAGTGTTTTTCTTCTGAACCAAAGGAAAAATTCAAGAATCCTGCGTTTATTAAGAATGTACCTTTTGTTTTGGACAAACCTATCCATTTAGTAAACTTTATCTGGCTTCTTTCAGTTAACTTACCTACTTAAGAAATAATATCTTAATAAACAAAAATTGTTTTTTTGTTTTTTTGTTTTTTTGTTTTACTCTAGAAGTTCACTAGCCCTACTTTGGAATAATTTTTTTCCATGAAATTGAATAATTTTATTGCTCATTACTTTTATAAATGACTTATTTTTAATGAAAATGTGAATTTTTATAGCATTGTAAAAACAAATACATGTATAGTAACGTACAGTTTACAATTTCTTGGTGGTGCAGTGGTCAAGACTCTGACTGCCAAAGCAGGAGACACAAGAGACATAGGTTCAATCTAAGGATTGGAAAAAGCCACTGGAGTATGAAATGGCTAGCTGCTCCAGTATTCTGGCTTGGAAAATCCCATGGACAGAGAGCCTTGGTGGGCTATAGCCCATGAGGTTGTAAAGAGTTGGAAATGACTGAGCACATACACACTTTCAAATAAACTGATGTGCTACAACTGTTATATTATTCCTAAGCATTATTACTCCTCATAGTGTTAATTACTCACTTGTGTCTGATCTTTGCAACCTCATGGACTGATTGTAGCCCATAAGCTCCTCTGTCCATGGAATTCTCCAGGCAAGAATACTGGAAGATCCCCTTCTGCAGGGGATCTTCCTGACCCAGGGATAGAACCCAGGTCTCCTGCATTGCACGCAGATTGTTTACAATCTGAACCACCAGGGATACTCATGACTTCTCTTGGGCAGTTGTAAAACGAAGATGTATACTCAGTTATACTCTACTTTGAGGGAATATGTATTTAAGCATATTTAAGGATGTCAGAATGTGGCAGCAAAATTTCCTCAGGGGTTCTTATGCCTTTATGTTATATTCTCAATAGATAACCTAATAGTTAGTGTTTATTTTTTCTTTCAGATGTAGCATTGATTTAAAGCCAGTAACAATATCCACAGGAACAAATATGAGCCTTTCCAACTTTAAAGTTCTTAGAAAAGAGATCAGACCTACATCAAATGCAGTTAAACAAACAAACAAAAAAATCAAAAAAGGACACCTGTTTTTTCTTTTCACATAATGGTGTGAATAAAGTGAATAAAACCTATATATCCTTTGTCTATATTTTATATCTAGTTCTGGGTAATCTAGATTTGTTGCTTAAAAAGACATAAAGAATATTTTAATGATTTTTTCCTACAATTCTAATTTTTAACTATTAATTTAATTTTTAATTATTTTCTTTTATATGCAATTCAGTTATCATAGTAGCTTCTGTCTTTCAATAGCCTTGTTAATTATTAAATTTCTCTTAGACTGTATTAATAACTTCCTAAACAATTTGAACCTATACTCAGTCTTGATTAGTGAATATAATTCCTAAAATATTACATTCATAAAATCATTCACTTTATAATAAAAAACATGCTGTGTGGCCCAAATGTCTATTGGATGAAAATTCAAGTGAATTGTGCTGGAATTAAAAATCTCCATTACCTATGTCCAAACAACAATTCTAAAGTGTTTGCTAACAGCAAATATTTAATGTCACAAATTTGTCTACTTAGTTGCCTATTTAGTAAGTCATGTGTAATATGATAGTATGAGCTATCATAGTTGTTGAAGTAATCATAATCAGTTCAGTTCAGTTCTGCTCAGTCACTCAGTCATGTCCGACTCTTTGCATGTCTGACCCCATGAACTGCAGCAGGCCAGGCCTCCCTGTCCATTACCAACTCCCGGAGTTTACCCAAACTAATGTCCATTGAGTTGGTGATGCCATCTAACCATCTAATACTCTATTCTCCCCTTCTCCTTCTGCCTTCAATCTTTCCCAACATCAGGGTCTTTTCAAATGAGTCAGCTCTTCACATCAGGTGGCCAAATATTGGAGTTTCAGCTTCAACATCAGTCCTTCCAATGATCACCCAGGACTGATCTCCTTTAAGATGGACTGGTAGGATCTCCTTGCAGTCCAAGGGACTCTCAAGAGTCTTTTCCAACAACTCAGTTCAAAAGTATCAATTCTTCAGTGCTCAGCTTTCTTTATAGTCAAACTCTTACATCCATACATGACTTCTGGAAAAACCATAGCCTTGACTAGATGGACCTTTGTTGACAAAGTAATGTCTCTGCTTTTAATATGTGTCTAGGTTGGTCATAGCTTCCCTTCCAAAGAGTAAGCATCTTTAATTTCATGGCTACAGTCACCATCTGCAATGATTTTGGAGCCCAAAAAAATAAAGTCAGCCATTGTTTACACTGTTTCCCCATCTATTTGCCATGAAGTGATGGGACTGGATGCCATGATCTTAGTTTTCTGAATGTTTAGTTTTAAGCCAACTTTCTCACTCTCTTCTTTCACTTCTATACTATCTGCCATAAGGGTGGTATCATCTGCATATCTGAGGTTATTGATATTTCTCCTGGCAATCTTGACTCTAGCTTGTGCTTCCTCAAGCCCAGTGTTTCTCATGATCTACACTGCATAGAAGTTAAATAAGCAGGGTGACAATATACAGCTTTGACGTACTCCTTTTCCTATTTGGAATCAGTCTGTTGTTCCATGTCCAGTTCTAACTGTTGCTTCCTGACTTGCATACAGGTTTCTCAAGAGGCATGTCAGGTGGTCTGGTATTCCCATGTCTTTCAGAATTTTCCACAGTTTATTGTGATCCACACAGTCAAAGGCTTTGGCATAGTCAATAAAGCAGAAATAGATGTTTTTCTGGAACTCTCTTGCTTTTTCAACAATCCAGTGGATGTTGGCAATTTGATCTCTGGTTCCTCTGCCTTTTCTAAAACTAGCTTGAACGTCTGGAAGCTCACGGTTCATGTATTGCTGAGGCCTGGCTTGGAGAACTTTGAGCATTACTTTGCTAGCGTGTGAGATGAGTGCAATTGTGAAGTAGTCTGAGCATTCTTTGGCATTGCCTTTCTTTGGGATTGGAATGAAACTGACCTTTTCCAGTCCTGTGGCCACTGCTGAGTTTTCCAAATTTGCTGGCATATTGAGTGGAGCACTTTCATAGCATCATCTTTCAGGATTTGAAACTTCTCAAATGTAATTCCATCACCTTCACTAGCTTTGTTCTTCCTGTTGCTTCCTAAGCCCCACTTGACTTCACATTCCAGGATGTCTGACTCTAGGTGAGTGATTACACCATCGTGATTATCCGGGTCATGAAGATCTTTTTTGTATAGTTCTTCTTTTTATTCTTACCACCTCTTCTTAATATCTTCTGCATCTGTTAGGTCCATACCATTTCTGTCCTTTATCGAGCCCATCTTTGCATGAAAAAATCCCTTGGTATCTCTAATTTTCTTGAAGAGAACTCTAATTGTTCCTATTCTATTGTTTTCCTCTATTTCTTTGCATTGATCGTTGAGGGAGGCTTTCTTTTCTCTCCTTGCTATTCTTTGGAAACTCTACATTCAAATGGGTATATCTTTCTTTTTCCCCTTTGCTTTTCACTTCCCTTCTTTCCACAGCTATTTGTAAGGCCTCCCCAGACAGCCATTTTGCTTTTTTGCATTTCTTTTTCTTGGGGATGGTCTTGATCCCTGTCTGTTCTACAATGTCATGAACCTCTGTTCATAGTTCATCAGGTACTCTGTCTGATCTAGTCCCTTAAATCTATTTCTCACTTCCACTGTATAATAATAAGGGATTTGATTTAGGTCTTACCTGAATGGTCTAGTGGTTTCCCCCACTTTCTTCAATTTAAGTCTTAATTTGGCAATAAGGAGTTCATGATCTGAGCTACAGTCAGATTCCTGTCTTGTTTTTGCTGACTGTATAGAGCTTCTCCATCTTTGGCTGCAAAGAATATAATCAATCTGATTTTGGTATTGACCATCTGGTGATGCCCATGTGTAGATTCTTCCCTGTGTTGCCATGACCAGTGCGTTCTCTTGGCAAAACTCTATTAGCCTTTGCCCTGCTTTATTCTGTACTCCAAGGCTAAATTTGCCTGTGACTCCATGTATTTCTTGACTTTGCACTTTTGCATTCCAGTCCCCTATAATGAAAATTGAATGAAATAGATTGTAGGATAATATATTCATTCAGTTTGTACTCTCTCCTGAGGGTCTCTTGGATTGCAAGGAGATCATGTTAGTTAATCCTAAGGGAAATCAGTCCTGAATGTTCATGTAACGATAGATGCTGTGCTGAAGCTCCAATACTTTGGCCACCTGATGTGAATAACTGACACATTGGAAAAGACCTGATACTTGGAAAGATTGAAGGCAGGAGGAGAAGGGAACGACAGAGCATAAGATGGTTGGATAGCATCACCTACTTGATAGACATGAGTTTGAACAAGCTCTGGGAGATGTTAATAGACAGGGAAGCATGGCATGCTGCAGTCCATACAGTTGCAAATAGTAGGACATGACTGAGCACCTGAACTGAACTGATGACCTATACTTTTTGAATACTTTTTGTTGTATGGCAGAAATCACTACAACATTGTAAAGCAATTATGCTTCAATTAAAATTTTTTTAAAAAATTCAAATGATTCAACTGAAAAAAACAAAACAAAACAAAAAAAACTGACCGAAATAACTTCACATGTTCTTATAGACAGATCTGGCTTGAGAAGTTGGAAGAAATCTAGGATGAAATTAGACTTTTAGAACTCGCCCAAAGATAAACCAAAAAGTGACTGTTTCACCGACCACACAATTTAATTTTTGTTATCAAACCTTGACGTTATTTGAATTTCAAGAGAAATCCAACAGATATTATTTATCTTTGTAAAATTTGGAAAGTAATAGTTATAGCTGCTGCTGCTGCTGCTAAGTTGCGTCAGTCATGTCCGACTCTGTGCGACCCCAGAGACGGCAGCCTAGAGGCTCCCTCGTCCCTGGGATTCTCCAGGCAAGAACACTGGAGTGGGTTTCCATTTCCTTCTCCAGTGGATGAAAGTGAAAAGTGAACGTGAAGTTGCTCAGTCATGTTCGACTCTTAGCGACCCCATGGACTACAGCCCACCAGGCTCCTCTGTCCATGCGATTTGCCAAGCAAGAGTACTGGAGTGGGGTGCCATTGCCTTCTCCCAGTTATAGCTAATGAAGACCAAAACAAGAAGGCTCAATATTGAGAAACTGAATATTCAGCTTTTGTAATATCCATAAATTTGAATTACTGAAAATTAACATCTTTTTACTTGCAAAAAGTAAAAGATAAAATACTTTGTTAATGAAGTTTTGAAAATATAAAAGAGGCATTGTTAAAATCATGTTATAGATGGGAAATCTAAGACTGAGGAAACCTACTGATAACTAGCCTCAACTCAGATAGAGACAGATGGTAGAGACAGAGATTGCATATCGGCCTTTGAAAAGCTGAACTATGTTCTTTTTAAAGGGATAAATCAGTAAACTGTGGCTCAGTAAGAAGCAGTTTTTCAAGCCTAATTTAGTCTGTGCTCATTTAATAATGTTTACCTTGTTTTCGGGCTCAATCCCTGAGTACGGAAGATCCCCTGGAGAAGGGAATGGCAACCCGCTCCAGTACTTTTGCCTGGAAAATACCATGAACTGAGAAGCCTGGTAGGCTACAGTCCATGGGGTTGCAAAGAGTCGGACATGACTGAGGGACTTCACTTTGACTTTGACTTTCACTTTCTTTCACCTTGTTTTCTACTACTTATTTTATTATATAAACCATTAGCTTAAGTCAAAGTCAAATTTGTTTCTAGAACACTTTTTAAACGGTTGAAATATCTTTAGTTACCATATTCTATCTTCTGGAGTTTCTAGCTATTGAATTATTATTTGCAATTCAAGGATGTTTCAAATATAATTCTTCTAAGGAACTTCTATCCTGACATAAAAATTACTTAAATGATCCTAGGAAATAGCTCAGTAGCCATGTGACTATTAGCAAATTATTTCTTTATTCTGAGTCTTGCTTTACTCTTCTACCAGATGAAGAGGTTGAATCAAATAGTCCCAACATTATCTTTTGTAAGTACTATGATTGTCAATTAATCTTCAAATTAGTCTTTCTAATTCTCAATTAATCTGTAAATATATATAATAATAATGCCTACCAGACAGGGCTATGAAAATTAAGTTTGATTTTATTTATAAGAGGATTAAACAAGAGAATTGGGCCTAATGAGTATTCAACAAATGGAATTATTATTTCTGTTATTGTTATTATCATAATCAGAATATACAGTATACCTTTAGGAATAATTACAGATACTGAATAAATATTTGGTATTTAATAAATATTAATAGACTATTTGCCAACATTTATTCTTCTGCAGTTTATTTGTACCTTGAGATTTGCACATATGGAAGGCACACTATAAAGTTTTTTCAGTGTAGTACTTTTGAGTTTGCAGAGAGGAGGTAATCAAGCCCAATGTTTCAAGGGCAGCCACCTTCTCCAAAGCTCAGTTACAGGCTCACATTAAAATATAAACAGATAGCAGTTCAAAGTTTTATTGGCTGGAATGTTTTTTATTTTAATGACACAAATCCCTAAAGTCATGCTGATAAAATTTTAATGTAAGTTCATGCAAAACTCTGACCATTTGAAGATAATTATTTGGAAAGCAATTACTTAGAAATACAAACTATTTGTGTATCTAAATTTCCCTTTCATCTAAATTTGAGCTTTGCCATAAAATTGTAATTGTTCTATCTCCCACAAAGAACATCTGAAATCATCTTCTTTGAAGCAACACCTTATCTTCTGTTCACCTTTTTTACTTGTGCATTCATTTTGCCCTCTTTTTGTGCTTTTCCATAATAATCAACCTTCTGAACCAGTATAGCTGCCCCCTTGTTTCTGACATTTCACTCGTTGTCAATCAGGCAATTCTTGAACTTTTGTCTCTGCCCCTCCTTGTCATTCATTGTGTATTTCTAGAGAAGTCAATTTCTTCTTTCATTTTTTTACTCAAACATTGCTTGGCCTTCTGGATGTGCAATATTATTATCCTTTTCTTCTCTACTCAATTTCAAAATTATATTTTCCTTTATTAGTTTTATTTTACTCCAAAAATATCTATCCCCAGCAAGCATATTCCCTAACCTATAATCTTTCCCATCTCTTTATTTTATTTTTTATTTATTTATTTTTTATATATATTTTTAAATTTTATTTTATTTAACTTTATAATATTATATTGGTTTTGCCATATATCAAAATGAATCTGCCACAGGTATACATGTGTTCCCCATCCTGAACCCTCCTTCCTCCTCCCTCCCCATACCATCCCTCTGGGTCGTCCCAGTGCACCAGCCCCAAGCATCCAGTACTG
This sequence comes from Bos indicus x Bos taurus, assembly GCF_003369695.1. Taxonomy (NCBI): domain Eukaryota; kingdom Metazoa; phylum Chordata; class Mammalia; order Artiodactyla; family Bovidae; genus Bos; species Bos indicus x Bos taurus. The sequence continues at coordinate 101,844,198 of NC_040076.1, forward strand.
TGCATCGAACCTGGACTGGCGACTTTTCATATATGATATTATACATATTTCAATGCCATTCTCCCAAATCATCCCACCCTCTCCCTCTCCCACAGAGTCCAAAAGACTGTTCTATACATCCGTGTCTCTTTTGCTGTCTCGTACACAGGGTTATTGTTACCATCTTTCTGAATTCCAGGACTGGAAGAAACACAAACTGGAATCAAGATTTCCGGGAGACCACTTCATGGGAAATAGATGGGGAAACAGTGGAAATAGTGTCAGACTTTATTTTTCTGGGCTCCAAAATCACTACAGATGGTGACTGCAGCCATGAAATTAAAAGACGCTTATTCCTTGGAAGGAAAGTTTTGACCAACATAGATAGCATATTCAAAAGCAGAGACATTACTTTGCCAACAAAGGTTCGTCTAGTCAAGGCTATGATTTTTCCTGTGGTCATGTATGGATGTGAGAGTTGGACTGTGAAGAAGGCTGAGCGCCGAAGAATTCATACTTTTGAACTGTGGTGCTGGAGAAGACTCTTGAGAGTCCCTTAGACTGCAAGGAGATCCAAGCAGTCCATTCTAAAGGAGATCAGCCCTGGGATTTCTTTGGAAGGAAGGATGCTAAAGCTGAAACTCCAATACTTTGGCCACCTCATGCAAAGAGTTGACTCATTGAAAAAGACTCTGATGCTGGGAGGGATTGGGGGCAGGAGGAGAAGGGGACGACAGAGGATGAGATGGCTGGATGGCATCACTGACTTGATGGACGTCAATCTGACTGAACTCCGGGAGTTGGTGATAGACAGGGAGGCCTGGCGTGCTGCAATTCATGAGGTCTCAAGGAGTCAGACACGACTGAGCGACTGATCTGATCTGATCTAATCTGATGTGTTAGTATACTGTATTGGTGTTTTTCTTTCTGGCTTACTTCACTCTGTATAATAGGCTCCAGTTTCATCCACCTCATTAGAACTGATTCAAATGTATTCTTTTTAATAGCTGAGTAATACTCCATTGTTTATATGTACCAGAGCTTTCTTATCCATTCATCTGCTGATGGACATCTAGGTTGCTTCCATGTCCTGGCTATTATAAACAGTGCTGCGATGAACATTGGGGTACACGTGTCTCTTTCAATTCTGGTTACCTTGGTGTTGATGCCCAGCAGTGGGATTGCTGGATCATAAGGCAGTTCTAGTCCCAGTTTTTAAAGGAATCTCCACACTGTTCTCCATAGTGGCTGTACTAGTTTGCATTCCCACCAACAGTGTAAGAGGGTTCCCTTTTCTCCACACCTTCTCCAGCATTTATTGCTTGTAGACTTTTGGATCGCAGCCATTCTGACTGGCATGAAATGATACCTCATAGTGGTTTTGATTTGCATTTCTCTGATAATGAGTGATGTTGAGCATCTTTTCATGTGTTTGTTAGCCATCTGTATGTCTTCTTTGGAGAAATGTCTATTTAGTTCTTTGGCCCATTTTTTGATTGGGTCATTTATTTTTCTGGAATTGAGCTGTAGGAGTTGCTTGTATATTTTTGAGATTAGTTGTTTGTCTATTGTTTCATTTGCTATTATTTTCTCCTATTCTGAAGGCTGTTTTTTCACCTTGCTTATAGTATCCTATGTTGGGCAGAAGCTTTTAAGTTTAATTAGGTCCCATTTGTTTATTTTTGCTTTTATTTCCAATATTCTGGGAGGTGGGTCATAGAGGATCCTGCTGTGATGTATGTCGGAGAGTGTTTTGCTTATGTTCTCCTCTAGGAATTTTATAGTTTCTGGTCTTACGTTTAGATCTTTAATCCATTTTGAGTTTATTTTTGTGTATGGTGTTAGAAAGTGTTCTAGTTTCATTCTTTTACAAGTGGTTGACCAGTTTTCCCAGCACCACTTGTTAAAGAGATTGTCTTAATCCATTGTATATTCTTGCCTCCTTTGTCAAAGATAAGGTGTCCATATGTGTGTGGATTTATCTCTGGGCTTTCTATTTTGTTCCATTGATCTATATTTCTGTCTTTGTGCCAGTACCATACTGTCTTGATGACTGTGGCTTTGTAGTAGAGCCTGAAGTCAGGCAGATTGATTCTTCTAGTTCCATTCTTCTTTTTCAAGATAGCTTTGGCAATTCGAGGTTTTTTGTATTTCCATACAAATTGTGAAATTATTTGTTCTAGCTCTGTGAAGAATACCGTTGGTAGCTTGATAGGGATTGCATTGAATCTATAAATTGCTTTGGGTAGTATACTCATTTTCACTATATTGATTCTTCCAATCCATGAACATGGTATATTTCTCCATCTATTAGTGTCCTCTTTGATTTCTTTCACCAGTGTTTTATAGTTTTCTATATATAGGTCTTTAGTTTCTTTAGGCAGATATATTCCTAAGTATTTTATTCTTTTCATTGCAATGGTGAATGGAATTGTTTCCTTAATTTCTCTTTCTATTTTCTCATTATTAGTGTATAGAAATGCAAGGGATTTCTGTGTGTTGATTTTATATCCTGCAACTTTACTATATTCATTGATTAGTTCTAGTAACTTTCTGGTGGAGTCTTTAGGATTTTCTATGTAGAGGATCATGTCATCTGCAAACAGTGGGAGTTTTATTCTTCTTTTCCAATTTGGATTCCTTTAATTTCTTTTTCTGCTCTGATTGCTGTGGCTAAAACTTCCAAAACTATGTTGAATAGTAATGGTGAAAGTGGGCACCCTTGTCTTGTTCCTGACTTTAGAGGAAATGCTTTCAATTTTTCACCATTGAGTATAATGTTTGATGTGGGTTTGTCATATATAGCTTTTATTATGTTGAGGTATGTTCCTTCTATTCCTGCTTTCTGGAGAATTTTTATCATAAATGGATGTTGAATTTTGTCAAAGGCTTTCTCTGCATCTATTGAGATAATCATATGGTTTTTATTTTTCAATTTGTTAATGTGGTGTATTACATTGATTGATTTGCGGATATTGAAGAATCCTTGCATCCCTGGGATAAAGCCCACTTGGTCATGGTGTATGACCTTTTTAATGTGTTGTTGGATTCTGATTGCTAGAATTTTGTTAAGGATGTCTGCATCTATGTTCATCAGTGATATTGGCCTGTAGTTTTCTTTTTTTGTGGGATCTTTGTCAGGTTTTGGTATTAGGGTGATGGTGGCCTCATAGAATGAGTTTGGAAGTTTACCTTCCTCTGCAATTTTCTGGAAGAGTTTGAGTAGGATAGGTGTTAGCTCTTCTCTAAATTTTTGGTAGAATTTAGCTGTGAAGCTGTCTGGACCTGTGCTTTTGTTTGCTGGAAGATTTCTGATTACAGTTTCAATTTCTGTGCTTGTGATGGGTCTGTTAAGATTTTCTATTTCTTCCAGGTTCAGTTTTGGAAAGTTGTACTTTTCTAAGAATTTGTCTATTTCTTCCACGTTGTCCATTTTATTGCCATATAATTGCTGATAGTAGTCTCTTATGATCCTTTGTATTTCTGTGTTGTCTTTTGTGATCTCTCCATTTTCATTTCTAATTTTATTGATTTGATTTTTCTCCTTTTGTTTCTTGATGAGTCTGGCTAATGGTTTGTCAATTTTATTTATCCTTTCAAAGAACCAGCTTTTGGCTTTGTTGATTTTTGCTATGGTCTCTTTTTTTTCTTTTGCATTTATTTCTGCCCTAATTTTTAAGATTTCTTTCCTTCTACTAACCCTGGGGTTCTTCATTTCTTCCTTTTCTAGTTGCTTTAGGTGTAGAGTTAGATTATTTGACTTTTTTCTTGTTTCTTGAGATATGCTTGTATTGCTATGAACTTTCCCCTTAGGACTGCTTTTACAGTGTCCCACAGGTTTTGGGTTGTTGTGTTTTCATTTTCATTCGTTTCTATGCAAATTTTGATTTCTTTTTTGATGTCTTCTGTGATTTGTTGCTTATTCAGCAGCGTGTTGTTCAGCCTCCATATCTTGGAATTTTTAATAGTTTTTCTCCTGTAATTGAGATCTAATCTTACTGCATTGTGGTCAAGAAAGATGCTTGGAATGATTTCAATTTTTCAGAATTTACCAAGGCTAGATTTATGGCCCAGGATGTGATCTATCCTGGAGAAGGTTCCCTGTGCGCTTGAGAAAAAGGTGAAATTCACTGTTTTGGGATGAAATGTCCTATAGATATCAATTAGGTCTAACTGGTCTATTGTATCGTTTAAAATTGGTGTTTCCTTGTTAGTTTTCTGTTTAGTTGATCTATCCATAGGTGTGAGTGGGGTATTAAAGTCTCCCACTATTATTGTGTTATTGTTAACTTCTCCTTTCACACTTGCTAGTATTTGTCTTACATATTGCGGTGCTCCTATGTTGGGTGCATATATATTTATAATTGTTATATCTTCTTCTTGGATTGATCTTTTGATCATTATGTAGTGACCTTCTTTGTCTCTTTTCACAGCCTTTGTTTTAAAGTCTATTTTATCTGATATGAGTATTGCTACTCCTGCTTTCTTTTGGTCCCTATTTGCATGGAAAATCTTTTTCCAGCCTTTCACTTTCAGTCTGTATGTGTCCCCTGTTTTGAGGTGGGTCTCTTGTAGGCAGCATATGTAGGGGTCTTGTTTTTGTATCCATTCAGCCAGTCTTTGTCTTTTGGTTGGGGCATTCAACCCATTTACGTTTAAGGTAATTACTGATAAGTATGATCCTGTTGCCATTTATTTTATTGTTTTGGGTTTGAATTTATACACCACTTTTGTGTTTCCTGTCTAGAGAATATCCTTTAGTATTTGTTGGAGAGCTGGTTTGGTGGTGCTGAATTCTCTCAGCTTTTGCTTGTCTGTAAAGCTTTTGATTTCTCCTTCATATTTGAATGAGATCCTTGCTGGGTACAATAATCTGGGCTGTAGGTTATTTTCTTTCATCATTTTAAGTATGTCTTGCCATTCCCTCCTGGCTTGAAGAGTTTCTATTGAAAGATCAGCTGTTATCCTTATGGGAATTCCCTTGTGTGTTATTTGGTGTTTTTCCCATGCTGCTTTTAATATTTGTTCTTTGTTAATTTGATTAATATATGTCTTGGGGTGTTTTGCCTTGGGTTTATCCTGTTTGGGACTCTCTGGGTTTCTTGGACTTGAGTGATTATTTCCTTCCCCATTTTAGGGAAGTTTTCAACTATTATCTCTTCAAGTATTTTCTCATGGTCTTTCTTTTTGTCTTCTTCTTCTGGGACCCCTATGATTCAAATGTTGTAGCATTTAATATTGTCCTGGAGGTCTCTGAGATTGTGCTCATTTCTTTTAATTCGGTTTTCTTTTTTCCTCTCTGATTCATTTATTTCTACCATTCTATCTTCTAATTCACTAATCCTATCTTCTGCCTCTGTTATTCTACTATTTGTTTCCTCCAGAGTGTTTTTGATCTCATTTATTGCATTATTAATTATATATTGGCTCTTTTTTATTTCTTCTAGGTCCTTGTTAAACCTTTCTTGCATCTTCTCAATCCTTGTCTCCAGGCTATTTATCTGTATGATTCCATTTTGATTTCAAGATTTTGGATCAATTTCACTATCATTATTCGGAATTCTTTGTCAGGTAGATTCCCTATCTCTTCCTTTTTTGTTTGGTTCGGTGGGCATTTATCCTGTTCCTTTACCTGCTGCGAATTCCTCTGTCTCTTCATCTTACTTAAATTGCTGAGTTTAGGTTGTCCTTTCTGTATTCTGGCAGTTTGTGGAGTTCTCTTTATTGTGACGTTTCCTCACTGTGTGTGGGTTTGTACAGGTGGCTTGTCAAGGTTTCTTGGTTAGGGAAGCTTGTGTCGGTGTTCTGGTGGGTTGAGCTGGATTTCTTCTCTCTGGAGTGCAATGAAGTGTCCAGTAATGAGTTATGGGATGTCTATGGTTTTGGGGTGACTTTGGGCAGTCTGTATATTGGAGCTCAGGGCTGTGTTCCTGTGTTGCTGGAGAATTTGCTTGGTATGTCTTGCCCTGGAACTTTTTGGCCCTTGTGTGGTGCTTGGTTTCAGTGTAGGTATGGAGGCATTTGATGAGCTCCTGTCAATTAATGTTCCCTGGAGTCAGGGTTTGGACTTAAGCCTCCTGCTTCCAGTTATCAGTCTTATTTTTACAGTAGTCTCAAAACTTCTTCTCTGCAGCCATTGATAAAACATCTAGGTTAAAGATGAAAATTTTCTCCACCGTGAGGGTCACCCAGGGAGGTTCACAGCATTACATGGAGAAGAGAAGAGGGAGGAGGGAGTTAGAGGTGACCCAAATGAGATGAGGTGGAATCAATAGAGGAGAGAGCGGGCTAACCAGTAATCACTTCCTTATGTGCACTCCACAACTGGACTGCTCAGAGATGTTCACTAAGTTATACAGAGAAGAGAAGAGGGAGGAAGGAGACAGAGGTGGCCAGGAGGATAAAAGGAGGGAATGAAAAGGAAAGAGACAGATCCAGCCAGTAATCAGTTCTCTAAGTGTTCTCCAAGTCTGGAACACACAGAAATTCACAGAGTTGGGTGGAGTAGAGAAGGATTAGGGAGGAGACACAGGCGATGTGGTGGAAAAAAAGGAGAGTCTGAAGGGGGAGAGAGCAGTCAAGCCAGTAATCTCACTCCCTAGTTAAAAAATGGGTTCTGAAGATTGGGTTCTTAAAGGTACAAAATTGGTAACAAATACCTAAAAGCAAAAATTAAAAATCTAGAGTAAAATTTGGAATTTCAAAAATACAATGTTAAAGAAAAGAAGAAGGAAAAGAAAGAGAGAAAAAGAAAAATAAAAGTCACAAAAATTATGAAGAAAATATAAGTACAAATTTGATAACAAATACCAAAAAGCAAAAGTTAAAAAATCTAGAGTAGAGTTTGGAATTTCAAAAATACAATGTTAAAGAAAAGAAGAAGAAAAAGAAAGAGGTAAAAAAAAAAAAAAAACAAAGTCACAAAAATTATAAAGAAGATGTAGGTACAAAATTGATAACAAATACCAAAAAGCACAAATTAAAAATCTAGAGTAGAGTTTGGAATTTCAGGAATACAATGTTAAAGAAAAGATGAAGAGAAAGAAAGAGAGAAAAAAAAAGTCTCAAAAGTTGTTAAAAAAATATAGGTACAAATTGATAACAAATATCAAAAAGCTAAAATTAAAAATCTAGAGCAGAGTTTGGAATTTCAAAAATACAATGTTAAAGAAAAGAAAAAGAAGAAGAAAAACAAGGTCACAAAAGTTATAAAAAATATATATATGAAGTTTGCTTTTTAAAAAAAAAAAAGGGTCTTTATTTTTTTTTTTGCAAAGTAATAGTAGGTTATAAAAGTGAAAATTAAAGGAGTAATAGAGGACTTAAATTTTTTTTAAAAAATTAAAAAAAAAAAGAAAGAATGATCATTAAAATAGTAAAAAAATATATAGGACTTTCTCTGATGTTGTTGTGGGTGTCGTGGGTTCAGTTCATTTTTGGCTAGTTTCTTGTTCTGGCTTATATTCCTCAAGATCTATAGGCCCCTTCCTATGTAGTCGGTACTAACCACAGGGTTTTAACCTATTGCCTGTCGCTTCCAAGGCGGTTCCCTCTGTTATAGCTTCTTCTGTTTGCTGGTCTCTTCAGTGTCTGATTTCCGCCCTGATACAAAGGGGGCGGTGGTGGACACCTTTTGTTTTGTTTTGTTTTGTTTTTAAGGCTCACTTTTTCAGTCGTGCTGTGGGGAGGGAGGAACACTGCAAATAAATAAGACTGGCATGTGCTCGCAGTGCCTCAGCCACACTGGGCCTGCCTCCACTCACAGCGCGTGTAGCCTCCCTGCCCACACTGCTCAGGCTCCAGATTGCTCCGCCGGGAACCATCTGTGGCCAGCCCTGGGCTGCTTGCACCTCCCAGGTCTAAGCCGCTCAGGTTCAGGCACCCGGGTAGTGTTCAGAGGCACAGACTCCTTGGGCCTGTGTTTTGTGCCCTTCCCAGGTCCGAGCAGCTCAGACAAGAAAGACAAGCATATACTTGTCTTTCAGTGATGAGGTGTTTGGCTAGTGCGGTTGCTGTGACTTATCACCTCCCTGCCGCTAGGTTATCTGGGTATACAACCGGCACACCTTCTCAGGCGGATGTTGACTGTCCAGAACCCCAAGAAGTTTTAGTTAGCAAAGAAGCCTGCTTACAGTTTTGTAGATAATGTCTCTCTGGGGCTGCAATTGCCCCCTTCCGGCTCTGGCTGCCTGTCAGCAGAGTGGGGACGGTCTGCAGCCGGCTATCTCTGTACAGTCCTTTGTTCCGTGCGCAGGCCTGGCCATGTCTTAGGTTAGGGCTGGCTTTTTGCGTGGTAGATATCCCACAGTCTGGTTTGCTAGACCAAATTATTTCGCTCAGGTAGCACTCGGGGTATTCAGGCCAGATCCTTACTCTAAGTGATGCAGTCCGCGCTGTGCCTCCCTGCCCAGCCCCCACTTGCTAATGGCGGATGCAGGCGTCTGCGCTGCTACTCCGCTGGGGTAGTTACCGTAGGGCTCGTAATCTATGGGTTTTAATTGTTTATTTATTTTTCCTCCCTATTATGTTGCCCTCTGTGCTTCCAAGGCTCAGCACAGACTCGGCAGTGAGAATGTTTCCTGGTGTTTGGAAACATCTCTCTTTTTAAGACTCCCTTCCCAGGACGGAGCTCTGTCCCTCCCTCTTTTGTCTCTTTTTTTGTCTTTTATATTTTTTCCTACCTCCTTTCAAAGACAATGGGTTGCTTTTCTGGGTGTCTGATGTCCTCTGCCAGCATTCAGAAGTTGTTTTGTGGAATTTACTTGGCGTTTAAATGTTCTTTTGATGAATTTGTGGGGGAGAAAGTGTTCTCCCCGTCCTATTCCTCCGCCATCTTAGCTCCTCCCCTGTTTCCCATCTCTTTAAATGCCACAATCATATAGGAAGCTAAATCCAAAATCCAAAAGTTATTATTGTTGCTTTTCTTTCCCTCAACCCCATATCAATCATCTTCACAAGAACACCTCAAATTTGTCCATTATTTTTTTATATTTACTGCCACCATCTTAGTGCCACCAGTCCTCATTGCTTCTTAACTTCTTCTGTTTTCTGTTTTCTTGTATGCTTTTTTCCAGACCATATTCTATACAATATTCCAAGCGATCTTCTTAGAATAAAAAAACTGTATTTTGTCCTTGCTTAAAATATTACAGATTTCTCATTGTAGCTATAGCAAAATTCAAATTCTTTTACCTGTTATACAAAGTTTTTCGTGATCTGACTCCTGCATACTTCCCCAAGCTCATATCTTGTTATGTTCTCACTTGTTCACTTACTTTCTAGTCTTGACTCAAATTACAGTTGACTCAAATATAGTGGAGGTTAGGTCACCTATTCTCTGCAGTCAAAAATCCTACACTGAAAAAACTTCACAGTCCACACTCTGCATGGTTCCACAACCTGCAGATTCAACTAACCAAGGATTGTGTAGTACTGCAGCATTTATTGAAAAACAAATCTGTATATAAATGAACTTGCACAGTTCAATCTCATTTTGTCCAAGGGTCAATTGCATTTCAGTTCTTTCAACAAACTGTCAACTTGATTTCTGCAAGGCAGCAGCAAGATCTTATTCCCTGACCAGGAATTGAACCTGGGTAGCCTTGATGAGAACCAGGAATCCTAGTCATCATACCAGCAAGGGTTAGAGGTTAGAAGTTATTTTTCCATGGAACTTTGTCCCCAGGGAAAAATATATTTATCATGGAGGCAAAAATTGTAAATGTAGGTACAAGTTTATTATTAGAGACATAGCACAGCAAGTGGGAGAGCACCTAGAGAAACAGTTTGTTTAGTTAAGACAGAAGCAAGGCAGAGATGCACACCGAGGGAGAAAGAATGTAAGCATACCTCCTAGTGAAGAGGAGCACAGTAAAAAGCCGTTAGGTCATTTATAAAGATCAGCTCTTCTGGGTCTTTGTCTTCCTTCAGGCCAATTATCTGATTTCTTTTTCCACACCTGACCTAGCCTGGGACCCTCCCTTGGGTGTGTATACACCTCTCAGTCAAGATGGGTCTCAAAATGAAGGCTTCTGGGAGGAGCAAGACTCATGGAATCTTTCTGTACATGTGTAGTGTCTCCCTTGTCCCAAAAGAAGAGATAAGGAGACACCTTAATCCTTTACTCAGACAGGGTTTTACCCCTATGCCTTTGCCATGACTATTCCCTTAAGGTGTTTACAAGAGACAAACACTGGCTATTTATTGTTTCTGTTGTTACTTCCATTTCAGAGGGCAAACAGGAGGCTGATTATAAATGCCTCAAATCATCAGAGGGTCGACACCTAATGGAGACGCTCTATACAGTCAGTAAAAACAAGACCAGGAGCTGACTGTGGCTTGGATCATGAATTCCTTATTGCCAAATTCAGACTGAAATTGAAGAAAGTGGAGAAAACCACTAGACCATTCAGGTATGACCTAATTCAAATCCCTTATGACTATACAGTGGAAGGGAGAAATAGATTTAAGGGACTGGATCTGATAGAGTGCCTGATGAACTATGGATGGAGGTTCCTGACATTGTACAGGAGACAGGAATCAAAACCATCCCTCCCCAAAAAAAAGAAATGCAAAAAAGCAAAATGGCTGTCTGAGGAGGCCTTACAAAGAGCTGTGGAAAGAAGGGAAGGGAAAAGCAAAGGGGAAAAGGAAAGATACACCCATTTGAATGCAGAGTTTCAAAGAACAGCAAGGAGAGACAAGAAAGCCTTCTTCAGTGATCAATGCAAAGGAATAGAGGAAAACAATAGAAGGGGAAAGACTAGAAATCTCTTCAAGAAAATTAGAGATACCAAGGGAACATTTTAGGCAAAGATGGGCTCAATAAAGGACAGAAATGGTATGGACCCAACAGAAGCAGAAGATATTAAGAAGAGGTGGCAAGAATACACAGAAGAACTGTACAAAAAAGATCTTCACGACCCAGATAATCATGATGGTGTGATCACTCACCTAGAGCTAGACATCCTGGAATGTGAAGTCAAGTGGTCCTTGGGAAGCAACAGGAAGAAGAAAGCTAGTGGAGGTGATGGAATTCCAGTTGAGCTACTTCAAATCCTGAAAGACAATGCTGTGAAAGTGCTGCACTCAATATGCCAGCAAATTTGGAAAACTCAGCAGTGGCCATAGGACTGGAAAAGGTCAATTTTCATTCCAGTCCCAAAGAAAAGCAATACCAAAGAATGCTCAAATGAAATGAAGTCGCTCAGTCATGTCTGACTCTTTGTGACCCCATGGACTGTAGTTTACCAGGCTCCTCTGTCCATGGGATTTTCCAGGCACTAGTACTGGAGTGGATTGCCATTTCCTTCTCCAGCAGATCTTCCCGACCCAGGGATTGAACCCAGTTCTCCTGCATTGTAGACTGACGCTTTACCTTCTGAGCCACCAGAGAACTCTCAAACTACCACACAATTGCACTCATCTCACATGCTAGTAAAGTAATGCCTAAAATTCTCCAAGCCAGTCTTCAGCAATATGTGAACTGTGAACTTCCATATGTTCAAGCTGGTTTTAGAAAAGGCAGAGGAACCAGAGATTAAATTGCCAACATCAGCTGGATCATCAAAAAAGCAACAGAGTTCTAGAAAAACATCTGTTTCTGCTTTATTGACTGTGCCAAAACCTTTGGCTCTGTGGATCACCACAAACTGTGGAAAATTCTTAAAGAGATGGGCGTACCAGACCTCCTGACCTGCCTCCTGAGAAATCTGTATGCAGGTCAGGAAGCAACAATTAGAACTGGACAGGGAACAACAGTCTGGTTCCAAATAGGAAAAGGAGAACACCAAGGCTGTATATTGTCACCCTGCTTATTTAACTTATATTCACAGTACATCATGAGAAATGCTGGGCTGGAGGAAGCACAAGCTGGAATCAAGATTGCCAGGAGAAATATCAATAACCTCAGATATGCAGATGACACCACTCTTAAGCCTGAAAGTGAAGAAGAACTAAAGAGCCTCTTGATGAAAGTGAAGAGGAGAGTGAAAAAGTTGGCTTAAAGCTCAACATTCAGAAAACGAAGATCATGGCATCCAGTCCCATCACTTCATGGCAAATAGATGTGGAAACAGTGGAAAGAGTGGCTGACTTTATTTTTCTGGGCTCCAAAATCACTGCAGATAGTGATTGCAGCCATGTAATTAAAAGACACTTACTCCTTGGAAGGAAAGCTATGACCAACGTAGACAACATATTAAAAAGCAGAGCCATTACTTTGCCAACCAATGTCCATCTAGTCAAGGCTATGGTTTTTCCAGTAGTCATGTATGGATGTGAGAGTTGGACTGTAAAGAAAGCTGAGTGCTAAAGAATTGATGCTTTTGAACTGTGGTGTTGGAGAAGACTCTTGAGAGTCCCTTGGACTACAAGGAGATCCAACCAGTCCATCCTAAAGGAGATCAGTCCTGGGTGTTCTTTGGAAGGACTTATGTTGAAGCTGAAACTCCAATATTTTGGCCACCTGATGTGAAGAGCTTACTCATTGGAAAAAACCCTGACGCTTGGAAAGATTGAGGGCAGGAGGAGAAGGGGACAACAGAGGATGAAATGGTTGAATGGCATCATCAACTCAATGGACATGGGTTTGGGTGAACTCCTGGAGTTGGTGATGGACAGGGAGGCCTGGCGAGCTGTGGTTCATGGGGTTGCAAAGAGTCAGACAGGACTGAGCGACTGAACTGAACAAATGGAGCCCACCTATCCCTTGTCTCAAGAAATGCAAACAGGAGGCTCGTTGTAAACGTCTAAACTGGAACCCATAGATATCCTACATCACACTGAAAAAAATTGCCCATACTGAGAGGGTAACAGGCAGCAAGACTAGGGGTCTCCCAACAGAGGAAATAGGTGGAAGTGTCAGACATTTTTCTCTCTCTCTTCCTGCAGAAGGAAACAAAAAAGTGTTAACTTTTTTTCCTCTTCTCTACACAAATTTAAAAAGAGGTTTCTCTTAAAATTCTGTGTTGCCATGAAATCAACATGAAGACAAGCTGAACTTAACTTTTCTCAAACCTTGAGCTAACCAATGCCTTTTTCTTAAGGAAATGTTTATCTTAAGCTATGTAAATGAGGAATATATTTACCCTAGATTCTGACTTCAAGTCTTTGAGGATTTGAAATTGCTCAACTGGAATACCATCACCTCCACTAGCTTTGTTCTTCCTGATGCTTCCTAAGGCCCACTTGACTTCACATTCCAGGATGTCTGGCTCTAGGTGGATAATCATGATACCATCATGATTATCTGGGTCGTGAAGATCTTTTTTGTATAGCTCAGGGTATTTTTGCCACCTCTACTTAATATCTTCTGCTTCTGTTAGGTCCATACCATTTCTGTCCTTTATTGTGTCCATCTTTGCATGAAATGTTCCCTTGGTATTTCTAATTTTCTTGAAGAGATCTCTAGTCTTTCCCGTTCTATTGTTTTCCTCTATTTCTTTGCATTGATCACTGAGGAAGGCTTATCTCTCCTTGTTATTCTTTGGAACTCTGGATTCAAATGGGTATGTCTTTCCTTTTATGCTTTGCCTGTAGCTTCTCTTCTTTTCACAGCTATTTGTAAGGCCTCCTCAGGCAACCATTTTGCCTTTTTACACTTTTTTCTTGGGGATGGTTTTGATCCCTGCCTCCTATACAATGTCATGAACCTCTGTCCATAGTTCGTCAGGCACTCTGTCTATCATATCTAATCCCTTGAATCCATTTCTCACTTCCACTGTATAGTCATAAGGGATTTGATTTAGGTCATATCTGAATGGTCTAGTGGTTTTCCCTACTTTCTTCAATTTAAGTCTGAATTTGACAGTAAGGAGTTCATGACCTGAGCCATAGTCAGCTCCCAGTCTTGTTTTTGCTGACTGTATAGAGCTTCTCCATCTTTGGCTGCAAAGAATATAATCAATCTGATTTCGGTATTGACCATCTGGTGATGTCCATGTGTAGTCTTCTCTTGTGTTGTTGGAAGAGGGAGTTTGCTATGACCAATGCGTTCTCTTGGCAAAACTCTATTAGCCTTTGCCCTGCTTCATTCTGTACTTCAAGGCCAAATTTGCCTGTGACTTTTGCATTCCAGTCCCCTACAATGCAAAGGACCTTTTTTGTGGGGTGTTAGTTCTAGAAGGTCGTGTAGGTCTTCATAGAACCGTTCAACCTCAGCTTCTTTGGCATTACTGGTCAGGACATTGACTTGGATTACTGTGATATTGAATGGTTTGCCTTGGAGACGAACTCCAATACTTTGAAACTCCAATACTTTGCTACCTAATGCAAAGAAATGAGTCATTTGAAAAAGCCATGATGCTGGAAAAGACTGAAGGAGAGAGGATAAGGGGACGGCAGAGGATGAGATGGTTGTATGGCATCACTGACTCAATGGACATGAGTTTGAGTAAACTCTGGGAGTTGGTGATAGACAGGGAGTCCTGGCATGCTGCAGCCCATGGGGTTGCAAAGTGTTGGACATTACTGAGCAACTCAACTGAACTGAACTGTCTTCAAGTCGGTTCCACCTAAGAATCAGAAATGACTTGACAAACCAGTGTGTTTTACCCACACATTGTTCTCCTAATCTGTGTTAATGAAACTATATTTACCTGGAAACCTGTCTTCTTCAAGATTCATGTCAATCATTTTATGGCCTGGAATGACTCACCTGGTGCCGATGTTATCTCAAAGTGCATGTTGTGGGTGAGGGGCTTATTGCTGCTCTGAGTTTCCGCTTTCTATAGTTAACAGCTTGCTCGTAGCTATATAGCATTGGGCTAAAGACTAGCAGGGGGGCACTCTTTCTTCCCTCTTCTGAAGCTTTCTCTATTTCTTTTATACTTTAATAAAACTTTATTACACAAAGCTCTGAGCAATCAAGCCTCATCTCTGGCCCCAGATTGAATTATTCTGCTTTGTAGGCCAAGAATCCCAGCATCTTTTGTGGTTCAGCAACAACCTTTGAAAACTAAAATTTGAGATTATGTTTTCTTCAGCTGTCTTTCTGAAGACTTCCAGCCTAAGAAGTAATCTCTCAGAGAGCTTAAAGGGACTGATCCTAATAGGTAAGGGAGGAGCCAGGATATATAAATATTTTTGCAAAGAAGACCAGAAAGTTGGTACATCAAAAGAGAAAGAAAGTGTCACTCAGTCGTGTCTCACTCTTTGAGACCCCATGGACTGTATTCTGCCAGGCTCCTCTGTCTATAGTATTTCCCATGCAAGAATACTGGAGTGGGTTGCCATTCCCTTCTCCAGGGTATCTTCCCCACCCAGGGATTGAACTCAAGTATTTTGCATTGCAGGCAGATTCTTTATTGTCTGAGTCACCTGGGAAAATCAGTATATCAATAAATTACTGCTGAAAACAAACACAAATAAATAAACAAAAAACCCTAGAGATCTCAAATTAATGAATTTAGCATTTTTCTATGTATGAGAAAATGTCAGACTTTGGGCTCATTGAAATCCTTTTGATATTCACCTTAGCTATCTAGGACCAGTATGTTTCCCAGCCTGCATTCCCTTAAGGTTCACCTTGAGAGGACTGCAGTGGCTTGGTAGCTGCAACATCCTTTGTTTACTGATCTGGCAAGCAACATTTCTCATTCACAAAGCTGTACCATTTTCTACTGGAAAGACTTTTCTTATCTTTGGGACCCTATCTGGAATGATTTTCCTCCTATTTTTTACTTGGACAGTTTCATCTCATCCTTCAAGTCTTATTTTAAATTTCAGTTAAATCAGGAGGAATTCTCTGTTCACTTGATTTAAAAGCCTAATCCTCTCCCTCAGCCCTTTTCTCTATCTAGCCCCCCTTTTTTCAATGCATATTATCCCTGTTTATTTATATAATATTTATCAGTGCTCTTACCTTTTACTTAGGTTACTGTGCAGAAATCATGCTTGTTTCATTTTTCAACAAATCCCCAGTGATTAGCACTGTACCAAACTTATATAAATTGTCAGGTATGATTTGTTTAGTGAAGCAGTAAATAAAGCCTGAAATTCCATCCTATGGTGTTGATTTTTTACATTAATAGAATGATAGAAACTGTCTAATGAGAATTCTTTCAAATTTCTACTTTTCACTTCAAATTTCTCCATAATTTAAATTATTTCTTCTCTCTCCATTTTCAGAGAAACACTTAACTACTTGGATGACTGGTCTTGTGTCTGCCAACCCTCCCAGAAATTTTCTTTTCCCTTTGTATTTTTAGGTTATCTCTTTTCCTCTAGTGACCTTGGCTTCTAAGAACTCAAGAAATTCAATCCTTGACTATGCTCTTTCTCGCCCTTCTATGCTTTGAAAGCATAGGCTATACTCTATAGTATTTTACAACCCACTCCATCACCTAACATGGCCTCTGCCAACAGCCCTCTCACTAAAATGTTTCTCAAAAAAAAAGATTGATTCATCAATCACAAACCTCTCTCTCTTTGGGTTTATTCTGGTTAATCTTTCTATTGCATTTGACTTTGAGGCTGCCAGTTTGAGATCCTTGTGGTAATCTTAACTTTCAATTGATTTTTCTCTGTATCTTTTGATAGTTTCTCTTCTTACTCTGAATCTAAAATGTGGACGCATTTTTACTGTAAATTCTCACCTTTTTGTTTTTTTTAAACTATTCTCTGTGAAGCTATACATTGATTTCACTGTTCAACTCTGTATAGAACAGAGTTTCATTCATTTTTATACTTTATATATGAAAAGTTTTCAATAAACATTTCTTAAGTAGAATTGATTTAATATAGTGTGCTTTATTCTTAACTGTAGTTTTAGATTTGAATCTGTTAAGTGGTACTGATATGGCCACCCTCAAAATATCTGCTGGATCAGTTGGATCAGTGGGGCATAATATGAGTTAATGAGCCTTTCTTTTAAAGATGATACAAGCTGCAAAAGAAATAAAACCCTTTTCTACAAATTTCCTACATTAGATAACCATATTAGTCACTTCTCAGAAATAATGAAGAAAAATAAATATAAAGAGGACTGCTAGAGATAGCATAGATTTTATGCAACAATCATATTATTCTTTTAATATTGAATAATAGATGCTGGTAAAGGTTCAATGTTAAATTAAGTATACAAAATCTTATAGATCCATTTTAAATCTAATTAAACATAACTCATACCAGGTAGAGTTTGGGTCCTTCTACCATACGGCATACACACCTGCCCCACTGATATTTTCTCAAGCCTTCTGAGACCTGAGCCATCTTTAGAGATACTGCTACCTATATTATACTAATACTGCTACTTACAAACAAATTGTGCTACTAGGTCTCAGTCTTAAATGAGTTCTCTGGTATTTGTAACTTTCAAATATATATGGAGATTCTAAAAGCTACAGCATAATCCTTAATCAGAGAAATAAAAAGTATGTGACTAGGAAAAGTTGCTTTAAAAGTGGAAGGAGAGATGGAAATTTCCTAGTGGTCCAGAGGATAAGACTGAGATCCCAATGCAGGAGACCCAGGTTCAATCCTTGGTTGAGGAACTAGATCGCACATGCTTGCTGCAACTGAGTCCTAGGGCAGACAAAATAAGAAATGATGTTTTAAAAAATGGAAGGAAAGAGATTGGATTAAGGTGGTAGAGTGAGCCTGTGAATCAATTCCAATGAAAATAACAGGAAATATTTACAAAAGACAGCCATCGTGGCTTTAAAAAGACAAATATCATAGATAGACTTTTTGAGATATACCTAAAAGAAAGTTGTAAGTTCAAAGAGACAGAGAATTTCAAGGTACTTGAATCACTGCCTGGATTAGGTAGAAAGAGAAAAATAGAATAATTATTGGCCACAAAACAACTAAACCATAATGATTGGGACATTAATAATTATCTTCATGATTAACTAAAATATTGCATTTTAGAAAACCTGGTTCAGGGGGATCCTTATATATGCCAGTAGGTGACGTTAAAGATGGTTGGTTACTCTAGCTGAAGCAATGGTTGCTTCTACTTTCCAAAGCTTGTGAGTAAAAGACTAGGTAGATGCTGAGTAGTCTTACTTTGTGTGCATGCTAAGTTGCTTCAGTCATGTCCCAGTCTTTGCTACCCTATGGACTGTAGCCCGCCAGGCTCCTCTGCCTATGGGATTGTCCAGGCAAGAATACTGGAGTGGGTTGCTGTGCCCTCCTCCAGGGGATCTTCCCGACCCGAAGACTGAACCCATGTCTCTTATGTCTCCTGCATTGGCAGGCAGGTTCTTTACCACTACACCACCTGGGATGCCCAGTCTTACTTTGCACCTTCACAAAAACAATAGGAGAAGGAACGGAAATGGAAAAATGATTAATCTGTGTACTTTCTTTCTGAATAATGAAGTGGTTTTAACTTAGAGTGTTGCTGAAACAGATACTGGGGATATGGAAAGAGAAAAGGGCCCAGACATAAAATAACCTAGATGATTATGAACTTTGACAACCGTAAATCAAGCTACATGTGTATCTTGCCACTTCATCTCATATGTCCACCATGTCCACATTAATACCAATAAGATCCTGTAATGGAGAGCTCTGTTTACCACTGAATGTATACTGATTTTCATCTAGGTGACAACATATATTTACTTGCTTCTGACTTTAAGTATGATAAAAAATCTAAATATATGTAATGCAAGTCACCAAAAGTGAGGAGGGCAATCCAATGAAAAGAGGTTGTTAACTCTCAGAATTGTAAAATAGATCTCAATGAAACAGTTAATAGAGGAAATACTTTAAAAAATATAATTAAAATACCCTCAATATGATTCTAACCTAGATAACAGTGAATCTACAGAAAATTATCAAATTATCATAAAAGTCTTCATATAAAAATATCAAGCCAGAATATATGGATAAATATTTTTCCTAAGGGAAAAATGTCTTTAAAAAGAGAGACAAAACATGATTGAATTAATGAGTTAGAAAAGGGAGCTGATGGATTTCTGAGAAAAGTAGTCTCTAAAACTCTCAAACATGTCTTTTCAAAATGTCTCAAAATACCTTTACAAAAAGGCAAAGACATAAATACTGAAAGAGAAATAAAAGGAAATATGAACATTTTTGAATATGATAAAAAATCCATAAGGGAGAGCAGACTGGATAAGAGAACAAATACGAAAAAAAAAAATCAAAAACATTTCTCTTAGTTGAAAATAAGTATAAGATTATGGTTTGAAAGGAAGACAAAACAGAATTTCTGAATAATGCATCACACTTACAAGATAGAAGGAAAATCCTTAAAGTTTCTTTCATATGAATGAGGTTATGAATAATACTAGATGAAGTTCATGGATAGTTTTAATGTATTTGATGCAATTACCTATTAGAAGACAATTGAAGTTGCTAGTCATTAGATACTTTATATAACTTCTACTAAAAATATGGTTAGACTTGTTGAAACTAAATATTATATTTAATATTTACTTTATAACAGTAAACAAAATAGTTACATGTAAAATGTATTTAAATATATAGCATTCATTGTTTTTTTTTCAGGAAGTATGTGTACTTAGGGAAATTCATCAACAATGTAAAAAGCATATTGGGGAAATCTAAAAATATAAAGTAAAACTCTGTTTAGCAGTCTATATCAATAGTTTAAAGTAGAATTTCCCAACTCTGCATATGAATAACCACTGGGGAGATTTAAAAAGTATCACTTCTAAAGACCTACTTCCAGAGATACTGACTAAATTGCATTGGATGGCACCCCTGGAATGACAGCTTTTCAAATCTCCCAAGAGATTCTAATGTTCACCCAGGAATGAAAAATACTGATTGTAATTAACAGTATAGGTTATTAGTCACTATTAGTATGTGTGTTAATCACTATTAGCACATGCAGTATTAGCACTATTAGCCAACATTAGTCACTATTAGAATGAGGACCTCCTTCTTTCCAGCACTTTGCTCCTGTTCCCAGTCAAGTTTCCCCTGGTACACCTAGAAGAAAATTTGGTACCACTTGTATATGTACTGATGCTGCCTTCATACTTTTATTTATCTTTAGAATTAAATTATTTATTTCTTCCTCAGTACGTTGCATTGCTTTGCTCAGCAGAGGAATGATGCAGGAAAGAAAATGCTTTTATTTCTTGCATATCATCTCCACAATGTTAACTTTGAGAAAATATACTTGTGCCTTTATGTGGATCTGTTTGTGTGGAAGCTTTCTTTTTTATCTTTTGAGAATAATCAGAGGAAACAGATAGATAAATAAAAGAAATAAAAAGTCAGCTAAATGCTAATATTGCATATTAGTCTTCCCAGAGTTTGTGGTAGAATTGGAGGAATGGGAGGTTTGAACAACTGGGATTTTCATTGGCTCCTCATGGGCACACTCATACTCTTATTCTTGGTTACTTCTCTAGGGATTTCCTTTCTTTCATGTATGATAGCAGTTGCAATTCATTATCAGAAAAACTAGGACTCAGAAAAAGAAGTATCAACTTGAAAAGATAACTCATATTTTATAATTCAAAAATGAGAACATTATGATATTAAAAATGATGATAATCAGTGAAACAAATTACAATGGTGTTAAGTATAAATTGTTTTGATGAATGTGAGTATGGGTAAGATAATGAAGATTAGTGCTTTATAAAGTAAGATTTTTTTGTTCTTATTTTGTTAGCACATAAACTAAAATTGGATCAATACAGAGCTTAGAATGATGCCTGCTCAATGTTGACATGCAGAGAAGAATTCTGTATTTTGTGACAATAGTTAACAATACTGTATTGTATAATTGAAATCTGCAGAGGATAGAGATTAATCTTTTTCCACACATGCACACACACAAAAACAAAATTATAACTATGTAGAGGTGATGAATAGATTAATTAGCTTGATGTAGTGATTCTTTTACAATATATACATATATTAAAAATCATGTACATCTTAATTATATATAATTTTATATGTCAATAAAGTTGTGTGAAAATTTAAAAAAATCAGACCTTTTAAAGATAGTGTTTATTGTTCAGAATGTTTATTGTACTATTTCTAAAATCTCATGGATTACTTATTCTAAAAATCACACACTACAATGACATAACTAATACACATCTTGTGTTAGATATTTCATGTGCTATTTTGAATCTGTGTTGATAGAAAAATATAAATTGTAATGATCAATTTTTATTATTTGAAAACATATTTCTAATTTTCATTTTCCTTTATATGTGGTGTCATTTTTATTGCAATAAAGAAAAATGTTTATGTAATTAATATTTATGTCAATTGGAAAAATCTGATTTAATTTTCAGTGAATGATCAACTCTCATTCACATGCACTTTTGAGACTACTGCTAAAATCTAGAGCGAGAAGACTGTATTTTCTTTTATGACAGATCTTGCACATTTTGATGATTATTCTAGTCTTTTTCTCTTAATTTTAGGGGAACTCCAGAAACTTTTGATTCATTTTCAGGTATTAGTAAAGGGTTAGAGGAAAGGAAAAAATAATTCCAAGTGTCCTGAAAATTATCTCTTGTTTAAAAATTTCAAAATCCAACAAATCTCCCAGATCAGATACTGAGGGCAGAATTAAGAAGAGCATCTCAGAGCTCCCTCAAGCTTATGGAAGTAGGTGTGTATAATTTTGTCTAGCAATATGTGTCTTTTAGCAGATGGCTGAGTGGGAACTGGACTTCCCAGGTGGTGCAGTGGTAAAGAATCCACCTGCCAATGCAGGAGACGCAGGAGACCCAGGAGATGCAGGTTCGATCCCTGGGTTGGGAAGATCCCCTAGAAAAGGCCATGGCAACGCACTCCAGTATTCTTGCCTGAGAAATCCCAGGGAGTCACAGGGCTGAATAGGACAGAGCAACTGAGCACACTGAGCATGAGTGAGAACTGAGGCCTCAATTACTCCAGCTGCAGGAAAGTTGCTGGCTGACATGGCTCAACTCTATCCCTTTCCAGGTATTGGCCTCAACTCAAAAGATCTGCTTTGCCTAAATCCACACTGCATTTGCAGGGCAGCTAGATTCTGAGGATTGGTTTATAGGAGTTCATAGAAGATAACTCCCTTTTCTTAAGACAGGATGATTCTATAAGGCCATCAGAGCTTGAGAACTCCCCAAGGGGTGTGCTAAGGCCTTTACTGTGTTTGTCTTGTGGTTCTCCTTCCCCTGCTCAACCCAACTCCCCTTCTCCAATAATCTTTCTGCATGAAATTCTCAGAGTCAGCTTCCCAGAGAAACCTCCCTGTGATGTGGCTATATAGATAAAGAACAAAAGCCAAAACATATATTCACACCATGTGTTTAAAAAAAAAAAAAATCTTCTGGGGACAACCTCACAGTCAACACCTCTTGAGGCCCCAAATGAAAACACCCAGAACTGTTCACATACATTCTAAGAATTTCTTTTTGACCTTCCCACAAAAAATGAACATGTATGAATACAAGCTTTGCTGTCTACTCTATAAAATCATCTTCAAGACTAATGGCTTCTTTCAAGGTTGGAAAAACTGTAATCTCTTTTGTGCAAATAACATATTTATCAGGCAGATTGAGGAGCTCCAGTAACTAAATGACAGCTCTGATTTCTAGGTATTAATACATAAGGTGATGGATTCCTACTCTCTAGAAAAAAAAAAAAAAATTGAAAACTTGTAACAAGTTGTAACAATCAAGCAGCAGTGGACAGTTCCTGGTAACTCTGTATTATCAATTGTACATCCAGGCTTTTAGGCATATTATGAAGCTTGCATCTGCCTTATGTCTTTAGAGCTCTAGAGTAAAGATACTAGACTGAAAAGAGGAAAAGAAAAATAAACAATTGTCCTTTGGTTTTGCTTGAACTGCAAAATGAAGCTAAGTGGTTTTTAACCAGTGATTTTTGCTCCCAGAGGACATTTGAAATTATATGGAGACATTTTTGGTTGTCTCAGTTTTGGAAAGGAGAATGCTATTGTCATCTGGTAGGCAGAGACCAACAGTGCTGCTAAGTACCCTACAATGCACAGCACAGATCACTAAACAAAGAATTACTTGCTCCAAAATGCCAATAGGTTGAGGAAACCTGCCAGAAGCACTCAGTAATTAAGGAACGGACAGATTTATTCTATTCCTTCTGTGGACAACAGCTAAACTGGCCAAACAATTTCTCTAAATGTGGCACTATTATATAAACAAGTCCACAGTTAATTTTTCTTTCTTTCTTATGTTGTAGACTTTCACAGTTTATATGGTTTTTCCAGAATTCTTAACATCAACAGATGAAGGAAAAATGATGAAAATAACAGAAATATACAATACTACTCCGATCTGCTATTTGAAGTTGCATATATAACTTACCATCAAACATGAGAGTGTAAGATACATATATATATATATATGTATATATATATATAAAACTTATCTTTCTGTTATTTTGTATGTTTGAGGTTATGTGAAAGAAAAATCTTTGGCATTAGATAATAATACTGGCAATATGACTTCTGTAAAAATAAGATTACAAATTTTTCCAGCAGCCTTTTCTTGTAAAAATGTTGGTGAACTGCTGCTCCAACACTTCAATTCAATAAGTATTTATTGTGCTTACAACAGATGTTGTTATGGAGGCTGGATAGAGTAGCATATCATTCCTGCCTGGACAATTTACATTTTTCCACATGGCTGACTGCTTTGAATTGGAACAATCTATCTGTCTAAACAAACTTAAAATTTATTTTCTTTGTATAATCTGCTTTTAGAGAAACAAAAAGACGGCTTTATTTTCTAGCTCAAGTCATTAACACTACAGGATGAACCTCAGAAGAGTCTATTTAAACACAGATATGTTTTATCATTATAAAATACTACTTGCAGAAGGTTAATTGATCATCTAGTTAGATCAGTTTGATTTCTTTATTTAGCCAGAGAAACAGTTAATGTAGTTTAAAAAATCTTATAATAGTCTATTTATTTATTAAGTTAGATAAGACTTAAAGTTGTTAGTTTAATTGTAAAGGCAGAGTCAATCTCAGGTTTAAAGGTTGATTCTCTCCTAGCAATTGGACAGCTCCACTACAAAAATCATGATGCTCTGAATTAGATATTAACACCACATATGCAGTCCTCAGAAATTTGATAGTCTTCACTGTGAAA
The DNA here is from genome assembly GCF_003369695.1 of Bos indicus x Bos taurus. Lineage (NCBI taxonomy): Eukaryota > Metazoa > Chordata > Mammalia > Artiodactyla > Bovidae > Bos > Bos indicus x Bos taurus. The sequence goes on from NC_040076.1 coordinate 101,868,257, forward strand.
TGTTCATTGTTTACAAGAGAATACAAGGATACTTGTTAAAAACTATTTCTCCATTGAGATCTCAAAGATGGTTTAGTGATCACCAGAATGATACTATGTTACCCTCTCTTTTGTTACTAGTCTATGGACATGGAACAACAGACTGGTTACAGATAGGACAAGGAGTTTGTCAAGGCTGTATATTGTCACCCTGCTTATTTAACTTCTATGCAGAGTACATCATGAGAAACGCTGGACTGGAAGAAACAGAAGCTGGAGTCAAGATTGCTGGAAGAAATATCAATAACCTCAGATACGCAGATGACACCACCCTTATGGCAGAAAGTGAAGAGGAACTCAAAACCTCTTGATGAAAGTGAAAGTGGAGAGTGAAAAAGTTGGCTTAAAGCTCAACATTCAGAAAACGAAGATCATGGCATTGGTCCCATCACTTCATGGGAAATAGATGGGGAAACAGTGGAAACAGTGTCAGACTTTATTTTTCTGGGCTCCAAAATCACTACAGATGGTGACTGCAGCCATGAAATTAAGAGACGCTTACTCCTTGGAAGGAAAGTTATGACCAACCTGGATAGCATGTTCAAAAGCAGAGACATTACTTTGCCAACAAAGGTTCGTCTAGTCAAGGCTATGGTTTTTCCTGTGGTCATGTATGGATGTGAGAGTTGGACTCTGAAGAAGGCTGAGCACCGAAGAATTGATGCTTTTGAACTGTGGTGTTGGAGAAGACTCTTGGGAGTCCCTTGGACTGCAAGGAGATCCAACCAGTCCATTCTGAAGGAGATCAGCCCTGGGATTTCTTTGGAAGGAATGATGCTAAAGCTGAAACTCCAATACTTTGGCCACTTCATGCGAAGAGTTGATTCATTGGAAAAGACTCTGATGCTGGGAGGGATTGGGGGCAGGAGGAGAAGGGGACGACAGAGGATGAGATGGCTGGATGGCATCACTGACTCGATGGACATGAGCCTGGGTGAACTCCGGGAGTTGGTGATGGACAGGGAGGCCTGGCATGCTGCGATTCATGGGGTCGCAAAGAGTCGGACACAACTGAGTGACTGATCTGATCTGATCTGATGAAGTCTTGATTATAGTGTTATTTATTTGTTCAGATTGGAAAGGATAGGCCATCCAAAGTCAGGAAGCATCTTTGGCTTGAGGAAAATAGACAAAGGACACCCTTGTAGATGGACAGGCAAAGGTGTTCAGTCCTCAGAGATGGGCAATAGAAGAAAGTTGAAGTCATTGGAAATTTACAGGAGCATCTGGATCACATTGCCTGTCAGGTGGAGGATCCTTTAGTCAGGGTTTTAGTAAGCATCAGCCAGTAGATCTGTACCTATTACAAGTGCTAGCAGGAAAACATCTGAGGATCATTTCTCTTTAGTGAAAGCTGGTAATGGGACATCCCAGGTGGCACTAGAGGTAAAGAACTCACCTGCCAATGCAAGAGATGTAAGAGACATGGGTTTGATCCCTAGGTCAGGAAGATCCCCTGGAGGAGGGCATGGCAACCCCCTCTAGTATTCTTGCCTGGAGAATCCCATGGATAGAGGAGCCTGGTGGGCTGCCATCCACAGGGTCAGAAATAATATATCCTAATAACAAAAAATAAGTAGCAGATTATCCAGATTGCCAGTATTCAAGTATCATCTCCACCACTTGCTAGCTATATAGAGATACAAATATCTTAACCTCTCTGTATCTTACTTTCTTTACCTGTAAAATCAGAAAATAATAGTACATCTCTGATTGTTAAAAATATTAGAAGAGTTAATATATGTAACATTAATAGTTTGCATGTTAGCTAGTATTACTGTAAAATATTTTAACATCAAGTGCTAGCCTCTGAAATTGGAGAATTAGTATGTTTTATTTCACAAATTTGTTTGAAGTTTGTGTTAGTATAGGCAATAAAAAATAGCTTATTAAAAACCAGAGGCATTACTTTGCCATCAAAGGTCCATCTAGTCAAAGCTCTGATTCAACAACGGTGTGATTAGCTTGTGAATTCTTCTGATTGGTTGGTGATGAGGTAAGTAGGATTCAGCATCATCAACCTTCAAGTTCCTACTAATGTGGGGCCTACATGTTTGTGGACAGCATGCCACCATTAACCATTAATCCTTCCATCTAGTGGGGGTTTCGTGTGTGTGTGCCCTGCTGTATCTGATTCTTTGCGTCTCCATGTACTGCAGCCCACGAGGCTCCTCTGTCCATGAGATTATCCTGGCAAGAATACTGGAATAGGTTGCCATGTCCTCCTGCAGGGGATCTTCCTGACCCAAGGATTAAACTTGTGTCTCCTGCATTGGCAAGCAGATTCTTTACCACTGAGCTACCTGGGAGTGGGGGCTTCAGTATCTGCAAAACAGCTAAGATATTGTTGTTTCTCCATTGACTCACATCCTCTCCCTTTTCTAATTAATAACTGTTTGAATCTGCCCCTCAGAACACAGGGAAGGTCAGGGAGCCTGAATGAAACCTATTTCCCATAATCAAATAAATGGGGGACACAGAAAGGATTTTGTGCACAGGATTGCCACAGGGCACTGCTTGGTATCAAAATAACCTAAGGTTTAGATTCTACTCTTAAATAAGAGTGGTTCTAATTAAATAGTACCTAATTACTTAGTGTTTTCAAGAAAATAGATGAAAATATTAAAAATGGAGCTACATTGGATGTGAAACTAATCTCCAAAACATAGAATTTTAGAATAAAGACTTGGCCTTGGGATTAAATGGAGAAAATAAGTATTTAGTACTTTCATGGATATCATTAGGAAGGAGTTTAGAAAGAAATTCTAAATAGGCTGAAGAAGAATTTACATAAATCATAAATAATGCACCAAAGGAATTATGGATATTTAGGTTACATAATTACATGCTAGGGTTTTTTTAAGGAAAATTGCTTGAAAGGAAATGTTAATTCTCTTCCCAAAGCAATCTTGATTGCTTCTGTTAGAGACAAAATATTATCCCAGTTGGATTATTTTAAATGAGCATGATGCTTATCATGTACATAGACATTATTAGTGAGTATTAGACCCTGCAGTATAATAGAAAGAAAAGTGAATCTGAATCAACGTGGATTTTTGATTGGCTTTTGCTGCCTGGCTTTTGCTTCTGTAAAGCTATATGAGTATAGGCAACACAATTTATTTCTAGGAATCTTTCTTAGAGGTAAGGTGAAAAATAATTCCTATCCTTACCTTACAATTTTAATCAAGACCAGACAAAAGCAAATGTATAGGTCTTTGTAAAATTAAAAGAATATAAAATATAAGTAATAATAATTATTATTATTATTATAATTTTGCCTTAATTAACCATGTCATTTAGCCTTAATTAACCAGGAAAATGACCATGGTCATTTACCATGGTCATTTCAAACAAATCACATCCATCCCAAAATACATAATGATAATTTAAGATATTTATAGCTGATAGAGATTGATCTGAATGACTTTATATAATTCAAATTTTAGATAAATTTTAATTAAATGAGGAAACAATCTTTTTGAAAATTTAAAAATGCTAAATACCTCAATTTTTATTTTAAGCTTATTTAGGTGTGAAAATATATAATGCAAAATTCAGGAATTTTATTATAACATCAACTAGCTGAGAAATAGATAACTTGAAGGAAAATTGAGGTTGTTCACACATACTATGTCCTAAGAATATGGACCATTTTTGGAAATGAGAATATCAATTCACTGAGCTTAATATGAACATATATAAATTTCTCCAGTTTTCTAAACATCTTTCAGTGACTTTTCTGAGGTTAACATTAGTTCCATTTATGTGATTATTTTACAGGAAAGAGAAATCATCAAAAACATGCTTAACAGCTCATTTTCAAATCATTTTCAAATAATATCAAGAGAGAAAAAATATATATATGGCAAGTCAAGAGACTAATTCACTGAAGCAATTCAGGCTACAAAACTTCTGAATTTTTTTCTCCAGATACCTCTATTTTCATTTCACTTTTTAAATCTGTATATATACACAAGTCAGTGTGCCTGTTCAGTCATGTCCACCTCTTTGCAAGCCCATGGACTATAGCCTGCCAAGCTCCTCTGTCCATAGAATTTTCCAGGCAAGAATACTGGAGTGGGTTGCCATTTCCTACTCCAGAGGATCTTCCCAGCTCAGAGATCAATCCCATATCTTTTGCATCTCCTGGACTGGCAGGCAGATTCTTTACCACTGTGCTACCTGGAAACCCCATTCCTCTCACTTCACTCTTCTAAATCTATATATACAAGACATTTACAGCAAACATTGTATTGTTGCATAAATAAAGAAAAAATATATATTTTTATTTTTCTACTCCAAAATCCCATAATAGCCTCTCCTTCAATGAGGTGAACAAGTTCAATCCCTTTTTCTATTCTCCCGATACCTTTCTCAATGAAGCTACATGGGTCCCTGCTGAACAGACAGTGAGCCACATGCCCCCTCCCTCCCTACTGTTAGTTGATTCCAAAGAGTAGATTCTGATTCATACTTGACTAACCTGTTTTTCTGTCTATGGAGTTGGAAATTGCATTGAAGATACGTTAATCCTATTTAACCTATAACAGTACTAGAATGAGGACTTGGCCAAAGAGGCAAAAAAAGAAAATAGACAGAGAGAGAGAGAGAGAGAAAGAAAGAAACAAACAACAACAACAAAAAACAACAAACAAAACCAGGATTAAACTCAAAGCACAGCAGAGAAGAAACCAAGAAGTTCTAGAAATGCTATTTTTCTTGTAGATTGCTAGTTTAATGCAAGTCCCAAATATACTTTCTGCTCTCAGTTTAATTATGGTACACTCTCTTCCCTTACATTAAATTTCCCTTTTCTGCTTAAGCCAATAGGAGTAAATTTTAGTTACTTCCAACAAAATAACTTGCCTATGGAATAAAAAAAAAAAACAAATAACTTGCACAATTATATAGTTTCAATTGAAGCAAGTGACATACAGATCTTAAGAGGTAGATTCTTAGGTCACACTGCTGCTGCTTCTGCTGCTGCTAAGTCGCTTCAGTCGTGTCCAGACTCAATTATTCCACTGCTTCTTCTTGGTCAAGGTTTTTTCATGCAGTCCATTTTATTTATTTCATATTATTTTTCCGTTTAAATTCTCTTATTATTTTCTCTCCCCAACCCCATTAGGTCCCATGTAGCAAAGATAAAGCCCTATAATTTGGTGAAGAAAAATAAACACAAAGCAAAACATTGCAAACATTTTATAAATTTTCAATTAGAGGAATACAGTTTTCAGAACACATATTTTTTAAATGTAGTGTTTTTAATTGACTGTAAACAACAGAACCTTCCTGGAAGATGTAGTATTGCATTCTTACCATTATTCCTGTTCAGGAGATCTCTTTGAAATGTAAGAAATTATAAATGATGAATAGTTGATTAAGCTCTGATAGGAAAAAAAAAAAGAGAGAGAGAGCAGAGATAAAGATTCACTCATTCATGAACAGTTCTTACTAATTTTCTTACAAGAGAAGACTTCAGATTTAGGGTACAAAGAATAAGATCCAACCAACAAGCATTTTCAGCACCTTACAATTAAGATCAAAGCCTTCAAAAAATCCAGCTGTGAGTTTCTTTTAATTAGCTTGCTACTCAGTATAACACATATTGCAAGTATTCCTTCTTGAATAACTTTCTTGAATAATGCAGCTGGGAGTATAGTCAGTTGAGCATTGATGCAGCTGGGTAGCTTGAAAGATGAAAATCAAATGTGAATTCTGATGAAGTAATTTCATTTTGAGCCTTTCATATTTCTTCCCCCCTAAATTAAAAAGAAATGAAACCTTGAGTTCAGCTGGTTCACTGCCTACTCCATGCCAATTCACATTTTTAGATAATAAGAGTATTTTGCCCAAAATGAATACTAAGCACAAAATTATATTTTCTCATCTAATGGTGAGAAAAAAAAATGTTTTATGTATAGAGCTCATAGTAATTTGCTGTGATAATATAATAGCTGACCTGCTTTGTTAAGGAAGGTGAAAATGTTATTATTGCTAACAGAGTGTAATGTTGCTGTAATGTTTTATCATGAGATGTTGTCATCTTTATAAACATTCAGTAGTAGTATGTTCAGTTTTAATAAGAATTCTATTGTAAAATAACTATAATGATTATCCTGGAATAATCTTTTTATTATGAAATCATATTGGTAAGTTTTCAGAGACCATTTTCTTACTATATATTTGTAATGCAATGAATACAGTGAAATTTAATCAGCTGATAACATCATAATTTCAAACACTATAGCTATGAAATTCAATGAATATAATGGAAATATATCATTGTTTTAGTTACATTTCTGATAGGTCAAATAATTATATATATTGGACCTTAAAATTTTAGAATATAAAAGTTTTACTCATCCATTAACTTATTCATTTATTTATCCAACATATATTTATTCAGGACACACTATGTGCCAGGTAGTAGATTAAGTACAGGAAATACAGAAAAGAATAATACAAAGGTTGGCTTTCAGATTCCCCCCCCCCTTTTTTTTTTAAAGAAAAGACCACCTTATAAACAAAACTAGACTACATACCTATCAGATTGGCCAAAAAAAAAAGTGACAATACAAAATGATGTCAAGGATATGAAGAAATGGGATCACTCACACATTGCTCAGTTCAGCCACTGTAGAAATCTGTCAATTTGTTATAAAACTAATCATGCAACTACCTTATGACTCAGCACTTGCACTCCTGGGAATTGATCCCAGAGAAGTGAAGACTTGTGTTCATACAAAAATCTGTATACAAATGTACATAGCAGTTTTATTTGTAATAGTTGAAAACTGGAAACAGTCCATATTACCTTCAAAAAAGTAAAAAATTAAACAGTGATACATGCATATCATGGAAACTATATCAATAAAAAGGAACTAACTTGAATCATGTAACAACTTAGATGAAACTTCAGGAAATTATATTGAGTGAAAATATCCAATTTGCAATGCTAAAGTTTGCAAACTTCCACTTCTATAATATTTTTGAAATTATACAATTAAATGGAGAAAAGATTAGTGGTTGCCAGTGGAAGGGAGGTAGGTGTTTTTTTTAAAGGGCAATGTGAAGGACTGTGATGGACCTTTCAGTATCCTAACTGCTGTGGTGGATTCATGAACATAAAGACATGTGACAGAACTGTATAAAACTAAATGCATACACGCATACACACATACACAAGTGAGTACAGATAAAACTGGGGAAATATAAATAAGGTCAGTGGATTGAATCAATTTTAATATTTTGGTTGTGATATATTACAGTTTTTTTTTAAATGTCAGTATTGGGGGAAACTGAGTGAAGTTTACATGGAAAGTATTATTTAATATAACTACATTGAATGCACAATTATCTCAAAAGTGTCAATAAAATAGTACAATGAAATACGAAGTTGCTTTCATGGAAGTCTGCATAGAATATAGTAGGAATAAAAGGAGAATGGAGTGCATGAATGCATTGCGACTATGTGCATTTTCTCCATTGTTGATTTAATTGATTCACCCACTAATTTGTTATGTATTTATTGAGCGCCTAGTATGTTCTAGGCACAGATTACATAACAGTGAATGAAACACATAAACATTCTTGGCCTCATGTTACTTCTATTCTACTGGAGAGAAAAAACATTTTTAAGTGAGTGAAACACATAATATATTAAATTGTGAAAAGCTATATAATGAAAAATAAAGCAAGGAATGCGGAAGAAAAATAAAGCAGGAGGAGTGGCATTGGGTAGGTGAGAAATGTGATGACATTTACTATGAATGAAAATGGTGCTCTTGGACAGAAATACTATTTTATTTTATTTTTGTTTATTTTTTGAAGATTAACATAATTGCACAAGTCATAAGGTTAAAGTTGGATGAATTTTTACTGAACCTATTGTGCAGTCAACACCCAGATAATAAACAAAATCTACCTCAGGGAGCTCACTTTATGCTACCCCCTGGTCATAGCAAAACTAGCAGGGAAACATATATACAGATAATATAAAATTAACTTCTCTAGTTTGGAGGCTATATTGTAGATATGGAGACAAAGATCTGTTTTTGAACCCTGGCTACATCTCTAGCTCTTCTCAAATGGCCTTCAGTTGTCTCATTTGTTAAATATTAATGAACTTAGTCCACATGATGTTATGAATGCCAGAGATAATGAATGTACCCTAAAATTTATTAAGCCTTGTATACATTTCTCCTTAGAAGAAAAGCTATAACCAACCTAGACAGCATGTTAAAATGCAGAGACATTATTTTTCCAACAAAGGTCTGTCTAGTCAAAGCTATGGTTTTTCCAGTAGTTATGTTCAGATGTGAGAGTTGGACTATAAAGAAAGCTGAGCACTGAAGAACTGATGCTTTTGAACTGTGGTGTTGGAGAAGACTCTTGAGAGTCCCTTGCACTGCAAGGAGATCAAACCAGTCCATCCTAAAGGAAATCAGTCCTGAATATTCATTGGACGGACTGATGCTGAAGTTGAAGCTCCAATGCTTTGGCCATTTGATGTGAAGAACTGACTCATTTGAAAAGACCTTGATGCTGGGAAAGATTGAAGGCAGAAGGAGAAGGGGATAACAGAGAAGGAGATGGTGGGATGGCATCACCAACTCGATGGACATGACTTTGAGTAAATTCCGGGAGTTGGTGACGGTAAGGAAGGCCTGGCATGCTGCCGTCTATAGGGTTGCAAAGAGTTGGACACGAATGAGTGACTGAACTGAACTGGACTGATACATTAAAACTTTTATTAAAACAGATAGAAGGCTCAATTTTCTTAACAGCTACAAGACCAATTTTTAAAGGAGATTAATTATTTGAAAGTTATATTGAGGTATTCTAATTCCTATTTAACTCATACTCTACTGATAATTCAGGTATCATTTATTTTGTTTTTCATTTGTATTTTTCAACATTTAGTATTTAATAACATGGCTTTCTCTAGATATGTTATTGTGATTGACAGATTTTGAATATGCCTGTTTTTAAAATGTACCAATTAAATGTGACCAAAGCTGTATATTTTGTCCCAAGGTAACAACTATGTGATATGATTTCTTTCTGTTATTCTATTTTGCAGGTGATATACATTTCACATTTCATAACATTTTCCCAAATGTAGTAATACTGTGTAGGAGCCAAGTCTTGCTTCTGATTTATAACTTACTTAAACTTTTCCCTTTTTAATCAAATTGTAACAGTGTGTTATTTGTAATCAATTTTTCATTCAAACTGAAAAGAACAATATAACCAATAGTCCATAATGTTTATTATATTTAACTGTAGGATGATATTTTGCAATTAGTTGGGGTGTTGCAATATTCTTTAAATTTAAGTTAAACCAATCAGTTAGTATCAAGAATAAATATTAAGTGGTCAAATGGGCCTAGTGTGTTATGTTTCCTACTAAATAATTTCTCAGATTGAAAATGAAGTTGCTCAGTCGTGTCCGACTCTTTGCAACCCTGTGGACTGTAACCCACCAGGCTCTTCTGTCCATGGGATTCTCCAGGCAAGAATACTAGAGTGGGTTGTTATTTGCTTTTCCAGGGGATCTTCCTGACCCAGGGATTGAACCTGGGTCTTCTGCATTGCAGGCAGACACTTTATGCTCTGAGCCACCAGGGAAGGCCAACTTCTCAGATTAGACTTGGTTTATTCCTCTGTGTAAAATTAAAAAGACACACTTTGTGTGTAAATGTCAGTTTAAAGACACCAGTAGAGCAAAACGAAGACCCTAGGTACAGAGAGTAGCTGGATTCTGATCTTTCAGCAATTATTACATGGGTGATACATGTTACTCAAGTCACTCCGTCATGTCCAACTCTTTGTGACCCCATGGACTATAGCTCACCAGGCTCCTCTGTCCATGGGATTTCCCAGGCAAGAATACTGAAGTGGATTGCCATTTCCTACTCCAGGGGAATCTTCCTGACCCAGGGATCGAACCTGTGTCTTTTGTGTCTCCTGTGTTGGCAGGCAGATTCCTTACTGCTAGTGCCACCTGGGAAACCCAACATGTTGGGGGTTAGGAATACGAAAAAAAATAATTTGTTCCAAAAGAAAGCTAATACCCTAGTGATAACTGAGACTTGACTGCCTTATTACAAAATCTCCAAAATAACCTAATTTCCTAATTTTATTATTTACAAGAAATAAAATTAAACCAAATAGTTTGTCAGTCTACTTTCCCAAGAAATATCTAAAATAAAGCCCATATCTTCATATCAGCCTGCTCTTAGGTTATATGTCAGTTTGCTTTCCCATGAATTATTAAAGATAAAGCCCATATTGAAAAAGCAAGAGAGTTCCAGAAAAATATCTATTTCTGCTTTATTGACTACACCAAAGCCTTTGACTGTGTGAATCACAAAAAACTATGAAAAAATCTTCAAGAGATGGGAATACCAGACCACCTTACCTGCCTCCTGAGAAATCTATATGCAGGTCAAGAAGCAACAGTTAGAACTAGACATGGAACAGCAGGTTGGTTCCAAATCAGGAAAAGAGTATGTCAAGGCTGTATATTGTCACCCTGCTTATTTAACTTACATGCAGAGTACCTCATGTGAAATGCCAGATTGGATGAAACACAAGCTAGAATTAAGATTGCTAGGAGAAATAGCAATAACTTCATATGTGCAGATTACAGCACTCTTATGGCAGAAAGCAAAGAACTAAAAAGCCTTTTGATGAAAGTGAAAGAGGAGAGTGAAAAAGTTGGCTTAAAACTTAACATTTAGAAAACTAAGATCAACTACAACATCTAGTCCCATCACTTCATGACAAATAGATGGTGAAAAAAAAATGGACAATAAGAGACTTTATTTTGGGGGGCTCCAAAATCACTGCAGATGGTGACTGAAGCCATGAAATTAAAGGAAGCTTACCCCTTGGAAGAAGAGCTATGGCCAACCTAAAGAGCATATTAAAAAGCAGAGACATTTCTTTGCTGACAAGTTCCATCTATTCAAAGCTATGGTTTTTCCAGTAGTCCTGTTTGGATTTGAGAGTTGGACTATAAAGAAAGCTGAGCACTGAAGAATTGATGCTATTGAACTGTGGTGTTGGAGAAGACTCCTGAGAGTCCCTTGGACTGCAAAGAGATCCAACTAGTCCATCCTAAAGGAAATCAGTCTTGAATATTTATTGCAAGGACTGATGCTGAAGCTGAAACTCCAATATTTTGGTCACCTGATGCAAATAACTGACTCATTGGAAAAGATCCTGATGCTAGGAAAGATTGAAGGTGGGAGGAGAAGGAGGAGATAGAGGATGAGATGGTTGGATGGCATCACTGACTCAGAGGACATGAGTTTGAGTAAGCTCTGGGAGTTGGTGCAGTCCATGGGGTCACAAAGAGCTGGACACAACCAAGTGACTGCACTGAACTGATATCTTTATCTTTATTCTTTTAAAGATAAAGTAATTTTATTTCTTAAATTTGTACAGATTAGGTATACAATTTTAAGTATATTCAGGGTTTCCTTATGTACTTAATTTATTTCATCATATTAATTCTGTGCCTAATGCAAAGGAAATGGAGAATATCTCATTTCCTGTTTAAAACAGCAATCACTTTATTTCCAACACTTATATCATTTTAAGAGTTATTTTCTCTTGATGAATGAATTTAAGTAGAACCTAAAGGATTTAAAATATTTACAAAATTAGGTTCATTCTATTTCAATTAATTGACAGTTTTCTCAACAATTACACTTGATAAAGATTTATTTAATAGTTTCAAACAATGGTAATCACAAAATCTAGACTCATAAATAGTGACAGAATTTATTTTCAATTTAAGAATGTAATTTTTAATGTATTGCAAAAAATCTTATACTTACTTTACTTACATAAGAAGATTGTACATGTTAGCCCTGAACACTGTCCTTTTCCAAAAATAAATTTAGATCAAGACATTTACACAGGCAAATGAAAATATTTCAAATATCACAGTAACCTCCCTCCCAAGAATGATAATTGCAATCATGTACAAATTTCTGAGATTAAACCAGAAAGTGACAATTAGCGGTTATTTACATTGAAGTCACCATGTTTGTTTTATAGCAATAGATAGTCTAGAATCTGAAGTCTAGACAGCAATCTATATGGTAGTCAACAGGAAGAGTACACTCAACAGGATTTCCTAGGAGGAATACAAACTCATATGTTTATAATGGCCAAATAACACTTGTTATGTTTGTGATTTTGTTGCAAAGTATTTCGGCATTGGCAAGGCTATATCGTGTGTGCACATGCATGTGTGTGTGTACATGCGTGTACATGCATGTGCTGGTTAGTTTAGGTTACACCCTAGGCAAATTCATCGCTCAGATCAGTTACTCACCCTTTAGGGAAGGTATATAATCAGTAAGTCCTCATATGAGAGATGGTTACTTTAAGTACTTTAAGCTACCTATCTACACATGAAGTTTCACTAGTTAGCAAAATAATTGTCATTTTTTTGTGAAAATATTATACTTCATATTTTTCAGCTTGCCTAAAGTATTCTTAGAACACCCATGCAAGAGATACTTCTTGTGACATACCTCATATCCCCTTAGCTTCACCTTCCTTCTAGCAGCTACTACAGTAATCTTTCTAGGAAGGTTTCCATGCAGTTTAATATTAACAAGACTTGCGGCCATCTTTAAGAAGTATGGATAAAAGAATGCAAATCAGACCACAGTTTGGTCACTTTTCCTACAAGTTTCTACTCTCCTTAAGGTTTAATTGATCTGAACACTTTCTCCTGAATATACTAGTTTACTTGCTTGAAATATTTTGATCTACTCAGGAATATTTATGCTATAATAGATGTTTAATAAGTTGGAAATTTCAGTGTGCAACCCAACTTTGATGTCTTTCCTGAACTCTTCAAATTAATGCATATGCTGCCATCTCTGAGAAAGGAAAATGATTAAATGGACTGTGAGTTTTGTCTTGTAAAATACTCTATGCTGAATTTGCCTTGAATTGCTCTACTGTTTCCACAAAGCTTCATGCATTTTTAAATTGTATTTCATGATTTTAGTTGCCTATATTTTAAAAGATAAGTAAATTTGATAGTATTAAGGAATCTACACCCAAGATAATTGGCTATTTTCTTTGTAAGAAAACACAGACATAACATCATATTCCTGATCTTCAGAATTATAAAGAGACAGTTATCACAAAAGACTAATTCTCCAGGGCATATATAGTATATAAACTTCTATCAGCTTCCTCAAATTAAAAAAATGACAATGTTTATTCAGGTTTTCTGCTGTTTTTTAATTAGGTTGTTTGTTTCTTTGGTGTTGAGTTTATGAGTTCTTTGCATAATTTGGATATTAACCCCTTATCAAATATGCTGTCTGCAAATATCTTCTCCCATTAAGTAGGCCACATTTTCATTTTGTTGACAGTTTCCTTTGCAGAAGCTTTTGCATTTGATGCAGTCCCATTTATTTTGTTTGCTTTGCCTGAGACAGATCCAAAAAAATAGGACTATGACCAATGTAAAAAATCGTACTATCTACATTTTCTTCTAGAAGCTTTATAGTTTCAGGCCTAACATTTAAGTCTTCAATCACTTGTGTATTTATTTTTGTATATGCTGTGAGAAAGTAATCTAGTCTGATGCTCTTGCATGTAGCTATCCAGTTTTCCTAACACCATGACTGAAGAGGCTGTCTTTTTCATATTTGTTGTAGATTAATTTTGCCCTCTTTGTTGTAGATTAAATGTGGGTTTATTTCTAGGCTCTCTGTTCTGTTCCATTAAATTCGGTGTCTGTTTTTGTGCCAGTACAATAATGTTTTTATTATTGTAACTTTATACTAATAGTTCAAAAACAGGAGTGTGAGACCTCCAGCTTTGTTCTTTTCTCTCAAAATTGCTTGAATACTTGGGGCATTTTACATTTCCATATAAATTTTAGAATTATTTGTTCTAGTTCTGTGAAAAATGTCATGGGTATTTTGATAAGGATTGCATTGAACCCAGTAGATTGTTTTGGGTAATATGGTCATTTTAATGATGTTAGTTCTTCCAGTCCAGAAGTATGATCTATCTCTTAATTTGTCTGCATTATTTCATGAGCATCCTATAGTTTTCCATGTACAGGGCTGTTTTTCAAAGAAGATATGCAGATGGTCAGACATAACACATGAAAAGATGCTCAATACCACTAATCAACAGAGAAATGCAAATCAAAATAACAAGGTACCACCTCACATCTGTCAGAATGGCTATCATTCAAAAAAAAACAAACAACAAGTATGCCAAGGATGTGGGAAAAAATGGAACCTCCTTTCACTGTTGGTAATATTGCAAATCGGTGTAGGTACTATGAGAAACAGTATGGTGGACTCTCAAAAATTAAAGATAGAAATGCCATATGATCCAGCAATTTCACTCTGGGTATTTACCTGAAGGAAACAAAACCACTAATTTGAAAAGATATATGCATGCCAAATAGTTACTACAGCATTCTTATATTACAAGATATGAAACAAACTATGGATAGTGGTAAAGAAGATGCTATATATATATATATATATATATATATATATACACACACACACATATATGTATTTGAATATTAGCCATACAAAAGGAAATCTTGCCACTTGAAACAGCATGGATAGATCTAGAGGGTATTATGTTATGTGAAATAAGTTAGGCAGAAAGTGACAAAAATTCTGCAAAATCGTACATATATAAGGAATCTAAAAAACAAAACAAGCAAACTAATAAAACAGGTCGCAAATAGACTCATAGACACAAAGAACAGACAAGCGATTGCTAGCTGTTAGAGATATGCAGGAGTGGGTAAAATGGGTGAAAGGTATTACGAAGTACAAATCTCCAGTTATATAACAAATAAGTGACAGGGATGTAACATAAAGCATAAAAATATGGTTAATGGTATATAGTAAATTTGTATGGAAACAGATGGTTGCTAGACTTGTAGTGGTGATCATTTCATAACATAATCAAATGTCAAATCATTATGCATGTACCTTAAACTAACATAATATTGTACATTAACTATATTTCAATAAAAAGTAAAATAAAAAATTTGAATGGCAATGTTTTACCTAAAGTTAGCTTTATGCCATGTCTTATCTTATTAAATTTTTATTTGTAATGTTTTATAGAATCAGGTTTCCAGATGTTTTCTTATGGGGATGCTTAATTTAAATATTATTTTTACCAAACATTTGCTTACTTTGCAAAATGAGAGATAAGCTGGTTGCTTAATGTATCCACAGATACTTCCCATATGGAGAAGATGTACTTTTCATCACATGGTGCCTGAATCTGGCACCTTATGTGTTACAGCTATAGCTAGGTTCAGAGAAACTATCAGATTATTGCAACTCAGTGGCTATTGCCTGCATGAATGACTTCTTATTACAACATCACAGATGGCTGGAACATTTCCTTATTGATTGTTGGAATTAACAGTGCATCAACTTATTGTGGCATGAACTGTTTTTGCAAGAGAAAGAATAAAGTAAATGACCAGATGTATTTAATAGTATGCTTTTAATTTTTAGACATTCATATGAGGAACAGTTGTTGGAAATCTATACTATTAAAAATGGATGTTTTTAATTTAATAAATACTAGTTTTAAAAAAATTATAAAGTCTGTACTTAATGTGGAACAAGAATAATTTTCAAGGAATTTGGTTTGATGATTTATCACTACATATCAATTAGCTAAAATTCATAATGCAGAATAGTGTATATATATTTTCACTGAAAATAGAGTAGGGATAGTATACTAAAAATGGTGAGTCTGTTGTAATAAATATGGGAATAACTTATAATGGAATAATCAGGTAGAACACTCCGTTTAGACTGTGTTTTCTTCTAAATTATCAGTTGGACAATGGGACACTTGGAGTTGTAAACATATATTACCAGTACACAAATTTATTATTTATGTGTCTGAGTTTGTACTTTTGATAGTAATGCGGAACTTGTAAATAAACTATGTCAATTGGATAATTTGAAATATAATCTGAATGGATAGCTGACTGACTAGAAATATTGGGTAAATTTGTATTAGTCATAAATCTTGATGAATTGTAGTGACCAAATTTGCTGCTTTTCTACATCTTGGAAGAAAAATTAATAAGCATTTGGTAAAGCTGAAATTATGGAATTGGGAACAGTAATAGTTGCAGGACACCAGAACAGTTGGAGAATTCTGGTTTCCTAAACTCTTCTAAAGTGCTCCCTAATCTAGACCCCTAATTCAACGTGGATGTGACAAACCCAGACATTTATAGAAAGAGGTATGATCCCAAGTCACTCTATTGTGACCCAGAGGGTAACAGAGAACACAAAGAGTGAATCAAACATTCTAATCAATCAAAGCAAGTGCAGAGTATCACAATGCTGCTGCTGCTGCTGCTAAGTCGCTTCAGTCGTGTCCGACTCTGTGCGACCCCAAAGACGGCAGCCCACCAGGCTCCACCGTCCCTGGGATTCTCCAGGCAAGAATACTGAAGTGGGTTGCTATTGCCTTCTCCAATGCATAAAAGTGAAAAGTAAAAGTGAAGTCGCTCAGTCATGTCCGACTCCTAGCGACCCCATGGACTGCAGCCCACCAGGCTCCTCCGTCCATGGGATTTGTCAGGCAAGAGTACTGGAGTGGGGTGCCATTGCCTTCTCCGAGAGTATCACAATAGGTACTGATAAAGTAACCAGAGTTTGAGGAATGACTAAACATAAGTGAACTTACATTTACTGGCAGCCTTCTAAACTTTAGTGAAGGTAATGACACCTTTAGAATAATTCCAAGCCTGGGATACAAGAGATTGTTCTTGATTGCATAGTATACCAAATGTGAAGCATATACAAAAAGTAATACCAGTGGGAAGTGGACTAAAGAAATAGTATACCTTTTGGGATGTAGCCTCAAAAGATTTTGTAAACCAAGAAACTCATTTGGCCATCAAGATAGTAAGACCATGAAATAATCCGTTTATTCACTCATTAAATTACAAAAAAGTGATTTTGAATACTTAAGATATGTCATGCATTATGATAGATTCTGGGGACATAATAGTAACCAAAGAAACATGATCTTATAGAATTTACAGGTGAATAAAGAAGATAAGCAATAAAAAATAATAAAAAAGAAAATAATCAGTAATTCTGCTAAGTGAGAGAGACAAATAAGAGAATTAAAAAAAAAAGTGACCGAATTTAGATAATAGGATCAGAGAATGGACTTTCTGAGACAGTGACAGATAAGGTGAAAAATTAAAAAGGGTATCCACAGGAAGAAGATTAGCATGAGGTAGATAGACTATCAGAATGAAGATTCTGTTTTATTTTATGAAAAAATATAAGCATTGTGTTAAAAGAATCTATATCCACTTTGAATCTTCATTTCTATATATTAAACATGCTTATTAAAATAACAAATTTATTGAAATATTGAAAACTATCACACCTCTAAAAAAACTAAATTTAAATATTCAACTAAAGTACATAGAAATTATTCTATAAATGCATTCCTAAATTTTATTTTATTTGAAAATTTACACATTAAAATGTGTGTATATTGTAAACTATCAATGAATTTTAATTTAATACTAATTTGAGCTCACAAAATATTTATTTTATTTTCCTTGTTTTTGTTCAAGGCTTTTTCAAAAATTTTTTACTATTTGCATGATGATTTTATTTTGTTTTAGAGCATCAGAAATAAAAAGATATGGATACTTGAAATTCATATCCAAGATACAATTTGATCATAGGGTTGTATTAAAAGGCTCCAAATTTCCTAAATGTCCCAAGTTTTTAAACTTTTTCTCCAAAATAAACACATCCATTAAAATACACCAAAACAAACAAACAAAATCCTGAATGCAGTTTGAATGGAAGTTTCTTAACTAAAAGAGATATCTGAAAATTCCTTATGGGGGAAAGAAGAAAAAAGAATGAAGTACTTTCAAAGCGGTTGCTTGGGAAACTCAGAAATAAGCTGACATTAACAAGGCCCCAATTGGTGCAATGAAATAAATATGACATGCTCAGTCTGCGTTTATTGCTGTAAGCCTCTGCTTCTTTCATTTGTTTTTGTTACTTTGTTTTTTTTTTAGCCTCTGCTTCTTTAGGGGATGGAAGTTGGAAAATTCAACCAAATACCAACAGGATTCAATTTCTTTAAGATTCCAAGTGCGTGTTCTCAGGAGCAAGGACAGTTTTGTCTGTTCTGCAGCATCTTGCTGTGTAATGTATGGCAGTTCCAGTGAACTGTGAGGTGAGAAGTCTCCCAGTCCTAGGAAACCAGAGATATAAATGTGTTGCCTTTTGTCCATTTGGGCTTGGAAGAGGGTGGGTTGTGTGAAGGACATCAGTTTATAGCTGATGCCTATAATCTAACACTGAAATTATTGTCTGGCTATGCCGCCAGCAAATCTGCTTATGTTTTCAGTTTCTACATGATCCACCTGTGGATTGGTTTTCTTTGATGTCATATTCAGGGTTTTCCAATCATCATAATAATTAGGTTGAATAATTTACTTTGTTTGTTTTGTCCATTTATAATTCCCTTTTCCAAGTAGGTTTATCTCTGAAAGTTGGCTTTCAGGATTATCTTACTACAAGAGTTGTATTTTCATGTAATTTCTTTCAGAGAAGAGTTCTCAAGTGTATCGTATCCCTTCCTTCTCTCCCTAACTACCATATCCTGTTCCACTCCCCATGGATTTTTGATGGTTTGCAATATCATGTTCTAAATTCAGTTTCCTTTCAAGAATCTAAATACACAGAAGTGTTGCAGGAAGGGGGACCCCTTCCAGGGCCCAAAACTGGGCTCTTGTCTAACACTCAGAAATGAATTGTCTGAGGAGACACATGTGCTGACAAAACAAGAGATTTTATTGGGAAAGGGCACCCGGGTGGAGAGCAGTAGGGTAAGG
Source organism: Bos indicus x Bos taurus (assembly GCF_003369695.1). Lineage (NCBI taxonomy): Eukaryota > Metazoa > Chordata > Mammalia > Artiodactyla > Bovidae > Bos > Bos indicus x Bos taurus. The sequence goes on from NC_040076.1 coordinate 101,887,239, forward strand.
GAACCCAGGAGAACAGCTCTGCCACTTGGCTCGCAGTCTCCAGTTTTATGATGTTGGGGTTAATTTCTGGTTTGTCTTTAGCCAATCATTCTGACTCAGAGTCCTTCCTGGAGGTGCACTCCTTGTTCAGCCAAGATGGATGCAAGAGAGAAGGATTCTGGGAGGTGGTCAGACATGTGGTGTCTCCTTTTGACCTTTCCTGAACTCTTCCTGTTGGTGATGGCTTATTAGTTCCATGTTCCTCACCAGGACCGCCTGTTGTAAAGCAACTCATGCAGATGGTTACTATGGTGCCTGGCCAGGGTGGGCAGTTTTAGTCAGTGTGCTTCCCCTAACAGAAGGAACCTAGATATTCCTGGGAAATTTGACTTTCACCTGCTACTTCATAAGTGAGAGGTCAGCAAGTTGGTACAAATAATTAGACCAGCTATTTGTGTAAGTAATCCTTTAATTACTGATTCCTTTCCCTGCAACCCACACCTCTTCTCCACACTGAAAAGATGTACTTGTAATTTGAGCTTCGGGGCTTCCCAGGTGGTAAAGAATCAGGTTGCCAATGCAGGGCACCCAAGAGATATGGGTTTGATCTCTCCTCAGGAAGATTCTCTGCAGAAGGAAATGGCAAACCACTCCAATATTCTTGCAGGGAAAATCCCATGGACAGAGAAGCCTGGTGGGCTACAGTCCATGGGGTCACAAAGAGTTGGATGCAGCTGAGTTCTACTAGTACAATAATTTGAACTTTATTGTAAAGGATCTGTGCTATATTCATTGATATAGACACTTCTGTGTTCTGTCAAAAATTCAACAAATTGCTATGCTTCTTAGGATGCCTCCATTCTCAATGGTTTTATGGATTTGACCTTTGCATATAATTTATGTAAATAGAATTTGAGAAAGTAAATTCCTGTGTTCAGCTCACCATATTGAACTAGAAATCACCTTTTCATAAATTGAATCATCATCTACCTATCACCTATTTTAAGCTCATCTATTTTGATTACTTGTCCCAAGATATACATCACATCCTTCCAAGTAAGGTCATAAAGCAAAGCAACACGCTGACTCCCAACTCAAAGACTCAAGTTTTGGGAAAAGTGGTTGCCGATGGAGATAAATTTGAAGGAAATGGCAGCCCACTCCAGTATTCTTGCCTGGAGAATCCCAGGGACGGGGGAGCCTGGTGGGCTGCCGTCTATGGAGTCGCACAGAGTCGGGCATGACTGAAGCGACTTAGCAGCATTTTGATTACTTAAAAAAAAGACTCCCATATAAAATTTACTGGCCTTTGAAATATAAAATTATTTAATGCAGATCTCACCGTATATAAGGAAAAACAGAAATATCAAGTTGAAATAAGGAGAAAAGTTATTAATGACTACAGATAATCCCAGATTATGATTGTTTTGACTTTATAAAGGTGTGAAAAGCTATGAATTCAGTTGAACTGTACTTTTCCTGGGCTAGTGAAATGCAGTCTGATGCTCTCTGGTGATGTGACAGCTCCCTGGCAGCCATGCAATCTTGAGGGTAAAAGAGAAAGTGAAAGTCGTTCAATTGTGTCTGACTCTTTGTGACCCCACGGACTATACAGTCCATGAAATTCTCCAGGTCAGAATACTGGAGTGGGCATCCTTTCCCTTCTCCAGGGGATCTTCCTAACCCAGGGATTGAACCCAGGTCTGCCACATTGCAGGAGGATTCTTTACCAGCTGAGCCACCAGGGAAGACTGATCTTGATGGTAAGAAATCTGTATACTTACAACAATTCTGTACCCATATAATCATTCTATTTTTCACTTTTAATACTGTATTCAAAAAATTACATTAAATCTTTAATATCATGTTATAAAATAAGGATTTGTGTTAGATGATTTTTGCCCAAGTAATATAAGTGCTCTGAGGCCCATCAAGGTAGATGAGGCTAAAGGATGATGTTCCATGTGTTAGGCATGTTGTTTTTATTGTTTAGTCGCTTGGTCATGTCCAACTCTTTCGTTACTCCATGGCCTGTTAACCCACCAGGCTTTCTTGTCTATAGGATTTTCCAGGCAAGGATACTAGAGTGGGCCATGATTTCCTTCTCCAGAGGATTTTCCTGACCCAGGGATGGAACTCAGGTCTCCTGCATTTGCAGGTGAATTCTTTACCTCTGAGCTACATTGGAAGCACACATTAGGCATATTAAACACATTTTGATTTAAAAATGGGTTTTTTAAGATGTAACCTCATCATAAATTCAGGAAGATCTGTATTTCCATTATTTCCTCAATCTCACACTGAGAGGATACATTTAGAAGGGTGCATCAACTAAAGCAGATATGTGTGGGTACATATCAACTTCATTTAATACTTAGAGTGAGGATGTAATTAGAAAATATTATAAAATTGTTGTAAAAAGAACATTGAGGGTTCTGTCCAATATCTTATTAAGGATCTTCTACTTCAAACTACTTTGATTAATTTCCTTCAGAGTTAAAAATATATTAAGAAGCTGAAAAATTTCCAAAACTGAAATTTTTGGTAGATAATAAGATATTATCTACCAAAAAAAAAAAAAAAGGTATTATGTACAAATTTTCCCCTCTCCCTTTTCTTAAGTTTCAGACTATTTTCTACTCAGTGGTGTTTGCATGTTAAAATTCTGCTTTTTAAAAAACTTTGTTTGTGTTTTTATTATAAGTCATTGCAAAGACTTCTTTGGTAGTTGATAGTGTACAAAAGTATAAATAATTTCTGTTTACACTTATAGAGATTTTATTCAATTTTTAAATTTGTAGATTGAATAAATTTTTCTCATTCTTTTTGTGGGTGAAAGAAAAATATGTGACATAAATTGTTTAACTTTCTGACAAGAGTGAGTGGATGTGTTAGTCATTCATTCATATCTGACCCTGCAACCTCATGGACTATAGCCCACCAGGCTCCTCTGTCCATTGGATTCTCCAGTCAAGAATACTGGAGTGGGTTGTCATTTCCTTCTCCAGTGAGTAGATGAGTTTACTTTAAATGAATAAGAAGGGGATAATCAGATAATTTCCCTTTTCTCTGTCCTCTTGGGATCTTTTTTTTTTTTTTTTGAGGATTCTGGGCTCTTTGATCTTATTTGTCTTTTTGTACATTTTAGGCGACAACAAGCTCCTAAGTTATCATCAATGCCCAAAAGTTTTTAAAATGAATAAAAATATTTTGAATGCTTTTCTCATATTCTTGTCACAATGAATGTGACTAATTTAGAGAATGTTTCAAAAGTAATCTTTTTTGAGGAAGCTGAAGTTTGTATTAATGTTAATATAAAATGTTATTTTCATTAAAGATCAATTCATTCACCTAAAAAATTAAAATGAATTTTATGGATTTCTTTAGAGCAATGGATTATCACATTTATGGAGTGGTAATCTCAGGCATCATGACAAACTTTTCAAATGACTACCATCATTTAGCATATATTAAAGAAATTAATATGTTTGGTCAGCATAATTTATATATAAAGAAGTCCATTCAGAAGTATAATGTCGAAGGATTTTCAACCACCAGTGTCCAACGGGGCATTCTACGTGGCTTAGATGGTAAAGAATCTGCCTGCAATGCAGGAGACCTGGGTTCAATCCCTGGGTCAGGAAGATTCCCTGGAGAAGGAAATGGCAACCCACTCTAGTGTTCTTACCTGGAGAATTCCATGGACAAATGAACTGGCAGGCTACAGTCCATGGCATCTCAAAGAGTCAGACATGACTGACTGACTGACACTTTCACAGTGCTCAATATAATATAAGCATATAAGAAATCATATTTAAGATATATGCTCACAACATTTGGTACTTAAAAAATATTCACTATCTTTCAAAACAAAAAGTACACAGGGCAGATGATAAGTTGGCTAATAATTAATTATTCTGATAAAAATTTCTACGTATAGTTCAGTTTAGTCGCTCAGTCATGTCCCACTCTTTGCGACTGCATGAACTGCAGCACACCAGGCCTCCCTGTCCATAACCAACTCCCAGAGTTCACTCAAACTCATATCCATGGAGTCAGTGATGCCATCCAGCCAACTCATCCTCTGTCGTCCCCTTCTCCTCCTGCCCCCAATCCCTCCCAGCATCAGAGTCTTTTCCAATGAGTCAACTCTTTGCATGAGGTGGCCAAAGTACTAGAATCTCAGCTTTAGCATCAGTCCTTCCAAAGAACACCCTGGACCAATGTCCTTTAGAATGGACTGGTTGGATCTCCTAGCAGTCCAAGGGACTCTCAAGAGTCTTCTCCAACACCACAGTTTAAAGCATCAATTCTTTGGCATTCAGCTTTCTTCACAGTCCAACTCTCACATCCATACATGACCACTGGAAAAACCATAGCCTTGACTGCTGCTGCTGCTAAGTCACGTCAGTCGTGTTCGACTCTGTGCGACCCCATAGATGGCAGCCCACCAGGTTCCTCAGTCCATGGGATTTTCCAGGCAAGAGTACTGGAGTGGGGTGCCATTGCCTTCTCCAGCCTTGACTAGACAGACCTTTGTTGGCAAAGTAATGTCTCTGCTTTTCAATATGCTATCTAGGTTGGTCATAACTTTCCTTCCAAGGAGTAAGCGTCTTTTGATTTCATGGCTGTGATCACCATCTGCAGTGATTTTATAGCCCCCCAAAATAAAGTCTGGTACTGTTTCCACTGTTTCACCATCTATTTGCCATGAAGTGATGGGACCAATGCCATGATCTTAGTTTTACGAATGTTGAGCTTTAAGCCAACTTTTTCACTCTCCCCTTTCACTTTCATCAAGAGGCTTTTTAGTTCCTCTTCACTTTCTGCCATAAAGGTGGTGTCATCTGTGTATCTGAGGTTATTGATATTTCTCCTGGCAATCTTGATTCCAGCTTGTGCTTCTTCCAGCCCAGCGTTTCTCATGATGTACTCTGGATATAAGTTAAATAAGCAGGGTGACAATATACAGCCTTGACGTACTCCTTTTCCTATTTGGAACCAGTCTGTCGTTCCATGTCCAGTTCTAACTGTTGTTTCCTGACCTGGACAGACACTATATAAATAAAAGCCAAAATTACTCTTAGAAAACACATTTTCTGTTCACATCATAATAGTTAAATTTAAAGATATGCTCCTGGTTATTTAAGAAAAAAAAAATAGAGGCCACAGAATTTTTTGAGCAAGTATCAACTTCTGTCATTTTCAGCAAATATTTTACACTCTTGGTTTCTCAATTATCTACAAATAAAGGTCTTATTATTAGTTTTACTCAGGGATTCATTAACATCTAAAATGTTCTTTGGGGTTAATGGCAGTCTCCAGCAACTAAATACTAGGACAATAGGATGGCATCATTACGAATTTTTAAAAATATAATTTTTAGAGCAGTTTTGGGTACACAGCCAAATTGACTAGAAGATGCAAAGATTTCTAGTATTTCCCCTTCTCCTGTACATACACTACTCCCTTTCTATCAATATTCTGCACCACAGTGGTACATTTATTATAATTGATGAATCTATATTGACACATCATCCACAAAGTCCATAGTTTATATTAGGGATCACTTTTAATGTTGTACACTCTGGGTTTGGAAATAGCATGTGTCTGATATTATAGTATCATACAGAATATTTCCTTGTCTTACAATTCCTCTATAGTCTGCCTATTCATCTTTCCCTCCCTAACCCCTGAAAATCATTCATCTGTATACCATCTCTGTAGTTTTTCTTTTTCCGTACTATCATATAGTTGAAAAATGCCATTAGACTATCAATAGAGATTGCACTGAATCTGTAGATTAGTAGTTGGTAGAATGGACATACTAACAATATTAATTCTTCTAATCCATGAACACAGGATATCTTTCCTTTTAATTGTGTCTTCTTTGGTTAATTCCCTTTGATTGCTTAAATATAATGTTTTACTGATAAACAAAAGAAATGCATATTCTGAAAATCTCTTTTCTTTCATCTATGTGTTGACTTTTGATGTTTTCATGGATTTTAAAATTAATTGAGGGAAACCTACTTTAAATGTATACCAGATAACAAAATAGTATTTCTGAAAAATAGTTTAAAAGTTAACAAAAAATGTCTTTTCTGTTGACATTTGGACAGATGACATACTAGAAAAACTCTGGTCATAAAATTTAAGATGCTGCAATGAATGACAGTTTCTCCTCAGCTAATTGACAACTGGGGACAAAAATAAATCAAAGGAAGTACATTACAATATTACTCAAAGGAACAGTCTTTTAGGAAATGTAGTGTTTTTTTTTTCTTTTTTGAAAAGAAGACTGCATTTTTGAATTATAACACTGAGCAGTTGGTTACCTCTTGTAAAGATAAACATTTGTCACAAAAATGATGATTATCCAATAAGAAGCTAATAGGCAGTGCTAATATAATCAAGAAAGTCATTTCTTTAAGGATTTAATGTGCTTTTATTTAAGTAATGTATCAGAATTATGTATATTATATTCAAATTCTTTGTATGACTCAAAATTATAGTCAAATATCATTACGTAGTTTTCGTAGTTATTTTCACTCAAGCATAATAATCACCAAATTTCAAAGTTTCATAGAAGTGTCATTGGTGTCATGATTTCCACCATTATTGTTTTTCCTTGTAATACACCTTATACAGATTCAAAAAATAAGTTGCATTTTCCCAAATGAAAAGTTTATGAGGAAACTGTGTGAATATTAATTAAAAACTCACCCTTGTGTCTCATAATGTGATATAGGAAATGTAATAACAATAAAAATAAGTGTTTATATTTGTCTTTGTCTAAAATGTGAGTTGGGGAATTCTAATGTTTTCCAAAGTAAAATAATTTTTCTCCTGAAATTGTGTAGCTAATTGCATCATTCAAAAGGAGAAATAATTAGGTTTGAACACCTGCACTGTAGTTTACATTGTGCTTGATGCATACTGCTCAATTCATGACAAACTATTCAAAAGTCCAAAGTGAAATTAAAAAAAAAAACATTATGCAAATTAGCTTTTTGAATGATAAGTATGTTTTAAGCTTATAAGATTTTATTTTTGTTCCAACTTGATATCATTTCTTGCTGTTAAAATGATTTTACTTTTATTTTACGATAGTACATGATAGTTGTGGAGTGTGCTTTCATTTTTATTTAGAAGAATGTAAAAACCCTTACACAAGTAAGGTATTTTTTAGGTTTTGGAAAGTGCCATGGTTCCATGGAATGTAAAATTATGAATGCTGATATCCTCACAGGGTACCTTTAGAATATTTATCATTATCCCAATAGAATAGATGATAAATTGAGGCTCAAAGAAATAACAAGCTTTTTCAAGGCCATCCTACAAATGATAAAGAGGTGATGGCAAATTCAAAGAGAAACAAATTTAAATCAGTTGGAAGCTGATGAAAGAATCTATCAGTTACCATTGATTGAACTATTCATGGGTAGTATTTCTTTCCTGGAAATGTCAGATCATCTTTAAAAGTGATACATAGGATATGTTTTGGTAACATTTCTTAGAGACAGTTTATGGTGTTCAAATGTGGTATCTTGGCTGCCCTCCCTGGAAATGACTCTTGTTTTTCTCAAATATGTATTTGGTGACTATATTGTGATGTGGATGCTGGTCATTAAAGGTGCAAGCAGACATTTGGGAGAACATATGATTTGAGAGGTATAGATTGATTATCCTTCCTTAAGAGAAAGACCAGCTGCTACTGCTGCTGCTGCTGCTGCTAAGTCGCTTCAGTCGTGTCCGACTCTGTGCGACCCCATAGACTGCAGCCCAGTCTATGGGGTCACACAGGCTCCCCCAGGAGCACAGAACCCCAGGCTCCCCCGTCCCTGGGATTCTCCAGGCAAGAACACTGGAGTGGGTTGCCATTTCCTTCTCCAGTGCATGAAAGTGAAAGAGAAGTTGCTCAGTAAGTGTCCGACTCTTCGTGACCCCATGGACTACAGCCTACCGGGCTCCTCCGTCCATGGGATTTTCCAGGCAAGAGTACTGGAGTGGGTTGCCATTGCCTTCTCCGTGAGAGAAAGACCAGAGGTAAGTTTAAAAAATAAATAAAAATAAAAAAATCATTAAAATAAGGGAAGTCATGGTATGAAATGAGAAAAGTTGCTCACAAGGTAATTAGCTACACTTCAAGCTAACTATAAAAACAATGGTAATCATCATAGCAGGGGAAAGTCCAAGTCTGTGGAAATCCAGGTAAATGTAGTGAATGAGGCAGGTAGTCATGATGGATAGGAGAGTCTCCTTTGTCTGGGGAGCTGAGGTTCAGGGCAAAAAGAAAAAAAAAAAAAAAATCCAGCCCCTAGGGGCAGGAGGCTTGGTTTAGAATTCAGTCACAGGTGAAAATAGAAATCAGTGAGCTACTAGGAATAGTAACTGCCTAATTCCTATGTAGGAAAAGGACTATTCTGAATCTGGGGAAAAACTGATTACATTGCTGGTGGTGAAAAGGGGCACTTGTAGGAGTTCCTAATTTTAGTTCCTAATTTGGAGTAGCAGTTCTTACCTGATTTTCACTTTAGCATTAGCTGGATTCTTTATCTCTTTCTTTCACTCTATCTTTTTTTCAAAATGTGCCTGCCCAGAGAACCTCAATGGCGTCATATTGTGCAAAGTCAACCACAGATGACAACAGAATTTTATAATAATGTGCTTGATGAATATTAATATGATAATTTTCTCCTATAAGGAGTAAATGACCAATTTTATAAACATAAATGGATATATTTAATAAAATAAATTTCAGAATACTGTTTTTTGGAGTTTATGACAGCAAATTATCTTTCAAGATTCATTTTGTCATCTTTTCACGAAATTTGAGGTCTTATTAATCCCAGAATCAAAACCCATGAATCAAAACTCTGTTTAGAAAACTGGTACAGTTTGATATGTGTGTCTGGGATAGGTTCTAGGTTATGGAATAAATGGCAACCCACTCCAGTGTTCTTGCCTGGAGAATCCCAAGGACGGGGAGCCTGGTGGGCTGCCATCTATGGGGTCGCACAGAGTCGAACACAACTGAAGCGACTTAGCAGCAGCAGCAGCATACACATTATAGAACAAAGTTCCCAGCTTTGTCCAAACTACATTCATTGTAACAAGCAGAATGTTCATGGGGTGAATAACTGGGCTTTATTTCTCTGTATTACCAGGGTGCTTGATAGGAAGAAATTTAAATATGTTTTAAAAAATTACATAAGCGTTGGAGGATTGTAAATATTCTAAGAGCAGTAACTGTCTGATCTTTAGAATGTATATTGGCTCTGATCATGTATATTTACATCCAAATAGGATAGGAGGAAATACAATGTTAAGAAACTGCAAATAATAATAATAAAATTCAAAAGAACCATTACTATAAAATGTCTGTGTGACCCACAGTGCAAGATGTGAGCAGGATTGGTCATAGTATGAAGAGTGGGACCAGGATGGCAGTAGGTTCCGTGTGATAGTCATCAATGCATTAACAACAGAAGTTTCAATACTTGCTGTGATTACAGCTACCTTTGACTTCGTCATCACTGGACATTAACACTCTTACTGTTAAACCCAGTCTTTTAAATTTTGGATTCACAAACTTGCACTAGATAATAGACAGTCACAGCATCAATTCATGGGTTACTTCAGGGGACCTCAATATCACCTCTAGTTTTAGTATCAGTAGAAATCGCCTTCATAACTCAGTGAAAAAGTAATAGAATAGTAAAGTAGCAGTCGTATGTGTCAGAAGATTCATTATAGGAGACTAATCCCTCTAGACTGGCAAAACTATCTTGTCAGTCAAAGGACAAGGGCTATTTAAAGGAACTGGTTTTCCTACAAGTGTGCAAGCAGAACCACACTTGAAAAAGTGTACCTGGTAGCTGAAAAAAGTACTTGGTAGCTGACATTGATATCTCTAGAATGGCAGGATCTAAGAAAAATATATAACACTTTTTTTTTACAGGTAGAAGATAAAAATGTATTTTATACATATTTTATTATAATTTTTTCTTTAAGGAACATCCCTGGAGACCTAAAAATCCTAATTGAGAAGAGAGAGAGGAATTTAAAAAAGAATCTGCCAAAGTTATGAATTCTAAAATCAACAGTATGAAGAAGCTGCATTTGGCTTGGAAATTGCTTCTTGGGAATGAGAAGTTGTTGGATTTGAGGAAATATATTTATACTGTCGGGAGAAAAATAAAATGTGAATGACATGATGAACAGCACTCAGGTTCTGTGCCTAGGAAATATTAGCAAAAAGAAATTGAATAAAGAAAGAAGTGAAGAACCTTTTTTCAGCAGTCAAAGCAGGTGTATGAAGAATTGATATTAATATTAAAAATAAAAATTTTCAGTCTACTTGGAAATCATTTTATAGTGGTAATTAAATAATGTAATAACTTTCTAAACAGCTTGGAGAATTGAAATTTACCTTTCTCTTGCCTGTTTTAATTTTTCTTGTCCCTATAGAAATATATGATGGCACATAAATTATTGAGTTAACATTTTAGAGAAGTGGAATTTTTTTTTTTTAGAACCAAGTAACTATTTCCTATAATTACAAAAAGTATTCATATTTATTAGAAAATTAGATTTTTTTTTTTTACTTAGTTCCACTTTGCTCAATTGTGGTGGTAAAATTATAATTTGCTATCAGAGATCAGGGCTATGGAAAACAAAACTGAAGACAGAAGGTAAGAATTCTTCATTGCTTAGTAATTTCTATGACTCTAATATTATGCTATCTGAGTTACTGATAAAAATTAACCACTAGTAGAATGCCTTATATTTTCCAGATTCCTCAGCAACTTTAAAAATTAACAGTGTTGCCAATATTTTTAAATTAGAATTATATACAAATCAGGAAAATAGATGTGCCCTTGGCATTTCTTTCATGTTTTTGGTGCAAGATTCATATCTTTCTCAAGGATGTGTCACGAGCTCTGCTAATCTGGGAGATTTAGAAAGCAGAGTCGTCAAGTGTCAGAGTAGCCAATTAAACCTTTACTCACTCACTGTGATGGTATATGCAACAGTCTAAAACTGGTGGAAGCACTGAGTTCCCTGTTCGGAACCCTCACTCTTTGCCCAATAGCAAAAAGGGCAAAGCGCAGATAAATCAGTTCAGTGATCATCCCAGTTCTTAGGGGATGCAGAACAAAAGGTTCTAGGGGCAAGGGGAGGGTGAGAGGGAAAAGTTAAGGGTGCATTAATAAAATATTGAGTACTGAGTTAGAGCAAGGTAGGCTTCCCTGGTGGCTCAGAGGTTAAAGCGTCTGCCTGGAATGAAGGAGACCCGGGTTCGATCCCTGGGTGGGGAAGATCCCCTGGAGAACGAAATGGCAGCCCACTCCGGTACTCTTGCTTGGAGAATCCCACGGAGGGAAGAGCCTGGTCGGTTACAGTCCATGGGGTTGCAAAGAGTCAGACACGACTGAACGACTTCACTTTCACTTTCAAGGTGTCTTCAAGATTTCCTCCTTCTCTGTCAGGAAATCTCAGTAGACGTGCCTGAAGGAAACCTCTGCTGCTGCTAAGTCACTTCAGTCCTGTCTGACTCTGTGCGACGCCATAGACGGCAGCCCACCAGGCTCCCCTGTCCCTAGGATTCTCCAGGCAAGAACACTGGAGTGGGTTGCCATTTCCTTCTCCAATGCATGAAACCTCTCTCTCAGTTCAGTTGAGTTCAGGGCAGTCACTCAGTCATATCCGGCTCTTTGTGACCCCATGAATTGCAGCACACCAGGCCTCCCAGTTCATCACCAACTCCCGGAGTTCACTCAAACTAACGTCCATCGAGTCGGTGATGCCATCTCATCCTCTGTCGTCCCCTTCTCCTCCTGCCCCCAATCCCTCCCAGCATCAGAGTCTTTTCCAATGAGTCAACTCTTCGCATGAGGTGGCCAAAGTACTGGAGTTTCAGATTTAGCATCAGTCCTTCCAAAGAACACCCAGGACTGGTCTCCTTTAGAATGGACTGGTTGGATCTCCTTGCAGTCCAAGGGACTCTCAAGAGTCTCCTCCAACACCACAGTTCAAAAGCATCAATTCATCCGCGCTCAGCTTTCTTCAAAGTCCAACTCTCACATCCATACATGACTACTAGAAAAACAATAGCCTTGACTAGGTGAACCTTTGTTGACAAAGTAATGTCTCTGCTTTTGAATATGCTATCTAAGTTGGTCATAATTTTCCTTCCAAGGAGTGTCTTTTAATTTCATGGCTGCAATCTCCACCTGCAGTGATTTTGGAGCCCCCCAAAATAAAGTCTGACACTGTTTCCACTGTTTCTCCATCTATTTCCCATGAAATGATGGGACCAATGACATGATCTGAGTTTTCTGAATGTTGAGCTTTAAGCCAACTTTTTCACTCTCCACTTTCACTTTCATCAAGAGGCTTTTTAGTTCCTCCTCACTTTCTGCCATAACAGTGGTGTCATCTGCATATCTGAGGTTATTGGTATTTCTCCCGACAATCTTGATTCCAGTGTGTGCTTCTTCCAGCCCAGAGTTTCTCATGATGTACTCTGCATATAAGTTAAATAAGCAGGGTGACAATATACAGCCTTGACATACTCCTTTTTCTTTTTGGAACCAGTCTGTTGTTCTATGTCCAGTTCTAACTGTTGCTTCCTGACCTGCATGTAGGTTTCTCAGGAGGCAGGTCAGGAGGTCTGGTATTTCCATCTCTTTCAGAATTTTCCACAGTTTATTGTGATCCACACAATCAAAGGCTTTGGCATAGTCAATAAAGCAGAAATAGATGTTTTTCTGGAACTCTCTTGCTTTTTCGATAATCCAGCACATGTTGGCAATTTGATCTCTGGCTCCTCTGCCTTTTCTAAAACCAGCTTGAACATCTGGAAGTTCACGGTTCACATATTGCTGAAGCCTGACTTGGAGAATTTTGACCATTACTTTACTAGCGTGTGAGATAAGTGTGATTGAAACCTCTACTCAAAGCCTAATTTTGAGCACCTACTTCCTGACATCAGGGATGGAGAGTTAGAGACTGTTAAACTTATATATTATCTGACCATCAGTCTTCAGGTTTTCTCTCTTTCCTTCACATTTACAAAATTTTCTTTTCATGTTTTCTCAACAGAAACATTGTTTTACCTCCATTTCTAAGATATCTACTTGATATAATGCATTCTGTCACATAATTATGTAAATTTTGCTTCATTTTAGGCTATAATTTCCCAATATAGTCTGATTTTCAAATGTAATTTTAGTTAATAGTAGTAGCTAAAAAAAAAATAGTCATAAATAGTAAAACTTTGAAACACACATAAAAGTTAAATGTTTCCAAGGATCATTTTTTCTTGTTTCAGGAGTTTTTACATGACTTTTCACCAAAAAGCATAAATTTACAGGGGCTTTCCTGGTGGCTCAGGAGCAAAGAAACCACCTACAATTCTGGGGACTTTCAGGAGAAGCAGGTTCTGTCCCTAGGTATGAAAAATCCCCTGGAGAAGGAAATGGCAACCCACTCTAGTATTGTTGCCTAGAGAATCCCATGGACAGAGGATACTGGTGGGCTATGGTCCATAGGGTCACAAAGAATCAGACATGACTGAGTGACTAAGCATGCACACACATAAATTTATGGAGAGTATACAGTCTGTTGGATTTTATATTAGCACAGTATAATTATATAGCTCAAAGATTGTTAACTAACCAAGGCAATTTAAAAACAAGAACTTGAAGGAACAAGTTAGTGTGAATAGACTGCACTCACTGGTTGCCTCTAGGAAACTGTAGGCCTCACCTCTACCCTGACTTCATAATGATGCCACACAGATTAGACAAAGTAAGAGGAGACAGTAGGTTTAAAATTCTAAAGGGGATGCAAAGTAAAACCCAGTGATATTTTTCAAGTAACATAATAGTAAAACACCACTGAAGAACTTATTGAGAGGAAATCAAGAAACACACATTTGTTATATCACATTAAACAGAGTTCAAAGGACTTCCCTGGTGACTCAGATAGTAAAAGGGTCTGCCTACAATGTGGGAGACCAGGGTTCAATCCCTGAGTCAGGAAGATCCCCTGGAGAAGGAAATGGCAACCCACTCCAATACTCTTGCCTGGAAAATCCCATGGACAGAGGAGACTTGTAGGCTACAGTCCATGGAGTTGCAAAGAGTTGGACATGACTGAGCGACTTCACTTTCACTTTCAAACAGAGTTCAAATATATTATACTTCTTACAATTGTTTCTGATTTAAAGTTACTAAGAGACACTATTTTGCCAACAAAGGTTCGTCTAGTCAAGGCTATGGTTTTTCCTGTGGTCATGTATGGATGTGAGAGTTGGACTGTGAAGACGGCTGAGCACCGAAGAATTGATGCTTTTGAACTGTGGTGTTGGAGAAGACTCTTGAGAGTCCCTTGGACTGCAAGGAGATCCAACCAGTCCATTCTAAAGGAGATCAGCCCTGGGATTTCTTTGGAAGGAATGATGCTAAAGCTGAAACTCCAGTACTTTGGCCACCTCATGTGAAGAGTTGACTCATTGGAAAAGACTCTGATGCTGGGATGGATTGGGGGCAAGAGGAGAAAGGGACGACAGAGGATGAGATGGCTGGATGGCATCACTGACTCCATGGGCATGAGTCTGAGTGAACTCTGGGAGTTGGTGATGGACAGGGAGGCCTGGCATGCTGCAATTCATGGGATCGCAAAGAGTCAGACACGACTGAGAGACTGATCTGATCTGATCTGATCTGAAGAACTATTTATATAGAATTACAGAGCTAAGAGTTGGAAATTGCTATAAGAAATGACTAGATAAAATTTCAGAAAATTAAACAACTTCTATTGTTTATGTATTATTTATTAAGTATTCTTTGAAGAATTGAAGACTGAACCCAAAATTAATTGACTGTAAATGGTAAACACATAGTAAAAGACATAAATGTACCAATTTCACAAACTACATATTGAAGCTTTTTAGTTCTTTTTCTGTGACAATCCACACTAAAACTTAATTTATATTTTCCACTTAGGAGTGATTTTTCTGGTGGTTAGAATTTCAATAAAAATAATATTCTTATATGTCTATTTCGGGAGAACTCTTCCTTTGCCAATTTATGAATGAATTTTTTCCTTTGGTAAAACTTGTGTAACATGGCTTTAACATTTGGTTCCAACTTAAGCTTAGTCATTTTATAACAGAAAAAAATCCAGTCAGTGCATCCTTTCTATTCCAAAAGCTCTTTGAAATTAGGTATATATCCAAATCCTTCAATTATTTAAAGGTCAATTTGATGTAATGATCTTTCCAGTTTTATAAAATATTCTGTTCCTTACCATGGAGATTTACCATTATTAGCCAAGGAATGTTATTTTATTTTGTTTTGCCTATCACAGTAAAAATTACATGTGTGTGTGTGTTAGGTCAGTCAGTCATATCTGACTCTTTGTGGCCCCATGGACTGTAGCCTTCCAGGCTCCTCTGTCCATGGGATTCTCCAGATAAGACTATCGTAGTGCATTGCCATTTCCTCCTCTAGGGGAATCTTCCCAACCCAAGGATTGAACCCCTGTCTCTTGATTCTCCTACACTGGCAGGCAAATTCTTTACCACTGTGCCACCTGGGAATATTTTCAAATCAATTTAAAAGTATTCTGGAATAAATCAAGTTATTGTAGTATCTGTGATTTTAACCATATATGTAATGTTGTGAGTTTCCCTGGTGGCTCATTGTGAATGTTACAAGCTTCTCCTTTGCATCCAGCCTGGGGCTTGTCTATTGATGTGAAAGTGGAGGAACTGAGAACAGCTCATGTATTTCTGGGCTCAATCCCTGGGTTGGGAAGATCCCCTGGAGAAGGGAATGGCTACCCACTCCAGTATTCTGGCATAGGAAATTCCATGGACTGTAGAGTCCATGGGGTTGCAAATAGTCGGACATGACTGAGTGACTTTCATACACATGTGTAATGTATAAATATGTGTGTGTATATACGTATGTATGTATATATATATATATATATGTATATATATATATAATTTTGAATCATTTTTATAACTCAAAAATATAATAGTACAATTGCATACAAAAATTATATAGATGTATGTGCCTGACACTTACTACTGAATAACTTTGAAATACTGAATAAGTTACTATATCATTAAATTGGCACTGTCTTGAGAATTATCTTCTTGGGGATTATTTTTACCAGATAATAAATATTTCCAAGGATTTCTGATATTTTCTCACTCAGTCCAAAGTAATAAGTATAGATTTCCACTGCTGAAAGTGAAAAGTGGAAAGATCCCATTTCGACACAGTTTTTACTGCCACTCCCCTTGCCAGTCTGAGGCATCCAGGAAAATAGTCACCCTGATTATATCCTGCCTTTGAAAGTAGCAATGCTGCTGCTGCTAAGTCACTTTAGTCGTGTCCAACTGTGTGACCCCATAGATGGCAGCCCACCAGGCTCCCCCCGTCCCTGGGATTCTCTAGGCAAGAACACTGGAGTGGGTTGCCATTTCCTTCTCCAATGCATGAAAGTGAAAAGTGAAAATGAAGTTGCTCAGTCATGTCCGACTCTTAGCAACCCCATGGACTGCAGCCTACCAGGCTCCTCCATCCATGGGATTTTCCAGGCAAGAGTACTGGAGTGGGGTGCCATTGCCTTCTCCTGAAAGTAGCAATACTCCCATTCAAGTTTAGTTGAATTAAATCCAAATTGTGGTGCGTGGTGTCAAGTATATGATTTCTTAAATTCTTGGGAGATGTTAAATTTTTAAATTTACTGAAGTGATTCAAATATGCATCTAGGGATTAGCTCCACTGGTTCAGAACAATATACTGTATACTACTCCTATGGCAGCTCTCCTGAGAAAAGGCTCAGGTTCTTACATGATATACACTCTCTTAAGTTAGCTCAATATTTTGGTTTCTTAGGATAACAGCTAATAATAGACATTATGGTCCAAATAAGGCAATCACTAGCCCATAGTACATTTTCCCATAGATACAACTTCATCATACAAATTTAAAGAAACAAAAACAAAAAATACTGTATACGTAGGAGCAGAAAGAACGTAGGAACCTTATACACTCTGATTCCTTACTACTCCCCATGTACACACACACACTGACACATTCTTTACTCTTTTTATGGTAGAAAGATTGTCTCCTTTTTCTAAATTGTAATCAAAACAGTACATGCATCATATATTGTGAACACATAATAGCTAGCCTCTTGCACCTGCATCTTGATTTAAAATGACCCCACAGCTTTTTCTTGGAACATCACATGGGTAATCAGTATTTATTTTTTACCGAGGTACTTATGTTGAGGACTTTTCCAAAAGAAACTGATCTCATGGTTCTATAACTTGATTTTAAAAACAGCAAACACTGAAATTAAACAGTAACTATGAGCAAGCGCTGCTCTAAAGTCTAAAGACTTGACATGTATTGACTCATTTAGTATTTAAGAAAACACTATGATGTGGGCGTCCCAGGTGGCACTAGTGGTAAAGAATCCATCTGCCAACACAGGAGACATGAGAGATGTGGGTTCAATCCCTGGGTCAGGAGGATCCCATGGAGAAGGGCATGGCAACCCACTCCAGTATTCTTGCCTGGACAATCCCATGGACAGAGGAGCCTGGCAGGCTACAATTCATAGGGTAGCAATGAGTCAGACACGATTGAAGTGACTTAACATGCATGAGATAGGCTTTCTGAGGATCTTTTCAGGTAAGGAAACACAGGCATAGAGAGAACTTCTCAAAGTCATAGAGGTTAAGGAGGACAAACTGATGTCTAACCCAGTAGTCTGACTGCAAAGCCTTGGCCTTCCCCACAGCATATTTATCTCTTTTGAGTCTTCACTGTACAAACTGCCAGAAACTTCCCAAATAAGTGCCTTTGTTCTGGCACTGGGCATCTTATTATGTGGAACTGAAATCTATGTGAATTAAATACAAATGATTAACATGTAGGTGAAATTCTAAAATTTTGACTAATCATTCATAAGCATTTTAAAAATGGAGCCCAAGACTTCATGGTAACATCCCACTGCCATACAACTCAGAAATAATTTGTGCTTGGTTAATTTGTTGCATAATTCTGCTATCAAAATGTCCTGATATATTTCCTTTTCTTCTCCTTTATAAACTATCTTCATGTTTTATTAATATTATCTAATCTTATTTATTATATTTTCATGGTATATTCACTCATTTGCTTTTTGGAAGTAGATGGAATATAAATAAGCCAATACCTTGATTTATAAAAGATTACCTCAATTTATAAATTGCCTTGATTTATAAAAAAATAAGTCAATTATATGGAAGCACTCTCTGCAGTATCATAGACAACCAAAAGTAGAGAAAAACTTCCTGACAATGGAATTTTTTATTAGTCTTTAAGTGACTTGGTGTCATTTTACCACTAATTGATTCGGTTCTTGTGACTGAGCAAACCTTCTTTTATTTGCAAAGAACAGAGTTATATTTATGGTGGCACATTCATGTGGCAGATTTGGAAGAATGTATTATTATTCCATTTTACTTGGGAAGGCACTAAAATTCAGGTGTTTAGTTGGTATCAGTACCTGCAGCCTCTAAGTAATAAAATCAGTGATTGGGACAAGATACTTTGATGCTAAATCCATGTACTTTCCACATCATGAGTGCAGATAAATTACTCAGCTATGTTTATACTCTAAAGGCTGATAAAGCACAGGAGAAATTTCAAGCAGGGAACCCAGAAAGGTCCAGGAGATAAATATTAGAGCAGAATCTACACATGACAAGTATAAATGAACCACATGCGGCATTGTAGACTGGTAAATTATATTGATGGAGCTAAAACAAAGTGTAGATGATTCCAGTCACCCCTGCTGAATGGGTGACCTACATGATAAACAAATAGCAATGGTAATACATCTGGATAATGACAATTCATTTCAAAGAGTTAAAATCAACAAATGCAATACTTCCCTACTCTCAGACACTCAGTATTTGAGAATTCTTAGTTTGGAGAATTACCAACGTGTATTTAGTGAGATGATAGCTATTGCAGTCATGACCAAAACTAGGAACTTTGTTTTATTTCATAATTGATGATCTTACTCTCCTCAAAAACTCCTTTCCCCTTCTTTACATGAAATATCATAAACAAAACAATAAGAGTTTCACACATGTAATACAGTTAGGGTATTATATCTTCCCTGAATATGGTCCAGATTAACTTTTTATAGTTTTATGTACATCTGTTATGTAGCTGTCTCACATTGCCCAACCATTCACATGTAACTTTCTCGTGCATACCTGCTCTCTAAACTCAAGGGTGAGACAATAAGTGAAATCAGGTGAAGTCATCACTAAAATTGTTTGGTCTGTATTTGAGAGTTCAGAAACTTTCTGCCTCACTGAAATATTTGTTAAGAAAGTATTGATAAGTAAGTAAAGTATTGAATAAAGTATTCAATAAGAAAGTATTGATGTTTAGTCCCATGATGTTTAGTTTCCCATGAGGAAAAAGTCATTTTCTCTTGGGGAAAGTCTCAGTAATTCATTTGGATTTTATTTTAGTGGGAACATGGTACTCAGATTGGTAAATTACTCAGACTGGTAATCTTGGAATCAGAACAGATTAAATAAACTAAATTTGTAATGGAATCAGTAAAAAATTTCCTGAAATATGAATTTCCACTTTAAAAATAATTGAAGTCATTTCAGTGACACTGGGATTCTTCTGGGATTGTGGTTTAGTCACTAAGCCATGTCTGACTCTTGTGACCCCATGAACTGTAGCCCTCCAAACTCCTCTGTCTATAGGATTCTCTAAGCAAGAATACTGGAGTGGATCGCCATTTCCTCCTCTAGGGGATCTTCCCAACTTAGGGATTGAATTGGTGTCTCCTGCACTGCAGATGGTCTCCTACATGTCAGGCAGATACTTTACCACTGAGCCACAAGGTAAGCCACCTGGCTAAGATGTCCTCCTCTTCCCTGATAATTCTGGGAGAGCTGCTTTTTATGCCAAGTTTCCAATTCTGATTTTATGATATAACACCCTTTCTATCCTTTTATAAATCTATTCTTCCTAGAGTGAATTAAAAGTTTAGTTACCTTGGGAGGTATTTGAATTCTCTCAGGTGATTTTCCATTTCTTTGCTCCAGTTCATTATGCCAAATTTGTACAAAGTATGTTTTCTTTCTCCTTTTTTTTTTTTAAATTAGTATAAGGGAAAGGAGACATAAAGTAGCTTCCAAATTCTGACAAATATAATAACAACAGCAGCAAGCGCAGGCATTTTTAATGAGTCCAATTTCATGGTATTTTATAGTTTCTTCATGAAAAATTGTTTATAGTTCCATCAAACTCTGACATTCTTGAAAGGAGAGAGCCTATCAGTAACCATCTTTGTAATCCCACTATGTATGGTGTGGTATATGCATGCATGCTAAGTCACTTCAGTCTTGTCTGACTCTTTGCCACCCTATTGACTGTAGCCTACCAGGCTCCTCTGTCCATGGGATTCTCCAGGGAAGAATACTGGAGTGGATTGCCATGCCTATCTCCTATCTCAGCGACTGAACCTGCTGCATCTCTTACATCCCTGCATTAGCAGATGGGTTCTTTATGCCACTAGCGCCACCTGGGAAGCCCCGTGTCATATAGGATAGGCAATTAAAATACATGCACTGAACTAATAATCGACATTATTTATTAGCTCTCAAAATGTTATTCATTAATTATTGTTGTCTTTCACTGCTATGTTACTGGGTATGTGTATGTGTATAAAGTGGCAATTTCCCAGAAAGCATTTGAAACATATGTATTATATAACAGAATGTTATATACTATACTAACAAAGTGTACAGCAAAACAGAGTGATCTATTGACAACAAAAGGAAATATCTTTTCAAGCAGGAATAAATGGGATAGCTCCTGGTATTTCCAGATATGTATATAGCAATTGGTCAAATATGTAGCAGTAAGGAAGGACATTTATTTATAAATAAGGATGTGGTGCTACATAAACACTGGAGTTTCCTATAAGGACTACATACATTCATTCTAAATTGAAAGTAAAAACAGCATTTGAAATGTGTCTTGAAGACTTTAGTAAGTAATTTAGAATTTTGGTATGTCTTCTATTGAACATAGTTTATTAATAATTATATTTGTTTTTGGAACTCAATTCTCTCAAATATATATTCACCAAAGATGGTGAACATATCATATTTTAGAAAAGTCTAATAATATTTTGTTATGAAATAGTTTGTACACCATGCTTTATCAAGTTGGATTGTTGTTAGTGATGTGCAATCACATAATTAAATTACACTCATGTCTGCTATTAAAAATAACCACAAAGAAATGTCTTGTGATTCATAGTATCAGATATTGTAACATCATGCTAATATATTTTGATGAGATTAGTATTATTTAATATATGATGAATCACCCAATAATGCCAAATGAACTAGGACAGATCAACAAGTCCTGAGGGTATATAGTAATCATGTAGAGGAGGAAATATAATTACAAATTATAATTATATTTAACTTGAGTTTCTCAAGGAAATGAAAGTTTGTTTCATGAGAAGAGAAAATAAGAAGGGATATCTTAAAATAAGCACCAAAGGCAAGAAACCATGAATTTAAAAAAGGAAGGAAATTTTTGTTACAAATAAGATCTTAGATTAAACTTGCTCATAGAAACCCCAGTTATGATGCAAATAATTGTTTATCTCTAGACTCTCAGTAAGATTCTAAGGACAAAGCAGTTACATAAATAAATAAAACTCAGTACTTCAGTGGATTTGTATTACATTGCTCCAACAATTCTGGTGAGGAGGGTATGATGTCTACTAGTTCCTAAATTGAGCAGACTGGCTTATGCTCTATGCCTATGCAACAGTCAGATGAGGAACCCTGGATTATAAAAAGGTTGCCTTTTATCTCCATTCTTTGGTAATACTAGCCAGATGAATCATGTTCTCCAAATTCAAGATTTTACTATTTAAAAAGCATGAGTGACACAAGTTAAAAAATCCAATTAAGATCATTATATGATTACAAAATTTGGGAAGGCAGGAATCTTGTTTAAAGTCTTTCTCTTAAAATGTTAAATCTTTCCGTCATATTTGGAATGGGTATATGAGAAACCAGTCCCACAGTTGTCTAAGGATAGTTCCTTTAATTTGGATAAATTGCCATCCATTTCCCTGTAAAGGTGGATGAGAGCACAACTTCTTTAGCTGGTCATGAATTATGTGTTCTGTTTAAGGAAACAGGTTTAAGGATCTGGTGGTCAACCCCTGAGTCTACTTCATGTTTTAGCCCAAATTCATCCTGTAAGAGTCGTATATCATCCACACACCATGTAGCTAGTAAAGCAGACATGATGAAGGGACCTGACAAGGAAGTAATTGAGAACCACTATAAAAGACCATGTGCCTTCATATGAGGGCAACAGGATGGAGAGTAGTTGAACTAATTACTTGAAAAAAGGCAAATAAACAAACTATTAAGCTGATAAATAACAACATGGGGAAGAAAACCAAAGTGCTACAACAGAATTTACATTTTTCTTATCTCAATGCGTGGAAAACCAGCCCTTCCTATTTTGATTATCAGGAAAGCTGATGCCATTGAGAAGCTTCCCAGAATTCTTGGATTGTCCACATAACTCTCTCATCAATAGATATTGCCCATTTAAAAGCTTCTATTACTTCTGTGGAAGTCTTACTAAGAATGTTTTCAGTATATGACCTCATTCATGGAGACATGCACTGGTTACTGCATTAAATTCAGTTTCCAGCCAATTTTGCACTTTCAACAAAGCAAGCACTGTGGGATCCATAAGATAATCACATCAAGGGATATTGTGGCCAAGGGAAGGACTATACAACATCTCATCAGAAACCCACCAGGAGGGGTTGCCAATAGCAATACTTAAACTTTTCGGTGAGCTGGAAGAAGCTGCAGTGATACACTAAGAAAATGCGGGGGTGGGGGGGTGGGGGGGAGGGTTTCCCCATTGATTTCCATTACCAGTTTGTTGTGGCTCAAAATTCACAGACATGAACCCTGGGATGGATCAAAAGCACACTCTAGTCTTGTCAATCTTTGGAATCTCTTGCCAACTATTCAAACACCAGTATCTATCAGAAGAGGCAAGGATAGATCAGCCAGAGGAAAAGTTGTCAACATATATGTTTCATAAGTGACTACCTCCGAAATTTCCTACTCTCTCAGTTTTGAGTCATTTGTCAAATGTTTCCTAAGGATTTTGTCCTAAGGCTTTTTATACCTATATGGTTAGGTCATATATAATTATTGATGATAAGGATATATAATTATTATCTTGTCCAGTCCATTCTAAAGGAGATCAGTCCTGGGTATTCATTGGAAAGACTGATGCTGAAGATGAAACTCCAATATTTAGGCCACCTCATGGGAAGAGTTGACTCATTGGAAAAGATCCTGATGCTGGGAGGGATTGGGGGCAAGAGGAGAAGGGGACGACAGAGGATGAGGTGGCCGGATGTCATCACCTACTCTATGGACATGAGTTTGAGTGAACTCCAGGAGTTGGTGATGGACAGAGAGGCCTGGCATGCTGCAATTCATGGGGTCACAAAGAGTTGGACATGACTGAGTGACTGAACTGAACTGAAGTTCTCTTACTGAGGAACATGCATTCTAACTTTCTCCTGATTCTCCTATAAATCTTTGGAGGAAGACCTGGTATGCAGCTTAAAACTACCATATTCTGTAATCTGGATGGGGTGTCTGTTGAACTCCTTAGGGTAAAAGACGATGAATTGGTTACTATGTGTGTTCGTTCTTTTAAATTAAGGTGGGGGAGGGCATGGCAGAGAGTTGCAATCTCGTACTATGCTGGAAAGTACCTTGATCTGAAGTAAATTGAAGCATGAAACCCTATGGAATAATAATACAGGTCGAATTTGAGATCAAGACCTGTAAATATAGTTTACTAAAACAAACCAGGGTGAGCGGTCCTAAGATGGCAGAGGAATAGGACAGGAAGATCACTTTTCCCCCCACAAATTCATCAAAAGATCAATTGAATGCTGAGCAAATTCCACAAAACAACTTCTGAACGCTGGTGGAGGAGACCAGGCACCCAGAAAGGCAGCCCATTCTCTACAAAAGGACGTAGGACAAATTATAAAAGAAAAAGAGAGACAAAAGAGTTATGGACTGAGACCTGTCCCAGAGAGGGAGTCATGAAGGAGGAGAAGTTTCCAAACACCAGGTAACCCTCTCAGCAGCGGGTCTGAGGGGGAGCTTTGAAATCTCAGAGGGCAACATAACCTGGAGTGGAAAAAAAAAAAAAAGAAAAAAACACAAGCCACAGAATATGCGCCTAACTGCTCTCCCAGCAAAGAAGTAGACCAGATGCCCGCGTCCACCACAAGTAAGTGGGGGCTGAACAGGGAGGTGTGGGCTGCATACTTAGGGTAAGGACCGGGCCTGAATGCCTTGAGGACAATCTGAGGGGGCTAACGTGAGATAGCAACCCAAACTGTGGGTTAGCCAGAGAGAGAAAAAGAGAGAGAGAGAGAGAGAGAACGTCCCTGCAAAAAGCTCTAACCCAAGGCAATGCCGGGCTTGCTCAGAGAACAAAGGACTGAGCAAATACCAGAGAAGAGCTAGCAAGCTGTGCACTGGCGCCTCCCCATACTGAAGGCAGAGAGGCAGATGGGTGGCAGCCAGAGCCGGAAGGTAAGTCACTTCAGTCGTGTCCGACTCTGTGTCACCCCATAGATGGCAGCCCACCAGGCTCCCCCGTCCCTGGGATTCTCCAGGCAAGAACACTGGAGTGGGTTGCCATTTCCTTCTCCAATGCATGAAAGTGAAAAGTGAAGGTGAAGTCGCTCAGTCATGTCCGACTCTTAGGGACCCCATGGACTGCAGCCTACCAGGCTCCTCCATCCATGGGATTTTCCAGGCAAGAGTACTGGAGTGGGGTGCCATTGCCTTCTCTGCAGAGCTGGAAGGTGAGGGGCAATTTCGGCCCCAGAGATGGCATTCTCTACCAAATTGTGAGCAGGCTCCAAGTTGCTAACCAAGTCTTCCTGGGATCCTGGACCTGTTGACGTCCACCAGGAGGGTCGCAGTCAGAGATCAGCTCCCAGAGGAGACACACAGCACAGCTGAGTGGGCATTCTCGTTGTGCACCCAGGAAACTGAGCGGCCAAGACCAGGGAGGTGATAAGATGCACCACACATCTTGAAGAGTGCATTTGCCAAGCACCTGGTCACCTGAGCTGCTTGGCTTTGGAAAGGGCACAAAACGCGGACCCAACCAAGTGTGTGCCTTTGTGGAGTACCTGAGAACCTGAAGCTGAGCAGTTTAGCCCTGGGAAGTGCACACAACCCAGGGCCCTCTTTAAACAGTTCCCCTGCAGAGTAATCTGGAGCCTGAGACGTGTAGACCAAGAAAGCACACATGCCGTGAGCAGAACCCAGTGTGACTCAGACACTGCGAGCACTCCCCACACATGCCAGTGATATTTGTTTGCAGTGTTCCTCCCCACCCCCCAGCACAACTGAACAAATGAGCCTAAATAAGTGACCTCTTTTGCCCCACTTATGTCAGGGTAGAAATTAGACACTGAAGAGACTTGAAAACAGAGGAAGCCAAAATAAACAAAGAAGAGGGAACTACTTTGGAAGTGACAGGTACAACAGATTAAAACCCTGTAGTTAGCATTGACTACATGGGAAGATGCCTATAGACCTTGAGAAGTATAAGCTGGAACAAGGAACTATCTGAAACTGAACTGACCCTACACTGCTCTCAACAGCTCTAGAAAAATTCCTAGGTATATTTTACTATCATCATTTTTTAATTTTAATGTTTTTATTTTTAAGTTCTTTATTACTCCTTTAATTTTCATTTTTATAACCTACTATTACTTTGCAAAAAAAAAAGACCCTATTTTTAAAGCAAATTTCATATGTATATTTGTTATAATTTTTGTGATTTTGCTTTTTTTAAATATTGTATTTTTGAGAGTTTTACCTCTACTCAATATTTTTAGTCTTTGCTTTTTGGTATTTGTACCAAATGGTATCCTCTTTGGACCTTTAAGAATCCAACCTTCAGTACCCATTTTTACTTAAGAGTGTGATTACTGGCTTGATGCTCTCTCCCCTTTTGACTCTACTTTTTATCCCCCAGGTCACCTCTATCTCCTCCCTCCCCCTTCTCTTCTCTACCTAACTGTGTGAATCTCTTTGGGTGTTCCAGGCTGTGGAGAACACTTAGGGAACTGATTATTGGCTAGATCTGTCTCTCTCCTTTTGACTTCCCCCTCTTCTCCTCCTGGTCACCTCTATCTTCTTTCTCCCTCTTCTCTTCTCTATGTAACTCTGTGAACCCCTATGAGTGTTCCAGACTATGGAGAGCACATAGGGAATTGATTACTGACTAGATTGCTCTCTCCCCTTTTGATTCCCCCTCTTCTCTTCCTGGTTACCTCTTTCTCCCTCCTCCCTCTTCTCTTCTCTTCTCCATGTAACTCTATGAACCTCTCTGGGTGACCCTCACTGTGGAGAATCTTCACCATTAACCTAGATGTTCTATCATCAGTGCTGTATGGATGGAGAAGTCTTGAGGCTACTGTAAGAACAAGACTGAAAGCCAGAGGCAGGAGGCTTAAATCCAAAACTTGAGAACACTAGAAAACTCTTGACTCCAGGGAATATTAATAGACAAAAGCTCATCCAAAAGCCTTCATATGTACACTGAAACCAAGCTCCACCTAAGAGCCAACAAATTTCAGAGCAAGACATACCAACCTAATTCTCCAACAACACAGGAACATAACCCTGAGCATGAAAATACAGGCAGCCAAAAGTCACTCTGAACCCATAGATACCTCAAAACTCACTACTGGACACTTCATTGCACTCCAGGGAGAAGAAATCCAGCTACACTCACCAGAACACCAACACAAGCTTCCCTAACCAGGAAACCTTGAAAAGCCACTAGTCCAACCCCATTCACAGCGAGGAATCTCCACAATAAAGAGGAATCACAAACTTCCAGCATACAGAAAGGCCATCCCAAACACAGCAATCTAAAGAAGATGAAAAGGCAGAGAAATATTCAGCAGTTAAAGGAACATGATAAATGGCCACCAAACTAAACAAAAGAGGGGGAGATAGGGAGTCTACCTAAAAAAGAATTCAGAATAATGATAATAAAAATGATCCAAAATCTTGAAAACAAAATGGAGCTACAGATAAAAAGTCTGGAGACAAAGATTGAGAAGATGCAAGAAATGTTTAACAAGGACCTAGAAGAAATAAAAAAGTCTATTAATAATGAATAACTGATGTCAAAAGCACTCTGGAGGGAACCAACAGTAAAATAATGGAGGCAGGAAATAGGATAAATGAGGTGGAAGATAGAATGGTGGAAATAAATGAAGCAGAGAGGAAAAAAGAGAAAAGAATGAAAAGAAATGAGGACAATCTCAGAGACCTCTGGGACACTGTTAAACACCCCAACATTCAAATCATAGGAGTCCCAAAAGAAGAAGATGAAAAGAAAGATTATGAGAAAATATTTGAGGAGATAATAGTTGAAAATTTCCCTAAAATGGGGAAGGAAATAGGCACCCAAGTCCAAGAAACCCAGAGAGTTCCAAACAGGATAAACCCAAGAAAAAACACCCCAAGACACAAATTAATCAAATTAACAAAGATGAAACATAAAAAAAAAATGTTAAAAGCAGTAAGGGAAAAACAACAAATAACACACAAGAGGATTCCCATAATAATAGCTGACCTTTCAATAGAAACTCTTCAGGTCAGAAGGGAATGGCAGGGCATAGTTAAAGTGATGAAAGAGAAAAACCTACAACCCAGATTACTGTACCCAGAAGGATCTCATTCAGATATGAAGGAGAAATCAAAAGTTTTACAGACAAGCAAAAGCTAAGAGAATTCAGCACCAACCAAACCAGCTCTTCAACAAATGCTGAAGGATCTTCCCTAGACAGGAAACACAGAAAAGATTTATAAACTTGAACCCAAAACAACAAAGTAAATGGCAATGGGATCATACTTATCAATAATTACCTTAAATGTAAATGGGTTGAATGCCCCAACCAAAAGACAAAGACTGGCTAAATAGATAGAAAAACAAGATCCTTATATATGCTGTCTATAAGATACACACCTCAAAACAAGGGACACATACAGACTGAAAGTGAAGGCTGGAAAAAGATATTTCAAGCAAATGGAGACCAAAGAAAGCAAGAGTAGCAATACTCATATCAGATAAAATAGACTTTGAAATAAAGGCCATGAAAAGAGACAAAGAAGGACACTACATAATGATCAAAGGATCAATCCAAGAAGAAAATATAACAATTGTGAATATATATTCACCCAACATAAGCACCACAATATGTAAAGCAAATGCTAATAAATATGAAAGGGGAAATTAAAAGTAACACAATAATAGTGGGAGACATTAATATCCCCTCACACCTGTGGATAGATCAACTAAACAGAAAATTAACAAGGAAACAAACTTTAAATGATGCAATGGACCAGTTAGACCAAACTGATATCTATAGGACATTTCACCCCAAAACAGTGAATTTCACCTTTTTCTCAAGTGCACACAGAATATTCTTCAAGATAGATCACCTCCTGGGCCATAAATCTAGCCTTGGTAAATTAAAAATATTGAAATCATTTCAAGCCTCTTTTCTGATCACAATGCAGTAAGATTAGATGTCAACTATAGGACAAAAAAACTATTAAAAATACAAACATATGGAGGCTAAACAACACGCTTCTGAATAACCAACAAATCACAGAAGAAACCAAAAAAGAAATCAAAATATGCATATAAACAAATAAAAATGAAAACACAACAACCCAAAACCTATGGGATTTAGTAGAAGCAGTGCTAAGAGGAAAGTTCATAGCAATACAAGCTGATCTCAAGAAACAAGAGAAAAATCAAATAAATAACCTAACTCTACACCTAAAACAACTATCAAAAGAAGAAATGAAGAACCCTAGGGTTAGTAGAAGGAAAGAAATTGTAAAAATTAAGGTAGAAATAAATGTAAAGGAAACAAAAGAAACCATAGCAAAAATAAAAAAAAGCTAAAAGCTGGTTATTTGAGAAGATAAATTAAATAGACAAACCATTAGCCAGACTCATCAAGAAAAAAAGGGAGAAGAATCAAATCAACAAAATTAGAAATTAAAATGGAAAAATCACAACAGACAACACAGAAATACAAAGGATCATAAGAGGCTACTATCAGTAACTATATGCAAATAAAATGGACAACTTGGAAGAAATGTACAAATTCTTAGAAAAGTACAACTTTCCAAAACTGAACCAGGAGGACATAGAAAATCTTAACAGACCCATCACAAGAACAGAAATCAAAACTGTAATGAGAAATCTTCCAGCAAACAAAAGCCCAGGACCACATGGCTTCACAGTTGAATTCTACCAAAAATTTAGAGAAGAGCTAACACCTATCCTACTCAAACTCTTCTATAAAACTGAAGAAGGTAAACTTCCAAACCCATTCTATGAGGCCACCATCACCCTAATACCAAAACCTGACAAAGATCCCACAAAAAAAGAAAACTACAGGCCAATATCATTGATGAACATAGTTGTAAAAATCCTTAACAAAATTCTAGCAATCAGAATCCAACAACACATTAAAAAGACCATACATCATGACCAAGTGGGCTTTATACCAGGTTATCAAGGATTCTTCAATATTCACAAATCAATCAATGTGAAACACCACATTAACAAATTGAAAGATAAAAACCATATGATTAACTCTATAGATGCATGGAAAGCCTTGACAAAATTCAACATCCATTTATGATAAAAACCCTCCAGAAAACAGGAATAGAAAGAACATACCTCAACATAATAAAAGCCATATATGATAAACCCACAGCAAACATTGTCGTCAAAGGTGAAAAATTGAAAGCATTTCCCCTAAAGTCAGGAACAAGACAAGGGTGCCCACCCTCACCATTACTATTCAACATAGTTTTGGAAGTTTTACCCACATCAATCAGAGCAGAAGAAGAAATAAAAGGAATCCAGATTGGAAAAGAAGTAAAACTCACTGTTTGCAGATGACATGATCCTCTACACAGAAAACCCTAAAGACTCCATCAGAAAATTGCTAGAGTTAATCAATGAATATAATAAAGTTGCAGGATATAAAATCAACACAGAGTGTATGCATTCCTATACACTAACAATGAGAAAACAGAAAGAGAAATTAGTGAAACAATTCCATTCACCATTGCAACAAAAAGATTAAAATACTTAGGAATATATCTACCTAAGGAAACAAAAGACTTATATATAGAACACTATAAAGCACTGATGAAAGAAATCAAAGATGATGCAAATAGATGGAAAAATATACCATGTTCATGGATCGGAAGAATCAATATAGTGAAAATGAGTATACTACCCAAAGCAATCTATAGATTCAATGCAATTCCTATCAAGCTACCAACAATGTTTTTCAGAGAACTAGAACAAATAATTTCACAATTAGTATGGAAATACAAAAAACTTCGGATAGCCAAAGCAATCTTGAGAAAGAGGAATCGAACTGGAGAAATCAACCTGCCTGACTTCAGGCTCTACTACAAAGCCACAGTCATCAAGACAGTATGGTACTGGTACAAAGACAGAAATATAGATCAATGGAACAAAATAGAAAGCCCAGAGATAAATCCACGCAAGAGTTGACTCATTGGAAAAAACTCTGATGCTGGGAGGGATTGGGGGGCAGAAGGAAAAGGGAATGACAGAGGATTAGATGGCTGAATGGCATCACTGACTCGATGGACATGAGTTTCAGTGAAGCCTGGGAGTTGGTGATGGACTGGGAGGCCTGGCATTCTGTGATTCATGGGGTTGCAAAGAGTCAGATACGACTGTGACTGAACTGAACTGAATTGATGGCCACCTTATCTTTGACAAAGGAGGAAATAATACACAATGGAGAAAAGACAATCTCTTTAACAAGTGGTGCTGGGAAAACTGGTCAACCACTTGTAAAAGAATGAAACTAGAACACTTTCTAACACCATACACAAAAATAAACTCAAAATGGATTAAAAATTGAAGTGTAAGACCAAAAACTATAAAACTCCTAGAGGAAAACATAGGCAAAACACTCTCTGAGATAAATCACAGCAGGATCCTCTATGACCCACCTCCCAGAGTAATGGAAATAAAAGCAAAAATAAACAAATGGGACCTAATTAAACTTAAACGCTTTTTAAGCACAACAAAGGAAACTATAAGGAAGTTGAAAAGACAGCCTTCAGAAGGGA
Organism: Bos indicus x Bos taurus; assembly: GCF_003369695.1. NCBI lineage: Eukaryota > Metazoa > Chordata > Mammalia > Artiodactyla > Bovidae > Bos > Bos indicus x Bos taurus. Next base: position 101,918,605 of record NC_040076.1, read on the forward strand.
GAAAATAATAGCAAACGAAGCAACTGACAAAGAATTAATCTCAAAAATATACAAGCAGCTCTTGTGGCTCAATTCCAGAAAAATAAATGACCCAATCAAAAAATGGACCAAAAAACTAAACAGACATTTCTCCAAAGAAAACATACAGATGGCTGACAAACACATGAAAAGATGTTCAACATCACTCATTATCAGAGAAATACAAATCAAAACTACAATGAGGTACCATCTCAAGCTGGTCATATGGCTGCTATCAAAATGTCTACAAACAATAAAAGCTGAGAAGGGAAAGGAGAAAAGGGAACCCTCTTACACTGTTGGTGGGAATGCAAACTAGTACAACCACTATGGAGAACAGTGTGGAGATTCCTTAAAAACTGGAAATAGAACTGCCATATGGCCAGCAATCCCACTGCGGGGCATACACACCGAGGAAACCAGAATTGAAAGAGACATGTGTACCCCAGTGTTCATCACAGCACTGTTTATAATAGCCAGGACATGGAAGCAACCTAGATGTCCATCAGCAGATGAATGGATAAGAAAGCTGTGGTACATATACACAATGGAGTATTACTCAGCCATTAAAAAAAAATACATTTGAATCAGTTCTAATGAGGTGGATGAAACTGGAGCCTATTATACAGAGTGAAGTAAGCCAGAAAGAAAAACACCAATACAGTATATTATCACATATATATGGAATTTAGAAAGATGGTAATGATAACCCTGTATGCAAGACAGCAAAAGAGACACAGATGTAAAGAATAGACTTTTGGACTCTGTGGGAGAAGGCGAGAGTGGGATGATTTGAGAGAATAGCATTAAAACATGTATATTATCATATGTGAAATAGATTGCCAGTTCAGGTTCGATGCATGAGACAGGGTGCTCAGATCTGGTGCACTGGGATGACACTGGGAGATGGGATGGGGAGGGAAGAGGGAGGGGAGTTCAGGATGGAGAACACATGTATACTCAGGGTTGATTCATGTCAATGTATGGCAAAAACCACTACAATATTGCAAAGTAATTAGCCTCCAATTTTTATAAATAAATTAATTCTTAAAAAAGAACAGGTTATAGCTATGTGTAAAAAATATTTTTTGAGAGCTGAATTAAAAAGAATAAAACTGGTTATAGAAGTATCATTAAAAACAAGGAATAATTTGCAAAGGAACATTCACCCTGTAGTTTCATAATTTGAGTAGAAAAGGATGGTACATTTAATTAAAGATGATCAACCCCTATACAAATTTGTACATAATCCTAACCACTCATCTCTGTAGTTCCTATCCTTTAACTGTTCTGAACAAATCTGACTTCCAACTTTGGTATCACTGTCTACAAAAGTTATCTCTGAACTTGATCTTTCCTCCACAATTTCTTCCCTCTTTCCTCCTTCTCCCCCTCTATCCACTCCTTCCATCCTTCCTTCCTTCCACCCTTCCTTCCTTCCTTTTGATTTCATAGACAAGCCAAAATACTTGTGGAGGTCAGTATTTATGATTGGAATTTAAGAAGAATTTCAGTACTGATAACAAAGGACACTTTGAGAATTTGGGGGTTTCTTCTAGTGTTTCTCTAGTTATTTACAAACAAAAGTATAGAAAATTTGGGGCACTGGTAGAATATTGTAGACAATGGACTCCAAATATTTTGTAGCAAACAAAATGTCTGAAAGAACATTTGCATGATAATTCTCTACATCCTTTGGTTTTAGCCCTAGAATTTGAAGAAGTTTTCAAACAACTAAAAGTAACAATAGACTCCCCTCCAACTTTGGAGATCACAAATTTTGAAAAATCCATGCTGATTTACCTGATAGCCTTATTCCTATTGCATATTTGATAATACTGACCAATGGTCATGTACTTGGGATATATGTAACTCACTTAATCTTTCTATGTTGAGGTAACATCTTAACACCTTGAAACCTTAAGTTTTGTCTGGAATTAAGTCTGTTCAAGCAGAAGAGTACATAGTAGTTATTATAGCTACAATTCTTGATTCTGGATTTAATTATCTAGCTAGGTAGCTATCTGGCTAGCTATCTAGCTAGCTTTTTGTTTCTAGCATACAACAGAGAAAGATTTTTAAATAGAGAATTTTATGCTTAAAATGATAACTAAAATATCTCCTGAAAAATTTATAGCAGCTTTGTCAAAAACTTTACAACTACTTGTTCAGATACCAACCATTCACTGTAGAGCCCACATAGACCAGAAGGACAAAGCTTTTAAAAGGCAGTCATTTGCTGATAGAGTTGCAAAAGCTGCTATTAAAACATGATAGTCTTTAAACATATAAAATCTAGTTTTAATACAATGAGAATTTTTTTTTTCATTTGAAACATAGTCAAATGAATTATAAAGGAAACTAAAAGAGATTTGACAAGACTGTGGGAATTATTTGACAAATTATTTCTACACCATAGTCCCTATTTGCTTGGTTAGTGTTAATGCTCCATTAAAAAAAAAAAAAAATCTGAATAAAAGAAGAATTTTAAAGTCACAAGATTCTTACTATGCTTACCAAAAAGAATAAAAAAAATGTATTAAGAGGTTTGTGATTTATTTACAGAATTTTTTACAGGTAATTCTCAAGGTAAGCAGAGAAAATAACAGATGGATTTCACTGAACTAATGCTTGTAGAGTTAAGGAACATTGTCTCATTTTGATATGCTTGATGTCTGGATACTCTGAGACCTTTTCCTCTTCAAAAGCTGATGTTCAGACAGTGGTAAAGGCTCTTTTAATAATTTCTACTTTGGAATGCTAGATAATTTGCATCAGATAGAAAAAAATTGTTTTATTTCCACTGTCATCCAGGAATTATGCAAATATTTACAGACCCTGAACCTAAGTAGTACCAACCTACAGTTCAGATCTTAGCAAAAACATCATCCATTTGCATCCCGTTTTATAGATTAGAAACAGGTATCTTTTCTTCATAGCTTTACAGTTAAATTCTCATTTATATGTATTTGTAGGTGTGTACATAAGCTAATGCTTATATAAGTATGTATGTGCATATATTACATATAATTACAATATTAATTATCAGTTCAGTTCAGTCTCTCAGTCATGTCCAACTCTTTGCGACCTCATGGACTGCAGCACGCCGGGCCTCCCTGTCTATCACCAACTCCCAGAGCTTACCAAAACTTATGTCCATTGAGTCAGTGATGCCATCTAACCATCTCATCTTCTGTTGTCCCCCTTTCCTCCTACCTTCAATCTTTCCCAGCATCAGGGTCTATTCAGATGAGTCAGCTCTTTGCATCAGGTGGCCAAAGCATTGGAGTTTCAGCTTCAACATCGGTCCTTATATTTAAATATATTTTGCTTTTACACTGAAACTTAAACTTCCATAAGAGCAGAAATCAGTTAAGGTAATGCCTAACAAAAATAAGTGCTTAATGACTATTTAATGAATGAATGGGTTTCTGAATGACTACTTTATTTTTCCTGCTTTTTAGCACCAAAATTACTTATCTGACAGTGTGGCTATGACTATAGACACAACTCACCCTCAAAATCAACAACTATCTGTATACATCTTTAAAAATGATACTGAATAAGTTGAATTTAATTGAAATACACTGATATTTATTGGAGGTCTTTGCTGTTTTTGTGGTTATTGCTTTACATACACATATATATACGAAAGTGAAAGTGAAAGTCGCTCAGTTGTGTCTGACTCTTTGTGACCCCATGGACTGTATAGTGTATAGGTGACTGGAGTGGGTCACCTTTCCCTTCTTTAGAGGATCTTCCCAACCCAGGAATTGAATCCAGGTCTCCCACACTGCAGGCAGATTCTTTACCAGCTGAGCCACAAGGGAAGCCCAAGAATACTGAAATGGGTAGCCTATCCCTTCTCCAGGGGATCTTCCCCACCCAGGAATTGAACTGGAGTCTCCTGCATTGCAGGCTGATTCTTTACCAACTGAACTATCAGGAAAGCCTGATAGATAGATAGGTAGGTAGATAGATAGATAGATAAATTTCAAGTAGTATATAATCAGATGAAAGAACACTTTCAGCTAACAGAGTATTTTCAAATAGTTTCAGTCACTTGTGGGCTGCTTTGTGTTATAAATTCTTCTATAATTTAAACCTTATTTTTCTCCCATATAAGTACTAACAACTTTGATTTCTACACTGTTTTGTTCTGTGTCAATATTTCAGTACATTATCCCTTGGGTTCCTGTTTCACAGTTTTCCCATTTAAGCATACACGTTCTTGTTCACTCAAATGATCCTTCCAAATAGAAAAAGAAAAAAGCCCCAGCAGCGCTGCCAGACTTGTTTCCTCAGACTGAAGTAGATTTTAAACCTCTATTTAATACTGAAAGCAAAGGATTCCTCTGTCAAGTTGGAGGTGGAGGAGGCTAAAGAGGCTTTTATCCTTAAAAGTTCCGGGTCACTTTTTTTTTCTGATGAGAAATCAACTTCTATTGTGAGAAAATGGATCAACATGAGACTTTTGTGCCCCTGGACATAGGACTGACATGGAATTACCGAAGCCATAGAAGATAAAAAGAAAGAAAGGATGACTGGGCTGTGGGTCCTTATGACAACCAGAGTTGAAACTTCTTTTGAGACAAGCTTCAGGTTGACTGAAGAACAGCGGTTCTGTGTCTGTGGAGAGTGTAAAGGACCAACATGAGTCAGCTTTGTGGAGACCAGAGGTGCCTGCTGCCCCCAGGTAGTTTGCCTGAGCTCCAAATTCACATGATCATCAGGATTAGTGCCCTTGCCAATACTTCACTTAGAATTCATCAAAATCTGCTACAAAGGCAATATCTGAGGAAGACCTTCCAAGATTCATGTTCTGTGGACTCCATCCATCAACCCATTAATAGAGCACTTAGGTAAAAGAGCGAACTTTAGGTAAATATGAATAAAGGAATAGCTATTTTAAATTTCCAGAATTAATTAAAAAAAATCCTTATACTTAAGCAGCTTTCTATTGTCTACCCCTAAAAAATGAAAGAAGGAGGAAGGGAGGAAGGCAAGGAAGAAAGGGGGAAAAGAAGGAGGTAGTAGCTGAGCAGCTAAGGCATAGAATCATAAAATGTCAAAATGTCTGAAATGAGGAAAACACCCAAAATTATTTCAGAAATATATACAATAGACAAGACAAATGAACAACAACAAAAAAATACTTACTAAAGGAAAATATCATATTAAATCACAATGAGGGACTTCTCTAGCGGTCCAGTGGTTAAAACTCTGTGCTTCCAATGCAGGCAGCTCAAGTTCAATCCTTGGTCTGAGAACTAAGTCCCACATGCCCCAGCATGTGTACATGCTCATTCACTCAGTCATGTCCAACTTTTTGTGACCGCATGGACTGTAGCCCACCAAGCTCCATTGTCCATGGAATTTCCCAGGCAAGAATAGTGGAGTGGGTTGCCATTTCTTTCCCCAGGAGATCTTCCTGACCCAGGGATCAAACCTAGGTCTTTTGTGTTTCTTGTGTTGGCAGGCAGATTCTTTACCACTGAGCCACCTGGAAAGTCCACATGCCCCACAGCACTGCCAAAAAAAAAGATTCACCATGATAACTTTAGTCTCAATAACTGTAAGACAATGGAGTAATGCCTTACAAATTCTGGAGGTTGCTCTGTTATGCTCCCTGAATCTTATCAGCATTCAAAAGGAGTCCAGGGAGTTAATAACCTGGGAAGCACCCAAAAATCACAGATGGAAGTTAGTGGATAAATATTTCAGATTCCTTATCTTAGAGAGGGACAACTCAGAACCAGATTTCATGTATATTCTCAGAATCCCCAGTGGGACTGAGTCTTGGTTGCCCTCAGCAGGAATTTGCTTACTGTCTCATTTCCCCATGATCTCACCAGTGCCTCCAGGAGTCACTTCCTTAGTCAATTGTATGCACTCAAATAATTGTCAACTTCAGTGGAAATCCAACCTAAAAGAGCAAGATTTTATTTAATTAATTCAGTCAAGCTTGTGCTACACAATTTTCCACACAAAGCTATAAATATTACATAACCCATTGTGTATAAAGTCCCAGAGTCAATGTTCAAGTGTTGCATTATCAGTGCTATTTGTTGAGGCATGAATTTATGTGATCGATTTCCTCTCCCATGTATACTCTCTGCAGCAAATATTGACATCAATGGGCACACATCATATAATATCTTCATTTCCTTTTCATTTTCCTTTCAGTTAAGTTCAGTCACTCAGTTGTGTCCAACTCTTTGCAACCCCATGAATCGCAGCACACCAGGCCTCCCGGTCCATCACCAACTCCCAGAGTTCACTCAGACTCACGTCCATCAAATCGGTGATGCCATCCAGCCATCTCATCCTCTGTCGTCCCCTTTTCCTCCTGCCCACAATCCCTCCCAGCATCAGAGTTTTTTCCAATGAGTCAACTCTTGGCACAAGGTGGCCAAAGTACTGGAGTTTCAGCTTTAACATCATTCCTTCCAAAGAACACCCAGGACTGGTCTCCTTTAGAGTGGACTGGTTGGATCTCCTTGCACTCCAAGGGACTCTCAAGAGTCTTCCCGAACACCACAGTTCAAAAGCATAAATTCTTCAGCACTCAGCTTTCTTCACAGTCCAACTCTCACATCCATACATGACCACTGGAAAAATCATAGCCTTGATTAGATGGACCTTTGTGGGCAAAGTAATGTCTTTGCTTTTCAATATTCTATCTAGGTTGCTGAATATAAAAAAAGACATGTGCATAATTTTGAGGTTAATAAAGAGTTCTTATTGCCAATGTTTATAATTTCAGATGTGTTAGACACAAATGCCAACTCACATAAAAGACATTCGTAAGGGCTCCTATCTCAACACCATGCTTTTGGAAGCTTCGGTCTCTTTAAAATCTACTCATGCACTGTAGCCCTCAAATAAATTGTTTTAACTATTGAAATTTTAAAATTAATTTTAACATGTGGCATGCATCTTATTAAAAAGCAGAGACATTACTTTGTCAACAAAAGTCTGTCTAGTCAAGGCTATGGTTTTTCTAGAAGTCATGTATGGATGTGAGAGTTGGACTATAAAGAAAGGTGTGCACTGAATAATTGATGCTTTTGAACTGTGGTGTTGGAGAAGACTTTTGAGAGTCCCTTGGACTGCGAGGAGATCCAATCAGTCCATTCTAAAGGAGATCAGTCCTGAGTGTTCTTTGGAAGGACTGATGTTGAAGCTGAAATTCCAATATTTTGGCCACCTGATGTGAAGAACTGACTCATTTGAAGAGACCTTGATGCTGGGAAAGATTGAAGGTGGGAGGAGAAGGGGACAACAGAGGATGAGATGGTTGGATGGCATCACTGACTCAATGGACATAAGTTTGAGTAAACTCCAGGAGTTGGTGATGGACAGGGAGGCCTGGCGTGCTGCAGTCCATGGGGTCACAAAGAGTCGGACACCAAAAGAGCAACTGAACTGAACTGAACTGAACTGATGCATCTATTCTTCCTTTTCAACTTTTTTTGGCTATTTTAAAGATCTATTACTTCATATTCATCTGATTATAAATTAACCAAGTTAAAAATAGCAAAAGCAAATCTATGAAGACTTTGATTGGAAATGTATTAATCTTATACAGCTGATATGAGATGATGATTTTTTTTTTTTAAGTTTTTCTGTCCAGCATCATGCTATGTTTCTTCTTTTGTTCAGATTTTCTTTTATGTCCCTTGATAACATTCTTATATGTGTCTCATGTATGGTATTTATTGCAAATACTTTAGTATCATATTGTATTATTTTCCTTCCATTTTATAACAGGAAGGTGCTTATAATAAACAATATAAACAATTATTCCTGGTATTCCTTGCTCTTCATCTTCACATCACCAAGGAATTGACTTCATACACAAAGAGAAATGCTGAAATTTTATTTCTGATTTTCCCTCCCTTTCAATACATACACTGTTCTTATGATTATAGAATTAAATTCCAAGTGTTTAAGGTACACATGTACTTTCTTTTGACTGATTCATTTCAGTTGAGAATTCACCATTAAAGTGTCTTAGCAGTAATCAGCCATAAATAAAGTTGTGTTCCACAATATTCTTACCAGTGAATAAGCCAATAAAAGGAATTTGAGCAATCCAAGGGAAGCATTTTGTGTCTGATTTTGACTGTGAGCTGAATTCTCCCTATATAAAAACAAATGTCAGCTGCTGAAATGTCAGTTTCCTTTGATTTTATGATAAACAAGGAGAGAGAGCCATGATTATAGCAGTCAGTGACCAAGAGTTTAACACCACTTCAGGGTTAATGCTACTCCCTTTTTTTAAGTATTAGAAGCAGTCTTCTGATAGGGAAGTGTACTTCATAGAGACAAAATCAATGACTACTGCATCTCAGGACATTTTCTTTTTTCTAGTTGAGAATTTTTATAACATCACTCTGGAATGAACAGTTGGAATATTTGTCCAGCTATAACCAAATGGGTCAGAGATCAGGTGATATAACTCCATTTACACTTGGTGGCTGCTTTGGGATTTTTGAAGATCAATAATCTCAGATATGCAGATGACACCACCTTTATGGCAGAAAGTAAAGAGGAACTAAACAGCCTCTTGATGAAACTGAATGAGGAAAATGAAAGAGTTGGCTTAAAATTCAACATTCAGAAAACAAAGATCATGGCATCTGGTTCCGTTACTTCATGGCAAATAGATGGATAAACAATGGAAAAAATGACAGACTTTATTTTCTTGGGCTCCATAATCACTGCAGAAGGTGACTGCAGCCATGAAATTAAAAGACACTCTCTCCTTGGATGCAAAGCTATGACCAACCTAGACAGCATATTAGAAAGCAGAGACATTACTTTGCTGACAAAGTCTGTCTAGTCAAAGCTATGGTTTTTCCAGTAGTCATGTGTGGATGTGAGATTTGGACCATAAAGAAAGCTGAGCGCCAGAGAATTGATGCTTTTGAACTGTGGTATTGGAGAAGACTCTTAAGAGTCTTTTGGACTGCAAGGAGATCCAATCAGTCCATCCTAAAGGAAATCAATCCTGAATATTCATTGGAAGGACTGATGCTGAAGCTCCAATACTTTGGACACCTGATGTGAAAAACTGACTCATTTGAAAAGACCCTGATGCTGGGAAAGATTGAAGGCAGGAGAAGAAGGGGATGACAGAGGATGAGATGTTTGGATGGCATCACTGACTCGATGGACATAAGGCTGAGCAAGCTCTGGGAGTTGGTGATGGACAGGGAGGCCTGGTGTGCTGCAGTCCATGGGGTAGCAAAGAATAGGACATGACAGCGACTGAACTGAACTGAACTGAAGATACAAATTCTAGCAATGTTCTCCCTTGTCCTTTGAAATAAAAATTTATTGATACATTTCATTACTTTTCATGGATAGAAGTATCATTTAATATAAAGTGTGAAATTTTTTATAAGATACTTTACAAGGAAGGTCAAATTTCCAAATAAAGTTAAATGATGTTGAGTACCTTTAAGTGGGTTGGAAATTAAGTATCAGTGATTTCAAGAATCTCCTTCTGCCTTGATACAACGACCCCTGTGTTAAACATATAATATGCACTATTTCACACACACAAAGCCATTGCTGCAGCAATTGTTATATGTGGGCTTTGCCTAGCTTCTTGCAGGGCCAGTCTGAGAATACTTCATCTCAGGTTCAGATCTTGTCCCTGCACCTCTCTTCCTAGGGCTTCTCAGTTAACATTTGCTCTGGCTATGGATTTGCCTTCTTAGACTGCATGATTTCTGCCATCATCACAATCCTGCTCTCCCAAGTCTTATAGGAGTCAAATATATTGATGAAGTATCACACATAACACTGTCTCACAGCAGGAGAGACAGTTCTTACAGTGAAGGAAATGACACAGTGGATTCAAGGCCATAAACTTCACTGGCTTTTTCATATATTCCAACATTCAAATGCAGCTAATTTAATAAAACATGAAGTTCAGCTCAGAGCTTTGTCTTAAAGGGAATATACCAAAGTTTTCACTAACCTTAAAGCCACAAAACCTGATCATATTAAGGTGTTAATGCAAATTATCCAGCAGGCACAGAAAATGTTACTATTGTGGCAAGAAATATGAATCCTGATTTCCATTAGAAGCCAAGGTATCTTATAAACAGCCAGAGGATGGAAAATTACATCCCAATAAGGAGAACTAAGGGGCAAATGCATGATTAAAGACATCACAGTTTGACAAAGGTAAAGCAAGTGAAGGCAAAGGCAAGCAATACAGATCAACTGACTGAAGGTGAAAGCAAATGACAATGGGAGATGGAGAAGAGAGATGGATATTCCAACAAACAGATGCAGCAATGGAGATTTGCTCCCATAATCCTCTTACCATAAATCTTATCAGAGACTGACCTTCCCTTTGTGTCAATCCTGTGATGAATTAGACTTAATAGAGGGTGTGGTACATCTTAGATGTATGAGAACAATTAATAAGGAACTTCTCCTATGCATTATTTAAGAAGCTCTTGCCCTTAAAGCTTCTTTAAGGTTGCTGCTGCAAGCAACATAGTGCATGTTACAAGCTTCCCTTGCATCTAGCCTTAGGCTTTGCTGTTGATGTGAAAGTGGAGGAACTGAGAACAGCTCATGCATTCCTGGGTTCTATCCCTGGGTTGGGAAGATCCCCCGGTGAAGGGAAATGCTACCTGCTCTAATATTCTGGCCTGGATAATTCTATGGACTGTGTAGTCCATGGAGTTGCAAAGAGGTGAACACAACTCAGAGATTTTCACTTCTCGCAAACATGCATTTCTTAGTTGTGATGTTTATGTTTATGTCCCTATGAGGACAACATTTGACCAATGGTGTATAGTAATTTACCTCTTCATTTCCTTGAGGGACAGTCCTGAGATGCATTTATTGACTCTTCAGTATATTTATTGAGGTTATGCTCTTTCTTTGTACCTGAGAAGCAGTTTTGAGCTACTCATTGCCTGAGTCTATATGGAGTAAAGGGTTTAGGTGGTTCTACAGGTCAAGGAATCCACTTCCTTCACTTGCTAAGATTAGAACCAGCATTCCCATTACAATTTTAAGGGTGCTTATTGACTAATCTCTGAAAGTCACAACCTCCACCTCAACTTTCAGACCTGTGTCCCATGTGGTAATTGGATATACTTCCAGCCAGCCACTCATTGCCTTTGTACTTTTGACTAGGAGGATTCAACTTTCTCAGAGATCTGGCCCCTTGCTCTTCTTCAGTTCTTGACAGCACTCAAAGACCACTCAGCATAACTGCCATGAGTATAGCCTTTAAAAATGTGATACTTTTAATCACTCTTGAGGTAACAAGTCAATTTTTTTGCAGACCTAGAGTATTGGATGTTTTCATTTTCCCCTAAAGAACCTGACATTAGGAAATAAAACAACTAATTTCCCAACTTTCTTATTTCACAAAACTTGGTGGGGAAGCAAAATTTACTGTTGATGTGGACAGAAGAATATTGGACTTGAGAACTAGATATACCATTGATTTTTCTATTTCTTGTGAAGTGTATGTCATTGAGTATGTCTGAGCCTCAGTTGTCTCACCTTTAACTTGGGAATGATAATATCTATAGTATAGGATTGCTATGGAGAAAACAAGCAATAAAATTTGTGATAATTTGCTTTCAATTTAGAAATGATCAATTCAGTTCAGTCGCTCAGTCGTGTCCGACTCTTTGCAACCCTGTGAACCACAGCACACTAGGCCTCCCTGTCCATCACAAACTCCCGGAGTTTACCCAAACCCATGTCCACTGAGTCAGTGATGCCATCCAACCATCTCATCCTCTGTCGTCCCCTTCTCCTCCTGCCCTCAATCTTTCCTAGCATCAGGGTTTTTTCAAATAAGTCAGCTCTTCGCATCAGGTGGTCAAAGTATTGGAGTTTCAGCTTCAGCATCAGTCCTTCCAATGAATATTCAAGACTGATTTCCTTTAGGATGGACTTGTTGGATCTCCTTGCAGTCCAAGGGACTCTCAAGAGTATTCCTCAACACCACAGTTCAAAAGCATCAATTCTTTGGCACTCAGCTTTCTTTATAGTCCAACTCTCACATCCATACAACTACTGGAAAAACCATAGCCTTGACTAGATGGACCTTTGTTGGCAAAGTAATGTCTCTGCTTTTTAATATGCTGTCTAGTTTGATCATAACTTTCCTTCTAGGGAGTAAGTGTCTTTTAATTTCATGGCTGCAATCACCATCTGCAGTGATTTTGGAGCCCGAAAAAATAAAGTCAGCCACTGTTTCCCCATCTATTTGCCATGAAGTGATCAGACCAGATATCATGATCTTAGTTTTCTGAATATTGAGCTTTAAGCCAATTTTTTCACTCTCCTCTTTCACCTTCATCAAGAGGCTCTTTAGTTCTTCTTCACTTTCAGCCTTAAAGGTGGTGTCATCTGCATATCTGAGGTTATTGATATGTAGGAGTTTCTATTATTATGGATATATAAAATCCATGTTGACACAGTGTTGACTATATCCAAACATTTTTGTTCAAAAAGAATGCTACATATTAAATAAAAATGCATTTAATGTAATACAATCATGGAGTCTGTCACTGAGTCAGAATGAATAAAAATATGCATCTACATCTATTTGAACAAGTAATAGGTGAAGGAAGTGTTGCTGAAATAGATCGGGGTGGTTTCTATGCCTTGTGAAGATCATCTATATAGTAACATATGTTTATATGTAGCCTTATGATGCCAAAGTTAAAGAAAAACATGCATTAAAATGAAAATAACATTATAGCTCTCTATATTAAAGATCATTCTTTTCCTACCTGATTCAATTTTAATATTTACCCTTAACTTTACTTATCTGTAAAATGGCAATGAGAACATCTACTTTAGAATGATTGATTTCTTCTAGTTTCTCACACTTTGAAGTGCAATAAATATTTAAGGAATGTTTCCTGAAGAAATTTCTGATGAAATTTTTAAAGGTTATAAGGAACTAAGAGAACAGAAAATGCAATTTTCTTTTAAAGTATATCTTTATACATGCATTGTCCATGATCAGAAATCTTTAAGTGGAATCATTGAATAATGAAATCATATAAAATGAACTTAAAACATCACAGTGGTTTTTTTAAAACCACATTTACTTCTTTGATACACCATACTTTCCTTACACTTGATTAGTAGAGTATGACAGGAATGATATCAGTAAAAGAGAGTTGTCTCATTTCATGACTATCCACTGCTGACTGGCCTCATTACTTGAATGTAAGATTTCATTCTTACTTCCTTTAATAGCCTTAAGGGAAATCCAGATGTTGGGAAATGAAGTGGATTGCATTTTCTATATTTATGAAAGTGTGTAGAATTCCATATGATTTGTATATTGTAGCCAGCAAAGATGAAAAGGCAACTTTCTGCACCAATTAAGAAAGATAGAACATGCCTTGCTTTTCATCATCTACATAATTAATTTTGACTTTTATTTTCAATGTTCCAACCACAATAGAGAAATGAAATGGATTTTTTTAAAAGAGCATGATAATGTTCTTTGAATGGCATCATTCTGCATAAGTAGATCATATTTTTGCTTTTATCAATGATTTAAAAAAAAAAAAAAAAGCTTTCTATAAGCCCAGATAAATGGCACATTGCATTGGTACCATGGAAGGAAAGTGAGATTATTTTTTCATGAAAATTAATATTTGTGAATTCACAAGTGTATCTGGGTTGTTTAGAAGTAAAATGTCAAAAATCATTTTAAAAAAGAAAGTTGCAGTGTTTGAAGCATTAATTAAGCCCCCTTTTTCTGACATGTCATTCCACTTCACAAAAAACATTTTATTTTGAAAATTTATCAAACTTGTGGAAAATATTTAGGATTAGTAGAGATAACTCCCATTTTATTTATTTATTTGGTTTTCATTTGTAAGACCCTACATCTAGATTCACCAATTAAGAAGTGTTTACTGAAGGAATTTCCAGTGAAAATTTTAAAGACTATGAACTAATAAAATGAGAAGCTATTATTTTGCTACATTTGTTTTGTCACTATTCTGCACACACAAATGCACATGCACATGTTACTATTATTTTTTCTTATGAACCTTCTGAAAATTGTTGTCATGACTAAAAATTGAATAAAAGCCTTTCTCATTTGCATGAAAATTTGGTCTTTGATGTACTCTCTAGCTCTGTTCCTTTTATTACCTGATAAATGTTGGATTGTCAACTGTGTTGCTAGATACTTACAGAAAAAAATGTATTCAAATTGGTAAACTGCATGAATACTCAACAGTAAACCATATTATGGGTTTCCCAGAAAGTGTTGACTCATAACTGACATATCCTTTGGCCTGGGAAGTGCTGTTTATGAAGTTCTCATTGGAGATACTGGCCCTGTGGAGCCTAAAACTTTTTAGCTACATCAGTTCCTATAACCTTTTGATTTGGGTCATGTCTCTCAGCCTTTGGGCTGAAGCAAGGACTCCTGGAGAAGAGCCATGCCTGATGCTCTCCTTCTGCAAGCTGTGATTCCCTCTTTGCTCCTTCTGATTAGTATGATGCTAAGGGTGGCCTTTAAGGCTCTTGGTGCCAAGTGTGGCCTTTAAGGCTCTTATGAGACTGAATGTCAAATTGAGTCTGAGAGCCTCAAGCTACATATATCATTCCCCTTGATCCTTAAATTTTTCAGTGTATATTTCCTGAAAACAGAGATATTTTCTTACATAACCACATTCACACTTTGCAAGTTCAGGAAATTTAAAATTCATACAATGATTTTTCAAATTTACTGACTGTATTTCAATGTTTTATATGGTGAATAGAAAGTAAATAAAAAGTGTACAGACTGTGAAGGAAGAAATTAAGTAATCTTTGTTCATAGGAGATACAATCAGCTATATAAAAAAAGTCTGAAAAACACCTGGGAAAAATCTCTTGGAACTATTTAAAGGTTGAAAGAAATAAACTACTGACATAGTAACAACAGGGCTTCCCAGGTGGCACTACTGGTAGAAACATGCCTGCCAATGCAGGAGGCATAAGAGAAGTGGGTTCAATCCTTGGGTTGGGAAGATCCCCTCAAGTATGGAATGGCCACCTACTCCAGTGTGCTTGCTTGGAGAATCCCAAGCCAGGACAGAGGAGCCCGGCAAGCTGCAATCCATAGGGTCACAAAGAGTTGGATATGACTGAAGAGACTTAGCAGGCTTGCATCACATAGTAACAACATGGATGAATCTCAAAATAATGTTTTGAGGTTTAAATCTCAAAACAATTTTTTAAATGATAATTATTATACTGAATCCAAAAAATTAGATAAAAGCAACACATATTGTATACATTCTTTTATATAAAATTCTAGGAGATGAAAACAAATCTATAGTAACATAAATGACTCACTGTTTGCCTGTAGACAAGATGAGGGTACAGGGAGTGGCAGGAAAGAGATGTTAAAAAAGTGATTTAGAAACATGTTGAGGATGATGGGTATATACACTATCTTCCTTTGGTAGTTTTATGGGAATGGGCATTTATTAAAATGAATTACATGCTTTAACATGTGTAATTTAATTTGTGTCAACTTTCTCCCTACAAAGCTATAATTTTTTAAATTAAAATTGCTTTTAAAAGAACAAAAATAATTTACTTTTATAATAGACAATATTTCATATTAAGTTATTTAAAACTTTAACAGTTTCATAAAAATAGCTTATATGGACCTCTATTCTACAGACCTCTCAATATCAATGTAGATTTGAAAGCTAACTAGTAGTTCATCCATGTCAAATCTCTGGGTACAATACTTCAGAAAAAATTTATTTCTGTGTTTGATGACTATTCATCAAATTAAACTTACTGCTCTCTCTGTCTTCATGTTCCAGTTCAATTACTGAACTTCTGCTTTTTCTGAGATATACACTCTGCCCTGTATTTCAGCATTAGTTAGTAGAATGTTTATTTACCCAAATTGGGGCCATTATTTGCATATTTTGCTCTTTACATCTGCTCTGTGTCTACTATATTTAGAACCAAGTGTCTGAACTCAGATCCTGTGTTGTGGCATCTATCCTGCTTTGTTTCTTGACTGCCCCAACACTTCTTCTTGCTGAGCTCTATCAGCCTTTTTCTCATGTGTTTTCTCATTTCTTGCCAGCTATTCCTTATGCATCGGAGAAGGCGATGGCACCCCACTCCAGCCCTCTTGCCTGGCAAATCCCATGGACAGAGGAGCCTGGTAGGCTGCAGTCCATGGGGTTGCTAAGAGTCAGACACGACTTCCCTTTCACTTTTCACTTTCATGCATTGGAGAAGGAAATGGCAATCCACTCCAGTGTTCTTGCCTGGAGAATCCCAGGGATGGGGGAGCCTGGTGGGCTGCCATCTATGGGGTCACACAGAGTTGGACATGACTGAAGTGACTTAGCAGTAGCATTCCTTATGCATATGCTCTGGAATTCCACCCATTATCTTTTCTGGATATTGTTTTATATATCACTTTCAGGA
The DNA here is from genome assembly GCF_003369695.1 of Bos indicus x Bos taurus. Taxonomy (NCBI): domain Eukaryota; kingdom Metazoa; phylum Chordata; class Mammalia; order Artiodactyla; family Bovidae; genus Bos; species Bos indicus x Bos taurus. The sequence continues at coordinate 101,935,099 of NC_040076.1, forward strand.
ACCTAAAGATGACTCAGATTCCCAATAACACATACTAGCCATAGGAAATGTGGAGTTCAAGGTCAAAAATTTCTAAGTTGTTCAATTTCATTAACATTTGTTATCTCATGCCACAAGAGATAGCATAGGTCAAACAACAGACTTATTGAAGAGGTCTCATAAATGGGTAAAATGGGTATTCAGTTCAGTTCAGTTCAGTCGTTCAGTCGTGTCTGACTCTTTGCGACCCCATGAATCACAGTTCCAGGCCTCCCTGTCCATCACCAACTCCCGGAGTTCATTCAAACTCACATCCATTGAGTCAGTGATGCCATCCAGCCATCTCATCCTCTGTTGTCCCCTTTTCCTCCTGCCCCCAATTCCTCCCAACATCAGGGTCTTTTCCAATGAGTCAACTCTTTGCATGAGGTGGCCAAAGTACTGGAGTTTCAGCTTCAGCATCAGTCCTTCCAGTGAACACCCAGGACTAATCTCCTTTAGGATGGACTGGGTGGATCTTCTTGCAGTCCAAGGGACTCATAAGAGTCTTCTCCAACACCACAGTTTAAAACTATCAATTCTTCGGTGCTCAGCTTTCTTCACAGTCCAACGCTCACATCCATACACGACCACTGGAAAAACCATAGCCTTGACTAGATGGACCTTTGTTGGCAAAGTAATATCTCTGCTTTTCAATATGCTATCTAGGCTGGTCAGAGCTTTCCTTCCAAGGAGTAAGCATCTTTTAATTTCATGGCTGCAATCACCATCTGTAGTGATTTTGAAGCCCCTAAAAATAAAGTCTGACACTGTTTCCACTGTTTCCCCATCTATTCCCCGTGAAGTGATGGACCAGATGCCATGATCTTAGTTTTCTGAATGTTGAGCTTTAAGCCAACTTTTTCACTCTCCTCTTTCACTTTTATCAAGAGGCTTTTGAGTTCCTCTTCACTTTCTGCCATAAGGGTGGTGTCATCTGCATATCTGAGGTGATTGATATTTCTCCCGGCAATCTTGATTCCAGCTTGTGCTTCTTCCAGCTTAGTGTTTCTCATGATGTATTCTGCATATAAGTTAAATAAGCAGGGTGACAATAAAGAGCCTTGATGTACTCCTTTTCTTATTTGGAACCAGTCTGTTGTTCCCTGTCCAGTTCTAACTGTTGCTTCCTGACCTGTATACAGGTTTCTCAAGAGGCAGATCAGGTGGTCTGGTGTTTCCATCTCTTTCAGAATTTTCCACAGTTTATTGTGATCCACACAGTCAAAGGCTTCGGTATAGTCAATAAAGCAGAAATAGAGGTTTTTCTGGAACTCTTTTGCTTTTTCAATGATCCAGCAGATGTTGGAAATTTGGTCTCTGGTTTCCCTGCCTTTTCTAAAACCAGCTTGACCATCTGGAATTTCACAGTACACGTACTGCTCAAGCCTGGCTTGGAGCATTAAATTGGGTCAAGCAAATGTTATTTATTATTAGCCTTGTCGAGTTTCTCATTTCTAAGTTTGAAAAAAAAGTAATGAATATTACAAAAAATATAATTATTGATCAGTGTTTGAGAAGTTTGATTCATATTCCATTAAAAAATAATACAAGCCCAATTCTGCAAATATGCAGCATAATTTTAAGAACTCATCCTTCATTTCTTCAAATTTAAATTAAGACAATATGCCCTAAAGAAACTGATAGAACATAAATTCCCTGTGGGAACTGTGTGACCAAGAAGCAGATTTTTAGTTGAATTTCCTTTAGGCATTATTTTCTTAATTTAAACTTGGAATAATGAACAGTGATTTGCAAATTTATTATGCAGGTTTCTTGTTTTAACATGAGCATTTAAAAAATTCTATATGACACATGCATAGTCAGCATAAATTTAGATAAATCTTTGGTGTGCTGTAGGTCTGAATAACCCATATATTTAAATCTGCAAAGGGAAAGGAACTAGATTCAGGAAGACCTCTTCACAATAATCTCTTGCTGGCAAGTGCCCTTGATGAGATTTGAAATTTATCATAGTTACTTGTAGAGCTCATTAAATGTATAAAGCTAGTAAATAGTACTTGCAAAATTTTACCCTTGGGGATATTAAAGATCTTTGTATCATAAAAGGAAAGAAGTGAACTGAGATTTTAAGTGTTAAACTTTTAGGTAGCACATGCTAACATAAGTGGAGACCAGTGTAAATAAATTTTAGAAACCCGGTTAAATTTAATTTATCATATGATTTTATGTAAATTTCATGATAGACAGTTTTTAAAACACATTATTTCTTTAAGGAGCAAGTGATTAAGTTGGCTTAAAGATTTTTTGGAGGCTTTTTTTTTTAAGTAAAACATCAAAGAATTGGGGGTTGGCTAGAGATGATAGTCAAATTAAAATATATAAATCAGTATATTGGAAAACAGCATTAAATGTTTTAAATACTCTTAGGGAATTCATAAATAATCTAGCAAAAACGTAAAAAAGAAAAAGTATCTTTCCTCTAAATCTCTCTTCTTTGAAAACCTGATAGGTAAGTTGGACATGTCCGCAGGAAGAAGTGAATTTTCTTCCCATTAAAGTATCATACGAAATATTCTTATAGATATCAGCTATGAATGCACAAGATGAAGCTTTCTGTCTGAGAAATTAAACATGGGTAGTTAGCAACAGTTAAAATTGGACATGGAACAACAGACTGGTTCCAAATAGGAAAAGGACAGAGTACATTATGCGAAATGCTGGGCTGGACGAAGCACAAGCTGAATTCAAAACTGCCTGGAGAAATATCAATAACCTCAGATATGCAGACGACACCACCCTTATGGCAGAAAGCGAAGAAGAACTAAAGAACCTCTTGATAAAAGTGAAAGAGGAGAGTGAAAAAGCTGGCTTAAAACTCAACATTCAGAAAACTAAGATCATGGCATCTGATCCCATTATTTCATGGCAAATAGATGGGGATACAATGGAAACAGTGAGAGACTTTATGTTTTTGGGCTCCAAAATCACTGCAGATGGTGAATGCAGCCATGAAATTAAATGACTCTTGCTTCTTGGAAGAAAAGCTATGACCGAGCTAGACAGCATATTAAAAAGCAGAAACATTACTTTACCAACAAAGGTCCATCTATTCAAAGCTATTTTCTAGTAGTCATGTATGGTTGTGAGAGTTGGACTATAAAGAAAGCTGAGTGCTGAAGAACTGATGGTTTTGAACTGCGGTGTTGGAGAAGACTTTGGAGAGTCCCTTGAACTGCAAGGAGATCCAACCAGTCAATCCTAAAGAAAATCAGTCCTGAATATTCATTGGAAGGACTGATGCTGAAGCTGAAACTCCAATACTTTGGCCATCTGATGTGAAGAATAGACTCATTGGAAAGAGCCTGATGCTGGGAAAGAATGAAGGTGGGAGGAGAAAGGGACAACAGAGGATGAAATGGTTGGATGGCATCACTTATGCAATGACATGAGTTTGAGTAGGCTCCAGGAGTTGGTGATGGACAGGGAAGCCGAGCTTGCTACAGTCCAATGGTGTTGCAAAGAGTTGGACATGACTGCGAGACTAAACTGAACTGAGTTAAGCTTTCATTGATACTCAATTTTCCTGAAACCTTAAGTCACTGATGCAACTTAAGGGTGTACATAAAAGGGAAAAAAATCAGTATTCATATAGATCAATCAGCTCCAGGGACATAATGGGTAGACTAACTATTTTTTGAACTAAACTTGACTGTATGGAAATAACCAGTAGTGTCTGTCAATGGATCCTTGTAGTCAAAGAGAATGCAGTCTGAGAAGCATCACTGATCATCTTTAAGAAAGCCATTTAATAGAGTGATGACAAAAGAAGCCGAGAAGCAAGGGGTTAGAAGTAAACAGGTGATAGCATGTTCAGTCAACAAACCTCACTTAGAATAGCAAAACTTAACAACAACAAAAAAAAGAACCTGTAAACTGAAAATGATTTAGTGGATGAATAGAAAAACATGTGAAAGAAAAAGGAAATTGCTAATAAAATCAGAAGAAATAAAATGCACACTTTTTGAAAAAGTGAGGGAAAATCCTTAATGTGACAAGAAAAGCAAAGCAATTTTGAGGTGGAAAGAAAAAAGTGAGAGAATGTACATGAATTTCCTAATCACCTCATTGTAATAAGAGAATTGTCATCTGCAGAGAGAAAAGGATCACATTTTTGAAAGGTGGAAAATGAGTTAAATAAGTTCTGGAAAATAGAGTGAGCAATCCATCAGAAATTAAGGCAAAATTGACTGAGGTATATATATATATGAAGTATTGCTGATTTTGGTTTTATATCACCATATTTATTATTTATTTATTCAATTTTAACCTCATAGATCTTTTATTCCTACAGAATAAAATAATAACAATAAAGATATTGTAATATTGACAAGGTTGGTGATGCAGAGATTGCTAAAAATGGTCTAACTAAACAGATGAGGAGAATAATGCAACACAGAAAACACTGCAATTCTTTACTATAAATCTTGCTTTGTCTGGCAAGTAGAGCTATGGAAATTCTGCTTATATTTCCTGGCTTCTACATATCATTCAGTTCAGTTCAGTTCAATCACTCAGTCATGTCTGACTCTTTGCGACCCTATAAACCATGGCATGCCATGCTTCCCTGTCTACCACCAACTCCCGCAGTCCACCCAAATCCATGTCCATTGAGTCAATGATGCCATCCAACTATCTCATCTTCTGTCGTCCCCTTCTCCTCCTGCCCTCAATCTTTCCCAGAATCAGGGTCTTTTCAAATAAGTCAGCTCTTCGCATCAGGTGGCCAAAGTATTGGAGTTTCAGCTTCAACATCAGCCCTTCCAATGAACACCCAGGACTGATCTTCGTTAGATGCTTTTAGCTAGATCTTGACTTCCAGTTGCAACTTATTTATCTAGCTTACATATTAGTGAACTTTTCATATAATAATTATTAATATCAATATATTCTACTTATATTTACTGGACTTCCCCAAATGTCCCTCATTGTACTTTGAGAAATATACAGACCTGAATTCTAAATGATAATTAGAAATATGATGCACCATCTCTGTTCAAGCTTTAGTGTACCTGTGAAAGTGAAAGTCGCTCAGTTGTGTCTACTCTTTGCAACCTCATGGACTTTACAGTCCATGGAATTTTCCAGGTCAGAATACTGGAGTCGGTAACCTTTCCCTTCTACAGGGGATTTTCTCCAGGGATCAAACCTAGATCTCCTGCCTTGCAGGCAGATTTTTACCAGCTGAACCACAAGGGAAGCCTTGGTGTACCTGATGGAGTATGTAAAGCCTTGTGCCTTGAATATTAGAGGTAGGAGCTTAATGTAGCAATTTAAGATAAGGCTAAGGTCATACTAGGTCTATTTCTGAAGAAAGGTACAAAAGGCAACACCTTCCCTAATAAAAAGGAATTACCTCAGAAAATTTCTTGTGTGGCTGAATGCTACATTAGTTTGCATGTGTGCTAGATCTCTTCATTCATGTCCGATTCTTTGTAACCTTATGAACTGTAGCCTGTCAAGCTCCTCTGTCCATGGGATTCTCCAGGCAAGAATACTGGAGTGGGTTGCAGGGCCCTCTTCAGGAGGATCTTCCTGACCCAGGGATTGAACCCACATTTCTTAAGTCAGGAAATATTAAGCAAAAGGTAAAAATGTCAAGAAAACTTACTTTGTACAGCATAGAAATCTATTCAAGAGGCCATTGTAGCGTAGCAACACTAGTGTATTGGAATGAAATTTAAAGGTGTTTGTAAAACGGGAATTAGGCAAAAAAACAGAGTGGATTAATGGGATATTTGCAGTAATTACAGCAAAAACTAAGCTTCTACAAAGGAGAAGGCTGAGTAGGAGCCCGTAGACAACTGCAGAGCCTGTGATGCACATACTCAGAGGAGAGCTGCCTTAATTTAACTAATTTTCTTTAACAGTCTTGGACAGTCAGTCAACGAACTACTTTGTTCAAAGGGTTTAAAAATAAGAATGCATAAGTGGAGTATTTATGGAATTTTTTAAACAACCACATGCTCGTAATTCCAATCAATAACATTTTTTTAAAGTATAACTAGAAAAATTAAGAGTTTTTTTTTTTTTTTTTTCCTGCTTCCTCATTCAAAACACTACTTTTATCTGCTTTAAAGTTTGGAGGAGGAGCCAATGTAAAATTATGGGAGTAGAAAAATATATTTATGAACTGATTCTATCATAAGCTGATTAGTTGATATCTGTGTTTCTTGGGCTTGGCAGGGTTTAAAACTAAATCTTTTCTTCTGTCTGCTTCTCTCTGTTCTTCGAAAACACTCCATCAGTGGTCATTTTTTACCTGAAGTTTTATTTTTTAATATGGAATGGTGCAATTTCTCCATCTGGTCATCTGCCTAATTGCTTCCTCTGGCCTCTAACTTCCTTTTACTGAGAGCTCCTTGACCTCTAAGCTAGTGTCGCTGGTCAGAATTCAAAAAACCTCTGGCCAGCTGTCTTGAGTACATGATATCTAAAAAACAAGGAAACACATGATATCTAAAAAACAAGGAAACAAACACATGTATCCTTTCTCTCCTGCTCCCACCTCATAAAATAAATTTGGAAGCATTCAGTTCAGTTCAGTCACTCAGTCGTGTCCGACTCTTTGTGACCCCATGAATTGCAGCACGCCAGGCCTCCCTGTCCATCACCAACTGCCGGAGTTCACTCAGACTCACGTCCATCAAGTCAGTGATGCCATCCAGCCATCTCATCCTCTGTCGTCCCCTTCTCCTCCTGCCCACAATCCCTCCCAGCATCAGAGTCTTTTCCAATGAGTCAACTCTTCGCATGAGGTGGCCAAAGTACTGGAGTTTCAGCTTTAGCATCATTCCTTCCAAAGAAATCCTAGGGCTGATCTCCCTCAGAATGAACTGGTTGGATCTCCTTGCAGTCCAAGGGGCTCTCAAGAGTCTTCTCCAACACCACAGTTCAAAAGCATCAATTCTTTGGCACTCAGCTTTCTTCACAGTCCAACTCTCACATCAATACATGACCACTGGATAAACCATAGCCTTGACTACGGACCTTTGTTGGAAGCTTTGGAAGACCCCAATTCAATAACCTCTTTTTATCAGAAGAGCTTGACTACCCACCATTCCCAGTCCTTTAGATTTCACAAATGTAAATCAAAAACTCCAAGATATAAAAAACTTCAAGATGTAAATCAGTTACTATGAGTCCTGCATTACAGCACCCTTCCCAGGCTTGAGCTGATAGTAAAAGCACAACTTATCATTTCTTCACAAGGAAGGGAGGCAAGGAGATTCGTAGAATACCAAAGCTTTCCCTAAAAATCTCCTAAATTGCTTACAGACTATACAGTTGGTCATAATATTGTATTACAGAGTGTTGTAAAATAAAAGTAAGAAGTTAACAATGGAGAAACTGGAAAAAATTGGCTATAAGAAAATAAAAGAGGAATGCAAGATCAAATATTAAGTACTTAATTAAATGCCAATTCATATTAGATATAATATTCACTACATTTTCCCATGCCTCTGAAAAAAGGTTCTTGGCATTTGAAAGAATTTGCTCCATATTTTCTTGTGTTTTAGCCAAAACTATTTTAAGTATAATGTAAAAATAGTACAGCTGATTGGAATACTTGAACAATATTTATTTTTCTATAATTTTTATAACATTTAAATGTATGTGCCTGTGTTTAGTCAATCAGTTGTGTCCAACTCTGCGACTCCATGGACTGTTGCCTGCCAGGATCCTCTGTCCATGGGATTCTCCCAGCAAGAACAGTGGAGTGTTCTTGGCCATGCCTGCCTTCAGGGTATCTTCTCAACCCAGGGATTGAACCCAGGTCTCCCACATGGTGGGCAGATTCTTTACCATTTGAGCCACCAGGAAAGCCCTTTAAATACATGAGGATTGCTAAAGTAAATGGTTTTGCTGAATAATGATTAAAGAAATGGGACCAAAAGAAATTGCTTAATTGCTTGTTTATGTTATCTTTTTGTGAAATAGTACATATATTTTAAAGTTTATTTGAATTAAGAACATCATCAAACACTTTGTCTTGAGCAGTATATCTGAATTGAATTTTCTTAAATATCCTTTCAGTCATTTTGTTCATTCTACTTCTGACTGGAAAATTTCTATAAATCTTTTGAAAATAAATTTTCCTCCCACTATTTAGTCCACACAGTATATTTCTTAATATTTTAGATATTCTAATTTTCTGTTCTAAAATATCCATTTTGGCTGTTTCTGTATTTTCCATTTATCTGCTTAGATTTTCAATCCTTATATTCATTTTTTCGTATTTCCCTTTCATTTTTCATATAGGCTTTACATAATGAAGTGAAAGTCACAGTGTTAGTTGCTCAGCTGTGTCTGATTCTTTGCAGCCCCATGGACTGTGAGGCTCCCCTGTCCATGGAATTATCCATGCAAAAATACTGGAGTGGGTAGCCATTCCCTTCTCCAGAGGATCTTCCAGACTTAGGGATGGAACCCAGGTCTGAGCCACCAAGGAATATTATTATATAATAATACAGGCTTTAAAATCCTTGTCTGCTACATTTAACATATGCATTTTCTTGGGATTGGTCTCTGTTGGGTGTCTTTTCTTTTAAGAATAGGCTGCACTTTCCTGGCTTTTCTTACATTGAAAATAATGTTTATTGCATCCTAAGTATTGTAACTGTGATATTCTGGAGATTCTGGATTCTATTTCTTTGAAGTACATTGATTTGTTGTTTGTTTTTTATAGAAAGCAATTAGCGTGGTTGGATTCAAACTGCAAATCTTGTCTTCTGGGCAACTGCTCAAATTGCTTTCAGTTGCTTTATCCTTAGCTTAAGCTGCTTTGACTTATCCAGAGATGTTTATTCTCTTTGTCATACAAAAACTTGAGCAGAGTTAATAAAGAGAACTTGAAATTCCCTTTCTTTCTCCCTCTCTCTTCTCTTCTTTAATTCTTCATTTTTTTAAAAATCAGAGTTTTAGCCATTATGTGCAGTACCTATTGTAACTGTCTATCAAAATGGATAACTCACCTCATGCTGTTTTATTCTTCCAAAGGTTGGATTTCCAATAGAATATACCTCATTCTGTCTCCTTTCTGGGGCCTTCAAATATTAAAGAAGCATTTTTAAAATCAGAGTTTATCATTACAATCTGAAGTTTGATAAGGTAGAAGCTTATTTGGTCATACCTGAAGCTGAGTTCACAGTTCATTTTTACAAAATATAATTATCTTAGAGGATTTATTTATCCTATGCCTACAAAATTATGATTATGAATGTAATATTCTAAGAATAAAAACAGATATAGTCTGCTGAATTTAGAAATGTCTGCTTATTGATATAGTGTATTACTATGTGATAGCTACAATGGCGTCTAAAGCTTTGTTCACAAAATAATAATTTTTAAATAGTCCAAATCCCTTATCAATTTTACACTATTTGCAACAACGCCAAACTATTCCCTCCCTCAACACTCTGAAAATCCATACTCCATAATAAGCTATGTGGCACTATGGTAAGAGAAGAAAATAAGTAAATTTAGGTGTTGTCCTAATACATATTAATATCTTTCTACTTTGGGGTTTAATACACTTTGATTAGTGGGGCTTCCCAGGTGGCACTAGTGGTAAAGAACCTGCCTGCCAATGCAGGAAATATGAGAGATGCAGCTTCAATCCTGAGTTGGGAAGATCATCTGGAGAAGAAAATGGCAACCAACTCCGTATTCTTGCCTGGAAAATCCCATGGACAGAGGGAAGGCTACAGTCCATAGGGTCACAAAGAGTTGGACACGACTGAAGTGATTTAGTACAGTATACTTTGATAAGTAGCTTCAACAATGGTTCCCAACATTGGTATATTGTTCAAGAACTGCTCAAGTACTTTTAGAAGTCATGTGTCAAAGCTAATGATATCCTGGTTAGGAGAGTTTAGTATAGTGAATAAGTAGAATCTGACAAATTTCTATCTTAAGTATGTTTAGAGCTTAGAGATATTCACAAGATATTTCACAATCAAAGAGAATGCAAATGTCTAAGAGGAGAATTTTAGGCTTTTAAACATCACCAAACAACCTAATGTAGGGCAAAGGCCATCCACCAAAATAATGTAAAGGAGGAGGAATATAGGTCCAAACCATAAAGCAAATCTTGGTCATCAACTTTACATTTTTTGAGACACGGGCTGGTAAACCCAAATTGACTTTACTGTTTTAAGCTATCCAGAACTTAGTAAATAAAAAACACTATTAGCGCAATAAAATAAAATACAAAACTATAATCAACAAGGAGCCAAAATGTTCTGGTGGTGGGTTAGTCACTAAGCTGTGTCCGACTCTTGTGACCCCATGGACTGCAGCCCGCCAGGCTCCTCTGTCCATGGGATTCTCCAGGCAAGAATACTGGAGTGGGTTGCCATTCACTTCTCCAGCAAAATATTGTAGTCACCTCAATACCAGAACTGTGCAACACTTGGAATAATACAATACTAATCTTCTCTGGTGGCTCAGATGGTAAAGTATCTGCCTACAATGGGGAAGACCTGGGTTCAATCACTGTGTTGGGAAGATCTCCTGGAGAAGCAAATGGCAACCCACTCCAATATTCTTGCCTGGAAAATCCCATGGACACAGGAGTCTGGTAGGCTACAGTACATGGGATCACAAAGCGTAGGACATGACTGTGACTTCACTTTCACTTTCAATCCTTGAACAATAGAAAGAATGTATAGATGACATGTTCTAAATTACAGTATTCACTGTGGGGTGTTCACTGGGGTCCTGATATTCATTGGTCTTAAAGAAAGTAATCTCAATTAAGAAAAAGTACATTCTAAAATATCTTCAAGATATTTTTAAGTAGTTTAAGTATTTGTTCAGTCCTATTTTTGTTATTTTCAAGTGACTGGTCACAATATGATATGTATAGATTGAAAGAGAAAATATAATATTGCAAGCTATATATCAACTAATTGTATTGTGATATTTGTCTGAGAAATACCTTAACCTAGGTTCTGATCTCTTCATAAAAAAGCATCTATTGTCAACATAACTGGACAAAGTTTTGGGTAAAAGCAAGTGTGAACAAAGAGAATTGTGTAGACAAGTATCTATTTATGGTTTTATTAGGTGAAACCATATGAAATTTACATTTTGGGGGGTCAAAGAAAATTGAGTATCAACAATTTGGGAGGGCTCACTCTAGTTACAGTTTAATACTGAATTTCATGTGGCACTGAATGATGTATGAGACATCTTTCTAATCCACCTTTATAACCCTGAGAACTTCATTTCATACAGAAGCTCTTTACATCACCATTTGGTAAAAATAGGTTTCTAGGCAGCCTTAAATCACACAAAAATATTATATTCTCCTATTTATATGAAATACAACCTGGAGTAACACACATATTGTTTGTTTATCCCATTGTTATGACTTCCTTCTTATATGGTTAAAATGTGACATTATACAGGGAACTAAAAATTATAATTAATATAAAGCTTAAAGTATTTGTGATATAAGGCCAATCTCCCTCCGCCTTTTTTCCCAAATAACAGAATCCGTCATATAAAATCTCATTTATTATGATTAACTCAATGTCTCTGCTTATAATTTCACAATTAATAATAGAACATATCTAGGAAAGCTTATGCAACATACTGTACCACACCCAAGTAAGCGAGGTGTTCCATTTAACTTGGGAGGCAACATGACACACACTGCATTTTCAGACTAGACTATACGTGTCAAAATGAATTAAGATCCATTATCCTTTTAAAATGTTTGATGCCAAACAACTTGACATAATCAGACATTGGAAACAGCAGGTTTTACCTCTATTCAGTCTGGAAATCTCACCTAGTACTTTCTTTTCCCAAATAATTGCTCTCTTCACAATTCAAATAAATAGGAATAGAACAATTTCTATTACTGATTATTCAGAAAAGAGATGGGCATGAAAGAAACTATTCTTGAGTTCTAAAACTAATAGCTTTACCATAAAATAAATCTCATGTCTGAAATAATAATACATGGAGTAAGGGTACACATGCAGGATCATAGCCTTATAAATTCATTTAATATTTTTCTTGAGCGTCTTTTTAATATGTCACATCATAATGGCATAGCAGTGTTTAAAGAAATAAATAAAAGAATGATTTTAACATCATTGTGCCTTGATTTTTTTTTTACCAAGGCACTTGAGAGAAGAACTTTTTAAGGGCTTTTTACCAAAGAAACCTTCATTCTCTTTGAAATCTGTATATGTGCGGCATAGTATTATTCTTTAACCAAAACACGCTCTGTATAATCAGATACACTACACAAAAGTGTTCACTTTATTTAAAACATGCACATGTGCTGCAATAAGAGATAAGTGTGTAATGATGATGATGAAAATTTTGCTGACATGACATTTTTGTAGAATAAAACCATGAGTCACCAATAAAAATTCTGTACACCAAGGTTCAGATGAGTTTTCCTGGTTGGCAATACTCCATGCGTGTTGTCCATGTCACTGCTGGACTAGTCAGGACTAGATTTTAAATTTGATCTTGCAACCAAAAATGCATCTGAAAAACCTCATTCCAGAATGTCACAGAGAATTTTTTTATAGTTATTAGTTCTACTAGAAGGCAATGGCAACCCACGCCAGTACTCTTGCCTGGAAAATCCCAGGGACGGAGGAGTCTGGTAGGCTGCAGTCCATGGGGTCGCTAGGAGTCGAACACGACTGAGCGACTTCACTTTCACTTTTCACTTTCATGCATTGGAGAAGGAAATGGAAACCCACTCCAGTGTTCTTGCCTGGAGAATCCCAGGGACGGGGGAGCCTGGTGGGCTACCGTCTTTGGGGTCGCACAGAGTCCGATATGACTGAAGCGACTTAGCAGCAGCAGCAGTTCTACTAGAACTTGTTCTCTCATAAAAATAAATTCAACTAATATATAAAATCAGCTTTCAAATAAAATTAATATATTCATTTGGGAAAGTTGAACTTATAGACCTGGACCTGTACAAAGAGTCCCTGTTCAAATCCGCTTCCTGAAGGTAGGCCTCCTAATCTATTTTATGGTTCTTTACAGAGATCTCTGGAGTTGACTTGTCACGATAGAATAATTATGGTTTGAAAAATCACAATGACAAATTGGTATCTCAGAGCATGTAAAAAAACTAGAGGCTTCTGTGATAATAAGGTCTTCTCTAAGTCAAAGTATAAGTGGTTCCATACTTTTTAGTAAAGATGGGTAGTGTATTAATCTGCCAAATAATTTCATAGTGGGATTTATATAAATCCTCTCTTTTGCTATGCAATTTAGGAAAATAGAGTTTAAGAAATAATCCTTAATAAATTGAGAACAAGTTCTATGCAACAGATCATTTTATAGTTCAAAATAAAAATACAACCAAACATCCTTGATATGTATCACTGAGTACACTTCTACTTATTACCTATTGTGTCAGGATAATTGTGCAGGAAAGGATTTTAGACAAAAGAGTTGTTTAGCCTTTGCTCTTGGCTTGTAGGTATTAATTTCCTGCCTGATAAGAGTGTCTTTGTTTACCTGGTGACATCTGGCAGCCTGATAAGCTTTGATAACAATATGGTTTATGATGAGAGACCTTGGACTACTTGATGTAGGTTCAACCATGCACGAGTTGGAGACTAAGGTCAGCCATGTGAGTGGTCAACTGTGTCTATGTGATTGAGCACCAATAAAAATTCTGTACACCAAGGTTCAGATGAGTTTTCCTGGTTGGCAATGCTCCATGCGTGTTGTCCATGTCACCGCTGGAAGTAATAGGCCTCTTTGTATTGCTCCACTGCGAGAAGACAACCAAAAGCTCTACACCTTGATGTCCCCTGAATCCTGTCCTCCGGACTCTCTCCTCTGCTGGTTTTAATCCGTATGCTTTCTCTATGATAATCCTTAACCATGAGTTCAAAAGCTTTTCTGAGTTCTGTGACTGAATCTAAGAATGATCTTGGACCTTAAAACTTGCAGTTGATGTCAGATGTGAGAGTGGTGTTGAGATTCTCTAACTCTGTATTCATCAAATCATGAATTCAATCCATTTGCTGGGAGCAAGTATTTCTGTAACTGTTTTTTAAGGAGATGGGAGAAGGGAGAGAAGCTGCTTAATCTCTATCAATCTCAATTTTCTTATCTGTGTAATAAGAATAACAAATATTAATTAAATAATTTTTGTGTAACCACTAAGTTTTTACAAATATGTAAATGCCCTATAAAATGTCTGAATACATTTCATAATAATTTATTGAACTTTATAGTCAATTTACTTTGATTTGTACAAAAAGAAAATCCTTTTCTTTGTCTAATATTATTCAGCTGTATTCATTTTACTCAAAGAATTTTCTGCCCCTGAAGTTGAAAATTAACCTGTGTGGGTACTAAATTATGGAGAAACATAAATAAACATTTTGTTTTTTATGAATATTCTGTTTCCATGACTTTGTGGTGAGTCTACATACCTGCATAACAGCATTCTGCTGATTTTTCTTTTGAGAGGCTTTAAAGTTATAAAGAAAAAAATATATCTAACTCTGTGCAGTTCTGAGACCTGCCAAGATTGTGCTGGGAGTTATTTACAGAAGATCTATTTCTTCTGTTGAGAATACATAGCACAAGTTTTCCTTATTGTTCTGGACATCTCACCCACTAAACCATTCGTTTTCTCTGAGGACAGAAGTAAATAGCACAATTTGTTCTCAAAGATGACTAGCTGTTTCTGAAATGTGAGGAAGCTCATGGTAAACGCGGAGAATGTTAGAAATAAATAAGACAAATGAGGCAGCAGAAATAAATCTTTTATGATGCCTTCTCTCATTCATTTATATGGAAACAGTCTTTTGCCACAGCTACAGGTGACAAGAAACAACAGAGATTGCCAGTTCGAAATATTCCTGAGAAAAATAGCTTTAGCATCAAAGTAGTTTCATCAGCAGCCTCAAATGGCACTTAAGTAAAGCTTTTTAAGAAGTGCAAACTAAAGATAGATTTACAGAGAACAATAATTTGTTTCCTTACAATAGTGATAATGTTATTTTATTATTATTGAATTTAATTTGCATGATCCTTTTTTTTTGCAATAAGTAGTATATAATTCAGATAACAATGATGAAGTAAAGAAATATCTAGACTTTCACAAATACAGTAATACTTTTTCCCAATAGAATATAGCCACTTATAGGCTTCCCAGGAGGCTCAGTGGGAAAGTATACACCTGTCAAGCAGAAGACGTGGGTTGGATCCCTGGGTTAGGAAGATCTCTTGGAGAAGGAAATGGAAATCCACTCTAATATTCTTGCCTGGGAAATCCCATGGACAGAGGAGCCTGGTGGACTACAGTACATAGGAATCACAAGAGTAGGACATGATTTAGTAACTGAACAACAATAGCCACTTATAAATTGTAACATTTTTCCTTGATAGACAACAAATATTTTTGAATCAATATTGCACTAGGAAATACTTTCTTAACACTCAAAGCGAATGGAATAAGATAAACTGTCCTACCTGGTGAACAACTAAATAAATAAACAAATAAATAAGTAAGGCAAACAACAGCCACAACAACTGAGACAAATGGATAGAATTAGGACAGCTCAACCTCAGGCATGTGACTCTATGACCCCACAGAAGACTAGTCTGCCAGGCTTCTCTGTCCATGGGATTCTCCAGGCAAGTACTGGAGTGGCTGGCCATTTCCTACTTCAGGGGATCTTCCCAACCCAGGGATCCAACCCATGTCTCCTTCGGTGACAGATAGATTCTTTACCACTGCACCACCTGGGAAGCCCAGAATTAAGATAGGTACATTGTTATTTAAACTAAAATGATTGCGTAAATTATGCTTTCCAAAACTAGCCGCAGCCATATGTATTCCATCCATTATGTCCTTGTAATGTGACATCAAATTCCTCTCCCCATGAGTATGAGCTAGCTGTAGTAACTTCCTTCTACTAAATAAAATACAGCAGAAGCAACACATTGTGATTTCTGAGGAAAGGTCATAAAAGACAATACAGCTTCTGTATGGTTTTCTTTTGTGAGGTTCACTCTTGGATCTCAGCTGCCATGCTGTGAAGAAACCACACTGGATTTTCTGGTGGCAACTCCACTTGGTAAACATCTTCAGGTACCAGTCATGTGAGTAAGTGAGCCTCTGATGAATTTAGCTCTCAGTATCTGAGCCTCTGATGCCAGGTAATGAGACAGAATGAGCTGCCTCAACTGAAGCCTTTCCTGGGCAAAATAAATGTTATTATTGCTTTAAGCCATTGCCTATCATTTATTTATTTTTTTGTGTGTGGGATGTGGGGTGGCTTCCCTGGTAAAGAATCTGTATCCAATGCAGAATACTCCAGTTCAATTCCTGGGTCAGGACGACCTGCTGAAGAAGAAATAGACTACCTACTTTAGTATCCTTGGGCTTCCCTCATGGCTCAGTAAAGAATCCACCTGCAATTCAGGACACCTGGGTTCAGTGCTTGGGTTGGGAAGATCCCCTGGAGAAAGGAAGGGCTATCCACTCCAGTATTCTGACCTGGAGGATTTCATGGACAGAGGAGCCTGGTGGGCTACAGTCCATGGGGTCACAAAGAGTCAGACAAGAATGAGTGACTTTCAGTTTCATTGTTTTAAGCCATTGGATACCATTTATTTATTTTTAACTCTAGAAATAGATAGCAGAATCACTAAATTTGAGGCAAAAAGTTTTGAGATAAGTTCTCTGTGTCGTTCAGTAATAAAGACAGTACATTGTTTTGTAGTCGGTAAGTCGTGTCCAACTCAAATATTTATACTCAATATATTTACATTCAAATAAAAATATTTACACTCAAATAAAAAGAATCATCTATTTTATTGAAGAGGGTAATCTTGATTGTGCTTTATATAATCCTGACATGAGTCCAATGAGAGAAATAGCTATGGATGATATAAGAAGTGTGTTCTAAGTAAATGGAGATAGGTCTTCTTTCTTTACCCACTTACCCATAGGTTATCACCCTTTTTGTCACTACTTTTTGGTTCATTTCCTCTTTTTTGACCTTAATAGTGCGCGGTTGAACAGCAGGAACTTTTACTAATCTTACTGTAGCCTTGTGAAGGAAGGAAAGGAGAGAGAGGAGCAGTCCAGTACCCTGCATATGCATATTATATTTTCTGCACAGTTTTACTCCTCAAGCAAGGAGCTTCAAAAGGACACAGTCCAGCTGAGTTCAGAGAACCAATAGAAACTTGCCTCAGCAGTTAGAAAAGAGTAAAACATGGTGTCAGTGATAGTACAGGGCTGCTTAATACATCAAAGGTTGTATTGTATTTTTCCTTTCCAACCTAAGAAGGTTCTCTTTGTAAGCCATTCTGTTTCTTACTTTTTTTTCCTACACTTTTTTTTATTGCATTTTACTTGATCTCAAGCAAAATGAACAAACAGAATATTTCAATTATTTGTATAGTCTTTTCAGTCCCCTTGACAAAAGTAATTGTAACACACCAATAATATCACAGGCATCAAATTTAGATAAAGCTTTCCAGTGAGACCAAAATACTTTAATTTTCCCATTGAATATCTTTAGACAATCTAGAAAAATAAGTAAAAGTTTTTACTCCTATTTAAAAGATAAAAAAAAAGAATGAAAATGAATTATTGGAAAGCAAAGCAATTGTAATGCAACAGTAAAACAGACAATTTATTATTAAGAGGGTTTCTTGTTAATGGCTTATTAAGAAGAAATTACTCATCATCAAAAAATCTGCAAACAATAAATGTCAGTTGGTATAGCCACTATGGAGAACAGTATTTAGGGTCCTTTAAAAGGCTAAAAGCATAACTACCATATGACCCAGAAATCCCACTCCTGAGCATATATTTGGAGAAAATCATAGTTCATAAGATAAACGCATCCAGATATTCATAGGAGTACCGATTACAATAGCCAAGATATGGAAGCAACCTAAATGTCCATCAACAGAAGAATGGATAAAGAAGATGTGGTATATATATGCAATGGAATATTACTCAGACATAAAAAGAATAAAATAACGCCATTTTCAGCAACACAGATAGACCTAGAGATTTTCATACTGAGTGAAGTAAGTCAGAGACAGAAAGACAAATATAATATGATATCATTAATATGTGGAATCCAAAAAAAAAGGGCACAGATGAACTTTTTTTACAAAACAGGAGTCACAGATGTAGAAAATAAACTTATGGTTACCAGGTGATAAGGAGGGGAAGGATAAATTGGGAAATTGGGACCAAGATATACACACTATTATATATAAAATAGATAACTAACAAGAACTGGCTGCATAGCACAGGGAAATACTCAGTACTCTGTAATGGTTTATATGTTAAATGAATCTAAAAAAGAGTGAATATACATATTATACAAATATATATTATGTATAACAGATTCACTTTGCTCTATACTTGAAACTAACACAACACTATAAATCATCTGTACTCCAATAAAAATATTTAAAAAGAATGATACAATAGTATAATATCCTATCTTATCATTCATAGTAGTTATATTCTATAATGTCTTTAAAAAGTTTAAATATTTTGGTTTATTTTCCATTGTAAAAGAAAAGAGCTATGTAATATGAGGGCTAGATATTATCTGCATCAGTGGTATGTATATCAGCTAAAACTCAGAGGACAATGAATGACTAGAGGTATAAAAATCAAAAGGCAATATAGTTTAGCAATGTGAGCTATTAGGTCTTGCTGAAAAGCAAACATGCCTAACACTGTCCCACCTTATGACCTTTTTATCTGGTATTCTGTCTGCAAGGAATTCTCTCTACCCAGGTGTCTGTGTGGTTCCTTTCTTCACTTTATTCTGGTGAAGAATGACCCTTTGTTTAGTGTCATTTTCTCAGAGGGCCCTTCTCTAGTGCAATGTTAGAGCTCAGTTTTGTTTTTCCCAAATGTGCTTACCACAAATGTAGCATTATATACTTATTTGACTTTTTCCTTAATATTGCAGAAACTTCATAAAGGCAGGCGATGATTCCATTTTATTCACTGAAGTGTTACCAGTGCCTACAATTGTGCCTGGCATACAGTTAGCACTCAAAAAATATATGTTGAATAAATGAATTGTGCCTTTGAGTGTTAGATAATGACAAATGCATACTAAAAATGAGAAGTCAAGAGATATTGAAATGAATATGATAGTGTACTTCAATTTTACCTGTGATTTCTACTTGCTACAAATTAATTCTATGAGTGAACTAAACTTACAACTTTTCTGCCCAGGTCCCTTTTAATATTAATTATTCTAATGATACTTAAATTGTGACAGATTTGTCATAGTATTCTTGCCTGGAAAATCAAATGGATAGAGGAGCCTGACAGGCTACAGTACATAGAATTGAACAGAGTTGGACACAACTGAAGTGACTTAGCATGTATGCATATATTATTTTAGATTATTATCAGATAAATAGATATAATTGTAGAAATAAATAGAGGTTGAACACTTAAGCCCTACCTCTCATAAAATTTAATATTCCTATTTAGCTAAATAGATAGACTGGAATTTTGAAGATTAGTTGTTATAATTTTGTTTAATTTAATAGATATAAATGTAAATAATTACACAAAATTATAGTAATTTGTCATAGTTAGGCCATTGCATAAAGATTGTGAAATTAGAAAAAACATATATACTAACAATTTGCTATATAAATCTACACTTGTGTAGTGTCTGTGTGGTCACTGGGTAAAACCAAGAAGGTTCCCACCCCCATCAAATATTAATAAAATCCAGAAAATAAAAGGATAGGCACTGAGCTTTCAGAATTACAATTAAGGATGGGCTTTGCCATTTAGGATCCTGTTATTGGTAAAATTTGCATCAATACATATATACAGAAAGGAAAAGCCGCATATTTCAGGCATGCGCTTCTGTTTGCTAAGTTGCTTTAGTCGTGTCCAACTCTTGGTCCTGTAGCCCACCAGGCTCCTCTGTTCATGGGATTCTCCAGGTATAATATTAAATGTATAAAAATGTCTAAAAGGAAACAGGCATTATTATCTATAGGAACACATGTATGCCCATGGCGGATTCATGTCAATGTATGGCAAAATCAATACAATATTGTAAAGTAATTAGCCTCCAATTAAATAAATTTATATTAAAAAAAGAAAGAAAGAAAAACAATGTCTCTTATTTTGTACAGCAAATGAGTGCTTTGAGCACTGTTTCATCCCTGAACAGGTTTTTTTTTTTTTTTTGCTCTCTCTTTGAAAAGATTTCCACTGTGGAAATTATCCCACAAAAGTAAATATTTTCCATCAAAGAAATAGACTTTTTTCTCCTAGTCACAGGAAGGTTGGCAGAAATTCTGGATGCTGATTTCCAGTGTGAAAGGATTTTCTCTTCAGCTATTTATCAAAATGGTTAATAAGTTCCATGTTCAGAATTCCAACTAGTTGGACAATCTTAGGACAGAGGCAATCACTATAACCAACCTGAGGACATATACCTCAGCTCAGAGCTGTGATTAACATCAGCTCTCACTCCAGTATTCTTGCCTGGAGAATCCCATGGACAGAGGAGCCTGATGGGCTACAGTCCAGGTGCTTTAAATAGTCTTACTTAAAATATTTATCAAAAGAGAAAAAATGTATATGGTAGTCACAGTAAAAATTTAAACTAAATTTAGTTTTTATAACAGGTTCACAATTTAAGTCTTCTCTAACAAGCTATCCTGCTTTTTCTAAATAATTTTATTTTTCTTTCTCTTAAATAATAAAGCTAATAAGTGACTTATTTGGGAGAATGTTACCCATTGTTCTAAAAAATAGTAAGCCATAGTATAGAAGAGTTCTATATTATGCTTTTTAAAAAATCAAAATATTTTATGAATGAAAAATTGAACCACAAAACTAGTCATTTCACAAATAAATCATTTAAATCTCAAAATTCAGTGTAGTAGTTAAACCTGAAGATGAGATACCTCAAAGTAATATTTTATACTTTTGTTTGAATATTTGTACTGCTTTATTTTATTGAAACCATGATTTTTTTCAACTCTAAGACAATGTTATTTTGTTTTACTGGGAAAGAAAAGAAATCTACCAATTATAGTAGTAAAATTCCATTGATTATTAAATATATTTTTATTTCAAAGATGCCATATTATGAAAACATGAGTGCCTTAGAGTTAAATATAATTTCATCAGTTTTAGGGAAAACTATGAGACTGCAAGGAGAGCCAACCAGGAAATCCTAAAGGAAATCAGTCCTGAATATTCACTGGAAGGACTGATGTTGAAGCTGAAACTCCGATACTTTGGCCACCTGAAGCGAAGAGCTGACTCATTGGAAAAGACTCTGATGCTGGGAAAGATTAAAAGCAAGAGGAGAAGGGGACGACAGAGGATGAGATGGTTGGATGGCATCACTGACTCGATGGACATGAGTTTGAGTGAGCTCTGGGAGTTGGTGATGGACAGGGAAGCCTGGCGTGCTGCAGTACATGGGGTCACAAAAAGTCGGACACGACTGAGTGAGTGAACTGAACTGATGACAAAATATTACACAGAAAGACAAATGTATTCACCTATCAACTAAAAGACAAATAATTCATTGTTAAGACTTATCATAAACAAGACATTTACTGACTTAATTTTTTAGAACATTTATGTGTAAACAGAATATGCATAATGTATTTCAACAGAAAATCAAGATGTTTCAAATAAACATATTACTTTATAAGGTAATTTTAAGATGATATTTATTTTTTTATTTAATCTTATTAAATTGCTATCTTTGGTGGTGTCAAATACTAGATGGTGAGAATAATTTTAAAAAGAGCAGTCAGTGAATGTCTTAAATAATAATAAAAGACATACTTCAATTATATGGTATAATAACATAAAAGAATCAAAGAAATCAATATTCAAATCCTTAGCACACTTTTAATGAAAATAAGAAGAAAAAATGGAAATCATTCTCAAAATAAATCTTATAATATGGATGTTATAGTTCCTTATATATTTATATTTATATATATATATATATACACACACACACATACACACATATTTTCCCCCTCTTGGGTTGAGCAATCATTGATGGTAAGCTTATCAGATCAAACTATATATACGACTTAGCAGCAGCAGCAGTAGCAGCAGCATACATATATATATATATGTGTATATATATATATATCAGCACAGTATATTTGAATAAACTTATTCCCTCTGCTTGTTTTCATTTGTGTTGTGATTGTCTCATCAAAATAGTTTGTGTAAGTCTGAGTATCTTTTTACAAGCATGGAGATAGTCAATTACACCACAAAAAGTATATTATTAATATTTTTCAAAAACTCTTTTAAAGCTAGTTAGCAATCAAGCAATAAGCCTCAAGTAGAATCACCTTTAAAAAATTGCAACTAGATGATTATGTTGAAATAAAAAGTTTAGATAACACTCATTCTGCTAATTGCAGCAAATCTACAATAATTCAAATGTCTAGTCAAACTGGTAAAATCAGGTAGAAAGGTAGAAAAATCTGGTATAAAGGTAATGAGGCAGCTACATATTTTTTATCCCCTTTCCCTTTCATAAATTAAAGAATCACTATATTATATAAAATTTCTAGTTGCAATTTTGAAAACATCTTAAATTTTGACTTGTGTAATCCATTTTTAAACTTGTTTTTAAAATATTCATTTCAAATTGTGGCTTTCTGTGGTCAAAAATTTACATATAATTGTTTTGAGAATGGATATTAAATGAAGTTAAAGAATAGCAAGATGCAAATAAACTTTACCTTCCTTCTCTAAGTGCCCATCAGTAATGTAATGTTTAAGTAATGTAAATACCTACTGCTTCTTCCTCCCCTCACTTGAGTCAACTTCAAGTTAATGGTGTTCTTAATTTAAATTTTGTCTTAGGTTTTTAATTACAAAAGCATAGGCATACATTATATGTAGGCAAGACATACATTATAAATCAGACATGATTTATATATACTAAGTCTTCAAAGCATTTTAATTGGAAAGGTTAAAAATTTTTTATAAAATAGAGAACAAAATATGCAAGACAATCCATGACAGAAGACTGAGAAGGATACTAGAAAAGTGATGACAAGAGACAAACCAGAAGATACAGAGGGCCCTGAGGAACTAATAGGCACTGGAACACTCAAGTCAGCTTCCAGAATGTCCATGTCTCATATCATTTAGTCTTTCTTTGGGTTCACCACACAGAGTCGAAGTATTCATACAATAGCAAACTCTATAGATCATGGAGCACTGGGACAAATTATGCAGAGGACAATCCTGAGTAAGGCTGGCCTGAGAAAGAGTAGGAAAAAACCCAACTGCTGAAGTGCATTACTTCTATACAGAGAGTAGGTTGAAGGAAAAAGGAATTCCACTGACATACTTGCAGTGTCATGCCCCATTATCAGCTCACTGTGACATCAAACCCTTTTCCTTCCAATGACAGGAAAACTGACAAGGACTGTGCCTGTGAAAAGGTAGAAAACAAACATGAGTTGGAACTCTGCCAATGACTTGGAGTGGGCAGTTTTCTCCTTACAGATAAAATCGGCACTATTGATTATAGTTTATAAGGTTTTTTAGTCTAATACCTATGCCTTCTCTACTATAAAAACAAAAACCACTTAAAAAATTCTTTCAACTTTCTGCACTGTCCCATTTTCAAATTATTTTTTTAATGCTTGATTTGCAAGAAAGAAAATGCATGAGATGTATTTAATTTAAAGTCTAAAGCAAAAGCACAGAATAAGGGAGTGAGAGTTTGCCTGGGGTTAAAAACAAGAAAAGCAAAGCAAAAATAAAAGCAAGAAAGTAAAGCAAAAAGCTTACCATAGTGTTTTGTCATTAGCCTAAGGAAACCATGTCTGGCTTGTCAATTTAAATGCAGGAGTTGTCTGTCTAATGATTTAAAAATGTAGGTAGATTTTCCCATTCCTGCTGCTGCTACTGCTGCTAAGTTGCTTCAGTCGTGTCCAACTCTGTGTGACCCCATAGAAGGCAGCCCACCAGGCTCCCCCATCCCTGGGATTCTCCAGGCAAGAACTCTGGAGTGGGATGCCATTTCTTTCTCCAATGCATGAAGGTGAAAAGTGAAAGTGAAGTCGCTCAGTCCTGTCCGACTCTTAGCGACCCCATGGACTGCAGCCTACCAGGCTCCTCCGTCCATGGGGTTTTCCAGGCAAGAGTACCAGAGTGGGTTGCCATTGCAAGATTCCAATTCAAAGGATCAGTAGTTCTCTAGCTACACTGTTGTTACTAATTCAGAAATATAGTAACAGATTTGAATTAGAACTTCTGGGAATCAACCATCATGAAAATTTGAAAGGTAGAGAGAAAAAAGAAATTGGAAGTTCCTATTAAGAGCAAATCTTTACCTTTGAGGTCTGAGATTACTTTCTCCCAGTATCAGTTTCAAGGACTTGATCTCTACTTCTCTATTAAGCTAAAGATATCAGTGTCTATCTATTAAATATTACCAAGTGGATATCAATCTACTAGAATTCTAAGGATATGCATTCAGTTTCAGACATATCTTGACCCAAGGTCATCAATCTCCATTTCTAGATTCTTGTTAATGTTTTCGGGAAACCAGTCTCCATGGTGACCAACCAGACTGTTAATGATAGTTATATGTCTCTATTGCCTTCACAGCTCCTTTCCTGAAAAATAATAGTTTGGCAAAAGTTTCAGAAACACTGATTTATCCATCTGGTTTCAAGTATCCAATTATCATGAGTGAAGGTTAGAGTAATAATTAACCAAACATGGGCAAATAACTACATTTTGGCCTGAAATGGTAGAAAGGAAAAGATTCTCAAGTGAAACATGGATTAGGCATGTTTGAATACATTCCTTTAATAGAAGCAAGAGATAATGGTAAATCTCACTTTTACATACAGAAAAATATGCAGATTTTGGGGAAACTGATATTAACATGTGCATATTATTTGCATTTGTTTATTTAGATTGGGTCCATAAAATACCACAATGTTCTTTCTTTAGGATAATTTAGCATACTGTCTTATGCTATTATTGTTGTTGTACCTGTGTTGTTTCCCCTTCACATCCCTAAGAGTGGGATAATGATGTTTATTCATCTTTTTGTTTCAAAAATCATCTGGCTACTTGTTTTGTAGATAACATTCTCATTAATATATCTGAAAATAAATAAAATAATAAAGGCTTAACTGAATAGCACAGCTAGATATTTTTGAATGATAATGTTTCTAAAATTAAAAGTCTAGATGAACGAAAATAAACTAAAATTTATTAGGGCTTAAAATTGTGTCAGGAAAATTGAGAAAGGGCCATTTGCATTTTGGCAGTTCTATTTTGATTTGCCTGGATTTTTCCCTTCTTCTCTGATCAGTTTGTCTTGCTGGAAGCCAAACCCAGACCAAAACTGAAATAGAAGAAGAAAGCTATTGGCAAAATTACTCAAGGTAGGTAAGTCAGAGATTCTGAGTATCTCTACTTTATAGGAGACATTAGAAGATAAGGTTAATTCTGATAGTGCCAAATAAGTGTTATAAATTCTCAACTTGGAGAAGAAATATGATATTGATACTGCTTTTCTGCATCTAAAGAATATCAAGACCTCCTTGTTCTGCCCCAGCTTCACCCAACATTAGAACCTGACACAGCAGAAAGTCTGAGATTTAGCAGAAAATTTTGTGGCACACAGCAAAGAAAACCAAATGGTTAAAGTAATTGAAGGACTTTAAAGAAAATTAAAATGGAGACAAAGTCCTAAACAGAATTCCCCTTCGGCTATAACATAGCTGGCCTTTTGGAGCCAACTTAAGAGATGCAAGGGCTTCCCAGGTGATGCTGTTGGTAAAGAGCCTGCTTGCCAAAATGCAGGAGACTTAAGAGATGCAGTTTCCATCCCTGGGTGGGGAAGATCTCCTGGAGGAGGGCAGGGCAACCTGATCCAGTATTCTTGCCTGGAGAATCCTATGGGACAGAGGAGCCTGATGGGCTACTGTCCATAAGATCGCAAAGAGTCGGATATGACTCTTTGATATGAAGCAACCTAACAGGCAAGCAAGAGATGACATGGGCTTCCCCAAAGGCTCAGTGATAAAGAATCCACCTGCAATGCAGGAGACATTGGGTTTGATCCCTGGATCGGGAAGATCCCCTGGAGGAGGGCTTGGCAACCAACTCCAGTATTCTTGCCATGAAAATCCCATGGACAGAATATCCTGGCAGTGTCCAGAGTCAGACAGGACTGAAGCAATTGGGTATATACACAAAAGATAGCATAACATGTAAGAAAGCTGGATCTAGAAACAAACTTCTCAGGTTCAAGCTCCAAGTTTGATATTTATCATCTCTGGCACTTTAGCAGCTTAACTTTTTTTTTCTTGCTTCAATAGCTTTATCTGCAAATGGGCCTGTACTTCACTTAGTTGCCAATATTTTTGATAAAAAATAAAATATTTTAAGAACAGTTTCTAGCATATTTCATTAGAGAAGTTTTAACTTTGACAATTCCAAAATTCTAGTGCCTATTGATGACTTAATAATTAAAGTTGATTTTTCAATCCTATTTGAGTTCAATGCAGATGGAGATAAGTGACATCAGGAAAGTGGCTTTGTACCTCACAGGATCCACCGACTCAGAGTGTTACCATTGTGTTTTTATTGTCCATCTCTATGTCCTGAAATTCCATAAGCTGAAGAAAAAATAAACAGAGCATCCCAAGAGATAATTTTTGCAGATTATCTGGAACTGACCACTTGAATGCCAGTCAGATTTTACTTGCCAGAACCCAGGAAAATGATCACATTAACTTTAAGGGAGGCAGAACTCTGGTGTGAGACCTGATGAAGCAGAGAACACAATATTGATGCTCACTTACAGGCTCTATCACACACATTATCAGTCCTTTCTTTTTAAACATAAACTGCTTTTTTTCCTATTAGAAACCAAGGTCCGATGTCATTCATTTGAATATAGTAGAGATCTGGGCCCAACTTTTACTTGACTGCAGACCCTTTGGCTCCTGAGCTGTGCTCTCAATAAGTCCATTACATTGTACTGCCTCTTAAATATATTAATGAATACATATTATTTTGTTATAATTATGATAAAATTGGACGAACAATAATGCAAACAAATATTACAGATACTCCATAGACATTAAATTTCATATCAACTAAATAGCCCAATATCTAACAGTACTGTTTAATTCTTGTTTGTACCCCCTAAATGTACGTTACATGAATGGATGAATCAGTGTTTACAATCCAGGCAGCAATTCATTAAACACTTTAGCATTTTTGTTTGCTAGATAATAAACCTCCTGATACTTTGAGAGAGAAAAAAAAAATCTTTGTTAGCATTAAGCTTACTTGCATTGTGCTGTGCTCAGTCGCTTCAGTCATGTCTGACTCTTTGCGACCTATGGACTGTAGCCCACCAGGTGCCTCTGTCCATAGGATTCTCCAGGCAAGAATACTGGAGTGGGTTTCTGTGCCCTCTTCCAGGGGATCTTCCCAACCCAGGAATCGAACCCATATCTCTGGAGTCGCCTGCACTGCAGGCAGGTTCTTTACTCACCGAGCGACCTGGAAAGCCCTTACTTCCGTTAATGAGTCATTAAAAATGAAAAAAAGAAAAAAAGGAATTTTTCTGAATTAGATAAATAACTGAAAATTATTATTGCTTAAAAATCAATGAAAGGTATTTTGGAACTTCCATAGCTAATGGGCTCAAAAGGGCTATACATTATTGTTTGGTCTTCTGAGAATGTAATACTTTAAGTAAAAATATATTTTTTAATTTTATTTCTAAGTCTCATCCAATTATCTGATTGATAACGTATTTTTTTTTAGATTGAGAGGTGTCAGTGGGTGGCAACAGAGAGTGACAGATTGATATAATGAGTAACTAAAAGATTCTAAGAAACTCTGCTTTGCCTTGAATCATCCATCTGTGGTGCCACATTATTCAGAAATTAATGCAATCCCATAAATGAATAATGATTTAAATGTACTCCTAATAATGGTTAATGCACAAGCATTTTCCTCTGCCACATAATTAGAAAAATTAATGGGGCTTTGGCTAGACTAGACTTATGCTCTTTTTGAAAGTTATTCACCATAGATACTGAAAAAGAAACAAATCAGAAAAAAAAGCTATTTCTAATATATGACACATTATGTAAACTGAATGACAGTACTCAAATTTTCCAAACTTGATGTCTTAAGATTGACAAAAATCACATTTTTAGTATTAGGGTCTATAAATTTGTCTCTGGGAGATCTTTGTCAAATGTGATGAAACCGATTATGTTAAACAAAATATGTAATTTATGGAAATAAAAGATTTAACAAGTACAATATTAGTCTTTTCCATTGTTCAATATAAGTCAAATAGAAAGTCAGATCTTAATTAAATGCAATTTTAGAGGAAAATGTGAGTGTTATGATTTGGGCTCTTATTTATTATCAAACATTTGTGCAATGCCTATTTTCTTTGTGAGTCCACACAAAGTATTAATGATACAGAAGTAACAAGAAGAAATGTTCTATCACTGAGAATTTTACTATCAGAGAGTCTGAGAAATTTCAAAGCATGGTACAATGAAATATGTACCATGTTTCAATATAACTATATATTGTTATATGTATAGTTATGCATGTTCAATATAACATAATATAAATATGTTACAATATAACATGGTAAAGGTATATGTAAGTTATCATAAGCGCAAAAAAGAACTTATGACTCACCCTGGTTTTGGAGAAAAAATGATTATTGAACTATGGTAACTTCGTGTGTATATATAAGCATTTGCTCATCTATCGAATCTTCTGGTTTATTTGGATATCTCCATCATCACTCCATATGTTATTATGTCAATTACTATATATCTACCTCCAACAATTGAGCCTTCACCTGAGTGCCAAGAAGTATTTTTCAACTCCAAGGACATCATATTTGGGTCTGGGGTTATCAGGCCTATCCAAGTCTTTCTGGTATCGGGATTGAGACATAGATATTAGGAAAGAACCAACCTGACTAAACTGGAGTGACATTAAACTGGGGTGACCATTTGTCAGCGGTCATATTGCCCATACTTCGGAGAAGAATAAAAATAGAGGCCAGGAAAGATTAAGAGGTCCAGAAGAACAGTCTTCTGATGAAATTTTTAAGCCCCTAAGTCAATTCATTAATTAAATGAAGCAAAAACGTTATAATAACAACAGCAAAATATAGGTAAGTTTCTTAAGATTTGAACCTCTGATTACACCACTAATCTTGGCAATTGAAATGCCCTGCTCCAGTGTTCTTGCCTGGAGAATCCCAGGGACTGTGGAGCCTGATGGGCTGCCGTCTATGGGGTCACACAGAGTCGGACACGACTGAAGCAACTTAGCAGCAGCAGCAGCAGCATTACAGTTATGGTTGGGTGTAAAAAGATGGAACCTTGCTAGAAGTGGATACATTTAAGATAAAAATTGAAAGATGATTATAATTGAACTATTTGATGGTTCAGTTGGCACAGGTTTGCTCCATAATTGAACATGATTAAACAGCATGTATAAATTATTCAACAAAAACCAGTAAACCATATTCAGGAAATAATGTGTGGTGAGACATTCTAGAAAAGAGTTATAGGCAAGGTTCTAATTCCTGAGAGAGTTTTGATAGTGTGTTGAGAATTTGGAATTTATGTTAAAATTATTGGAATTATCTTAAAAGATTTAAGGAGGGGACTGAAATTATGAAAATTGTATTTTTACAATCATCTCTCTATACAAATAAGGAAAACTATCAAAGGCAGAAGGACTACTCAGGATTCTCTTGCAATTAACATGAGAGATAACAAAAGTTTGTTAGAGCATTTGCCAAGACATTTTTAATAGGTAGAGTCGATGCTATTTGGTGCCAGCATCATATGTGGAGTGAAGAGAAGAGCTTAATTTAACATAATTGCCACTTTTTTGACTCAGGTAATACAGTGGCAGATAGTGTCATTCATTGAGAGAAGGGTACCAAAAAGAAAGGAAATATAGAGAATGAATAAACTGTATTTTCTGAGTGATATACCTGTCAGCTTAGCTGAAACTTATTTCTTGGATTCTTTTAACCACCTATGGTAACAATTCCTCTGAGGTTCTCATCTAAATATATTTAGCATTTCTCAAATATTTATTTATCAGATATCATATGTTTTCATCCATTTCCTCCACAAATCTTCCCCTTTGGCAACTTCTGTTGAATATTCCCTAAGTGTCAAGTGTGATGTCCATTTTAGGATAAAACAGTATCCTACCAGATACAGATACTGTGGCTTCCTGGTAAACTGTGGCTTTACTGTCACTGGTAGGTATGAAATTAGGTCCACTGAAATATTTTTTAAAAAATAAAAAATTCTCATCTAATTCAAAGGTGTTTTTTTTTTTTTTTCCTTTTCTCCTACAACTGAGGCCTATTTCCCTTCTTTTACTCCCTTCCCTCCACTCACAGGCTGGGTAGGACAGCTCTAGAGTTGACCAGGTGGTAGGGGAAAGGTACAAGAGAGAAACCCTGTTTAACTGGAACAGTTGTCATCTGTGTTTGCTGCCCTATAGATAGGCTATTCTGAAGTTCTAAATGCTTATTCTTTATGTCCTGAGGTGCTTTTGAGTTATATTTTATACCTTCTCTAGTCTGGAAATCTTTCAACTATAGTTTCCTTGAAGGGATTGATCTCTTTTTCTGTCACACACAAAATATAAATTAGACAGTGTCATCTTCCTGCCTCTCAGATTTCAGTGGCTTTCCCTTTGTGTGTTTGTGCTCAGTTGCACAATTGTGTCCAACTCTGCAACCTTATGGACTGCAGCTCATGAAGATCCTCTATCCTTGGAATTTTCCAGGCAAGAATACTGGAGTGGGTTGCCATGTCCAATTCCAGGGGATCTTCCTGAACCAGGGGTCGAACTTGTGTCTCCTCTGTTTCCTGTATTGGCAGGTGGATTCTTTACCACTGCACTACCTTGGAAGCCTGGGAAGTCTTTCCCTTTACCCTTAGAGTAAATGAAAATACCTCACCACTGCCTCTAACATCAGTGCCATCTGCCTCGGCATCCTCAAGCTCTATGGCTGCCCCATTTCTCACCTTGCTTGTGGGGTATGGACACATGATGCCCGTTTCCACCCCAGATCTGTCCTATGCCTGCTGTAATCTCTCTACAACTCTCTGTATCCCTTCCATCCTTTGCTTCTCACTTTAAATATTAGCAAGTTATATAAACCTTTTATGAAAACATACTCTTGAAATGGCCTAACCCCATTTCAGCACATTAATTTGCAAATTCATATTCATTATTTATTATCTATTTCATTTCACACTCCAAGCTTTACCATGTCATGAGAACAACAAATGTGTTCCTTTGTTGATTAGCACCTACATATTAATAGGAATGCATCATTAATATTTAGGAGGAATATTTATTTGTGAGTAATAGAAATATTTTAGTATGTAAGTAAAAACATTAAAAGATGATCTAGCAATACCTGTAAACATTTTGTATGTTGCCTAGTAATGCATGTGTTGTCTGCAAAGGGAATTGAAATATAGTTATAATTTTATATGCCACAAAAACTCTTAACCACGTTCAGCATATACCAAAATAAGACTCTATCATGTTCTTTTTCTAGGTTCTCCTGATTCTAACATGTGTGTGCATGCTCAGTTGCTCAGTTGTGTCTGACTCTTTTGTGACCCCATGGACTGTAACCTGCCTCCTCTGGCAGGC
Organism: Bos indicus x Bos taurus; assembly: GCF_003369695.1. NCBI lineage: Eukaryota > Metazoa > Chordata > Mammalia > Artiodactyla > Bovidae > Bos > Bos indicus x Bos taurus. The sequence goes on from NC_040076.1 coordinate 101,966,894, forward strand.
TCCTCTGTCCATGGGATTCTTCAAGCAAGAATACTGAAATGGATTTCCATTTCCTCCTCCAAGGGATCTTTCTGACCCAGGATTCACACCTATGTCTCCAGCGTCTCCTACATTGGCAGGCAGATTCTTTACCACGGAGACTCCTGGGTAAAACATGTCTTAAAATTGAAAATCTTTAGTTAACTTTAGTTAAGCTTAAGCCTGGCGTGTGGCAGTCCATGGGGTTGCAATGAGTCAAACATGACTGAGTGACTGAACAATAACAAGCTTGAATTATTTAGTTATTAACATTTTAATGTAGAATATGTTGCTGATTGCTATAACCTTAAAATCAGTGTTCAAAAGTTAAAGTATACAAGTCATGGGAAGTAAATTAGACAACTTTTCTATTACCTTCCATGTTACATCTTTCTAACCATCCATTTACTTTGTAAACATAAAATGTCTTTTCCAAAATACTCATTTTTAAAAGCTTTTACAGAAAATTATACAAATGGCATGAAAGCTCATTAACATATAAAAATCAACATAGAAATGTTTTATTTATATTTTAAAAGCAATCTTTATTAATAAAATTATAGGAATTTCTCTGCATTTTAAATGTTTTCAGCAATATGACATGTTACATATTTATAAATAATTGCATTGTCTTTGAAGTAGCTACACTAAATATGCAGTGTGAAATGCTAAAATATGTATAATCTTCCATAGCTATGAGCTTTGCATCTGTGGGGTCCACATCCATAGATTTTGTATCCCAGGAGTCCTGGAATATGTCCTTTGCAGATAGTGTGGGATAACTGTATTTTAGTCTCTTTATCACCCTTCTCCCCCAAAGATTTGAAAAAGGTGGTTTGTCCTGTGTGTGTGCAACTCTTTGCAACCCATGGACTGTATCCCGCCCTGCTCTTCTGTCCATTGCATTTCCCAGGCAAGAATACTGGAATGGATTGCCATTTCCTTCTCCAGGGGGATCTTCCTTACCCAGGGATCAAACCCATGTCTTCTGCATTGGTAGGTGGGTTCCTTACTTCTAGAGCCATCTGAATTTCTGGTGTCCCAAACCTTTTTCTAGGGAATTAGTGATTCAATAGGAGGTTATTCAGTTCACAGAGATCTATAAATCTAATAATTATTGTTTAAAAGTAGTGTACAAATAAGACCAATATTTTCAAATTGGTTCCTTAAAGCCAGTTTTCCCTCAACTCTTGCTAGCAAGAATTGCAAATAATCAGTCATCAAGATTATTTTTAAAAAGTTTATTAATCAATCTTATGATAATTTTTATTTTAATTTCCTTAGTTTTCTTGCAGCTTAAGTACCCCATTTACCATTTCAAATATATATAAAAATATACTCTATCATTTAGTAATATTTAAAACTTAATGTTAATTCTTTGAACTAAAAAGTTCTACAATAGTATCTAATACTAGAGATGTTTTAAATAGGATAAAAGTGAAAACAAATAGAAATTGTCTTGATCCTAGAAGGTAATCTAGATTAATTTTTGCTATCAAGTTATTATATTAATATTTAATTAATGCATTGATATATTTTACGATGCTTTATTTAACTCTTATTTATTGAGATGATTCAATTCATAACTGCACTACTTTACATTCCTTACTTTATCTGTATAGTAAGAGCCACTTGATTTCATTCCTACTTCTATTAAGTGTCTTCCCACATAATCAAAACCTTTTTGTATAAACAAAAAGGATTTGCTTCCCTCTCAGGATAAAGAGAAGATAACAAGAGGAAGAGCTATTTCTCTCTTTATAAGGAAAGACTTGGTAAGTGAAATGTATAGGTATCTTAGAAGAAATGTAAGGTTAAGATAAAGTGGAGGTGAGTTGACAGAAACAAGCATGTTCATTAGTTAGAATTTTTCTTTTTAATTTAAAAATTCTAAAGAAAAAAGACCTTGAAGTTTTAAAAAGGACAATTGGAGAGAAGGCTTGGAAAAACTTAAATAGCTTTTAAATGATCACATACAGTCAGGATGAAGATGATTTGAAAAACCTCAGAACCAAATGTGGCAGGTAGGCTACTCTTTGATAAATTCAGATTTTGAAAAGAAAGCTCTAGAATGAGGCACAGAGCCAATGCTCAATTTAATATAGAATGATGAATTAGTATAGGGAGAGTGTCTGGAAGACTAATGCTCAGAATTAACTGAGGCTTCCAAAAATATTCAAGGAGAAAAATTGCTTAGAGTTAGCTTAGATTTCTGAATGTCCAAATGAAGATATGCATATCAGGTAAAGCCAAACTCTTTTTATATTCATTAAATACTTTTTGTTGCTAAGTAGCTGTGGTGGTTAATTTCATGTGTCAACTGGGACAGACTACGGGCTGTTCAGATTAAACATTATTTCTGAGTGTATCTGTGAGAGTATGCCAGATAATTTCACCATTTGAATCAGTGAAATGAGTAAAGTAGATGGCTCTCCTTATTGTGGATGAAAAGAAAGTGAAAGTGTTAGTCTTTGCAACCCCATGGACAGTAGCCCACCAGGCTCCTCTATCCATGGAATTCTTCGGGCAAGAATATTGGAGTGGGTTGCCATTCCCTTGTCCAGAGAATCTTTCCAACCCAGAGATAGAACCCAGGTCCCCTGCATTGCAGGCAGATTCTTTACCATCTGAACCACCAGGAAAGCCTTATTGTGGATGAGCCTCATGCAATCCTTTGAGGCTCTAAATGAAACAAAAGGTGGAGGAAGGAGTAATTTACTCTTTTTTCCCTGACTTATTACATGAGTGGAGACATTTCATATCATCTACTCTGGCCATCAGACTGTAATTTACCCCATCTGCTCCTCTGTTTCTCAGGTCTTCAGAATCACACTGAATAATATCATCAGCTCTTCTGGGTCTCCAGCTGTCAAATGGCAGTACATAGGACTTCTTCAGGCCCCAAAATCATGTGAACCTATTCTTCATACTAAATTGAGACATTTAAGCACTCAGTGTGACATTTTAATGTACATATATACTGTGAAAAGATTCTTCCATCAGGTTTAACATATTCATCAGCTCATTTATTTCTTTAGGTGAGACTATTTTTCTACTCTCAACAAACTTCAGTTATATGTCAATTATTTTGTTATCAGCTATAGTCACCATGTTATGCATTATAACCTCAGCTCTTATTCATCTCACAGCTGAAAGTCTCTCCCCTTTTACCACACTGTCCCGATTTTTTCCACTCACCAGCTTCTGGCAATCACTTTCCTACTCTCTGTGTCTATGAATTCAACTTTTTGATGTGTTTTTAGATTCCGTGTATAAATGACCACATGCAGTATTTATTTTTCTCCTGAAAAATAACCTCCAGCTTCAGCTATGTTTATGCATATAAAAGGATAATCCTCTTTTTAAAGCTGAATAATATTCCATTTTCTGTTTGTGTGCATGTATAATAACTATATCTGTTTTATTAGCTTATTTGTATTATACAAATAAAGAAAATGGAAACTGAGATCTGACTCAGCTCAGTACACAGAAAGCTTTCCTGAGTCGTCTCCATACAGTTGTCTTGTCTGTTGTTGTTTACTTGCTCAGTCATGTCCAGCTCTTTGTGACTCCATGGACAATAGCCCATCAGGCTGTTTTATTCATGGGATTTTCTAGTCAAGAATACTAAAGTGGGTTGCCATTTCCTTCTCTGGTAGATCTTCCAAACCAAGGGATTGAACCCATGTCTCCTGCGTCCCCTGTATTGGCAGAGGTATTCTTTACCACTGAGCCACCAAGGAAGGGATGTTTTTGTCTGTGGTGATTGATAAAACTGTTTTCCACTCACTTGTGTCTAAAGGGCCTCCATCTGTGCTACAGCTCTGTTCCCTTCTGTTCACTGTCTTTACCAAAAGCTGCTCTTGGAATTTACATTCCCATCAGCTGGTTGTGGTAGACAGCCAAGAAAAAACAGTCATCAGTGACTCCATCTCTCTTGTTTTTCTCCTGTTTTCTGCTGAACAGAATGGATAGTGTTTTCTCCATTAACTTTGATAACTCTTGCTTTAGATTCTAATACTCTGATGAATGCAATTTTACACCTCACTATATATGTCTTCATCAAAAATGTTCAAACTGGGTTTGGCAAATGGTGACCCATGTCCTATCCCGCAGAATGGCTTCAAAAGGATAAGAATATCACCCAAATTACTATGCTGCTGCTGCTAAGTCGCTTCAGTCATGTCCGATTCTGTGCGACCCCATAGACAGCAGCCCACCAGGCTTCCTGTCCCTGGGATTCTCCAGGCAAGAACACTGGAGTGGGTTGCCATTTCCTTCTCCAATGCATGAAAGTGAAAAGTCAAAGTGAAGTCGCTCAGTCATGTCCGACTCCAGCGACCCCACGGACTGCAGCCTACCAGGCTCCTTTGTCCATGGGATTTTCTAGGCAAAAGTACTGGAGTGGGGTGCCACTGCCTTCTCCGCAAATTACTATAAGCAGCCCTATATTCATCTGAAAGTTTCCCTAGGACAATATTCTTACAGAGCCATTCCTGAAAGAGCAGCATCAACATCAATGCAAATACAGTGTCCTAACCAGGAGATATGGTGAAGGACAGGGATGCCTGGTGTGCTGCAGTCCATGGGGTTGCCAAGAGTTGGACACGACTGAGCCACTGAACAGCAGAAACAACAACCTATTATTAGATGTACTGGAATAGAACTCTCAGGGTGGGACTACGCTCTCTGAGCCCTAACAAGCCTTGCAGGTGATTGTAGCGGCATCCCACTTTGAGAACATCTGTGTTAGAATATCAGAGACAATTCTAATACAAAGAGCCCACAATTCATACGAAAAAACAGAGTCAAATCTAAATCATTATAGTGAGTAGGAAATGTCAGCAATTACTGAGGTCAAAGGGAAAAAATAACCATGACTCATTTATTTATTTAAATATATCTATTAAACATCTGTGATGTTTAAGTCATGAGGGGTCTGTGCTAACTATCTAGATGTGACAAAAACTGTACTCTTCAATATTGTAATATAATACAAATGAAGTAGAGCAATACTAAATACAAATACTACACAAGAAAAATATAATTACACACTTTGTTAATTTTATATAAAAAAGTATAGTTGTTATGAAAGAATTTTAAAAGAATTCTTCCTTCACTTTCTTTCAGCTCCAGTAGAGCTCCATGAGCTTCCCAGGTGATGCTAGTGAGAAAGAACTGGTGTGCCAATGTAGGAGACATAAGAGATGCAGGTTCGATCCCTCAGTCAGGAAGATCCCCTGGAGGAGGGCATAGCAACCCACTCCAGTATTCCTGCCTGGAGACTATTATGGAAAAAAAGCCTGGTGGGCTACAGTCCATAGGGTCGCAAAAAGCTGGACATAACTGAAGTAACTTAGGTATGCACACACAGAGCTCCACAATAAACCTCCTAAACACGTTTCTTTTTCAGTCATTCCTAGGGAACCTGAACTAAGACACAAAGAAGGTGATTGAAATCAGAGTGTGATTAGAAAGGGGGAGAGCAGTATGACATGGGCATGGACAGTTGGGCATAAAATGCAAATTCATGTTAAAGATAATACATTTTGTTCTAAGTGCAAAAGTAGGCCGTTTTAAAGAAATTTTAAAAGAAAGATTACTAAATATGATTTAAGATGATCGTATTATTTGAACTGTATGGATATAGAATGGGAAAGCTTTCTTCCTACATGTTGATGTAAAATAAAGGGGTTGACATTCTAATTTTAATACACTATTGTCTTTCATATTTAGAACTCTTACTCATTGCCTTAGAATAAGAATAAAATTATTTCATAAATGAGATTTTAAGTTCCTTAGAAAAACCCTAAATTTTCTAACTGAATTCTCAGGAACTACTATCATGATTATAGATACACAGTAAATGCTAAATATTGAAATTGAAATAAAAGTTGCCTTGAGCATGTGGGTTGCAGGAGAGGCGTTGGCTCTCTCCAGGATGTTTCATTTGTCCTCATTATTGACTGTTCATTGCAGCTGCTTGCAGTCGGTTCTTTAGCCTTGGCAAGCACAAGGACTGGATGCATCAACACACTAAGAATATATTAGTCTCACAAATGCAGGCTCACATTAACCAAGCCCCCAGAGACAGATGTTTAATGCCTGAATTCAAAGGTGGATCAGCAATTTTCTCTCTTTAAGCACGCTACACTAAAAACCCAAATGTAGCTAAGATGCCATTTGTACATATGCTAGACTGAAAGTTAAATTACAATCATAAATGTGTTTGATAAGCATAGAATCAGAAAAAAAGTCACTGTGATCTGAATGTGTAAAAGCATCATTCTACTGAGGCAAACTGATTCATTCATACCAAAATCATGGATTTTTCCATTTGCAAAAGCAACTCAAGTATCTTGATGCTTAAAGTAACTTGTGCCAAATATGCTTTTCTGATGTTTCCAGAGCTAAATAGGGTCCTTGTGAAAGAAACATACATTTATCAATTATGCTAATTACTTTAATGAGATTTTAGTTAATTCTTGCTTGAGTAATTTTATGATTTTACAATTATTTTTTCTTGTTTCTCACATGACCCTGTTTATGGTAATTTAATAATTCTGTTCAAGATATTTACATTCAGTTCAGTTCAGTTCATCACTTAGCCGTGTCCAACTCTTTGCGACCCCATGGACTGAAGCACGCCAGGACTCCATGTTCATCACCAACTCTCAGAGTGTACTCAAACTCATGTCCATTGAGTCGATGATGCCATCCAACCATCTCATCCTCTGTCGTCCCCTTCTCCTGCATTCAACCTTTCCCAGAATCAGGGTCTTTTCAAATCAGTCAGCTCTTTGCATCAGGTGGCCAAAGTATGGAGCTTCAGCTTCAATATCAGTCCTTCCAATGAACATTCATGACTGATATCATTTAGGATGGAACGGTTGTATCTCCTTGCAGTCCAAGGGATTCACAAAAATCTTTTGCAACACCATCCTTCAAAAGCATCAATTTTTCAGCGCTCACCAATAGTCCCACTCTCACATCCATACATGACTACTGGAAAAAGCATAGCCTTGACTAGATGGACCTTTGTTGTAAAAGTAATGTCTCTGCTTTTTAACATGCTGTCTAGGTTGGTCAGAACTTTTCTTCAAAGAAATAAGTGTCTTTTTCTTTCATGGCTGCAGTCACCATCTGCAGTGACTTTCGAGCCCCAAAATATCAAGTCTGCCACTGTTTCCACTGTTTCTCTATCTATTTACCATGAAGTGATGGAACTGGATGCCATGATCTTAGTTTTCTGAATGTTGGGCTTTAAGCCAACTTTTTCACTCTCCTCTTTCACTTTCATTAAGAGGCTCTTTAGTTCTTCTCTGTCTGCCATAAGGGTGGTGTCATCTGCATATCTGAGGTTATTGATATTTCTCCCAGCAATCTTGATTCCAGCTTGGGCTTATTCCACCCCAGCATTTCTCATGATATACTCTGCATATAAGTTAAAGAAGCATGGTGACAATATACAGCCTCTTTTCTATTAGGAACAAGTCTTTGTTCCACGTCCAGTTCTAACTGTTGCTTCCTGACCTGCATACAGGTTTCTCAAGAGGCAGGTCAGGTGGTCTGGTATTCCCATCTCTTTCAGAATTTTCCACAGTTTATTGTGATCCACACAGTCAAAGCCTTTGGCATAGTCAATAAAGCAGAAATAGGTATTTTTCTGGAACTCTCTCACTTTTTCGATGATCCAGTGGATGTTGGCAATTTGATCTCTGGGTCCTCTGCCTTTTTTAAAACCAGCTTGAACATCTAGAAGTTCACGGTTCATGTCTTGTTGAGGCTTGGCTTAGAGAATTTTGAGCATTACTTTGCTAGCATGTGAGATGAGTGCAATCGTGCTGTAGTTTGAACATTCTTTGTCATTGCCTTTCTTTGGGATTGGAATGAAAACTGACCTTTTCCAGTCCTGTGGCCACTGCTGAGTTTTCCAAATTTGCTGGCATATTGAGTACAGCACTTTCACAGAATCATCTTTTAGGATTTGAAATAATTCAACTGGAATTCCATCACCTCCCCTAGCTTTGTTTGTATTGATGCTTCCTAAGGCCCACTTGACTTTATATATCAGGATGTCTGGCTCTAGGTGAGTGATCACACTATCATGATTTTCTGGGTCGTGAAGATCTTTTTTGTATAGTACTTCTGTGTGTTCCTTCCACCTCTTCTGAATATCTTCTGCTTCTTTTAGGTCCATACCATTTCTGTCCTTTATTGAGCCCATCTTTGCATGAAATGTTCCCTTGGTATCTCTAATCTTCTTGAAGAGATCTCTAGTCTTTCCCATTCTATTGCTTTCCTTTATTTCCTTTATTTCTGAGGAAGGCTTTCTTATCTCTCCTTTCTATCCTTTGGAACTCTGCATTCAAATGGGTATATCTTTCCTTTTAGCCTTTGCTTTTTGTTTCTCTTTTTTTCACAGCTATTTGTAAGGCCTCCTGAGACAGCCATTTTGCTTTTTTGCATTTTTTGGGGGGAGGGGGGGAGTTATTTTTGTTATATAAGGGAAGCAGAGCTTATTTGTGTGGAAGTTATTTTTTTGCCTTTTTTCTTTCTTTCTTTCTTTTTTTTTTTTTTACCATTTTGTAGTAATTAAACTCTAACACTTTAGAGTGACAATTCCAATTGTATACCAGGTAATACCATTTGAAACCCTTGTATTAGGAGCTAATATTTGGCATTAATATTGATTAGTCAAACAGATGAAGAATGAAGAAAAAAATTCTCTATAGAGTAACACAATGTTAATTATCTGAATTTGCTATTAGTTATGAAAGCATAGAACTATTTATGCCAAGTTTCAGAGATATACATAGGTTAAAATATAACTTCCAGAAAACTTTGAAAATTATTCCTTTGATTTATCTTTGCTTCTAAGTTCCCTTTAATCAGAAGAGTGATGAAAATTATCAGGCTATATTGTAGTGAATATGTTTATGCAGGGAAATAATTAAATTACCTAATACAGCTCTTCTATGCCCAATTTGAATATAAGGTAGAATTTCAGCAATTTAAGCTGAGACAGATGTTTTGTTCTCAATTAGGTCAATAATGAATTTGGACAAGTTCAGTATTTCAGTGATAAATTTTAATTATGGCCAGAGATTAAAGGAGGAAAAGACGTCTCAAGTGAAAGCAAGCAGCAGGAAAAAATGCAGTGGGAGAATAAAATAAATGAGAATTTAAAATACTCTAGTTCCATAATGATTGGGTGACATAGAATTATCTAGTATCACTGATTATTAGATTACCTCGGTATAAAATAAAAATAATAATATGTGCCCTATCCAAACACCTTACTTATTGAGGCTAATTGAAATAATGTGTGTGAAAACAGACTTTTAAACAGATGTTACTGAAAAGTATTGATATCTCTAGCAAAAATATATTACAACTAATACAATAATAGGATTCACAATTTTTACTAATAAAGATAATAATAAAATCAAGACTTCTAGATTATCACAACCCTGAACCTATTTAGTGCAAGGAAAATGAGATGAAACTGAAGAATAATAAATAATTAATTATTCATTATCTTTAAAATTATCAAGCAAAATTTTGAAAGTTAAGCTTCTCACTTCTTTATGCTTTCAAAATTAGGTTTTATGTTGACAAGTATATTTAGAATGAAATTGAAGATGATTTTTGGTTTATTCTTTTGTCATTTTGTCTTATTTTCAGTTTAGTTCAGTCTCTCAGTCATGTCCAAGACTTTGCCACACCTTGAACTGCAGCACATCATTCTCCCCTGTCTATCACCAACTCCTGGAGCTTACTCAAACTCATGTCCATCGAGTCAGTGATGCCATCAAACCATCTCATCCCCTGTTATCCCCTTTTCCTCCTGCCTTCAGTCTTTCCCAGCATTAGAATCTCTTCCAATGAGTCAGTTTTTGCATCAGGTAGCCAAAGTATTGGAGTTTCAGCTTCAGCATCAGCATCAATCCTTCCGATGAATATTCAGTACTGATTTCCTTTAGGATTGACTGATTTGATCTCTTTGCTGCCCAAGGGACTCTCCAGAGTCTTCTCCAACACCATAGTTCAAAAGCATTGATTCTTCAATTCTCAGCTTTCTTTAGAGTTCAACACTCACATCCATACATGACTACTGGGAAAATCATAGCCTTGACTAGATGGATTTTAGTCAGCAAAGTAATGTCTCTGCTTTCTAATATGCTGTCCAGGTTTATCATAGCTTTTCTTCCAAGGAGCAAAAGTATTTTAATTTCATGGCTGCAGTCACCATCTTCAGTGATTTTGGAGCCCAAGAAAAGAAAGTCTGTCACTGTTTCCATTGTTTCTCTATCTATTTGCCATGAAGTGATGGGACCGGATGCCATGATCTTAGTGTTTTGAATGTTGAGTTTTAAGCCAGCTTTTTCACTTTCCTCTTTCACTTTCATGAAGAGACTCTTTAGTTCCTCTTCACTTTCTGCCATAAAGGTGGTGTCATCTGCATATCTGAGGTTACTGATATTTCTCCCGGCAATCTTGGGCCCAGCTTGTGCTTCATCCAGCCCAGCGTTTCTCATGATGTACTCTGCATATAAGTTAAATAAGCAAGATGACAACATACAGCCTTGATGTACTCCTTTCCCAATTTGCAACCAGTCCATTGTTCCATGTCGTGTTCTGTTTCTTCTTGTCCTGCATACAGATTTCTTAGGAGGCAGGTAAGAAGGTCTCGCATGCCTATCTCTTGAAGAATTTTCCATAGTTTGCTGTGATCCAAACAGTCAAAGGCTTTAGCATAGTCACTGAAGCAGAAGTAGATGGTTTTCTGGAACTCTTTTGCTTTTTCTATGATCCAATGGATGTTGGCAATTTGATCTCTGGTTTCTCTGCTTTTTCTAAATCCAGCTTGAAACATCTGGTAGTTCACAGCTCGTGTACTGCTGAAGCCTAGCTTGGAGAATTTTGAGCATTACTTTGCTAGTGTGTGAGATGAGTGGAAATGTGCAGTAGTTTGAACATTCCTTGTCATTGCCTTCCTTTAAGATTGGAATGAAAACTGACTTTTTCCAGTTCTGTGACCACTGTTGAGTTTTCCAAATTTGCTGGCATATTGAGTATAGCACTTTCATAGCATCATCTTTTAGGATTTGAAATAGCTCAACTGGAATTCCATCATCTCCACTAGCTTTGTTCATAGTGATGCTTTCTAAGGCCAACTTGACTTCACACTCCAGGATGTCTGGCTCTAGGTGAGTGATCACACTGTCATGGTTATCTGGGTCATTAAGATATTTTTGTATAGTAATTCTGTATATTCTTGCCACCTCTTATAATATCTTCTTCTCCTGTTAGGTCTATTCCATTTCTGTCTTTATTTTGCCCAACTTTGCATGAAATGTTTCCTTGATATTTCTAATTTTTCTTGAAGAGATCTCTAGTCTTTCCCATTCTATTGTTTTCCTCTATTTCTTTGTATTTTTCACTTAGGCAGGCCTTCTTATCTCTCCTTGCTATTCTTCGTAACTCTGCATTCAGATTGATATGTTTCCCTTCTCCTCAGAAAGAGAATTAAGAAAACCCCATTAGCAACTATATCAATTGGAATAATAAATGTAGGAATAAATTTAATCATGGAGGACCATTTGCTTTCACTCATTACCTGAAATATCCATTAAACTCATCAAGGCATCAAACTCGTTGCAGTTGTTCTGAAGCCCATTTTCTTAACAAAGCTTGTTTCTAGTTTCCCTACATCACATTCTTGTGCCAGATTCACCAGCACAATTTACTATTTATTTGTTACTACATCTATTAATAGTCTACTCCCAATTAAATTACTGGCTGCAAGGTATATGATCACATTATTCTAATGTCTTCCCCTTGTTGCCTACCTAATTTCTAGGTATAGGTTTCTCTCACTATCTGAAAGTAGAGAGTTCCTATGAAATCTTCATAACTCTGAATGGCATGAAACAAACAAGCAATTACCTTAAGACACATTTTGCTAATAAATGCACAAAATAAATCAATGTAGATCCCTGATGCTCAAAGACAGTTTAAAGCTATGGTGACTTTAAGCTGATCACTGAGTATAAATGGGCTTCCCTGGATGCTCAGAGGTAAAGAATCCACCTGCCAATTCAGGGGACACTGGTTTGACCCCTGGCTTGGGAGGATCCCCTGGAGAAAGAAATGGCAACCCAATCCAGTATTCTTGCCTGGAAAATCCCATGGACAGAGGAGACTAGAAGGCTACAATGTTTAGAGTCAGAAAGAGTTGGACATGACTTAGCAACTAAACAGCAACAACAACTAAGTATGGATGCCAGGGAAGGACCTTGGTGGTGTAAATCTCGCTGCTGCCAGGAGTTTGCATAACCTTTTAAAGATACAGTGCAAAAAAAAAAGTAAACATTATTTCACATATCATCCTTTTTCATAAAAGCAAAAATTCCTTTCAGATTTTTTTATATTTAATGTAAACAGTACTGTCAGCCTTTTGTAAAAGCAAAATGGTTTAAAATGAAATTTTATTAATATAAAGCCAGTGAAACTTATATTTATTGAGTATTTCTTGAACATCTCACTAATCTTTAAAAACAGAAGACATTTTCCATAAACACTATTACTACAGATTTAAGATGAAAACTCTTAATAAATGTAAATAAGTTTAATTATTAAAAATAAGTAAATACATTTTAGACTTTGGTGTTTTCTGCCTGTTATTTTAATCATGCACTATAACATATTTGAGAAATATGTTATCTAAGGAGTAACCAGTATGCAAGTCAGGAAGCAACAGTTAGAACTTGACATGGAACAACAGACTGGTTCCAAATAGGGAAAGGAGTACCTCAAGATTGTATATTGTCACCCTCCTTATTTAACTTAAATTCAGAGTACATCATGAGAAATGCTGGAGTGGAAGAAGTCCAAGCTGGAATCAAGATTACTGGGAGAACTATCAATAGCCTCAGATATGCAGATGACACTGCCTTTATGGCAGAAAGTGAAGAACTAAAGAACCCTTTTGATGAAAGTGAAAGAGGAGAGTGAAAAAGTTGGCTTAAAGCTCAACATTCAGAAAACTAAGATGATGGTATCCTGTCCCATCACTTCATGGCAGATAGATGGGGAAACAGTGGAAACAGTAGCTGACTTTATTTTGGGGGGCTCCAAAATCACTGCAGATGGTAATTGCAGCCATGAAGTTAAGAGACACTTACTCCTTGGAAGGCAAATTATGACCAAACTAGATAGCATATTAAAAAGCAGAGACATTATTTTGCCAAAAAAGTTGCCTCTAGTCAAGGCTATGGTTTTTCCAGTAGTCTTGTATGGATGTGAAAGTTAGACTGTAAAGAAAGGTGAGCGTTGAAGAATTGATGCTTTTGAACTGTGGTGTTAGAGAAGACTCTTGAGAGTCCCTTGGACTGCAAGGAGATCCAGCCAGTCCATCTTAAAGGAGATCAGTCCTGGATGTTCATTGGAAGGACTCATGCTGAAGCTGAGACTCCAATATTTTGGCCACCTGATGCGAAGAGCTGACTCATTTGAAAAGACCTTGATGCTGGGAAAGATTTAAAGCAGGAGGAGAAGGGGATGACAGAGGATGAGATGGCTGAATGGCATCACTGACTCAATGGACATGAGTTTGGGTGAACTCCGGAAGTTGGTGATGGACACTGAGTCCTGGCGTGCTGCTGTTCATGGGGTCACTAGAGTCAGACATGACTGAGTGAACTGAACTGAAGGAGACAAAAGAACTGTACACAGAAAATTATGACACCTATGAAAGAAATCAAAGACGACATAAACAGATGGAGAGATATTCCAAATTCCTGGGTAGGAAGAATCAATATTGTAAAAATGATTATGCTAACAAATGCAATCTACAGATTCAATGTGATCCCTATCAAATTACCAATGACATTTTTCACAGAACTAGAACAAAAATATTCACAAATCATATGGAAACACAAGAGACTCTGAATAGCCAAAGCATTCTTGAGAAAGAAGAATGGACCTGGAGGAATCAACCTTGATGACTTCAGATTATACTACAAAGCTACAATCATCAAGACAGTATGGTACTGGGACAAAAACAGAAATATAGACCAATGGAACAAGATAGAAAGCCCATAAATAAAGCCATGCCCCTATTGGTACTTAATTTTTGACAAAGGAGGCAAGAATATACAATGGGGAAAAGACAGCCTCTTCAATAAATGGTGTTGGGAAGACTAGACAGCTAAATGTAAAAGAATGAAATTAGAACACTTCCTAACATCATACACAAATATAAACTTAAAATGGATTAAAGACCTAAATGTGAGACCAGAAACTATAAAACTCTGAGAGGAAATCATAGGCAGAACACTCGATGAGATAAATCAAAGCAAGATCCTCTATGACCCATCTCCTAGAATAACAGAAATAAAAACAAAAGTAAACAATGGGACTTGATGAAACTTAAAAGCTTTTGCACAGCAAAGAAAACTATAAGCAAGGTGAAAAGACAGCCCTCAGAATGGGAGAAAATAATAGCAAAAGAAACAACTGACAAAGGATTAATTTCCAAGATATACAAGCAACACATTCAACTCAATACCAGGAAAACAAACAACCTAATCAAAAAGTGGGGGGGGGGGGGGGGGGGATGGGAAAAAAGACCTAAATAAACATTTCTCCAAAGAAGACATACAGATGGCTAACAAACACATGAAAAGATGCTCAACATTGCTCATTATTAGAGAACTGCAAATGAAAACCACAATGAGATATCATCTCACAGCAGTCATAATGGCCATCATCAAAAAGTCTACAAACAATAAATGGTGGAGAGGGTGTGGAGAAAAGGAAGTGCTCTTGCACTATTGGTGGGAATGTAAACTGATACAGCCACTAAGGAAGACAATATGGAGATTCCTTTTAAAAAATAGGAATAAATCAGTTCAGATTAGTTCAGTTCAGTCACTCAGTCGTGTTCGACTCTTTGTGACCCCATGGACTGCAGCACGCCAGGACTCAATGTCCATCACAAACTTCTGAAGTTTACTGAAACTCATCTCCATTGAGTCAGTGATGCCATCCAACCATCTCATGCTCTGTCGCCCCCTTCTACTCTTGCCCTCAATCTTCCCCAGCATCAGTGTCTTTTCCAGTGAGTCAGTTCTTAGGATCAGGTGGCCAAAATATCAGTTTCAGCTTCAACATAAGTCCGTCCAATGAACATTCAGGACTGATTTTCTTAGGGATGGACTGGTTGGATATCCTTTCAGTCCAAGGGATTTTCAAGAGTCTTTCCCAACACCACAGTTCAAAAGCATCAATTCTTCAGTGCTCAGCTTTCTTTATAGTCCAACTCTCACATCCATACATGACAACTGGAAAAAACAATAATCTTGACTAGACGCACCTTTGTTGGAAAAGTAATGTCTCTGCTTTTTAACATGCTGTCTAGGTTGGTCTTAACTTTGCTTCCAAGGAGTAAGCGTCTTTTTATTTCATTGCTTTCAGTCACCATCTACAGTGATTTTGGAGCCCAGAAAAATGAAGTCTGCCACTGTTTCCACTGTTTCCCCATCTATTTGTCATGAAGTGATGGAACTGGATGTCATGATCTTAGTTTTCTGAATGTTGGACTTTAAGCCAACTTTTTCACTCTCCTCTTTACTTTCATCAAAAAGGCTCTTTAGTTCTTCTTCACTTTCTGCCATAAGGGTGGTGTCATCTGCATATCTGAGGTTATTGATATTTCTCCCAGAAATCTTGATTTCAGCTTATGCTTCATCCAACCCAGCGTTTCTCATGATGTACTATGCATACAAGTTAAGTAAGCAGGGTAACAATATACAGCCTTGACATACTCCTTTTCCTATTTGGAACCAGTCTGTTGTTCCATGCCCAGTTCTAACTGTTGCTTCCTGGCCTGCAAACAAATTTCTCAAGAGGCAAATCAAGTGGTCTGGTATTCCCATTTCTTTCAGAATTTTCCACAGTTTATTGTGATCGACACAGTTAAAGGCTTTGGCATAGTTAGTAAAGCAGAAATAGATGTTTTTCTGGAACTTCCTTGCTTTTTTGATGATCCAGCAGATGTTGGCAATTTGATCTCTGGTTTGCCTGTCTTTCCTAAAACCAGCTTAACTCTGGAAGTTCCCAGTTCATGTCTTGTTGAAGCAGGGCTTGGAGAATTTTGAGCATTACTTTGCTAGTGTGTGAGATGAGTGCAATTGTGCGGTAATTTGAGCATTCTTTGGCATTACCTTTCTTTGGGATTGGAATGAAAACTGACTTTTCCAGTCCCATGGCCACTGCTAAGTTTACCAAATTTGCTGGCATATTGAGTGCAGCACTTTCACAGCATCGTCTTTCAGGATTTGGAATAGCTCAACTGGAATTCCATCACCTCCACTAGCTTTGTTTGTAGTGATGCTTCCTAAGGCCCACTTGACTTCATATTCCAGGATGTCTGGCTCTAGGTGAGTGGTCATACCACCATGGTTATCTGGGCCATGAAGATCTTTTTTTACAGTTCTTCTGTATATTCTTGCCACCTCTTCTTAATATCTTCTGCTTCTGTTAGGTCCATACAATTTCTGTCCTTTAGTCAGCCTACCCTTGCATGAAATATTCTCTTGGTATCTCTAATTTTCTTGAAGAGATCTCTAGTATTTCCCGTTCTGCTGTTTTCCTCTATTTCTTTGCACTGATTTCTGAAGAAGGCTTTCTTATCTCTCCTTACTCTTCTTTGGAACTCTGCATTCAGGTGCTTATATCTTTCCTTTTCTCCTTTGCTTTTTCTTCTTTCTTTTCACTTCTCTTTCTTTTCACTTCTCTTCTTTTCACAGCTATTTGTAAGGCCTCCTCAGACAGCCATTTTGCTTTTTCACATTTCTTTTCCATGGGGGTGGTCTTGATCCCTGTCTCCTGTACAATGTTACGAACCTCTGTCCATAGTTCATCAGGCACTCTGTCTACCAGATCTAGTCCCTTAAATCTATTTCTCACTTACACTGTATGATCATAAGGGATTTGATTTAGGTCATACCTGAATGGTCTAGTGGTTTTCCCCCACTTTCTTCAATTTAACTCTTAATTTGGCAATAAGGAATTCATAATATGAGCCACAGTCTGCTCCCAGTCTTATTTTTGCTGACTTAATAGAGTTTCTCCATCTTTGGCTACAAAGAATATAACCAATCTGATTTCAGTATTGACCATCTGGTGATGTCCATGTGTAGAGTCTTCTCTTGTGTTGTTAGCAGTTGCTATGACCAGTGCATTCTCTTGGCAGAGAGAGAATTCTCTTTGCCCTGCTTCATTCTGTACTCCAAAGCCAAAGTTGCCTGTTACTCCAGGTGTTTCTTAACTTCCTGCTTTTGCATTCCAATCCCCTATAATGAAAAGGACTTCTTTTTTGGGTATTAGTTCTAGAAGGTCTTGTAGGTCTTCATAGAACCATTCAACGTTAGCTTCTTCAGCATTACTGCTCAGGGCATAGACTTGGATTACCATATATTGAATGGTTTGCCTTGGAAATGAACAGAGTTCATTCTGTCATTTCTCAGACTGCATCCAAATACTGCATTTCGGATTCTTTTGTTGACTATGATGGCCACCCCTTTTCTTCTAAGGGATTTTTGCCCACAGAAGTAGATACAATGGTCATCTGAGTCAAATTCAGCCATTCTAGTCCATTTTAGTTAACTGATTCCTAAAATTTCAGTGTTCACTCTTGCCATCTATGGTTTGACTACTTCCAATTTGCTTTGATTCATGGATCTAACATTCCAAGTTCCTATGCAATATTGCTCTTTATAGCATTGGACCTTGCTTCAATCACTAGTCACATCCAGAACTGGGTGTTTTTTTGCTTTGGCTCCATCTCTTCATTCTTTCTGGAGTTATTTCTCCACCGATCTCCAGTAGCATATTGGGCACCTACCAACCTGGTGAGTTCATCTTTCAGTGTCCTATCTTCTTGCCTTTTCATGCTGTTCATGGGTTTCTCAAGGCAGGTATACTGAAGTGGTTTGCCTTTCTCTTCTCCTGCTGCTGCTGCTAAGTCACTTCAGTCGTGTCCGACTCTTCATGACCCCATGGTTTGCAGCCTACCAGGCTCCTCTCTCCATGGGATTTTCCAGGCAAGAGTACTGGAGTGGGGTGCCATTGCCTTCTCCATTCTCTTCTCCAATGGACCACAAATGTCAGAACTCTCCACCATGACATGTTCATCAGCAATCCCATTTCTAGGCATATACCCTGAGGAAATCAGGATTGAAAAAGAGAGATATATCCTATCTTTCATTTAAGCACTATTTACAATAGCTAGAACATGGAAGCAACCTATATGCCCATTGACAGGTTAGTAGATAAAGATGTTGTGGTACATATACACAATAGAATATTCAGTTCAGTTCAGTCACTCAGTCATGTCCAACTCTTTGCAACCCCATGAATCACAGCACGACAGGCCTCTTTGTCCATCACCAACTCCCGGAGTTCACCAAAACTCATGTCCATCGAGTCGGTGATGCCATCCAGCCATCTCATCCTCTGTCGTCCCCTTCTCCTCCTGTCCCCAATACCTCCCAGCATCAGGGTCTTTTCCAATAAGTTAACTCTTCGCATGAGGTGGCCAAAGTATTGGAGTTTCAACTTTAGCATCAGTCCTTCCAATGAACACCCAGTGATGATCTCCATTAGAATGGACTGGTTGGATCTCCTTGCAGTCCAAGGGACTCTCAAGAGTCTTATCCAACACCACAGTTCAAAAGCATGAATTCTTTGGTGCTCAGCTTTCTTCACAGTCCAACTCTTACATCCATACATGACCACTGGAATAACCATAGCCTCGACTAGATCGACCTTTGTTGATAAAGTAATGTCTCTGCTTTTGAATATGCTATCTAGGTTGGACATAACTTTCCTTCCAAGGAGTAAGCGTCTTTTAATTTCATGGCTGCAATCACCATCTTTGGTGATTTGGGAGCCCAAAAAGATAAAGTCTGACACTGTTTCCACTGTTTCCCCATCGATTTCCTATAAAGTTATGGGACCAGATGCCATGATCTTCGTTTTCTGAATGTTGAGCTTTAAGCCTACTTTTTCACTCTCCTCTTTCACTTTCATCAAGAGGCTTTTTAGTTCCTCTTCACTTTCTGCCATAAGGGTGGTGTCATCTGCATATCTGAGGTTATTGATATTTCTCCCAGCAATCTTGATTCCAGCTTGTGCTTCTTCCAGCCCAGCATTTCTCATGGTGTACTCTGCATATAAGTTAAATAAGCAGGGTGACAATATACAGCCTTGACTTACTCCTTTTCTTATTTGGAACCAGTCTGTTGTTATATGTCCAGTTCTAACTGTTGCTTCCTGATCTGCATATAGGTTTCTCAATTACTCAGCCATAAAAAAGGAACACAGTTGAGTCCGTTCTGATGAGGTGGATAAACCTAGAACCTATTATACCAAGTTAACTGAGTCAGAAAGAGAAAGATAATATCATATTCTAACACACATATATGAAATCTAGAAAAAATGGTTCTGAAAATTTTATTTACAGGGCAGCAATGGAGAAACAGACATAGAGAATAGACTTATGGACATGGGAGATGGGAGGAGAAGGTGAGTTGTATGGAAAGAGTAACACGGAAACTTACATTACCATATGTAAAATAGATACCCAATGGGAATTTGTTGTATGGCTTAGGGTACTCAAATATCAATCTAGAGGTGTGGGATGAGGAGGGAGATAAGAGGGAGGTTCAAAATTGAGGGGATATATGTATACCTATGACTGATTCATTTTGAGGTTTGATAGAAAACAAAGAAGTTCTATAAACCAATTATCTTTCAATTAAAAAAAAAAAGAAAGAAAAAAAAATGCCCCCTTGACTTTACCATACAGGTTCAAAACCTAATAGTTAAAGTCTGATATGTTCTTTGTGGCAAGAACCAGTGAATTAATCATGTGTAAATGCTTATTTCTATGAAGAAATTTCTTTTTTTTAAATCCAGTCTTAGCTTTTTGTTTTCTTTCTCTGGTGAAGATCGGAATGTCAGGTTCATGGGCTTATCCTAAAATGCTGAACATAGAATAGTAATGATGCGTCTCAGCTTTGCTAAAGCACATGTGAAGTTGGTCATTACATTCTATTTATGAACATTTCCTTTGCACAAAAGTTATCTAATATGCAGTTTTTCTTTTTCATGCATATGTGTAGGGATTGCTCTTTTTAACATAGGCTATGTAAATGCGTAAATGTTCTCAATCAGAATGACTAGAGGAAATAATTTCTTTTTCAGAGTTTTGAATATTTCATTTGGCCTTTGGAAGAACACAACAAGCAAAAATTTTGAAAAATAAAGTTCTGACCCAGATCTGATATTTGTGGTTTAGGAAAATTATTATAGAGTGTTTCTACAAAGAGTATTTCTACAAGTGAACTTTTACATCTAGGCTACTACAACTATACCCTTGAATTTCAAGTGATAAAGTGAATTTAAAAATAGTTCTGGGGGGGCGGGCGGACATCTTGGGATCCGGAGAGTGGCCGGGCCGGCCTAGCAGAGGGCCGCGGACACCAGGTCTCTTCTCAGAGCGATGGGCTGCGAAGACTGAGCTGCCGCCATGAATGGAGGCTTATTCATCTATAATCACAAGGGGGAGGTGCTCATCTCCCGGGTCTACCGAGATGACATCGGGAGGAATGCAGTGGACGCTTTTCGGGTTAATGTTATCCACGCCCGGCAGCAGGTGCACAGCCCCGTCACCAACATCGCTCGCACCAGTTTCTTCCATGTTAAACGGTCCAACATCTGGCTGGCAGCTGTCACCAAGCAGAATGTCAATGCTGCCATGGTCTTCGAATTCCACTATAAGATGTGTGACGTAATGGCTGCCTACTTTGGCAAGATCAGCGAAGAGAACATCAAGAACAATTTTGTTAAAAAAAGAAAAAAAAAAATAGTTCTGATAAATTTTGGATAAAGTGCTATATTGAAGAGACTACATTTTCCTGTATGATTAAGACTGTTTTCTACTCTTCATTGCATTTCTTTCTTTATGAGAAACATCTGTTTGAAAATATGGCATAACAGAAACTTTCTTGTTGAATTGAATCACTAGGTAAATATATAGCTACAGAAGAAGAAAGTAGAAAAGAGACAAAATATAAAGAATGTTGTGGAGTTAATTTCCCATAGAATTCTTTATCGGTTGAAGATTGTCAGCCTAAAAGATGTACTAACTTTCTTAATGCTATGGTTCAAGGGTTTTATTCCAATATGCCTTTAAAAACTTTCCTTGGAGCATTTATAGTACTTTCCGTCTTCAAAATAGTTTAAAACTGTCAACTAGCTAGTCTTCACAACATCCTTTTGAGGCAGGTAACCATTATTATTCCCATTTTACACTTGGGAAAAAAGGGTAAAACGATTAAAAAAGAATAGTGACTCAGCCAGAACTTTGTAGCTGAATTCTAGCCTATTACACAGTCCTATCCTTCACCAAGGTTTTCTTTTAATAGCTACCCTTGTAATCATGTTGGTTTAATTAAGTCAAATATTCAGTAAGTAGTAGCTGAGCAGGAACTCAATACAACATTTAGTTTCTAGATGAATTTGATCTTACATCCACAAAAATATGATAAACTAATATACACATGTGCATTTGTGCACACATACAGAGACACACCTATGTGAGTATATGTGTGTATGCTGTGTGTGTGAGATGGCAGTGATGCAAAATTTAAATGAATATATTTGATTATCCATAGCAATATATTTTAACCTGCATGAGGAAGATGCAGTGATTCAAGAGAGAGATATCCTCTACTTAAATATTATCAATGAAAGTCCCATTTACTAGGTGTCATTCAGATCACCTCTAAAAGCATATTGCAAACATCTTCCTCTTTATCTCCAGTCTTACAACTCTAGATGCCAATTATTACTCTGCTGCCAAAGGCAACATCTCTTAAATCTTCCTATATGTATCTGCCAAAATTATTTTCCAACATCCAAACTTGACTATATAGTTTTCCTTGTTTAAAATTCTTCAAAGTCTCATTAAAAGTCTCTATGACAGATGGACCCTTCTTCAGTAGCCCTGGTGATTTTTGTTATCAAACTTAGAAAAAATGGATCTCGAAGAATAAGATCTAACTTGCATTCACTGAAACAAGGCTTTTCTGTCCCTTGTCTCCAATTGACTGGTTCTTGTTCGCCTACCCGTACTGGTGCTATTGCACTATGCTTTTACACATGTTTATAAAATCACTGGCCATGCTCTACTAGGATCCTTTGTTTTCTAATTCACTTCCCTACTAAGCTGTCAGCCACAGGATATACTATCTTGTCTGCAAGTAGTAACTTACTAAATATGCATTTAATATTACTCAAAGAATGAGTGATCCAGTTGAGTGTAGAAGTTGTATGCATGCCAAAGCATAGGGAATGTCTCAAGTAAATTCCTCAGAGATGACAAGTTCATGGCGTGCTTAGAAAAGCAGCACATGGTTCTGTTTGGCAGGAGCACTAGATTTGAGTAAAGAAGGAAAAGGGTAGAGCAGGAGAGGTTATTTGGGATTAGGTGATAGAGAATTTTTCATAGTGATATCTGTTCACAGTTTCCTATTTTTTCCTGTGACCCATTCTCTGTTTTATTTTGTTCTAAGCATTCCCTACTTCAGTTTTTACATTCAATAAAGCAACTGTTATTCCTTCTAATTCAATCTATCTGTACAGATTGAGTGGATCTGGTATTGTCACAAAATCACTTCTTAAAAAATCTCTATTAACTGATTCTCATTCCCTCAAACATTAATTTATCCTGTACACACAGACTGCTAGATTAATCTTCCTGCTGTACATTTTTTATCTTACCATTCTCTTCTCTAAAAAACACCAATGATTCTCCATTATCTGCACAATACAAGCAGGGTTAATTGATTTCTGCTTTTTCTTTGCCTTTATCTACATTTGTTGAAATTAAAAAAAAAACTGCAAAATATTATTGAACTAGAGGACATATGATGTAGTAATATTGTAAAAAAATATTATTTGTCTTTAAGTACATTTATTCTCCGTGTAAAACTAGCTGAAGACATATGTGAAGAGGAGAAAATCTGTGAAGAAGAGAGGTATTATAAACCCAAGGTGTGAGAGTCTTACTGAGAGAATATTCACCTTCCTAAACTTTTGGAGGGCTAAAATGCATGTGGTCTTTTTGACACAAATAATATGACTGTTTTTAGTCAGCTTATTTTACTAGTATAATCTAAATTTAAGATCTTATATAAAGACACAGTTTGTCTCAATATCAGATATTTAACAGCTGCTGTTTCTTGTTTCCTTACATGTAATTAAGTTTCATTTTTTTCTTTTGCTGCTATCAAGATTTTACCTCTGTCATTCAGCAGTTTGAATATGATTATCATGATGCAGGTCATTGTGTGTTTGTCCTACCTGAAAGTTTTTGAGAAGCTTGGATCTGTAAATCAATTATCTGACCATTTTAAAATGAATTTTTAATTTTAGAATAGTTTTAATTTGAAAGAATTATTGGGACAATAATGTAGAGAGTTCCAAAAGACCACAGATTATTATTAACATTTTACGTAAGTATGGTACATCTGTCACAATTAATGAACTAATACTGACACATTTTTATTAACTAAAGTCCAAACTTTATGAAGTTTCCTCAGTTTTTCTCTAATGCCCTTTGGAAATCCCAAGGTATCATCCAGGCTACCATATTATATTTATTATTCGTGTCTCCTTAAGACCTCTTCGTTTGGGTAGTTTTTTAGGCTTTTCTTGTTTTTAACAACGTTGACATTTCCAAGGGTTACTGATTGCACATTTTGTAAAATGTTCCTCAATTGAGATTTGTCGCATGTTTTTACCATTATTATTGGTAAAATTGGGCTGGGGTAATGTGTCCTGGGGAGAAAGATCACAGAGATAAATTACCATTCTTATCAAATTATATTAAGGGTATAAACTATTAATATGATTTATTACTATTGATATTAAACTTGATCACCTGGCTTTAGGTAGTGTTTGTAAAGTTTCTCCACTTTGAAATACTCATTTTGTCTCCCTTCTCTTTCTGTACTGCATTCTTTGAAAGAAAATCACTACATGTGCCTACACTTAAGGCATGAAGAGTTATACTGTGCCTCTTTAGGGGTTGGAAATTCTTTATTTCATTACTTGGAATAATGTGCTTGTAAAATCATATTTAGGAAGCTTTTATCAGTTATGTATTTAAATAGTTTCTTCAGTTCCTTTCTCTCCCTTCTATGCTTTCATGACCATCTTTACAATGATCTCTGGAGAAAGAAATGGCAACCCACTCCAGTATTCTTGCCTGGGAAATTCCATTGACAGAGGACCCTGGCAGGCTATAGTACATGGGGTCACAAAAGAGTCAGACATGACAGAGCCACCAAACAACAATAACAACTATGCTATTAAATAGTGTTTAAGACTGTTTTACAGGCCACTGAAGCTGTTTTTTGCTTCAATATTTTTTCTCTCTGTTTTATGGACTAATTTCCATTGTCCTCAAAAATAATCAATAAACAATCTATAATAGGAATAGAAAAGTTTTATTTGAGCCAAAATGAGGAGTGTAACCTGGAAAACAGCCTCTCAGATAACTCTGAAGAACCACTCTGGAGAAACATGGTTTTCATCACCATTTTAAATCTTGTCAGAACAAAGAACATCAAATAAGTCAGGGATACATATATATATATATATTTTTAACAGCTAAAAAAATAACAAACAAAACTTATCAGCACATACAAAGCAACTCAGTATGCCTTGGCACCTAGAAAGGGAGTCATCACTGAAGAAGTACCAGAATTGGTTTCCCAGGAAGTGAGACATTCAATCTTTATTTTTAACATGGATGTTCTTTGCTTGCATTCTTTTATTGAATAATTAAAGCAGACGTACAAAGTATGTCTGATTGGCCACAAACAGGCTGTTTTGGTTAACATAAAATTTAAGTTAACCCATTTATAACACAGAATGACTTCCCCACATCCCAATATTTGAAAATTTCTTTTATCACTATCAATCAAGCTGCAAGTACACTAATTTTTCTTGCAGTATCATGCGTACTGTTGAGTCAATCTAGTGACATTTTAATTTTTGTTCTTTTCAACTCTGGAATTTCTATTTGGCTTTCATTTGTAGTTTTTTTCCTGTTGAAATTCCCCATTTGTTGACTAATCTGCATTAAAACTTGCTTTAATTTTTTGAACGTATATTTAATAGTTTCTTTGAAATCTTTGACTGCTAACCCTATGTCTGTGCCTACATTGAGTCAGCTTCTCTTGGTGACACTTATTCTTGAGCATGGGTCCAATTTCACACTTCCTTGCATGTCATAACTTTTAATTTAAAATTTAAAATTTAGATCATATAATAGAGAAAATATTTTTGTACTCTGCTTTATATATATATATATATATATATATATATTTAAGTAACTTAGACAGAATTGCAAAATATTTCCCCCTAAAGTGTATAGCTACTGGTATCTTCTACTCACTTTTTTTTTTTTTTTTTTTTGCTTTTCTCCTTCTCCTCCTCCTCCTTATCTTTTTGTCAGGGTTACTAGTGGTTGCATAGGTTAGTGGTCAATGATTTGTGCACAGTTTGTGCTCAAACACTTTAATACCTTCTGTGACCCTCATTTCCAGGATCTTGCTAATTTTTCACTTGGTTTCCTACCCCAACTGGGACTCATATTTTAGGTTAATAAGGCTGTGGTTTCTCATATTCTCACTTTCTACTAAGTCTGTCAGCTTTAGTTGACAATACCACAGGGCTTTGTGCACCAACACAGATCAGTTTCACTCCTCTAGAAGCAAAGGTCATGGTCTCATTCCTTTATCATTTCCCTGCCCTGCAATTCTCAAATTTTTAATGAGACTGTTTTTGCCAACTGGACTGAGGATCTCAATGGGAGGAATCTCAGACAAGTTGGCACCAGAGTGCTGTTTTTACCCAAAACTCCAAGAATATAGTTTTCAATTTGTTGTCTGCTTTTGGTAATTTTCAAAACTGAAGGGATGGATTGTTGACAATTTTGTATAGTTTGTGGTTTCTCTCTCTTTTACTGTGTGTGTGTGTGTATGTGTGTCTAAAGGTCATTCATACTGTCTTGGGGCTTCCCTGGTGGCTCAGTAGTAAAGAATAAACTGCCAAGCAGGAGATGTGAGTTCAGTTCCTTGATTGGGAAGATTCCCTGGAGAAGGAAATGGCAATCCACTTAAGTATTCTTGCCTGGAAATTCCATGGACAGAGGAACCTGACCAGCTGTAATCCATGGGGTTGCAAAGAGTCAGACTGTACTTAGCGATAGGCTGTCACTTTCATACTGTGTCAGTGGGAGTCATTTTCACTGGGAGTCATTTTCCAATACTCATACAGGAGTCCACTGCCCCATCAGTCTCTCTTCTCTTTGGGGGTTAAAAAGATATTTTATGAATACTTTATCTTCAGAATGTGTTGTGACAGAAACAGAAAGTTATATTCCCAGAATATAACTTTTCCAGAGTATATGAAAGACAAGAGGAATCCAATATGACTTAAACACTACAGTTTACATAAACTATATTGCATAATTTAATATTATTAATATGTGACAAAAATTTTTCCCCAGGACATGATATTTTAAATGATTCATCTGAGGTAACATTCTGATTATCCATTAGTTATACGAGTTGTTTATTTATCAAAGGTATCAAATCTTAGTCACTTAGGAACTCATGTTAACTTCATAATAATATTTCATTTAAATGGATACTTGGGTAGTACATAATATGAGTATATATCTAGCACAAAAATGTCTATGAGTAGGGGAGGACCAAAGAACAAGAGCAGAAACTTAAATTATCTATTTCTAAATGACAAGATAGTATGACTTTAGTATGAAATTTTCTCATAACTTTTTCTGAGAACAGTGCTACTTAAGTGGTGCAGGAAACTTTTAATTTTGCCTACCTTATTTTTATTTTATAGGTGGAAAACCTGACAATTTTACAAAACAATAATAAGAATCTTTAGCAAAAGTGTTGCCAGGAGCATATATAGTTCTTTAATATTTTACATAAAATATATACTAGATTATATACTAATTTTATTAAACATTCTATAAATTTCCAGTAATTCATTATTTTAAAATCTATTTATTGGGGTAGACTATCTCATGTTATTTAAATAGCACAATGTCAACAATGAAATGTCACTTTATATGCAACTTTGGAAATATATGTGAAAAATTCTGATTAATATAGGTATATGGAAAAAAATAGTGTTCCACAGAGACTTTAAAATAATTAATCTAGAAAAGCCAACACACATCTAATAAAAGTTCCAGTGAAGGGGTGGAGAGAAAAATGTAGCAGAGAAAATTGTCCAAAAATAATAAAAATTTCTTAAACTGAAAAACGATGTTTCTAGATTACTAAAGTCTACTGAGTATTCAATACAATGATTTTTAAAGACTCAAACTAAAACAAGCAACCGTGAGATTTCAGAACATTAGTGACAAAGGGAAAATTTAAAAGACTCCAGAAGAGAAAAATCACATCACATATAGACAATCAGAGGTCAAGATGGCATTGGGCTTTCATGCAGCTAAATGGAAATTATTTAGTAATAAGCACACAGACCACTAAAAATGGAAAAGTGATATAAATATTACATTTTTCTCAGTAAAAGCAAAAGTTTTACAATGAAATTTAATCTTAGTAAATTAGGTGGCTTAGAGTCATGTAGGAATAATATTTAAAGAATAAATATAAATATATATGAGTATTATATATAATACTTGGTGGCTATTATTTGAATAATAACAAGCACTGAGTGTCAAATAAACAAAAAATTATTGCATAAATAGACTGTGAGGATAAGAAGAGCCTTGTGTTTTTTTGTGCATATATGATAGTGGCATAAGTGGGTTAGGCAGAAAGCATTAAATCTTGGCCTTTTACGCTAACTTTCATATCTAAATGATGGCTTAAAACCTGAAAAATTAAGGAAGAGATGCAAAGAAAGTTAATTTTTAAAGGATGATAAATGTCAGCAGAAATAAGGATTGAAGATAGTTAATTTTAGAAAACTCGGTTGTTATTTTTCTTTTAATTCAATATAACTAGAACCATTTTTAAAAAAAATAAGGACGGCACACACACAAAACAAAAATCAAGATTATTTGATGGGATATTTAGAAGTGTTAATTTCAAAATAACAATTCTTTCCACATATACTTAGTAAAATTTGTGTATATTTTTAGTGAGGTTCCTAGTGAAAAACAGTTGGTTGTTTTCCCCCTCCCTTTGTTCTTTTATCTCTTTGTTCTTTCCTGTCTTCTTTCCCTTCTTCCCTGTCTTTATTCTGTTCCTTTTCAGAAAGCAATGAGAGTTGAGGTTGTGATTCATATTTAGATTAGTGTTAAAGTTAGCATATCTGCTGCTGCTACTGCTACGTTGCTTTAGTCGTGTCCGACTCTGTGCGACCCCAGGAACGGCAGCCCACCAGGCTTCCCATCCCTGGGATTCTCCAGGCAAGAACACTGGAGTGGGTTGTCATTTCCTTCTCCAATGCATGAAAGTGAAAAGTGAAAGTGAAGTCGCTCAGTCGTGTCCGACTCTTAGCGACCCGGTGGACTGCAGCCTACCAGGCTCCTCCACCCATGGGATTTTCTAGGCAAGAGTACTGGAGTGGGGTGCCATTGCCTTCTCCAAAGTTAGCATATAATGTCTGTTAAAAGATGTAGAGTAGAGAACAAGAAAGCTGTAGAATGAAGGACAAGAAAGCAAAAGAATCAAGCTGTAGAAGTCTGAATTCACCTCAATAATCTGACTCCTAGGAATTAAGAAATTTGATGAAGATTTCTTTTTTTGTTTGTTTTAAAACTTTTTCTAAGGTTTTAAGAGGAAGTTCTAATCACTTCATGGGAAATACATGGGGAAACAGTGGAAACAGTGTCAGACTTTATTTTTGGGGGCTCCAAAATCACTGTGCATGGTGATTGCAGCCATGAAATTAAAAGACGCTTACCCCTTAGAAGGAAAGTTATGACCAACCTAGATAGCACATTAAAAAGCAGAGATATTACTTTGCCAACAAAGGCCCATCTAAGTCAAGGCTATGGTTTTTCCAGTGGTCATGTATGAATGTGAGAGTTGGACTGTGAAGAAAGCTGAGCACCGAAGAATTGATGCTTTTGAACTGTGGTGTTGGAGAAGACTCTTGAGAGTCCCTTGGACTGCAAGGACATCCAATCAGTCCATTCTAAAGAAGACCAGTCCTGGGTGTTCATTGGAGGGACTGATGCTGAGGCTGAAACTCCAATACTTTGGCCACCTGATGCAAAGAGTTGACTCATTGGAAAAGACCCTGATGCTGGGAGGGATTGGGGGCAGGAGGAGAAGGGGACGACAGAGGATGAGATGGCAGGATGGCATCACTGACTCAATGCACATGAGTTTGGGTGAACTCTGAGAGTTGGTGATGGACAGGGAGGCCTGGCATGCTGCGATTCATGGGGTCGCAAAGAATCGGACATGACTGGGGAACTGACCTGAACTGAACTGAAGAGGAAGTCTGAGTTTTTTAAAAAGAGCAAGGAAACATCAAGTGCCATCTAAGTTAGTGTTAATAATGGCACCCCACTCCAGTACTCTTGCCTGGAAAATCCCATGGATGGAGGATCCTGGTAGGCTGCAGTCCATGGGGTTGCTAAGAGTCAGACAGGACTGAGCGACTTCACTTTCACTTTTCACTTTCATGCATTGGAGAAGGAAATGGCAACCTGCTCCAGTGTTCTTGCCTGGAGAATCCCAGGGACGGGGGAGCCTGGTGGGCTGCCGTCTCTGGGGTCACACAGAATCGGACACGACTGAAGCAACTTAGCAGCAGTAGCAGTAGAATATAGAAATGAAAATTAATAAAATTTCACATCATTTAAAAATCAAAACTAAAGAAAATACTGTATTTTTGTAAAATATTTTCATGCATAGTTGGAAGTAAGAATCTGAACAATCTGTTAAAAAGATTATCCTCACTTCAAAACATTAAAATTAACACATAAGTTAGAGCAGGTGACAATTCTTGCCCAAAACCAATAGGAAGCTATTCATAAGTTTTACTACTAAAATATTAATGTGCTTCATTATGCAAAGTTGTTCCTTTCCTGTTTTGGGTGCTAAGTAATGTACATATTGTTACCTAAGATTAAAAATGCACATGAATTAGGAACATATTTCACTCTAAAGGTTTTGAATAAAGGGCTATGAACTTGTGGAAGCAGTGATTACAATACAGTGTTTCTCATTCTGAATATTCTTTCTGTTACAATAGGCTATCTCCCATCCAAAAGCGAAACCAACCTTACAATTGAAATTGCATTCAGTTCAGTTCAGTTCAGTCACTCAGTCATGTCTGACTCATTGCAACCCTGTGAATTACAGCACGCCAGGCCTCCCTGTCCATCACCAACTCCCAGAGTTTACACAATCTCATGTCCATTAAGTCAGTGATGCTATCCAGCCATCTCATCCTCTGTCGTCTCCTTCTCCTCCTGCCCCCAATCCCTCCCAGCATCAGAGTCTTTTCCAATGAGTCAACTCTTCACATGGAATGGCCAAAGTATTGGAGTTTCAGCTTCAATATCAGTCCTTCCAAAGAACACCCAGGGCTGATCTCCTTTAGAATGGACTGGTTGGATCTCCTTGCAGTCCAAGGGACTCTCAAGAGTCTTCTCCAACATCACAGTTCAAAAACATCAATTCTTTGGTGCTCAGCTTTCTTCACTGTCCAATTCTCACATTCATACATGACCACTGGAAAAACCTTAACCTTGACTAGACGGACCTTTGCTGGCAAAGTAATGTCTCTACTCTTTCATATGCTATTGAGGTTGGTCATAACTTTCCTTCCAAGAGTAAGCATCTTTTAATTTCATGACTGCAATCACCATCTGCAGTAGCCATAGTAATTTATTCTCCAAGACCTATTCCATCCCAAGTGATTAATCTAAGTTATTAATAGTGATCTCTTTCTCACTCTCTTTGCAAATACCTGGCTTTGGAATAGCAATGAAAACTATTTCTTGCCAATCAAAGCTGGCAAAGTACACTAATTGTCTTCTGGGAAAATATTTTTTTGTCCCAAAGAGACACAGAATTCCATATAGTCAAAGCTATGATTTTTCCAGTAGTCATGTATGGATGTGAGTTGGACCATAAAGAATGCTGAGCACTGAAGAATTGATGCCTTTGAACTGTTGTGCTGGAGAAGATTCTTGAGCATTCCTTGAACAGCAGGGAGATTAAACCAGTCAATCCTAAGAGAAATCAACCCTGAGTATTCATTGGAAGTACTGATGCTGAAGCTGAAGCTCCAATACTTTGGCCACCTGATGCAAAGGGTGGACCATTTGGAAAAGACCCTGATGTTGGAAAGATTGAGGGCAAGAAGAGAAAAGGGTGATAGTGGATGAGATGGTTGGATGGCATCACTGACTCAGTAGATATTTGTTTGGGCAAACTCTGGGAGATAGTGAAGGACAGGGAAGCCTGGTGTGCTGCAGTCCATGGGGTCGTAGAGTAGGACACAACATAGAGACTGAGAAACAACAAAAAGACACAAGAAAGAGAGAACCCATGATCTTTTCTTGCTTGAAAATTGTTAATCCATATGTGATGTCTATATCTGATTAACAATTCGAAAGAAGAGTAGGCTTAATGAATGCCAAAACCTATCAATAAAGATGGCAGAGCTGAGAAATGGAGTCTGTACCTTTGATGATATCATTGTTTCATCAGTTGAGCCAGCTTTGGATCAGAGCCAAACGCTTGAACTTCCTATCAAGTGATATAATAGGTTATTATATTTTAAGTCAAATTGATTCATGCTTTTTGCTTACTTATAAGTAAAATCATTTAAACTCATAAAGTTATTTTAATATCTATCATCTATCAATCCTTGTCTATATATTTTACTTTTTCCCCACACCAAACGGGATCATGTGTAGTTGACTATTGGCTAAAATAGACCAAG
This sequence comes from Bos indicus x Bos taurus, assembly GCF_003369695.1. NCBI lineage: Eukaryota > Metazoa > Chordata > Mammalia > Artiodactyla > Bovidae > Bos > Bos indicus x Bos taurus. The sequence goes on from NC_040076.1 coordinate 101,998,973, forward strand.
TAAATAAAACATCATAATATGCTTGCACATTGGAAAAATATAATTTCAATTCAATTTCACATTTTGATTTTTCCCTTTTGGCATACTTAGATGAATATGTCAGATTTAAAGAAGTAAATCTCTGGAATTGTGACTGACAGAAAATTGTAAGTTGTTTTAGGTCATGTACAAGTTAATTCCCTGGCAAAAAATCAAAACAATTGAGCTCTTTTAAGGGTATAATTACTTCATATTAGTATTACAAATGTTTTGATAAAGATGAGCATTAAGTGCCTATAAAATATCTGAACACATTACATGTCAAAATTTTAAAAAGATAGTTTTAATAGCATATATTTCAGGGCTTACCAAAATTGATGCAGTCATTTCTACAAGGACAGAAAATTCAAATGGCTCAAGGACCAAGTGAATTATATACCAATCAAGTGGCCTGATGACAACAAAGAGATTGTAAAGCCCATTTAAAAGGATCAGCTTCTATGTCATTTCAGCAGATATTCATTTTCCCAAAGACTTCCTGTAGACCATTGCTTTGGGGAACTCCAATTAATCACACAATCTATTACTCGCACCATTCTGAAATCACCATCTATGCAATTCTGGAATTTTCCAGGTGAGTACCTTTGCCCAAATGGATATTTTTAAGTGTGACACAATAGAGTATTAATAGGTGTTAGTGGCCTGCATGCAAGGGCAGTTTCTTACACAGTTTCGTTTCAGAACCTCACCACCAAGATATGAGTCAGCCATACTAGCCAGGTGGAGAGGTGTACATACAGCAAAGCCAATATGCCCAGTCAGTGGCCTCAGTTGAGCTTCTAGATTCCCTCTAGATGACTCCTGGCCTCTCATCTTACACTATATATGAGAATAAGCACCTATTCAACTACAGGGCTTCCCAAGTGGTACTAGTAAAGAACTGGCCTGCCATTACAGGTAGACATAAGAGATGTAGGTTTAATCCCTGGGTTGGGATGATCTCCTGGAGGAGGGCCCTGCAACCCACTCCAGTATTTTTGCCTAGAAAATTCCATGGGCAGAGAAGCCTTGCGGGGTACAGTCCATAGGGTGGCAAAGAGTTGAACATGACTGAAGTGACTTAGCACACACACAGAAAACTATCATGGATGAGATTGGAAACATATCACCAAACAGAATTATAGGATATGATAATGGTTGTGCTTATTCACTAAACGTTGAGGTGGTTTATTAGATTGTTGTTGTTCAGTTACTCAGTTGTGTCTGACTCTGTGACCCCATGGACTGCAGCACACCAGGCTTCCCTGTCCTTTACCATCTCCCGGAGCTTGCTCAAACTCATGTCTATTGAATCGGTGCTGCCTTTCAACCATCTGATCTTATGTCATCCCCTTCTCCTCCTGCCTTCACTCTTTCCTAGCATCAGCATTTTTTCTAATAAGTCAGTTCTTCACATCAGGTGACCAAGGTACTGGAGCTTCGTCTTCAGTATCCGTCCTTCCAGTGAATATTCAGGATTGATTTTCTTTAGGATTAACTGTTTTGATCGCCGTGCTGTCCAAGGGACTCTCAAGAGTCTTCTCCAACATCATGGTTCAAAAGCATAGATTCTTTGGCACTCAGTCATCTTTATGATCCAACTCTCATATCCATACGTGACAACTGGAAAAACCATAGCTTTGACTATTCAGGCCTTTGTCTCTGCTTTTTAATATGCAGTCTAGTTTTGTCATAGCTTTTCTTCCCAGGAGCAAGTGTCTTTTAATTTCATGGCTGCAGTCACCATCTGCAGTGACTTTGGAGCCCAAGAAAATAAAATCTGTCACTATTTCCATTCTTTCCCCATCTATTTGCCATGAAGTGATGGGACCAGATGCCATGATCTTAGTGTTCTTAATGTTGAGTTTTAAGCCAGTTTTTTCACTCTCCTCTCTTTTTCATTCTCCTTGTTTTTATTAGATAGAAAGAAATAACAGAGACACTCCACAGATTGAGCTTTATGTAGCCTCTCAGTTTTGAAAAAGTTACTTTATTCTCAAGATGTATATGATAAGTAGCATAAATTTTTGACCTTTAATCTAGTTCAAACTTTATATTGTACTGAAGAAACTGATTTCCAGTAGGTCAAATGGTAATGGTAGAATCAGTCCATAGTGTTAGTTTCAATAAACATGCAAGTGCTTGCAGATGTTAGGTAATAGATGAATTCACAAGCCAGCTTCAGATTGGTCTTTCAAGAAACTGATGAAGTAAACAATGTAAACAGTTATTGTGCCTGTAATATATACCATACCAAACCATTTACAGTGTTTTTCCCATTATCCAATTACATCTATTTAAGACAGTGGTTTGCTCAGTTTGTTGTATAATAAGAAGTGGAAAGATGGCTAATGGAACACTGGAGTCAGGCTTAGAGTTAAAAGACCACTTAAAAACTGTTTGAATTTTTTTTTAAAAAAATCCACATTTAGCTTAATTTAGAATCCATCTCTTCTACTTCATGAGGTATAGCTTATGTTCCTTGAATACCAAAATCTTCTACATATGTACAGTGTCTTATGGAAAAAATTCTGTTCAGAATACCAACTCTAAAGCTTACCCTAGAATCTTCCATATGTATGCTTCATTTTCAACATCCTTTTGTCAACTAAATGTAAATAATTCTACATTCTTCTCCTCTTCACTGGATCATGAGCAGTGGTTTAGAATAGCCTGAAAGTAAAAAAAAAAAAAAAAAAATTTGTTTTTGGTGAAGCTTCTGTTATGAGACACAAGAGGAGATTAAAGCACAGCCCTGTCAATCTGCAGAAAAAGAACATATTGCTCATGGCTGGTTACTCTCTTTTCAGAGAATGGAACTTGGCAGTAAAATCAGCAGAAGTAACTGGCATAGGCACAGGACTGGCAGGGATTTGGCAGCCCCTGTGGAGAGACTGTCTACAGATGACATAACAATAACCACAGGACCTGCATGTGGACTGGCTTCACTGGAGAAACTAATCAAGTAGTAAGAGCAAAGTTTAAGCTTTCAAAATGTATGCACTTGCTTACTCAGTAACAAAGAGGAGGGTGGTTAGATGCAAGTTATTTGGTAAAATGTTTAGAGATATGTAATTGAAGGCATATAACATGAGGAAAAAAAATACTTTTTCAGACAAAAACTCCATTCTATTTATTACTAAAATTGATCACAGAGAGAATGTGTTTCTCTCCCTACTGCCTGCTCCCATCTCTCTAGATTACTAGATGTGTATGGTGATCATCAGTCTTTTATTCTTTGCTTTAATATTTGCCTCAGACATTTTTAATGGTATCTCTTCGTTAAATTTCTTTCATATTTTGTTAAATTATTTCCATAAAGCTTATTTGGAATCGGCTATCTGTGAATATTTAAATGTGAAAATTTCAGACCAGGGCCTCTGGCCACCATATGCATATCTCACCAAAATAGATCTCTCCTATAACATGAAGTCTACCATACAGATAGTAACAGGGAAGTGCCTCGCTAGAGCATGCGCAGTTGTATGCTATAGAGCAAGGTACAGAACTAACTTTTGTTTCTGAGGCCCTACTTACATCACTATATTTTATTTATGGAAGGGTTAACACTTATGCTTTCCAACACCTTGTGAATAAAAAGTAACATAACATTTTAAAAGTGACTTACTAATTTCCTAAGTTATTTTCTTACTTTTAAAAGTGACTTACTAATATTCCTAAGTTACTAAACAATAGTAATTACTTTTAAATTTGGCACAAGCTGTGAGATATTTAATGTAACCACATTTACCTTTCAGTGTTTGACCTGCTCTATCCTGGTAACTCACTTCTCAACTGAAACAACATATACAGAGAATAATGCAGCATGACCAAATAGGGTTTATTAAAAGAACGTATAGGTACTCTGTCATTTGAAAACCAATTCATGAAATTTGCCATGTTATCAGAAATAAAACAAAGAAAAATACATGAGATAATTAATAGATTCAGCCAAAGATTTGAGAAAATTAAAATTGGTTTATAATAAAGTCTCTTATGTGATTTAAAATGTATTGCATAAAAATACCTATAAAATTGTACTGTTGAGGATATAACTTGTAAAAATGCTATACACTTGACAGTAGGAGAGGGTTAACTATGTAGAATGAAGAAATAATACCAGATGGTAAAACAAATCCATAGAAAAAAAATGAAGAAAGCCTGGAATGTTAAATACAAGGTTAACATAAAAACTCTATAAATTTGTATTTGGTCTCCTTTATTCTATCAGTTTTCTTAAAAGACTTAAGTTGTTATGAAACAGTATTGTTACTATATATTACTGAGTTTGCAATAGTAATGGTTGAACAATTTGCAAAACACTAAAAATTTATTGAAGTGTATAAATATTTTAATTTTGTGGCATGTAAACATTTAAATAAAATTTTTTAATAGAAAAATAAGGAGATAGCTTGTAAGATTGATTTTCTTGAGATAGGAAACAACAATAGTTATTTTAGAAATAGCAAAAATCTAAATTGTTATACAGAAAATAAAATTAAAAAAAAATATCTTGCTAACTCCTTCATTCCTACAGTTTAATTTACTTTTCCTAATTTAGAATTCCTCTCAATTATGTCATTAGAAACAGAGTGTGGAGAAATTAGGTGAGAGATTTATTGCAGTTCTTATTGCAATGGAGTTCTTTTTTGTCTGTATTAAAGTCTTTATGGTGGTTTAGTTGCTAGGTCATGTCCAACTCTTGTGACTCCATGGACTATAGCCCGCCAGGCTGTCAGTCCATGGGATTCTCCAGGCAAAAATACTGGAGTGGGTTGCCATTTCCTTCTCCAGGGGGTCTTCCTGACTTGGATGGAACCCATGTCTGTTACATCTACCTGCACTGGGAGGTGGATTCTTTACCACTAATGCCACCTGGAAAGTCCAAGGTCCTTATAAATTTAGTTAAAAATGATTCAAGTGTGCATTTCACAAGAAACTTGAGGTATCTTTTTCTTTTTGTCCAAACCATAAGGCAAATACCTAACAGTAAGCTCAATAAGAATATAATAAAATTACTACTGCTGTCTCTGGCATTACCCATCATTAACCCTGTACTTGATGCTGGAATCTATCATTTACAAGTAGGTTTTTTGAAAATTCCATTTATTATGTTTATTTTTAAAGTAAGGAATGACTTACATACAGCTACAGGAGGTTCCTGTTAATATCTGCAGAATGTCTTAGTTATAATATTGTCAAATTAGGGAGAAAAAAAAAAGGATGCTTCTAATTGTAAGATTCTCTGATAAGTAATCAAAAGAAACATGAGAGGCAAGTTATAACATATCAGTTGATTAGTCAACACAAGCTTACAGCTCCTGAGTGTTTTACCTTACTATTCTGATACTGAGGGTGACCTTTAAAAGATATAGTTGTGTGAAATAGATAAAATTAGAAGTGTTTTTTTTTTTTTTTTCTTTTCTAACTTGAAGAGATTGTAACTAACAGTGGGATGCTGCCGTATAGCACAGGGAACCCAGCTCGGTGTTCTGTGATGACCTAGAGGGGTGGGATGGGGGTGAGTGAGAGGTTCAAGAGGGAGGGGATATAGGTATGTATATAGCTGATTCACTTTGTTATACAGCAGAAACCAACATAACTTTGTAAAGCAATTATACTCCAATAATAATAATAATAATAAAAGAATACAGTGATGTTCATTATGTGCTCATTTTAACTTTCTTCTACTGCAGCAAGTATTTATAAGAGAAGAAAGACAAAGAAAAATTGTGTGAAGGGACATATATATATCTCATGGTAAATTATGTTGTCATTAAATTTTTACCATTTTCTATGTGTGTGTGTGTGTAGTCTTAGTCATGCCCAACCCTGCAACCCCATGAACTATAGTCCACTATGCTTCTCTGTTCATGGAATTCTCTAGGCAAAAGTACTGGAATGGGTTGCCATTCCCTTCTCCAGAGGATCTTCCCAATCCAGGGATAAAACCTAAATCTCCTGTATTGACAGCCATCTTTCCCACTGTACTACCTGGGAAGCCCATTTTCCACATATTTTCAGCAAAATAATTTCAGTTTCAAATAATATTAAGCGTCTATACAAAAGAAAAAGAAAGGCTTTAGCTGGGGTGGGATAATTGCCGGAATGTAATAAATTATATGTTTGTATGTCTATGAATCTTGGTTACATTCTTATTTTGTCTATTTATTTGTTATCCTGATAAAACAGCTCCTCAAACTGTTGTCTTCATGGATGCATCCTAAAATAGAAACACCTTAATGATAGCTCTGATCTCTCATTATTGTTAAGACATTATTTTACAGCCAGTTCCTTCAGTCTGTGCAGGTTACCAACAAAGAAAATCCTTTGCTTCAGACACAGTCCATTTGTACTTTTAAAATAACTATATTTCATGTTTTCTATATTCTTTCTTGAAGTTCTTTCTTTCAAGTTTGTAATGCAAATAGATAATCTGATGAAGAATAGCTCTAATTAATACTTTTGCATGGTACTTAGAAGAAATATTAGAGGGATTGCAAGGGAAAGGAGCATTTTAACATTATTATTATAGCTATGAATATCTCACTTATTGATTAATTTTTGTAAGATATATTACTTATATTATCTCTTATTTCCTGACATGAGAGTAGACATTACTTTTCCCATTTTACAAAAAAGAAAATGGATGTGCAGAAAATTAAAGCTTTCCTGAGTTCATACAGTAAGTAAATGGAGAAGATGTATTTCAAACTCACTATTTTCCTGAATCCAGATTTTCCAAATTACTTTGATTTGTAATTTCCAAAGTTCAGTAATTATCATTGCTCTACCTTAACACACATGCACAGTTATGTTTATTAGTCAGATTTCTTTCTTAGGAGAATAAGCAAGTTATATTTGAAGAGATTTACTTTGCTTTATAAGTGGAAAAATGACTAGCTTTATCTTTTATTCAGATATGGTCAGGGGAATGTTCTGTCTAAATAATGAGAGAGAATATATGTATACACACACACTGATGTTTGGGGGCAAAGTTTTGTAATGATATTGGTCTCTTTTTTTCACTTTTCTCTGTTTTTAAAATTTATGTTCAGAAAAATACCTAGAGTTTGGCTGTGATCTCCTTGTGAGTAGCTATTTCTGAACTTATCCATTATAGATTCAATGAATTCAAAATAAATCTATAATTTTATGTTAAACATTTAAAAAGATAACCTAAGTCTAATGATCAGAGTAGAAAATGCTGCTGAAGGTAAGGTATATTGTCTTCAGTTTTGTTGTATCACCAGTCTAAAGAAATGACTAAAGAAATGAATGAGGAGATACATAGAATAACTGACAACAGTGGCTAAAGAAAATGTAACGATTGCTTTTGTACTACATCATTTGAATGTAACAAAATGGTATGTTACAAGAATAACATTTCTCATGGATTTATTGATAAGCATTCTAAATATAAAGCCAAAGTAACCAATTTTTCAAAATTTAATTTAAAAATAAATAAAAACCTATTTTTGGTTTCTAGATTAATTTTTCCTAAGTTATCAGTTCTTAGGTTCCGCAAATTTGCTTACCCACTATAAATAGTAAACTAGAAAATAAGTTAGAGAAGGTAATGACACCCTACTCCAGTACTCTTGCCTAGAAAATCCTGTGGACAGAGGAGCCTGGTGGCCTGCAGTCCATGGGGTTGCACAGAGTCGGACACCATTGAAGCCACTTAGCAGCAGCAGAAAATAAGTAAAAAGGGAATCTCTTCTACTTTTACGTCTGGGTTATTCAAGTTAAAGTCTATTTAAAGACCAGTTTAGAGCGGTGGGTGTAGATGATGAGAGCTGAATACTCAAATGTCCAAATATAGTAAGTGTGTCCATACTCAGAATAGGAAGATCTGGAAAATCAGATCTTGTAAGTGCCTCATCAGCTTTAAACAATATTTGTATGTGGTGACTGATTGCCTAAATTGCTACAGGTAAGCATTATTTATAAGAGCTATCTGAGTTACTCAGTTGTGTCCGACTGTTTGTGACCCCATGGACTGTAGTTGCCATTTCCTTCTCATCATAAGTACTGCTCATCCTCTACCCTCTTTTTGGATCCTACCATTATCTTTCTGACTTTCAAGTTCTGGGGGTTAAACTCAGGCTATTCCGGCCCGACTAACATTTTTTGCTTAAGAATTATTCTTCTGTCTTATCTTGAAGTTGGATTATTTATTTTCTTCCAATTTTATAGTCTTTAAAAGCAGGTGTGATAGATTAACCCATCCTAATCAATAATACAGTCAATGTGATCACTTTCTCTCTCTCTCATTCTCACTTTCTCTCATTTGCTCTCCAATCCAATCATTTATTTATATACTTAATGAACCTATCAGGGTTTGCACTACATACAGGATGGACTCCAGGGATTCAACTGCCTAAAAGAGAAACTGAAATCTAGTAAAAATGCAATAGTTTTATAAAGTAAGTAAATGGAATATGAGTTAATGATTATTATGATAAAGGTATGTGTTAAAGCCTCTTGTAAAAAAGATTTATTTGTTATGAAAATACATAAAGTAAAAGTGAATTTTGCCTGGAAACAATTGGAATTTTTTTTGAGGGGTTACCATTTGAAGTTTAGAAAAGTTAAAAAGTGAATGGAAAAAAAAGGGAGGCCAGGCAAAAAGACAAAAATAGAAACAAACAAACCAAATAAGTTTAAAGGAAAGCAAGAACAAAACATGAAGACATCAATGTTTAGAGAAATGATTCTCCTACAGTTCATATACTAATTTCTTATGAATAGAAATCCTTGGGACAGTTCAGACTTATTGACTAAGAAACTCTGGGAGTTGGAACTAGTTACTTGAATTAATAACCATGTCTCCCAGAAGATTCTGAAGCTTCCTTTGAGAACTACAGAGCAAACCTTTTAAAAAGTAACTATTTTGTATGACTCTAATGTAGGTCATATGGCTGAGATGAAAACAGATTTAGATTTTATTCAGTAGGTGATTGGGAACCATGAGATATATCTCAGGCATAGAACTGACATATTTATAAAAGTATTTTGTTTTATTTTATTGAAGTATAGTTGCTTTACAATATTGTACTAGTTTCTGCTGAACAGCAAAGTGAACCAACTATGTATACATATATCAGTCTTTTTTCTATTTCTTTCCATTTACATCACCAGAGCAATTAGTAGAGTTCCCAGTGCTGTAGAGTAGGTTATCACTGTCTATTTTATACACAGTAGTGTAGATATATCAATCCCAAACTCCCAATTCATCCCATGATCATTTTCCCCCATGATGTCCATACATTTGTTCTCTACATCTGTGTCTCTATTTCTGCTTTGCAAATAGGTTCAACTGTACCATTTTTCTAGATCCCACACATATGTATTAATAAAATAACTCTGCTGGTATTGTTGGTTTTTAATAGGTTGATGAAGAGGCTGAAGTACATTAGTAGTATATGAATAAAGCTACAGCATCAGTCGTGGCAGGAAAGATGGAGGAGAAGGCATAGATACCAGAGAAATTGTCAATGTAGAATTTTTCAGATAATTTGTATATTTTTCAACAGAATTTTCTACAGACAATTTTTTTCCAAAGAAAATCCAATATAGGAAATTTTAAGTGCCAAAGCATGTTGCTGGAGAGATGAGGGAATAAGGTCACTTAAAGGAGTTTCATTCTACCCTGCAAAGCAAAACTGACTTCCTACTGTTTAAAGCAATGCACAATATGCAACCTGGAGAAATGAAAGACTCTCTTGTGCTGTTTTGTTCTTGAAGTCAATTAGGTATATCTGTGCCTCTCTAAACTCTATTTGTGGGTTAGATTTGAGTCAGCTTCAAAACAGTTCCTAGACTCAAGGCAAGTTCATATGACTCTCTAACCCATATTCCTGTCTAGCTAGCCAAAATGTTGTAACAATTAAGTGCTTTTCTGGCAGCATTTGAAAAGTGAACTCCTAGGTTTGTCTGCAGAATTCAAAGAATGCTTCAGAGAAAGGAGATGGCTTTTGAGCTGAATCTCTAATATTGCATAGATTTATGTGGACAGAAAAGGAAATAGGGCATTCTAGAGAGAGGATTTATATGAACAAAGTCACAAAGTGGGTAGGTCTAAGACTACTTAGTAAAAGTAATTTTTAGATTGAGAGATTCTCATGTCTGTGTTTTGACCAGCTCATTCTGACCTCAATGTGTATCATTTTCAAGAGAAATAAGTCTGGAGGAAAGAAGCACAATAAGCAAATGTTCTCAACACTCTAAGTAGGAGATGAGTGATGATGGAAGGGAGCACCATTGGAGACTGTGAAAGTATTGGACTCAAAACCTTTGAATTAAAAAACTGGGACAGCTGGCACCTTCCAGTTAGCAAGCAGCAAGCAGACCTGGGCTGTCCACTTTTCTACTCTCAGCGGATTTACTAGGGTCTCTTAAAAGTGACTCCCATTCACTGCCTCTCATAAATGTTTGTCATGTGATTTTTTTTTTAATTTCACTTTGCTTTGAAGAGGAAACCATCATTCTAATATATGAGGATTTTATTTATTCTATGCCCATCACATACATAAAAAAGGAGACCCCATTATTATACTTTCTCCCAGGGAGCTTGATGTTGAAGCTTTATTTTGGCTCTCAGCTTTCTCTGGGCTTCTTTCCAGACCCCAACAGTAGGGCAATGCTATTTAGTTGTCCGATCATCCCAGGAGAGTGTTGTCAGAGAAAGCAAGCCAGGAGCTTGCAATGAGGCTGCTCTGTGCTCCTCCTTCCTCAGTTTATCTCTCCGTTGCTATCTTCCTCTCATCCATGAGATTGCTTGAATATTGCAGTTAAGAAGCAGAACTTGAAATCAAGTCTAAATTTCCCAACTCCAAACCAGCTTCTTTTGTGAAATACCTAGAGTGACACAAAAATAAACATATACCACATATTGTATTAAGTTTAAAAAAATCACTGTTGCAGTTTGAATTGTGTCTACCTAAAGTTTAATTCTAAGCACTGTAGGATATGGATTTATTTGGAAATAAGGTCATTGCAGAGGCAAGTAAGTTAAAATGAGGTCATTAGGGTGAGTTTTAGTGCAATATGACTGGTATTCTTATGAAAAGGGACAATTTGAACAGATACTAACACTCATGAAGGGAGAACACTCTCTGAAGATTGGAGCTAATCTGACACAAGTCAAGAATCTACCAAGACTGGGAGAGAGGTCTGCGACAGATTTTTCCTTAGTGCCTTCAGGTGGAACATGACACCAGTGATAGCCTGATCCCTCTTGAGTTGGGAGATAACACATTACTGTTGTTAAACCACTCAGTTTGTGATACCTTTTTATGGCAGCCATAGTGTTCTTTACAAACACCTAACTCCCCCTTAATTTTATTGCACACTTCTTCTAAAACTTATTTTGTCAATTTTAGTAATTCCTTGTAATGTTTCACTGTTAACTTGGTGTCAATATAGCAAACATTTCAAATCAATTCTGATACAAATAAATAACACCTCAAAACTAATTTTCCAATTTGGCAAGATGATTTTTTTGAGATTACTTATTATTATTACTTACTTTGCTCAACTTCCACCTTCGCATTACAGGAGAGCAGCCAGAAAATTTGTATTTCTTTGTGTCAAAGGGAGGAATGGCATGGATTTTAGAACTTATAAAACACAAGCCAACTAAAGATACATCTTTAATAGTCATTTGTGAGGGCCTTGTCTCGCTGAGATCAATTTTGGTAAACCAGAAAGGAAGGAGAAGAGAGAGAAGGAATAGCTTTCCCACAATAGGTTAATAAAGATGTCTATGGTTTGCAGATTAGCAGGGACTTTCATGTCTCTGAAGAGCCCTGGAGGATGACAAAATCTCATTATGAAATTTTGTGCAGGTGAATGGGTTAAGCGAAGACTAAATGAGGTTTCCAACCTTATTTAAGATGTCTCTGTGTAATAGGCAGACTTCTAAAATGTCCAGGAAGATTCTTGTCCCATGGTTACTTAATCAAACACTAATATGAGTACTGCTATGAAGTGATTTTGCAGATGTAATTAAGGTACCCATCTTCAAATACAGAGATTACCTTGGGTAAGTGGGTTAGTTCCATCTAATTACATGAGAGCATGAAAGCCAAAAAATCCTCTGGCTAGAGTCCAAAAGATGTGGCAGAAAAGAAAGAGAGAAGAAAAAGAGGAAAAGAGAATTGATAAGTGAGAAGAATTTGACATATGCTTGCTGGCTTGGGGAAGCAGGGATTATGTTCAAGTACCTGGGAGACAGCCTTAGGACCTAAATGCAGCTGCAAGGATACTCAGCAAGGATACTGGACCTCAGTCTTATATGACTGCAAGGTTCTGGATTCTTCCAGTAATCTAAGTATGCTCAGAAGTATATTATTATTGAGCATCCCAGAAAGAGACCAGTCAACTGATAACTGACACCTTGATTTTGGTCTTGTGACACAGATCAAAGTAGGGAAAACTAGCCAAGCCAACCTGAACTGTTGACCTACAGAATTGTGAGACAATGTATTATGTATTATATGTATTACTTTGAGTTTAGTTTGTGGTACTTCATTATAACAGTAATAGAAAACAGCTATACCATGCTTCAGGGGTAGGATAGAGCAGATTTGCTGCTCTTCAAGGCACCAAGGAGTCTTGGACAAAAGATGACATCACCAGGGATCATTATATAATGAGAATTGGAAGTAAATTTCCTGTTTTGAAAACACAACTTAAGCCTCCAAAATTCTCGTGCGACCTCATTAATTAGAATCAGGCTTTCCGGGTGGCATAGTGAGAAAGAATCCACCTGCCAATGCAGGAGACAAAGGTTCTATCCCTGGGTCAGGAAGATCCCGTGGAGGAGGAAATGGCAACCCACTCCAATATTCTTGCCTGGAAAATTCCTGCTGGGTTAAAGTCCATGAGGTCACAAAAGAGTTGCATATGACTGAGCAACTGAGAATGCGCCAATATTTATGAGCTGGACTTGAATTTTACAAACAAGTGAATGTTATCTTTTGTTTGTCTGAGTTTATGAACAAATTTAATTCTACTGCCACAAGATAAAATGTGAATTAAGTTTATTCAATATGTTTAATCTCCTTTGTGCTTGTAATTCACATGTCAAAGACTTTTATATTTATATTATCTGATCCACAAACCCCACCCTATCATCCTCATTTCATGCATGCTAAGTTGCTTCAGTCATGTCTGACTCTTGGCAATCATATAAACTGTATCCTGCAGGTTTTCTGTCTATGGGATTCTCCAGGCAAGAATACTGGAGTGAGTTGCCATGTCCTCCTCCAGGGGAGCTTCCCGACCCAAGATAGAACCTGGGTCTCCCACATTTTAAGCAGATGCTTTACCGTCTGAGCCACTTCATGAGCCACTTCATAAGCCCTTCTAAATTCTTCTATCCAGTTCTTAATTAACTGAACATCACCAACAGGTAAATTTTGTTCTCTGGTATTTGTTAAATAGGTTCAACTGATATATTTTGATCAACAATTGTGTTAAACACATTTTTTCTAGTTCTTCCTTATGGTAGCATTTACTTGTCTCTTAAATGAGACAACTTCAAGAGAACTCATGTATATCATGAACATTAAACTCAGATAAAGACAAATCCTATCCTACCCAGAGCATAGTATTTATTAAGAAGAGCGAGTGTTAAAATTTAAGTCTGCTGGTCTCCTATTCTAAGATAGGACTACTTAATCAAGCATCAGTTGGAAAGTATTTAACAAGAAATGTGTATGGAAAAACCAATTGTGGGTCCCCTAATCCAATATCCTTTGGGCTTCCCTGGAGACTCAGTGGTAAAGAATCTGCCTGCAATGTGGGAGACTGGAGTTTAAGCTCTGGGTTGAGAAGATCCCCTAGAGAAGGGGATTATTATTTTTGTCTGGAGAATTCCATGGACAGAGAAACCTGATTTGCTACAGTCCATGGGATGTCAAAGAGTTGGACACAACTGAGCAACTAATACTTACATTTTTCACTTTCAAAGCATTATCCTTTACTTTAAAACAAGTCATAAGGCTTTAAATTAAAGGAATTAAAGTTCAAGAATAGAAAATTCGCTCAGGCAGTTGAAAGTAGGAGCATCATCCAAACATTATGTCAACTTCAGCAGCATGCTATGCAAAACTTATATCTAGTGAAATGTACTTGAATTTGTCTTTGTTCTCTTCTTTTCCATAGGGATGATACTGCCTAGAACTAGGGTTCATGTTTTTGCTACATCTGCCATGTCATGTTTTCTGCATCTCTCACTTTTTCTTATGCACCTCTATCTAGTTATCTTTCTGCATAAGAAGAAGGAAAATCTGTCCAGGCATGCTCCTTCACATATAGGGAAGAGGATTTCACATATAGTCTGCCTCTCAAGCACTGGCCTTTTGGTAAAGACTGGTCATAATCTTGTGGACTGTTTTTGAGATACTTAAAGTGTGCCCTAATTAAGCTAGTTGCTTTCCTGACATAAATAACAATAATGAAACATTAATGATTTCAGACTAAAACTAATAGTCTGATTTTAAACCTATTAATGTTCTTAACTATCTTAAAACTGTAATTTCAGTAAGCTCCATTAGCAGAGTGACTCCTGCTTTTGAGTTGAATTACAATTGAATAAGAGTGGACACTTTGGTACAAAGAGCTATGTCATTAAAAATTACTGGGTTGGTTCTTTTAAAAATTGGGAGAAATTAGAAAGAATTCTTATTGTGAAAGTGCAAACATTCAAGTTCTGAACTTTAAACTTTAAAGCAAAATAAGCTATATATATATATATATATATATATATATATATATATATATATATAAAGGAGTGGAAACACTTGTAAACATGCAAGTGAAATGAAGCTTTACAAGAACAAAGGTGATGAAATACAGTATTTCCAGTTTACTTGAATAATTAAATAATCCTTTTATTAAACTTGACATGATGCAGAATAGTATTTCTCTAAAGTTGACTGTTCTGAATGTTAGTCTGGATGAGTTAACTATTGTACTATTTCTTTATTTCCAAAGCTTCTTGGGGCAGCTCCTAAGAAGAAAATATTTTAAACAGCATTGCTCAGAACAGTTGTAAAAGTCGAGTACCCTCTAATCAAAATATGTCCTTTGAAGGACATTAGTTCCCAGCTGCTAATTTTGCTATGAAACTATTAGCAGTGTGAAATCCTCAGAGAATTGTGTGATATATCATTAGCTAGTAGGAACTATTATTCCTTTATGGGATATTTGAAGCCAAGTTTTATTTCTGAATAACTTCCATCAGTAGCAGTTAAGGAAATATTAGGCTAGAAGGTTCTGAATTTGCATTTTGTATTCACAAGATATTAATTTTTAAAGATGGAATTTTAAAAATATGTTTGTGGCTCATCTCTCAAATGTCAAAGTTTTTATGTTGATAAAGTGAGGAAGTGATTATTATTCTATAATTTTAAGCTTCTATTGACACAAAAACTGCCTTATTCTGTCTTTTTTCTTATATTAATACTATTTTTCAAAGTAATTATTCAAAATTTAATAATACTAGCATCTTGTTTGAAATTTAAAAATTAATGTAACATGGCAAACTGATGAAGCATTTTAAGTCAAAAGAGAAAAAGGTACTATATTTATATGCTAAAATTATATATATGTGACATATATATATTTTTCTTTTATATTTTCAAAAATGATTAAAGATAAAAGATTCCACATAGGTTAAAAATATAAGATATAAAATGAACCTAATTCAAGAAATAATTTTTCTGCCTGTTTTTTGTTATGCAAATGAATATTATATACTCTCTTAAAAAAAAATCAGGGTAGAGAACTGTGTCCATGCATGCATGCTAAGTTGCTTCAGTCCTGTCCAACTCCTTGTGACCCCATGGACTACAGCCTGCCAAGCTCCTCTGTCTGTGAGATTCTCCAGGCAAGAATACTGGACGGGTTGCCATTTCCTTCTCCAGGGAATCTTTCAGACCCAGGGATTGAACCCGCATCTCCTATATCTCCTGTATTGGCAGGTGGGTTCATTACCACTGAACCACCTGGGGGGCCCCAACCTATATCAATATTTTTTAGAAATTCTGAGTCCTCATTGAGCTAAGACAAGTCCATTGTTTATTCGAATCTATGCTTGGTAGTTCCTTTTTACCTGTGAACATGAATTGACCTTATAACAATTAACCTCATTATCCATGCACAAAACATATCTGTGGGCAGAGTTCCTCACTGATAGGGACTTAGGTGCTTACTGCTGCTGCTTAGAAAGCCTATTAACTCTAAACCAATAGGGTACCATTTAATGAACTGCAGCAATAACACTTCCAATGGTTCCTTTGTGGACTGAAGAGATTTGCTGCCCTAGATGCCTAAATACTATCAAGGAGGAATTTAGACACTTGGGAAAATACAGGCCATGGAAACTGCATCTACATAAGAAATGCAAAGTCAAGACTCAAGTCTCCTTTTCCGATCATTCAGAGTAAAAGTATTTAGTAATTGAGGAAAACAGAATTTCTCATTAAGAATTTCTTAAGGGGTCTGGTCTGTGATCCCTATTTCCCTAGTGAATTGCGATATATAACACATAGTAAGCTCTCAAGTTTCCCAGATGACACAGTGGTAAAGAATCCATCTACCAATGCAGGAGATGCAAGAGATGTTGGTTCAATCCCTGAGTTGGGAAAATCCCCTGGAGTAGGAAATGGCAACCCACTCCAGTATTCTTGCCTGGAAAATTCCATGGACAGAGGGGCCTGACATTTTACTGAATAAGTGAGTGATGTGAATAGTTGCATCAGGTATTCATTTCATTTAACTTTGATAGATTAAGCCTTGTTTAATCTTTTTTCTTGTTATAAATAAAAAGATTATCTTATTAGGTTATAGTATTACATTGTATGCATCCTGTATAAGGATGCATATATTTTGGCCGTTATATTTAAGTTTATAAGTGAGTAAATCATGATAATTTTTGTTTTACGCATAGTTGTTTGATTTAATCTCACTTCACTTTTCCTATGAATGCTTTATGAAAGATTTGTATAGTGAAAAATAAAATGAATCAAGCATGTTTTGAAAAATCTAGAATTTCACCAGAAACAATCTGCATCTTGAGTTGTACACTATAAAAGCTATTTTAAATTACTCTCCTGGGAGTAAACAGTGTATTTCTCAAAAATTATCTTTTCTATACAGAAAAAACAAAAAGCACCTCAGTTTTGTTTCTTTTGTAAAATGTTCTTCATTCAATGAATTATTTTAGCTCTTGAGGTCAGAGATTTGATGAAGTCTATGTTCATACTATTGCTTTACCTGCTATGCTATTTTCTCATGTGAAAGTGAAAATGAAGTCGCTTAGTCATTTCCGACTCTTTGAGACCCCATGGACTGTAGCCTACCAGGCTCCTCCGTCCATGGGATTTTCCAGGCAAGAATACTGGAGTGGGTTGCCATTTCCTTCTCCAGGAGCTCTTCCCGGCCCAGGGATTGAACTGGTCTCCTACATCTGAGCTACCAGGGAAGTCATTTTCCCATGTAATTTTATTTTAAATTTCTCTCCTCTACACCATCCTAAATGGTTGAATCCTAATATATGAGCCTCTATCATACAACTTTTTTTATTTCTTTGAGTATTTAACTTGCCTTTCTCTTTTGCTAACTTTAAATGAGGGGAAAAAAATACCTACAGAAAGCATTTCTTCATCAAATAATTAGAATCCTGTGAAAAACTTATTGTAGATAAGGTGCTAGAATATGCCAATCATTAATTATGTTGCTTGAGCTACAGAATTATAGGAGATGTCTTCAAATAGCTAATAATTACCCTTAACTTTTAGCTATTGGTGTAATTGAAAAGAATATCTCATCTTTACAAGGGCAATTTGAATTATTATTTTCCTAAAGGCCTTAACTGAAGTAATTTAAGAATCATGTTTACTTAGAGGACTGCCAGAGATTTTTTTTTTCATTTTAGCTTAATAGAGTTCTCCTTGAATACCCAAGGAAAGCATATCTCAAAACCTAAAAAACTTTCATAAAGTTTTTTGTAAGTATTAACTGATGTGCTTAAAATATATACTTTGGCATAATAGTTTTTTTATATATTGCTGATGTCAACAAAAAATATAATGCCCAATTTAATGGCATTAGTATTATTATAAAACAAATTATTTTAGTAGAATTTTATTGAACATTTTAAAAAAGTATTACAATTCTAAATAAATATTTTTTATATATAGTATGTCCTTTGTTTATGTTCTTATTAACTCTCTAAAAGAAATCTAACAAGTCATTTTGCTAGACTGCTACAGTTTTGGAAAATAAGCTCTCCCCACACTGTTATGTAAATGCATATTTTACTAGATGTGTGTCAAATGAATTAATCTGCATTTAAGGATCTTTTTTGTGTGTTGGTTCAGTTCCTAGGATATTTCAATGTGAATTTTTTTTACTAATCATAAAACAAATAAAGGTTTAGAAAAAGATTAACATGAGTCTACTGAGAGGTTATGAATACACATTTATAATTCTAGAGATACCTTGACTATTGTTTCAGGCAGTCAATTTACTGAAGTAAAGACTCACACACTATTAATATGTACATTTGGAAGTATATTTATGATCCTTTTCAGAAAATTGAAGAAATTACCAGGTTAGCATTAGAATATGAGACCATTCTTTGAGTCTTCCATTAAAATGAAACTGGTGAATATAAGTCCAAGAACTAAGATTTTTCTTTGAAACTTTGTGTCTTTAACACACAAACAGGTGTGTGACCAAAGGTAACACAAGTATAAGTTGTCTAGTTTTCTTTATATAAAATGAATCATTTAAAATTTAAAAGCACTATACAAATATAAAGTAATGTTGAACTTTGGATATATTTGTAAACATAAATGTTATCATACTTTGTTATATTTATATTCACTTCAAATTAACCAGCACTGATGATATATTTTAAGTATATTATTGGGATGAAGCAAGTAATTTTACTCATACATAAATGTACTTTTGATACTATTTGTAACCTATGACTGAATATGTTTAAATATTCATATAAATATATGGAATTCTTCAAAGAGCAAGAATCCCAGAATTACTGGTCTCTGACATTTACTTTTCAGACTTCTTAAGCTCTGAAATATCTTTTCCTTAAAATCATGTTGCCATAGTGATGCTTTGTGTAATTTTGAACACATAGGATTTAAGACGCATTCATTTCAGTGGAATTGTAAAATTACTTAAAATATGATTGGAATCTGGCAACTATTTGTCTGGCCTCAGCCAACATTCTTCATCTTTTATAATAAGGTAAGATGTTACAATTTACTTTCAAATGAAGATATTCATGCAAGAGCTAGTTTGAGGTTTAGATGCCATTGATTTCAGTATGAAACTGCTAGGTCCAAATGTGATCAGATCAGATCAGATCAGTCACTCAATCGTGTCCAACTCTTTGCAACCCCATGAATTGCAGCACGCCAGGCCTCCCTGTCCATCACCAACTCCCAGAGTTCACTCAGACTCACGTCCATCGAGTCAGTGATGCCATCCAGCCATCTCATCCTCTGTTGTCCCCTTCTCCTCCTGCCCCCAATCCCTCCCAGCATCACAGTCTTTTCCAACGAGTCAACTCTTCGCATCAGGTGGCCAAAGTACTGGAGTTTCAGCTTTAGCATCATTCCTTCCAAAGAAATCCCAGGGCTGATCTTCTTCAGAATGGACTGGTTGGATCTCCTCAACTTACAAAGTGTGTCATGACTTCACCTGGGAAAAAACTTTTAACACAATTTAGCCTTAGGCTCACCTTTGCTTTGATACAATTTCAGACCTTTAACCTTTTTGTAGTATCATGTGTAAAATTTTCCATGGGTATCTCAAAGCACAAAAATTTCAACTTAAATTAGAAGGAAGACCTTTTATGATTTAAATTTGAAATATGAATTTAGGGCCAATCTTCTGCCTGATCACTTTTCCTAACTTTGTATATAGCTACTTGGAATAAAAAAATCTCATTCTGTACCATATGAGTGAAGCCAAAAACATCCAAAATTGCAAGGACTCCTCTCGTTTGGAGACAATAGGAGTCTCAGGAGAAGTGAAACTACCATCTTTAAAAAGAACCAGGAGTCATCAAATATTGTGTAGTTTTTTGTTTGTTTTTAAATGTGTTGAATTTGAATAAGTGAATATTTTGTAGTTCATAAGTTGATATTAAATGATATTTTCTCAATAATAGTGTCATATTTAAATGTTTTTAAAATAATTTAGTGAAATAATTTATTTTTTATTTCTCTACTTGATTTTGCTTTATTTCATGAAACAGAATTATTTTGTTAAATGTATACATTTATCTAAAATATAAACTGCTAACATTAAAGTAACTGGTTATTACCACACTCATTCAAGCTCTATGTCTAAATCAAGATTTTATTTATTTCCTCTTTTTTCCTTTCTATCAAACTTAATTTACCAGACTGTAAGTACTTAATATGTGCTCTCTTCTTTCTAGAATGGTCATTACTAAAAAAAAAAAAAAAAAAAATTCTTAAAACAATACATGATGCATTCTAGTTTTCCAAGATGATTTTTTTTTAGTATGCTTTTGCATACGCTTACCTTGAATATTTTTCTATCTTTTTTTCATGACAAAAATCTCTAGAGAGAGGCAAAATAACACAAAGCTTACCAGTAAGCCTGAATTAATTATAAAGAAGGAAGATGAATATTACAGAAGCATAAAAATCCTGTAAAATGTATTTTTTTCTGAATACCAAGAATTACAAAGCAATTGTAATGCATAATGTTTACTGTATACTTCCTTTAAAATATCAGAAAAAAAGAAACTGTAACTGTAGTGATAAGGAACAGGGCTTAGGCCTCTGTTGTCTGTACTGATAGAAATCTTTTTTTTTTTTTTTTTAACCTCACAGTGAATTTTTAGCATAGGCTGCTTCAAAAGTCTTGAATTTTGAATAAATAAGAAAATACCAGTTAATTCAGAATTTGTATTTGCCCAAATGTTCCTCTTTAAATTATTGTAAGTAGTATCTCATTCTTGCCTACTGCATCTCTCAAAAAATGTACCCCCTCGAAAATCTATTTAAAAAGTTTCTTTGAACTTCATAAGTGAGTGATTTCTTCTATATCTGCAGTAAAACCTCTGGGAAAAAACCTATGAGAGTACGGTGTCAGCAATTTTACCTTATTGCACATGACTTGTTCCCTTTTCCACATAACTATTTAATGAATTTTAACTTCAGATTGTATAATGCTATAGCTGATAGGAGCCTTTTGGGGCATTTTAAAAATTAAGATTACTGACCACTTTAGGAAGAAAATTTAATGAAGAAGATAACTCTTAAAAGATGCTGAGTGGTATTTGCTCCTGACATTTCCCTGGGACCAGCATGAGATATTATCTGTCCAGAATGTGTTTATGGATTTTAAAGTCTGCTTCAAAAGTTCTTGAGCTGCAAGCATGCTGGTGAGTTATTGAGCATGTAGAATCAAAATTCTTTGTCAACAAATGTTAGAGGAGAAATGGAACCATGGAGATGGCCCAACTTAGTATTCTGTTGCTTGTCATCATTTTTGTTCAATATTCAGCAGAAGAAAAGAGAATAAAAATTGGCAATTGCAATTGAGCAGAAGTGCTCATTTTCCTAGACCAGATATAGTATATACATACATACATATATATATATATATATATATGACTTAAATTCTGTGGCTTCAATGCAGTAGAAGGAGAAAAAGTGGTATCAAGAGTCCAACAGGACCTGATTTGCTATTTACTGTTTATTATTGACAAGACAATTGCCTTTTCTGAAATTACACTGACTTGGTAAGACTGGAAAATAGCTTCTGTCTTTCCTCACAAGAAAGCTCTGATCATTAAAAGAAGCTCACACGTCAAGAGAAATATTACAAGAGTTTCATTATGTATATATTGCTATCAATCAATACAACCTGCCTAAAAAATGGAAACTGTTGGGTATTGGGTATTTTCTCACATTAAATTCTGACACATTTGGCATGTATCTGGGAAATCTTTCTAAGACTGTGTAGAAGGCTCCAGTCACCATCTTCCTTTGGTTGAAGCAGGCCATCACCTATTACACTATCTTCCTCACTAGCACCTGACTTCCCAGGTAGCTCAGTGGTGAAGAATCCACCTACAAATGCAGGAGACGCAGGTTCAAACTCTGGATGGGGAAGATCCCCTGGAGGAGGAATACATACCTCACTCCAGTATTCTTATTTGGAAAACCCCATGGACAGAGGAGCCTGTCAGGCTACAGTCCATAGAGTCAGTAAGAGTCAGACACAACTGAGCGATTGATTGGCGACTGACTCACTAGCCTTTCTCCAACCAATTCTCCACATTGTAGCCAAGGTAATCTCTGCAAATCTTGTGATATCACTCAACCAGTTTAAAATCTAAAATTTCTTTGCATAACCTATAAAATTCTGTGCTATCTATAAGGTCCCTGTCTTTCTCTCAAGCTTCAATATATCCTACTACCTGGTTTAATAAGTTCTAACACAGAAGCATCTTGGTTTGGTTCTTTAGATAAATCATGGGTCATTCTACCAATGAGCAAGCAACCACTCTGTCCTTTGCCAGGAAGACCTTCTATGCCACCCAGCACTCCCTGCCTCCATTTTAATATTTAGCTACTATTCATGCTGTTACTTTTGCTCAGGTGTTACCTCAGAAAGCTTTTTCTGATACAGGTTTCTAGCTCATATTCTTTCAGCCCAGTGACTTTCATTCAGAACATTTATCCTGGTTTGTCATTATACATTCAATATAATAATTATTCCATTAATATCTGCCGTCTTTACCGACTGCAAATTCCTTGAAAATAAGAGTCTATTTTCTACTCACTGCTGCTGCTGCTGCTAAGTCGCTTCAGTCGTGTCTGACTCTGTGTGACCCCATAGACGGCAGCCCACAAGGCTCCCCCATCCCTGGGATTCTCCAGGCAAGAACACCGGAGTGGGTTGCCATTTCCTTCTACTCACTATTATTCTGCAAAATATCTTAGAAATTATAGCAGCTTGATAACTTTATTTCTCTGAAACTCTTCTAAATATTCATAATACTTTACTGACTGCTGTTATTTTGCAATTTTCTTGCTTCCAGATGATGCACTTTTAAAATGGACTTCTCTATGGATCAAGCTAGAGGGAAGGTTTAGGAGAAATACAGACATTTGCTGTAAACCCATGTATCTTCTGAGTATAGTGATGTACAGTAAATGGTCATCCAGTGAAAAGTGAAGTGAAAGTGTTGATTGCTCAGTTGTGTCTGACTGCTTGTGACTCTGTGGGCTTTAGCCCACTAGGCTTCTTTATCCATGGCATTCTCCAGGCAAGAATACTGGAAAGAAAGTGAAAGTGAAAGTGACTCAGTCCTGTCCGACTCTTTGCGACCCCATGAACCATACAGTCCATGGAATTCTCTAGACCTAAAACTACAGTGGGTAACCTTTCCTTTCTCCAGAGGATCTTCCCAACTCAGGGATCAAACCTAAGTCTCCTGCATTGCAGACAGATTCTTTACTGTCTGAGCCACCAGGGAAGTCTCAATGATAAGAAAAAATATGACCTATATTAAGAAAAAAATAATGAAGTCACTTAAAATTTCTGACATTACATTAAGTTTTTAATAAATAACAAATCCTTTATGCATTTTTTGCTATATTTTTGAGCAAGTCATATAAAATATTCTTGTCTAAAATAATTTTCCTTACATATATCTCATCTAGATATTTTATGATTTATTATTCCACATTATTGTATTATTTCACAGACATGGTAGGCAGAATAATTATCCCCAAAGACCTAATCTTTGGAATCTGTGACTATGCTACCTTTCATGGCAAAGTGAACTTTGCAGATATGATTATTTTTAGGACCTGGAGATGGAGAAAGTGACCTGAATGGACCAGGTGAATCAGATCTAATTGCATGGATTCTTAAAAGCAGACACCTATCCTGGCTGACCCTGATGCTGGGAAAGACTGAAGGCAAGAGGAGAAGAGGGTAGCAGAGAATGAGATGGTTAGAGAGTATCACTGACTCAATGGACACGAATTTGAGCAAACTCTAGGAGATAGTGAAGGACAGGGAAGCCTGGCGTGCTGCAGTCTATGAGGTCATGAAGAATTGGACATGACTTAGTGACTGAACAACAACAACAAAATCCTCCAGTGGTGAACTGGAGAGATGGCATTATAAAAAAGACTCAAGCCACTGTTGTTGGCATTGAAGATAGAGTGAAGGGCCACAAGTCAAGAAATGGGTGTGGCTTCTGGAAGCTGGAAAGGTCAAGAAACTGATTCTTCCTGAGAGCCTCCAGAAGGAATTAAGCCTTGCAAACACTTTGAATTTTTAAGCCTAGTGTGGGCCAAGTGGGCTTCCCAGGTGGTGCTAGTTGTAAACAGCTGGCCTGCCAATGCAGGAGACTTAAGAGATGCAGGTTCCATCCCTCGATCAGGAAGATTCCCTGGAGGAGGAAATGGCAACCCATCCCAGTATTCTTGCCTGGAGAATCCCATGGACAGGGGAGCCTGGCAGACTATCTCCATGGGGTCACAAAGAGAAGGAGACAACTGAAGCAACATGGGGCAAGTCAGACTTCTAACTACAGAATTGTAAAATAATAGTTCATTGCTTTAGGCCCCTGCATTTCTGGTAATTTGTTATAGCAGTCATGGAGAAATAATACATATGTACCCAGTGGAATATTAATTTATACAGAAAATTAAAAGTTGAGAAGAACAAGTGATAAAATGAAAGTGGGATGAAGTTTAATATAATCAACTGAGCAAGAACTTAAAATTCTAATAATAAAAACATTGTTTTAAGTTCCTTTTGTTATTGAGATACAGTTGCTGATTTTTTCATTGCATTAAAAGTTTATCCTTAAAAATATAGTTTCAAGAATGTGTAAGTCATTCTTTATTTAAAGTGAAGTTAACTTCCCAATGATTCAGTGAATAAAATATACTCTGTTGTTTACTATAAAATGCATTATCTATTAGAGTAGTAAATATAAAGAGCTCCATAAAGACTGTACTTTATGTTAGCCCAATTAAAAAATTAATTAAACTTTATGATTCTGAAAGCTTTTCATAAATTAAGATAAGCAAACTTTCAGAAAATATACTTACTTCCAAACCTGTTTAAATGAAATGATTGAACATGTTTCAGTAGGTTGCCAGATTGTGGCCAATTTCAGTAGGCACAAACTTAGACCACTTTTCATTGACCATCAAAGACGTATATACTATATAGAGAAGTCTGAGAAATGAGGTTATTATCAGCCATCAAGTGTTGATCACTTCCACTTCTACCACTGCTGCCATATCAAGTCAAACCAAATGACATCAGATGACAAAAGATTTCATATTAGCTCACAATTTGCTGAATAATAATAATATAAATCCTCACAGTATTTATTATAGGAACTTTCTTTTATAATTGGTAGATTCTTGGTGCAATGTTAAGTACATTATTTCAATCAACTCAATAATCATACGGTCCATGAAAGCTATAAGAAAATAGACATCTTGTTTCCTACTTGGTAAACTGAAGAGTGTCACACTATATGGGTGCTCGATAAATATTTATTTAATGAATAGAAAATCCATTGGTATTTTTTGTTATTGTTTGCGTTTTAATCACATTCCCCATTATAGAAAAGTAAACTATAACTTGAATATTTGGAGGTTATCTTGTGATTTGCAACAGAAGCGGGTAGTTGATCTCAGTCAGTTGATTCCAAGCTACTTAGCTCTGTACTGAATTTGCTACCACTTATGCCTATTCAAGTAGACATTTCTTCTGGGCCAGATCCTCACTTTGTGGCTCACATTTCCATTCTATTTCTAGGAAATGTATATGTCTCTCTAGTACTTTAAGATGATTGTTTTGTATTTCCTTGGTTGTTTTGTTTTTAGAATAGAGTCAACTTCAAGTACAATTTTTTCAAATCAAATTTTTGTACCCGCATAAATTATGTATATCCTCAATCCAAATTTACTCAGAAGTCCCAGACTCCTATTTCAGTTTTGAGACATTTGAATAAATATTTCACTCAATATTGGGTCGATAAAGTTTGATGGATATATGCTTTGATTTCATCATGTTTGGAAAAAAATCAAATGACTATGGAGTAAATAATTTTTTTTTTTGTTTCATTGTCGTCTCACTGTTGTTTCATTTCTCCTCTTTGTGTTTGGTTAACATAATTTGAAGAAACTTTTGAAATATATTAATATCTGAAATACAATACTCACTCATAGTATTGCTGTAAATGGCTGCTATACATCTTGAGAATAAGAGGAATTGTGTCAGTTTGTCTTTTCATTGTTTCTCTAGTAATGAGGTCTGTATGTTTTCCATTACCATTATTATTTTGGTTCATATGGCAAAACTGAATCACAGAACTATGAGTAATAAGTTTTCTTTCTGCTAGTGTTTTTACTCCATTAATATGTCAATACACAAAGAATGGACAGCAAACATTTATTTTTATCATTTGAGGACTTGTCAAAATCCAAAAGAAATTTAAAAATAGCTTCTTTAAAAAAATGTAAGGAACACATCTGAGTGTTTCCTTTTCTAATAGCCAAGGTTAGTGCTGCCAGTGCACAAGTATTATCTAGTGTAAATCCATTAAAGAAACACATGTGAGACTATAAAGTGATGTTTAGATACTTTGCCTCTTTGGGTTAAAATATTGTCTCATTGGATCCATATTACAGGTTGGATTTCCACAAAACCTACCAGCTAGTTACTGAAGAGAAACTCAAGTGTTCTGTAAGTTTCCTTTTGCATAATATTACTAGGATATAACATGGTACCAAAGCATACCTAGGTGGCTTATATGAATAATATACTACAACTTAGTACTTGTTGTTTAAAAGTACTACCAAGTGTTTGTGAATAGAGGTCATAAATGTAGAGAAAACATATTGAAAGCTAATAGAAGTTTTCAGATAAACTCTTGGCCTAAATAGTTACTGTTTCTTTTATCATTTCAGATTTGTGATCTCCAAATACAGGAAAAAAAAGATACAAATAAGACTTTGCCTTATTATAATGACAAAGTATATTAAGTTCACAGCATAATTTGATCAAGTTATCAGAACTAATGTTGCATTTCTGATCACAGCATAATTGCAATTAATATTATCCCCATGGAAAGGTATCTTGTCTTTCATCATTAAATAATTTTAAATTACAGATGCAAATTGAGTATATGCCATCAATCCCAAGATTGACAATGTTGTTTGTAAAAACAGTGACACATGGGGACATTGGTATGGATCCCAAGAAACCAGGTAACTATCAGAATTTGTTTGATTCATCAAACAAATAATAGTAAAATTCAGCCAAGAGTAGTAGAAGTTACACATATAAACAGAATAAACAACAATACTTTTATGACAGCAGTTACGTCAATTTACTACTTCAAAATAAAATCAATATACTTATTTAAGAGATGTTTGTTGCAAAACTTCTCTGAATGTAGATCTCCATATGGCTCTGTAAGCTATTAAAATATACTAGCAAACAGGGCTCTACTTAATAGACCTGCGACTGGAAGAAAAAAAAGTATGTAGTTGTGTTCTCATGAACATTCAAATCTGAGGTAAAATTAGAAGACAAATATTACAAACTGTAGTAATTCCAAGTCTCTGGCTTTGGGAAATCTATCTTGGATCACATTATGCAAAGATGTACATTACAACAAATTTTGTCTCATCTATGCTCCATGACATTTGTTTTATATCTCCTTTTTTTCATTAGTCCCTTAAAGATTTGCTCCTTATTCTGCCAGTCTTTTATATATTTATTTAAAACAACATACAAGAGACACTGATGTATAGAACAGTCTTATGGACTCTGTGGGAGAGGGAGAGGATGGGAAGATTTGGGAGAATGACATTGAAACATGTAAAATATCATGTAAGAAACGAGTTGCCAGTCCAGGTTTGATGCACTATACTGGATGCTTGGGGCTAGTGCACTGGGACGACCCAGAGGGATGGTATGGGGAGGGAGGAGGGAGGAGGGTTCAGGATGGGGAACACATGTATGCCTGTGGCGGATTCATTTTGATATTTGGCAAAACTAATACAATTATGTAAAGTTTAAAAATAAAATAAAATTAAAAAAAAAACAACATACACTCATTACCTTCTTTGTACCAAGAATTATTTCTGCCACAGGGTCTACAATAATAAAACAGAACAAAACTGAACCTTCATGGAGTTTAACATCTAAAGGAGACATGTAATTAAACATAAATAATTATTAAAAATTGATTTAAATACTTAGAAAGGAGAGAGCAGTACGAGGAAGAGAGCACAATAAGGATTGTGTATAGATCTGAAACACATTAGGAAAAGTATATCCCTGGTAAGCTGAGAAAATCTTCATATAAATACAACTCTCTGACCAGGCAATTAAGACTTTCCTTGAATGCCTAATATAAACTCAACATCCTTTAAGATTAAAAATATAAAAATGATTCAGTAACAATACAAAGGATAAATGATAATATAATAACTTAATGGAGAAAATAACAAAGCACTGGTGTCTAAATCACCAGTATTAGTTATTAGTGTTATGATATCAGAAAAAAGTACTGACACTGTTATTACTATTATTTTGTATTTGAGTGGATAGAACAGCCTTAATGAAAGGTGTGTATCTGGATCTGCACACCATGCAGAGGCATTAAAAAGAAAAAAAGATTCTGATACTTACACAATACATTATCCATTACTTTTTCAAAATAAAACCAAATACAACAACAAAATGTTGTAACAAAAGAAATTGACATTTTTAAAATTTTGGAGACCTTTTTTTGCTTTCTGAAGTTAAATTTCAAGCAATTATGTCTGTTCTGCATGCTTATCAGTTTTCTCAGTTTGCAGCATCATATGTGTATGAAGCAGCAAATGTGGTAATGGAAGTATCTGAAACCAAGAATGGTAGGAAAAGCAATGCATTCATTATATTTAAAGTATCACAACAAACAAAGGATTTAACATGTCCTGTGCAAAGAAGCTTCCATAAGCCTCTTATCCTTCTCTATCAGAGGGCAGACAGACTGAAAACCACAATCACAGAAAACTAACCAATCTGATCACATGGACCACAGCCTTGTCTAACTCAATGAAACTATGATCCATGCTGTATAGGGCCACACAAAATGGACAGGTCATGCTGGAGAGTTCTGACAAAATATAGTCCACTGGAAAAGGGAATGGCAAATCATTTCTGTATTCCTGCCTTGAGAACCCCATGAACAGTATGAAAAGGCAAAAATATAGGACACTGAAAGATGAACTCCCCAGGTTGTAGGGTGCTCAAAATGCTAATAGAGATCAGTGGAGAAATAACTCCAGAAATAATGAAGAGAAGGAAACAAAGCAAAAACAACACCAAGTTTTGGATGTGATTGGTGATGGAAGCAAAGTCCTATGCTGGAAAGAGCAAAATGGCATATGAACCTGGAATGCCAAATCCATGAATCAAGGTAAATTGGAATTGGTCAAAGAGGAGATGGCAAGAGTGAACATCAACATTTTAAGAATCAGTGAAAAATGGACTGGAATGGATAAATTTAACTCAGATGGCCATTATATCTACTACTGTGGGCAAGAATCCCTTAGAAGAAATGGAGTAGCCATCATAGTCAACCAGAGTCCGAAATGCAGTACTTGGATGTAATCTCAAAAACAACAGAATGATCTTTGTTCATTTCCAAGGCAAACCATTCAATATCACGGTAATCCAAGTCTATGCCCCGATTAGTAATGCTGAAGAAGCTAAAGTTGAATGGTTCTAGGAAGACCTACAAGACCTTCTAGAACTAACACCCCAAAAGATGTCTTTTTCATTAAACGGGGCTGGAATGCAAAAGTAGGAAGTCAGGGATACCTGGAGTAACAGGCAAATTTGGCCTTGGAGTACAAAATGAAGCAGAGCAAAGTCTAATACAGTTTTTCCAAGAGAACACACTGGTCATAGAAAACACTCTCTTCAAAAAACCAGAGAAGATTATACACATGGACATCACCAGATGGCCAACACCAAAATCAGATTGATTATATTCTTTGCAGCCAAAGATGGAGAAGCTCTATACAGTCAGCAAAAACAAGACCAGGAGCTGACTGTGGCTCAGATCATAAATTCCTTATTGCCAAATTCAGACTTAAATTGAAGAAAGTAGGGAAAACCTTCAGGTATGTCCTAAATCAAATCCCTTATGATTATACAGTGGGAATGAGAAATAGATTCAAAGAATTAGATCTGATAGACAGAGTGCCTGATAAACTATGGATGGAGGTTCGTGACATTATACAGGAGACAGGAATCAAGAGCATCCCCAAGAAAAAGAAATGCAAAAAAGCAAAATGGTTGTCTGAAGATGCCTTACAAATAGCTGTGAACAGAGAGGAAGTGAAAAGCAAAGGAGAAAAGGAAAGATATACCCATTTGAATGTAGAGTTCCAAAGAATAGCAAGGAGACATAAGAAAGCCTTCCTCAGCGATCAGTGCAAAGAAATAGAGGAAAACAATAGAATGGAAAAGACTAGAGATCTCTTCAAGAAGATTAGAGATACCAAGGGAACATTTCATGCAAAGATGGGCTCAATAAAAGACAGAAATGGTATGGACCTAACAGAAGCAGAAAATATTAGGAAGAGTTGTCAAGAACATGAAAGAACTGTACAAAAAACATCTTCATGACTCAGATAATCATGATTGTATGGCCACTCACCTAGAGCCAGACATCCTGGAATGCCAATGCAAAGTCAAGTGGGCCTTAGAAAGCATCACTGCGAACAAAGCTAGTGGAGGTGATAGAATTCCAGTTGAGCTATTTCAAATCCTAAAAGATGATGCAAAGAAAGTGCTACACTCAATATGATAACAAATTTGGAAAACTCAACAGTGGCCACAGGACTGGAAAAGGTCAGTTTTCATTCCAATCCCAAAGAAAGGCAATGCCAAAGAATGCTCAAACTACCCCACAATTGCATTCATCTCACACACTAGTAAAGTAATGCTCAAAATTCTCCAAGTCAGGCTTCAAGAGTACATGAATCGTAAACTTCCAGATGTTCAAGCTAGTTTTAGAAAAGGCAGAGGAATTAGAGATCAATTTGCCAAATCCGTTGCATCACTGAAAAAGCAAGAGAGTTCCAGGAAAACATCCATTTCTGTTTTATCGACTATGCCAAAGCCTTTTACTGTGTGGATCCCAACAAACTGTGGAAAATTCTTAAAGAGATGGGAGTACCAGACCACCTGACGGCCTCTTGAGAAATCTGTATGCATGTCAGGAAGCAACAGTTAGAACTGGACATGGAATAACATACTGGATCCAAATAGGGAAAGGAGTATGTCAAGGCTGTATATTGTCACGCTGCTGCTTTAACTTATATGCAGAATACATCATGAGAAATGCTGGGCTGGAAGAAGCACAAGCTGGAATCCAGATTGCTGGGAGAAATATCAATAACCTCAGATATGCAGATGACACCACCTTTATGGCAGAAAGTGAAGAGGAACTAAAAAGCCTCTTGATGAAAGTGAAAGAGCAGAGTGAAAAAAGTTGTCTTAAAGCTCAACATTCAGAAATCTAAGATCATGGCATCCAGTCCCATCACTTCATGGCAAATAGATGGGGAAACAGTGGAAACCGTGAAAGATTTATTTTGGGGAGCTCCAAAATCACTGCAGATTCTGACTGCAACCATGAAAATAAAAGATGCTTACTCCTTGGAAGTAAAGTTATGACCAACCTGGACAGCATATTAAAAAGCAGAGACATTACTTTGCCAACAAAGGTCTGACTAGTCAAAGCTATGGTCTTTCCAGTAGTCATGTATGAATGTGAGAGTTTGACTATAAAGAAAGCTGAGTGATGAAGAATTGATGCTTTTGAACTGTGGTGTTGGAGAAGATTCTTAAGAGTCCCTTGGACTGCAAGGAGATCCAACCAGTCTATCCTAAAAGAAATCAGTCCTGAATATTCATTGGGAAGACTGATGCTGCAGCTGAAACTCCAATACTTTGGCCACCTGATTCGAATAACTGACTTATTAGAAAAGACCCTGATGCTGGGAAGGATTGAAAGGTGGGAGAAGGGGGTGACAGTGGATAAGATGGTTGGATGGCATCACCGATTCAATGGACATTAGTTTAAGAAAACTCCGGAAGTTTTTGATGGACAGGGAGGCCTGGAATGCTGCAGTCCATGGGGTCACAGAAAGTCAGACACGAATGAGCGACTGAACTGAACTGAACTGAACTGTGCAGAGTAAGGCTATTTTAGCACCAAAACAAACTTAATATGATAAGCAATGATCATGAGATAGTCCTCTGTTTCTCAACAGTCTTACCTCAGTAAGCATTTCTATACCTTTGATGTGTGGTGGAGTCACACATCAGGCCACCCTTGTGAGCCTTTGATTTCCATGATCTTAATTAGCTTCATATCACACAATCATGATTGTCAATTTCTCCTGCCCAGCTCTTGTACTGCCTCCAGTTATGTTGAGCCTGGTTTTAGAGAACCATTCCCCCTCCACCACAAATATAGCACTCTTGTATAGAACTAGTTGCCTGGTGTTAACTTGTAACGTTTTGATCAATTCATTAATTATTTTTAATAGTACATGATGTCAGCTTAGATTTGAAAATCTGGTACATTCATTTACTCTTGTTTACAATAGCAAAAAAATAAGAAATGTATAATAGGTATTTTATTTAATTACTGTAATTTTGTGAAAATGGAGAATATTAAAAGGCATAATAAGATATTTACACCATAGTGTTTAGTGCAAAAGAAAGACTTTGTGTACTACTTACATACATATTTATATCCTACTAAGTATAATGTAAATGAGGAAAAAAAGAGGGGAAACAAATTCATGCTCCAGTAGTCTGATGGTTCATTTGAATGTATCACAGGATTATATGGTTGCAGGTAATTGAAAACTTCAATAATTTTGGTTTAAATAAGATTTTATTCTCTTGTAAGAGACTTGCTTAGACAACCCAGTGCCAATAAAGAAACTCTGTATGATTAGAGCCTAGTCAATTTCTATCTTCACTTTTCATCATCATTATTTACATCTTCAATGTAGTCTCATCACCACATGACTGCTGAAGTTCCAGCCATCTTGACAACATTTCAGATAGAAACAGAAGAGAAAGGGCAAAAGGAGAAAACTTCCAGCAGAAGCAGCTACTTTTAGAAGTTTTTCTAAAGCTCTTTATGTGAACAAGTATTTGTGAAGTATATTGGAAAAAATACATTTCAATCTTTTTGTGACAAGAATAGTTATACTGATGAGAGGCGAGTATGTCCTAAAGCTATAAAGTCAAAATACTGATAATGAATTTATTTGAATGACACATAAATGTTTTGTCAATGATTTAATATTGCAAGAAAAAGAAAAAAATGAGGGTATGAAGAAATTTTTGGTCTCTTTGTTTGGGGTAAAATACCAAAAAGTGACAATTTTTTCAAAAGATATTTCAACAACACAGTAGTCCATTAAATAGCAGAGTGATTAATCACTTTTTCTCTTTCTGTCCTAACTTTGTGATATTCATTTACACTGCTCCATGTCAGGATTTTCCTTCTCAGCCAAGGAGATATTCATTAAATACGTACATAAATATAGCATAATATCATCAAATTTCAGTTCTAGATGAGACCTTAGATAGAACTTAGATATCAGATATATGTATGAATTTGGATTAAATATCATGGGAGATCTAAAAGCTCTTAATGGTATAGAGGAAGAGCACAAAAAAAATGAGGTCCTATATTGATTATCAATTTTTAATATATTTTCTGTTTCTCAGGAAAGAGAAATGTAATTGGCATAATGAAGTATGTTGGGTGTTTTTCCTAGGCGTGCCTTGGTTTAGTATTTGCAGTAAAAATGGGGACATAGACACTGAACTAGGATTTCATTCTTATCAAAATTAAGAATTTTAAATTACTTGAAATATAAACTATGATAAATGTAATTTAGGAAATATCATTAATAAAGTATAAAATCAGCAGAGAGAAAGAATGTTTCACACATATATTTTTAAAATATATCTTTAAGCAAATTAAGAATTTCAAAGCACATAGATGCAATATTCAAATCAGGTGAAGTTTCTTCTACAACTGTTCTTATGTTAATTTAGTAGAAAAATGTTTTTGTTTTTATTTCTGCTTTGTTTTGTTTCAGTTGTCTACATATACTCATATGTATAGCTTTTCTATCAACATTCTATGCATATCTATATTCCTGTTTGTTAAATGTGAGATCTTGTTTCTTAAACTGTTTTTATTAACCCCAAGTGGTCACAAACTGGGATGCCAAGTTGCAAACTGATATTTTTTTTTAGGACTTTGCATTTTCTTCCAAATAATTTTTATATTGTAGAATGTATTATAATTATCAAAAAATGCAAGTATAATTTCACAGAGTAGTTTAGAATATTTACATTAATTTATTTCTTAAAGTTGAAATCCTTTACAGCCAAAGAGCAATTTCAGATTCCCCTACTAGATCCCTAGAATATGCTTCTCTTTCCTCTTCCATTAGGAGTACTTCAGTGGCAATATTTAAGAATTTTTATACAGCATCTTTCTTTGCTCAAATACAGACCATTTTTTTTTTTTTTTTCCAAATCAAAGTAGAAGTGACCTTTGTAAAATACAAATGCTATCAGGTCATTTAAAACCTTAAATGGCAGCCCCGAGGTATAAACTCATGAAGTATAAGCTCCATCTCCCCCAAGGAACTTTGCAGAGCCTGCCAGTGCTGCCAGAGTAGTTCTTCCCTATTTGGTTAGACTCAGATCCAGCCATTCTTCCAAACAGAGCTACATTGTGGTGAATATGTGAAGGCTTCCTGAAAGGTGTTGTTTCTCATGTCTCCATGACCTTTCACAAACTCTCCTCTCTTCCTCTTTGTTCTCCTGTTATACTCTTCCATTTTATAGGATTCCTCATGACCTCTCAGGGCTCAGCTTGCATGGCCTCTTCTGCAAAGTTGGCTAAGTAGGGCCAAGTATAGTCTCCTGTTTTAACTCTGATGTTTTCTGTCATAGTACATCTCAGTTATAAAACTCAAAATTTTGTGAAAATTTTTATTTACCTGTAATCCAGGTACTAGAAAAAATTAGACTACAGTGTGTAGTACAGTAAAAGTCATTTTGGATTAAAGCCCTAAAATCTCACTTATGAAACCTCAGTACAGTTTTCACCTCCCTAGGACCTCCCTCAATAGTTCCTCCCATCCATAAAGTAGTCTTTCACAGCACTCTTAGGAATCCACTGTATTTAAATTAGTCCGTGTGCCAACATGATTGCTCTTTCTTTCCCACCATATTGTAAGTCTCTCAAAGGTGTGTGCCAGGCATGTTTTTACAAACTTGGTTTACTAGTGAATAAATATTCACTGAATGAAAGAGCTAATTAATCAATTAGTGGGCTTCCTTTCTAGCATTCCCACCTTGCCCAGCAGCACTTACCCTACACCCTATTCTCCCCTTATTACTACAGTTTATATAAGGCATCTTTTTTTTCTAAAATACTCTAGGCTCCTTTCACTGTAGAGCTTTTGCACTTGCTTCTGTCTCTGTCTGGAGCAATCTTCCCATTCTATGTTCTCTTCACAATCCTTGTGTGTGTGTGGCGGGGGTGGGTGTGTTCAGTTGCTTCAGTCATGTTCAACCTTTTATGACCCTGTGGCCTGTGCCCCATATAGCTCTTCTGTCCATGGGATTTTCCTGGCAAGAATATTGGAATGGGTTGTCATTACCTCCTCCAGGGGATCTTCCTGACCTAGGGATAAAGTGTCTCCTGCATTGCAGGCAGATTCTTTATAGCTGAGCCACCAGGGCAGCCCTCACAATTTCTATTTTAACTTAGTTAAACCTTCAAAGATTGTCCAGCTTGAACTTCTTCAGAGTGTTATGGTCCTCTTTTCTTCCAATTCTGCTTGTCTGTATCAAAACTT
The DNA here is from genome assembly GCF_003369695.1 of Bos indicus x Bos taurus. NCBI lineage: Eukaryota > Metazoa > Chordata > Mammalia > Artiodactyla > Bovidae > Bos > Bos indicus x Bos taurus. The sequence goes on from NC_040076.1 coordinate 102,035,038, forward strand.
GTATTAATTTTACAACCACATAATTTGTTTTTATTTCTTTTGAATTTATAGTGTCCACCAGACTATGGATTCTACAGAGATGGGGACCATGCCTGATTTGGTCACTACTGAAACCCCAGTTCGGAGAAGGCAATGGCACCCCACTCCAGTACTCTTGCCTGGAAAATCCCATGGGCGGAGGAGCCTGGTAGGCTGCAGTCCATGGGGTCGCTAAGAGTCGGACTTGACTGAGCGACTTCACTTTCACTTTTCACTTTCATGCATTGGAGAAGAAAATGGCAACCCACTCCAGTGTTCTTGCCTGGAGAATCCCAGGGATGGAGGAGCCTGGTGGGTTGCCGTCTATGGGGTCCCACAGAGTCAGACACGACTGAAGCGACTTAGCAGCAGCAGCAGCAGAAGCCCCAGTTACATTAGACACTATAATATTTTGAATGAAAAAATGAGTAAAAGAAAATCCAATAATCAATGAACTATTGAGACATATGTACTATTGCATTTGATATTACTCCTCCAGGAAAAGCGCATTGTGTTTATAAAAGGGTTGGTTATGAGAGAGCATAATAGATTTAAAACATGCTCAGTTTTCCCACAGATGCTAGTTTCTCTCTAGGTCTTACAGTTGTTCATAATCAAGGTCCCTTGTAGCTGCTCAGGGATACTTCCATTGCTAAATCTACAAGAATCCAGATGTGGGCATGCATCTCTACTTCTCCTTCTCATGCTCTTATCACAGCAAACCAACCACACACATTAACTTTTCCATTACAGAATGGTCTCTCTCAATATGCAGTCACTCCATTGGAAATTGTGGTCTTATATATCTTTTGCTAATGGAAAATTTTCTGTTTATTTTTCAGAAGTTTTTTTTTTTTTTTTAATGGATTACACGGGAAACTCTTATCCCATTTTCTTCTCAAGTTATTCATACAGAAATAATGGACACAGTGTTTTATCACAGTATGATATCACCTGATAGCAGCTGAAATTTGTGCATATAGAAAGAGGTGTGTATTACTGAGCATACGGTTCAGTTTCTCATCCTTTGTAAGACACCAAAGATAGGAAGTCATATTATCTAAAAGCGCATTTCCCTTCTTTTGCTGACCAAGCATACTTATTTACCAAATTTTCTCATAGATCAACTGGAAAATGTTACTCTTCAATTCTTTTCAGTATATGCTAAGTGATATGATGTTAGTCACACTAGCCTCAAGCAATTGTAATTACTTTCTGTTTACACTACAGTCAGGTGTAAACTGTTGAACAGAAAATGTTCATAATCTCACCAATTACTGTGAAAGACTGATTTAAAATAGTAAGTAGAAATTATTGAAATTACTTTGAAAACACTGTGCAACACCTGCATGCCCACATGTAAATTGCATGCAGAGTTGTTTCATTATAGATTTGCACTTCTATATTGGAATATATTAATGAAAACATTAAATTTTTAAATAACTCAACTAATTCAAAGCATATATTAAAGGGCCACACATCCAAGCAAACCAGAATGAACATTCTATAGTTTGTATTGCTTTCTCTTATGCACAGAAAAGAAAGCACATCCTGTTGCTTAGTAAAAAAAAAAAAAAAATTTCCAGACTCCAAATTTTTCTATGCTGAAAAAGAGCCAGAGAGAGAAGGAATGAACAAAAGCTCTCCCTAAATGGGCATTCTATAACAAGTGCATATGAACTAAATAATTAACAGAACATTCATATTTATAGTGAATGTTAATTGAAGAAACAGAATTTAGCCATTAAAAGAGGTGATGGGCAAAATATAAGGGAAATGGCTTATTTAATATACTAGGATGTGAATTTGACTTGCTTTCACTTTCAAACTCTTTATTATTAAAAAAAAAAATTTTTTTCTCAATTTTGGAGGCTGGAAGTCCAAGATCAAGGTGTCAACAGATTTTGTTTCTTCTGAGACCTCTGCCCTTGACATCTTCCAACTATGTCCTCACATGATCTCTGTGTGCACATAAATGCCTTATTTTTAAATAATTGTAAATTTAAAGAGCTGTAAAAGTAATTACTATAAACCCTGATTTATAGTATTTCTCTGAAGTTAGTATTTTATATAACCATACTTTCTTTATCAGTTTCCCAGGTGGTGCTAGTGGTAAAAACCTGCCTGCCAACGCAGGAGCCATAAGAGACACGGGTTCAGTCTCTGGGTTGGGAAGATCCCCTGGATCTTCTCCAACCTACTCCAGTAGTCTTGCCTAGAAAATTCAATGGACAGAGGAGCCTGAAGGCTATAGTCCATGGGGTCACAAAGAGTCATGACTGAGCAACCAAGCATGCATGCACTCTCTTTATCAAAACTAAATAATTAATGATGATACAATATCATTACCAAAAAAAAAAAAAAAAAAGGATTTTATTCACATTTCACCAGTTAATCAACGAATGTCCTTTTCTGGATCCATGAATCAGTAGGACACCATCTTGCACTTAATCATTATGTCTTCTTTGTTGTTGTTTAGTTGCTAAGTCATGTCCAACTCTTAAGACCCCATAAACTGTAGCCTGCCAGGCTCCTCTGTCCATGGGATTTCCCAGGCAAGACTACTGGGGTGGGTAGCCATTTCCTCTTCAAGGGGATCTTCTTGACCCAGGGATCTTCTAATCTGTGAGAATTTCTCAGTCTTGTCTTTTTATAATTGAAGATTACTGGCAAGATATGTGATAGGATGTCCCTCAATTTGGATCTGGTTTATGTCTTCTCATGATTAAATTGAGTGAGTAGATATGGGGAACAATGTCACATAGGTAAAGTGCCCCTCTCATGATATCATATCAGAAGGTTTATGATATCACTTTGACTACTGGTAACGTTAAACTTGATTGCTTGGTTAAGGTTGTACCTGCCATGTTTCTCCACTGTCAATGCTACTATTGGTTTCTTCTTCATACTCTAGTCTTAAGAAGTGAGTCAATAAATCCAGCTCATGTGAAAAAGGATGAGAATTAAGCTACATCTTCAAGAGAAAGGAATATCAAAGAATTTGTAAACATGTATTAAAATCATCACAATAACTAATATAAGGGGAGAGAATGTCTGAGAATATACAAATATCTTGTCTCTTAAGATTTAGCCTACTAATTTTAACAGATATAAGTGGAACTTGCCTGTAACAATTATTATTATTATGTATCTCTTCTATAATTATTATTTGAAATTCTTCTGAAGGGAAGGTTTGCTTTTTTTCCCAGTTATATAGTTATTCAATCATTTATTTATATCATTACAGACTCATGAATATTTCTTTTACTCTTAGGAATTTAATCCAAAATTCTTTTTATTTTATTACTTAAACTGTTCCTGTTTTGGTTACTGGAGCTATGCTCAGTACTTTGCAATATGCTCAATACTATGCAAAATCCTTTTAACATTTCATTACTGCCTAGCACTAAAACTTTCTATAGGCTTATTTTGTATTTTCCTGATACCAGTCCTAAAATTAGCTATTTCCTGTCTTTGTCTTTCTATTGAAGATGAAATGAAGAAACTAAGCTCAACTCTGCAAGGGTTCTTTGCTACTGAAGTCTTACTGCTTTGAGCCCTTACCAGCATTTGGTGTAGTTGGTATTTTTTATTTTAGTCATTCTCATAAAGACTTAGTTATCTCTCATTATGCTTTTAATTTGCTGAATTTTAGTTGAAAATCATATGACTGAGTACAATTTAAGGATATTTTACTAATCCTAAAGTAATTATTTCTGATCATCACTACATGAAGCACATAATTATCAGCTTAGTTAATAAAATGGTACTTCAAGATTTATGAATCTCTCCACGTGCAATATCTCTCTGTTGCTATGTTACCATTGCTTCTGGCCCAAACTCTCTATGATTAATTTATCATAATATTTAAGTGTCTTTCTATGTTGTTCTTCATTCAAAAGTAGACATCTGGCCAAAGCATGTAGAGTTAAACTGTAGTTGTATATTAATGTTCATTTTTTAATTTAATGTTTTTAGAGGAGTTTTAGATTTATTAATGTAGATTTTCACAGGTTGCTAAAATTTAATGAGAACATTTTTATTGTTATAGAAGTTTTAAATTGATTTAAAAATTCTATTTAATAGTGGAGCTATATGTAACTTTTTTCTGTATTTTCCAGTTCAGTTCAATTCAGTTCAGTCTCTCAGTCATGTCCAACTCTTTGCCACCCCATGAAGTGCAGCATGCCAGGCCTCCCTGTCCATCACCGACTCCCAGAGTCTACCCAAACCCATGTCCATCAAGTCAGTGATGCCATCCAGCCATCTCATCCTCTGTTGTCCCCTTCTCCTCCTGCCCCCAATCCCTCCCAGCATCAGAGGCTTTTCCAGTGAGTCAACTCTTTGCATGAGGTGGCCAAAGTACTGGAGTTTCAGCTTGAGCACCATTCCTTCCAAAGAAATCCCAGGGCTGATCTCCTTCAGAATGGACTGGTTGGATCTCCTTGCAGTCCAAGGGACTCTCAAGAGTCTTCTCCAACAACACAGTTCAAAAGCATCAATTCTTCGGCGCTCAGCTTTCTTCACAGTCCAACTCTCACATCCATAAATGAACACAGGAAAAAATACAGCCTTGACTAGACCAACCTTAGTTGGCAGAGTAATGTCTCTGCTTTTCAATATGCTATCTAGGTTGGTCATAACTTTTCTTCCAAGGAGTAAGCGTCTTTTAATTTCATGGCTGCAGTCACCACCTGCAGTGACTTCGGAGCCCAGAAAAATAAAGTCAGCCACTGTGTCCACTGTTTCCCTATATATTTGCCATGAAGTGATAGGACTAGATGCCATGATCTTAGTTTTCTAAATGTTGAGCTTTAAGCCAAATTTTTCACTCTCTTCTTTCACTTTCATCAAGAGGCTCTTTAGTTCTTCATCACTTTCTGCCATAAGGGTGGTGTCATCCGCATATCTGAGGTTATTGATATTTCTCCCAGCAATCTTGATTCCAGCTTTGCTTCATCCTTCCCAGAGTTTCTCATGATGTACTCTGCATATAAGTTAAATAAACAGGGTGACAATATACAGCCTTGATGTACTCCTTTTCCTGTTTGGAACCAGTCTGTTGTTCCATGTCCAGTTCTAACTGTTAGTTCCTGACCTGCATATAGATTTCTCAAGAGGCAGGTCATGTGGTCTGGTATTCCCATCTCTTGAAGAATTTTCCACAGTTTATTGTGATCCACAGAGTCAAAGGCTTTGGCATAGTCAATAAAGCAGAAATAGATATTTTTCTGGAACTCTATTGCTTTTTCAATGATCCAGCAGATGCTGACAATTTTATCTCTGGTTCCTCTGCCTTTTCTAAAACCAGCTTAAACATCTGGAAGTTCACGGTTCACATATTGCTGAAACCTGGCTTGGAGAATTTTAAGCATTACTTTACTAGAGTGTGAGATGAGTGCAATTGTACAGTAGTTTGAGCATTCTTTGGTATTGCCTTTCTTTGGGATTGGAATGAAAACTGACCTTTTCCAGTCCTGTGGCCACTGCTGAGTTTTCCAAATTTGCTGGCATATTGAGTGCAGCACTTTCACAGCATCATCTTTCAGGGTTTGAAATAGCTCACCTGGAATTCCTTCATGTCCACTAGCTTTGTTCGTAGTGATGCTTCCTAAGGCCCACTTCACTTCACATTCCAGGATGTCTGGCTCTATGTGAGTGATCACACCATCGTGATTATCTGGGTCATGAAGATCTTTTTGGTGCAGTTCTTCTGTGTATTCTTGCCACCTCTTCTTCATATCTTCTGCTTCTGTTAGGTCCATACCATTTCTGTCCTTTATTGAGCCCATCTTTGCATGAAATGTTCCCTTGGTATCTCTAATCTTCTTGAAGAGATCTCTAGTCTTCCCTTTCTATTTTTTTCCTCTATTTCTTTGCATTGATCTCTGAGGAAGGCTTTCTTATATCTCCTTGCTATTCTTTGGAACTCTGCATTCAAATGGGTATATCTTTCCTTTCTCCTTTGGTTTTTGCTTCCCTTCTTTTCACAGCTGTTTGTAACACCTCCCCAGACAGCCACTTTGCTTTTTTGCATTTATTTTTCTTAGGGATGGTCTTGATTACTGTCTCTTGTACAATGTCATGAACCTCCGTCCATAGTTCATCAGGCACTCTATGTATCAGATATCATCCTATAAACCTATTTCTCACTTCCATTGTATAGTCATAAGGAATTTGATTTAGGTCATATCTGAATGGTCTAGTGTTTTTCTCCACTTTCTTCAATTTCAGTCTGAGTTTGGCAATAAGGAGTTCATGATCTGAGCTACAGTCAGCTCCCAGTCTTGTTTTTTCTGACTGTATAGAGCTTCTCCTCTTTGCCTCCAAAGAATATATTCAATCTGATTTCGGTGTCAACCATCTGGTGATGTGCATGTATAGAGTCTTCTCTTGTGTTGTTGGAAGAGGGTGTTTGCTATGACCAGTGCATTCTCTTGGCAGAACTCTATTAGCCTTTGCCCTGCTTCATTCTGTACTCCAAGGCCAAAGTTGCCTGTTACTCCAAGTGTTTCTTAACTTCCTACTTTTGCATTCCAGTCCCCTATTATGAGAAAGACATCTTTTTTGGATGTTAGTTCTAGAAGGTCTTGTAGGTCTTCATAGAACTGTTGAACTTCAGCTTCTTCAGTGTTACTGGTAGGGGCATAGACTTGGATTACAGTGATATTGAATGGTTTGCCCTGGAAAGCAGAGGTTTTAAAGAGTTAGGTCTTTATAAATCAAAATTCATCCATAAATGTATTTCTTACATCATTTAAAAGTCAATTTGAATTAAAATTTTATGCTTCATCTTGGGCTAATTTGAGGTTTCTGCATTAAAGATTTCTTAGAAATATTAACTGACATTTTAAACCAATCTTCCTAAGAACTGAGACAGTTTTGAATCAAAGAAAGATCTTAGTGACAATTACTTTAGTTTCCTAATCATTTTTTCTCACAATTTTCTACTATACTTCTTGTTTTCCAGAATTCTAGTACAAATAATTCAAGTCTAACATAATTTTTATTCTTTTATTTGAATATTCTTAACTTTTGGTAGTCTGATATTTCACCAAGAAGTGTTAAAACTGGTTCAAAGGAGAATTCAAAGTTTCATATCTACACACGCACACACACACATACACACACACATGGTGAGTGGGAGAGGGAAAATGTAAAGAATGATGAGCTGAATATACAAATAGATGCAAAATTGGTATAAGGGAGAAGTAATTTCCCTCCAAAAGAAATAATTATTGCATATTTATCAGAAAAAAAAATTCTGCTGATATTACAATTAATCTACAATTTATAGAATTGTAAAGTAGCTCAGAAGTAAGGCAATAAAGAGAAATCTGGTTGGTTGCATGGAAAACTTCTTAGAACACTTTCATCTCTCTTTTCATTTCAAACCTGTTCACAATTTTTCTTGAAGTAAATACTAAATACTATATACATACGTGTGTGTGTATATATATATATATGCACCTATGTGACTGAATCCCTAAATTAAATAACGTTTAAATAAACAAAAGTCAGCCTATTGCTTTTAAATTGATAAAGGGTTTTCATTCTTTGCTTGTTTAAAGACTTTTGAAGAGGATCCAAATGCAATTCCATATTATCCTCAAAAGGCCTTCTCTCCGGTTCCCCACTCTTGAAGATCTGTGATACTCCAGAATTTCTCTAACTTCAAACAACAAAGCTGTGCCCTTGGCCAAGACAGAGTTAAATAATAAGCAGATTTCCTGTATCTTTTGAGTTTAATTATCCTACCAGGAGAAACAAAGGGCTTGATTAGCCTGGAGCTGAGACTCTTGTATGAAGCTAGCTGAAAGATTAAACTCTTAGCTAAACAATAGACTAGAATAGATTTACTTTACTCAGAAAGAGGCTATAAAAGTAAAGCCTTACAACAAAAATTCAGTTGTTTCTGTCAGAGCTTTGCAGGAAATAATAATAATAAGTGATCCCTGAGAATTTGTTAGCACAGTCCTGCCTTCAAGTGTGTTTGGTATTTGAATTTTAAAATAGTATGGTGACTCAGAATACTTGTTGATAGAGTGATAAATTTTATTCTATTATAAAGATATCTTAGATAACTGTAGCTACAGACATAAATGAATATATTATCAACACATGTAAATAATAAAATATTATTATGCATCACATATAAATTATCTACCTAGAATCCAACAATGGGGAAAAATATATCAAGGCAAATTCAAGTAAAAGCAATCTGAATGGGTTAATAAACACGTGAAAAGTATTACATTTCAGGTAGTGCAAAAATTGACCACCAGGAGATTCCATTTCAGAAAATATATAAATCCAAATTGTGAAGTTTCAATCATACTGAAGGTTGAGAATATAGCAAAACAGGGACACTCTCGTGTGTCCTGGAGAGTTTCCAGTGTGGTACATCTCCAGTGTGGTACAAAACTTTTGGTAAGCAATTTGGTAAAATACAGAGATTTTGATACTCTAAGACATAGTAATTCTATACCTAGATTTAAAGAATATAATCGCTTTTACACATATACACAAGTATGTCTCCAAAAATATTTATAGCAATATTTTTAATAGCCAAAAGTTAGAAACCATCAACATATTTATTAAATGGAGAAAAGCATAGGTAAATCAAAGCAGGTTAACTGATTGGAATTTTAACAAAATGGCAAAAAATAAGGATACATGTATAAAATAGGCTAAATCTCTAAATATAACATGTAAAAGTAGAAATTATGATACTATTTTCATACCATTAACAGTACAAAAAGGCAAAAATAGGACACTGAAAGATGAATTCACCAGGTCAGTAGGTGCCTGATATGCTACTGGAGATCAGTGGAGAAATAACTCGAGAAAGATTGAAGGGATGAAGCCAAAGCAAAAACAACACCTAGTTGTGGATGTGAAGAGTGATAGACGCAAAATCCGATGCTGTAAAGAGCAATATTGCATAGGAACCTGGAATACTAGGTCCATGAATCAAGGCAAATTGGAAGTGGTCAAAGAGGAGATGGCAAGAGTGAATGTTGACATTCTAGGAATCAGTGAACTTAAACTGACTGGAATGGGTGAATTTAACTCAGATGGCTATTATATCTACCACTGTGGGCAGGAATCCATTAGAAGAAATAGAGTAGCCATCAGAGTCAACAAAAGAGTCCAAAATGCAGTACTTGGATGCAATCTCAAAAACGAGAGAATGATTTCTTTTTATTTCCAAGGCAAACCATTCAATATCACGGTGATCCAAGTCTATGTCCCAACCAGTAATGCTGAAGAAGCTGAAGTTGAATGGTTCTATGAACCTACACGGCCTTTTAGAACTAATACCCCAAAAAGATGCCCCTTTCATTATAGGGGACTGGAATGCAAAAGTAGGAAAACAAGAAACACCTGAAGTAACAGGCAACTTTGGCCTTGGAATACAGAATGAAGCAGGGCAAAGGCTAATAGAGTTTTGCCAAGAGAACGCACTGGTCATAGCAAACACCCTCTTCCAACAACACAAGAGAAGACTCTACACATGGAATCACCAGATGGCCAACACTGAAATGAGACTGATTATATTTTTTGCAGCCAAAGATGGAGAAGCTCTATCTATACAGTCAGTAAAAACAAGACCGGGAGGTGACTGTGGCCATATCGTGAATTCTTTATTGCCAAATTCAGACTTAAATTGATGAAAGTGGGGAAAACAACTAGACCATTCAGGTAAGACCTAAATCAACCCTTGATGATAATACAGTGGATGTGAGAAATAGATTTAAGGGACTAGATCTGATAGACAGAGTGCCTTCTGAACTATGGATGGAGGTTTGTGATTTTGTACAGAAGACAGGGATCAAGACCATCCCCATGAAAAAGAAATGCAAGAAAGCAAAATGGCTGTCTGAGGAAGCCTTACAAATAGCTGTGAAAAGAAGAGAAACAAAAAAACAAAAGAAAGAAGGAAAGATATACCCATTTGAATGCAGCATTCCAAAGAAAAGCAAGGAGACATAAGAAAGACTTCCTCAGTGATCAGTGCAGAGAAATAGAGGGAAAGACCAGAGATCTCTTCAAAAAAATTAGAGATACCAAGGGAACATTTCATGCAAAGATGGGCTCAATAAAGGACAAAAATGGTATGGACCTAACAGAAGCAGAAGATATGAAGAGGTGGCAAGAATACACAGAAGAACTGGACAAAAAAGATCTTCATGACCAGATAATCACGATGGTGTGATCACCAATCTAGAACCAGACATCCTGGAATGTGAAGTAAAGTGGGCTTTAGGAAACATCACTATGAACAAAGCTAGTGGAGGTGATGGAATTCCAGTTGAGCTATTTCAAATCCTAAAAGATGATGCTGTTAAAGGAATGCACTCAATATGCCAACAAATTTGGGAAACTCAGCAGTGGCCACAGGACTGGAAAAGGTCAGTTTTAATTCCATCTTAAAGAAAGGCAATGCCAAAGAATGTTCACACTACTGCACAATTGCACTCATCTCACACTCTAGCAAAGTAATGCTTAAAATTCTCCAAGACAGGCTTCAACAATAGGTGAACTTCCAGATGTTCAAGTTGGTTTTAGAAAAGGCAGAGGAACCAGAGATCAAATTGCCAACATCTGCTGGATCATGGAAAAAGCAAGAGAGTTCCAGAAAAACATTTATTTCTGCTTTTTTGACTATGTCAAAGCCTTTGACTGTGTTGATCACAGTAAACTGTGGAAAATGGTGAAAGAGATGGGAATACCAGACCACCTGACCAGCTTCTTGAGAAATCTGTATGCAGGTCATGAAGCAATAGTTAGAACTGGACATGGAACAGCAGACTAGTTCCATCTAGGGAAAGGAGTAGTTCAAGGCTGTAAATTGTCACCGTGCTTATTTAACTTATATGTAGAGTACATCATGATAAACCTTGGGCAGGATGAAGTAACCAAGATTACTGGGAGAAATATCAACAACCTCAGATATGCAGATGATGCCACCCTTATGGTAGAAAGTGAAGAAGAACTAAAGAGCCTCTTGATGAAAGTGAAAGTGGAGAGTGAAAAAGTTGGCTTAAAGCTCAACATTCACAAAACTAAGGTCATGGCATCCAGTCCCATCACTTCATGGCAAATAGATAGGGAAACAGTGAACACAGAGGCTGACTTTATTTTTCTGGGCTCCAAAATCACTGCAGGTGGTGATTGCAGCCATGAAATAAAAAAGACACTTACTCCTTGGAAGGAAAGTTATGACCAACCTAAACAGCATATTAAAAAGCAGAGACATTACTTTTCTGACAAAGGTCCATCTAGTGAAGGTTATAGTTTTTCCAGTAGTTATATATGGATGTGAGAGTTGGACTATAAAGAAAGCTGAGTACTGAAGAATTGATGTTTTTGAACTGTGACATTGGAGAAGACTCTTGAGAGTCCCTTAGACTGCAAGGAGATCCAACAAGTCCATCCTAAAGGAGATCAGTCCTGGGTGTTCATTAGAAGGACTGATGAAGCTGAAGCTCCAATACTTTGGGTACCTGATGCAAAGAGCTGACTTATTTGAAAAGACCCTGTTGCTGGGAAAGATTGAGAGCAGGAGGAGAAGGAGACAACAGAGGATGAGATGGTTGGTTGGCATCACTGACTCAGTGGACATGAATTTGTGTAAACTCAGGTATTTGGTGATGGATAGGGAGTCCTGGTGTGCTGCAGTCCATGGGGTCCTAAAGAGTCGGTTACGACTGAGTGACTAAATTGAACTGATGGTACTATTTGTTTCCACTGTATAAAATAAGTGGTATATTCCTTAAACTTACAAATATATAATGTAAAATTAGAGAGACACATCTAGTGAGATTAAATATTATTTACTTTTAATGAAAAATACCTATTCTCTTTGGGCTTTCCAGTTTGCACTATTGGTAAAGAGGCTGTCTGCCAATGCAGGAGTCTTAAGAGACACTGATTTGATCCCTGGGTCAGGAAGATCCCTGGAGGAGGGCATGGCAACCCAATCTAGTATTCTTGCCAGGAGAATTCCATGGACAGAGGAGCCTGATGGGCTATAGTCCATAGGGTCACAAAGAATCAGATACAGCTGAATTTTCTTAGACACAGGCACTTACCTATTTGTTTCACACCTCCCTCTCACCTTTGGAGAAGGAAATGGCAACCCACCCCAGTATGCTTGCCTAGAGAATCCTGTGGACAGAGGAGGCTGGTGGGCTGCTGTCCATAGGGTCACATAGAGTCGGACACAACTGAAGCAGCTTAGCATGCATGCATGCATTGGAGAAGGAAATGGCAACCCACTCCAGTATCCTTGCCTGGAGAATCCCAGGGACAGAGGAACCTGGTGGGCTGCCATCTATGGGGTCACACAGAATTGGACACAACTGAAGCAACTTAGCAGCAGCAACCTCTCACCTTAAGGAGAGGGAAGGAGCTTCAGTACTATGGTAAGTATCTTTAGCAAGGAGTGTGGATATGAGCTTTTAATATTTTATTTATCATGTATTTTTACACATGAACTGTTTCAAAATTGTAATACATTAAAAACAAAGTAAATCACAGTTTTGATATGTATCTTGCAGCATGCACAGCATCAGGAAGATATTTTTAGAGCAGGTTTCAGAAGGGAGGGGATAGAAGTAAAGTAATACAAGATTAATATCTATTCCTTTAACTTTATTTGATAAGAGCCACTGTACCAGGATTCTACAATCAACACTCCAGAATTTTGTTATCCCTTTGGGCCTATTGAGGCACATCCAAGGCAATGATAGCACCAGTCTTCTATTTTAATATTTGCATTCAATATCTACCGACAGATTTAGTCTTCAGAAATGGATAGCCACTGGCCTTGGAACAATACATTTAACTAAATAGATTCTGGCAGTGGTGGTTCCAGATAGCACAGGTGAGTCCCCATGTGGTTCAAAGATGGTCTTTTGTTATTTTACATTATTTGAATAAATTACCAGCCTGTTAAAAAAACGTCCATAAATTAGAATTGTTATACCTCTTGGATTTTTATTACTAGAACTTAAAGGAGGGAATGTTCATCTCTTTCATTGCCATGAGATTTACTACTCCAGATATTCATTATAGTACATCTGGGTTCTTTTACCTTTTCTTCTTCATTGGGCAGGAAGCTTTTCATAGAAAATTTACAACCAAAAAAACATTAGCTTGTATTGGCCTGATAACAACTAAACACTGTTGTGCTAGTCTTTGCTGCAGTTAAACACATGTGTACCACATATGTACCAACACATATGTAGTCCACATATGTACCAACACAGTTGGTCATTCATAATTTTGGTTTCCTGAATTTCACTCTACAAATACATTAAATATTGTCTTTAAGTGTCAGGATTTATATCCCTTGGTTTCTTTACCACTCAAGAAATTATAAATTATCTCTGTTGATGATTGTTCCCTCCATGGCTTGACTAGTTGAAAACCAGGTTCATTGCTGGCCTTTTTTCAAAGTCTTTTCCTATATAGAGTTGATACATCAACACTACCTCTTACTTAAAGGCTAATTGTCAGAAGAAATTTGATAGGAGTATCTCCTATATTTGTCTCCACAACCAGTACCATAATCTTCACGACTTAGAAAGTCCTGGCATACAAGTTAATAAAACTCTGCCCTGCTTACCTCTTTTGGGCTTACATGTATATATATTGCTCCTCTCTGTTTAGATTTTCGGTGAAGAGACCATGAGATAGGCCTCAAACCATCTGCATTTTGAGCCTTAGATGCTTTATTTGCTTAATAGTGACACAATTCTCTTGCATAATTATCACTGGTAATGAAGCCACACATTTCCCATATCCTAATGATTGGCTTCATATTTGGGGGAAAAATTCAAAGTGTTTGTGTTCCAATTTCCAGTATCCCTGAATGTCCTACATTTGGATTTCATTACCATTAACTCTAGCTATATATTTGGCAATAATTTAATAATGAGTATATGTGTGCATATGTGTGTTTATGTGAGTCTATGTATATAAATTTTAAATGTCAGTGACATAAACAATATTATTTATATAATTAATCCACACTAAAACATAAACATTAGTATAAGCTAGCTAATGAGGACTGCATATTTTTTATGCCCTTTTTCACATTTCTACATTGTTTATTCAATTGTACATAAAGCATAAATACTCACATTAAATCTTTCTAGTTCAGAATCTGTAAGATATAAACTTTCATAAGTGAGGTCCCCTGGGCCTCAATTTGCATCCCCAAATGGAATCTATTCATTTGAAAGCACAAATATTTTTAGGCAATTTTCATGCTTAAATAGTCGTGAAATTGAGGGGGCTTTCAGCTTCAGTAAATCATACATATTTTTCTATTCTCCTTAACTCCTTTTTCTTGTGCAGATGTGGCATATGTTCCTAAACTATTTCTGGGTGTACATTTTTGGTAAGATGGCACGACTTGGAAGAATTTTACATTAATTTATTTTAAATTACACCTAAAAGTAGTGAATAATGATTAAAAATGCAATAAATTAAAAATATCCTATCAAAAAGTCATAATTAAAACAAAAAGAATAAATTTTTGGCTACATTTTGATATCAAATATGATATTTCTGATGGTCAACAGAGGATATTATTTTTAATAGACACAACTTTTTTCCATTTTGAATAACCTGTTGTTCTTTATTACCATTAAAATATACTATAAAATACGTGACCTGTGAACTTCCAGATGTTCGAGCTGGTTTTAGAAAAGGCAGAAGAACCAGAGATCAAATTGCCAACATCTGCTGGATCATTGCAAAAGCAAGAGAGTTCCAGAAAAACATCTATTTCTGCTTTATTGACTATCCCAAAGCCTTGCACTGTGTGGATCACAATAAACTGTGGAAAATTCTGAAAGAGATAGGAATACCAGACCACCTGACCGGCCTCTTGAGAAACCTATATGCAGGTCAGGAAGCAACAATTAGAACTGGACACGGAACAACAGACTGGTTCCAAATAGGAAAAGGAGTACGTCAAGGCTGTATATTGTCACCTTGCTTATTTAACTTATACGCAGAGTACATCATGAGAAACACTGGGCTGGAAGAAGCACAAGCTGGAATCAAGATTGCCGGGAGAAATATCAATAACCTCAGATATGCAGATGACACCACCCTTATGGCAGAAAGTGAACAGGAACTCAAAAGCCTCTTGATGAAAGTGAAAAAGGATAGTGAAAAAGTTGGCTTAAAGCTCCACATTCAGAAAACATGGCATCTGGTCCCATCACTTCATGGGAAATAGATGGGGAAACAGTGGAAACAGTGTTAGACTTTATTTTTCTGGGCTCCAAAATCACTGCAGATGGTGACTGCAGCCATGAAATTAAAAGACGCTTACTCCTTGGAAGGAAAGTTATGACCAACCTAGATAGCAGAGATATTACTTAACCAACAAAGGTCCATCTAGTCAAGGCTATGGTTTTTCCAGTAGTCATGTATGGATGTGAGAGTTGGACTGTGAAGAAAGCTGAGTGCTGAAGAACTGATGCTTTTGAACTGTGTTGTTGGAGAAGACTCTTGAGAGTCCCTTGGACTACAAGGAGATCCAACCAGTCCATTCTAAAGGAGATCAGTCCTGGTTGTTCTTTGGAAGGACTGATGCTAAAGCTGAAAGTCCAGTACTTTGGCCACCTCATGTGAAGAGTTGACTCATTGGAAAAGACTCTGATACTGGGAGGGATTGGGGGCAGGAGGAGAAGAGGATGACAGAGGATGAGATGACTGGATGGCATCACCGACTTGATGGACGTGAGTTTGAGTGGACTCCGGGAGTTGGTGATGGACAGGGAGGCCTGGCGTGCTGCAATTAATGGGGTTGCAAAGAGTTGGACACGACTGAGCTACTGAACTGAACTGATATTATAAAAAGCGCATGAAATAATAAGAGCTTCACCAGCCAGTTTCTTACTGCTTTTTATGTATTGCTTAGTTTTATTCTCACAAGTCTACAAAAGTAAAATTATCATTATTTCCATTATACAGATGAGGGAGCAAGCAAGGAGATTAGTCATACAAGTAGATCAACTCTAGAGCGGATGTGCTTAATTCTCACATTATATTACCTTCTCTCTCCATGTGTATTTCCTTCAAAATACACCAGTCATGGCAAAATGCTAGCTATTTAATGTTTGCTTATTCTTTTTTTCCAAAGTAATTAATATACCTACACATATATCTGTCATAATTTTCAAGTAAAATTACTCAAGTATATAGCATGTGCATTAATTTTCACCTTTAGCACATGTTGTAAATACAAATGGTACAGACTCCAATAATTACAGAGGTTTAGTGGTACAAAGATCTTAAAGTAACCACAGGGAAGTTTCACAATCTAACCGAAATTTAGTGAACAATAATGCAGAACAGAAAATCTATATCTCTTTCTCTTTTTCCTTGGCCATTTCAGGAATTTGACAAAGAGACACTTTCAAGGGTTAATTAGTGAGAAGAGGATGCTATCAGGAAAAACTTGACGACACTATTGTGATTTTTCTGGCATCATATTTTTTTAAAAGGTTTTGACAAATTTTTCTCTGAGTATAAAGTTTAGATGAGGTGGATATCACCTCCATGGTGTTATCTTGTTTTTAATATTAATAATAAAATATTCCAAGTTTGTGGAAACCATTGAAATCTATTTTGATAATAAGGGACCACAAGTTTTAGGAATGTGTTTTAGGACCAGTAAAACATTTTTAAAATGGTATGCTGTGACGTGATAAGTCGCTTCAATCTTGTCGGACTCTGTGTGACACTATGGACTGCAGCCCACCAGGCTCCTCGTCCATGAGATTCTCCAGGCAAGAATACTGGTTTCCATGACCAGTGGGTTCCATGAGTGGGTTTCCATGACCTCCTCCAGGAGGGATCTTCCTGGCCTAGGGGTTGAACCAGCGTCTCTTAACTCTGTATTGGTGGCAGTTTCTTTACCACTAGTGCCAGCTGGGAAGCCCCTTTAAAATGGGGACATCCTCCACTCTCCCCCCAAAAAAAAGTTTTATAGAATGCATGACTTCTCTGTTAAAATTAATTCTGATATGTATTATTCAAGTTGACAATATTTAAAATGCAGCATGTTAGTTTTATAAAGAAACTTTATACCAGATGACTCTAAAAATGTACACTATCATTAACCAGTGATTATATTTAAACAATATTTCAATATTCATGTAAAAATTATGGTTTAACTTACTGCTATGAAATTACATATGTTTAAATAGAATCCTTCCTGTTAAATAGCAAACAATAATTATCCTGGTTTTCCATGTGTCTGTTTTAATATTTTATACACATCAGACAGTGTATGCTGGTTACTGGGGCAAATTTTAATATCTTAACATTTATGAACCACATGAATATACTTCAGTTTTAACAAAATAAAATGCACCTGTGAGCAATGATTATTATGAGTAATTTACAAAGGCAAACTTTTTATAAAACTATTTAGTAAGTCTCTTCATTATAAAATAGATCTTATTTTTTTGAATTGTTTGAAAATCTTTGAAATTTACTTCTCTTTATTCCCCTTCTATCTAAAGAAATCTGTAGGGTAGACCTTTGGGAGAATATCAGTGCTATTCTATAAGCAAATACAGATAATATCAATAGATGAGAAAAGTGGACTTCAACACAGAATAATTCAGTTTTGATAAGAATAAAATCATATTAGAACAAATCTTAATGTTCAAGTTACTCAAATTCAATAATATACTTTAGGGAATGTCTTTTGCATTAGAACCAGCTTTTTTGGAATAAAACAAAAGCTTTTTAGCATGCTACTTTTGTGAAAATAAGGCAAGCAGTTTATTGCAGGTATCTTCATCAGCAATGAAAGCACACAACTTTTTGCAGCCCCTGGATAAATCAGGATTAGTAAGCACATTCCTCATACTCTCTTTAGACAAAACTTATTTCCTAGCATAAAATTTTCAGATATCTCTTAAATTATTCTTCAAGATAAGCTTTTCTAATGTCACTGATATTGAGAAATTCATAGATTAACATGAAAACTCATAGGTAATTTAAGATGGACTCACATCTAATATTTGCAGGGCCTATGAGGACTTTATATAGTATATCAATACTGAAAAAAATATAAATTATACTAGAAAATTAATAAATAAAACATGTCTTATATCTTGACAAATATAACCTCATTATGACAAACTTTAAAATATAATAATAAAATAACAAACATCCAATTTATTAAAGATGACTATATTTAATTATTGTGATTCATGTATGGGCTGGTGATAACTGTATCAAAGCAAAACTTGCACTGGAAAAAGTGAAACAGACAAGGAAAACTTCATTCAAAGCTATTGTAATGAGGGAGAGAGAACAGATCAGAGACTGTACTCAACTCCAGTAAAACAAAAGGTGAAGGATATTAAAGAGCTGGTGTGTGTGTGTGTGTGTTGTAGTGGTGATGTTAGTATGGAGATCATAGGCCATCTATGTTTGTTAAGATGTTAAGACATCCTTACTCAAAAGAAAAGTAAAGTTGCACATACTTTATGACAGGAGATAGATTTCTAATTTGATTACAAAAGAAGCTGAGCTCCTATCTTCCCAATGAGACTGGAAGATAAAGACTCCATCTTCCCTGATGATGACATTTCAAAGAGATGGCTAGCAGGTTTTTGAGGAAGACAGCCTGGATTGTAATATTGGCAAGAGGCTTTTTAAAGAGATTTATCTCTCAAAAGAACAGAGACAGAATTCACAGTTACAGGTTTTCCAAAGGGAGGTGAAAACATCTCTGTGGTTAGGCCATTTGGATTCTGTAGTCCCTATGATGAGAGGGGAGTTAGGAAGAAACCTGCCTAAACCACAATCAATAATAATCACTAAGATAAAAATAGAATGTTCTTAAGCTTTTAAAAATGTTCTCAGGTTTTCTTCTGAAATGATACATGAAAAGGCAAAATAGAATCTATAATTAAGCATATATTTTAAAATCAAAATAGTTAAAATTGAATTTTTAAAAGTTTATTTATAAATCTTATTAAATATTTTATTAGAAATAAAACTATTTACAATTGTAATGTTCAATGTACATTAAATGACTATTGATCGATCATCTATATATCCAGTTTTCAGGATGGCACAAATTTTAAAATATGATAAAATGCTTCTCAGCCACTTACACAAATGATACTGAGTTCCTGCAGACCGGTGACCTGTAACACAAAATGAAGCAGGAAAATGCACATTAAACTCAACTGAGAAGCGACACTTCTTTTGTTTTGTCTTGTTTTGGAAGAATCTGTTTCATTCCTGCTGAAAAAAATTATAGTAGATTCATCTTTTTTCTTACCTAAGTGCTTCTGTTTTTTCAACCCATTAGATTCACAAGCAGTATCCACTTTGGCCTAGTAGTAGCCAGCCCACAAACTTTCCAGCATTAGGACTATAATCTTTTGCTTTAAGGGTATAGATCTTCATTTCTCTGGGGTGGAGTGATGGTGTAAGGAGAGGGGATGCTAACGGTTTTAGTATGTGATGTCCCAGGACTGAACACTGAATTCAGGTATCATCTATGTGTATAACATACTGCTGTCTCAGGCATGAGGTCCAAAACAGGGGTCCCTCTTACCAGACTCTATGTAGAGATCCAAGATGAAAACCTTTGGGGTACAGTATCATTATTACAGCATATCTAAACTTTTCATTAGAATTTTAAGCCATTTACCTGAACCTTGTTCAATAGCTTATCTCATTTTAATAATAGAAATATATTCAACACCTGTTTTTGTCCCTTTGAAATATGTACGATGGTTGGGATAGTATCTTCAACTAATTGAATGTTGCTAATTAAAGGTATCAATCCATTTATATTTGGCTTATACCTTATCTGGAGCCTACAATGCTGGAGACCTGGGTTAAATTCCTGGGTCAGGAAGATCTCCTGGAGAAGGAAATGGCAACCCACTCTAGTATTCTTGCTTGGAAAATCCCATGGACAGAGGAGCCTGGTAGGCTACAGCTCATGGGGTCACAAAGAGTTGGATACAACTGAGCAATTTGACTTCACTTACCTGGAGCAATACAGCACTTTTTAAACTATACAGTTAAAATAAATCTCACATTCTGATGACAAATCGATTGCTATGGTACATATACACAATGGAGTATTACTCAGCCATTAAAAAGAATACATTTGAATCAGTTCTAATGAGGTGGATGAAACTGGAGCCTATTATACAGAGTGAAGTAAGCCAGAAGGAAAAACACCAATACAGTATACTAACGCATATATATGGAATTTAGAAAGATGGTAACGATAACCCTGTATATGAGACAGCAAAAGAGACACTGATGTATAGAACAGTCTTATGGACTCTGTGGGAGAGGGAGAGGGTGGGAAGATTTGGGAGAATGGCATTGAAACATGTAAAATATCATGTATGAAACGAGATGCCAGTCCAGGTTCAATGCACGATACTGGATGCTTGGGGCTGGTGCACTGGGACGACCCAGAGGGATGGTATGGGGAGGGAGGAGGGAGGAGGGTTCAGGATGGGGAACACATGTATACCTGTGGTGGATTCATTTTTATATTTGGCAAAACTAATACAATTATGTAAAGTTTAAAAATAAAATAAAATTAATTAAAAAAAAATAATTCACATCCATCAGTCAACTATGACTGTGAGTTTTGTGTCCTTGATCAGAATAATAATAGTTCTTAAAATAATGTTGTCATTTTTCACTCACTAAAAATGCTAGTGATGGGCTCACATAAGAGAAATGATACATCCCAGAAAGAAAAACTCAACTTTTTTATTGTAATTTAAGAAGTAATGTTTATATCACCATGAAGCACATACTTACTGTGTATAGAATATTTTAATAGAATAACTTTAATAAGGGTTGTAAATATCTCCCATCAAACTAAAGTGAGGTGTTTGGCTTGAATAGAAAACAATAATTTTAATTTTTAAAATGTATGGTATAAATTAATTGTGAATCTGACTTTGACATTTGAATATTCTAAGCATGCAATTTCTAAAAGGACATTCAAGAAGATGGAAGTAGGGGCTAACTAACCTGATAAGAATTATCTGAGAAGATTGCAGCTAATTTGAGAACATTCAAATTTTATAAGGTGAAACAGTTATTGAGTAAATATGATATCATCTTACAAACAAAAATATACTTTGAAGCTCAAAAGAGATACTTACTTAGCGGCAATTATTGCTGCAATTATGATTGCAGTGATTATACAGAAGATGATTTGGTTTAAAAACTTTAAGCAAAAGTTAAAAACTAAGCATTATTTATAAATTTTAATCATTGCATGTTTGTATTTTTTATCACTAGAGGATTATTTATTGACTATCTAACTTCTAGTCTCCAATAATGCTAAAGAAGCTGAACTAGAATAGTTCTATGAAGACCTACAAGACCTTCTAGAATTAACATACAAAAAAGATGTCCTTTTCATTATAGAGGGCTGGAATGCAAAAGTAGGAAATCAAGAAATACCTGGAGTAACAGGCAAATTTGATCTTGGAGTACAGAATGAAGCAGGGCAAAGGCTAATAGAGTTTTGCCAAGAGAATGCATTGGTCATAGCAAACACCCTCTTCCAACAACACAAGATAAGAGTCTACACATGGACATCACCAGATGGTCAATACCGAAATAAGATTGATTATATTCTTTGCAGCCAAAGATGGAGAGTTGTATACAGTCCGCAAAAACAGGACCAGGAGCTGACTGTGGCACAGATCATGAACTCCTTATTGTAAAATGTAGACTTAAATTGAAGAAAGGAAGAAAAAGCCCTGGACCATTCAGGTATGACCTAAATCAAATCCCTTATGATTATACAGTGGAAGTGAGAAATAGATTCAAGGGATTAGATCTGATAGACAAAGTGCCTGAAGAATGTGGACAAAGGTTCATGACATTGTATAGGAGGCAGGGATCAAGACCATCCCCAAGGAAAAGAAATGCAAAAAGGCAAAATGGTTCTATGATGAGGCCTTACAAATAGCTGTGAATAGAAGAGAAGTAAAAGGCAAAGGAGAAAAGCAAAGATATACCCATTTGAATGCAGAGTTCCAAAAATAGCAGGGAGATGTAAGAAAGCCTTCCTCAGAGATCAATGCAAAGAAATAGAGGAAAAGAGTAGAATGGAAAAATCTAGAGATTTCTTCAAGAAAATTAGAGATACCTAGGGAACATTTCATGCAAAGATGGGCACAATAAAGGACAGAAGTGTATGGACCTAACAGAAGCAGAAGATATTAAGAAGAGGTGGCAAGAATATTCAGAAAAAATATACAAAAAAGATCTTCATAACTCAGATAATCACAATGGTGTGATCACCAATCTAGAACTAGACATCCTGGAACGTGAAGTAAAGTGGGCTTTAGGAAGCATCACTACAAACAAAGCTAAGGGAAGTGATGGAATTCCAGTTGAGCTATTTCAAATCCTAAAAGATGATGCTGTGAAAGGACTGCATTCAATATGCCAGCAAATTGGGAAAACTCAGCAGTGGTCACAGGACTGGAAAAGGTCAGTTTTCATTCCAATTCCAAATAAAGGCAATACCAAAGAATGTTCAGACTACTGCAATTGCACTCATCTCACACACTAGCAAAGTAATGCTCAAAATTCTCCAAGCCAGGCTTCCACAGTATGTGAACTGTGAACTTCCAGGTGTTCAAGCTGGATTTAGAAAAGACAGAAGAACCAGAGATCAAATTGCCAATATCCGTTGTATCACTGAAAAAGCAAGAGAGTTCCAGAAAAACATCTACTTCTGCTTTATTGAATATACCAAAGTCTTTGACTTGTGGACCACAACAAACTCTGGAAAATTCTGAGAGATGGGAATACCAGACCACTTGATCTGCCTCTTGAGAAATCTGTATGCAGGTCAAGAAGAAACAGTTAGAACTGGACATGGAACAATAGACTGGTTCCAAATAGGGAAAGGAGTACGTCAAGGCTGTGTATTGTCAACCTGCTTATTTAACTTAAATGCAGATTACATCATGAGAAATGCTGAGCTGAATGAAGCACAAACTGGAATCACTGTTGTCAGGAGAAATATCAAAACCTCAGATATGCAGATGATACCACCCTTATGACAGAAAGCAAAGAACTAAAGAGCCTCTTGATGAAAGTGAAAGGAGAGTGAAAAAGTTGGTTTAAAGCTCAACATTCAGAAAACTAAGATCATTACATCCTGTCCCATTGCTGCGTGAAAAATAGTTGGGGTAACAGTGTTAACAATGGCTAACTTTATTTCGGGGGGCTCCAAAATCACTGCAGATCATGACTGCAGTCATGAAATTAACAGAAACACTCCTTGGCAAGAAATTTATGACCAACCTAGACAGCATATTCAAAAGCAGAGACATTACTTTGCCAACAAACTTCTGTCTAGTCAAGGCTAAGGTTTCTCCAGTAGTTTTGTATAGATGTGAGAGTTGGACTATAAAGAAAGCTGAGCACCGAAGAATTGATGCTTTTAAACTGTGGTGTTGGAGAAGACTCTTGAGATTCCCCTGGACTGCAAGGAGATTCAACCAGTCCATCCTAAAGGAGATCAGTCCTGAATATTCATTGGAAGGACTGATGCTGAAGCTGAAACTCCAGTAAGTTGGCCACCTGATGTGAAGAACTGACTCATTGGAAAAGACCCTGATGCTGGGAAAGATTGAAGGCAGGAGGAGAAGGGGAAGACAAAGCATGAGATGGTTGAATGGCATCAACAAGTCAATGGACATGAGTTTGAGTAAACTGGTTTTGGTGATGGAGAGGGAGGCCTTGCGTGCTGCAGTCCATGGTGTCGCAAAAGGTCATGGGGTTGCAAAAGGTCGGAAACAACTTATCTACTGATCTGAACTGAATTGAACTTTTCTAGTTTACTTTATTGGGTTAGCTGAAAGATCTGCCAAGTTGGATAAGGCTTAGTGATACTTTGCAAGAATATGGTACTTAGGTTACCAGAAGCATAAATCAGTTATGAAGTGTGTTAGTATAGCTTTCTGTTAAAGACTTTTGAAACATTTTTTTTTCCTTTTACATTTACAATAACTTTAGATGTAGTTCAATAAAATGGGAGTACAGTGGGAAGCCCTGAGGCAAGCTGAGTAGGACAATCCTCAGGACTGACATGGCCCATTGTTTCTGGGTTATATTTTTAGGCATGAATGATTTTGGTTTGAATCTAAGTAATTGTAATTGTTATTACAGTTTCAATCCTAGGATTGTCGTAATTTCATGACAGTTATCAGTGTTTTCCACTTCTTAATTGTTGAGATTGATATGTCTAAAAGATATAATTTATCTTTGATTAAAAATGTGTTATGTTTAATATAATGCAGTATCATATATTAAAATTTATTTTAATTACAATATCCTTTTCAAACTTTATCATCAGCTCCTAAATTAAGTATAATTTTAAGGTTTACCTTTCAAGCAAGAATTAATTAGGTGGTTACTTTGTGAAGCTCAACACCCTGAGTTGTCAAGATGAGTAATATGTCCTCCTGCTCTAAAAGAGTGCATGGATTCAGGAAGAAAGCACTCATTGTATACAGCACATGAGATCTACCATTTAGCTCTAAATTAATAAAAGCATGAAATATCCCACATTTTTTAATATGTGTACGTTAGATGAGTCAGAAAAGTTTAGTGCTGACAGTCTGAGATAAGAATAAAGAAGAATTTTCTTGGCTGACAACAGTGAATTGTGATATTTTATTTATTTTTTAGAATAACTATCTACTACTACTACATTAATATTTATTATATGACCATGATATATAATTATATGCATTGAATTATATCTTATTTATGTTGATTTATTATACATAGAATGCAATCATTAGAATATTATTATATTATACCACATCATAGATTCTTGCATATAAAAAAGAATATAAAGGGAATACCAGAGCTTTTAACTTTCTTTTTGAGAGAAAGGATTTCTTTGTCTCTGTGGGTTTTTTCATTTTAAGGGTCCTTCAGTGACTCTCAAACACTTACGTTTTAGGCCTGGAATCTGAGTAGTTACAAAGGAGTGGCTAGAGGAATTGAAGAATTATATGTATTCAGAAGAAGGAATGAAGTTTAAATATGAACTGCTATATGCACATTTAGAGGACCATAATATTCTTCTAAGATTGTTTCTGAAATGAATTATTTGGATTTCAGTCTCTGAATGTCACCATTCCATACTCAAAACATCTGTCTTCAGATGGAGTTATTATCTTGTTTTTTAATTCATAACAAAATCTATTTATTATGTGTGTAGTAAAAATCAAGATCCTTAGCTCCATCATACTGAAATAGCGAAATCATATCTGTGGATGTGATTAAGAGACTCTAGAACCACTGACTATGATTTACCACCAAAAGTAATAAGAGGCAAACATCTCCCCTGCTATAGATTAAACTGCTGGTTACTTGCTCTGGTAGGCCCACCTGCAGTCAGGATGCTGGCTGTGACCTGGGTCCAATCAATTATGGCATGATTGCAGCTGGACATACAAAAAGCAGTGAATATGAGGAAGCTGTCCTTGTGAGCATTGTGACAGGGAGAGCAGCATTATCCACATCGAAGAGGCAGTGCTGGCAGTGATTTCAGCATCCCCAGCATGCCAAATTGATGATGTCCATGGCACACTTTGCAGGGTCTGTTCTCAACTGTTCATGCAATTGTTAGGTTATAACATTTGTGATGTTATTCCTGGCTGTGTAGTCTTCAAACTTGATCTAGACACATACAGAAGTTTCTGTAAGCTACTGAATTTCTTTGATTAAATTCCTATTCTGTTTAAAATAGCCAAAGCAGATATCTGATGCTTGCGGTTAAGAATCCTTGACTGGTATAGGAAACAAATCAATTAAAATACTTAAAATACTATGTGTTCTAGAGATAAAAATTTCTCTATCCCTCAAAGCACTTTTTTATCCTTAATTATTAATAGATAAGTAAAAGTTATACACTTATTATACATGATTCTCTACATTACAGCTTGAAATTTTTGAAGCATTTTGAGTCTCCTGCTCACTGTAATTATTTTGTTGTTGTTGCTTTTAATTATATTCTAATGGATTATTCAAAGCTCTAAAGTGTCACTCATGTGACTCCCTCAATGAACAGAATTTTTTCGAGTCAGAGTTTTTATGAGAACAAATTTGTAATAAGGAAACGTAAATACATAAATATGTAAAATTCTTCCCATATCTGTTTGTTTCATAATCACCATATATGGGTTTGTCATTACCACACATATATGTATATGTCATAGATGTGTATATAGAGTTTTCATAAGTCTAATAAAGGAGAGACATTTAGATATTTTTCAGTGAAGTATTTTGAAGGACAAATCACCCAGGTAAAGTTCTGCTCTTACACAGTTCCCTTTCTTTCTATCCCTGAGGTCATGGGTGCCTTATTTTTTGTGTGTGCTAAGTCATGTCCAACTCTTTGCAAGCCCATGGACTATAGCCCGCCAGGCTCCTCTGTCCATGGAATTTTCCAGCCAAGAATACTGGAGTAGGTTGCCATTTTATTCTCCAGGAGATCTTCTGGACCCAGGGATTGAACCCTCATCTCTTGAGTCTCCCTCATCCATAGGCAGATTCTTTATCCACCGAGCTATCTGGGAGCCCCTACTCTTAGTCTGAAGGTTTTGCCCCACAATCTGAGTTGAAACACCAAATACTTTTTTCATTTGTCTCCAGTCTTAATTCCTGTGCTCAACAATTAGATTTTTTCAATCTTTGCCCCTGGTTTCCTCTCTGTCTCTCTTGCTCCTACACCGAAGGCTGATGGGAAGATCTGCCTGTGCAAAACTGTTGTTTCTCCCCAGGATGCTGCCTCTCCTTGCTCTTCACATCTGCAGGAAATGCAACCTGTGAGTAGAACCCAGCTCTGCCTGACCTTGGTGCAGGCTCTCTGCATGATGAACCCAGCCTGAACCTCACTCCACAGGCTCCAGCCTGTCTGGGACAGGAGTTTATCTGACAAGAATAACTTAATAGCCAGAAGCAGGCTGCACACCAAGTGCATAGTTGCCAGAACAGCAGAAAAGCTAAGTTTACCGTAAGAGATGAGCAGCTTTTTAAAAGTGTCTAGCTGCAGGGAATTAAAGCTTCCAGATGGCAGAATTTCTCTGATCTGCAGCCAGACACCCACCCTGCAATTCTCCGAGACACAGGCCCATTCTTAGCAATTCTAGGCTTAAACTCAAGAGGCAACCTTATCCTCTCTCCCACCCTTTCTTCTTCCCCCTCCAAGATATGTAGCACATTCTTATTTTTTCTGCTCAAATTATAGGTACGGACTAAAAGTGATTTTAAAATAGTGTATCTAGTTTAGTTTGGAAAATAAAGAAATAGATTCAGAAGACATAGAATCATTTATTCTCTCACCCACACTTGTGCCAAATAGTGCAAATAATTATACCTGTCTGGGCTTCAGGACATTTCTTCTGAAAAATTCATTGTCTGCTATATTCTATGAGAGCCAGAGTTATAGTGCTTTGATTGTAAAAACGACTATTGTAAAAGGCTTTAAAATCCTAATCCAAAATATAATAATGTCCCACCATCTCCCCATCTGGAGATCAGACTCTGGCAACCTGAAGCACAGGCACAGCTCCAAACTCAACAATAGATCATGAAGGTTCTCAGGAGTAAATATAGAATTCACATGTGTTTTACTTTCATACTGCAATATCAGCAGAGTTAGAAAGTTGTTCATAAAGGAGGACAAAGTGAAATGATTTTATTACTAAACCACACCAGATAAAATTAAAAGGGGGCCAGCAGTAAGTACATCATCTTTAAAAAATTCCAACAGTCCATTGGTTCAGCACTGTTTATTGGGTTGACCATCCTCTTCCCACTGATTTTAAAATCACCTTTGTCATGTTATCAAGTTTCTATACTTGTGGGTGTCCCTTTCTCTGTTTCTTATTCTGAACCATTGGTTTACTTCTCTATGCTAATTCTACAATAGCATTGTTTTAATTGCTAAATTTTATAGGAAGGCAATGGCACCCCACTCCAGTACTCTTGCCTGGAAAATCCCATGGACAGAGGAGCCTGGTAGGCTACAGTCCATGGGGTCGCGAAGAGTCAGACACGACTGAGCGACTTCACTTTCACTTTTCACTTTCATGCATTGGAGAAGGAAATGGCAACCCACTCCAGTGTTCTTGCCGGAAGAATCCCAGGGACGGGGGAGCCTGGTGGGCTGCCATCTACGGAGTCACACAGAGTCGGACACGACTGAAGTGACTTAGTCGTAGTAGTAGTAGTATAGCTCAAGACATATTATGAGCATGCATGCATAGTATGTCTTGAAATTTAACAGGGAAAGTTTCATATTTTATTTTCAGAATTATTTTGCCTGTTCTTGGCCATTCATTTTTACATGAAATTTGGGGTGGGTTTCTTAAATTCCATTAAAAGAAAATACATTTGTGATTTTTATATGTGTGTGTGTGTGCGTATGTATTAGGTCAGCCACTCAGTCGTGTCTGTCATTTTGCAACCCCATGGACTGCAGCCCACCAGGCTCCTCTGTCCATGGAATTCTCCAGGCAAGAATATTGAAGTGGGTTGCCATTACCTCTTCCAGGGGATCTTCCTGACCCCAGGGATCGAACGTGAGTCTCTTGCATCTCCTGAATTGGCAAAGCAGATTCTTTACCACTGAGTCACCTGAGAAGCCCTGAATTTTATAAGCATTGCCTCAAATTTTTATAGATCTTGCAAGAAAATCAACATCTTTATTTTTTTCATACAGTATATGCTTTTAAAAATGATTTACATATTTTCTTTAAAATTCCTAAACATATTAGATTTCTTAGAACTCATATTTTAAAATCTATTCTAATAATATCCTTTCATTTTCTCATGCATAAAAATAATATCAACGTTTTTGTGTTGTTCTTTTGTCTAGTTCACTTATGCTAACTTATTTTAAATATGTTGCTGTATTTTATATGCACTCTTACAAGTAAACATTCACATTATAAAAGCATTGGAATTTTTCTCCTTTTCAATCTATAGGACTTTAACTTTTATTTTTTGTTTGTTTTATTTCTCTACTCAGGACAATACATAATAGAAACAGTGAAATAGGGTATCCATTTCTGAAATAAATATCAGGTTTTTTTTTTTTTTTTTTTGGTTGCCTTGTGTAGCATGTGAGATCTTACCTTCTGGACCAGGGACTGAACCCATGGCCCCAGCAGTGGAAATGTAAGGCAGAACCCTAACCACTGGACCATCAGGTAATTCCCCCAGGGAACTTCTTACTCCTAAAACTAAGGGCAATTATTCTATAGTACACTTATTTCTAATGATATTTAGTCAATAAATAAGTGGAATGGCCTTAATTATGTTAATAGAGATATTTTCCATTCACAGACAGATAATAATCTGGTTTTTTAATATTGCAAATGAGTACTGAATTATAGTAAGTGCTTTCTGCATCTATTGTGATAATCTTTTAAATCCATTAATTTGGTGGACTACATTGTCAGATTTTTAAATTGAGGAATCCTTCTCTGCTATGATACAATCTTTGTTTCTACTTTTCTGACTAGATTTACTGAACTATTGAGTAAAGTGTCTATATCTGGTTAGTAAATGGAATATTGTCTAAGTATCTATGTAATGTAAAAACAATTAATAAATAGAAATCTTATTTAAATAGAGTTGAGATCAGATGTGAAGAGCTCATGCCTTGTGATAATAGGGCATGATAATGATACTATCTATCTTCCTAACAGATAATAGGAAGAGGAAAGACCCTCTTCTTTCCTGGCAAGGACTGTGAATGAAAAGCCACAGTTCTTTACTTATTATATCCCTGCCAACTTCCTTTTTATTCATATAAAGGCATTCTTTTTATTTTGCATGAGGGGACTGCACCTGGCTTACCATGGTTGCAGACTCTGAACTGCAGTTTTCTGTGGATCCTGAATAAACCCATCTGTGCTAGAGAAATATCTGGTAGTCCATTTGCTTCAGGTCAGCATTTTGGTGGCCCATACAGAGAAGAGAGATAACTCCCAATAGCTCTATGGCTCATGATCAAATGGGTACAGGACCCACAGTTGAACCATTGTTGCTTACTCCTTTGCTCATCAATCATGGAGTTTGAAAATCCATCTTTCTTCTGATCCAATCTCATGTCCTCTTTGCATTTGAAGCTCCTTAGGTTTGTTCTGAATCTATTTAAAGTCTTTTTTCATTTTTTTTTTTTTTTAGGTTAAATTCTTTTTCTGTATACAAGTACTGGTATGGCCTCTCTGTCTGATTTTGAGATCAGACTATCGCACCAAGGCTAGTGAACCTTTAACCTATTCTTTTGGGAAAAGAGTTGGGTCACTTCTCTGAAATGGTACCAGCTTTTTAGCCTTCAGTCTGTTCCTTTGGAGGGACTGTTCTCTGGAAACTGGTTAAAATATCCTTTGGCTTGGCTTCTCTGGAACCAAGCTGTTTCCTTTGAATTGGCTGGGATTGGCTTACAAGCTGTCTAAATACAGTCATTTGTGTTGTATGCTGTTCAAGCTATTTGAAAAATGTTCTTTACTCTGGAGGGAAAAAAAAAATTTTTTTAAACTCTAAGAAATGTGATCCCAGTTATCTAAGTATTTTGAGGGTGGCCTCCATACAAGGACTTTGGGAACTTTATCTTTAAAAGTCATGCACATTTCTAACTAACTAGACCAAAACTGACCAAAGGCCATTATGGAGAACTTTTGAAATCCCCAAACCAAATTTCCTTGAAACCAAATTGAACTACAGTGGCTCAGACATTTCCAGAACTGAGTGGAACACTTATTTTGATTGGTATTTTGAGGCTTCCCAATGATATAAGGAGTCTATAATTGCCTCTCTGCAAAATAAGGTTTTAATATTAACTGAGGCCAACAAATGATTAACGAAAGATACAATGTATCCCAAAGCCTCAGGCTCTTCTTCCTTGGCATCTTTGTTTCAGATACTACCTCTGGCATCATCTTCCTCCTTTTTTTATGCTGGCTCTGCCTCTTCTATATCCTCACAAATCCCCCATGCTAATTTTCTTGCTAAACTTCCTTTTTTCTCTGAAACACTGATCGTTTGTCCCTATTGAATCAGTAGCCACTTTCCTTATGGGCAAAATCTCCAACTGATATTGGCAAAATTCATAGAACCTCTTCTATCAAATTTCAAATGGACACCTCAAAACTTCTTCCCAGAATTAATCAATACCCTATAAATAATCCTTTCAAGACTGTAATAGAAGATTACAAGGCTCAAGACCTCATTTTCCTTTGTATTAGCCCCTGAAACACTCCCACATTACTGGTGAGAAAACCTAAGGGCTGAGGGTGGAGGTTGTCTGGGACTTCTGAGCAATAAACAGCTTTCTCAATCCTTTCTCAATCTGTTGTTTCTAACTTTTATACCTTACTAACATCCATTCCAACTGGAAGTAAATTCTTCACTGTAATTGATTTATGCAGTGCATTCTTTAGTGTTCTGGTTGATGAAGCTAGCCAATAGCTTTATGTCTTCACCTGAGAAGAAAAAAATTTCAGCTAGATAGTAATACCTCAGGGTTATACTAAGAGTCTTTGTTATTTCTTGCAAATCCCACACACTGATCTGGATGATTAAAAGTTCCACTTTATAGGAATATGTGGATGATTTGCTTCTTTGCTGTCCTTCTCAAGTCTAGTCCCCAGAAGACAGCATCCACTTACTAAAGTTTTATCCTTATAATGACATAAGGTCACCAAAGAAAAGTTGCAGTTTCCTCAAATCCAGGTTTGATTATTAGGACATCTGACAGCAGAACAAGGGCTACACATAGATCCAGATAGATATTCTAGTGTCCTAGGTTTCCCAAAACTAAACCTAAATGCCAATTGTGAGGTTTTTCTCAAGCCATTTGGTTATTCTCTAAATTTGATTCCAGATTTCTCTATTATCAAAACTCTATATGCTTTGCTCTCAACAGTAACAACCCTGATCAAATTTTATGGGAAGAACCAGGTGGCACAGCCTTCAAGGCCTTAAAGGAGAATTTAATGCCCCCTCGCTTACCTTTGGAACTCCAAATTATCAGATTCCTTTCTTCTTTTTGTACACAAGAAGAAAAGAAATGCCCTTGTGAAACTCAGCCCCAAAACATGGCGACTAATATTAATCCATAGTGTGTTATAGCTAGCAATGGGACTCTGTGGTATGGGTATACTCACCTTGCCTAAGAGCCATTATAGACACTGCCATTTTCATTGAAACCACTGGGGAAATTATTATGGGATCCCCTTTAACTACTTTTGTACTTCATGCAGTAGACGGTTCCCTGAATTCACTTCACACTCAGCATTTCTCAGTCAGCCAGCTCACCTACTATGGAGTCCTTTTGTTAACTGGACCTCTCAGAACTCTTTTACATTGTCATACTCTTGATGCAGCTACTTTTCTTCCCTCTGTGACTAACAAAATCCCTCATAATTGTTTAATACTGATGAATCACCTTCTGACTCCTTATAAGATGTACAGGAAATTCCACTGGGTGATGTTGACGTCTCATGGTTCACTGATGGTTTTATTTAAAAGGTGAAAATGGAAATATTGTCCTGAGTTTGCTATTACAACTCCCTTCGATGTTGTGGAGTCAGCATCTTTTCCTATTGCTACTTTAGCCCAACAAGTTGAATTATACACTCTTACACAGGTTTGTACTTTCAGTTTGATTCAGTTTAGTTGCTCAGTCGTGTCCGACACTTTGCAACCCCATGAACTGCAGCACGCCAGGCCTCCCTGTCTATCACCAACTCCCGGAGTTCACCCAAACTCATATCCATCAAGTCGGTGATGTCATCCAGCCATCTCATCCTCTGTCGTCCCCTTCTCTTCCTGCCCCCAATCCCTCCCAGCATCTAGCCAAGAACAAAACTGCAAGATTTATGCTGATAGTAGATATACTTTCAGAGTCATTCATGATTTTGGATTATTGTGGAAGTAACATGGGCTTCCATATTTCCAGAAGAAATAAAATTAAGCTGGCCCCATATTCCGGAATCATTTCATTTAGTGATTTTTATCAGTAGATTTGGCTATTATTGATTCTGTGGCATTCTAAAGTTGACTTTCTGTAAGCTAAAAGAAATAATTTTGCTGATATTTCTGTGAGGAATTCTGTCTTTAAAGGGACCAACAACAACCAGGCCTCTGTTACAGTCCAAAGGGATATTTCCCCAAATGATTTTTAGAAACTGGTAAGAGAGGTCTAACCATTTACCAAAGAAAAGGAAAAGCAAAATTGGAAATTCACAAATTGTTGATTTGATAAAAAGGGAAAATTCTGGCTTGGACCAGATAACAATAGTTTTACTGGAAATTCTAAGATTTCCATTCCCCACCATTATGACCCCAACCATTAGATCATTGGTTTACTGAAAAAATGATAGCAGTCATGAATTAGTATCAGTGAGCAAACATTAATAAGGCAAAAAAAGTGGCTATCTCACTTTTCCCATTTGTGTGAAACAACCCAGAGTCTGTTTGCCCTTCTCCTGGACATTTTAAACCACCCGGTGGACCATTAGAGGTCTGGCAAATGAATTTCATTTAATTTTCTTTGCCTCATAAATATAAATATATTTCGGTCATGGTCTATATGCTTTCACACTGGATGGACAATGCTTACTAGCCTCAATCCTCTGGTTTAGTCAAACGCATTAATGACATTTTTAGGATTCAGTTGGCAAAATTTATAGAGGCCCTGGTAAAAACTTGACCAAAAGCATTGTTGTTGATCCTGTTCAATCTCAGGTTTGGCACTCACAAACTCACACTTTAAGATAGTTACAAGAGGCCTGATGTGTTCCTTCTTCTGACACACAACTGATAAAAGGATAGGAACTACAATTTTGCAAAGGCCTAATTGCCCCTACTAAAAATAATCATGTTTTTGTAGGGCAGTCTTTTCACAGTGTAAACTCAGAAGATGAAGACCTTAAGAATCATACTTTACAACCTGGAGATTTTGTCTGTTGGAAAATTACCTCTGAAAGAACTCTCTTCAACCTCACTGGAAAGCCTCCTGTCAAATATTCCTTACCAGTCTTTGTACCCCCAAACTCCAAGAAAGAGACTCTTGGATTGACATGACACATCTAAAGGAAGTGCAAGCACTCATTGGACCTGCACATCACCTGATAAAATCTGAGAGTTAAGATATTTCAGAATTAAACCAGATGACATCCATTAGGTCAGCTTTCCCAAGATATCCAGACCAGGCCTGTTAGAAGTTTGTCACCAAACATTTAATAATGGTAAAATGCTTCTGATGATCTCTGATGTCTGTGATCATAACATAGGGATTTTAGACAAAAAAATGCCTGAGAGTTCTCTCTCTTACTTCTCCTTGTTACTTGAATGCGACCTTAGTAAGTTTCTAATCTGTCACTTTCCCTCCAAAATGAGACCTTACACCCAGGAAAGGTCTTTTTTGACCCTGAAGGACAAAAAGCTACTGAGACTAGAAAACAGACTCTTTACCAGCAATGCATCTAGAGAAAGATCTTAATCAAGACGTATAGTAAGATGTAAAAAATTAATTAGCAGAAACTTCAGTTAAGTAGAATCAGGAGGCAAGAATGGGGAGCTCACGTGCCCTGTGATGATAGCAGAGCCCAACAGGAGAGAAAATAATTTTATCTTCTTTCCTAGCAAGAAGGTAATCAATAAAACACCATGGACTCTGTTTACCATAGCCCGTACAATTCCTTTGGCTCTCTACAAAAGTGTTCTCTTTCTTTAGCCCCTTGGGTACTTGCACATGACTCATCATGGTTGCAAACCTTGAATTGCAGTTCTCTGTTATTCCTGAATAAACTCATCATTACTGAAGAAATATTTGCCAGTCTATTTGTTTCAGGTCACAATATATCTCTATCTATCTATCTATCTATCTATCATCTCTCTAGCTCTAGGAGAATCAACTAAGACAATCAGTGACAAAACTATAGACTGAGAAAGTTAGGTTTATTGACCCATAGCAACCAGAGAAAGCACACTTAAAAGCCATCAAAGGACATTTCACCCAAAACTGAAAAAGTTGGAGTAATTGTGATGTTAGGAGAAAGAATGGAGTTTAGGTAAATTCAAATCAAGTGTTTTGACAGGTTCAAATCAAAGTAGGTTTCATGTAAAGAGGTTAATATCTATTCTGGACAGCAAAGGGAACCTGGGATTTTGTTTCTTTCAAAACTACAAAGTTATGATAAATGTGGAAAAGTGTGTTTAGAAAGTCTACTCCATCTGGATGGAAAATCAAGGCTGCTCTTCTGTGTCAAAGCCAATTAGATCCTTCAGACAAGAGAAGGATGATACAATTTTACTGATGTAATTTCAAACAACAGTTTCTGATAGTCTTTCATTTTGGAGACAGAGAACAAAGTTTTGCTGTGAATAGAAAGTAGTCACTCAAGGAAGGGATTGCTATGATATTTTAAAGTTGCAGAGGGACCCTGGGGAAAAAAAAATGTTTCTTAACTGGGCAGCTGGCTTTATCTGCATCTGTCATCCCAGCCTGATGAATGTAAGAGTAGATTTTTGCTTTCTCAGTCAGAGCTAATTCTCTTTATCTCCCTCTCTTTCTGATGTATAAATGAGCTATATGCATGCAATTTGTACATAAGTATGTATTTATATGAGGCTTCCCTGGTGGCTCATTAGTAAAGAATGAGCAGTGAAGGAGACATGGGTTTGATCCCTGGTTCAGGAAAATCCCCTAGAGAAGGAAATGTCAATCCACTCCAGTGTTCTTGCCTAGAAAGCTCCATGGACAGAGGAACATTGTGGGCCATAATCCATGGAGTCGCAGAAGAATCAGAGATGACTCAGTGAATAAACAACAACAACATGTATTTATATATGTATGTATACATATATTTACATATCAATATGCACATTTATTATAATAGTGTTTTTACATTATAAACTAACAATATTTTATCAATGCAAAGAAATACAGGAAAACAATAGAATGGGAAGGACTAGAGATCATGTAAAGAAAATTAGAGATACCAAAGGAACATTTCATGCAAAGATGGGCACAGTAAGGACAGAAATGGTATGAACCTAACAGAAGCAGAAGCTATTAAGAAGAGGCAGGAGCATACACAGAAGAACTATACAAAAAGACCAAGATGACTCAGATAACCATGATGGTGTGATCACTAACCTAGAGTCAGACATCCTGGAGTGCGAAGGCAAGTGGGCTTTAGGAAGTTTTATTGCAAACAAAGCTAGTGCAGGTGACGAAATTAAAGCTGAGTATTTCAAATCTTAAAAGATGATGATGTTAATGTGTTGCAATCAGTATGCCAGCAAATTTGGAAAACTCAGCAGTGGCCACAGGACTGGAAAAATTTAGTTTTCATTCCAATCCCAAAGAAAGGCAATG
Organism: Bos indicus x Bos taurus; assembly: GCF_003369695.1. Classification (NCBI taxonomy): domain Eukaryota; kingdom Metazoa; phylum Chordata; class Mammalia; order Artiodactyla; family Bovidae; genus Bos; species Bos indicus x Bos taurus. The sequence goes on from NC_040076.1 coordinate 102,071,540, forward strand.
CCAAAGAATATTCAAACTAATGCACAATTGCACTCATCTTGCATACTAGCAAAGAAATACTCAAAACTCTCCAAGCCAGGCTTCAATAGCACGCAAACTGAGAACTTCCAGATGTTCAAGCTGGGTTTAGAAAAGGCAGAGGAACCAGAGATCCAAATACCAACATTCTTTGGATCATAGAAAAAAAAAAAGAGAATTCCAGGAAAACATTTATTTCTGCTTCATTGACTACACTAAAGCCTTTGGCTTTGTGGATCACAAAAGTGTGGAAAATTCTTAAAGCAATGGGAATACCAGACCACTGTATCTACCTCCTGAGAAATCTGTATGCAGGTCAAGAAGCAACAGTTAGAACTGGATATGGAACAATGAACTGGTTCAAAATTTGGAAAGGAGTACGTCAAGGCTGTATACTGTCACACTGCTTATTTAAATATACAGAGTACCTCATGTGAAATGCCGAGCTGGATGAAGCACAAGCTGGAACCAAGATGGCCATGAGAAATATCAATAACCTCAGATATGCAGATGACACCACCTTTATGGCAGAAAGTGAAGAGGAACTAAAGAGCTTCTTGATGAAGGTGAGAGGAGAGTGAAAAAGCTGACTTAAAACTCAACATTGAAAACATTAAGATCAAGGCATCCGGTCCTATCACTTCATGTCAAATAGATGGGGAAACAGTGGAAACAGTGAGAGACTTTATTTTCTTGGCTCCAAAATCACTGCAGATGGTGACTGCAGCCATGAAATTGAAAGACGCTTGCTCCTTGGAAGGAAAGCTACGACAAACCTAAACAGCACGTTAAAAAGCAGAGACATTACTTTGCCAACAAAGGTCAGTCTAGTCAAAGCTATGATTATTCCAGTAGTCATGTATGAATGTGAGAGTTGGACCATAAGGGAAGCTGAGCATTACAGAATTGATGCTTTTGAACTGTGGTATTGGAGAAGACTGTTGAGAGTCCCTTGGACTGCAAGGGGATCCAACCAGTCCATCCTAAAGGAAATCAGTCCTGAATATTCATTGGAAGAAATGATGCCGAAGCTGAAGCTCCAATACTTTGACTACCTGATGTGAAAAACTCACTTATTAGAAATAAGCCTGATGCTGGGAAATATTGAAGGCAGGAGGAGCAGGGAACAATAGACGATGATATGGTTGGATGGCATCACCAACTCAGTGGATGTGAGTATGAGCGGGCTCTGGGAGTTGGTGATGGATAGGGAGGACTGGCGTTCTGCAGACCATGGGGTCACAAAGAGTCAGACAGGGCAGAGTGACTGAACTGAGCTTATAGATATACACTCTTACACACACACATATTATTTTCAACTTCTACTGATCTAGACTACTTTATTACCAAAGCTTTAACTTCTTGAAAAAATTAGGTTGCATATATGTCCCAATTTAGAAATGTCCAGCCATCCAAATCATTAGAAAGGTGTCTTATTTATTTTGTTATTCAATGCTCTATTCTCATTTTAATAATACACAAATATATAGAAGATACTATAATAAACTGAAACAGTCTGTGGCCCCCCTAAAATGCTTTAACAGATATTGCCATTTTGCCAAATAAGCCTAAGATTTTTTTAGAAACACACTGTTATAGACATAATTAATATCTCTTAATCTATTCTCTCCTTCTTAGCAACTAAATTTTAGCTATACATAAATACATACATACACACATGTATATACCTATGTGTATAGATAATTAAAATGATGTAAAGTCACTAACCACCAAAAAGAATATATATATGTGTGTGTGTGTGTGCATATATATGTATATATATATTCACAAGGCCCACAGATATATTTCTTTAATTTTCTATTCAGTTTTTCATGGTAATATTTGGTATTTTTATGCTGTATTTTGCTTCTTTCATTTGTACCTATTATTGTTTTATAACATCTAGAATTTCTTGTTGCTTCTGTTCTATTCATTTTGTTTTGTTTTGCTTTATATATTATGTTTTCCTCTTCCAGTTTTAGGAATCTACATATGCTTAGTTCAGGTTTCCTTTTCATCAAAGGACATATTAATTTTGTCAAAATAACATTTATATTTTTGGTTTTAGTAATATATTTCTTCATGAGTTTTTTTCAAAATTTTCATAAATTTTAATTTTCAGGTTCATCATGGATGGACATTTGTTTTTCCTTGTACTTTTTGGCCTGTCTTTCTTCATTCACCTTTATTCATCTAGTACTTTTGTGTCTGCTTACTTTTGGCCTCTGTGGAGTCTCCATGTTTGAAATAGATGTAAAGTCTGTGTCTGTCCCCCCTTTTCTATAGTGATGGTGATATTAAAAATAAGTCAAAGCCAATAAGCAAGGCTGTCACTGAGTTGATCAAAGTTTGGATATGACACAAAAGTCACATTGTTCTCCCCTCCCATGTATGTGGCTGCATGTCATTGCTCAAATAGTCGTTAGTAAGAAGTTTTCTGTAAATGTGTTTTTGAATAGGGAGAAGGAAATGGCAACCAACTCCAGTATTCTTGCATGGGCAGAGGAGGCTGGTGGGCTATGGTCCATAGGGTCACAAAGATTCAGACATGACTGAAGCAATTTAGCATCCATGCATGCTTTGAATAGGGGTGTGCTACCCCAGTTTCTGAATTCAAGCACTCTGCTTCAAGTTTCTGCACTCCCCTCCACAAAAAATGGCTGATTTGAATAGTTTCTACTCATCATTACTCTGTACTTTTTACCTTATCAGGTCTCCCTTCCCTGCCATTAAAAAACAAAAATTATTGGAGTATAGCTGATTTATTATTTTGCACTAGTTTCAAGTGTATAGCAAAGTGAATGAGTTATACATATACAAATATTAACTCTTTTTAAGATTCGTTTCCCATATAGGCCATTACAGAGTACTGAGTAGAGTCCCTTGTGCTATACAGTTCATAGGAATGGATTGTCATTTCCTTCTTCAGTGGACCACGTTTTGTCAGAAATCTTCACTCTGATCCAACAGTCTTGGCTGATCCTGCACAGCAAGGCTCATAGCTTTACTGAGTTGCCATTTAGCATGACAAGACTGTCCTTGAATATGCAGATGATACCATTCTAATGGCAGAAAGTGAAGAGGAAATAGAGAACCTCTTGATAAGGGTTAAAAAGGAGAGTAAAAAATGGCTTAAAACTCAACATTCAAAAAACTAAGATCATGTCACCTGGTCACATCACTTCATGGCAAATAGAAGGAGAAAAAGTGGAAGCAGTGACAGATTTTATTTTCTTGGGCTCCAATATCACTGCAGACAGTAACTGCAGCCACAGAATTAAAAGATGCTTGCTCCATGGAAGGAAAGCTATGACAAACCTAGTTCAGTGCAGTTCAGTCACTTAGTCCTCTCCAACTCTTTGCAACCCCATGGACTTCAGCACGCCAGGACTCCCTGTCCATCAAAACTCCAAGACTTTACTCAAATTCATGTCCACTGAGTCAGTGATGTCATTTAACCTGTTGTCTGTTGTCTCCTTCTCCTCCCACCGTCAATCTTTCCCAACATCAGGGTCTTTAATGAGTCCAGTTCTTCACATCAAGTGGTCAAAGTATTGGAGTTTCAGCTTAAACATCAGTCCTTCTAATGAACATTCAGAACTGATCTCCTTTAGGATGGTCTGGTTGGATCTCCTTGCAGTCCAAGGGCTTCTCAGGGGTTTTCTCCAACACCACAGTTCAAAAGCATCAATATTTGGCACTGAGCTATCTTTACAGTCCAACTCTCACATCCATACATGACCACTGGAAAAACCATAGCCTTGACTAGATAGACCTTTGTTGACAAAGTAATATCTCTGCTTTTGAATATGCTGTCTAGGTTGATCATAACTTTCCTTCCAAGGAGTAAGCATCCTTTAATTTCATGGCTGCAGTCACCATCTGCAGTGATTTTGGAGCACAAAAAGATAAACTCTGCCACAGTTTCCACTGTTTTCCCATCTAGTTGTCATGAAATGATGGGGCCAGATGCCATGATCTGTTTTCTGAATGCTGAGTTTTAAGCCAACTTTTTCACTCTCCTCTTTCACATTCATCAAGAAGCTGTTTTCTTTAGTTCTTCCTCACTTTCTTCCATAAGAGTGGTGTCATCTGCATATCTGAGGTTATTGATACTTCTCCCAGCAATCTTGATTCCAGCTTGTGCTTCATCCAGCCCAGAGTTTATTATGATGTACTCTGCATATAAGTTAAATAAGCAGAGTGACAATATACAGCCTTGACATACTCCTTTCCCAATTTGGAACCAGTCTGTTGTTCCATGTCCAGTTCTAAGTGTTGCTTCTTGACCTGCATACAGATTTCTCAAGAGGCAGGTCAGGGGGTCTGGTATTCTCATATCTTTAAGAATTTTCCAGATTTTGTTGTGATCCACACAGTCAAAGGCTTTGGCATAGTCAAAAAAGCAGAAATAGATGCTTTTCTGGAACTCTTTTGCTTTTTCAATGATCCAACAGATGTTGGCCATTTGATCTCTGGTTCATCTGCTTTTTCTAAAACCAGCTTGAATTTCTGGAAGTTCACAGTTCATGTATTATTGAAATTTGGCTTGGACAATTTTGAACATTGCTTTACTAGTATGTGAAAGAGTGCAATTGTGCAGTAGTTTGAGCATTCTTTGGCATTTCCTTTCTTTTGGATTAGAATGAAAACTGACCTTTTCTAGTCCCGTGGCCACTGCTGAGTTTTCCAAATTTGCTGGCACATTGAATGCAGCACTTTCACAGCATCATCTTTTAGGATTTGAAATAGCTCAACTGGAATTCCATCACCTCCACTATCTTTGTTCGTAGTGATGCTTCCTAAGGCCCACTTGACTTCACATTCCAGGTTGTCTGGCTCTAGGTGAGTGGTTATACCATCGTGATTATCTGAGTCATGAAGATCTTTTTTGTACAGTTCTTCTGTGTATTCTTGCCACCTGTTCTTAATATTTTCTGCTTCTGTTAGGTCCATAGCATTTCTGCCCTTTATTCAGCCCATCTTTGCATAAAATGTTCCCTTGGTATCTCTAATTTTCTTGAAGAGATCTCTAGTCATTCCCATTCTATTGTTTTCCTCTATTTATTTGCACTGATCATGGAGGACGGCTTTCCTATCTCTCCTTGCTATTATTTGGAACTCTGTATTCAAATGGGCATAGCTTTCCTTTTCTCCTTTGCTTTTCATGTCTCTTCACAGCTATTTGTAAGGCCTCCTGAGACAGCCATTTTGCTTTTTTGCATTTCTTTTACTTGGGGATGGTCTTGATCCCTGTCTCCTGTACAATGTCATGAACCTCTGTGCATAGTTCATCAGGCATTCTGTCTATCAGATCTCGTCCCCTAAATCTATTTCTCATGTCCACTGTATAATCATAAGAGATTTGATTTAGGTCATACATGAATGGTCTAGTGTTTTTCCTACTTTCTTCAATATAGGTCTGAATTTGGCAATAAGGAGTTCATGATCTGAGCCACAGTCAGCTCCTGGTCTTGTTTTTGCTGACTGTATAGAGCTTCTCCATCTTTGGATGCAAAGAATATAATCAACCTCATTTCAGTGTTGGCCATCTGGTGATTCCACATTTAGAGTCTTCTCTTGTGTTGTTGGAACAGGGTGTTTGCTATGACCAGTGTGTTCTCTTGGCAAAATTCTATTATCCTTTGTCCTGCTTCATTCTGTACTCCAAGGCCAAATTTGCCTGTTACTCCAGGTGTTTCTTGACTTCTACTTTTGCATAAAATCCCTTATAATAAAAAGGACATCTTTTTGGGGTGTTATTTCTAAAAGGTCTTGTAGGTCTTCATAGAACCTTTCGACTTCAGCTTCTTCAGCATTACTGGTTGGAGCATTGAATGGTTTGCCTTGGATATGAGCAGAGATCACTCTGTTGTTTTTGACAATGCATTGAAGTACTACATTTTGGACTCTCTTGTTGACTTTGATGGCTACTCCATTTCTTCTAAGGAATTCTTGCCCAAAGTAGTAGATATAATGTCCATCTGAGTTAAATTCGCCCATTCCAGTCCATTTTAGTTCACTGATTCCTAGAATGTCGATGTTCATTCTTACCATCTCCTGTTTGAGCACTTCCGATTTGCCTTGATTCATGGATCAAACATTCTAGGTTCCTATCCAATATTGTTCTTTACAGCATCAGACCCTGCTTCTATCACCAGTCACATCCACAACTGGGTGTTGTTTTTGCTTTGTTTCTATCTCTTCATTCTTTCTGGAGTTATTTCTCCACTGATCTCCAGTAGCATATTGGGCACCTACTGACCTGGAGAGTTCACCTTTCAATGTCCTATCTATTTGCCTTTTCATACTGTTCATGGGGTTCTCAAGGCAAGAATACTGAAGTTGTTTGCCATTTTCTTCTCCAGTGGATCACATTTTGTAAGAGCTCTCCAGGATGACCTGTCCGTCTTGTGTAGCCCTACATGGTATGGCTCATAGTTTTAATGAGTTAGACTAGTCTGTGGTCCATGTGATCAGATTATTTAGTTTTTTTGTGATTGTGGTTTCAGTCTGTCTGCCCTCTGATGCCCTCTCTCAGAGCTTACCATCTTCCTGGGGTTTCTCTGACCTTGGACGTGGGTTATCTCCTCATGGCCACTGCTCCTTATCTTGCACGTGGGGTATCTGCTCTCGGCTGCTCCCCGCTCTAGTGCTGGATAGTCTAGATGGCATATTAAAAAGCAGAGACATCACTTTACTGACAAAAGCCTGTATAGTCAAAGCTATGGTTTTTCCAGTAGTCATGTATACATGTGAAAGATGGACCATAAAGAAGGCTGAATGCTGACGAATTAATGCTTTCAAATGGTGGTGCTGGAGAATATGCTTGAGAGTTCCTGGAACTGCAAGGAGATCAAACCAATGAATCCTAAAGGAAATGAGTCCTGAATATTCATTGGAAGGACTGATGCTAAAGGTGAAGCTTCAATACTTTGCCGCCTGATGTGAAAGCCAACTCACTGGAAAAGACCATTATGCTGAGAAAGAGTGAAGGTAATAGCAGAAGTATGTGGCAGAGGATGAGATAGTTAGATAGCATCACCATCTCAATTAAAATGATTTTTAACAAACTCCAGTAGATAGTGAAGGACAGGGGAGCCTGGTGTGCTACCGTCCATGGTGTCGCAAAGAGTCGGACAAGACTAATCAACTCACCAAGAACTGCTGCTGCTGCATCACTTTAGTCGTGTCCGACTCTGTGCGACCCCATAGACAGCAGCCCACTAGGCTTCCCGTCCCTGGGATTTTCCAGGCAAGAACACTGGAGTGGGTTGCCATTTCGTTCTCCATTGCATGAAAGTGAAAAGTGAAAGTGAGGTCACTCAGTCGTGTCCAACTCTATTGACCCCATGGACTGCAGCCTACCAGGCTCCTCCATCCATGGGATTCTCTAGGCAAAAGTACTGGAGTGGGGTGCTATTGCCTTCTCTAAGAACAACCCTGTGCTATATAGCACATTATTTTTAGTTATTAATTTTATATATCATAATGTGTATATGTCAATTCCAATCTCCCACTTTACCCCTCTCCCCCTTATCTGAGGTTAATCATCAAGTTTATTTTTTATGTGTTTGTTTTCTACGTCCATGATTCTACTTCTGTTAGATTCCACATTTAAGCTACATCACATAATTGTCTTTCTGTGTCTGATTTTACTCAGTATGGCAATCTCTAGGTTCATCCATGTTGTTGCAAATGGCATTATTATTCACGGCTGATTAATATTCCAGTATACATATATATATTAGAGAAGGAAATGGCAACCCACTCCAGTGTTCTTGCCTTGAGAATCCCAGGGACGGGGGAGCCTGGTGGGCTGCACTCTATAGGGTCACACAGAGTTGGACAGGACTGAAGCGACTTAGCAGCAGCAGCACAGCATATATATACTGGAATATTTGGTTACCTGTCCTGGCTATTGTAAGTGGTGCTGCAGTGAATATTGGGGTGCATGTATCTTTTTCCTTTCAAAAGCTATACTAAACTTTATGTTTTGTTTAATACTTTGCATTTTAAATCAAGATATTATTGTTTTTTAATTCAGCTCTTCACTTATGATTTGTTTTTAACTCTTAATAACCCATTGCTATGTGTTTGCAAAAAAAAAAAAAAAGCTGTGAAAAGAAGAGAAGCGAAAAGCAAAGGAGAAAAGGAGAGATATAAACATCTGAATGCAGAGTTCTGACGAATAGCAAGGAGACATAAGAAAGCCTTCCTCAGAGATCAATGCAAAGAAATAGAGGAAAACAACAGAATGGGAAAGACTAGGGATCTCTTCAAGAAAATCAGAGATACCAAAGGAACATTTCATGCAAAGATGGGCTCGATAAAGGACAGAAATGGTATGGACCTAACAGAAGCAGAAGATATTAAGAAGAGATGGCAAGAATACACAGAAGAACTGTCCAAAAAAGACCTATATGACCCAGATAATCACGATGGTGTGATCACTGACCTAGAGCCAGACATCCTGGAATGTGAAGTCAAGTGGACCTTAGAAAGCATCACTACAAACAAAGCTAGTGGAGGTGATGGAATTCCAGCTGAGCTACTCCAAATCCTGAAAGATGATGTTGTGAAAGTGCTGCACTCAATATGCCAGCAAATTTGGAAAACTCAGCAGTGGCCACAGGACTGGAAAAGGTCAATTTTCATTCCAATCCCGAAGAAAGGCAATGTTAAAGAGTGCTCAAACTACCGCACAATTACACTCATCTCACACGCTAGTAAAGTAATGCTCAAAATTCTCCAAGCCAGGCTTCAGCAATATGTGAACCATGAACTTCCAGATGTTCAAGCTGGTTTTAGAAAAGGCAGAGGAACCAGAGATCAAATTGCCAACATCTGCTGGATCATGGAAAAAGCAAGAGAGTTCCAGAAAAACATCTATTTCTGCTTTATTGACTATGCCAAAGCCTTTGACTGTGTGGATCACAATAAACTGTGGGAAATTCTGAAAGAGATGGGAATACCAGACCCCCTGATCTGCCTCTTGAGAAATTTGTATGCAGGTCAGGAAGCAACAGTTAGAACTGGACATGGAACAACAGACTGGTTCCAAATAGGAAAAGGAGTTCGTCAAGGCTGTATATTATCACCCTGTTTATTTAACTTATATGCAGAGTACATCATGAGAAATGCTGGACTGGAAGAAACACAAGCTGGAATCAAGATTGCTGGGAGAAATATCAATAACCTCAGATACGCAGATAACACCACCCTTATGGCAGAAAGTGAAGAGGAACTAAAAAGCCTCTTGATGAAAGTGAAAGTGGAGAGTGAAAAAGTTGGCTTAAAGCTCCACATTCAGAAAATGAAGATCATGACATCCGGTCCCATCACTTCATGGGAAATAGATGGGGAAACAGTAGAAACAGTGTCAGACTTTATTTTTCTGGGCTCCAAAATCACTGCAGATGGTGACTGCAGCCATGAAATTAAAAGATGCTTACTCCTTGCAAGGAAAGTTATGACCAATCTAGATAGCATATTCAAAAGCAGAGACATTACTCTGCCAACAAAGGTCCGTCTAGTCAAGGCTATGGGTTTTCATGTGATCATGTATGGATGTGAGAGTTGGACTGTGACGGCTGAGCACCGAAGAATTGATGCTTTTGAACTGTGGTGTTGGAGAAGACTCTTGAGAGCCCCTTGGACTACAAGGAGATCCACCCAGTCCATTCTGAAGGAGATCAGCCCTGGGATTTCTTTGGAAGGAATGATGCTGAAGCTGAAACTCCAGTACTTTGGCCGCCTCATGTGAAGTGTTGACTCTTTGGAAAAGACTCTGATGCTGGGAGGGATTGGGGGCAAGAGGAGAAGGGAACAGCAGAAGATGAGATGGCTGTATGGCATCACTGACTTGATGGACGTGAGTCTGAGTGAACTCCGGGAGTTGGTGATGGACAGGGAGGCCTGGCGTGCTGCGATTCATGGGGTCGCAAAGAGTCGGACATGACTAAGCGACTGATCTGATCTGATGTGTTTGCAATAGTGAGTAAGGGAGAAATTTCCCAAATATAATACCGAACTACTAATTCTACTAATACTATCTAAACTACTAATGCTACTAAAACTGCTAATACCATCTTGAAATTATCCAAGAATGAAATCATTTGGATTTAAATGGAATTGTTATCTTAAATTTAATTTTATAAAGCTGTTCAATTTAATTTTTACTTCATTCAGTTAATAGTAGGTTAGAAATTTAATCTTTCAAAATATGTATCATTATCGTTACACAAGAATAATTACATCATAGTGTCTTTTAAACATTCTTGTGATATTTTCTGACACTTCAGTTTCACAAATACAATCCCTATCTCTTTAAAAGAACTAACATTCTTCCCTTCCCCATGTTCTTCTTCTTTTTTTTTTTTTTGGTATTTTTCATTGTTGTTTAGTTCCAGCTTGAGCTGCTTCATGATTGATGAAACCCAGCAGGCTGTTACAGCCAGTCAGAGAACAAGCTATCTTCATTTATACCTTATTAACTTAAGGGTTCACTGGCATGTTACATTTGCCAAAACACAGTCTGACCAACCACTAGGGGAAAAAAGACTGAAAATTTACTCAGAAATCTCTTGGTATGTAAGTATTTGTGACATTAGTTATGAAAGTTTTCTGATTCAGAATACAGGCTTTACCATGTTGTAAATCCAAGGGCAAATTTCACTGCTTTCTAATCCAATCACTTGGATTACTGTACTTAAGAAGAAACACAAATCTAATGCCACTTACTAAACTAATTTCCTAGCAATCTCTTAAGGGAAAGTTTAGAAGATAAGTGTTACCTTGCAGAACACTTTAGTTTTAGAGACAAATTTTTCTCTTCCTCCTCTGTGGGTCATTTCATATATATATAAATGATAATAATTTAATTTGAGCCACACTGAACCCAAATTAACATGTTTTGTGCTATTTCACACCAGGCACTCTGCCAGTCATATATATATATATATAATCTCAAAGAGATACAAGTAAATTGTTTTATATTCTCGATGTTAAGTGCAACAATAAGCAAGACAAGTCTCTGGACTGTTGAAGGATGACAGGGAGTTAGTATCACAGAAGATTAATGTCCTAACTGGAGAAGTTCATGAGACAAAGTTGAAAGTCAGACTGAGCCCATGTTTGTTATGAAGGACAATATTGTGAATATGAATTATGGATTCATATTCATCATATAAATTATAAATTATAGTAAGGAGTTTGTCATATTACATTTTAGATACTAGGTAATTGTGGAAGGATTTTAGAGAAGGAAGAGTAAAAATTTATTAAAGGAAAAAAGAGATGGGGTATAAATGATTATTTTTACAATAACCAGGGCTTCCCTTATGGCTCAGCTGGTTAAGAATCTGCCTGCAATATGAGACACATGGGTTCAATCCCTGGGTTAGAAAGATCCCCTGAAGAAGGGAAAGGGTACCTGCTCAAGCATTCTGGCTAGCAAAATTCCAGAAACCGTATAGTCAGTGGGGTTGAAAAGAGTTGGATACAACTGAGCAATTTTCACTTTCACTTACAAGAACTATGGAGGAAAATAAGTAGGAATTGATCTTAAATTTGAAGTATGAAATTACAGAAAATAAAATGAAACAAATGAAAGAAAAAAAATAGGGGATCTCAAAATATTTACGAAATAGAGATAAAAACAACCATTGTTTGATTGTATCTGGAGGAGAAATAGGGTTCCCCAGGTGACAGTCAGTTCAGTTCAGTCACTCAGCCATATCTGACTCTTTGCAACCCTACGAACTGCAGTATGCCAGGCTTCCCAGTTCATCACCATCTCCCCGAGCTTACTCAGACTCATGTCCATCATGTCGGTGATGTTATCCAACCATCTCATTCTCTGTGGTCCCATTCTCCTCCCACCTTCAATCTTTTCTAGCATCAGGGTCTTTTCCAATGAGTCAGTTCTTCGCATCAGATGGCTTAAGTATTGGAGTTTCAGCTTCAGCATCAGTCCTTCAAAAGTATATTCAGGACTGATTTCCTTTAGGATGGACTGGATGGTTCTCCTTGCAGTCCAAGGGAATCTCAGGAAACTTCTCCAACACCACAGTGCAAAAGTATCAATTCTTCAGAGATCAGCTTTTTTTATAGTCCAACACTCACATTCATACATGACTACTGAAAAAACCATAGCTTTCTTTTTTTAAGCCAAATTTTCACTGTCTTTCACTTTCATCAAGAGGCTCTTTAGTTCTTCTTCACTTTCTGCCATAAAGGTGATATCATCTGCACATCTGAGTTTATTGATATTTCTCCCTGCAATCTTGATTCCAACTTGTGCTTCATCCAGTCTGGCATTTGGAGTGATGAAAGTGATAGAGGAGAGTGAAAAAGTTGGCTTAAAGTGCAACATTCAGAAAACTAAGATGGCATTCCGTCCCATCACTTCTTGGCAAATAGATGGGGAAACAGAGGAAACAGTGGCTAACTTTATATTTCTGGGCTCCAAAATTACTGCAGATGGTGACTGCAGGCATGAAATTAAAAGATGCTTACTCCTTGGAAGGAAAGTTATGACCAACCTAGACAGCATATTAGAAAGCAGAGACATTACTTTGTCAACAAAGTTCCATCTAGTCAAGGTTATGGTTTCTCCAGTGGTTATGTATGGATGTGCGAGTTGGACTATAAAGAAAGCTGAGAACTGAAGAATTGATGCTTTTGAACTGTGGTGTTAAAGAAGACTTTTGAGAGTCCCTTAGACTGCAAGGAGATCCAACCAGTCCATCCTAAAGGAGATCAGTCCTGGATGTTCATTGGAAAGACTGATGTTGAAGCTGAAACTCCAATACTTAAGCCACCTGATGCAAAGAGCTGACTCCTTGGAAAAGACCCTGATGCTGGAAAAGATAGAGGGCAGGAGGAGAAGGGGAGGACAGGGGATGAGATGGTTCAATGGCATCACCGACTCAATTGACATGGGCTTGGGTGCCCCCCGGGAGTTGGTGATGGACATGGAGGCCTGGCATGCTGTGGTTCATGGGGTCACAAAGAGTTGGACACGACTGAGTGACTGAACTGAACTGAACTCTGCATATAAGTTAAATAAGCAGGGTGACAATATATAGCCTTGACGAACTCCTTTCCCGATTTAGAACCAGTCTATTTTACCATGTTCAGTTCTAACTGTTGCTTCTTGATCTGCATACAGATTTATCAAGAAGCAGGTCAGGTTGTATGGTATTCCCATCTCTAAGAATTTTCTGTGGTTTATTATGATCTACACAGTCAACTTTCATGCATTGGAGAAGGAAATGGCAACCCACTCCAGTGTTCTTGCCTGGAGAATCCTGGGGACGGGGGAGCCTGGTGGGCTTCCGTCTGTGGGGTCGCACAAGAGTCGGACACGACTGAAGTGACTTAGCAGCAGCAACACAGACAAAGGCTTTGGTGAAATCAATAAAGCAGAAGTAGATCTTTTTTCTGGAACTCTTGCTTTTTCTATGATCCAACACATTTTGGTGATGTGATCTCTGGTTCCTGTGCCTTTTTAAATCCAGCTTGAACATCTGGAAGTTTTTGGTTCATGTACCATTGAAGCCTGGCTTGGAAAATTTTGAGCATTACTTTGCTAGCGTGTGAGATGAGTGCAATTGTGGGGTAGTTTAAGCTTTCTTTGGCATTGCTTTTCTTTGGAATTGGAATGAAAACTGACATTTTACAGTCCAGTGGCCACTGCTGAGTTTTCCAAATTTGCTGGCATATTGAATGCAGCACTTTCACAGCATCATCTTTTAGGATTTGAAATAGCTCAACTGGAATTCCATCACCTCCACTAGCTGTCTTCACAGTGTTTCTTCCTAAGGCCCACTTGACTTCACATTCCAGGATGTCTGGCTCTAGATGAATGATCACACCATTGTGGTTATCTGGGTCAGGAAGATATTTTTTGTACAGTTCTTTTGTGTATTCTTGCCACCTCTTCTTAATATCTTCTGCTTTTGTTAGGTCCGTATGATTCCTGTCCTTTATGTGCCCATCTTTGCATAAAATGTTCCCTTGGTATCTCTAATTTTCTTAAAGAAATCTCTATTCTTTCCCATTCTATTGTTTTTCTTTATTTCTTTCCATTGATCACTGGGGAAGGCTTTCTTATCTCTCCTTAATATTATTTGGAACTCTGCATTCAAATGGGTATAGCTTTCTTTTTCCCCTTTGCCTTTAGCATCTCTTCTTTTATCAACTATTTGTAAACCCTCCTCAGACAACAATTTTACCTTTTTGCATTTCTTTCTCTTGGGTCTTGATCACTACCTCCTATATAATGTCATGAATCTCCATCCATAGTTATTCAGGCACTCTGTCTTTCAGTTCTAATTCCTTGAATCTCTCACATCCACTATATAATCATAAAGGATATTATTTAGGTCATAACTCAATGGTCTAGTGCTTTTGCCTACTTTCTTCAATATAGGTTTGAATTTGGCAATAAAGAGTTCATGATATGAGCAACAGTCAGCTCCCGGTTTTTTTTGTTGACTGTATAGAGCTTCTCTATCTTCGGCTGCAAAGAATATAATCCATCTGATTTTGATGCTGACCATATGGTGATGTCCATTTGTAGAGTCTACAATTGTGTTGTTGGATGAGGGTGTTTGCTATGACCAGTGTGTTCCCGTGGCAAAACTCTGTTAGCTTTTTCCCTGCTTCGTTTTGTACTCCAAGGCCAAATTTGCCTGTTACTCAAGATGTTTCTTGACTTCCTACTTTTGCATCCCAGTTCCCTATAATGAAAAGGACATCTTTTTTTCGGTGTTAGTTCTTGAAGGTCTTGTAGGTCTTCTTAAAACCATTCAACTTCAGCTTCTTTAGCATTACTGGCTGGGGCATAGACATGCATTACTGTGATATTGAAAGGTTTGCCTTGGAAACGAACAGGGATCATTCTGTCATTTTTGAAATTGCATCCAATTATTGTATTTTGGATTCTTTTGTTGACTATGATGGCTAGTCCATTTCTTCTAAGGTATTCTTGCTCACAGTAGTAGATATAATGATCATCTCAGTTAAATTCGGCCATTCCAGTTCATTTTAGTTCACTGATTATTAAAATGTCGATGTTCACTCTTGCCATCTCTTGTTTGACCATTTCCAATTTACCTTGATTCATGGAGCTAACATTCCAGGTTCTTTTGCAATACTGTTCTTTACCGCATTGAACTTTACTTCCATTACCAGTCACATCCACAACTGGGTGTTGTTTTTGCTTTGGCTCTGTCTCTTCATTCTTTCTGGAGTTATTTCTCCACTCTTCTCCAGTAGCATAGTGGATACCTACCAACCTGGGGAGTTCATCTTTCAGTGTCCTATCTATTTGCCTTTTCATACCATTCATGGGGTTCTCAAGGCAAGATTATTGAAGTGATTTGCCATTCCCTTTTCCAGTAGATCACATTTTGTCAGAGCTCTCCAGCATGACCTGTCTGTCTTGGGTAGCAATACATGGCATGGCTAATAGTTTCATTGAGTTAGACAATGCTGTGTTCTATGTGATCAGTTTGGTTTTCTGTGATTGTGGTTTTCATTATGTCTGTCCTCTGATGGATATGAATAAGAGGCTTATGGCAGCTTCCTGATGGCATAGATTTACTGACAGCGAAACTGGGTATTGTTCTGATGGACAGGGCCATGCTCAGTAAATCTTTAATCCTATTTTCTGTTGATGGATGGGGCTGTGTTTCTTCCCTGTTCTTTCAGTTCAGTTCAGTTGCTCAGTCATTTCTGACTCTTTGCAACCCCATGAACTGCAGCATGCCAGGCCTCCCTGTCCATCACCAACTGCCAGAGTTTACTCAAACTCATGTCCATTGATTCAGTGATGCCATCCAACCATCTCATCCTCTGTCTCCCCCTTCTTTTCCCACCTTCAATCTTTCCTATCATCAGGGTCTTTTCAAATGAGTCAGCTCTTCACATCAGGTGGCCAAAGTATTGGAGTTTCAGCTTCAACATCAGTCCATCCAGTGAATATTCACAACTTATTTCCTTTAGGATTGACTGGTTGGATCTCCTCACAGTCCAAGGGATTCTCAAGAGTCTTCTCCAACACCACAGTCGAAAAGCATCAATTCTTCAGCACTCAGCTTTCTTTATAGTCCAACTCTCACATGTATACATGACTACTGGAAAAACCATAGCCTTGAGTAGATAGACCTTTGTTGGCACAGTAATGTCTCTGCTTTTTAATATGCTGTTTAGGTTGGTCATAACTTTCCTTCCAAGGAGTAAGGGTTTTTTAATTTCATGGCTGCAGTCACCATCTGCAGTGATTTTGGAGCCCCAAAAAATAAAGTCTGTCACTGTTTCCACTGTTTCCCCATCTATTTCCCATGAAGTGATGGGACCAGATGCCATAATCTTGGTTTTCTGAATGTTGAGCTTTAAGCCAACTTTTTCACTCTCCACTTCACTTTCACCAAGAGGCTCTTTAGTTCCTCTTCACTTTCGGCCATAAGGGTGGTATCATCTACATATCTGAAGTTATTGGTATTTCTCCCGACAGTCTTGATTCCAGTTTGTGCTTCATCCATCGCAGCATTTTTCATGATGTACTCTGCATAAAAGTTGAATAAGCAGGGTGACAACATAGAGCCTTGAAGTACTCCTTTCCTTATTTGGAACCAGTCTGTTGTTCCATGTCCAGTTCTAATTGTTGCTTCCTGACCTGCATACAGATTTCTCAAGAGGCAGGTCAGGTGGTCTGGTATTCCCATCTCTTGAAGAATTTTCCATAGTTTATTGTGATCCACACAGTCAAAGGCTTTGGCATACTCAGTAAAGCAGAAATAGATGTTTTTCTGGAACTCCCTTGAGTTTTTGATGATCCAGCAGATGTTGGCAATTTGAACCCTGTTGTTTACCTGAGCCCAAACTATGGTGGAGGTAATGAAGATAATGATACTCATGGTAAAAGAACCAGCCTCCCAATGCAGGAGACATAATGAGAAGCAGATTCAATCCCTGGGTTGGGAAGACCCTCTGGAGGAGAGCATGAAACCCACTGTAGTAGTCATACCTGGAGAATCCCATGGACAAAGGAACTTGGTAGCCTATTGTCCATAGGTTTGCAAAGAGTTGGACATTACTGAAGCAACTTAGCATGGAGGAGAAATGAAAGACTCATTGCCACTTCTAGATATTCTACCCCTTGTTTATAAGGTTACTGTAATGTAAAGGTTTGCTCTATTACACTATTTTATCCCCCTTCTTGTAGCTAGTTTCCAACAGTTACCCAGTCTCTCTCACTCATTTAACTTTAGGTACCCCTGACTCATGTTTTTTCTTTCCATTCTGAGTCCTGCTGTTTTTCTAGGTTGTCCTTAAGGATGCATATTCAGCACCCAGTCTCCAAGGTCTGTAACTTCTCAATTCCAGTGCAGTGTTCTTTGACTAATCTAAATCTACACTCTAGACTCTAACTCCAGGCTTGAGTCTTAAAACTATTATTGATAACATTCCAACTTATGCTTCCAACTTATTTGTCCATATATGATGCTGTTAAAGTGCTGCACTCAATATGCCAGCAAATTTGGAAAACTCAGCAGTGGCCACAGGACTGGAAAAGGTCAGTTTTCATTCCAATCCCAAAGAAAGGCAATGCCAAAGAATGCTCAAACTACCGCACAATTGCACTCATCTCATATACTAGTAAAGTAATGCTCAAAATTCTCCAAGCCAGGCCTCAGCAATAGGTGAACCGTGAACTTCCTGATATTCAAGCTGGTTTTAAAAAAGGCAGAGGAACCAGAGATCAAATTGCCAACATCTGCTGGATCATGGAAAAAGCAAAAGAGTTCCAGAAAAACATCTATTTCTGCATTATTGACTATGCCAAAGCCATTGACTGTGTGGATCACAATAAACTGTGGGAAATTCTGAAAGAGATGGGAATACCAGACCACCTGATCTGCCTCTTGAGAAATTTGTATGCAGGTCAGGAAGCAACAGTTAGAACTGGACATGGAACAACAGACTGGTTCCAAATTGGGAAAGGAGTACATCAAGGCTGTATATTGTCACCTTGCTTATTTAACTTATATGCAGAGTACATCATGAAAAACACTGGACTGGAAGAAGCACAAGCTGGAATCAAGATTTCTGGGAGCAATATCAATAACTTCAGATATGTAGATGACACCACCCTTATGGCAGAAAGTGAAGAGGAACTCAAAAGCCTCTTGGTGAAAGTGAAAGTGGAGAGTGAAAAAGTTGGCTTAAAGCTCAACATTCAGAAAACGAAGATCATGGCATCCGATCCCATCACTTCATGGGAAATAGATGGGGAAACAGTGGCAAAAATGTTAGACTTTATTTTTTGGGGGCTCCAAAATCACTGCAGATGGTGACTGCAGCCATGAAATTAAAAGACGCTTATTCCTTGGAAGGAAAGTTACGACCAACCTAGATAGCATATTCAAAAGCAGAGACATTACTTTGCCAACAAAGTTCCATCTAGTCAAGGCTATGGTTTTTCCTGTGGTCATGTATGGATGTGAGAGTTGGACTGTGAAGAAGGTTGAGCGCCGAAGAATTGATGCTTTTGAACTGTGGTGTTGGAGAAGACTCTTGAGAGTCCCTTGGACTGCAAGGAGATTCAACCAGTCCATTCTGAAGGAGATCAGCCCTGGGATTTCGGGAGTGATGCTGAAGCTGAAACTCCAGTACTTTGGCCACCTCATGCGAAGAGTTGACTCATTGGAAAAGACTCTGATGCTGGGAGGGATTGGGGACAGGAGGAGAAGGGGATGACAGAGAATGAGATGGCTGGATGGCATCACTGACTCGTTGGACGTGAGTCTGGGTGAACTCCGGGAGTTGGTGACGGACAGGGAGGCCTGGCGTGCTGCGATTCATGGGGTTGCAAAGAGTCGGACACGACTGAGCAGCTGAACTGAACTGATATCATTTTGATGTAAACCACCGTCAATCTGGAATATTCCCCACTTAGCTGAGTAACTGTTAAGCATCTAACAGCTCAAGGTCACATTCAAGGTCACTTTGGATGGATATGTTCCCAGTATAAATCATTCTGCTACACTCTGCAACCATTCTTTACCTTCTGTCTTAGATCTTATTATAACTATTATACATTTAGGGGTATGTTTTTTAGCTTAATCTCTTCAATAACGTTTAAACTTAATATTTAAAATGATTATATTTTCACCATGAAGAAACTTGTTAAGTTTGTGTCCCAGGCAGAGAAGTTGTTGCTGTTAATAACTGATAAAGAATAGACCTGGGTTGGAGACAGAAGAGAAAAAATAACCATAGATTGAGATATTTCTTTCTCTGTTCAAAGAGATTTCTTCCTGGTAACATTTTCAAATATGTATCTCTCTGGAAGAAATAGCAGGCTGCACACCACCCCATCATCAAGACTCTGAAGACAGAATCCCTGAGTGCAAAATCTGGCTCTCCACAGACCAGTTGGTTATACTTGAGCAAAACACCCTGATGCCTCCTGTGTAAAATATACATAGTAATAGAAATTGTTTAGTTTTTGTGAGAGTTAAATTAGCTAAGTGCTTAGAATGTTACCCGTCAAAATAAACTGCATCCCTTTTTCTCATGTTTACGTGGTTGCTCTGAAAAATGCAATATGCACACATTGTTTGTGGAATAATTAGAGTTAATATTGTAGTCCTTAAAAATAGAAACTTTGAAACTATATGGGTCTACTCATGACCTGCTCAACATTTATGCTCTGTCAAAAATATTATACCAACACAATAAAATGTCCTAAGATATCAATATTTACCAAATAAAATGCAGAGTGGTCAGTTAAGTTTCAACTCAAAACACACAGCAAATAATTTTCAATGTAAATACACTCCACCCTATATCTGAAATATATTTATACTTAAATTATTTATTTTTCTAAAATTCAAATCAACTCCATATTTTAACTATTAATCTAATAAACTTCCCAATAAAGTATTATTTTTTTTATTTAGTCTTACTATTTTAAAGAAGTTGAGAGGGAAAAAAATAGTCTTGTATTTATCAAGATCACATTCACTGCTTTTCATTCCTACCTGAATATACAAGTTTCTATTGATATCATTTCTCAACCTGAAGACTTCTTTTATTCTTTGAGTCTGTAGATATTATGTTTTACTAGTTGCTTTTAGTAAATATCTTCAGTTTTTTCTCCCTGTGACAATGATGTGACTTGTATGAAAACCTAAGTTAAATAATTTTCCCTAAGTATTGTGTTTTAGACTGAATAATGTACTCTCTGTCCTATATTCATATGTTGACAATTTCACCTCCATGTGATAGTATTAGGAGGTGTGGCATTTGATTTAATGACTAGGGCAGAGTCTTTATAAATGGGATCAGTGCCCATATAAAAAGAGATTCTGGAGATCTCTTTTGAGAGGAATACTTTCATACAAAAAATTTTACTATTTCTTGCATTTTATATAAACTACAAAACTGACACACAAAGCTCAAGACCTCGCTTGAATATATATTTTCCCTTCTTTTACACCTCATGTTTCTTCTCCATTTTTAGAAAAAGGATCTTAGAGTTTCTATACTCGATGTATCCTATTATTCTACTTTATTTTTATTATTTTTCTAATTTAAACCACTCAATCAGGATTTTGCCTCTACTATTCCTATTGTAAATTCTTTTTAAAGTTGCTACTAAGTTTTTTACTGGTAAATTCAATGATCAAATCTCAATTTTCACCTGACTTAAACTATCAAGAGTTTTTTGACACCACTGATCTCTCTAACTTCTTTGAAATAAAGTAGGCTTGGCACAAGGTATTCAGGTGAATTCTGTGAAATACATGCAGTAGAAGCTTTAATATGCAGAATTAAGCTTTTGCATCTCCAAACATATACTTCTCATGAAAGGGATTTAATGATATAATTAAAATAAATATGTGGATGATTCATATATAATGTGATCTTTTCACATTTATGAAATTTGAGAGAAGTATGATAATAAGAGAAAAAGAAAGGTAACTAGGAAATATGAGAATGTACATCCTACAAGGCAAATCAGAAGTTGTGGTCTTTTTGCCCATGATAAATATATTGTGTATAAAATTATCTCATGTTTTTAAAATTATTCAACATCTATATTTTTTACAAAGATTCTATTATAATTTTAGATTATGTGACAAAAAATTAGTCTAGGTTCTAAACTAAATATACCTTTAAGATAAGATGGCTGATATGGTATAAATAGGTTAGCTAGATTTAAATAGTTAGTCTTAAGGTATTTTCAAGAGTATTATTGTGATACATAAATAAACATATATATTGCTACATTTGCATAAACACAAATCCTTTCCATACACATGGTTAAACTAGACGCAGTGGAAAAACCTCTTAGAAAAATTCAATTATATACATTTAGAAAATAATTACAGAACTACTTCTTTCATTGCTATGGTTTTCAAATTAACTTTTGTTTATAAACATTTTTACAAATTTCAAGAACTCCTTTAGTACACACATTTCCACATTTCCATCATCAACCCTAATTGTATTTAACTCATGAAAATAAAATATGAGTATTATATTTTTATATAAAATACCAAGTTTGCTAACTACTATTATAAATTAAATATATATATGGCATTGAGTGTATATATATACATGTATATATATGTATGTGTAGATGTGTAGTGCAGAAAGATTTCCAAATACATAAACAACAGATTTGCCCTGCTATTGCTTTGAGCCATTTAAAGTATTCTGACTTTGGTTCACATAACTAATGCTATTTATGACTCATAAAAGGAGATTTTTCATAGGAAACTAAAAGTTTAAGGCCACACCCTAAAGATATTAAAATGTGTGCAAAGAATGCCTATTTCAATTTCGATAGCTAAGATCTGAAATATTCTTTCTTTCCCCTGAGTTTATTGTTTAGCTATAAAATATTTGACAGATACAACAATAAAAATGAGAAGGCTGCAATTACTTAAAATTAAGGGTCTTGAAATAATTGATTCTAAAACAGAAGCAGAAACAAAGACTAAACACTCAAACTCTTAAGAGATAGGTATTGGAATCCAAATGTAATAGTAATATTTCCTGGCTATAATATTAATTTGGTGAAAAGAATATTAAGAGAGAAATAAGAATAAGCATTCTAACCTTGATATAATCTTTAACTTTATTTTGGAGTGATGACTAGAGAACTTGAGAAGTGACAAAGTTAGTTTACAGACACGTACACAATAGCACTGACTGACACACAAAAAGCAACACACACACACACATAAAACACTTATCGAACCTCAAAGATTTGATTTCTATTATTTAGACCTAGTGATCTTTAGGGTATATGACCTTTTTTACCCCTTTCTTAAGTTTCTCTGACCCATTGGATAAAAGCAACCAGAGTAATTTCTGTTTTAGGCCAAGGTAAAGAAAGTGTTCTCACAAAGTCGGACAGAGGTAAAATGGTCTTTTTTGGGAATTAGTGAGTTTTCTCATGTGCATTTTAGCATTGCCCTATCACTTGATTGGGAAATGTAGAAGCATTACAAATACAATGAATAAAAAATTTCACATTTACACAGTTCACACATAAAAAAAGAAATGGAAATTTATGTTTCTGTAACTGAATTCAGTTTAGCTTGTTGGTTTTCTACTTACATTTGGAAATAAAAACATAATGAGCTAATGGTAATCATAGTGTGGGGTTTTCCTTATTTCTTCTCTTTCTATACTTCTGCCCAGTGAAGACTTAATTTGCAGTACTTCATTCATTATGGTAGTATCTAGAGAAATAAGGCACATGTTCATTATGATCCTCTATTTCCTAGAAGACAATGCAAACATACATAATCCTTTCTGGTCTTTGGTCATCAGGAACTTTTGTGAGACCTTCATATCTAGTACTTCTGTTAACATTTTTGCTTTTCTGTTTCCATATCTACTTGACTTCTTCTGCATCATTCTCTTTCCAAACAGGATGCCTCTCCAGATTTATACCTGGTAGTAAATTGGTAGCCAATTTTTTTCTTTTCTCAGGAGCATAGGAACTATTCAGATGTACTATTATATACCATTCAAAGAGTCCAAACTCTGTGTTTCTATTTTCCAGCTCATATATCTGGTTGTTTTGTTATCTCACTGAATTTCTATTTGACTTGGCATCTCAGGCATCTGTTTTTCAATTGCTCTGGCATCAGGCTAGATGTTTAAAGTTCTCTAATGGGCATAAAGTCTCCCAGAATTTTTTTGGGGGGAAGATAAATACACTTTCCTTAGTTAAGGATCCCTAAGCCTGTTCATGCCTGGAAAATCCCATGGACAGAGGAGCCTGGTAGGCTGTAGTCCATGGGGTCACTAAGAGTCAGGCACGACTGAGCGACTTCACTTTCACTTTTCATTTTCATGCATTGGAGAAGGAGGTGGCAACCCACTCCAGTGTTCTTGCCTGGAGTATCCCAGGGACGGGGGAGCCTGGTGAGCTGCCGTCTATGGGGTCACACAGAGTCGGACACGACTGAAGTGACTTAGCAGCAAGCCTGTTCATGTTTTGAATGTCCCCCCTTCCCCCTACCACTTAGGTAGTATAAAAATGGATCACTGCCTTCTCTGGAACACTGTCTTATATCTAACTTTATTAATATTTTACTCTTCTTTTTGTTATTGGGCTTTTCCAATCTTGACCCAGAAATTAACTTTATCTTTTCTCTGTGTGATGGAAAAATTAGTTTCACATTTTTATGCATACTTTCTAACTTACTTCTATGTCATATGACTTAAAGTCAGTCAAATAGTGGCCCCAAAGATGCATACAAATCCTACTCCCCAGGGCATGTAAATGCTATCTTATTTGGAGAAAGGATCTTTACAGATATACTTAAGTTAAGAACATTGAAATAAGGATATTACTTAGGATTATTTAGAAAAATCTTAAGTGCCATCACCAGTATCCTTATAAAAGGAAGGCAGAGGTAGATTAGACAGACACCCAAAGAGAAGGAGCTTCCCAAGTGGTTCATTCGGTAAAGAATCCACCTGCAATGCAGGAGAAACAGGAGACATGGTTTTGATCCCTGGATCAGGACGATCCCCTGGAGGAGGGCATGGGTTGTCATGCCCTCCAGTATTCTTGCCTGGAGAATCCCATGGACAGAGGAGCCTACTGAGCCACAGTCCATGGGGTCACAAATATACGGAAACAACAGAGCATGAACTCACAGCACACAAAGGAGAAGACAGTGGAGGCAGAGAATGGAGTGAGCAACTAATGCAAAGAATCCCAATGGCCACAACAAACTAAACAGATTTTCTCTTAGAGTCTCTGGAAGAAGCACAGGCCTAATAAAACCTTGGATTCAGACTTCAAGTTTCCAGAGCTGTAAGAGGATGAATTTTTATTGTTTTAAACTGTTTCATTGTAGTAAGTGGTTACAGCATTCACAGGGAACTAATACAGAATGACTTTATCAAGGATTCATTTTTAATAGAGATAGCTGAAGAAAGCATTTTAAGATAAGTGTGTGTGTATGTATACCTCAAAATTCTCAGGTTCTTCATTAATAAGAGCAAAAACTGTGGTTACTGTTATGAGTTTGGAGATCTATTGAGAAACTCTGTCTATTTTAGGCTGTGTGGTATGAAAAATAATGGCTTCTCAAATATGTCTATATTCAAACCCCAGAACCTCTGAATATGCTATCGTATGACAAAGGAGAATGAAGGTGGGAGGTGAAATTAAGGTTGCTCACTAATCAACTGACTTTAAAATAGTGAGATAGTCCTTGGTTATTCCAATGAGCTTAATGTAACCACAAAGGTTTTGAAAGATAGAAGAGGGAGGCAGAAGAAGAGTCAGTACCGGAGTGACATATATGAGAAAGACTCAACCGTACATTGCTAGCTTATAAAGGGATCACAAGCTATGGAATGTAGACAGATCTTCTCACAGAGGCTCCAAAAAGAGCACAGCCTTGGTGACTCCTTGATTTTAGTTAAGATCCATTTTGAACTTCTGACCTCCATTAGCATTAGTCTCTCAGTTGTGTCCAACTCTCTGCATCCCCAAGGACTGTAGCCCACCAGGCTTCTCTGTCCATGGGATTATCCAGGCAAGAATACTGGAGTGGGTTGCCATTCCTTTCTCTAGAGGATTCTTCAGATACCTTTAGACATCCTCACCTAAAGTGGAGCCCATTATTTCTGAAGATTGAAACATTGTAATTTGTAAAGCAAATTTCAGTAAGTAATCAGCTAATAATACTCATTCTCTCAATTAGTAATCACTTGATTTAGTGATTTTTCATTCTTGTTTCAATTTTCTTCTATTATACTCACTGTAATTTCCTTTATTCATTTCCACCCAAAATGATTGACCACTAAACTGATTATATAAGCATACACATCCTAAGACCATTGTTTATACTTACTGTACAATATCTGGTGCATCTTGTATTAAGCATGCAAAACTAAATAGCCTTTGTGATCTAAATATTTTCCAAATAAAAATGGGACAACTCTCTCCTTAGTATTTAATGACTGGCTAAGTAAATATACATGTTACTGTGTTAAATACCCTTATCTGCATACTCTTTAGGTCTGTATTTGGTTTCTCAAAACATATCAGAGGTAATGGGTAGTGGAATGAATCTCATCCCTTAACTGCCTTCAGCCTTAAGGCCATACACAGCCAAGCTTCTTAATGTAAACATATTAACTGATTGAGAGTTCTATTCTAGTCTGCTTTTAATGCTTATACAAAGCTGACAGCTTTCAATTCATACTAAATAGACAAAAGAATGAAGAAGGAAATGGAAACCACTCCAGTATTCTTGTCTGGAGAATCCCATGGACGGAGGAGCCTGGTGGGCTATAGTCTATGGGGTTACAAAGAACTGGACATGACTGAGCAGCCAACACTTTCAACTTCAAAGACAAAAGAAACATATGAAGAGTTATTGTAAAAGAACAAAAAATAAGGGAAGTAAACAGAGTTTATCTGATTTCTCATCTGTCAAGTTTTCATCCTTATATTACTTCTATTCCCCTCTCTAAAGTGACTAAAAGAAATATATTTTAAAAGTTACTACCATTGTAATGGGCTTCTCATGTGGCCCTAGTGGTAAAAAACCTGCCTGCCAATGCAGAAGACATAAGAGATGTGTGTCTCATCTCTGGATCAGGAAGATCCCCTGGAGTAGGAAATGCCAACCCACTCCAGTATTGTTGCCTGGAGAATTTCTATGGAGAGAGGAGCCTGGCAGACTGCAGTCCATGGGGCTGCAAAGAGTCAAATGTGACTGAGCACACAGCACACATCAGTAAAACATCACTGTGTAATCGTGGCAGTAAAACATCACTGCTATACCTGCTTTGCAACGCAGGGCTCTTTCAGAAGCAGAGTTTTCTTTAATTACTGACAGTTGGAGCTTCTTTGGACAATATAGATTTAGTTGGGTAGTGAAAATCAGTGGGATTTTCAGTTATGACTGAAAAAAAAGTAAATATTAAGTACTGGCGATAAATACAAAAGGCTATTGTAACTGAATTAATGTTATATTTTTCTTATAGTTTACACATTAAGAAATCCTCTAGTACAAGTTCCCAAAGAATGACCACAGATTTAATACATATACCAGTTGGTTATCACTAATACCATTTTATTGAATGTACAAAATGACTGAATAGGCTTTGACACAGCAAAAGCATGTGGAGTCACCACCTTAGCCAAAACATCCCAAGCATAGAGACTCTATTAAGGCCCTGCTGAAACAAATCTGAATTTAATTTAAACTCCACAGGAAAGGGTGTTCTCTGCTCTCCAACTGCTGTTTTTGCCTCAACACCAAGGAGTGGGGCTTTTTATCAGCCACCTGCTCTTCCAAAAACCTGTCTTCACTGAAATGGATATTTTGTCTTTTTATTTTTATGGTTTTTAACAGTTGAAGTCTATGATCCAGAACTGCTGCAGAGATATCACTGAGAAAGAAAAAGGGTAAATCCTTCTTAATATCTCATATCAGTTTAAGCAAGATAGGTAGATTTATGTAGAAATAACTACTTCACACTTTCTGTGTTTGATGTGAGGAGAATGCCTGGATGAGGACACTGATGCTCCAAACTTTGTGTTAAGTATGTCTTTTAATTAATAAATAAATTATTTGGGGGCAGGGGGCATGCGGTGCATAGGATCTTAGTTGCCAGATGAGGGATTGAACTTGTACTCCCTACATTGAAAGGCAGAGTCTTAACCATTGGACCATCAGAAAAGTCCCTGTGAAGTATTTTGAATGAGTGAATGCAATTTCTGGAGGAATTATTTTTCTTTTGATTACTTACTACTCATCACACAAACTATTTTTGAGGCAGATAGCAAAATCACAGATTTTCTCTAAACAAAATTTTTTTATGTCAAAAACTTCTATACCATTTCTTAAATTGTTGTTCAGTTGCTCAGTCATGTCCGACTCTTTGTGACCCCCTGGACTGCAGCACTCTAGGCTTCCCCGTCCTTCACCATCTCCTGGAGCTTGCTCAAACTCATGTCCATTGAGTCACTGATGCCATTTAACTGTCTTGTCCTTTGTCATCTTTTCAATCTTCTGCCTTCAATCTTTCCTAGATTCAGAGTCTTTTCTAATGAGTTGGCTCTTCGTATCAGTGTTGGAGCTTCAGCTTCAACCTCACTCCTTCTAATGAATAATCAGAATTGTTTCCTTTAGAATTGACTGGTTTGATCTCTTTGCAGTCCAAGGGGCTTAGAATAGACTAAAGAAGACTAAACGCTACGGTTCCATGGGCTCAATCAAGGTAGTATTTAAAGCATTACTTCAAAAATATCCTCCTTGTTTATATTATTTTTATATACTTTGGTCACTAAAGTCATTTTAGATGACAAAAAGGTGAGAAGTTAGGGGAAGCTGTGATCTTTTGGAAAATAATCTGGACTGGGAATCCATTCTGGTTCCATCACTTATAAGTTTGCTCTTTTCATCTACACAGAATCCTCTTTGTTTAATGTTCAAATTGGAAAACTTATTAGATATTTTAAGCATAAGCATCACATCTTGAAACACTATGAGTTGTATTTTCCCCAAAGAAATTTTCAATTTGTCTTAGTAACTTATCTTTTCTGTGTATTTTAGACTCAACAGACATTTTGTACTGTTTATGATCAATAAACATTTCTGAATGAATTAAATATTATGCTTACTAAGAACTTTGGAAGAATAAAAAGTTGAATAAAAATTAATTCCAGCATTCAATATCATTTTAATATAAAATTGTGGGTAACTAAAAGAAGTGCCATTTAAGAATATCAACGATTGAAGCAGAAAAGGCAAATAAGAGAACTGTGGTGAGTGTGAACATGTGGAAAATTATCTCCAAATTCCTGAAGGTGATTCTAGATGCCTGCAGAAGTATTTTCATTGAGTAGTGAGAAAAAGATCCTTTGTTTTTACTTCTCTTACTGGTATTTATTTGCTTTTATTTGTTGTCAATTTATCATCAACATGCTAACAGTTTATATATATTTTATTTCTCTTCATAAAAATTTAATGGGCGAATGAAAATGTAGAGTCATAAAAAGAGAAAAGATTTTTTCCTAAATTAGCTCAGAGTTACTCATTAAATAGCCTCAATGTTGATGGCCAATTTCCCACTCCATCCCTAGGTCTGATTTAATTTTTCTGGCACTGAATATTAGCACATAAAAATATCTTCCAGGGCTTCCAGTGTAATCTGGGGTTAAGAAGCACCGTAGTTCATGGTACACTGGTTGTTTCTCTAGCTATTAAAAAATGAGGACTATTCTAAAATAAAGATAAGAGAAAGTGTTTAATTTTATTTCTAAAGCACATTTGTATCTGACATAACTAAAAATCTTAATGTTGTCAAAGCCAAAAGCCCTCTAGATTCACAATTTTTCATAAGAGAAATCTGAGGTGCACAGTCTCATCATAATCTTCTTCAGCGTTTATTGAGGGCTCACCATGAGTGAGGAACTGTTCTAGGAACTTTGTATTTTAACTGATGTAATATCCAGAATTGAGCTATGAGACTACCCATCATACATATGAAGAAACTGAGGAAGAAACATGAAGGTTATATAGCTCATTCAATGTCACACATACATTATATAGCAGATTTAGAATTCCTTTTCAGACTTTCTAGCTCCAGAACCCACTCTCTGAGTTATGGAGCTTTTTTTCATAGCCTTATGATTCTCCTGACTCCTTTCATCATTTTATTTCCCCTGCATGGTGCTGTCTCTTTCTCTGGAAGATTAAAAGAAATGTTTTCCCCTAGAAGTTCCAGAGGTGATACAAGCATGTGTGTACAAAAGAACTCTTCATAAAAAGTGAGCAGATAAATGAGTAAGTTGCTATATGAGGTTGCTTTTTTTGAGAAATGGAATAATAGGCAAGTCTTTTAATATAATTTTTTTATTTGAGTAAATACAATTCAGTCCATAACAGAGATGACACTAAAAATATCATACAATTGGTAGATCATTGCAACAACCACTCAGGATGGAGGACAAAGGTGACTATAACAGGATGATGACTGCCTCAGTAAAGTCCCTACAACTGATAAAAACTGATTTTTATTCTAAATAAGTTTATTGGCTGTTTTGGCCTCATTAGCCATACTTAAAAGATATCAAGTCAGATACACAGAAACATAGCACAATGGTAATAACTGTTAACAGTTCTCAGTTGACTATTGTTTCAGTCTACAGGTAATAGGCGTAGTCATCACAAACTATTACTCTTGACAAAAAGTCAGCTCCGTCAATGTGCTTTAAATGAAATGTATACAATAAGAAATCTCTAATTTCTTTTCATTAGCTTAATATCCAACTTTCCAATTAAAAGTAACCTTTTCCTACTACTGATACAGCTTAAACTGTTATTATCTCTCAGAATGGGCTTAACAATTTTCCTTTTCTTGATTTTAACATGACCTCTTCATCAAACTTAATGCATTTTCTGTTTAAGTTTTCAACAAAATGTGCTAACATTTATTTGCAAGGTTAAGAAATGTCTCACACTTAAGAAAATACAAAAATATCTATGCAACTGTTTAAATATCTTCAAACTTTTTAAACAAAGTGATGTTTCAGCTGAGAGTTTAATATTATGTCTTCACTAATTATATTACATTTTCCATGAATCCTACCTTGCAATGTTTCCTTATCAGATTTTAATAAAAGTTTAAATTCTATCTTCACAGAGAGTACTGGATTTCCAAATAATTCTTTAAAATTTAGATTTGCAAAAGTCTTTTTTTCCAAAAATAATTTGCCATTAAAATGGCTTTTTAACATCTAACTCAAAACAGACTGCCAGAGGAGAGAATAAAGCTACGATATATACTAAAAAAAAGAATCATCTCTTGTTGAACCACTGACATAGGCTACTAAACTTGGGCCATGCCTGTTAAGAGCAATGTCTATCAAGGAAGATCACCTGAATTTTAAGTACTGCCCTTGCAATCATCAGCTGTGTATGCTGGGAAATATACTTCATGGCAAATAGAAGGGGGAAAAGTGGAAACAATGACATATTTTATTGTCTTGGGCTCCAAAATCACTGCCTACAGTGACTACAGCCATGAAATTAAAAGACGCTTGCTCTTTGGAAGGAAAATTATGACAAACCTAGACAACATATTAAAAAGCAGAGACATTACTTTGCTAACAAAGGTTTGTATAGTTAAAGCTATGGTTTTTCCAGTAGTCAAGTACAGATGTGAGAGTTGGAACATAAAGAAGACTGAGTGCTGAAGAATTGATGCTTTACAATTATGGTGCTGGAGAAGACTCTTGAGAGTCTCTTGGACAGCAAGGACTTCAAATCAGTCAATTTTAAAGGAAATCAACCCTGAATATTTATTGGAAGAACTGACGCTGAAGCTGAAGCTCAAATACTTTGGCCACTTGATGTGAAGTGGAAAAGACTGACTCATTGGAAAGGACCCTGATGCAGGGAAAGATTGAGAGCGAGAGGAGAAGCAGGTGACAGAGGATGAGATGGTTGGATGGCATCACCAACGCAATGGACATGATTTTTAGCAAACTCTGGGAGACAGGGAAGGACAGGGAAACCTGGCATGCTGCCATCCACGGGGTCACAAAGAGATGGACATGTGTTAGCCACTGGACAACAAAATGCTGGGAAGTATTGTCTCCTTCATAAAAGATCTTGGCATATGAAGAGAGGACCTCTTTTGGGGACACTTTTGTGATAGGATGTGTCACTTTTTGTGACAATGGTGAAAACCTGAAGTCAAACCAAAAACAAACTATTTTAACCAAATATCCATCTCATTTCCTGATTACCAAAAAGTGAAATCTCACAATCACCTTTAAAGGCAAGGCAAGAGAGGAAAATGTGTTTGGTTCATTTTAATCTTGGTGGCTCAGAGGTTAAAACATCTGCCTGCATCTGCCTGCAATGCGGGACACCTGGGTTTGATCCCTGGCTTGGGAAGATCCCCTGGAGAAGGAAATGGCAACCCACTCCAATATTCTTGCCTGGAGAATCTGGTGGAAAGAGGAGCCTGGTGGGCTACAGTCCACGGGGCTGCAAAGAGTTGGACACGACTGAGCAGCTTCACTTTCAATCAGATATTGAGGTCTTGTCAGGTAGGTCAGTGGTAAAGAGTCCATCTGCCAACGCAGCAGATGTAAATGTGATCCCTGGGTTGGAAAGAGCCCCTGGAAAAGGAAATGGCAGCCCACTCCAGTATTCTTGGCTAGGAAATCCCATGGACAGAGGAGCCTGGTGAGCTACAGTCCATGAGGTCGCAAAAGAGTCAGACAAAACTTAGTGACTAAATGACAACACTCATGTATTGAACAGTTGCCATGTACCAGACACTATGGTGTGTTGTTGGAAATGTTACTTTCTTAGTCCACATAGCAGCCAAGCAAAGAAGGCACCATTATTATTGTTTTACTTTGTCCCTATGAATCTTAAAAAAAAGAAAAACATATTATCATTTTGAAATCTGGAACTTAGTCTGCTATTTTTACCTATAATGCCACTCCCCAAACTGCCAAATTTTATATCCTCATTTTTAGTATAAATCGTATGATTGCTATGGCACCCCACTCCAGTACTCTTGCCTGGAAAATCCCATGGATGGAGGAGCCTTGTAGGCTGCAGTCCACGGGGTCGCTAAGAGTTGGAAACGACTGAGTGACTTCACTTTCACTTTTCACTTTCATGCATTGGAGAAGGAAATGGCAACCCACTCCAGTGTTCTTGCCTGGAGAATCCCAGGGATGGCGGTGCCTGGTGGGCTGCCGTCTATGGGGTCGCACAGAGTCGGACACGACTGAAGCAACTTAGCAGCTACATTATATGCTGCTGGAGGTGACTACTCATTTATGGTCTTTATGAGTGGCATGGGACTTTAGCTCTACTACCTGCAATGTCTCAATTAGAATATACCTTTCTTGGAAAGAGAGAAAGAAAGGTTTAGGAAAAAGAGGCAGAATATATTGGGAACTATTTAAAAAAAATATTGATTCAATTAAACTTCTGTCTAATTTTGCTTAGGGTGAGCCTTGAATAAAGCCATCAGCAATGAAAACCATTAAGAGTAGTCTGAATTATCCTAATAAATATTTTAAAATACAGGATATAGTGAAGATCATATAAAATTCATACAGTATTTGGAGTTCAGTAATTATAAATTGATTTGTCTTTTGAGATTAAAGCTTAGTTTTCATATATATTTCAGATTACTGTACCTATTAATAAAAAATCTTAATTTTATGACATTTAACAGAAAAATTTTGACTATCATTGATATCTTGATGAGCTAACTTTTAAAAACTTAACCGTTCAGTTTAAAAGTAATATGCTAATGAAGTGAAGTCACTCAGTCATGTCCAACTCTTTGTGACCCCATAGACTGTAGCCTACGAGGCTCCTCTGTCCATGGGATTTTCTGGAGTGGGTTGCCGTTTCCTTCTCCAATATTTTAATGTCTTAATCTAAATATCTTTTAATTTAAAAAGAAGTAAAGAAATAGATTTTTATTATTTGACAAAAATTTTTCATTAATTGTCATCACCTAGATATCATTTAAAATGAACAATATAGGTATGAAGTGATTAATATATACATTGCATTATTCACATATACAGATGATAAGAAGCCCACTGTTTAAACTTTTGTATTATATTGTAGAAAGCAAAATTTTGTATCTAAATATTAGCAGTACTGTTTCTAAGGATTTAGAATATTACATGAGTCCTGTTTTTTTTTATTTCCCTGATTAGGCTTATTTATTGAATGGCTTGCAGGCATGCTATATCTCTTCAGTTGTGTCCAACACTTACAACCCATGGACTGTAGACTGCCAGGCTCCTCTGTCCATGGGATTCTCCAGGCAATAATACTGGAGTAGGTTGCCATTTCCTCCTCATGCAGATCTTCTCGAACCAGGGATTGAATCCTCGTTTCTTAAGTCTCCTGCATTGGCAGGCAGGTTCTTTACCACTAGCATTGTTAATCTACATAATTACCAAGGTCACTATGTATAGACACAACAGTTGGAGCTTTATTTCCTGATCTCTTCTTCCTTTGATGGAGTTTTGATTTTCTCCTTATTGGTCTGGAATGGTTCTTCTCAACTTTGTGCCTTCTGTAGTCTTAGACCTGCTGGCTTCAGGCTTCTTGTTGTTGCTCAGTCATCAAGTCATGTTTGACTCTGTGACCCCATGGACTGCAGCACACCAGACTTCCTTATCCTTTACCATCTCCTGGAATTTTCCCAAATTCATGTTCACAGGGATGTCCTCCAGCCATCTCATCTTCTGATGCCATCTTCTCCTGCCTTTGATCTTTCTGAGCATCAAGACGTTTTCCAATGGGTTGTCTGTTCACATCAGATGACCAAAATACTGGAAATTTAGCATCAGTCCTTCCATGAATATTCAGGGTTGATTTCCCTTAAGATTGACTGGTTTGATCTCCTTGCTGTCCAATTTCTTCCTAAAAGAAATTTCAGGAGTCTTCTCCAGCACCACAGTTCAAAGGCATCAATTCTTTGGTGTTCTGCCTTCTTTACAGTCCAGCTATCACAACCGTTTGTGACCACTGGGAAGACCATATCTTTGACTATATGGACCTTTGTCAGCAGAGTAATGTCTCTGCTTTTCAACACACTGTCAATGTTTGTCATAGTTTTTCTGCCAAGAAGTAATCGTCTTCTGATTTCATGACTGCAGTCGCTGTCTGCAGTGATTTTGGAGCCCAAGAAGAGGAAATCTGTCACTACTTCCACCTTTCCTGTTCTATTTGCCATGCAGAAATGGGGCTGGATGCCATAATATTAGTTGTTTTTTTTTTTTTTTTTTTAAATATTTATCCTTAAGCCAGCTCTTTCACTGTCCTCCTTCACCCTCATCAAGAGGCTCTTTAGTTCCTCTTCATTTTCTGCCATTAGAATGGTATTATTTGCATATCTGAGGTTGTTGATGTTTCTCCTGACCATCTTGATCCCAGCTTATAGTTCACCCAGCCCAGTATTTCTTATGATATGCTCAGCATAAGGTTAAACAAACAGGATGACAGCAGACAGCCCGGTCGTACTCCTTTTGCAGTTTTGAACTAATCAGTTGTTTCATACAGGCTTCAAGGCTAGTCACCCAAAATCTTTTTGCAAACTTTCTCTGCCTTCACTTTGGGCCTGTCTTCCATGAGAACCTGCTTATTTTTGAACATACACCTCCTCACTTTAAGGTATAGGCTGTGATAATATGGTTCCTTGCCTTAGTTAGATGCATGCTTCCTGAGAAATCCATGCAGAATTCTCATCTTCCCCAACCAGATGACTTTCTTGGCCACTCTGGTATCAGAATGCTTACCTCTGCCCACATTTCTGCCCTTCTCATGGAGTAAGATGAAAGTCATAACATTCCTGACATTGAACTAATACACATTCCTGAGATTCTTGACACTAAACTTATGTGTTGGTTTTCTTCCTTCTTTGCATCAGTCTATATGATCCTAAGACACTGATATCTCTAAACATCTATAATTCCTTCATTCCTTATTTATCACTTAAGAAAAAGGAAACTGATATTTTCTAGATATAGGTTTCACATCTGGCATTATACATTAGGCTTTAAACATTGAAACACCAAGCCTAAGACATTTTTAAAATCATATGTGTTAACCAAGATCTGAAAATTTAATGGAATTCCCTGTATTAATTCAGCCTCAAAATGTTCAAGGTAGGAGTTAATTCAAACATTTGGTTTCAAATGTTTATTTCTATAACTTACAATGCCTTATCATCCAAGTAATTGAGCTTGTGCTCTCTAAAGGACAGAAGAAAATAGCTGTGTATAGTTATACCAGGCTGAAAAGGATGGAAACATGTAAAGGTAGTGCAATTTGAGGAAGAGAGAGGATATCAGTGAGCAAATGAAAGCAAGTCATTTTTTTTTAATCCCAAATGCTATCTTTTATATATTTGAAATGATCTAGGAGTGTTAAAATTGATGTAGACATTGTATACAATGATAACCACAATAGTTAACTTTATAGGTCAACCTATGCCAAACAATGCTCAAACTACCACACAATTGCACTCATCTCACACACTAGTAAAGTAATGCTCCAAATTCTCCAAGCCAGGCTTCAGCAATACGTGAACTGTGAACTTCCAGATGGTCAAGCTGGTTTTAGAAAAGGCAGAGGAACCAGAGACCAAATTGCCAACATCCGCTGGATCATGGAAAAAGCAACAGAGTTCCAGAAAAACATCTATTTCTGCTTTGTTGACTATGCCAAAGCCTTTGACTGTGTGGATCACAATAAACGTGGAAAATTCTGAAAGAGATGGGAATACTAGACCACCTGACCTACTTCTTGAGAGACTTGTATGCAGGTCAGGAACTAACAGTTAGAACTGGACATGGAACAACAGACTGGTTCCAAATAGGAAAAGGAGTACATCAAGGCTGTGTATTGTCACCCTGCTTATTTAACTTATACGCAGAGCAGACCATGAGAAACACTGGGCTGGAAGAAACACAAGCTGGAATCAAGATTGCAGGGAGAAATATCAATAACCTCAGATATGCAGATGACACCTCCCTTATGGCAGAAAGTGAAGAGGAACTAAAAAGGCTCTTGATGAAAGTGAAAGAGGAGAGTGAAAAAGTTGGCTTAAAGCTCAACATTCAGAAAACTAAGATCATGGCATCCAGTCCCATCACTTCATGGGAAATAGATGGGGAAACAGTGGAAACAGTGTCAGACTTTATTTTTCTGGGCTCCCAAATCACTGCAGATGGTGACTGCAGCCATGAAATTAAAAGACGCTTATTTCTTGGAAGGAAAGTTATGACCAATCTAGATAGCATATTCAAAAGCAGAGACATTACTTTGCCAGCAAAGGTCCGTCTAGTCAAGTCTATGGTTTTTCCAGTGGTCATGTATGGATATGAGAGTTGGACTGTGAAGAAAGCTGAGCACTGAAGAATTGATGCTTTTGAACTGTTATATTGGAGAAGACTCTTGAGAGTCCCTTGGACTGTGAGGAGATCCAACCAGTCCATTCTGAAGGAGATCAGCCCTGGGATTTCTTTGGAAGGAATGATGCTAAAGCTGAAACTCCAGTACTTTGGCCACCTCATGCTAAGAGTCAACTTATTGGAAAAGACTCTGATGCTGGGAGGGATTGGGGGCAGGAGGAGAACACGACAGCAGAGGATGAGATGGCTGGATGGCATCACTGACTCGATGGATGTGACTCTGAGTGAACTCCGGGAGTTGGTGATGGACAGGGAGGCCTGGCGTTCTGCAATTCATGGGGTTGCAAAGAGTCAGACACGACTGAGCAACTGAACTGAACTGAACCTAATGAATCTTTTTATGGTCCTTTGCAGGGTACAGACAACATTTACATCAGGTGTTCTCTCATTCAGTTTTTGAAAGAAAAAAATTAAGAAGTGGAGGGTCAGCAAGATTAGCAAAATTAGCAATTTGCCAAGTCACATGTTGACAAAACATTAAAGCTGGAATACACACCCACATCTTTTGATATGGGAGTGTATTTCTTTCACTATGTAATAAAATAAGAGGGAAGGAATAGTGCTATCTACCTACACAAAGGAAACATTAAAATTTTTTAAAATTTTATATTGGAGAGCATAGTTGATTTACAATGTTGTGTTAGTCTCAGGAGGAGAAGGGGATGACAGATGAGATGGCTGATGGCATCACTGACTCGATGGGCATGAGTTTGAGTGAACTCTGGGAGTTGGTGATGGATGGGAGGCCTGGCCTGCTATGATTCATGGGGCCGCAAAGAGTTGGACATGACTGAGTGACTGAACTGAACTGGGCTGAGGGATGCACAGGTAGCTGGTAAAACATTATTTCTGTGTGTGTCTGTAAGGTGCTTCCAGAACAGATTAGGATCTGAATCCGTTAACTGAGTAAAGCAGATGGCCTTCCCCAATGCGGTTGGGTATCATGAAATCCTCTGAAGGCTAGAATAGAACAAAAAGGCAGAAGAAGGATGAGTTTGTCTTCTTTGTCTCTCTCTCTGCTTGGTATAAGACCTCCATCTTGTCCTGCCCTTGGACATCAGTGCTCTTGGTTCTCAACTTTTGGACTCAGATCTGGGCTTACCACCATCAGCCCTCTAATTCTAGGGCTTTGGACTCAGACTGAATTTTACCACTGACCTTTTTGGTTTTCCAGGTTGCACACAGCAGATCATGGGACTTGTTGGTCTTCATGACTGTGTGAGCAAATTACTATAATAAATATTGTCTCATATATGTCTCTTTATATATATCCTGTGGGTTTTGCTTTTCTTGAGAATACTAATACGGTACCATTTCCAAAAAGGAAATTATGGGACCAAAATTCTTGGTATGAAAATAATATGAAAGCCCTCACTACCCTGTATGATGTTTAGTAAGAACATAGCTTGATGTTATCAATAAAATTCAAGTTATTTCACCGTTGAAATGTTAGTGTGTGGACTGATTACTTTGATGGTGGTAATAGCCATTGGGAGCTCCCTGATAAGCCTCTTTAATTGGGAGGAAATTGAAGCATGGTTATTAATAGGACACTTCATTATTTCTCTATCCGCAACAAAATAACTCCCTCTGTTTTTCTAATAACTCATTACAAAGTAGTATTTACACTTTTTGCATTTCTTTTAAATCTATGTGAATTACATCCACCAAGTAAATTATATCTAATGGGCTTCCCTGGTGGCTCAGACAGTAAAGAATCTGCCTGCAATGCAGAGACCTGGTTTCGATCCCTGGATTGGGAAGATCCCCTGAAGGAGAGCATGGCAACCCACTTCAGTATTTTTATTCTTGCCTGGAGAATCCCCATGGACAGAAGAGCCTGGCAGGCTACAGTCCATGGGGTCACAAAAAGTTAGACATGGCTGAGCGACTAAGCACAGCACACAGCAAGGTTTAAATTCATTGTTGTTGAATGAATTTAATTAAAATCAAGAATATTCATTTGTTGTATTTGCAAAACTTTGTTCCCTGAAAGGAGTGTGGTGCTAAATACATTTAGTAACGTTTTGTTGCCTTCAACCATTTTGAGAGACTTTCAACTTTGTAACTTGAAAGTGATCAATTATTTACACAGAAATTTTTACTCATATGAATATTGATGCTATTTTATATTACTCCTGATTATAAAAATAAGATACATTCATGGAAGAAAAATGGAAATATAGAAATAACATCATATATAAAAATTAAATTAAAATGTATCATATCCACTAAACAGAAAATCTTAAAATCTATTATATTTCTGAAACAAAGGATATAGGTCAATAGCATTGTGACCTTGAGTTAGGCCAAAAAAATTCTTGTGGTAGGATTCAAAAAGCACAAACAGTAAAATAGATATCATCAATATTTAGAATGTCTGCCCTTCAAAGGATATCCTGTGGAAGACAGAAGGAAAATTATACTGATAGACTTAAGAGAGATTCACAGTACACAGATCTGAAAAAAAGGACTTATTACATTTTAAAATGTAAAATCATGGAAAATAAATACTATTATGTGTGTACTGCTCTTAGAAACAATAAGCTGGTGATGATAGAATGTCATTTTATCCTGGAATATTTTCTAACCTTATATTACACCCACATTTCAACGTAACTAGTATAAATAATGCTGTATGTTAATAATACAAAATAGTACAACTGGAATTCTGTCTTTGGAAAAATTGGAATACAAAGTAAATATATCAAAATTCCAAAGTTGGTAATAGATATTGACTGATTAGGCACTTGAAATAATTTATTCAGATATTTGAGATAAATATTATTTTTCATAATTATAGACTTCTTAGGAAGAAAAGAAGAGAGGAAGGAAGAGGAGTAGGGCAGGGAAGATAGAGATAAGTAGATAGAGAAAGAGAGGGCAAGAGAGAGAGGTAATATAGTGTCATTAATTTTCCAAAGAGCTCTCCGGGTCTGCAGGTGGCAAATTGAAAGGTTTCCAGTAGTGTCAAAGGAAATAACATATGTTGTTTTGACAGAAGATTATAAAAGAAGTCTACCATTTTAATTAGTCCCCTTGAATATTGATCATTCTAAACAAAAATTTATTCCTGGCTTTTTTAAGCTTACCTTTGAACAATGTGCTATAGTGCAATTTAAATTAACCATAACACCAAGTAAGAGATCAAATCTTCTTTTTAATACCAAACATTTAAAATTATTATTTTCTTTAAAATTTTACAAGTTCAATTAAAGGATCCCCCAGCTCTGCCAGCACACACACACACAGGCACACACAAAGTCTCATCTGGAAAAAACCCACTGGTCACACGTACTTGTGGCTTAAGGAAATAATCATTGTCCAGATTGACATTCAGCTTGCAGGACAAGAAACAGTCTCATCACCAGGTCAGAACTGTTTCAGAGGGGTATTGTTAATTTCTGTGGATGAAGCTAAGAAAGACTTAGGAGTAAATATGAAAGAGTTATATTATAACATGACATATATAACTTTTGGAGATATTAGACAGGTGAGGCATTTTGACTAGCTTGTACTTAATTTTTAGACAAACTACACTGGACAACAAATGAGCAGATGTTTGATTTTAGAGCATAAAATCAGGAAAAGGAGAGTGGGAAACAACTAAAATGGCAGTTTGCCATTTACAGGGACACTTGCTTCTGGACAATGATGAAGCAGGCCTTGCTCTTCTTTGCTTCTGTGACCCCATAGATGTGTGTGGACTTTATTTACTTTTTATGCTAAATGATTTAATTTTTCTCATTAGGTTGATACGTAAAACTACTTTACCATAGTGCTATACAGGTCTTGTAGTTGTTGTTATTTTAAAGAGAGGGCCTTACATTCCAATTTTTATATTCCACACAAACTTTTGTAGCTACATATGCAAATGTATTGTTTTTCCTCTGAGAAAAGGACTTTATCATTGTTAAAATTCACAGAATACGCAAAAGTTTCTAACCCAAGTTACTCTTTTATGGTAACTTGGATGTATCCTTCTTGATTTAATAATTTTGACTTCAGAGGGCAATTATTTTTACCTTATTTCCTAGACTTAATGTGGCAAATATCTTTTGCCCTTTGGATGACTTAAAAATTTAATACTTGTGAAAGCAAAGTCATGTTTGGTTTTCAGAAGTATGTGTAGTCATTTTCTATTGCTACATAATAAATCTCCACCAATTTAGCAGTTTAGAAAACATTCACTATTATCTTAGAGTTCTGTAGATCAAATGTTCAAGTTGGCTTGGCTGCTTTGCTTACAGTCTCACAACAAGGCCTCCATCAAGACAAGCTTGTGTTTACAAGCTGAAGGCAAGAATCCACTTTAAACTTGGTCTTATTGTTAGCAGAATCAATTTTTGTAGCAAGAGGTCCAAAGTCTCTTTCCTTTCTGGCAGTCAGTCAGAGGCCATTAACCTCTTTCTTTCATATATGGCCCCTTCCATCTTTCACCCATCAGTTGCATAAAACTCTCTGCTTCATCAAGGACTCATGTGATTAATTCAGGCCCACCTGTATAATCTCCCTATTTTTAAGTTCAGTTTGCCGATCTCTTATTCTCAGGTTCTGAGAATTAAAGCACTTCTTTTGGGGGTGCAATCCCCAAATGTTGCAGGCCACAGTAGAAAAGTAAATACTTTGCTAACTTAAAAAATCTGAGTTTCCATAACAGAGAATTTAACTGCATGTCAAAGATTTTATAAAATTCAATTTAAGTCCCATTTCTTTAAAGAAATTTAAAGAGACATGAAACTTCAGGAAATTAAAATCAAGAATATTCATTTACTTGGTTAAAATTAAAGTCTATAATATTTCTTCTATTTTTCTTAAGATTAGGGTGACATGCCATAGAGGGAAAGAAATAAAACTGCCCTGTTACAAGTAAATTCAATAGAAATTAAGACTTTCCAGGTCCATGTTATTATAGAGGAGTAACTTTTGCCCAGTGGGTACTATTCATCTCTCAAATAT
Source organism: Bos indicus x Bos taurus (assembly GCF_003369695.1). Classification (NCBI taxonomy): domain Eukaryota; kingdom Metazoa; phylum Chordata; class Mammalia; order Artiodactyla; family Bovidae; genus Bos; species Bos indicus x Bos taurus. The sequence goes on from NC_040076.1 coordinate 102,113,064, forward strand.
ATTTTTAAAAGTAAAGTTTAGAATGATATATTTTAAGGGCAATAGAGTGATGATGGAGAATTGAAATGTTAAAAAGTATTCTTAGGAAGATATTTCTTTAAACAAACTGACTTAGATATACTGGGTTAAAAAACAAACAAACAAAAAACAACATAATGAGAAAAAAAATCACTCATGCTTAAAGAGAAAACTTTCTATAGATATTTTTATATTATGAGCTCAACTTTAAGACAGGCAATAATTAAGTTTGAATAACATTACTCCTAAAGATTTAATTTTACACTGTATGAAGGTTAGACAACTAATGGTCTTAGGTTATTTGAGAAATCTCTATTGGATATTATTATTCTGCTTTTCTTAGCACTACTTGTAAAGTAGAAATATAGATTTCAGGTTTATATTTTCAAAGTACTTTTATGAAATGGCTCATAAATAATATTTTATGTGGGTTTTTTTCACTATTTTAAGGTACAAGATATAGCAATTTTTGTTCTATTTGTTATTGTTGTTTAGTTGGTAAGGCATATCTGACTCTCTTGGGACACACGGATTTAGCTTGACAGGCTCCTTCTGTCCATGGGATTTCCCAGGCATAAATGCTGGAGTGGTTTTCCATTTTCTTCTCCAGGGGATCTTCCCAATTCAGAGATCAAATCCAGGTCTCCGGGTGGATTCTTTATCACTCAGCTACCAGGAAAGCCCTTTTATGTTATTAATTATGTTTAAATTATAGTCCTTTTTGCAAAATTCAGACAAATTGAAAAAAATAGGGAAAACCACTAGGCCATTTGGGTATGACCTAAATCAAATTTGTTATGATTATACAGTGGAAGACACCAATAGATTCAAGGGATTAGATTTGATACAGTAACTGAATAACTATGGATGGTGGTTCATCACATTGTACAGGAGGCAACGATCAAAACCATCCACAAGAAAAAGAAATACAAAAAGGAAAAATGGTTTTCTGAGGAGGCCTTACAAATAGCTGAGAAAAGAAGAGACATGAAAGGCAAAAGGAAAGATATACTCATCTGACCACAGAGTTGCCAAGCCAGGAGAGATAAGAAAGACTTTTTCAGTGATCAATGCAAAGAAATAGAGGAAAACAATAGAATGGGATAGACTAGAGATCTCTTCACGAAAATTAGAGATACCAAGGGAACATTACCTGCCTCCTGAGAAATCTGTGTGCAGGTTAAGAAGCAACATTTAGAACAGGACATGGAACAACAGATTGGTTCCAAAGTGAGAAAGGAATGTGTCAAGGCTCTATATCGTGGCCTTGTTGATTTAACTTTTTTTTTTTTTTTAACTTTTATACAGAGTACATCATGTGAAATGCTGGGCTGGATGAAATACAAGCTGGGATCAAGATTTCCAGGAGAAATATCAATAACCTCAGATGTGCAGATGACACCACCCTTATGGCAGAAAGCAAAGAAGCAAAGAGGCTTTTGATGAGGGTTAAAGAGGAGAGTGAAAAAGCTGGCTTAAAACTCAGCATTCGGAAAACTAAGACCATGGCATCTGGTCCCATCACTTCATGGCAAACAGATGGGGGAACAATGAAAACAGTGGCAGACTTTATTTTCTTGGGCTCCAAAATCACTGTGGATGGTGATTGCAACCATTAAACTAAAAGATTCTTGCTCCTTGTAAGAAAAACTATGACAAACCTAGGCAGAATATTAAAAAGCAGAGACATTACTCTGCTGACAAAGGTCTGCATAGTCAAAGCTACGGCTTTTCCAGTGGTCGTGCATGGATGTGAGAGCTGGACCATGGAGAAGGCTGAGCACTGAAGAATCGATGCTTTTGAACTGTGGTGTTGAAGAAGACTGTTGAGAGTCCCTTCGACTTCAAGGAGATCAAACAGTCAATCCTAAAGGAAATCAGTCCTGAACATCCATTGGAAGGACTGATGCTGAAACTGAAGCTCCGATACTTTGGTCACCTGATACGAAGAACTGACTCATTGGAAAAGACTCTGATGCTGGGAAAGATTGAAGCCAGTAGGCGAAGGGGATGACAGAGGATGAGATGGTTGGATGGCCTCACTGACTCAATGGATGTGAGTTTGAGCAAGCTCCAGGTGTTGATGATGTACAAGGAAGCTTGATGTGCTGCAGTCCAAGGGTCACAAAGAGTCACACACAACTGAGAAACTGAACTGAACTGAACAGAAGATTAACAATTCTGTGATAGTTTTAGATGGACAGAGAATTGGACTCAGCCCTACAAATACACATATCCATTCTCTCTCCTGTCCAGACTGCGATATTACATTAAGCAGAGTTCCCTGTACTATACATTAGGACCTTGTTGGTTATCCATATAGTGGTCGGTACATGTGATTCCTAACTCCCTAACTATCCCTTCCAGCCATCCTTCCTCTGGCAACCATGTAAGTTCATTCTCTAATTCTATGAAACTCAACTGGATTCTGTTTGTCTAAATAAATATTGTCTAATATTTGCAGATTCTTTAACGTTTGTAGGTTTGGTATATGTTTCTTTGTATATACTTCAGTGAATAATCCAGTGTGTTCATAGATGCATTGTCTTGATTAATATTAATGTTCATAATATAAATTGAAAGATCATTTGATTTTTAACAACTTCAATGACATTTCCTCCTGTTCTTGCTTTATTTTCACATTTAATGTTTCAAAATGCTTCTATTAAAATAGCAAATTAAAAGTATACTAATGAAACATTTATGAATAAAATAAAATGATGTATGGAATTTGTTATAAAAACAAATCAGGAGAGAAGTCAATAGATGTATAGATAAAAGTATGGTCATTGATGGGCAAAAGAAGACACTACATGATTCTCTCAAGTTTTGTATGTATTTGAAATTTTCCAAAAAAAAGAGTAAAAGGAAGTTGTTATACTAGTTAAAAACTACTTGTTTAGAAGTATTTCTGATTTTTTCCAAAGTAACATATTTTTAATTTTTATTATATTACACTAGAAGGAAGAGTTTTAAAATTTTTACTTAAAGATGATTAGAAGTCACTTTTTGGCTTCCTGGAATAGTTTTTATATTTTAATGAATACTGATTTGCATCATTGTTCTTTATGAATATACCTATTTTATTTTTCAGCTAAGTTCAACTTATAGCATAAGGATGTGGTATTAGATATTAAGAAAAATAATATGTCTGTCTGGTATTAAAGACTATTATATATATTTGGGTATACCAAATTAAGGACATTAAGCAAATAATTTTACTGAAGTAGACATAAAGCAATAAAAACAGGAAAATCTGAATCATTCTTTTATTTTGTCATTATGTTGCCTATTCCCCCTCCCACTTAAAACCATAAAGAAGGTATGTCTTCAAAGGATTTTGAAAGACACATATATAAAAACAAAGGCCTAATTCCCTTTGTTTTGACTAAATATATAGTTAAGTATGGTTTAATGTTTAATTGGTCATCCCATGGTGGTGCTACAGGTAAAAGAACCTGGTTGCCAATGCAGGAGACATAAGAGATGTGGGTTTTATCCCTGGGTCAGGAAGATCTCCTGGAGGAGGGCATGGCAACCCACTCCAATATGCTTGCCTGGAAAAGCCCATGGAGAGAAGAACCTGGTGGGCTGCAGTCCATAAGTTTGCAAAGCATCAGACACAACTGAAGTGACTTAGCATGCATACACTCAATATCTAATTAAGATATGATAAATATCAATATATAGTTTTTTTTTCCCATTCAATAAACTGTATAAATATTCTCTAACTTATTTGATACAGGTTGTTATAAATGTTTATGTTATCTTTTCCAAAGATCTTTATGTATCAGAGAATATTCATTGAGTTACTATATTTTAGAATGTATAATTCACCCACATGTTGACATTAATTTTTAATTATAATTAAAGGCTTTACAAAGGAAATAGAAGTTCCACTAACTTTTATTTCTATTTCCTAAATCAATGTATCTTCTCACTGACATTCACAAAACATATGGATCTTTTTATGGGTATTTTAAATCAAAACTAATTCTAGAACCAAAATAATGTTTCTAAACTCTTTATGTAATATACAGAAAAGCCTTCTAAGGACAAAAATCATAGGAAAAAAATCATAAAGGAAGAGCTATCTTTAAGAACAAAGTACATCGATTTCCAGAAAGCACAACTTGAAGTTACATAAACCTTGGGAAAATAAGTGGTTATTAACTTATGTCTACTTTTACAAGCTGTTTGCATCTACCGTATTATGAATTTAGGAAACACACCTGTATAACACTCTGTTAGTAAACAATGCTTTTTGGTTTTTATCCTAGTATTTAATCAGGAAAAGACTCTGATGCTGGGAGGGATTGGGGGCAGGAGGAGAAGGGGACGACAGAGGATGAGATGGCTGGATGGCATCACTGACTCGATGGACATGGGTTTGGGTAGACTCTGGGAGTTGGTGATGGACAGGGAGGCCTGGCGTGCTGCGATTCATGGGGTCGCAAGGAGTCAGACACGACTGAGCGACTGATCTGATCTGATCTTTTTAAGGACATTTGTACAGCACATAGTCTTGGAAGATAGAGATAATGTCACTCTGTAGGGCTCAGGACAAATTGGTTTGCAAGACGAAATGATAAAGATCATGTCTTCCTCCAGGCAAACATGGCCCAGGACTACTAGTACACTGTTTAAAAGATTGGGAATTTCCTAATCTTGGGGCTTCTTGGCTGTGACACAGCCTAATGAGGGTACAATATACATCTGGGCCACACCCCTTGTTGGAATTGTGGGTCAAGGGGAACCAATGCAACCAACAAGTAATTACTTAGTAGTGTAGTATTTATGATTTTTGAAAAAAAAATCCTCATGTAAATGAACTTGCTCAAATCCATGTTGTTCAAACGTCAACTGTAAAATTGCCTCAGTGGGTAGCAATTGAGGCCTAAGAATGTTGACTCTTGCTCAGTTTGCATTCTTAGTAACTAATATAGTGTCTGAGCACACTAGGAGTTAAAAACAAACAAAGTAAATCAGTCATAACAACAAATGCTTTGAATGAGCAAATGAACCTGAATCCAGGTATTTTTTATCTATTTCAGTTGTTTTCCTACCGTTCAACAGATGCTAGTTAGATTTAATAGAAATGAATTCAATTATTTTGGTAAATTTAATAGTCAGGGAGTATCTATCAACATTTCTTTGAACACATTAATTCAAACTGCATGCTGATGATGGGATCTTGGTTCATTTTGTATGCAAAGAACTGCATAATTGGAACATTTTCTATTTTGAAAAACAGCACCAAAATACTTGTCTAAAATTTTTCTTTTCATCTAAAAAGAACTAAATACAAATCCTTTAGTGTTTTAAATATAATCATATCAAAAATTAAATAAATCATTTTGTATTTTTAACTCATCTTTGTCACTTTTGCAAGAAAATGAAATTGGAAATTATGTCCTTGTCATGCAGGATTCAAAGTGGAAGTAAAATCTCCAAATGAATATGTCTGAGAAAAAAATAGGCACATCAGACTAGACACATGAAGAAAACAGAGTGTGAAATGGAAGCTAGACATAATACTTAAACAGTGCGATTTCATAAAAACCAGTGAAAGGGTGAAACAGTGAGAATCTTATATTGAATCAAACACAATTGCAAGAACAGTGAAAATACTGATGAGAATTACAAAGGAGGTTAGTGAAGAGAGAAATGAGGCCTGTTCAGAAAAATGAGTTTTCTTCTTTGCAAATGAATTGGGTTATGCAAAGAGGTTATCACTTCATATACAAGAACACTGGTGAATGAGTTGTCTCTTTGGTACTCCAAAGGGCCCCAGATAGCATAACTTATACAAAAAGAGATAAGAATAAAGACCAGGAGAAAAAGAAAGAGGAAGAGGAGCAGAGAACCTTCTATCAGAATCCTTGGGAATGTTAAATAGTCCTAGGAATCTTAAAGCAGATCAGAATATGCAGATTCTTTTCCAAAGCAGAGTATGGAATTATTTAGGGAAACAAGTGCAAACGACATAAATGAGTGAGGAGTATATAATAACAAAATAAATATTTTTAAAATGTTATTAACAGATGAAGTCTAGAAGGACAAAAGATGCAAAACCTCTGCCAGGAATGAGGTCTGGTAAGAGCCTGTTGTTGTTCCATGTTGTTAGGACTAGCTTCTGCTTCAGAGTAAATCTTGCCTAGTGTACTAGGATCTACTTGCCTAGAAACTTGTTTTCCAAACACACATAGTGTGAAGAAGACCCAGCAAAATATAAGAGTTATAAAAATAATTATAATCAATGATATAGTCTCTTTGTAAACATGCAAATCTTTTAGTAAATAAGTAGTATATGTTAAATATAAATAAATCTAGATAAGTATTTGCTGGGGACCAGCCCCAGCTGATCCAGGGTATTCGAAGGAGAGACGGCCTAGGTGACTATGTATATGCTAATTAGAGATATAAAGAATAATAGAATGAGGATAGCTCAGTAGGAAAATTCAGTGGAGAAAAGAAGCTGAGTAGCTTGGTTTACGCGGGAGACCAATAAAACTTCAAGACAAGAAGTTTGCACCACTTACGTAGGCCGCAGGCGCCCTCTCGAATAGCGGAAGGTGCCTCACCCTAGACACCTTCTCGAGTGGGTCTTAGAAGCCCAGGCATAATTAGTAAGCGTGGTGGGTTCCACGCTCCAGATGGAGACTCAGCTGGAAGTTAAAGGGAAGAATGACATGGGGAGACCAAGCGCTGGTGAGCAAGGCCCGTAGCTTTATTTTTAACAGGGGCTTTTATACCCTAAGTTACATATAGAGGATAATAGGGGATGCAAAGTCAGCAGTCTTTGATTCTTATCAAAAACCAGGGTTTCTTTCCTGCAAATTTATCGTATACAAATGGTTTAGGTGATTTACATCATCTTCTGGCCAGAAGGCCTACTAACATTTTATGACTCTTGACAAGGACTTATCAACAAAGACTTATTTTCTCTAAGAGTAATTATTTTAAGGTTTGGTGCCATCTTCCAAAGATAAAATTGCATTCCTATAGGGCGGATGTGTAATGGGCTTACAACAAAGAAAAGAATTTATTACCTTAAGGGTCTAAAGTTACTAACACTAAGGCCACTACTTATTTTTTCTATATACCAACTATTAATTAATACGCATTCAAGGATACAATTCAGGGGATGTGAAAACTTGGCAACAAGCATTGACTCATCAATGAAATCCTTTACTAGTTTATTCTGACAGTTTTTAACTCTCTGAGAGGCTCTAAGCTATTTGAATATCTTAAGCTTCCCGTGCCTCTGGAGGCTAGGAGACTGTAAACAATCGTATGCATAGCTGCAGGAGTCCGGGTAAACTTGTCAGGCGAGTTAGAGAGCCATCTGAGGGGTTTGGATTTAAACACTCCTAATTGCCCAGGAACTTTATTAATTGGAGCTGTAAGTTAACTCTTTAACAGAGAGAGCGAGATGGTGGTAGGGGACAGCCCCCAGTAAAGTCAGAGGTGAGAGCACAAAGCAATAAAGTAGGCAGACTCTGGTTTTTTGGGGGAAAATGCTCGAGAATATCCGGGCGGACTCCTGAGGCTCGATCCCACCTTTGCATATGCCGAGCCTCCTTCCTCATGACCTTTGTCACGAGCGGAATGCCTCACCGGCTCCCGGCAAGTTTTATATAAATGCCTCCAGTAATTGTATTACACAGAGATAACTGCATTAAGTTTGAAAGTCCAATGCCCACTTCTCCCTCTCCAACAACTGTATTCCAATTATGTTCCAGGCACTTGTTTGATAACTAAAGGTAAAATAACAGACATGGTAGTTTATGCCCTTGAGGATTTTCCCTACATATTTTACTAGGGAGAAAGGTAAAAATCAAGTGCAGGTACACATTTTTTTAATAGATATAGATTAAAATATATTATGAAAAACGTTGATGTTGGTTAGCAACTTTCCTGGTGACTCATTCAGTAAAGAATCTGCAGTGAAGGAGACCTGGATTTGTTCTCTGGGTCTGGAAGATCCCCTGGAGAAGGGAATTGCTACCACTCCAGTATTCTTGCCTGGAGAATTCTGTGGATGGAGGAGCTTGGAGGGCTACAGTCCATAAGATTGCAAAGAGTCAGACATGACTGAGTGACTTTTACCTTCAGTTTCACTTCAGGAATTATTAGTGATGCTGAGTAGAAAGATGAAAAATACTTTAAATGGAATGGTATTGGAAGACTTTTCTGAGATGGTGACCTCTAGACTGACTGCTGAGGGATTGAAAAATATCCAGCCTTTGAAGAACCACCAAGCAGAGTGAACACATGGATAAACAGAAAATTGGAGATGTAGAAAAGCCACAAAATAAAGTAGTGTCTAGTAAATCATTCATTACTGATTGACTGATCCTTCTATTTAATATGTGTTTACTGAGTACCTGTCATGTCCTAGAAACTATTCTAGGAACTGAGGAATACTCTCTATGAAGTTTATACTTTTTTATGTGAGAGAAAGCAGAAAATAAATACAATAAATAGGAAAAATGTTTAGTGTATTGATAGGTGATAAAAACTTTGGAGAGAAATAAAACAATGAAAGGGAATAGGAATAGCTCCAGGAGGAACAGTTTGCAAATTGTGTTGTGGGGTTAAGTAGAGTCTGCATAGAATAGACTTTCTTATCCAGTAAGTGACCCTTTGTTACTGAAAGTGGCAGGTACAGCTGCTTTCTGCTCCAGGAACGTTTGCTTTATCTTGGATGTTGGCAAGCAGGGTGGGGACTGGGAGTGGGGGGGAAGACTCCTGTCCAAAGCCTGACTGACCCCCACTGATAATCAGGGGGCAAGAGCTTTTATAGGTGAAGGGGATGGGCTAAATGCAGAAACAGCACAGTCAGCTCTGAGAGTTACCTTGAAATTGTTCAGTGGTCTGACCAGAGTCATCTTGATTATTTTAAATACAGTTAATCTTCACTTCCAAGATCAGTTTGTTCCCATTTCCTTGAAGCTAATTCTCAGAATTGTGTCAGTCCATGTTATGGATACAGTCTTTCTGGCCATCATGTAGTTAACTCCCTCTACCTGATGGGGGTTTCAGTATATATAAGACAGCTCACAGGATATAGCTTAGAATATTAGCTATACCTCTTGAGAAAGAACTAAAGCTCCTTGCCTTGCATACTGACTTTGCTCTTATGGGTGTGTCTTGTTTGACTGCTTTTCTTTGCTTCGGTATTTTCCCACTTCTCTGATCAAGCTTATTCTTTGGCTAATTTTTTTCCACAGAAAAAAGAACATCGGGCAAAGAACCACAGGGTCCTGCTCCATTTTACTTTAACATTAGAGAACTAAAGACTCCAGCCTTGGATCTTGCTAGTTAGTGAAGTCGCTCAGTCATGTCCAACTCTTTGTAACCCCATAGACTGTAGCCTACCAGGCTCCTCCGTCCGTGGGATTCTCCAGGCAAGAGTACTGGAGTGGGTTGCCATTTCCTTCTCTAATCATGCTAGTGCTGCCATTTTCTGAACATGCATCCCATGAAGAAGCATGTAACTCAGACATGCCTGCAAAGAGCAGTGAACACATCACAGTTTTTTTGCCTCCAGTCAACCTTCCCTCTACCTGTGACCACCCTACACTCTTCACCCATAAATATGCCAAGCCCCTAGCCTTTGGGAGGTGTATTTGAGATTAATTCTACTGTCTCATCAGTTGGCTGCCTTGTGAATAAACCTCATCTCGGAAGCAAACCTCTGTGTCTGGCTTACTGCATGTTGGGCAAGCAAACCTGGTTTGGTAACAAGATCATAAGCCTATTTCTGCTTTAAGAGATTAAAGATGCTGGCTTGAAACATTTTGGCAATAGAGATGGAGAGGAAGGAACATATTTTTTAGTGTATTTTAGAAGACAGTACTGAATATGTAAATGATTAGATGTAAGGCATGAGAAATAGAAAATATTGAAGGATGACTCATGAGTTTTTGGTTTGGAAGAAATGAGCATTTACCCAGGTTGTGACCAAAATATGAGATGGAGAAGACTAGCAAAAGAATAGGCTCTGTTCTGAATATAGCATGGGAAGAAGCTAAAATTTTGTTTTCTTTAGCATTTGGAGAATGAGACATTCAAAAGTGAGTTTGTACATGTCAACAACAAACAAAATACTGTCAACAACAATTTTTTAGTCCCTGCTTTGTGTCAGACACTGTTATAGTCTCTAAGGGTACAGGAGAACAAGTTAGAGAAGTTACTTAATATCTCTGTGCCTCATTTTTCTCTTCTGTAAAACTAGGTTAAGAATGGTGTCTACTACCTGGAGTTACTGTGGTGATGACGTATATAAATATATATATATATTTTTTTCCATAGCATCTGTGTTTCTTTTAAAATGACCACTGCAAGATAAAATAAGAGTGCAAATTAAAGTTGAAACAAAACATTTGCTTTAAAAATAAATTTGATAATTTCATCATTTTATGCAAATACTTAAAAACAATTCTTCCTATAAAATAAAATGTTCCAGGAGTACGGAGTTGGGTAGGAAGAAACTGGTTTCCCATAATGCATAGTTCTGAAAGTTAAAGTTGAAATCTATGATTTGTTACTTGGCAAGTAATGCTTCATTGCTTTGGTTCAAACATTCTGTTTTCTGCCTTAAATTTAATTTCCCCAAATAAGTGCATTAAATCTTCCATACTGAGATATTAGACAATAAAAGTAATCTACACTCAAGGATAACCAAATTAATTTAACCACCAAAATCCAATATTGTTATTCCAGTTTTATTAGATTATATTTTGAAAACTTTCAAATTTTCATGAATCAATGATCAGAATAGACCCCTACCCCAGTTTTGCTTCTCTGTTAAATGCAGGTAAATTAACACTTTTTCTTTAAAATGTATTTTTCCTCTCTTCCAGCTTTCATGATTTTTTGTTGTTTTCCCAGTGAACAATTGACTTTTTTAAAGATATTTCCTGCTGCAATGTTGAAACCAAAATTTATGGCTTAAACTCCTTTCATTTTTCAGTAATGGACTTTATATACTTTCATTATAAAGGAACTTTCTGGGTATTGCTAACCATTGAAATGCAGAATATTGATTTAACAACTGTATAAATCTATGAAGGATCATTCTTCTTGGCAACACTATTGGTTGAAATGATAGGGTAGCCATAATGACTCACCATCTGTTTGTTGAGAGGGCTAGGGGTTTCTTTTTCTGCTCCCAAGTGGGCATTTTAAAAACATGACTTACTTCATATTTTCCTTGATCTACTGAACAATATTTTTCCTTGGCCTCCTCTGTATTATCCATGTTGTAGCTTTAATACTATCTTATTCAGAGAAGATATCTTTCTCTCTGATCATTCTATCAAATTAACTCTCTTCCTACTGTGTTGTATCCATATACTTTGCTTAGTCTTTCAACATCACTTATTACGGGACTTCTCTGGGGTTCAGTGGTTAACAATCTACTCGCCAATTCAGGGGGCACAGATTCAACTGCTAGTCTGGAAATACCCCACACGCCATAGGGTAACTAAGCCTGTGTATCACAATGGCAGAGCCAGTGCTCTGGAGCCTGTGAGCTGCAGGTATTGAAGCCTGCATTCCCAAAAGCCTGTGTTCTGCAACAAGAAAAGCCATGAGAAGCCCAAGCACCATGACTAGAGAATATCCCACCCCCACCCCCCTTGCTGCAACGAAAGAAATCCTGTGCACAGCACTGAAGACTCAGCATAGCCAAAGTAAATAATAAATAAATAAATAAATAATAAAACATCACTCATTACATTTTCTAATTGTCTTTTTGTTTGCTTATTCTTTATTTCCTTATCTACTCCAATTGATTATAAGTTCTATAAGATCAGAGACCATATATATTTTACTCACTTAGTTAAAATGTTTATACTTATAGCCCAGGAAATCATTCAGTTATCAACAATGCTGTGGTGACTGTGTTCACAAATCTTTAACCAGCTTCACATAAGTCCCTCATCTGGGGCCCTTGTGCATCACCTTCCTTCTTATTGTGAGTTTCTTCTAAAGTCCTTAAGAGTAGAGTCCCTGGTAAATCCTTAGTCTTCATGTATATGTGCCAATGAAAAAATTGCCTGCCATATCAGTAAACAAAGTATGTTGCAGCCATCAATCACGTTACAATCACCCCGATGGTGAGCGCTGAGGAAACTCTGAATGGAAACAGGCTGACCATCAGCAGTCAGCCACTGTAACCACCCCTAGTGATGCACCTGGAGCAGATGCAAAATGAGAAAGCACAGGATAGCTGAAGTGACTATCAAAGGAATGATTTCAGGGAGCCCAGACTCCAGACTCTTGCATCTTCCCATACATAAAAAACTGCTAAATTCCTTATCTTGAGATAGCTGGGTTTCTTTAATTACAGGTAATCTTTTGATGTTCTGACTACCTGGCCTTTGCTGCAAAAATACATATATATCCTGGCTCCTACTTACCTCCTTGATGCAGTCTCTCAGAGCTATCTGAGAGGCTTCATCTTGGGCTTAAGTTGTCAGTTTTGTCCACCAAACAAAACATAATTCTCAACTTTTATGTTGCACATTTTTTTTTCAGTTGACATGTATAACCCTAAAGTGTGGGAAAGTTAATGCCTTTGAGATTCTGAATCAGTGGGAAATGGGACCTAAGGGATAAATGCTTCTCCCTTTAATCTTTTGTATAAACACCTTGAAATGAATTTCATAAAGTTTCTCAGAAGTCCTAAAAAACTGAGCATCAGTTGCTACAATCCATGCCCAATTTGATAATACATCCATATATTAACTTTTTGTTCTTTGTTTCACTTCCCCTGTTCTTCACTCCTGCTCCCTGCTCTTGTATTCTCAAATAAACTAACCTTATGTAAGTTACTGTTTCAGGCTCTGCTTTTCAGACTACCCTAAGTCAAACACAATTTAAAAAATTATATTATCAATCCCACTAGCTGTATTTCTGATGCTTGATGGTCCCATGAGGCTAGTGACTACCATACTGGGAAGTGTAGGTATAGAATATTTCCATTAAAGCGGAGAAGACTACTGGATAACCCTAACTAGTACAAAAACAAGTACAGAGTCTCCAAAGATAAGTGAAAGCATGTCTTTGTAGGAGTTAATCCACTTTTTTTGTCTAGAGAGAGGAAAATAAACCTGAAGAGTTTTAGGTATATAACAGCTTTCTTCACTGATTCATTTATCTTAGGTAATGTATTTTAATTTCTAGAATTTACTAACATCCATGGCTTATCATTCAAATCATTGGAAAAGACCCTGATGCTGGGAAAGATTGAAAGCAGGAGGAGAAGGGGATGACAGAGGATGAGATGGTTGGATGGCATCATCAACTTGATGGGCATGAATTTGAGGAGGCTCCAGGAGTTGGTGATGGACAGGGAGACCTGGTGTGCTGCAGTCCATGGGGCTGCAAAGAGTCAGATACGACTGAGAGACTGAACTGAACTGATGATTTATCAAATGACATTGTTAATTTTGAGATTTCTTGAAAAAATATAAATAATTTATAAAGGCAACAATAGCACATGAAAAAAACAGTTTTTTTTTTTATGTTAAAAGTAAAGATACTAAAAATACAGGAGAGATCTACCATTCCACCACTTCTATATTAAATAAATATTTTGCTATTTGTGGATCAAATGGAATTTAATACTGAATCTTATAGTGTAGTTTAAAATAAAATTAAAAGGGAAGTGCCACTCAATTTTAACCAAGTTAATTAGAATTATTAATTAAACTAGATCTTGGTACTATTTAATGTAAATAAGCATTTGTTTTTCCCAGTCTAAGTGGAATGCTATTTGAAATATTTATTGAAATCAGAATTCTACTGGCTGGTTCTTGTCTCATAAAGCTGCTTTGGGGTTTCTGAGCAGTAAAAGTACAATGATGTCTCTTCTTGTGTCATTTTAGGCATCAAATTTTTTGTTTGTTCTGGTTAATTATCCAAACTAGGACTTCATTTCTGTCCTGCTTGTCTGATTCCTTTGAAATCCTCATAATGCTTACTTATTTTTCCAAGGCAGAAAATCTTTATTGGCCACACCAATGTTCTTTTCTTCCTCTAGAGTCACAAATATTTTTCATAGATAACATAAAATTTGTCTTTTAACAGGTTGTTCAAGTTAGAGGATTTGCCATTCACTCTTCTCTCAGCACCAGAAGATTTCTTATTAAATAAGAGAAACTACATTCTCAGTACATATTTGAAGTATAATTATAGACTTTTCTTATGCTAAACATATGCCCATATTTTGGTAATATTTCATTTTTAATATAAGTACTTATCTGTTTGGACACAATCAAATGCTGTTTAAATACTTAAAGATATACCTTCATGTTTCATAAGCAGGGACTTACAAACATTAATGTAATATCTTTATAATCAATAGTGCTATGTATGATAATTTTCATATTAATTATAGAGATTTTCCACTTTGAAGACTTTGTTGATTATTTCCGGTTTTCATTCTTTGCTACACATTTTTCTCATTGTTATATTGTCTTAGAAAATAATGTGAACTGAGTAATTCTCAATAAACACAAGGAAAGTAAGCTCTTCATTTAAGTAACATAGAATTTGGTTTTCAGCACATTGGGTCATTCTGTAGCTATTTCTTAAGTCGCTACTTTTACTCAGCACAGTTCTAGGCTAGTATCTCTGTTTCTGTTTCTTTCTATTAGATAGCTGATGGATAGACAGATGTAAATATCATTTATAAGTTGAGAAAGAAACTATGTATGTGAAATATATATATATATATATAATTCTATATATAATATGTAATATATATATACTATATATGCTATAATAAACATTTTATAAATAAAGTAGCAATATATAGGACTGGAGGTGAAAAGAGCAAGTTTCTGGGAGAAAGTAACTAAGCTGAGAAAACAGGTCTACCTAATGCTTTTAGTTTCTCATGATGTACTCTGCATATAAGTTAAATAAGCAGGGTGACAATATACAGCCTTGATGTACTCCTTTTCCTATTTGGAACCAGTCTGTTGTTCCATGTCCAGTTCTAACTGTTGCTTCCTGACCTACATATAGGTTTCTCAACAGGCAGGTCTGGTATTCCCATTTATTTCAGAATTTTCCACAGTTTATTGTGATCCACACAGTCAAAGGCTTTGACATAGTCAATAAAGCAGAAATAGATGTTTTTCTGGAACTCTCTTGTTTTTTCAATGATCCAGCAGATGTTGGCAATTTGATTTCTGGTTCTTCTGCCTTTTCTAAAAACACCTTGAACATCTGGAAGTTCACAGTTCACGTATTCCTGAAGCCTGGCTTGGAGAATTTTGAGCATTACTAGTGTGTGAGATGACTGCAATTGTGCGGTAGTTTGAGCAATCTTTGGCATTGCCTTTCTTTGGGATTGGAATGAAAACTGACCTTTTCCAGTCCTGTGGCCACTGCTGAGTTTTCCAAATTTGCTGGCATATTGAGTGTAGCACATTCACAGCATCGTCTTTCAGGATTTAAAATAGCTCAACTGGAATTCCATCACCTCCATTAGCTTTGTTCGTAGTGATTCTTTCTAAGGCCCACTTGACTTCACATTCCAGGATGTCTGGCTCTAGGTCAGTGATCACACCATTATGATTATCTGAGTTGTGAAGATCTTTTTTGTACACTTCTTCTGTGTATTCTTGCCACCTCTTCTTCATATCTTCTGCTTATGTTAGGTCCATACCATTTCTGTCCTTTATCGAGCCCATCTTTGCATGAAATGTTCCCTTGGTATCTCTAATTTTCTTGAAGAGACCTCTAGTCTTTCCCATTCTGTTGTTTTCCTCTATTTCTTTGCATTGATCCCTGAGGAATGCTTTCTTATCTCTTCTTGCTATTCTTTGGAACTCTGCATTTAGATGCTTATATCTTTCCTTTTCTCCTTTGCTTTTCACTTCTCTTCTTTTCACAGCTATCTGTAAAGCCTCCTCAGACAGACATTTTGCAGACATTTTGCTTTTTTGCATTTCTTTTCCATGGGAATGGTCTTGATTCCTGTCTCCTGTACAGTGTCACGAACCTCCATCCATCAAGGAGATCAACCTTGGGATTTCTTTGGAGGGAATGATGCTAAAGCTGAAACTCCAGTACTTTGGCCACCTCATGCAAAGAGTTAACTCATTGGAAAAGACTGATGCTGGGAGGGATTGGGGGCAGGAGGAGAAGGGGACGACAGAGGATGAGATGGCTGGATAGCATCATGGACTTGATGGACGTGAATTTGAGTGAACTCCGGGAGTTGGTGATGGACAGGGAGACCTGGCGTGCTGCGATTCATGGAGTAGCAAAGAGTCGGACATGACTGAGCAACTGAACTGAACTGAATGCTTTTAGTAAAAGGGTAGCTGACATTAGATTATCTCTCCAACTAGGAATTCCCTGAAGAGAAAATTTGGGTCATGACTCTATATCCACAATTCTTATCCATGGTGTCAAGAATGTGCTTTGTATAACTTAGTCACTCAAACGATATTTATGTTTATTTAAAGTGACTTTTTCCCTTAATTCCATGAGACAAGCTGTGTATTAATAGAATTGTTGCATAGTATACCATATGTTTGAGCGTAGTTTATTTTTATGAGTTCTGCAGCCAGTGTTTCATATAAAATTATGAATATGATGCCCAGGGGTTTTCAATTGTATGATATGAAATAACTGACCCTGTCTCCCAATCCACATATAATTGATTAGGACAACTTTTAAAACCAAAGCTTTTTTCTCCTTTCCTTCCTTCCATTGTCCCTTCCTTCCTTCTCTCCTTCCTTCCTTCTTTTTCCTTATCCTTAAATAGTTGTAACTTTATATGTAGTTTTTCAAGAAATAATACTGCAGGTAATTCTCAGTGCTAAATTAATTTTAGATAAATGACTGATAGTCAAAAGCTTTTGCATGCATGCTAAGTCACTTCAGTCATGTCCAACTCTTTGTGACCCTATGGACCATAGCCCACCAGGCTCCTCTGTCCCTGGGATTCTCCAGGCAAGAATACTAGGGTGGGTTGTCATGCCTTCCTCCTTGGGATCTTCCTGACCCACGGACTGAAGGCCTCTTACGTCTTCTGCACTGGCAGATGGGTTCTTTACCACTATTGCCACCAAAGTATAATTATTACATTAAAAGTTTTATCATATATTTTAAAAGAAACCTTATGCAGTAAATTGTAATTAATATGCAAAAGGAAAGTTAATCTGCTACCTCTGTGTTCAGCAACTTTATGAGAAATGTGCAAGATGATGGTCAGTGCCATATAGTTAACAAATGGTATAGTGACCAAATTCTAAATATTTGGTAGGAACTTGCATCTAAAAAATTTAAATGTGATTTCAACAGTTAAATGAATGTGTCAAGAACCCAGAAGATAAAATAACAAGCTCACCAAAAATAAATACCAGTTGTCAATAAATACATAAAGCAGATTCAATATACCCATGTTCAGCAACCAATGGACAAAAAACAATAATTTAAGTGTAAGTACAGATCCGTGCAAATGTATGGAAGAATATTTGGGGGAAAAAAAACTAAGAGACCATGTTATCACTTTTAACCCATGTCATACCACATATACACATTTATTTTAAGGAAAATAATCAGAGAAAATTACAGAACTTTTGTTTTAGGATACTTAACATAGCAACATTTACAATGGAACAAAAGTAATAAATATAAATTATCTAGTTTAGAGAATTGAATACTTCCAAATGATAGATTCCTATAAAATAAAACAGTGTAAAACAGCTATACTGCAATAAAATTTTAAAATTATATATATATATTTGTATATGTATACTTACGAGCCTAAATGCTTTAAAAACTAAAGTATTTTTAAGTTTATAATTTTGTAGAAATATTTGCAATATATTATTAAGCAATTAAACCCAACTACAAAACAGTTTGTATTGCTATGATACCAACACTGTAATTAAAAATAGAAACAGAAAGTAAGGATGTAACAAAAGTAACATTCTTTATGCAATGTTTCAAGGGTTTTATTTGAGGTGTGGTATATGATCATTTTAAACTTTCTTCCTTAGCAGTAAGCAGCAAGTCAGGCTCATAATCATATGATCATTTTAACAATTCCACAGGATACATACTAAATTCCTAATCTTGTTTGATAAATGAGTAGACTAAATCTAATAGACATTAACTAATTCAACAAAAATCAGATAATTACTAAATATCATCTCTAGAAGATTAAATTATGTTTAATTTGAACATTTTTCTTTTTCTAGCTTATATTAGTGATTTTTTCTTATATTATATTAATCACTTATATTAGTGATTTTAGCCCATATTACTGCTTTTATTGAAAATAACTTGTCCTATACAACATACAGAAAGAAAGTTCTACTAGTCATTTTGACAATTAGACAAAAGTACTGCTTTATAAATAAACATATGTCTTAAAGCACTAGTGTCTGACAATAAAAATATATAGATGTTTTCATGACATCAGTAATTATCTTTATCTAAAGATTTTCAATAATATTGAGAATTATATCTAACCAAAAATATATATTTAAATATAAATCATATTTTATATACAGCATAAAACTTATCCAAAATCTCTATTGATTTAGAACTCTTAATATTTTCCCATGGTAAATAAATTTATGCCTCAGGTGTAAATTCTGAGGTTTGGTTGATGAGCCAAATATCAGCATCTAAAATTAAATATCAATTGTATAGAAGGTATCTGGGATAGATGTTTTGGGTAAAAGTTTGAAACTCTTACATTAAATATAAATAAGAGGAAAGCAATCATCAAAAATAAAATAAAAGTCAATATTTTTTCCTCATCATGGTGGTCAAAATTCTCTGTAGATTAGATAAAGTTATTCTTTAGGAACAGACGCTAGTCTCAAAATTTCATACTTTTTTTCTCTACAATACTATTCATTAAACTTTAACTATAGGGAAGTACAGAGAAGGCAATGGCAACCCACTTCAGTACTCTTGCCTGGAAAATCCCATGGATGGAGGAGCCTGGTAGGCTGCAGTCCATGGGGTCGCGAAGAGTCAGACACGACTGAGCAACTTCACTTTCACTTTTCACTTTCATGCATTGGAGAAGGAAATGGCAACCCACTCCAGTGTTCTTGACTGGAGAATCCCAGGGACGGGGGAGCCTGGTGGGCTGCCGTCTATGGGGTCGCACAGAGTCGGACACGACTGAAGCAACTTAGCAGCAGTAGCAGCAGCATAGGGAAGTGACTTTGAAATCTTCATAACCATAGTTTAGGACAAAGTCATCCATTACAACTACAGTGCACGGGAATGACTTAACAGTGCATCAAGGAATGAATTATGGATCACACCCCCACTTTCCTATTTTGGGGTGTCTTTCTCTTCCTCTGTTTCTTTTACTATTTCTTCCCTCTAACTACTAACTATTTTCAGTTGGCACAGTGGTAAAGGTCTGACAATGCAGGAGATACAAGAGATGTGGGTTCCATCCCTGGATTGGGAAGATCCCGTGGAATAGGAAATGTCAAATCACTCCAGTATTCTTCCTTGGGAAATCCCATGGACAGAGGAGCCTGGCAGGCAACAGTCCATAGGGTCACAGAGTCAAGCATGACTGAGCCACTGAGCACACACGCACAACTACTAACCATTTTGTTACCACCATTTATTATTTTCATGTTTCTTAAAAATATTTTTAATTATTATAAAAAGTATTATTTTAAAAAGTATTATACCAATGTTAAATTCTTGCTTTTGGTAATACCCTATGCTACAGAAGATATTAACATTAAGAAAAGTTTTGCGACAGAGAAACTCTGCATTAATTTTGCAAATTTCTACAACCCCCAAATTATCTCAAAATAAAAGTGTTATTTTAATGTATATAAAATTATTTAAAAAATTTTTAACATTCAAACAATTCTAAACACAAAATATCCACACACAACACACACACAGGTGCAGACATTTGGCCCTCCATATTCTTGGGTTCTGTATTCTCACATTCAATTAATTTTTTTGAAAAAATAATTCCTGAGAGTTGCAAAGTAAAGCTTGAATTTATTTTGTGCTCTTAGTTGTTTACAGATCATATACATTGTATTAGCTATTATAAACAATCTAGAGATAATTTAAAGTATACTGGAGGATGTAACCAGGTTATATAAAATTTATACCATTTTATATAAGGAACATCTGCAAATTTTGGTATCCATGGGTTGGTCTAGAATGAATCCTCTGTAGATGCCAAGGGAAGACTGTATATTGTCTCTCTAAATATATAGATATTTAGATAGGTATATTTATTTATCTGACTTTCTTACCCCTAGTAATCCTGCAAAGCTCAAAAAGCAACTTCAGCTATCTGTCATTTATTTATGTATCGACCTAACTTACTTAAATGTCTACTTGTGAAGAGATACTTATAGTTGCTTTTTTCACTGGACAATTTATTTTGGAAACCTATCATTACATAGAAGTCTTTTCTAGTTCTTCCCAAGCGTGTATGATACTTCATTTATGGAAGTGCTATTGTTCCTTCTTATTCCTGTTACTCCTATATTCCTGATGGATATTTGAACTGTTTCTAATATCTGCTATACAAATAAGGTCACGTGAATAAGTTTTGTGTATGGCAATTTATATATTAGCCAGAATATTTTTAGATTCCTATAAGTACATCAGAGACTAAGTGAATAGGTAATTGTTGCTGCTGCTAAGTTGCTTCAGTCATGTCCGACTCTGTGCGACCCCATAGATGGCAGCCCACCAGGCTCCCCCATCCCTGGGATCCTCCAGGCCAGAATACTGGAGTGGGTTGCCATTTCTTTCTCCAGTGCATGAAAGTGAAAAGTGAAAATGAAGTCGCTAAGTCCTGTTCGACTCCTAGCGACCCCATGGACTGCAGCCTACCAGGCTCCTCTGTCCATGGGATTTGCCAGGCAAGAGTACTGGAGTGGGATGCCATTGCCTTCTCTGAGGTAATTGCTAAATAGTGTCAAATTTCCCTCCCAAAAGTTTGCACAATTTTATATTCCCATTGACAGAATGTCATTTCCCCAACTTTTTCAAAATATTGTGTACTTTACTTCCTGGTTACCCCCAGGGGATTGGTTCCAGAATCCCCATGGACACCAAAATCTGTGGATGCTCAAGTTCTTTATATAAAATGGTGTGTTGCAGTTAGATCTGCATCCACGATTCTGCCTCCACATATTCAA
This sequence comes from Bos indicus x Bos taurus, assembly GCF_003369695.1. Lineage (NCBI taxonomy): Eukaryota > Metazoa > Chordata > Mammalia > Artiodactyla > Bovidae > Bos > Bos indicus x Bos taurus. The sequence continues at coordinate 102,134,276 of NC_040076.1, forward strand.
AAACTGCAGCTGGAATTTGAATTTGAAAATCTGCCAATTCAGAACCCAAGTAGGAGTGTCTGTAGTTAAATTTTTGTGATGTGAAAGATCAGAATGGTCTTATTATAATGTTAATTTTTATGTAAGTTCAGGGGCATTTGCTTTTCTTTTTCTACAAAATGTATTTATGTATCATTAGTTATAACTTCTTGATTTCACAGTTTTCCATCAATTAGGAACATCAAACATCAATTTTTATTTTTTTTAATTTTAATTTAATTAAAAATTTTTAATCTGTTTTAAAGATTTTTTGAGTTTGTTTTTTCATTTGCTATAATTTCTGATTTGAAAATTACTTCTGACTCTTAAAATTTGTCTATTTTATTCTGAAAATTGGAAAAACTCAAGAATGAAGTCTTAAAGATTATTTCTAGTGGTAACAGTTACAATTAACTTTGATGAAGATTTTAGAGAATTAATATATCATCTTGTCATGAAGCAAAAATATGATTCAGCATAGGTCAACCTATTGCTCCACAGTTCTACTAAGACTGTTGATGTGCTAGACAGAGATGGATTTAGATAATTTGAGACAGGTGCAGTAGTATCTGTATAATAAATCTCTCCTATAGGGACAATGATGTGGATCAAATGGGCCAGGTGTCAAGAACAGAACAGCCAGCATCAACTAAGAGGAGAGATTTGGAGCGGATATTGTTTGAACAGGTGCAGGATATCTACAAGTATAAAAGTGTCCATCTATTGAATGGAAGGTGTCCAGTTGGAATCAAGACTGATTTGTAACAGATGAAGAAAATCTACCAAACACCTGTTAGGTTTTCAGAAGAGAAAATATGTCGGTGGTATTAACTAACTAGGTTTTCAGATGATTATGAAAAACTATTATGAGACAACTGAAATTTGATTTTAATTTTGCTGTGATGCATCACCACACTGAACTAATTCCCCCTGAAGATATAGGCAATAATAACTTGTCATCAGCAAAGCTACTGTCTCTGGGAAATGATTAAAGACAGGATTAAAAATAAATTGGTACTTCAAATTTATACACAAAACCATACATTATTTCAATTCACTATAAATGAATTGGCTGATTTGACTAAATTGTTATAATGGTATTTCAAGTATAGAATTAATTTATCTAGTTATGCACTTGGTTATGAAAGATATAAATTGGATGTAATATTTTCATTTTAAATCAAAAGGTTACTTGTTTCTAGTCAAGTCACGTAATACCTCGAGAGTGAGAGAAAGAGAGGAAGAGAGATACTAGTTTGAAGTTGTTATAAAATAAAAATTATTCTAAAAATTACCAAAAAAATAGCTATGTTTGGAGGTCCTCTGAAATATTGTTGACTATGGAAATTGGTAATTTACTTTTTACAGATTTTTTTTTTTTGATGTGGACAATTCTTAAAATGTTTATTGAATTTGTTACAATATTGTTTGTCCTATGTTTGGGTTTTTTGGCTGTGAGGCATGTGGGATCTTCGCTCCACCACCAGTAATTGAACCTGCACCGCCTGCATTTGAAGAAAGTGAAGTCTCAAACCATTGGATCACCAGGGAAGTCTCAAAATTGGTACTTAATTTAAAGATAACATTATTCTTTTTAATATTCAGCTTAAAACATCAGCATGTCTGAGTCTTATGAATATATTCATGACATTTATAAAACAAAAGATACTATACTGACAAACAAAGAACTCTTAATAATTCCTACAATACACCTAACAGTGGGAAAATAACTACTCTCCCTCCAAAATTACATGACAAATATATATGCAAATATATTTGAAGTGATACTGAAATTTTCCCAAAATATTTCATTTACATTTTGCAAAAAGTTTAAGAATGTTACAATAGCAATATAGATTATTTGAAATTTTTATTCTAAAGCTAAAACTGGAATCATAGCTTTTTCAGATCAATATCAAATGTTTATAAGAATTTTTAATATTTATTAGGCAGGTGTGTTCCCACACTTAAAGTAATTAAATGCCTATGAACTTGTCATGCACATCAGTTTGTGATAAGCATCTAACATATTTCTTTAGCATATATAGTCTTTAAGTCTCTTCCTGAGAAAATGGATTGAAAAATAAAATATAAAATAATTTTCTCACAAAGCACGTATCTCCTAAAGAAAAGTTAGACATCATCTAAAAGAGGATTTAAAAAAAAGCCTTTCATATGAACATTTAGTTCACATACATATTTATACATATATGCCATTAACTAATGATAAATATTATATAATTACTTACATGATTACATCATAATGATGATTATCAATGTACATCTTATAATATATTCTCATTGTTCAATTGGGAGAAGATAAAATTGTGCAGTGCTAAATCACTTCAGTCGTGTCTGACTCTTTGCTACTCTGGAGCAAAACCTGCCAGGTTCCTCTTTCCATGGGCTTCTCCAGGCAAGAATACAGGAGTGAGGTGCCATGCCCTCCTCCAGGGGGTCTTCCCAATCCAGGGATCCAACAGATGTCTCTTACTCCTGCATTGGCAGGTGGGTTCTTTACTACCAGCACCACCTCGGAAGCCCATAAAATTGTGCAGAGATAACTTGCCTCTCAAAAAACCTCTAATGAAAGAAAAACCACTAAAATATTTCAAACTTTTAAAATATTATGCAAAAATGGGCTTCCCAGGCAGCACTAATGGCTAAGAACCCACCTACCAATGCAGGAGACTCCAGAGATGTGGGTTCCATCTTTGTGTTGTGAAGGTACCCAAGAGGAGGGCGTGGCAACCCACTCCAATATTCTTTCCTAGAGAATTCCATGGCAGAGGAGCCTGGTGGGCTACAATCCACAGGGCCACAAAGACTCAGACACAAGAAAAGAGACAGCAAGCACACAGCTGTTTTTTAAACTAATTTCTCTTAATTTGTTTCCTTATGTTCAATTTTAGGGACCAAGCCTACAATGACACAAAAGGACATATTAAAAATTGATTCAATTTACAAAAAGCCCCATAGCAGGACTTGTAAGATCAGTGGTACAATGATGTTTCAAATCTATATTATTTCATTTTCATCTAATATTATTGTATATTTGAAATGAACTATGAATATTTTCATGTATGTTCATATACTGTAATTCACATATTGCAATTTTTCAACTTTGCTCAATTTTTTTGTTTTGTTACATAAAAGATTTCAAAAACATCATTTATGTAACAAAAGAAAACATGGATCTAGTTGACTTTGATATAAATATCCACTAGGACTTGGATAAAAGAAACTACAAAGGAAATCTGATCTCTTCTCTTCCTCAGCCATTTTACTTAACAATGGTAAGTCTTTATTTTAGTACATAAGTATGTCACAAAAGTTTGAATCTTAATGAGTTATTTTAATCTAGTTTGCAGTGAGACCTGGCTTATTTCTCTCTTTAAATATATTTCCAGGTCTCCCTTTGTGTTCCAATGGTTAAGAATCTGCCTTGCAATACAGGGGACACCGGTTCCATCCCTGGCTGGGAAGATACCGCATGTCACAGGGCAACTGAGTCCATGTACCACAACTATGGAGCCCACGCTCTAGAACCCATGAGCAGCAACTACTGAGCTGATGAGTCACGACTACTGGCGCCAAGGTGCCCCAGAGTCTGCACTCCAGAGCGTGAAAAGCCACTGCAGTGCAAACCCTGAGCACTGCAACTGAAGAGTATTGCCCATTCACCACAACTAGAGAAATCATGCACAGCCAAAAATAAGTAAATAATAAATAAATTTAAATATATTTCCACTGCTGTTCAATGATACCATCCTTGGAAGAGCAGGATAGAAGGTGATCTAACATTATAGATATAAGAAAAAATCATTGCTCTTGGCCAAGAGTCTACACATTGAGCAGGCAAGCCATGTCACTACCTATATACATTTGTCCAGAAAGGTATTATGCATATTGTCTTTGCCTACCTCCAGCACTTCTTATTTTAGAGAAGTACATGTAAAGAAATACTGAGTTAATTCATTTAATGCTTATAAATTCATAGGCAGCATGTGTTTCACTCCCTCTTTATTGAGCAAAGAAACAGCAATGACATGATAAATCATGTTATCAAATAGTTAGTTTGGTTCAAATAGTTAGAACCAAAATTTGTTTAATATTTATGACTATTCTCTTTGCTGTATTCCATATTATGATGGCTCAGTTTTATTGTCAATGAGAAATTAAAATCCCACCTTGGATCTTCTAGTTTCCATGAAGAGCTTCTGAAAATAGAGTATCAGTACAATGATTATTATTATGAACCGTTACTAAAAATGCACATCTGAAATACTCTTTAAATGTACGTCATACTTGAGGCACTTACATGATATATGGCATAGAACCTATATTTAGGCAAACCATTTTAGTCAAACCAATAAAACACACACATACAAACATACATTAATAATCAGGTTCTTGCCAAATGAACTTGATGCGCCCAAGGGACATTTACTGTTAGAAGTAACAGAACTTTTTGTTCTAAACAAGTGTAAAATACATGCATTCTTCAAGGATTATTGGGATAAGATGATTTTAATTTGAATTTCATCTCTGACTCTTTTTCACCCAGCATTGTTTATATTGATGGTATTTTATAAAAAGAGAATCCATAAATAGTGTTTTATAGGAACATTTCTACATTATCAGGGAATATATAAAAGTAAAGACAAATAACAAATGCAACCAGTCTTGAATCACATCACAATAGCATAAACTGTGTTTTATACTTGTGCTGATTATCCATTCATTTATTTCATTTCATATATATTCTTGTGTTACCATTGATAATATCATCTATTATATCATTAATGCTGTTGTTAACTTGGTAAAATTACCATATAGTCTTTATGTTTTCCTACTTCCAGAGCTCATCTGACCTTACCCATGACAAAGTAACAATGGCAAAAATTAAAGAAAATGGTACCTCTCATGCTTAAAACTCTTCTTCTCTCGTACATGTGCTCTGCATTTAGAAACATTGGTTATTTTCCCATTATTTTAGGAAAATAAGCTCATGTTATGCACAATGAACAGCATCTTGCTTTTCCCATCTATCAATACACTGCAGAAATTTCTATACTGCAAATAAAATTAATTCTAAGGAACAATCACATAATATTTCATGATCTGAAAATATTGATGCATTCCTCTCCTATTACTTGCCTATTGAAGGGTTTCCACTTTCATTCTAGCTCAATTTTTGTTGTATTTTATTCTGCTTTTGATACTGCAAATAATGTTCAAAAGACATTCTGAAGAACAAATTGCTGAGAACAGAGCTTTCCAACATATTTTATTTTTTGTTATAGAATCCCAGAAATTGAACTGCTGAGCCAATGTATACATGTCTAATACAAGACTTTTTAAAATATACTTTTATTTATATACTATCAGATCAGATCAGTCGCTCAGTCCTGTCCGACTCTTTGTGACCCCATGAATCGCAGCACGCCAGGCCTCCCTGTCCATCACCAACTCCCAGAGTTCACTCAGACTCATGTCCATCAAGTCAATGATGCCATCCAGCCATCTCATCCTCTGTCGTCCCCTTCTCTTCCTGCCCCCAATCTCTCCCAGCATCAGAGTCTTTTCCAATGAGTCAACTCTTCGCATGAGGTGGCCAAAGTACTGGAGTTTCAGCTTTAGCATCATTCCTTCCAAAGAAGGGAAACAGTGGAAACAGTGTCAGACTTTATTTTTCTGGGCTCCAAAATCACTGCAGACGGTGACTGCAGCCATGAAATTAAAAGACGCTTACTCCTTGGAAGGAAAGTTATGACCAACCTAGATAGCATATTCAAAAGCAGAGACATTACTTTGCCAACAAAGGTTCGTCTAGTCAAGGCTATGGTTTTTCCTGTGGTCATGTATGGATGTGAGAGTTGGACTGTGAAGAAGGCTGAGCACTGAAGAATTGATGCTTTTGAACTGCGGTGTTGGAGAAGACTCTTGAGAGTCCCTTGTACTGCAAGGAGATCCAACCAGTCCATTCTGAAGGAGATCAGCCCTGGTCCCAGAAATAAAGTTGCTGAATCAATGGGTACATTTGTAACATAACTATTTTTGATATATGCTTTTATTTTTTATAGTATACAGTTCTAAGAATTGGTTAGTAAATATGTACATTTTATGCAATAATTTCCAAACAATGTTCTAGTAAAACCTAGTTTTTGGAAAAAGATTGTTGCTGTTATTTTTTTCTATCTTTTAAGAGGCTGAATGGATATCTACTCAGTATCTCCTGGGGGTAGGGTGGGGTGTGTTGCATATAGTCTCACTTTTGAGTTTCAACCAGAGCATGTCTGCTTTTTGTGCATTTAATATATTATTATGGCAGCTAATTTTAGTTATTCACCAGAATCTGTTTCTCATTTTCCCTGGACACACGTCAATTCTACACTTCCTAGCTTTCCTTGCTGTTTCATGTAGCCATGTGACACAGTTCTAGACAAAGGAATGAGAACAGAACAAATGAGAATAGCCACTTAAAGCCTGCCTCATAGGAACTTCCTACATGTGCACTGTGATCCATCCACCTTCTAGTTGACTCAATGGAGTCTATCATGGTGAACTTAGAAGCCATATGTTGAAGACTTAAGAAGCTCTGTTAGTTTAAGTGATTGCGACAAGATATGTCTTCCTTCTGACCAAGAAAAATCACCTTGGAAAACTACTTTTCCTAAAAAATACCATATCATATTTGAACCTCTACACATATGAGATCAATTTGTTATGCAGCTAAGAGTAACTTAATAATATTCACATTCCATGTAAGACCTCAGAGTAAAGGTCTGAAGTCAGGTACCCTGTCTGTTTAATAGCCTATTCAGTGCTTAATATAATATCTAAAAAATGAATAACAATTTCTGAAAATAGCAACAAAGATGATGATTGTAGAACTCAAAAGACACAAAATACTTTAAAAAATATAAGATGATTTTTCTTTTTTTTTATTTTATTTTATTTTTAAACTTTACATAATTGTATTAGTTTTGCCAAATATCAAAATGAATCCATCACAGGTAAGATAGAGTATTAGCAATTACTTCCAGCTTGATAATAGAAGAAAATAATGATAAACTATATATATATATATTATATATATTTATTTATATATTGTTAACTTTATTTTGGAATTCTATAGAAGACATCAACAATTTCTGTCTTTTAATAAGTTGCAGTGTAGAGGCTGATAATTATGTGATACTCATTAGTAATATACAGGAAAATCAAGATTAAAATATGACCACTGATATTGTTTATGACACCCCTTAACACAAACAATAGTAGTCTTACTTAATAAAGACCAAAAGAAAGACCTCACCCCTCCTCATGAAATATAGACTATATCATTCTCTTTCTCTTTTCTCATTTTTCGTCATTAATCTTGCCTTAAAGTGCAATTATATTTGTCTTCCAAAATTTGTCCAAGAAAAATATGATTCCTCTGTTTCCTTACTTTCTTTTCCCCTAACAATTTTACAAAGGACCATTACATAGACGAAAGCAAAGAGGGAGTCCTGGTAAGGCTTGAAGCCCACGTGAGGAAAGAAGTCAAATGGAGTGGGAGCTGTTAAATGTAAGGATATTGGTTATATATATAGGGGGATTGGAAAAAATAACTAAATATTTTGATACATTGTTAGATTTCTCAGTGTTAGCAAAAGGAGTTAAAAAGATAAGAAGAAAGAAATCTAGAATAAATCTCATTGTGCTGGACTGGAGTTAAAGTTATCAGCAGGATATTATATTTGTATGTATAAAAGTACATGTGTGTATATATATATATATATATATATATAAAATATGCATATGAAATGCATGTCTACATATGTATACAATAGCATACTACACACATATACACACACACTCACATACCTTCTGTCCTCATTCTGTTCACTAAAATACCATGGAGCACCAAGTACAATAATCAAAATAAGTGCTGAGTTCCTGGCTTCTGATTTCATTCCCAACCAGACAGAAACCTGTCTTCTGGAAGAAATGCTGGTAATTCTGTGGCAATCCAATGGTTAAGACACAGAAATTCTACTTCACAGGACCTGGATTCAATTCAGTCCCAGGTCAGGGAACTAAGATCCCTGAAAAGCAGTGTAACCAATAATAATAATAATAATAATAAATTGAAAAGAGTATGTTCTTTAAAGTAAATAAGTAAAATAAAAGAAAGAAAAAAGAGAAATTCCTATTTCTAGCAATGGGCAAATAAAAGCATCATGAGAAAGTGAAATGAAAACGTTAAGTCACTCAGTCATGTCTGACTCTTTGTAACCCCAAGGACTGTAGCCCACTAGGCTTCTCTGTCCATGGAATTTTCTAGTCAAGAATACTGGGTTGCCATTTTCTTTTCTAGGTGATCTTCCCAACCCAGGGATCAAAGCCCAGTCTCCTGCATTGCAGGTGGATTCTTAACCATCTGTACCAACAGGGAAGCCAGTGACCTATAACATCTCAAGTAATAAAATACATCAAAGAAAAATTAAATACACTGGAAGAGTATAGAGAACTCTTTTTTAAACAGTTAACTTAAAAATATATATATTGTGCTTGAACTACTTTTAAAATAATACTTAATGTATATCTTATGACTGTAAAATAACTTATATTTATATTAAGGTCTACATAAAAATTTTAATATATACTAAACCTTTATTTGTCATATCTTAAAAATTATGGATTATTTAATTTTTAATTTTAAATTACATATATATTTTCTAATATATAGAAGTGATATATGGAATATATCTAATATATGGAAGTGATATCAGAATATATTCTGTTATAATATTAAGACAATTGTGTATTAACTTAAGGATAGACAAAGTGGCCAATAAGACAGATGAAAGAATATAAAACCATGCCAAAACATAGGGTCACCTGATTTATGAAAATACAATGTAAAGAGTACAGGATGATATGTTTTATTAATGTCTCTTAAATGCCTGTCCTATATTATACACAGAAATTATTTTTAAATGGATTAAAAATATAAATTAAAAATGAAACACCTTTAGTGGAAAACATAAGAAAACATCTTTGTGACCTTGAGGAATGCAAAGATTGTTTAAAAAAGACACAAATTTTACAAGTGAAAAAAGTTAAAAATGAACTTTATTGAAATTATTTAATTTATATCTAACAAAAGATACCTTTAAAAGAATAAAAAAGAAATCTTCTAAGTAGGAGAAAATATTCATAGTACATGGCTCTCTCAAAGGACCCATTCAGAATATATAAAAAACTACAAAATCAATTAAAAAAACAAAGACATTATCCAATAGAAAAAACTGAACAAAATATTTGAATAGAATAGATGCTTCATAAAAGATTTCCAATGACCAATAAACACATGAAACACTGAATTTCCTTAATCATTAGAGATACGCAAATTAAAACTACAACATGATACTACTACATGCACTTCAGAGTAATAAAAAAGGTAGGAAATAATAAATGAGACAGTCACAACTTTTATGTGCTGCTTGAGGAAGTATAAATTAGTACAAGCACTTCAGGAAAGTATTAGGCAATATCTGCTAAACATTATCAGAGAAGGAAATGGCAACCCACTCCAGTACTCTTGCCTGGAAAATCCCATGGAGTCACTAAGGGTCGGAAACGACCGAGCAACTTCACTTTCAGTTTTCACTTTCATGTATTGGAGAAGGAAATGGCAACCCACTCCAGTGTTCTTGCCTGGAGAATCCCAGGGACGGGGGAGCCTGGTGGGCTGCCGTCTATGGGGTCACACAGAGTTGGACATGAATCAAGCGACTTAGTAGCAGCAGCAGCAGCTAAACATTACATGTGTATATCATATGAGCTAGCAATCCATTTCTAGTTTTGTGCTCAATAGAAATGACTGTATATGTTCACCAAAGGACATGTATTAAATATTAAATATCCGTAATAGTACAATTCATAATAACCTCAAACTATTCACTAGCCATGTACTGTGATTAGGAGAATGGGTAAATAAATCATGATAGATTGATAAAGTAGAAAACCATGCAACAATGAGGACAAATGATGTATAACTACATGAGTTAATAAGAATAGATCTCATAAACACAAAATTGAGTGAAAGAAGTCAAACTTAAAAGAATGAACTGTATGATTCCACTTACATAAATTATCAAACAGTCCAAAGTAATCTATTGATTTGGAGTTATGAAAGTGAATGCCTTCAGTTGGCAGTGGGCTGTTAGTTGGAAGAGGACATGAGACCTTCATCTAAGATGCAACAAATGTTTTGTTTCTTAATCTGAATGCTGGTTACACAGATATCTTCATCTTAGTAAAATGCATTGGGTTTTACACTTATGTATACTTTCCTGTATGTAGATTCATCTCAATGAAGAGCTTAAGAAATGTATGTTATTAAATGAGAATTAATTTTTATCATATGCCAAATGAATTTCTAATATAAACAAGCACAAAAATACATGAAATCTATTAGTTTGAATTAAAAGTCTACAAGTAATCATTTTAATGAGTTACTTGCCAGCATATTTAAATGTGTGCCCGAGGGAAAAAGTTATATAATTTGGTGAAGACTTTCTGTACCTATACTGAATGTTTATAGAATGTCTCATTTCTATAGTTGTCACAAGACAAACTAATGAAAGTATTTTCATAGTAATTCTCACTGTAATGCTGTAGACTTCCTATCATAAAATGTTTTATTTCTACAGTTTAGTAAAATCCATTTGATACATCTTTTTAATGTATCACATTTAGTTTTTTAAATATGGATGATCTAAAGTATAATGGTAAATACCACATTACGATCAGGAATTGCAATCATGACTTATTAACAAAAAACGTAGCAGACAACGTTAGTGAAACATCACTCATGCTGAATGTATTTATCTTACACTTTATGCCTTATGTTGTTCTTTTCCGCTCATAGTATAAAAGGGCTAAAAATTTTCTTTACCTCTTTTTTTGAATCTTTGATAGTGTTTGACACCATGAAGAAATCAATTAATCCCTATCAGTTTGGGACAGGATGCAGGAGGTGCTTTTTCAGTTTCATAGTAAGAAAAAGAAAAGCTCCCTGATTCCTGGTTAGGTAAATAAGCTTGTACAAGTCGTAGCCGTTGCAAATTTTCACAGCAAACAGCTAAACAAACCTGTTTACACTTCTTCAGTCTCAAATGACAACCTGGAGAACTACTTATTAGAAAAAATTAGAACCTAAAGAATAACTCCCTGGGAATTCAGAGGGCAGACTGGATCAAATCTGACACTGAATGGAGTTGATATCTGAGTCAATCTCACATAAAAGATAAAAAATAAACTCTTTGCCTCTCCTTGGATCCAGTTCAAATGAGGCAGATCTACCTCAGAACCTTGACTGTAATAGTCAGACTATGGAAAATCAGTACTCAGTAGCATAACATTCTGACAGCGGATGTAAGGCATCCATGCATTGATTAAAAAACACAGCTCTCATTGCTTGTATAGGGAAGTAGAGTAGACATCTTTCAGATTATTTGAGAATGGATTATCAATTTCAAATATTAGAAATTGGAACTTCCTTAGTGGTCCAGTGGTTAAGAATCTGCCTGCCAATTCAGGGACACAGATTTGATTCCAGGTCCAGGAAGATTCCACATGCCACAGAATAACTGAGTCTGTGCACCATAACTTCTGAGCCTGAGCTCTTGAGCCCATTCTCTGCAACAAGAGAAGCCACCATAATGAGATGCCTGTACTCTGCAATTAGAGAGTAGCTGCACTCAGCAATGAAGACCCAGTGCAACCAAAATTATTTTTAAAAACTAAAAATTGGAAATGGGGGTGATGTGGAGTCAAAGAAGGAGATGTTAGACTTTCTGCTACTCTGGCTAATGGCTCCTGAGATGATTTCAATTTAATTTAAGGAAGAAAGCAAAGGAGACTGAGAATGCTAGCATTTGAATGTTGTGGAGCCTTTCGTATTGCTTACTGGTTACCACACATTTTAGTATCAAAACCAAATCAATAAAAATAGAAATAAATAAATTTTAAAAAATAAAAGAAGCATAAAAAGAAGTTGAAGAAAAACTTGCTAAGAATATATACTATAAAGGAATATTTTAGAATGAGTTTAAGTAGCACATAAAAAATAGAATCCTTCTGAAGAAAAAAATACCACATAAAATAAAATAGTGAAACTATATAGCAGTTAAACCCAGACCTAGTTAATACATTTTCTTTGTACTGAGATATAGAATATTACAATCAGCTTGTCAGACTTTCTCAAAAATAATATTAAAATATATCAGAATTAAAAATAATAAATAATGGAAGATAGGTATAAAAGAGTAATTTTTTAAAGTAGTTTTTTTTTTACTTAATTACCATAAGTTAAAAGAAATTAAATTTAAAATGTTCCAATTCTGAAATGCTTATTTAGAATACCAAAATATACTAACAGGTATTTTAGTTATATAAAAGACTTCTCAGAAATTACATTCCAGACTAGACAGCTTGAAGTAATTTAAGGTTTTGATTATAAAACTTTGAAGAGCTATGATCAACTGTCTTCAGTGGTTTAGTTTTTTACTAATAATTATTATTAGCAATTGGGCCCAATAGTCTCATTTTTTTCATTTAATAAATTCTTTTTTCCCATTGCCTTAGAAAAGCTGTTCTATCAACAACAGAAAATGTGTTATCATATTCTTTCATTCAATACATAAGTATGTATTTATTACATGTTAGGTACTGCTTTGGGCTATGAGGAATGCACTAAGAATGTAACTGTGGTAAAATAGGTAGGGTTTATTCCTAGATTTTGTTCTCTCTCCCTCTCAGCCTCTTTTTTCCCCTGCCTCGTGCTTGTTGTTTAGGGCTCAGCACATTAAGGCTCACTGGCCAAATCCTGTCTACAACCAGGTTTTTCATGACCCATGAGCTAACAATAGTTTTTAAGTTTTTAAATGGGGAAAAAAACCCACAAAGATTAACATTTTAAGACATTTGAAAATTACGTGAAATTTAGATTTGAGTGTCTACAAATAAAGTTTTATTGTAACACAGGTACACTCACCTGTTTAACACTCGCTAGCAGTATCAGCACTAAATTCACGCTACAACAGCAAGGTGAACAGTTGCAAAAGAATCTATATGGCCTGATAAGCCTAAACTATTTACTCTTGTTTCTTTGCAATGTTTGCCAGTCCCTCATGAAGTACCCTATGGTTCTGTATCCTGTGAGTATAGTATTCCAGGTCAGTCAAGAATAGGAGCACTCTCCAGATTTCCCTGGTGCTGCAGTGGTTAAGACTCTGCACTTCCAATGTAAGGGGTGTGTATGGGTTTAATCCCTGGTTGGGGAACTAAGATTCCATATTTCTCTCCACATGGAAAAAAAAAAAATCTGTAAGAAGAGGAGCACTGAGCCATACCTCACGTAGGAGGACAAACGCCTAGCTCAGCAGTGGTCTTCAAGGGCTGCACAAGACAATCACTTCTGTTGTGGGAAAAAAGATGCACACTTACACTAAACTTTAAAGCATTTTCTTTAAAATGTACAAAAATTACAATACATATAATTTATAAATAAATATATATTTATATATATGAAGCCAGACATTTCATAAGTACATTTGTATTACATATGTTATACATGTGTGTATGTGTGTATATATATATATATGCACATATATACACAAGTAATTGTAAATAAATAAACATATAGATATACCCATTATAGAGACAGTGGAATGAATAGTAGAAGGTTTGGCTGAACTTCTAAAATGATAATCATATGAAACTAAACTTTAATTATAATAAAACAAATTTCTTTCTTTTTCTAACAGAAATATAATCCACATGTATTATGTCTAACAAATTAAAAATGGGGCAGAGAAAAGGAAAGCATTAAGTGAATATGCACACATTTTTTCTTGAATATTATATATAACATAAAAACTACCATTCTCATATGTATTTTTTTTATTTTATCCAAAACTTCTATTTTAATAATGTTTAGGTCAAGTCCAGTGATAGGCGGAGAAAGGTTAATTATTTCTACATACTTGTCAACTATGTGAAAGAATTTTCCTTTCATGGAGTATTTAGGTATTGTCCAACATGGTGATAAATTGGAAGGTAAAATTTCAAAGAACTCATGTATAAGAAGACATAACTTTAAGGAGTGTCAAGAGTGGTTCTGAAGTAGTCGAGAGTCACCTTTTAGACAAAAGGAGTACACATAACTAGTGAAAGCAGGGTAGGATGGTATAATGTGGTTATGCCACATAGTCTGGGTTTTTTTTCCCCCCATAATAAAGGTATTTTAATTTTAATATTTAAAACATAATTCAAAAATAACCTTCTAGTTTATCTACATCAGTTCAGTTCAGTCATTCAGTCGTGTCTGACTCTTTGCGACCCCATTAATCGCAGCACGCCAGGCCTCCCTGTTCATCACCAACTCCCAGAGTCTACCCAAACCCATGTCCATCGAGTCAGTGATGCCATCCAGCCATCTCATCCTCTGTTGTCCCCTTCTCCTCTTGCCCCCAATCCCTCTCAGCATCAGGGTCTTTTCCAATGAGTCAACTCTTCACATGAGGTGGCCAAAGTACTGGAGTTTCAGCTTCAGCATCAGTCCTTCCAATGAACACCCAGGACTGATCTTTAGGATTGACTGGTTGGATCTCCTTGCGGTCCAAGGGACTCTCAGGAGTCTTCTCCAACACCACAGTTCAAAAGCATCAATTCTTCGGCGCTCAGCTTTCTTCACAGTCCAACTTTCACATCCATACATGACCACTGGAAAAACCATAGCCTTGACTAGATGGACCTTTGTTGGAAAAGTAATGTCTCTGCTTTTGAATATGCTATCTAAGTTGGTCATAACTTTCCTTCCAAGGAGTAAGCGTCTTTTAATTTCATGGCTGCAGTCACCATCTGCAGTGATATTGGAGCCCAAAAAAATAAAGTCTGACACTGTTTCTACTGTTTCCCCATCTATTTCCCATGAAGTGATGGGACCAGATGCCGTGATCTTCGTTTAGTGAATGTTGAGCTTTAAGCCAAGTTTTTCACTCTCCTCTTTCACTTTCATCATGAGGCTCTTTAGTTCCTCTTCCCTTTATGCCATAAGGGTGGTGTCACCTGCATATCTGAGGTTATTGATATTTCTCCTGGCAATCTTGACTCCAGCTTGTGCTTCCTCCAGACCAGCGTTTCTCATGATGTACTCTGCATATAAGTTAAATAAGCAGAGTGACAATATATAGCCTTGGCCTTGATGTACTCCTTTTCCTATTTGGAACCAGTCTGTTCTTCTACATACTAGAGAATAAATAACATTTCAGTTAAAAAATCCAAAATGTTTCAAGATTAGTTTGTGATTTCTCACCTTATTTAGGCTCATGCTTTTCCATTATGCCCCTCTATGCTCTTTAGACAATTTCTTTCTTTTCTTACTCTGTTAGTCTTATCACCCTCTAAATTAGTAACTTAATTGGATGGAGTAAGAAACAAGAACATTTTATTTTCAGAAATAAAATTGTGTAAATTGTATTTGCTGTCAATTGTTTGTAAGCTTTATGAACTTTATAGTCAAATGACAAGCCACTATACAGTTAGAGCTTATTGCACCACTCTGAAAGTTTTCATGTCATGATACACTTTAAAAAAATGATAGTATTTCTGGGACTTACCTTTTAATGCAATGGATAACAATCTGCCTACCAATGCAGGGGACATGTGTTTGATCCCTGGTCAGGGAATATTCCACATACCATGGAGCAAGTAAGCCCATGTGCCACAACTATTGAGCCTGTTCTCCAGAGCCCATGAGCTGCAACTGCTGTACCCATGTGCCCTAGAGCCCACATGATGCAACTACTGAAACCCATGCACCTAGAGCCTGTGCTCCACAATAAGAGAAGCCATGCAATGAGAAGCCCATGCACAACAATGAAAGACGCAGAGCAACCATAAACAAATAAATATCTCCATGACATGCTGCTGCTGCTAAGTCGCTTCAGTCGTGTCCAACTCTGTGCGACCCCAGAGACAGCAGCCCACCAGGCTCCCCTGTCCCTGGGATTCTCCAGGCAAGAACACTGGAGTGGGTTGCCATTTCCTTCTTCAATGACATGCTAGTAAACAACTAAGCGTCCTTCCACCAGATGGGAGCTTCCCTAAAGGCTCAAATGGTAAAGAATCTGCCTGCAATGCAGAACTGAGTTTGATCCCTGAGTTGGGAAGATCCCCTGGAGAAAGAAATGGTAACCCATTCTAGTATTCTTGCCTGGAGAAGTCCATGGACAGAGGAGCCTAATAGGCTATAGTCCATAGAGTTGCAAAGGATGGGACACAACTGAGCAACTAACATCCTTCCCCTCCTCCACCAGATAGGCAAGAAGGCTCTAGGTAATTCAGACCTAAGCAACCACACTGAAGAGTGTGAGGGATCAACCTTGGCTGTCTCAGACTGGGATACCCAAAAGTAAACTTTGGGAAAAAGGGTTATAGGTAGTTTATTTGGAAACTGATTTCAGGGAGTAGGAATGAGGGACAGGGGGATCAAAAGGGAAAGAAAGACGCATTTCACCATGTTGGCCATTATCATGAACCACAGGAGCTCAGTCATAAAGGCTTTGGTACACAAAGAAGGGCAGTGTGTATGTATGTTATATTTGTATGAATGTGTGTATGTATGTGTTTGCTTCAATTTCCTATCAGTCAAGGGTGACTCCATGAGAATTAGCAAGGCATGCTTCTGGATTGCATATACCAATAAACCAGAGGGAAAGACAGAAACAGAGAAAACAGTCTCTATAATGACAACAAGAAAATGAAGTTTGAGAGAAAAAACCATTCTAACTTGAAGAGTTAAGACATCATGAGGACACTTGTAATATATTCAAGCTAAAGGCAGTGTGGATGTTGGATGCGACACAGATGGGACCAAGTAGTTGAGTCAGTTCCAAGTTGTTACAACCTAGAAATGTTACTTTCCCCTGTAATAAACTTCAGTAAGTCTTTGTAAAACCTTATTAAGACACATAGTTAACCTTGTATGGTTTAAATTAGGCAATATATATTAGAGATTCCATCTGTGTTTGGTCTGGTAACCTGGACAACTAGATATTTAATGAGCATAATTTAACATAGTGCTAATATTTCCTCTCCCTTTCATGTTTTGATTTTGAGAAACTGCAATCTGTTGTGCCTTAATTACAATGTCAACTGAGTTATTAGAACTTTGTTTCACACTCATGATTTTAATGGATGCTAAAAATTTCCTCCCATTGTCATGTAATCACTAGACATTTTTAATTCCTGCAAAAGTTCAGAATCCAGTCACTTGTAATCTGCAAGTCTACCTCTTGAATCACTGAAGGTTAAGATCAGTACTTATATTAGCTTCCCATTTTTGTAACTTTAAGTAATTATACTTATATACTAATCATTGTCTCTTGCCTCATTTACATTAAATAAAAATATATTTCTGATAGCATATATTTTAAAAGGAAAATGTAATTTCCAGCAAAGATTTACTTACTTAAAGGTTTCAAACACAGATTCAAGGGTAGGTTATAAAAATACTTTAGATACATTAAAAAATACTAATAAGAGAAAGAGTACTGAACTAAGAGGAAGTAATAGAGTCCTGATTTTCTTCTATAGCTGCAGACCTTGAATATGGCATATACCTTCTGAACATCAATTCCTTCATCACAAAATTTTTACAGAATTATAATTAATGCTTTCTAAGTACTCAATTCAAATAGCTTTTGGTTCATATACAGTAGCATTTGGTTATCTGTAAGGAACCAGACTTATATGCATTTACCATCCACTGGAGAATGAAAGTTACATGAATGTATGTCTATATGATTATATAGGTATATATGTATTATATATGTATACATGTATATAATCATATATACACGCATTCATATAACTTTCATGTACACACATATATGTATATTAGTCTTTACCTAAATATACAATTGTGATATTTAATCTGATTGCATTTTTATATGTATTCACAATCATTGAATTCTTACTAAAACATAAAGCCACAGAGTAGGAAAAGATTGATCAATCTAATTCAAATATAAACTCAATAAAATAATTCTTTATACTTTATATCTAAATGACAGTCACCTAGAGTTTCCTAGTTTCCTTTAATAACTTCAGCAATAAGAAGAAACTTCTAGTAACAGAAAAATCTCACTAACACTCAGGAAATCCTATTAATTTTTTTAAAAATAGAATCAGCTATTTTAATAAAATACTATGTATTTTTTGACCATTTATGGAAATCCAGGTACGATTTCAGACACTTGTAATATTTTTCCTCATACTAAAGTTAAAATCTGCTTTACTGTATTTTTTTCTAATAGAATTATGTGATTAATGAGTGAAATCAGTATGCCTTGAAGACTGGTTATTTTTTTCAAATAAATTGAAACAGTAATTTACACACCTTTGTTAGAGTATTCATTGTTAATTTTCTATTCAGAGAAGTATTCTGATTCTTTCTAACTCTCTAGTGGCATATTCAGCACAGAGGGAAAAATGACAAGAGTACAGACTCATTCTCTGTACAGTTATCTTTTCCTGCAATTTCTCAGTGTAGCTTTGACAGCTAATGTAAGTTTGCCCTATTCTGTGGGTAGTTAGACGACATTTGCTTCATAAATTGTCAGCATGTTCTCTCTTCAAAGTTGTGGGGATGACCTTAAACAAAGACAAATGTCTTGTTAGAATACTAAATTCCTTCTTAAAAAGCCCTAGCCTTCAGATGAAATATCAAAACCTTTTTTTTTTTTTTAGAACATCCAGAACTTTGAAACACAAATAAGTTAAGAATAGAACCAAGTTAGTGATTTCCTGACTTTAAGTACATATACATTGAAGTATACTTAAAATGCTCCAATGTTTCTCCAATAGTAATTAATTATATTGGGTAAAACTATTTGTCAAACCACAGCATACTTTATGTAGTGGAAATATTACATTATTTCTCTTTAATTCTTATTTACTCTCCTCAGCCCTAAATTGCTCTGGACACATCATCTTTTGGGCTACCCAGGACTTGTCACTGCTGATCTCCTTTGTATCCTGGACTGAAATTTATCTCTACTCAATTTAGGATTTCTTTTATTTCTCAGGGTTTTGCATTATTTTTGGATGTAATGCTATGTGATAATTTTGATACAGAATATTAATGTAAAAATCTCTTCACCCCTGAACAGTATCTGTGAAACTATTAGTGAACCCAGAGAAAATACTCTTAGTTATTTTATATAACACTCAAAAAAGAAGGATGTCCACTAATGATTGAACATGTAACTTATATGAAGGGAAGGGTGACATCATTGCTTATTTTGTGCAATATATCTTTATACAGGGTAGAGAAAAATAACACCACTCTTCAAATCATATTCAGATCAGATCAGATCAGATCAGTCGCTCAGTCGTGTCTGACTCTTTGCGACCCCATGAATCGCAGCACATCAGGCCTCCCTGTCCATCACCAACTCTCGGAGTTCATTCAGACTCATTCATGTCCATCGACTCAGTGATGCCATCCAGCCATCTCATCTTCTGTCGTCCCCTTCTCTTCTTGCCCCCAATCCCTCCCAGCATCATATTACATAATCACAAATTACATCAAGGGAGATGCACATTTAATAAAAAGTTGATTCATCAAATTGTTCACTTATTATTTCAAATACTACTTGAGCGCTACTCTGAATAAGGCAAATGGGATATAGAGTTGAAAAAAAATTCTACTTTCAAAATAAATTTTTATTTCTTTTAGCATAAACACCAGTCAGTACAGTTGTTAACTGTAATGTAAACTACTATTTCTTACTTTTTTTTTTAAGTTGGTATCATTCATAGTATTCATCTGTATACCAAATGGAATAGCACATATGAGGAGGATAGAGAGCATCTATAAATTATCAGCATAACTCCAATCATGACAATTATTCTTGGTTTATAGTTTTGATGTTTTTGTTTGGAGGGTTAATTTCAGAATGTGAATTTAATATTTTTCTTTTGTTTGCTTTTTCTCCTTATCAAATTCACTTATGGTCAATCTATACCTACAGAGTAATTCAAAAGCCCCCTAGATCTCAGAAGATTTTGCTGCTGATGACACAATAAATCAAAGCCAGCAACGTAGTAATTAGGGCAAACAAGGAAATTAATAGAATTACTATGTGATAGGATAGAAGATTATTTTCATGCTCAATATTTCAAAGAGCAAAGATGATTTGGTTAGAGTACTGGTTTATTAAAGCAACTGCTTGACAGATACAGGCTATTTCCAACTGGACAATTAGGTATCTCACATATTTTTCAACATTGTATTAGAGCTCTAGGGTATTTGTAGAGTTCAAAAGCTTTTAATTATGTTTACTTTGATTTTTATCTTATACTTGCATTTCTTTTGTGTTATTTTCTTCTATTTATTTTAATGGCAAATCTAAAATGTTCTAGTAAAAAGAGGATTTTATTCCTCAGGGGAAATAGATTAGTTTTCTAGCAGTGTTTTCTCCAAAGTAATGAGTGAATGAAAGTCACTCAGTTGTGTCTGACTCTTTGCAACCCCATGGACTATAAAGTCCATAGAATGCTCCAGGCTAGAATACTGGTTTTGGTAGCTTTTCCCTTCTCCAGGGGATCTTCTCAACCCAGGGATCAAACCCGGGTCTCCCACATTGCAGGGGGATTCTTAACCAGGTGAGCCACCAGGGAAGCCCAAGAATATTGGAGTAGGTAGACTATCCCTTCTCCAGCATATCTTCCCAACCCAGGAATAGAACCAGGGTCTCCTGTATTGAAGGCGGATTCTTTACCAACAGAAGCCCAAAAATATCTTATTATTTTTTTTAATACCTTAAATTGAAGCATATGGCGGAGAGTAGGGTCAGCAAGATAAGGCTTGCCATCTGCTTTTGCAAATAAAGTTTTATTGGAATTCAGCCATGCCCATCCATTTATATACTCACTAAGGCTGATTTAGTACAAAGTTGGATAGATGTGACAGAGACCATATGGTATGGTGTGTAAAATTTAAAGTATTTACTACCTGGTTCTTTATAGAAAGTGTTTCCTGACCCTTTCAGTACAGGCAAAGAAATATGTGTTTCCAGAGAATAGAAATAGAAACCAATGTGCAGAGTGAACACTATTCAGTAAAAGAAGGAAAGTTGAGTGAAATAAAGAGAAGAAAAGTAGAGAGATCACAAAAGTACCACAGAAATTATACATATAAAAATTTACACAAATATTAAGCCATTGTAAAGGCCAATGAAATCTTGGAAGTTATAGTTACAATTATGCATTCTTCCCTTATATATTGAAAATTAGAGCTATCATTAGGGCAATATGTAACAGGTTAAGATGGAGACAATGTTTAGGTCAGGTATCTAAATAGTCTGTCTATATTTTGCTCATCTTCAAAAACCACGTTAGTATGAAGCATGAAGTGAAGTAGAATTGGGGAGTTCAAGAAGAAATGCCGAAATTGGTAGTAGCATATTAGCTGTGAGTCATTAGACAGCAATTATCAGTGACGCTTCTACCCAGTTTTCATCAACCTACTGTCTGTTAGACTGCTCTACAGAGGAGTTAAATTCTAGGAAAACTATAGTCACAGCATCATCTTGCTATGAACTTCAGCCCTGGAAAAAAGGGAGTGGTGCAACTTGGAAAGCAATTCAAGTATCAGCAGTGATCTCTGATGCTTTAAAAATGTGAAGACTGACCAGAAGGCAGTATGATAATGCCTTCAGGGAACTTTATCTTTTGAAGGGAAGCAGAAGAGCATGGCATCAGATTTCTGATCACCAGCCTCTACACAAACATATTAGTCAACTTTGTGGTTCACTTCATGGAGGAGAAGGACTGGAAGTCATTGCCAGAGTGTGGATCTGATTGGAGCTCCTCTATTTCCTCCATACCTCTGTGAAGGTGTCTTATCACTTAGTGTTTTGTTATTGTTGTTGCTGTTTGTTTGTTCTGTTTTTCCTAGAAGAGAGCCTAATTTTCAGATAATGAAATCAATGACTTCATCTTATATTTTGGTAAAGACACATAAAAAGGAGGGGGACAGGGTAATATCTCCATCACAGCAATAATTTAGAAATATTTTAAGAAGCTAACAAGCAGTAGCTTTTCATGTAGCAAATCAGAGGACAATAAATCCTGAGAACATGGAAGAAATTAATACATATTTGTCTCTATACCTCCAGCATTTGCCTCAATACCTCCAGCTAGTTCAATAGAGATTATAATCCAAGTGATACATCATTTATGTTTAAGTTGGTTAAATGTAACCAAAGTTTTGAGATTTATATTAATACTCAATTATTTTTGTTGTAGAATCTTAGTTAAGAACTCTATCAAAGAGAGTTGTTGCATGTAATATTCCTAAGATTATGTGTATTTATCAATTTGCCCATTAAACTAGGGATAAGGCAAGTTATGACTGTATTTGTTCTATGTCCTCAGCTTAGCAGAATGAGAAGAAAAACAAGAAAATAATATTAAGATTTTGTGGAAAGATCAATACCTCAGATTTGGTACTTATATTCGGAGGTTGCTGTTGTTCAGTCACTAAGTTGTGTCTGACTCAGAAACCACATGAACTGCAGCACACCGGGATTCCCTGTCCTCCACTACGTCCCAGAGTTTGCTCAAACTCATGTGCATTGAGTCAGTGATACCATCTAACTATGTCATCCTCTATCACCCCCTTTACCTCCTGCCCTCGATCTTTCCAAGCATCAAGGTCTTTTTCATTGAGTCAGCCCGTCGCATCAGGTGGCCAAAAAGTATTGGAGCATCAGTACTTTCAATGACTTTCAGGACTGATTTCCTTTAGGATTGACTACTTCGATCTTTTTGACATCCAAGGGACTCTCAAGAGTCTTCTCCAGCACCACAATTTGAAAGCGTCAATTTTTCTGCCCTCAGCCTTTTTTATGGTCCAACTCTCACATCTGTACACAACTGCTGGAAAAATCACAGCTTTGACTACACAGGGGTAAATTATCTTAATTCTCTAATTTTTATTGACCCAGACTTTCATAGGATATAAATATTCTCCAGTCACAAATAAGATGTAAATTTCAGCAGAAAAGCAAGAAACATTGAAACATTCAGTTCAGTTCAGTTCAGTTCAGTCGTTTAGTCGTGTCCGACTCTTTGCGACCCCATGAGTTGCAGCATGCCAGGCCTCTCTGTCCATCACCAACTCCCAGAGTTGACTCAGACTCATGTCCATCGAGTCAGTGATGCCATCCAGCCATCTTATCCTCTGTCGTCCCCTTCTCCTCCTGCCCCCAATCCCTCCCAGCATCAGATTCTTTTCCAATGAGTCAACTCTTCACATGAGGTGGCCAAAGTGTTGGAGTTTCAGCTGTAGCATCATTCCTTCCAAAGAAATCCCAGGGCTGATCTCCTTCAGAATGGACTGGGTGGATCTCCTTGCAGTCCAAGGGACTCTCAGGAGTCTTCTCCAACACCACAGCTCAAAAGCATCAATTCTTCGGCGCTCAGCCTTCTTCACAGTCCAACTCTCACATTCATACATGACCACAGGAAAAACCATAGCATGACTAGATGGACCTTTGTTGGCAAAGTAATGTCTCTGAATTTGAATATGCTATCTAAGTTGGTCAAAATTTTCCTTCCAAGGAGTAAGCGTCTTTTAATTTCATGGCTGCAGTCACCATCTGCAGTGATCTTGGAGCCCAAAAAAATAAAGTCTGGCACTGTTTCCACTGTTTCCCCATCTATTTCCCATGAAGTGATGGGACCGGATGCCATGATCTTTGTTTTCTGAATGTTGAGCTTTAAGCCAACTTTTTCACTCTCCACTTTCACTTTCATCAAGAGGCTTTTTAGTTCCTCTTCACTTTCTTCCATAAGGGTGGTGTCATCTGCATATCTGAGGTGATTGATATTTCTCCAGGCAATCTTGATTCCAGCTTGTGTTTCTTCCAGTCCAGTGTTTCTCTTGATGTAATCTGCATGTAAGTTAAATAAGCAGGGTGACAATATACAGCCTTGACGTACTCCTTTTCCTATTTGGAACCAGTCTGTTGTTCCATGTCCAGTTCTAACTGTTGCTTCCTGACCTGCATACAGATTTCTCAAGAGGCAGGTCAGGTGGTCTGGTATTCCCATCTCTTTCAGAATTTTCGACAGTTTATTGTGATCCACACAGTCAAAGGCTTTGGCATAGTCAATAAAGCAGAAATAGATGTTTCTCTGGAACTCTCTTGCTTTTTCCATGATCCAGCGGATGTTGGCAATTTGGTCTCTCGTTCCTCTGCCTTTTCTAAAACCAGCTTGAACATCAGGAAGTTCATGGTTCACATATTGCTGAAGCCTGGCTTGGAGAATTTTGAGCATTACTTTGCTAGCGTGTGAGATGAGTGCAATTATGCATTCTTTGGCATTGCCTTTCTTTGGGATTGGAATGAAAACGGACCTTTTCCAGTCCTGTGGCCACTGCTGAGTTTTCCAAATTTGCTGGCATATTGAGTGCAGCACTTTCATAACATCATCTTTCAGGATTTGAAATAGCTCAACTGGAATTCCATCACCTCCACTAGCTTTGTTCGTAGTGATACTTTCTAAGGCCCACTTGACTTCACATTCCAGGATGTCTGGCTCTAGGTCAGTGATCACACCATTGTGATTATCTTGGTCATGAAGATCTTTTTTGTACAGTTCTTCTGTGTATTCTTGCCACCTCTTCTTAATATCTTCTGCTTCTATTAGGTCCATACCATTTCTGTCCTTTATCAAGACTGTGCTGTGAAACAATACATTATTACTCCAAAAACATAAAATGCAGCCTCCCAAAGAGTCTAATAGAAAGTCAGGGGGCAAGCATGGTACAGCATAATCTGTTTTACTTGTATTTCTTTGAATTGGTAGTATCAAAGATGTAAGCATTACAGATCCATGTTTTGTCTTATATTAAAAAAGGTAGTCATCAATAAACTGGCTTTTGCTTATATAAACTTTGATATTTAAAATTTTTGTTCTAATGTGGCATAATGTAGTACTTTTTATAGTCAGTCACCTTATAAACAACAAAAATGAGGACAAATGATTGCTTAGTACATTATATCAAAAGCTGCCATTTATCTTTTAGAAATTCCCTTTGCTGATTCTGATCACACCAAAGAACTTCCCAGTTTAAATACACATGTAAACTAATTAATATTCCTTGCTTACAGATTGTAACACAATCTTTTACCTCTTAGGATTCTAAATACTATAATATATATATTTAGATTTTCAGAACTGCTCCATAAAAGCATATTGCTTTTTCTTGATTTCAACTAAGACAATTACAACTAGCTGAGTGATGATTCTATATCCATGACTCTGAAATTAGGACAGCCTGACTTCTTTTGGAATGGCAAGCTGAGAGGAAAAAATAATTGCTCAGGCCT
The DNA here is from genome assembly GCF_003369695.1 of Bos indicus x Bos taurus. NCBI lineage: Eukaryota > Metazoa > Chordata > Mammalia > Artiodactyla > Bovidae > Bos > Bos indicus x Bos taurus. The sequence continues at coordinate 102,159,763 of NC_040076.1, forward strand.
AACACATTTTTAGATAAAATAAAACATTTATTTTTAAGGCCCAAGCACTAATGAATTTCTGAAAGATACACACAGATTTTTTTTAATAATAAAAAAATTATTCATGCATTCAGAATTATTTCATCACTGTATTTCCATAGGACTTTAAACAATGCTAGTACATATGTATCCCTATCCTGTTTTGTTTGTTTCTTTATGAACTCACTTATTTGTGTTTATCTCTTTCAATAACTGAGTAGCTTAAAGCCAGGTACCTTGTGTTATTTATCTTTGTAGTGTGCCAAAAATAGTTGAAGGTACATAATGAGAATTCAAGTATTATTTCTGAAACAAATGGTAATTAACAAAAGCAAACAGAATTGCAACTAGATGAAGTTGCAAGGTTTATGAAATCTGTTGACATAATGCAGATAAGCTTGGCCAAATTGTATGTAAGAACTACTTGGACATTTGAGTAGAGGGAAGAGAAAATGGAGACTGCTTATAACTAGAAAAAATGAAAAACATGGCTACATTATAGATTAAATTCATAGTTTTCTCAAAAGTTTTTCACTGCAATTAATACTAATAAGGTTTTATACACACATGGATTTTTTTTAATGATTTAAAAAACTCTATTTTAGCATTTTGGCTAAGCTAAACTTTAAATATTTCTAAAACTTATATTTTGGGCTACATCTCAAATGAATGCTGCTGCTACTGCTGCTGCTGCTAAGTCGCTTCAGTCATGTCCGACTTTGCGACCCCAGAGACGGCAGCCCACCAGGCTCCCCTGTCCCTGGGATTCTCCAGGTAAGAACACTGGAGTGGGTTGCCATTTCCTTCTCCAATGCATGAAAGTGAAAAATGAAAGGGAAGTCGCTCAGTCGTGTCCGACTCCTAGCGACCCCATGGACTGCAGCCTACCAGGCTCCTCCGTCCATGGGATTTTTCAGGCAAGAGTACTGGAGTGGGGTGCCATTGCTTTCTCTGCTCAAATGAATAAATGAGTATAAATGAAATAAAATGTTTACTATTAAATTGAAAACACTATCAGTTTAAATCCTCAATTATTTGGAATGTTTTCCTTGGTTATAGTGTATAATAAGTTTTTGTTATGTTGATAAGTGTTCAAATATTTAAAATATTATCTAGGTTAAGCAGACAATGTCTATAGAAATGGTTTGTAAATTTGGGGTAAGGAATTGATTTAAACATTTTTTTCAATCAAAAATTTTCAGCAGTGGCAACAGACTACTGTTGGAACTATTTGCATATTTTGACTTTTTGATAATTCTAATTGCAAAGTAGAAATGTTTCTTATAATATTGTTAAGAAATCCAGATTTTCATTAGAAATTGTTACTATTAAAATTAAAAAGGGCAATATTCTAAAATGAAAATATTAGGATGTGCTCAAAGTATATTAGAAGTTTAATATTTATTGATTGAAAGTTGAAAGTCTATGCAAGCATTTCTGCATAGCAACTAAAAGTATAAGTTCTGGGGAGAACATTCAGTTCAGTTAAGTAGCTTAGTTGTGTCTGACTCTCCAACCCCATGGACTGCAGCATGCCAGGCTTCCCTCTCCATCACCAACTCCCAGACCTTACTCAAACTCATGCACATCGAGTCGGTGATGCCATCCAAACATCTCATACTCTGTTGTTCCCTTCTCCTCCTGCCTTCAATCTTTCCCAACATCAGGGACTTTTCAAATGAGTCTCTTCTTCGCATCAGGTGGCCAAAGTATTGGAGTTTCAGCTCCAGTGAATATTCAGGACTGATTTCCTTTAGGATTGACTGGTTTGATCTCCTTGTGGTCCAAGGGACTCTCAAGAGTCTTCTCCAACACCTTGGTTCAAAATCATCTATTCTTCAGTGCTCAGCTTTCTTAATGGTCCAGCTCTCACATCCATACATGACTACTGGAAAAACCATAGCTTTGACTAGATGGACTTTTGTTGGCAATGAAATGTCTCTGTTTCTTAATATGCTGTTTAGATTGGTTGCAGATTTTCTTCCAAAGAGCAAGTGTCTTTTAATTTCATGGTTGTAGTCACCATCTGTAGTGATTCTTCAGCCCCTCAAAATAAAGTCTTTCACTGTTTCCATTGTTTCCCCATCTATTTGCCATGAAGTGATGGGACCAGATTCCATACCAATGCTTAAAAGCAGTTTTCAGCAATTATTAGCTCTATGAATTTAGTTCATTTAATCTTTGAGCCATATATTTTTTTGTTCTTAAAACTGGGAAATAATAATCTCACAAGATTGTTTCAATAATTAAGTGAAATATTTTTAAAATGAATTATACTTAGAGAATTTTCTTAAAAATTGTTGCTATTTTTCTATTACATCTTATATTCTCTGGATGTTCTTTTCTGTGTAAACTGTTAATATTTCTAACTCTACAAAGAGATTTTGTAATATCTCTAATTACAAAAGCACTGATAAATATTCATTGGCTTAATTAAAAGTTAAGATGAGAAAAAATAATTTCAGAATAAAAATATTTTAAAATCATAAAATCAGTAAGAGAGTAGAAACTAGAAAAATCAAGTGAATTTAATATTTTCTGTACTGGATACATTACAAACAAAGTACACAACACAAGAAATTGGTAACACAGGTTTTGAAAGTCTAATTTTTTTTTTTTTTTAAGTGGGGAAAGGGATAACCCAAATGTGACTGGAGAGAGAAGGAATGGGGTGATGTGATCTGAATACAGTTGCTTGCATAAGGACACTCTACATGTCCCCAGTTGCTGGAAGGGCTGCTCTGTAGTTGCCTAAGCAAACATAGCAGAGTAATTTTAGAAGTTGAAGCTAGGAGCAGAGCCTGTCTGTCCTTAGATGCTTAGGAATGTCTAACAGAGCCAGGAAAAAGAGAATCAAGTACCAGCTTGCTTCTTTTGTTTCAGTCTCCCCCTAGTGCCCCACATTGGGAGAACCTAATAAGCTAGGTAGTAATAGAGATGGTAAAATGTAATTTCCCTATTCTCATCCCAAGCACAGAGCAGATTGGGAAAAACTGATATGGAGCAGAAACACATAAAAAAAAATGACACATAGTTTCCTAGGTCCATTATTTAGGGAGAAGGGAAAAAAAATAATAAATTTCCTCTTCTCAGTTTAACTAAAATGGAAAAGTGAGAGAAAAAAGAAACTGCAAAAAGTTTTACATTAGCAATAATAAAAAGCAACAGGGATAGGGAATAAGAGTTCCTTTATTCCCTGCAGGAGTTCAAGTAAACATCATGTTCCTTAAGCAAACACTTGCCTGAGCACATGAGGAAATTAACTAATTATGCAGGAAATTTGATAAGGAATTCAAGGCATCAAATTGGCTTAGTCCAGAACTAAGGAAACTTGAAAGACAGACAAGAATGATCCTGAATCTGGTAATCAGGGCAAACCACAAAGGAGGACTATAGAAAAATAGTACGCACGTAGAGGAAAAGCAGTTGGAGAGCAGTGCATTTAAAAACTACAGTGCAGCTTGAGAGGCCCTTTAGCAGCAATGAAAAGCATCGCTCAATGGTGTCTGGTGCAGTGGTTGTTCAGGAAGTATATTTCATCTCATGAAACAAATTTTAATACCGGCACATGTATTTACTTAAAATCATTCTCTTTTTTTGAAAATGATAGCTATTTTTTTTATATATACTCATTGCAGATTTCCGGAGAAGGCAATGGCACCCCACTCCAGTACTCTTGCCTGGAGAGTCCCATGGACAGAGGAGCCTGGTGGGCTGCAGTCCATGGGGTCGCTAAGAGTCGAACACGACTGAAGCGACTTAGCAACAGCAGCAGTGTTTTGCAGTAGCATATTTTCATGTTTGTAGGAGACTTCTTGGAAGCATATTCGCAGTTTCTCAGAGTCTTGGCCAGGGTCTTAAATCTTGCATCCTGGAAGAGTTCTCTAATATTGATATATTTTTTTCATAATTTATGTTCTGGCTTCCTTATCGGAGCACACTCAGAACCAGAAACACATGTACCCTCCATAACCCAACAGTACATGTTGGTGAGGTCTTGCAGTCTCTTTTCTTATCAGGCTCACTGTTCCTCTGCTGGTTCTATCATGACTTAACCAGAGTTTATGACATGATGTTCATGAAGGGAGATGAAGGCGGATTATGAGGAGGAACCTGTTGCATTCAGGGGAAAGTTCTCTTCATTGTCCACTAACAGAGAGTAGACTTAGATGATTAAGAAAATTCAAAGGGTCAAGTTTTGGAGGTATCTATCCAGATGTTCCCATGCCATGATTCAGGATATTGTTCCTGAAAGAACAAACGAAGGCCCCAAATCTGGCAAAACAGACCTGCTTTGATTGGACATTTAACTATCTTTGGGGCTTAACTTCTCTTGAAGTAAATTTCTAATTCTGATCCTCTCTTTTCTCTGCTTGCTAGCTGCAGAAGATAAGAACCTCTTTATAGGAGATGGGGCTTCCTAGGTGGTTCAGTGGTAAAGAATCTGCCTGCCAATGCAGGTGAAGTGGGTTCAGTCCCTGGGTTGGGAAGATCCCCTGGTGAAGGAAATGGCAACCCACTCAAGTACTCTTGCCCGGAAAATCCCATGGACAGAGGAGAAAGAAGGTAGAGTCCATAGGGTCGCAAAAGAGTTATACATGACTTACAGACTAAACAATAACAATTCATATACAAAGAACATCACAGGTCAGAGAACTTGTCACCTGAATCCTCACCAAATAAAAAGAAAGATAAATGTAATCATTTTGGGGGAATATATTTAGTCTCCTCTTCAGTAGGAGGTTGTCTTTGTAGAGTTAATGACTTTATGATAACTGTTAAGTATCTGAATTTTAACTTTTTCTTTCTGAATTGTTGATTCTTTTTCAACTGATAAACTTGAATTTCTTTTATGTAAGTTTCAACAAATGATAATGTCACACAGGACTTCCTACTACATCTGAACTGCTGCTATGCAAATTGGAGGCAAAATGCCAGAAAGTTAGAAAAAGCATGCAGAAATGCTTCACAAATGCTTTGTGAATAAAACCCTTAATCCTGGTTACTAGCTGTACCATCTGTTCTCTAGCCAGGCATATTTTTCTTCCAAAAAAATACAAATGATATGAATCCTTCTTACTAGAGAAGAAATATTAAAAAGCCACACAAAATAATCAAGTTCTTTTTTATTCTTTTAAGGCTTTTATTCCCTTCTGAAAAAAACAGGGCAGAATGAGTTGAGGGCAGTATACAAAGTTAATATTTAAAAGTAAAATAAAGCAAAAGTGAATTCTGTAAAAGGCTAGAGAAACAGTACTAATCCACTTATACAAGTGAACCAATATTTCAAAAATAATGAATGAAATCATCAAATAAATCAAAGTCAAATTGTGGTGATACACTGCTTTCCTTGAAAAAGTAAATTTACCATTGAATATGAGAATAAATTAGATTAATGTTTAATTTAGATGCTTCACTATAACTGCCTGGAGAATTCCATAAACTCTATAGTCCATGGGGTTGCAAAGAGTCAGACATGACTAAGCAAATTTCACTTTCACTTTTCACTATAACTTAATGCACTGAAATAATGAAAAGTATTTTCCTTGTGGAGTGGACCATTGGTGAATGATTTGTAGAATGTGCCTTCCTCTTGCACTTATAAAGGTACCTAATTTTTTTTTTTAAACAATTACTTACAGAAACCTGAGAGTGACACTGGACAAGTAGCATAATGCCTGGCCAATAAATAAAATTAGGAGGAAATTCAGTAAGAGTCATTCTACATACTACCTGGCAGAAACTGCCAGCAATCCATCCAATCATTTCTGTTACACTATAAAATAAGGAAGATATAGTCATAGTCTTACCTACACAGATATTTGACTATGCTGATGTTACCATGTATTCTTTGTAGTTCCTTCTTTAGCTTCCATTTCTTTTATTTTTTTAAATTTTATTTTATTTTTAAATTTTACATAATTGTATTGGTTTCGCCATATATCAAAATGAATCCACCACAGGCATACATGTGTTCCCCATCCTGAACCCTCCTCCCTCCTCCCTCCCCATACCATCCCTCTGGGTCGTCCCAGTGCACCAGCCCCAAGCATCCAGTATCGTGCATCGAATCTGGACTGGAGACTCGTTTCATATATGATATTATACATATTTCAATGTCATTCTCCCAAATCATCCCACCCTCTCCCTCTCCCACAGAGTCCAAGAGACTGTTCTATGCATCTGTGTCTCTTTTGCTGTCTCGTATACAGGGTTATCATTACCATCTTTCTAAATTCCATATATATGTGTTAGTATACTGTATTGGTGTTTTTCTTTCTGGCTTACTTCACTCTGTATAATAGGCTCCAGTTTCATCCACCTCATTAGAACTGATTCAAATGTATTCTTTTTAATGGCTGAGTAATACTCCATTGTGTATATGTACCACAGCTTTCTTATCCATTCATCTGCTGATGGACATCTAGGTTGCTTCCATGTCCTGGCTATTATAAACAGTGCTGTGATGAACATTGGGGTACATGTGTCTCTTTCAATTCTGGTTCCCTCAGTGTGTATGCCCAGCAGTGGGATTGCTGGATCATAAGGCAGTTCTATTTCCAGTTTTTTAAGGAATCTTCACACTGTTCTCCATAGTGGCTATACTAGTTTGCATCCCATTTCTTTTAAAAAAATATTTATATATTATTTATTTGGCTGTTTCAGATCTTAGTTGCATTGTGTGGGATCTTTCGTTGTGCCACATGGACTCTCTACTTGTGGGGTGCATGCTCAGTAGATGCAGTGCCTGGGCTCAGTTGTCTTGCAGCATGTGGGAACTTAGTTCCCTGACTAGTGATCAAACCCAGGTCCCTTGCATTACAAGGTGGATTCTTAATCTCTAGACTACCAGGGAAATCACTAGCTTCAACTTCAATATTAGTATTTGCATATATATGTGTGTATATATATATATATATTTTTCTAACTTTTGTGCATCATTTGCAATATTGTCACAATTGTATTTTTAATTAATTTTACTCTACAAAAAATAAAGATTCTCATGTTGTTGTCTTTTAGTCCCTAAATCCTGTCTGACTCTTTGAGATCCCATTGACTGTAGCCCACCGGGCTCCTCTGTTCATAGGATTTCCCAGTCTAGATTTCCCATCCTAGTGTGGGTTGCCATTTCCTCCTCCAGGGGATCTTCCCAACCCAGGAATCAATCCTGCATCTCCTGAGCTGACAGGCAGATTCTATACCACTGAGCCACCAGAGGATCCCCCAAAGCTACTGACAGTTATGCTTAAAATATTAATACATTTATAGAAAACAATTAGCAATTATTCTCTCAGTGCAATATGTACTAAGCACTACAACTGAACTCTTTTGCTTATGAATAGCGTGGATTCCACGAGATAAAATGACTTGCCAAATGTCTGTGACAGAAATAACAGGTGCAAAAATGCCTAAATTAAGAAAAAAAAAAGTTTGGATGGTATTAATTTCATATTAGGCTATCTGAGGTTAATTACCAGATGTATCAAAACTCAGAAACATAAAACCCAAATAAATAGTCAACACCTACCTCTTTTCTTTGTTAAAACTGATAAATTAACAGGAACAATTGTCACATAGTTTACAATGACTTTCTGACCATTTCCCAGCTTAATGATGCTGATCCCATCAGTACTAGTTGATCAGAATATTTTCACATTTCAACTGTCTAACTAGGTTAATATCAAAACATAAAATTAAAAAAAAACTTTTAAACAATTATATTTAGATCAGGAAAATGAACTATGTCTTTTTGCATGGAACCATTGTTCCCTGTATAATATTGAGTAAGTACAACCCCTATGTACCTCCATATGCCCAAATAAACTATAGGAACTTTTAGAGGTTAAAATGAATCAACATTAAAAAAAAATCCTTCACTAATAATAATAAATGCTTATTAACTATTTGCAATTTTCTAAAACATCATTGTTATATATAACAATTTATTCATTTTATATGCCATAATGTTATATAGATTGTATTCTTAATGAAAATATTTTTTCCATTTATATAATTCAAAATTATTTTGTCTTGGCTGCACATTACTTCCTTTTATAAGTGTATCAGGACTCACTGGGATATTGATAGATTGAAGGGTTTCATATTGTTTCCTTTCTATTTCTCTGAGCAATGATACTATGCATAATTTTAGAGACATATTATCTTTATAGAACTAATCTTATGAGATTGATTTTCAGAAATGGGAATGATGGTTCAGAGTCTACATATATTTTATTTTTTAATAGAAGTTACCACTTTGGTCTTAATATAAGTCATATATGAGATAAATTATATCTGATTCTTTATCTATATTATCATCTCAATTTTTAAAATAGCCTGTCTTATGGGTATAAAATATTTGTTCAATGTTACTTTAATTTCAGTTTTGACTACTAATTAGTTTGAGTGTCTTTTCATATGCTTATTCACCATTTGGCTTTGTTCCTCTGTGAATTACCTCTTCATATTATTTCACATTTTCATATTGAGCTAACATCAAATTCATATTTGTCCTTAACATCAAATTATTTTTCTCCTGTGTTTGGAGATGTTTCTTTTCATTTGATATTTTAGCTAAAAATCTTGGTCTCAGCAGTGATTATGTCTTCTTCAATTCACCTAGTAAATTGTTCATTTGGGAAATCATGATTTTTACATTTCCTGTTTCTAAAATAAATGTTTTCCGTGTATGCACATTGCACTCAAATCTAGTAATATCCCTTTTGGCATTATTCACATTGCTATCTGTTGACACCAAGAGTACTGTTTTACAAGCCCTGTACTAATTTGATTTGCTACTCCTATCTTGTTATCAAGAGTCCTTAAGTTTGTTGATATTATACTTTCTAATTGACTTAGAGGGTCTGGTTCATGCAACACCACCTAACTGAGGGCAAATAGCATGAAAAGCATCATCCACCCAGGTAGGGATGGGGGTGCAGCATTTGGTTAGCTGTCTCTCACCTACATGGCACCAGAAGAAGTTGTGCATCTAACTGGGGAAGACCCAGAATAATTATTCATATTACAATGTCCTCATTGTGTTGACATTTCATACAGGAGTCAAAGGATCCCAGAGGGTCATGATTTTTCTCGATTCTAATATTCATCCAAGGCTTTAACTTACCCCGTATTGTCACAGGAGAGCCACAGAGTTCTGGATGGAGAGAGCAACTGTGAAGTTCAGAATGAAATGGAGAAAGTCAAATTCAGCTCTCAGTCTTTCTAAAATTTTTCATGCCTGTATTTTCATGATTAAATATCAAATTATTTAGATTAGGTCAGGGTTACTTGAAAATGTTGACATCTTTAAAATATCTTATTTAAAATTGCTTTCAACATATAAATGCAAAGTGAGAATAATCAACTTTAAAATAAATTACTAGCATAGTCAAAATTGGTAAATGCTATTTAGTCTCAATGAAATGAAAATGAATATTTAATCCTTCTCTCTGTAACTTGTCAAGCATAAGGGCAAAATTTAAAAAGAAATAAAGAAGTGAGATGAAAATAAACTTTGATATTCATCTTTTTATATAACTTTCAGCAATTGAAACACAACTGTATTTAAGTTCTCCTTTAAAATAACTTGTCTTAAAAAAAATAAAAAAAATAAAATAAAATGTCTTGAGAATTCATATGATACAGAAAATTCTGTGAGTGATGTATTATACAGAGTTTTATTCTGACAATAGATTGATAAGTTGTATAAGTGATCCATTCTTTTCAAACTGCAATAAATACTTATCTTTAGAATACATATTTGTCTTTTTTCCAAGTTTATATTCTACAAGTTTCTCAAAATTCAGAACTGTCTAACACCTTATGTGCAAATCTAAGCATCATCTAATTTTACTCTTTCAGAACTCTTTTCAAGAAAAATGATGAAATGTTTACTTTCCCCTTTGAAAGTTTGAAGTAGAAATGATACATGCAGAGTTATAATTCACCCTGCATCTAAACTTCCTTTTAGACTAGCAATTTTCAAAGTATTAATCTATGCTTTAATATCGCATATTAATAGTAGACTCGTAGGTTGATGGGCAGTTTTCTTATCACAAACAAAGCACTATATAATAGTTTATTTTTATGTCTGTATATTGGCTATCTTATGCTTTGTATAAATCACATATTAAGGATTCATTGTTGAAAACACCTAAAGCTACTTATCTAAAACTTTAATGTAACCACATTAGCTTCAGGATAGTTTCTTCTATTAATAACACCATAAGAAAAATATAGTGACTGCTTTAAAAAATTAGATACCATATTAAAAATTATATTATATTATAAAATTGCACATCATAACATGAAATAAACCTTGATATATCATACTTTCTGTCTAAAATAAATAAATGAGGTGAGTATTTAAAAGTCTTATAAAGTATTCATAAAGATATGTAGGTAGGAAAATTAGATAATACCAACAACATTCAACAATTCACTAATGCAATGCTGCTGCTAAGTCGCCTCAGTCGTGTCCGACTCTGTGCGACCCCATAGACGGCAGCCCACCAGGCTCCCCCGTCCCTGGGATTCTCCAGGCAAGAACACTGGAGTGGGTTGCCATTTTCTTCTCCAATGCAGGAAAGTGAAAAGTGAAAGTGACGTTGCTCAGTCATGTCCGACTCCTCGAGACCCCATGGACTGCAGCCCACCAGGCTCCTCCATCCATGGGATTTTCCAGGCAAGAGTACTGGAGTGGGGTGCCATTGCCTTCTCCCACTAATGCAGTAATACCAACTAATTAATTCATATATGCACAGAAGCAGAAGACATTAAGAAGTGACAAGAGTGCACAGAAGAACTGTACAAAAAAGATCTTAATGACCCAGATAGCAATGATGGTGTGGTCACTCACCTAGAGCCAGACCTCCTGGAGTATGAAGTCAAGTGAACCTTAGAAAGCTTTACTATGAATAAACCTAGTGGAGTTGATGGATTTCCAGCTATTTCAAATCCTAAAAGATGATGCTGTGAAAGTGCTCAACATGCCAGCAAATTTGGAAAATGCAACAGTGGCCACAGGACTGGAAAAGGTCAGTTTTCATTCCAATCCCAAAGAAGGGCAAGGCCAAAGAATGTTCAAATTATCATATAATTGCACTCATTTCACATGAGAGCAAGGTAATGCTCAAAATCCTTCAAGCTAGACTTCAGCAGTACGTGAACCAAGAATTTCCAGATGTACAAGTTGGATTTAGAAAATGCAGAGGAACCAGAGATCAAATTGCTAAGATCTGTTGAATCATAGAAAAAACAAGCAAATTCCAAAAAAATTTATCCACTTCTGCTTCATTGACTATGCTAAAGCCTTTGACTGTATGGATCACAACAAACCATGGAAAATTCTTAAAGAGATGGGAATACCAGACCACCATACCTGCCTCCTGTGAAAGCTGAATGCAGATCAAGAAGCAATAGTTAGAACAAGACATGAAACAACTGACTGGTTCAAAATTGGGAAAGAACTATATTAAAATTGTATATTGCTACCTGGCTTATTTAACTTATTCGCAGAGTAAATCATGTGAAATTCAGGGCTGGATGAAGCACAAGCTGGAATCAAGATTGCCAGGAGAAATATCAATGACCTCATATATGCAGATGATACCACTTTAATGGCAAAAAGCAAAGAGGAATTAAAAAGCCTCTGGATGAAGGTGAGAGAGTGAAAATGATGGCTTAAAACTCAACATTTGAAAATTAAAGATTATGGCATCAAGTCCCATCACTTCATGGTAAATAAATGTGGAAAACCTGGAAACAGTGACAGATTTTATTTTCTTAGGCTCCAAAATAACTGCAGACAGTGATTGCAGTCATGAAATTAGAAGACACTTGCTCCTTGGAAAAAAAGCTCTGACAAAAAAGCAGAGACCACTTTGCCAACAAGGTTTCATATAGCCAAAGCTATTGTTTTTCCAGTCATGTATGGATGTGATAGTAGGACCATGAAGAAGCCTGAGTGCTAAAGAATTGATGTTTTTGAACTCTGTGCTGGAGAAGACTCTTGAGAGTCCCTTGGACTGCAAGGAGATCAAACCAGCCAATGCTAAACAAAATCAACCCTGAATATTCATTGGAAGAACTGATGCTGAAGCTGAAGCTTTAATACTTTGACCACTTGATGTGAAAAGTGACTCATTGGAAAAGACCCTGATGCTGGTAAAAACTGATGGCAGGAGGTGAAAGGGGCCATAGAGGAAGAGACGGTTGGATGGCATCACTGACTCAATGGACATGAGTTTGAGAGAACTCAGGGAGATGGTCAAGGACATAGAAGCCTGGTGTGTTGCAGTCCATAGGATTGCAAAGAGTCAGACATGAGTTAGTGACTGAAGAGCAATAAAATATTCTTGACAAGTGGTGGGTTTGTAATCCTAAGATTTGAGTTTAGTTTTGCATATGAAAAATTGACTTTAAAACATTTATACATTTATTTTACAGATCTTGAAATCTCATTCTTCTTATGCATTACATGGGGAAAACAGGATTCTCATAAAATAAATTATATATATATGAAAGAGATTTAATTGTAAAGAGTTTCTATTTTTCTACAAAAAATTACAAAGCATTTAATGCAAATGTACTTTACAAATGTAAGCTGAGCTGTAAGCAAGATTTATGCATTTTAGCATGTAAATAACTAAAAACAGTAGGTGCAAATTCTGTATTTCTACATTAAAGTCTATATTTCTTTTAAAAATGAGAAGAGGAAAGGAAAAGAAAATGAAATGGAAGAGAAGGAGGAAAAAGAAGGAAGAAAAGGAGGAAGAAATAAAAAATAAAACAAATCAAAGTTATAAAACCAAAAATGCCTATCAGACTGGTACTTTATGTACTGTTATTTGAAATATAAATAATAAGAAAATGCTGTCATCACAGTGATGACAAAATTCAAACAATAAATATTTTAATGTTTTTAGCACAAATATTCATTGTTTTAAAAGTTTCACATTTTGCATTCATGTTATATCAAAATGGAATCTGAATCATATGTCACTGTCTTGGCATGACATCACCACATCCTGATTTGTGAGGTGAGTAGGTGACTCATTATTCTCTAGCAAAACACTCAGGCATTTTGTGTATCATCTCAGTTAATACTTGCAAACCTTCTCTCAATTACATACGATTTCAATTTTACATAAAAAGAAACTGATGGGAATTCCCTGGCAGTCCAGTGGTTAGGACTCTGCACTTTCACTGCCCAAGGTATGGGTCCAATCCCTGATCGGGGAGCTAAGATCCCACAGGCTGTGTGGTCTGGTCAAAAGAAAAAAACAACAAAAACTGATAATACACATTCAAATTTATACATTCAGGAAATGAACTTGTGTTTGAAGCCCATTATTACTGAATCCAAAGATATTTCAATTTCATTACACCATCTCCTTTCTGAATGCACTTAGATTTTCTTAGTAAATAGGTGAGAATTTGAAGGGGAGTTAGGTTAATTTGAATATTATTAAACATACATAATTGAACAGGTATAAAATCAACATTATTTAGGTAATGTTTATAAAACTAGTAAATTTAGAGAAAACAAAATCCACAAGATCAGTAGTCTAATTTCAAAATAACCCTTTGGATAATTTTCTAGTGTTTGAACAAATGAAGCATTATTACTCTGAATTTGATGTGGATATCTTTTTATAAAATAATAAAGATCTTCTAATGATCATTTAATTTATAAGAAAGTAACAGTGTAAAATGTTTTACCATAGCAATTTTTTCCTTTGTAAACTGTAAATAATTTCATTGAAGTCATTACCTATAACAAGCAAATTAGAAGGCTTAAACTGATTGATTGGGAGGATGACAATTACATAGATCTCAATTTTTCAAACTGCTCAGTTTACAGCAAATTATCATCATCATTGTGTATGATCATATTCTTGTTTGAACTGATTATACTTTAGTTACCTCCTTAACCCACATTCCCTAATCCACGTTCCCACATCATGTTTGATGCTCCATACAGTCCACAATAGACACCTATTCTAACATGTTTTGATGTGTGTCCTTAGATAATGAAGTGTCAGGTAAAATATGTTATGCCTTCTTGTCTGTCTCAAATTTAAAATTACAACAATAATAGCATGCTATGCAGCTTGCCTCTTTGCTAATTTTTATTGGTAAAACTACACTTAGGTATTTATTTATCATTTTACGTATATCTTATTTGTGGTTCCTTACTACATGGCATTTAAGAGAATTTTATCCACAGTATTGAATTCATCTATTACCGTAAAGATGAAGGTATCGAGTAACCCCAGCTCTCTACTACCATAAATATATTCATTAAATAAATGTTCCATGGTTCCTCATGGATCTATTACACAATCCAGAGAAATTTTCTGGTATATATAAACAAGGCATGGGATTGCTGGGTTAAAGGGAATATACACATTCAATTTGCTAAATATTGTCAGATTTCTTTTTAGGATGGTTAATATTTTACTTTTATTTCCAAGTAGTAGTTTTTCTGTATATAATATTTGTGAATTTAAGCAGTCTTAGTTACCTAATATCCTGAAGGTTGTATGGCCAGAAATTGGCTCATATCTGGGTTCAGCTTTCACCCCAGGGGCAGAGGATGTGCTTAATCACAATTTCCCTAGGATCTCATGGCTCCCTCTCCACAGCAAGGTGATCCAACGCTTTCTGGAGGCCCTTTGATCTCCAGAGGGTGACAGCTATTTTCCCAGTGATTGGTTTAAATTGCTGTCACCTAATGTCAAGCAGCAATGCCACAAAAAGAGATAACAACAGGAGATGATATTAAGTGCATTCTGATCAGCTTTAGACCAAGCTACCTACAAGTTATCAGGAAGTCAGAGAAATATAAACCTACAACCTTATGCATCTGATATTCAGCAAGCACCAAGAAATGTGGCTAGTGTTAACCCTCAGGTCAGAACATACAAGTAGTTGCTTTTTTTTTTTTTTTTTAAACAGCTGTAAAACATTACTCCATTGCCTGCTTGAAAATTATTGTACTTGAAGATAATCTGACTATAATCTGATTCTTGTACTTTTTTAGATGACCAGATTTCTCTCTTTTTTAAAGATATTCTATATTTTTTCCTAAAATTTCATGACAATATAGATATATTTAAAATATTCTTTTCACTCATGGTTTATTAAATTCCATCATAAAATGTCAAGATGTGACTTTTTCCATATCCATTCTATTTGGTACTGTATGTTACACTTCTAACAGATATTGTCATCTTTATTTTAGTAAATTCTTAGTTATTATATTTTCAAATATCTCCACACTTCCAATTGTTTCTTTTTTTTTTTCTTTCCTTCTGGCAAAACTATAAAATGGCTTACATTATTAGATATTAATACAACCTTTCTCATATTTCATTGTTAGTACAGTGTATCTTTTCCCAGTCTTTTACTTTCAAATTACCTGTCTTTAAGTTTGAAATGAGATTTTCTTAAAGCCAGAAGGTAGTGGATCATTTTACTTTTAAACAAGTCTGCCATTTTATGTCTTCTGATTGGTGTTTTTAGAACATTTACATTTAAAGTATTACATTACTGATATGTTGTCGATATGTGTTTGTACCACTGTATTATGAGATTTTTGTTTATTTATTCACCTTCTCATTCCTCTGTCTCACTTTTATTACTTTCTTTATTATCCAAATATTTGTCAGGATTATATCTTGCTTTATTTCTAGTAGTGTGTAGAGTATTGTGGCTTTGCTCTTCTTGTAGAGTTTTTATTGTGGTTGCTATAATATGCATATACTACTTAAAACAATCTACTGGTGTCAACAATTTACCACTTCCAGTGAAGAGTGGAAATCTCTCTTGTATTTAGTTTTATTTTCTTCTCACTTGCAAATATCATTGCTTTGTGCATCAGATGGTGCTACAATTTATATTTTGATCACAAAGTATAATGTACAAAACTCATGAAGAACAGAATAATCTATTTTATATACCCATTTTTCTGCTCTTCCTGTTTTTCCTTATTCCTAGCTGATGTTTCAAAATTCCAACCTTTATCATTTCATTTTATGCTATCAAGATGGCAGAGTAGAAGGACCTACACTCAACTTCTCTTGCAAGAACTCCAAAATTAGAACTCACTGCTGAACAACCATCGATAGGAGAATGTTGGATTCTACCAAAAAAAGATACCCCATGTCCAAGGGCAAAGGAGAAGCCCCAGCAAGATGGTAGGAGGGGCGAAATCACATTTAGAATCAAACACCATACCTGCCAGAGACACTTGAAGGGATCAAACAAAACCTTGTGTGCACCAGGACCCAGAGACTCCACAGAGACTGAGCCACAACTGTGTTGAGTGTCTCTCTGTGAAAGTACAGACTCCACAGAGACTGAGCCACAACTGTGTTGAGTGTCTCCCTGTGAAAGTACAGGTGAGCAGTGGCCTGCCTCAGGGACAAGGGCTGTGGGTGCAGGAGACCTGGTCACACAGCCTGTGGGATAAACCCTCTAGAAGGAGGTCACCATTAATCCCGCCACAGAGTCGCTGAGCAGACAACCCACAAATTGTAGAACAATTACACCAAAGAAATCCTTGCACTGCTAAGAATGTTCTAGGATCCCCAAAAGATTTCCCAACCTGGGGACTTGGCAAAGGGACTAAGAACCCCCAGGGAATTTGACTTTGGAGGCCAGTGGGATTTGATTACAGAAATTACACAAGGCTGTGGAAACAACTCTTGAAAGGCACAAACAAAACCTTGTGCATACCAGGACCCAGGAGAAAGGAGCAGTGACCCCATAAGAGACTGACCCAGACTTGCCTGTGAATGTTCAGGAGTCTCCAGGAGAGGCCTGGGTTGGTGGTGGCCTGCTGCAGTGCTGGGGGGGCACCAAGTGCAGCAGTGCACACACAGGACAGTTCGAAGGAGGTCGCCGTTATCTCAAATACCTCCACCATCCTTTGGTCTCTGTTGATGGGTGGAGCTGTGTACCCTCCCTGCTATTTACTTGGGGCCAAACTATGGTGGAGGTAACAAAGACAATGGCAACCTCCTTCAAAAGGTCCCATGCATGTACTGCTACACTCAGTGCCCCCAACCCTGCAGCAGGCCACTACTGACCCACGCCTCTGCTGGGGACTCCTGGACACTTCAGGGAAAGTCTGGGTCAGTCTCTTGTGGGGTCACTGCTTCTTTAGCCTAGGTTCTGGTGCACACAAGGTTTTTCAACAGAAAATTCAATTAAAGATTTACTGAGCATGGCTCTGGCCATCAGATCAAGACCCAGTCTCACCTGCAATCAGTCTCTCCCATCAGGAAGCTTCCATAAATCTCTTATCATTCTCCATCAGGGGACAGACAGACTGAAAACCACAATCAAAGAAGACTAACCAATCTGATCAGATGGACCTCAGCCTTGTATAACTCAATGAAACTATGAGCCATGCCATGTAGGGCCACCCAATATAGGGTCATGGTGGAGAGTTCGTACAAGCAGTCCACTGGAGAGCCAGTTAGTAAGTTCAGTCACTCAGTTGTGTCTGACTCTTTGTGACCCTAAAGACTGCAGCACACCAGGCCTCCCTGTCCATCGCCAACTCCCAGAGTTTACTCAAACTCATCTCCATGGAGTCGGTGATGCCATACAACCATCTCATCCTCTGTCATCCCCTTCTCCTCCTGCCTTCAATCTTTCCCAGAAATAAGGTCTTTGCAAATGAGTCACTTCTTCACATCAGGTGGCCAAAGTGTTGGAGTTTCAGCTTCAGCATCAGTCCTTCCAATGAATATTCAGGGCTGATTTTATTTAGGATGGAGTGGCTGAATCTCCTTGTAGTCCAAGGGACTCTCAAGAGTCTTTTCCAACACCACAGTTCAAAAGCATCAATTATTTGGCACTCAGCTTTCTTTACAGTCCAACTCTCACATCCATACATGACTACTGGAAAAAAACCATAGCCTTGACTAGACAGAATTTGTCAACAAAGTAATGTATCTGCTTTTTAATATGCTGTCTAGGGATGACAGAGGATGAGATGGCTGGATGACATCACCGACTCAATGGACATGAGCTTGAGTAAACTGCGGGAGTTGATGATGGATAGGGAGGCCTGGTGTGCTGCACTTCATGAGGTCTCAAAGAGTTGGACATGATTGAATGACTGAACTGAACTGAACTAGATTGAAGAAGGGAATGACAAACCACTTCAGTATTCTTGCCTCAAGAACCCCATGAACAGTATGGAAAGACAAAAAGATATATGACATTGAAAGATGAACTCCAGGTTCAGTTCAGTTCAGTTCAGACACGTTGGAAGGTGCCAAACACGCTACTGGAGATCAGTGGAGAAATAACTCCAGAAAGAATGAAGATACGGACCCAAAGTAAAAACAACACCCAGCTGTGGATGTGACTGGTGATAGAGGCAAAGTCCAATGCTGTAAAGAGCAATATTGCACAGGAACCTGGAATGTTA
Source organism: Bos indicus x Bos taurus (assembly GCF_003369695.1). NCBI lineage: Eukaryota > Metazoa > Chordata > Mammalia > Artiodactyla > Bovidae > Bos > Bos indicus x Bos taurus. The sequence continues at coordinate 102,178,235 of NC_040076.1, forward strand.
GGCCCATGAATCAAGGCAAATTGGAGGTGGTCAAACAGGAGATGGCAAGACTGAATGTCAACATTTTAGGAATAAGCAAACTAAAATGGACTGAATGGGTGAGTTTAACTCAGATGACCATTATATCTACGACTGTGGGCAAGAATCCCTTATAAGAAATGGAGTAACCATCATAGTTAACAAAAGAGGCCAAAATGCAGTACTTGGATGCAATCTCAAAAAAGACAGAATGATCTCTGTTCGTTTCCAGGGCAAACGATTCAATATTACAATAATCCAAGTCTATGCCGCAACCACTAATGCTGTAGAAGCTGAAGTTGGAATGGTTTTATGAAGACTTAAAAGAACTTTGAGAACTAACACAAAAGAAAAGATGTCCTTTTCTTTATAGGGAATTGGAATGCAAAAATAGGAAGTCAAGAAACACCTGGAGTAACAGGCAAATTTGGCTTTGGAGTACAGAATAAAGCAGGGAAAAGTCTAATAGAGTTTTGCCAGGAGAACACACTGGTCAAAGCAAATACCATTTCCCAAGAACACAAGGGAAGACTCTACACATGGACATCACCAAATTGTCCATATAGAAATCAGATTGAATATATTCTTTGCAGCCAAAGATGGAGAAGCTCTATACAGTCATCAACAACAAGACGAGGAGCTGACTGTCGCTCAGATCATGAACTTCTTATTGTCAAATTCAGACCTATATTGAAAAAAGTAGGGAAGAGCCCTAGACCATTTAGGTATGACATAAATCAAATCCCTTAAGATTCACAGTGGAAGTGATAAATAGATTCAAGGGATTAGATATGATAGACAGAGTGCCTGAAGAACTATAGACAGAGGTTCATGACATTGTACAGGAGGCAATGACCAAGATCATCCCCAAGAAAAAGAAATGAAAAAAGGCAAAATGGGTGTCTGTGGAGTACTTATAAATAGCTGAGAAAAGAAGAGAAGCAAAGGGCAAGGGAGAAAATGAAATATATACCCATTTGAATGCAGAATTCCAAGAATAGCAAGGAGAGATAAGAAAGCCTTCCTCAGGATTCAGTGCAAAGAAATAGAGGGAAACAATAGAATGAGAAAGACTAGAGATCTCTCCAAGAAAATTAGAGATGCCAAGGGAACATTTCATGCAAAGATGAGCACAATAAAAGACAGAAATGGTAGGGACTTAACAGAAGCAGAAGATATTAAGAAGAGGTGGCAACTACACACAGAAGAACTGCACAAAAAAGATCTTTATGACCCAGATAACCACAATAGTGTGATCACTCACCTACAGCCAAACATCCTGGAACAGGGTCAAGTGGGCCTTTAGAAGCATCACTACAAACAAAACTAGTGGAGGTGATGGAATTCCAGTTCAGCTATTTCAAATCCTAAAATATGATGCTGTGAAAGTGCTGCACTCAATATGCCAGCAAATTTGAAAAACTCAGCAGTGGCCACAGTATAGGAAAAGGTAAGTTTTCATTCCAAACCCAAAGAAAGGCAATGCCAAAGAATGATCAAACTACCACACAATTGCACTCATCTCATACGCTATGAAAGTAATGGTCAAAATTCTACAAGCCAGGCTTCAAGAGTACGTGAACTGTGAACTCCCAGATTTTTAAGCTGGATTTAGAAAAAGCAGAGGAGCCTAAGTTCAAATTGCTAACATCCTTTGGATCATCAAAAAAGGAAGAGAATACCAGAAAAACATCTACTTCTGCTTTATTGATTATGCCAAAGCCTTTGACTATGTAGATCACAACAAACTGGAAAATTCTGAAAGAGATGGAAATACCAGACCACCTTACCTGCCTCCTGAAAAATCTGTATGAAGATCAAAAGCAACAGTTAGAACTAGACATGGAACAAGAGATTAGTTCAAAATTGGGAAAGGAGTACATCTAAGCTGTATATTGTCATCCTGCTTATTTAACTTATATGCAGAGTACATCATGAGAAATGCTGGGCTGGAGGAAGCACATGCTGGAATCAAGATTTCCAGGAGAACTATCAATAACCTCAGATACACAGATGAAACCACCCTTATGGAAGGAAGTGGAGAAGAACTAAAGAGCCTCTTGATGAAAGTGAAAGAGGAAAGTGAATATATTAGCTTGAAAATCAACATTCAGAAAACTAAGATCATGGCATCTGGTCCCATCACTTCACAGCAAATAGATGGGGAAACAACGGACATAGTGACAGGTTTTACTTTGAGGGGGCTCCAAAATCGCAACTGATGATAACTGCAGCCATGAAATTAAAAGACAATTACTCCTTGGAAGGAAAGTTATGACCAACCTAGAAAGCATATTAAAAAGCAGAGACATTACTTTGCCAACAAATGTACATCTAGTCAAAGCTATGTTCTTTCCAGTAGTCATGTATGGATGTGAGAGTTGGACTGTAAAGAAAGCTGATCGCTGAAGATTTGATGCTTCTGAACTGTGGTGTTGGAGAATTCTCTTGAGAGTCCCTTTGGCTGCAAGGAGATCCAAGCAATCAATCCTAAAGGAAATCAGTCCTGAATATTCACTGGAAGGACTAATGCTGAAGCTGCAACTCCAATACTTTGGCCAACTGATGTGAAGAACATTGGAAAAGATTCTGATGTTGGGAAAGATTAAAGGCCGAAGGAGAAGGGGATGACATAGGATGAGATGATTGGATGGCATCACAGACTTGATGGACATGAGTTTGAGCAAGCTCTGGGAGCTGGTGATGGACAGGGAAGCCTGGCATGCTGCAGTCTATGTGGTTGCAAAGAGTCGGGCATGACTGAGTGACTGAACTGAACTTCTATTTGAAAACTTTCCTATAGCCATCTTTAAGGCTAGTGCTCCTTCAAAAATTTAGTTTTCCTTCAACAGTAAATTTAATTTGTCCTAAATTCCTAAAGGATAGTTTCACTAGATACAGAATTCAGAGTAGTAAAATTGTCTTTCTCTCTTGGCCTTGAATAATATTATTCCATGGATTCAGATGAAATATCTCCTGTCATTTGAACTGATGGTCCCTATAGGCAATGAATCATTTTTCTCTGGATTCTTTGAGGGTTTTCTTTTTATTTTGTCTTAGTTTTAGAAAATTTAATTATGATATGGATTTATTTAGATTTCTTTAGGTTTGTCATTTGGGGATTTACTCAGCTTGTTGGATCTATAAATTTTTATCTTTCCCCCAAATTTGGGAAGTTTTCAGCCATTATTACTTTACATATTCTTTCAGCACCTCACTTTTTTTTCTCTTTCTTAGGCTCCAATCATAGAAACATTGAATCTTTTTTTATACTATTGCCCTGAGGAAATGTGTTTTAAGTCTGTTTTCTCTCTGTTGTTTACATTGGAAGAATACTATTTTTCTTCCTTCTAGATTAATAATTCTATTCTTTGTCATGTCCACCCTACCACTGAGTACATCCTGTGTTTTAAAAAATATCAATTATTGTATTTTAATGCTACAATTTTCTTTCAGTAATTTACTATGACTTGTATTTGTTTGTTGACATTTGCTATGTTTTCATTTGCTTCATGATAATTTCTAATTGACTACTGAAGCATTTTTATGATGAGTGACTTGAGGTCCTAATCAGATAATTCCAACATTACATTCAACTTGATATTGGTGTCAGTTTTTCCCCAGCAAGTTGTGATTTTCTTAGTTCTTTGTATGACATTATTTTTCATTGTATTTTGGACATTTTGCTGATTATATAAGGAGACTCCAGGTCTAAAATAAATATGTTCATAGATCATCATTCACCTATTTAGATTTAGTCCATGGTTTTGGTGGTTTAGTCCATTTGGTTCAAATGTAGTTTAATTTTTAGAGTCTTTTCTGTGCAGTGTTGGCTCTCGGCTCTGAGTTGTTGTTGTGTTTTTTTTTTGTTTTTTTTTTGGATGCTGTGGGAATCACACTGTTCCCTGCTGATGCTGCCTGCCTGAGAGGGCAGAGGAGGTTTCCCCTGACCAACCCTCTGATTTTTCTTGGTGCAGAAGGGTGTGGTGAGACCCAAGACCAGTGTCCTTCCCCTGCCCTGGTGTCTGTGAATCCAAGAGTCTAGATCTTGTAAATACAAAGATAATTCCTAGCCCAGGCTGCTTATTGCGGCCGTGTCTCATTTCTAGTGTGGCCAGTGTGCCCAGGTGTCTGTGTTGGGGAGGAGAGTCACAGTCTCAGTGAAAAAGATGAAAAAGGTTTACTGGGCTTTGTTCCCTGAGGAACCTGGATTTCTTCTGCTGGTTCTGTCTGCTGGTGAAAGATATTGGGATGTCTCTTTGGCAGGAAAGAAGTCCTTCTTCCCAGTGGTGTCAGTCTCATCTGATGATGTCAAAAGAACTCCTTTTTGGTATGGAGGAACCTTCCTATCTAAGCTGCTTCTGTTGCTAGCATGAGAATCAATAAATGCTGGGTTTGGGTGGTCTTCATTTCTGAGTGAGATGTCTCAAGAACCTCTGCTACTCAGCATCCCCTCCCGTCCTAGAGTACAAAATTAACTCCACTTTTGGGATTCAAAACTAGCTCTTCTTACCACTTTCAAAGTGCTGCTTTGATGTGGTCTCTGGCACCATTTCCTGGGTTTACAATTGTCATTAATGAGGAGCAGGAGGAATAAACAAGTCTATGACATTTTCTGAAACCAGAAGTTTCAGTGTGCATTTTTTTTTAATAAGGCATTTCATACAATTGTGATCTAGGATGACTTTTGCTTCCAACATACTTTGAAGTGAAATAGAATGTTACTATATTTATATGCTTGAAATGTAGTGTTACTTTTACATAAATAAGATACAAGCTCTGAGTGTAACAAGAAATAAAGAATAGGAGTGATTCAGTTAAACATGGTTGATCCAAACACAGACATTAATCTTTTCTCTCACCCAATACTCCACTAAGATGACTACAGAATAATATAATAACTTAAACTTAGGAAGACAAAGATGAATGGAAATGAGGCCACAGGGGAAGGCTAACAATAAAACGTTGGAAGTTTGCAATGTTAATAAAAAAGTAATAATTGAATCACCCATTCAGAAAAGCTGAACTTGAGGCCATTAATGTGATTTTGCATGTGGTGGTGGGGTGGGGTGGTCAAAAGGAATCAGAAAGATTTGATTTTATAATATGAACTTTATGTTAAACAATTTTAAAATTGAAGAAACAAGATATTATTTAAAACAGGAATGTGAGACACTAAAAGCAGAGAACTTTTTAAATCTTTGTATAAAGGAACATAGATTTTCAGACTCTAGCTTTCTCTCTGCACATTTAAGCAACAGCCTGCCACTCATCCCAATGAAAATGTTTTCTTTCTGAAGAGGCAGAGTTAATGATACACTGAATTTATAGATTCCCAAGCATGCCTGAGTATGGACATGAGGTGTCTGAGTGAAACAGAGACTACATCACAATTCTGCATATAGAAAAATGAGGCTGTCAATGTTTTTCTCCTATTCACCTTTCATCATGCTATCTGATAGGTTTATATAATCTGAAAAGAGATTGGATTATTTTGCTCTTGTGAAAACCAATGACTATTATTCAAGATCTACAGAGGCAGACATTTGAAAGCACCACATGAAGAGACCAATGTACTACAATATGTTTTAATAGGAATTTTGCTTTTAACAATCTGTGTCCTCACAAATTAGCCTGGTCATTCAAGATGACTAGATATTTAAGGAATATTTGTGTCATAAACACAAGCCAAGGTGCTGACACGAGATCTAATAATTATAAACTGGAGGATTTCCCTGGTGAGCCAGTGGCTAAGACTCTACACTCCAAGAGGGCCTGGATACAATAACTGATCAGAGAACCAGATCAAATAATAATAAATCAGTTAGAAGCCAATATTAAAGGGCTAATAGAAAAAACTGTTATTGTCTTGCAAATCTACAAAACCAAAAGTACAAATACTGAAAACTAGTCAAGGTTCACTGACACTTGCCAGGCCGAAGATCTGGGTCTATTCTTCTCAAAATGATGGTAGATAATATAAAAGGTCAGGATATTAGAACAATATTATTCTATACTGAAGAAAAAATTTTAGCCGTAAATACCCTAAGACTTGTGATAATAGATACATTTTTTAAAACTGTCCCTTTAAGTTATAAAGCTTATCATGTCTTTTAAATGTAGACACAGCCCTCATGGCCTGAGACTGCAGCCTCGGCTCAATCAGTAGAACCTAAAAAAGAAGAAAAAAGATAAAAGAGACCTTTTAAAATTTCTCTTGCCCAAATAGCTTCCTTAGAATTGCATGTCAAGGGCAAAGACAGGTCTTAAAATTCATCTTTGCAAATGATAAAAGACTTCAGCTATCTGAGAGAGTAATCTAGTTTATTCCAACTGTTATTTATAAACTAGCGAGTTTTATATTGTACTTGACTCATGACTAAAATTTTAAAATGAAAACTATGAGATCTCAGGTTGTGGCTGTCTATATGTTTGTATATGTATGCTATCTCTACTTAGCAGTCCCCAGCCTTTTAGACACCAGGGACTGGTTTCATGAAAGATAGTTTTTCCACAGACTAGGGTGTGGTGGATGGTTTCAGGGTGATTCAAGTGTGTTACATTTATTGCACACTTTATCTGGCATTAGATCCAGAGGTTGGGGACCCCTACTCTAGATGATATTGCCAAAACTGATTTGTAAAAGCTCTATATAATTGGCTTAAACAAATAAGAGCTTATATAAACTCTCAGAAATATAATAGAAATCAACCCAAATGAATTTCAGGTTCACCTGATCTGGGGAAATATTCAGTATTAAATCTATTTAGGCTTCCCTTGTGGCTCAGAGGCAGAAAAAATGAAATGAAATCTGCCTACAATGCAGGAGCTACAGGAGATGTGGGTTTGATCCCTGGGTGGGGAATATCCCTGGAGGAGGACATGGCAACCCACTCTGGTATTCTTGCCTGGAGAATCTCATGGATAGAGGAGCCTGGTGGGCTACAGTCCATTGGGTCACAGGGTTGGACACATCTGAAGTGACTTAGCGCACATGCATGTAAAGCTATTTGAGTGTGTTTAATTAACATACACATTTCTTTAGCATTATCAACATTAAGCATTCCACTCTTATTGTACTTAGGTTTACTGAAAGTAAAGCTCATGTTATCTCTGCTACAAAATTTGGCAAAAATTCAAAAATACCTTGGTATAAAATATTTTCATAAGTTATAAAATAGATATAAACAGGATAAGAGTTTTTAGGTAGACTCTATAAAAATAACTATGCTTATGCTATGTCTATCAAATAGTAGTTTCTCCAAGTCTTTTGGTAAAACCTTAGAGTTTTGTCAAGTTAAATAATGAGAATCCACTGTCAAGATTATTTTAAAATAAGATAGAAATCTGGAAGATTTACTGTTAAACAAGTCTAGTAAGAAAAGATATAAGGTATATGGAGATGATTTTGTTTAGGACGTTATCTTGTCCTGTTGTTGTTGTTGTTTTGTTGTTCACTCATGTCTGATTCTTTAATGACCACTTGGACTGTGGCCCACAAGGCTCCTCTGTCCATGGGATTTCACAGGCAAGAATGCTAGACTGCGGTGCCATTTTCTTCTTCAGGGGATGTTCCCAACCCAGGATTGAACCCACATCTCCTGCATTGGCAGCTGGATTCTTTACCACTAAGCCACCAGGTAAGCCTGATCTTGTCTTAAAGTTGGTTATTTCTAAATGGGAAATAAAACAAGACACAAACTAACATAAACACAGAAAGTTGAAAATTTTTGTTAAAGAAAAAAAAAAGTCAGGGCAGGTATTTAAAAAGAAATTTTGTATGTGTTCAGGACCAGATAAAATGAAAATTAATTTCAGTGGGTTTTAATATAAAAAACCATAATAAACTGGTGAAATCAGAATCTATGTTTCTTTCATTCAAAGGACAACAGTCTTTTTGTTTTGTTTTTCCCTATTGGTCTGCTCTAAACAGTGAAAGACTGCCTTTGAGTAGTCTGTCTAAAAAGGAAAAAAAAAAACAAAACTTGTTTCTTGTCAAGTGTGTATGTGCTGAGTCATTCAATCATCTCTGACTTTTTGTGACCCCAGGCTCTTTTGTCCATGGGAATTCTCCAGGCAAGAATACTGGAGTGGATGGCTATGACTTCCTCCAGGGGATCTTCCCAACCCAGGGATCGAACCCAGGTCCCCCACATTGCAGGCTGATTCTTTACTGTCTGAGCCACCAGGAAGCCCCTGTCTTGTCAAAGTAGTCACTTACATCCTGTGTTATCTTTATTAGGTGCTTGATTATTACATAAAACCTAGTTTTCTCAATATTAAAGAGTTAGGTTTTGCTCTGAACTACATAACTATATATTTGAAAATGTTAACCATTAATTTGATTAAATGAATAAGCATTCATTTTGATTAAATGAATAAACAGTGACTCATTTGACTTTTTAATCAAATTCTAGGTGAGTCTTTCTGACTTAGAATTACTTTTGAGATTTGGTCTCTTTCCTTATAAAAGCAGAGATGTTAGATATATTTGATATGTTAAATTACATGGGAAGCTTTATCAAATCAGAAGTAAGTTTAACCTTTCTTTATATTCTATCTGAATAGTTATGTATTGCAAGCATTCCAGAAATTGTATGAAATTCCTGGACATCTTTTATGCCCTGACATAAAATGTTATCTGTCATCAAAACTGAAGCTCATGCTAAAGGGTATCAGAGAAACATCCTAGGCGATTTTCACACCAAAGCAACTACAGAATCTATAAAGTGGATGAAGTCCATTCTACTTTTACTTTCTAATTTTGCCATTATAATGTCCTTGTAACATAGTCAAGGCTATGGTTTTTCCTGTGGTCATGTATGGATGTGAGAGTTGGACTGTGAAGAAGGCTGAGCGCTGAAGAATTGATGCTTTTGAACTGTGGTGTTGGAGAAGACTCTTGAGAGTCCCTTGGACTGCAAGGAGATCCAACCAGTCCATTCTGAAGGAGATCAGCCCTGGGATTTCTTTGGAAGGAATGATGCTGAAACTGAAACTCTAGTACTTTGGCCACCTCATGCGAAGAGTTGACTCATTGGAAAAGATTCTGATGCTGGGAGGGATTGGGGGCAGGAGGAGAAGGGGACGACAGAGGATGAGATGGTTGGATGGCATCACTGACTCGATGGACGTGAGTCTCAGTGAACTCCGGATGTTGGTGATGGACAGGGAGGCCTGGCGTGCTGCAATTCATGGGGTCGCAAAGAGTCGGACATGACTGAGCGACTGAACTGAACTGAACATGGCAGGAGTCTGCTCCTTAAAAAAAAAGGAGGGGGGGAGTTGAAAAATAACTAATCTAAATTAAACAGTCAGGGCTATGGGAAACCCAACATGGCTGCTTATTCCTTCCTTGTTCTCCAGCTAACCACATTTTTCCTTTGATGAGTTAATACTTTCCCTTGCTGAAAGGTTTATGCCCCCATAATGGCAAAGAAACTGTTAGAACATGTGTTTCCCAGTTGGAAGATATGTTTCACAATCTCCTCTGATCAAGGCATCCACCTCACTGGGCGAATCATATATTGTTGTTATTCAGTTGCTCAGTCACGTCTCACTCTAGGTGACCCCATGGAGTGCCACACCCCAGGCTTCCCTGTCCTTCACCATCTCCTGGAGTTTGCTCAAACTCATGTCCAGTGAGTCAGTGATACCTTCCAACCATTTTGTCTTCTATTGTCTCCTTCTCCAACTGCCTTCAATATTTCCCAGCATCAGGGTCTTTTCTAATGAGTCGACTCTTCGCATCAGGTGGCCAAAGTATTGGAACTTCAGCTTCAGCATCAGTCCTTATAATGAATATTCAGGATTGATTTCCATTAGGATTAACTGGTTTGATCTCCTTGTTGTCCAAAGGACTCTCAAGAGTCTTCTCCAACACCACAGTTCAAAAGCATCAGCGTTCAGCCTTCTTTATGGTCCAACTCTCACATCTATACATGACTACTGGAAAAACTGTAACTTTGACTAGACAGATCTTTGTCAGCAAAGTAATGTCTCTGCTTTTTAATATGTTCTCTAAGTTTGTCATAAGCTTTTCTTCCAAGGAGCAAGTGTCTTTTAATTTCATGGCTGCAGGTGCCATCTGCAGTGATTTTGGAGCCCAAGAAAGTAAAGTCTGTCACTGTTTCCATTGTTTCCCTATCTATTTGCTATGAAGTGATGGATCAGATGCTATGATCTTAGTTTTTTGAATGTTGAGTTTTAAACCAGCTTTTTCACTCTCTTCTTTCACTTGCATCAAGACATTCTTCAGTTCCTCTTTGCTTTCTGCCATAAAGGTGGTATCATCTGCATATCTGAGGTTACTGATATTTCTCCCTGCAGTCTTGATTCCAGCTTGTGTTTCATCCTTCCAGTTTCTCATGATGTACTCTGCATATAACTTAAATAAGCAGTGCGACAATATACAGTCTTGACCTATTCCTTTCCCATTTTTGAACTAGTCCTTTGTTCTATGTCCAGTTCTAACTGTTTCTTCTTAACCTGCATACGGGTTTCTCAGGAAGCAGGTAAGGTGGTCTGGGATTCCCATCTCTTAATTTTCCACTTTGTGTTGTGATTGACAGAGTCAAAGGCTTTAGTGTAGTCAATGAGGCAGAAGTGGTTGTTTATCTGGAATTCTCTTGCTTTTTCTATGAACCAGCAGATATTTGGTAAATCATTTAAGCCTTTACAAAAATCTTTCAAACTTTTTGGAATTATCACTGTCTCTATCAATCTTAGTCATTAGACAAAGTTGAGAGAACTAATGGAAAGCACTAGACTCTAGTGGAACAAGAGTTAGTTGCATTGGAGTGAATGAGCAAATAAATATGTTTTTATAATTCTAAAATATTAGTTTTTAAAATCTTTAGTTTTTCCAGATACAAGGAAGGGTTTTTTAAAACACATCAATTTGATAAATTATACCTTTATAAAGAGAATTGAAACTTTTATTATTTTATCTGAACCTGATAATTCCAAATTCAGAAACTCAAACTAAAGCTGCCCTTTCCTTGAAGCCTTTTAGACAACTTGGTCTACAAACTTTTGAGAAATTGTCATAACAATCCTCTTATGTATTACTGTCTGAACCACTCAGAAAGTTTACCTGAATACTCAATGACATCATCAGAGACATTTAAAATTACAAAAGATGGTTCAAATCCAACATCTAAAAATCTTTTAATTTATTTCCCCTGGGCCCAGAAACTTTTATAATTTGCTCCAATCATTAATCTTTGGGGATTTTTTGTTTTCATATAAATGACTCTTACTCTTACCTGATTACCTTCACCTTTTGGAGTCCACCTACATCACACCCCCTAAAATGAGATAAAGCTGTTTAACTGAACTAACTGACCTGTTCTCAGAACTGAAAACTGATTCAGAGAAATGGAAGACCCTAATAAGTCATTGTCTATCCCCACAGCCATCAGCTTGCCTTTTAATTAAGAAAGAAATTCTGAATAATTCAGTTGATGATGATTTGTGGTTAAGATCTGCTGATAGCTGGGGTAAAAAAAGAAATAAAGGCAAAGGAGACAGCAAGTGCCAAAGACGTTGAGATGAGTACATGCTTGATGTGTTCAAGAAACACTAAGGAGACAAATGTAGGTGGGTAGAAATAAGCAAGTTAAAGAGTGTACGGAATTACAGAGAAACTAATATAGATGGTTTAAAAGATTTTTAAAGAACCACACTGGGTACTTGTGTAGAGCACAGACTGATGGCAGATAAGAAGACTACATAAGGAGACTAGATAAAAAGTATAGATGACAGGTAGACTAGACAAGAAACTATTTCAATGATGCACAGATCCATGATGCAGGTGGTAAGAATCTTCAGGCTTTGATTATTTTGGAATATAGAAGCAAGAGAGATTTGTGATAGCTAAATGGAAGATAACAATAAAAGGAAGCATTTTTCATGACATCGAATGTGCAACACCAAGGGTGAATCCTAACATAAACTATGGAATATGAGTGATAATGGGATGTCAGTATAGGTTCATCAGTTACAACAAATGTACCACTCTGTTGCAGGTTGTAGACAGTAGAAGGGGTTGGGCTTGTGTAGGGACAGTGTATATATAAAAAACTCTGTACTTTCTACTCAATTTTGCTGTGAACCTAAAACTGCTCTAAGCAATAAAGTCTATTCATTAACAAGTAAATGATAGGTTAACATTTATGTAAGCCAAAGAACAATGGAGTTGCCATTTATGAAGATGGACAAACTGGGAGGCAAATGTGTTATAAGGTTGAAAGTCATGAGTTTAATCTTGAACAAGCTAAATGTGATATGCCTGTTAGATTTACAAGTGAAATTAAATAGATACATAGAAGCATAATTCAAAAATTCAGGAGGCTTTTGGATCGCAGCCATTCTGACTGGTGTGAAATGGTACCTCTTAGTGGTTTTGATTTGCATTTCTCTGATAATGAGTGATGTTGAGCATCTTTTCATGTGTTTGTTAGCCATCTGTATGTCTTCTTTGGAGAAATGTCTATGTAGTTCTTTGGCCCATTTTTTGATTGGGTCATTTATTTTTCTGGAATTGAGCTGTAGGAGTTGCTTGTATATTTTTGAGATTAGTTGTTTGTCAGTTACTTCATTTGCTATTATTTTCTCCCATTCTGAAGGCTGCCTTTTCACCTTATGGACTTTGTGAGAGAGGGAGAGGGTGGGGAGATTTGGGAGAATGGCATTGAAACATGTATAATATCATGTATGAAACGAGTCGCCAGTCCAGGTTCGATGCACGATACTGGATGCTTGGGGCTGGTGCACTGGGACGACCCAGAGGGAGGGAATGGGGATGGAGGAGGGAAGAGGGAGGAGGGTTCAGGATGGGGAGCACGGGTATACCTGTGGCAGATTCATTTCGGTGTTTGGCAAAACTAATACAATATTGTAAAGTTTAAAAATAAAATAAAATTAAAAAAAAAAATTCAGGAGGGAGACCTAGGCTGGGAATAAAAATTTTAAAAATGTAAGTACATTGATTGTTTTAAAATTTTGGTGATGTGATCACTTAAGAAGTGAGTGGCAATAGAAACTGCAATATTTCAAGTTCAGGAAGGTAAGAAGAAACTACTGAAAGGAGATGGAAAAGGAGATTACAGTGAGGGAAAAGGACCAAAAATTGTAAGATACAACAACTGATCCTTGGATTTGGCCATTTGAAAGTCACTGATATCATAGTCAAGGCTATGGTTTTTCCTGTGGTCATGTATGGATGTGAGAGTTGGACTGTGAAGAAGGCTGAGCGCCGAAGAATTGTTGCCTTTGAACTGTAGTGTTGGAAAAGACTCTTGAGAGTCCCTTGGACTGCAAGGAGATCCAACCAGTCCATCCTGAAGGAGATCAGCCCTGGGATTTCTTTGGAAGGAATGATGCTAAAGCTGAAACTCTAGTACTTTGGCCACCTCATGTGAAGAGTTGACTCATTGGAAAAGACTCAGATGCTGGGAGGGATTGGGGGCAGGAGGAGAAGGGGATGACAGAGGATGAGATGGCTGGATGGCATCACTGCCTCGGTGGACCTGAGTCTGAGTGAACTCTGGGAGTTGGTGATGGACAAGGAGGCCTAGCGTGCTGCAATTCATGGGGTTGCAAAGAGTCGGACATGACGGAGTGACTGAACTGAACTGATATTATAGATGAGGGAGTTTGTTTTTTTTTTTAAGTAGTGAGAATGAAAGTTTCATAGTTTGGATTCAAGGAAGAATAAGAGTAAAGCTTCTGGGCTTCTGGAGAACAAATTGGCTAAATCAGTTTATTTCAGCATATCCTCCAAACACATGTATGTCAACTATGAAAAATAACCTATAATCAACAATTAATAACATTATTCTGTATCAAAGGCTACAACAAACTTTAACTTAATGTGAACAATGGAGAAATAAACTACTAAAACTGATGCCAAAATCTGCTCTCGCTTGTATGGGTGCCAAATTGAATACAGGATACAGTTTGGAGTGATGTAGAAAAGAATAGTTATATTGCTTTGCCCGGCAAAGGGAGACACAGAGGGCTCCTGCCCTGGAAAAGTATGTGTTCCAACCTAGGAGGATTTGATGAAGAGTTTTATAGCAATAGTTTAAAGGGTGGAGTTGCTGACAAAATTAGGGTATGTGCAGGGTTTCAGATGGTTGGTTTCCTAGTCTTAATGAGCTTGTCTGTTTCTTTTAATTTTGCTTAAAGTGCTTTTTTGCCTGCTCCTCCCTTGTTTAGCAACCAAGTTCTATCTGCCCTTTGGAACCCAGGGAAGGTCATGGAGACTGGAGTCTTGCCTACAAGAAACAGGGGAAAGAAATTTTCTGTGCTCTCAAACCCCACAGGGTCCTTCTCGGTTTCAAAACCAGGAGAATCAGCTGTTATACAGAGCATAGAACTGGGAGAGAACTATGAAGGAAAGAGAAGAATCATTTTCTAAGTAGAAAATATGTGAGTGAAAGTCACTCAGTTGTGTCCGACTCTTTGTGAGCTCATGGACTATACAATCCATGGAATTCTCCAGGCCAGAATACTGGAGGGGGTAGCCATCCCCTTCTCCTTGGGATCTTCCCAATCCAGGGATCAAACCCAGGTCTCTCACATTGCAGGTGGATTCTTTACCAGCTGAGCCACCAGGGAAGCCCAGAAAACATATGAATATGTATTATTTTTTCCTGTGACTTCTTAAAGATTTTTTTTTCACTGCATAATGCCTGGATGTGTGCTACCTAATCAAGGTTGTTACATAAATGACCTTTGTATATGTACATATGTTCTTGCTGAGACTTGCTCATGAAATATCAGTCATTTCATAGGGATGATATTAAATAATAGCCATTGAAAACTGATTTCTTTTCATAATGTCCCTAAATTAATGGTTTATTTCTAGAAACAACTTTTTAAAATGCATTTATTGAGTCTATCTTCTGGGAAACCAAATGGATGATGTAGCCTAAATGAACCTCATTTATGTTAGTCTCACATTTCTGTGTAAAAATTATAATTTCCATTTATACAATTTATATTGAAATTTAACATAGCTTCACTATTATTTTACACAACTTGAAATCCTTTGAAAAACATTGCATAAGTACATATGTAATTTGAGAATTTGTTTCCGAATAACACGTAAATAAAGTGGCAATTATTTCAGAGGAGATTAGCTTGTTGTTTTATTATCCTGTTTTAGATACTGAGAAGGCAGTGGCACCCCACTCCAGTACTCTTGCCTGGAAAATCCCATGGACGGAGGAGCCTGGAAGGCTGCAGTCCATGGGGTCTCTGAGGGTCGGACATGACTGAGCGACTTTACTTACACTTTTCACTTTGATGCATTGGAGAAGGAAATGGCAACCCACTCCAGTGTTCTTGCCTGGAGAATCCCAGGGACGGGGGAGCCTGGTGGGCTGCAGTCTATGGGGTTGCACAGAGTTGGACACGACTGAAGCGACTTAACAGCAACAGCACAGATACTGAGAATCAATGAATACAGAGTTTAAATTCAAATTTCCATGATGATATTCAATTTAGGGAATAACAATGATTAATAACGTGGGGCAGTAGTAAAGAAGCTACTTGACAGTACTGGAGATGCAGGAGACGCAGGGTCAGTCTCTGAGTAGGGAAGTTCCCCTTCAGAAGGGAATGGCAACCCACTCCAGTCTTCTTGCCTGGGAAATCACATGGACAGAGGAGCCTGGCGGGCTACAGTCCATGAAGTCACAATACTACTACTACTAAGTCGCTTCAGTCGATAGCTGGACATTAAATAGCAACTAAACAACAACATGCTATTTCAGTATTCAGTGACATTCTTACCCTGAGAACGGGTAATAAATACAGTAGAAGAGGATTAGAGTTGTGTTCTGAAGGTGAAATTTAGGTAGGTTATGAATTACAGTACTGTAATATTGTTAAATTGGGGAATAAAGGCAAATTCCTAAAATGTTACCCACATGTATTACTTTGGGGAGGGGAAGGTGGCATAAACTTTACCTATGGGAGAAAATACATATGAAAAAGAAGCAGATGACTTCATAGTTATTCCTTTTTAGCACATCACCATTCATATTGCATGCCCTCCAGTCCTTGCCTACACCTCCATTCCCTTGACAAAATCAAACCCCCTTCAGATTCTCTCAAAAACAGTTAGATTTCAATCGCTGAGGATTAGTATTGATTTGATTTCATAAGAACTCCAAACTTCTGCCCTCCATGCAAAATGAATTATTTGTCTTTCAATGTGTTGGTGAGTGCAGTTCATTTATTTGAGAAAAAGCTATTTATTAACATTTTACTCTTAGAGATAAAAGGCATAAATGTGTATATGTTAACTCACCTATGCTCATTTCTCTTAAGAGCAATCTTTTAAATGTCAACTATAAAAGACTGACCAGAGGATTTTTATTTGGCTTTGCTTCTAATTTAGTAGAGAAAATCCTTAAAGAAGGTAAGTATCACTGTGGGTCTGGACAAAGAAGAGCTTGCTGCCTGAGGCAAGAACATGCAATGAAAAGGTTTCAGAAAAAGTAATTTCAAAGTAAGTGATTTTTACAGATTTCAACATTTTTTAAGAGTTGATTTTATGTTCACTTTAGAAGGAGCACATGCAAGTTACATGGATAGATACAAATCTCAAAGCTCATGTTTATGAGTTTTGTTTTGTTTTTTCCATTTAACAGAGTTGAAATTTTTGTAAAAGAATTTTATTCCTAGAAGAGTCATTAGTCTAGGTATCAAGGTACATGAAACAGTACTCAAACTCTAACATAAATAAAAATAGCTCTGAAGTGTCATTTTAAAATAGCAAGTTTCTTATTCTATTCTCAGAGATTCAGTAAATCAGAAATGGAGAAAAGAACACTCACTTGACAATTTTCTCTGCCACAAGTCTCATTGATAGTAATATTTCATAGATGTGATATCTTGATGAAGTCTCACAACCATCGTGTGATAGAGACATTATCACAGTTTTCAAGTTGAAAGAATTGAAACAGGGAGAGTTCAAGTAATATATTCTTATTCACATTCATTCAATAAATAATAATAAAGTGCTTCTTATATACCAGGCATTTTTCTTAATGGCTAGCAAACTGTAGTGAACAAAAGAAATCAAACCCTTGTTCTTATAATGACACAGAGCTGTAGAGAGAGAAAATCAAACATGGACAAATAAATGCAAGAATTAGATAATTTCAGTGGTTTGCAGAAATTACCAAAGGCATTATAATATAAATTAGATGTTCAGAGGAGGTCTAACTGAGAGGGTACTTTTGAGTGATACCTGAATAACAAGAAGGACATTGGTCCATGAAAAGAAGCTACAGTGGAAACAGCAAGTGTAAGAGGCTCAAGGCATTTATGTTAAAGGTTACAGTGTAACTCTTTGATCTCAATAGTTTTTTAATAGCTGACTATTTTATGTTTGCTCTTTCCTCAAACAGGCATGTAGACCTGGAGGGATATTTCTTGAGTTAATAACAGATAAGGACTCTCACACTAATTGTCAAGTGCCGGGGTCCAGCCCCGGTGGATCCAGGGAATTCGAAGCGGGGACGGCGTCGCGAAGGATCAGGAAACAACTGCTTAATTAAACTTTAATTAAGGATATAAAGAGTAATGGAATAAGGATAGCTCAGTGAGGAAATTCAGTGGAGAAAAGAGGCTGAATAATTCAGCCAGGAGGTAAGAGAAAGAACGACATGGTGAGACCAAGTTTCGGTGAACAAGGCCCGCACTTTATTTTCCAAAGTAGTTTTTATACCTTAAGTTATGCATAGAGGATAATGGGGGAAGGGGTAGAGTCATGCAGCAAGCCAGGCTTTCTTCCTGCAAACTTATCATATGCAAAAGCTTAGGTGATTTGCATCATCTTCTGGCCCAGAGGCCTGTTAACATTTTAAGACCCTTTCTTCAGAAAACTTATTTTTCTCTAAAGGTGATTGGTCAGGAGCCACCCTCCAAAAGCATTAGATAGTCAAGTAACACGAAAATATATTCCCGTGGCAAGTTGAACAGAGTATACCTTCATTATGAGAGTGAGGCCACATTAGTCACAAATGTGTGTGGCTTTGGCAATTATTCATTTATTTGAACAATGCAGTAAGTCAAGGATGCATAGACAAAGGAAGAAAAGTGAATACTGTGAACATGGACAAGCTGAATAGATTAAATAACTAGAAAGTTCCTGGTAAACCATATTCAGCTACCAAAGATTAGGGGGAAAAAAGATACTAACTAGAATTTGGACTCAGCTCCTTTGACCAAATGCTCATCTGAATGGCGTGTAGTCAAGTATAACCTCTTTCTAAAAAGGTTCCTGGAATCCATGGAAGTCTTGATAAATAAAGTATTATCTCTTTGAAATAAGAATTAAGTATCTAGTTATAAATTTTAGTCAAAATAAAGACATTTCTCTCATACTATGACAAAAAGTGATTTGTTCAAAAGTCTTTCAAATGTAATTACTAGTAGTTAATATTTAGCTCCTAATTAAGAGTAAGTTAAGTGCCCCTTAGACTTTTTTGTCCCTTATCTTATGTACTGTCTAATACCTAAAGCTAAAGCTAGTTTCAAGGGAGAAAAATATTCATTGCTACTTTGGAAAATTAAAAACAATATAAAATTAATTTGGAACATTATCATTTCTTAATGCTTCTACTTGAAGACTTAGGAAAATTAAAAAATGCTCTGAGACATTAATAGCTTT
This sequence comes from Bos indicus x Bos taurus, assembly GCF_003369695.1. Lineage (NCBI taxonomy): Eukaryota > Metazoa > Chordata > Mammalia > Artiodactyla > Bovidae > Bos > Bos indicus x Bos taurus. The sequence goes on from NC_040076.1 coordinate 102,196,947, forward strand.
TGATTTCTTCATAAGTGGAATATTTGAAGCTAATCTAGAAGTTTTGCCTGAACTTAATCTTCTCATTAAAAATGAATATGTTACAAATGTCATATTTTCAAAATAAATAGTGAGTGATCTGAGTCCTGGGAAAAATCCAACCTTTTATTCTGTTTAGAAATAGAAAACAGGCCTAAAAGTCAAAAGTTACAAAGTGGGAGAAGGCAAGGGTGGGATGATTTGAGAGAATAGCATTGAAACATGTATATTATCATATGTGAAACAGATCACCAGTCCCGGTTCAATGCGTGAGAGACGGTGCTCAGGGCTGGTGTACTGCGATGACCCTGAGGGATGGAATGGGGAGAGAGGTGGGGGCGGTGGATTCAGGATGGGGAACACATGTACACCCATGGCTGATTCATGTCAATGTATGGCAAAAACCATGACATAATTGTAAAGTAATTAGCCTCCAATTAAAATAAATTAATTTTTTTAAAAAAGAGAAAAAAGTTGCAAAGTATTTCTTACTCTACCCACTTCATTTCAAGACTTCCAATATCCTAAACTGATGTCATATAACTTTCTCTTGTCAGCTCAGGACTTAATCTGATTATTAACAAAGGATGCCATAGATCAGAATAGTTCAAGGCTTGACCTCAAACCTGCCCCCACTGCTTTCTAGGACATGTATTTTTCATTTTTTGCCTTATTCTTTGTAACCACTTCATTGGCTTACATTTCAATAAAGACCACCGAGCACCTTTGCTATACAATTACCAGATTCTTTAAATTGACTTTGTTTTCCTGTCTAGGGTTCTGCTCCTGGAACTTGGTCACCAGGACAACCTCTGCCCTTTCTGCCAGCCACATCAGTGCATCACCCTCTGCTATCATCTAAGCTTCAATATCCATCTGCCAATCGGTTGGGGTCCTGCCCATCTTGAAATTACCTGATATGGAGGCAAGATTTTATTCTAGATGACTGGTTTGCTAATAAAGTGCTTCTTAAACCTGACTAAATATTGTGAGCTAGACAGGATTTAGAGTCCACCAATTTGATGCATTCATGTGAAACTGAAATTTTCAACTAAGTGGGGAGAGAGGCAAGCATGTGAATTTTAGCCACGGTGAACAGGTTCTGAGGCAAATAGCTGTACTGACAGTTTACCAATTTGGAAGGGACAGTAAGTAGTTCCATTGGCGGCTTGGCCATTTTATGCATTGTGGCTTTGTGAACATTCTTGGATGCTCAGCATAGAGCCCATTTATCCAACCTTCCCAATGATTCTATGAGCTCTTTAATATCCGATGACTAAAGCTTCCAAAAATTGTTGGTTCAAAGTGCCCTTAGTGTCTCAGTAAGTTTTGTTTTTTCCCAAAGAGATACTGGAATTTAAAATCCGTGTTCACAGATGTAATTTTTAGCATTCATATTATGTTCCATTTTTTAAATAGGTCAAAATAGCTTAACTGTAGTATTTTATACAATGTGCAATACATATCAGTGTGCTTGGCTCAAAAAATTTAAACTATTTATCACTTGGCATCGCTGCAAATTGGCTACCTTCACAGTTGCACCAGAGGCTGCTTTGGCCAGACTTTGGAACTGTGGCCCAATTGTAAATTACATTCCGTTCAGACTAGGATAGAGTCTGTTTACTCAGCCTTTTCAATGTTTCTAAAAACTCTCTAGCATAAATTATTTGTTTAATTTAGTTAAACAGAGTTTGTATTTGCAACTGAATCTGGACTTATACCTTGTATTCTTGAAGTAGAAGAGGAAGGTGCATTTTGAGAAGATAGTACCTTTTCCAAACAGCACATGTGGCAGAACTGGGATTCTAAGGCAGGTCATGTTCCTCAAGGACTAATAGCAGTAATCACCATTTCATCTTATACCCAGCTGTGTGGGAGGAAACGAAGCTTAGTGAAATACACTTATGAAGTTGAAATCACTCACCTTCACAGTTGTGGTGATGAGTTTTGAAGCCAAATATGTCTAGTTATGAAATGTATCTCTTTATAATATTCTGTGCATGTTAGTGTATGTGTGTGTAAGTCACTTCTAGCTTGCCAGGTTCCTCTCTGTCCATAGGATTCTCTAGGCAAGAATACTGGAGTGGGTTGCATGCTCTTCTAGGGGATCTTCCTGACCCAGGGATCAAATCTGTGTTTCTTAGGTCTCCTCATTGGTAGGTGGGTTCTTTACCATTACAGCCACCTAGGAAAGCCCCCTTATAATATTCTACCCTTACTATTATCATTTGGTAATAAGGGAGCATTTTTTTTTCATTCAATAGTTATTAACATGTAAACATCCTCCCATGCCTCTTGCTTCAAGGAATTTTTTACTTAAATTACAGGACATAGTAATAGTTTTTAAGCACTGCTTCAACCTCATTTTGAGAAGAGGACACTGCTTGGTTTTTCATGACTAACATCAAAGTGACCACTCAATTGTTTATGAAAAAGACATAGATTTCTGCCTTCACTTTACATATTTAATACAGTGAACTAGAATAATTAGTTTTCAGGTTTCTGCTAGGAATGCTCTTGGATATAAACTCCATTTGGGGACTTCTCAGTCAGTCTAGTGGTTAAGCGTCCACACTAACAAAGAAGGGGTTCAATCCTTGATCAGGGAACTAAGATCCCACATGCTTACAGTGCAGCAATTTTTTTTTTAATTAAAACTATTTATTTTGAACCAATAAAAACATTCAATCTAAAACATGAAAATTTTCCCATGTTTGGGGATTCTCTTTTGTTTCCAGATTTCAATACTTTATAATTTTAAATCTCATTTATATTTTACTTGCTTGAAATTACTCTTCTAGCAACTTCTTGCAATGTGTTATTCCTAATGAACTAATTTGCATCTGTGCTGCTACAACTGTTACAGGTTCTCAGTTTTCTTACTTGGGAGAATAGTTTTATTCTAATTATTTTCTCTGCTGGGTAAAAACTGACGGCAGGAGGAAAATGGGGTGACAGAGGATGAGATGGTTGGATGGCATCACTAACTCGGTGGACATGAATTTGAGCAAGCTCCAGGAGATAGTAAAGGACAGGGAAGTCTGGCACAGTGCAGTCCATGGAGTTGCAAAGAGTCAGACATGACTTAGTGACTGAACAACAATAACAGTTTTATTTAAAATTTATGTTCAATGCCCTTAAGAATTCTCAACTTAAATATACAAGTTACTAATAGAAATATTGAAGACCTAGATATCCTTCAAATGTTGAACTGATTCTTTTTATTCATGGATTCTGCATTTAACCTCAAAGTCATTTTCATAGATATGTACAGAGTGAAAATTTGGAGTCCCCTATACAAATATATTTAGCTGAGGTCAAACAAGGCAATGCTCTGCCTTCCTATTTTAGCTCTCACACTACAAACAAGTGTCGTCTTTGTGGTCTGCTTAATGCCATGGTTTTCACCTTGTTGTGCTTACTGTTAGCAGTTTTTCTATTTAAAATGACCCCCCAAGTTTAGTGCTGAAGTGCTATGCAGTGTTCTTAAGAGCAAGAAGACAGTGATGTGTCTTTGCAGAGAAGCTTAGTTCAGGCAAAAGTTATAGTGGGGTTGGTAGTGAGTTCAATGTTACTGAATTAACAATATATCTAATAAGGTGGGTGACTTTAAACAGAAACAAACATAAAACAAGGTTATGCATTGATTGGAAAAATATTGTGACCAGAGGCTCACAGGAACATAAACCTGTATTTCCCCTTGGAGCCATGTTCAGTATTCACTAATCCATTGTTAATGAAGATTTATAGACAAAATTACCACAAATAATGAGTCAAATGTATTAGAAATTAGTTTTTCTTAAATGTCAAGCAGAAATACTGCTGCTGAAACTTATTGAATCATTAATGAAATTTTTCTGTACCTGACCAAATTCCTCCCACTTGGTATTGAATTGAGATGCTCTCAAATATCTATTTATTTATTTAATAAAAAGGATCATAGTAAAATATTTACTAAAACTAAACTGCATCACTCAGTTCAGTTCAGTCGCTCAGTTGTGTCCAACTTTTTTGACCCCATGAATCCCAGCACTCCAGGCCTCCCTGTCCATCACCAACTCCCGGAGTTTACCCAAACTCATGTCCATTGAGTCAGTGATGCCATCTAACCATCTCATCTTCTGTCGTCCCCTTCTCCTCCTGCCCCCAATCCCTCCCAGCATCAGGGTCTTTTCCAATGAGTCAACTCTTTACATGAGGTGGCCAAAGTATTGGAGTTTCAGCTGCATCACTAGTAATTTACAAAAATATGACCATCTGATGTGACGAATTGACTCCTTTGAAAAGACCCTGATGCTGGGTAAAAGGCAGAAGGAGAAGGGGACAACAGAGGATGAGATGGTTGGATGGCATCACCAACTTGATGGACATGAGTTTGAGTAGACTCCAGGAGTTGGTGATGGAAAGGGAGGCCTGGTGTGCTGCAGTCCATAGGGTCACAAAGAGTTAGACATGACTGAGAGACTGAACTGAACTGAACTGTTATCTAATAATTATCTGTCTGTGGCCTCCTCTACATATGACATAAAATTCAATCAGAATATGGCAAAAAGATATAAATTTGACTCTACTCAGGTACTCCATGAAAAACAGAAAATTAATTTATTAAACTATTTGACCCTATAACAAATATATAGTTCATTTTAGAGTCATTATTTAAATTCTAAAATTGTAAGAATAATATAATGTAATTTTAAATACCATACTTTGTTACCATTTATGTTCGACTTAGCTTTGTGTTCATTGTGTGAAGCAAAATCTTTATCACGATAGTTGCTGGAGACACATCTATGAATACACTAGGATTCTCCTTTAGGACAGAACAAATAGGATATATGGGATTGGTTTCAGAACCCATCACATATACCAAAATCTGTGGATACACAAGTCCCTTATATACAATGGCACAATGTTAAAGGCACTCTGACCCAAGGGATCCATATCTACAAACATGAGGTGTCAGCTAATCTGTGGTTGGTTGAATCTGTGGATCCAGAATCCCTGGATGTGGATGGCTGACTATAAAATAGGTAGCTAAATAGATATATATATAGATATATATATATATATAGAGAGAGAGAGAGAGAAATATATATATATATATATCTTTATATCTGTAAATATATTGATAGATACACAGAGAAACAGAGATAGATAAGTAGATAGATAGACAGATAAAAATAACCTAAGGAATTGCCTCATGCTGTTATGGAGGTTGACAAAGTCCAAGATCTTCAGTTCACAAAATAAAGATGCAGGAAAGCTGATTGTTTAGATCTAGTCTACAACTGACAGGCTCAAAAGCCAGGAAGAGTCACTGTTTCAGTTCAAGTTCAAAGACAGGGGAAAAAAAAAAACATATTCTGGCACTAAAATAGGCAAAAGGAGTTTTCTCTTATTCAAATGTGCTTGCTAAGTCACTCAGTCATGTCTGTCTCTTGGCAAGCTTATAGACTGTAACCCCCCAGGCTCTTCTGTCCTTGGATTCCCCAGGCAAGAATACTGGAATGGGTTGCCATACCTTTCTCCAGGGGATCTTCCTGACCCATGGATTGAACCCATATTTCTTACATCTCCAGCATTGGCAGGTTCTTTAGTACTAGTGCTACCTGGGAAGCCCTTATTTAGATGAGGGTCAACATTTTGTTCCATGCAGACTTTTAGCTATTTGGGAGAGGCCTATCCACATGAGGAAGAGCCATTGGCTTTAGTCAGTCATTTGATTTAAGTGTTAAACTCATTCAAAAACACCTTCATAGAAACACCCAGCCAAATATTTGAACAAATATCTGGGCACCTCATGGCCCAAACTGACATTTAAAATTAATCTTTATGGTGACCAAGATATTTTGTCCCACACTTAAAATATTTTTTTAAATAATTTTTTAATGAACATTTAGATTGAAGAGGGATTATTCTAAGAAACGATGGGTTTTTCTCAATTAAATTGCATAACATCCTAAGTAGTTATTCTTAAAGATGACAAAACTGAGGCACAGTGAAGTTAATCATTTTCTCCAAGATAATACAGCTAGCAAGTTCTAGAGCCAGCTATAAATCCATGCCATAACCCAGAAGGACTAAATGATCTTATCTTTGCATCTTTCTTTACAAATTCTCTCAAACTCCAAAACTCACTTTATCCTTACAATAAAACTGTAAGAAAACAGTTATTACCTCCATTTTTCAGGTGGGAAAATTGAGTTTCAGAATAGCTATTCAGGTTTAGAAAATTAGAAATACAGTTAAGCCAGGACTGCATTACACACTTTATCCCAATTCAGGAATGATTCTCAATTGTAAAATGGAAGCATTGGATAAAAATGTTTTGTTGAGCTATTATAGTACAAACAACTTAAATGTTTTCACAATGAACTTAAAAATAATCATGTGGAATCAGAATTGCTAAAATAATTTTCTTCTGCCTGCTACTGGGTTATTGAGTTAATATATCATCAGGACACAATTGCTCTAATTATGTAACAGTGCAATTCATCATCACAAATACACTATCACACTGATAATGTATTATTCAATAAAGTCACAACAGCTGGCAAGAACATCCATGGAGTCAGGCAATGTGTGAGTTTATATGTTTTATTAATTTACTTAACTCAGATTGAGGCAAGACAACATATTTGTGAAACCTCCAGAGAAAGTTTAAAATTTTCCAAATTAGCTCCTACTGTTATTTTCATAATAGACAAATATGAAACCAAAATGACATTTATTTTCAAACCTTATATGTGTTTTCCAGCTTGATAGCAGGCATGAGAAAGTCTCTACACCATGACCTATTTGAATATCTCTGGTATATGTAAATAGTATCGAGTTCTCTTGTTATTCTAAATCAAAATGTTTCCATCCAGTGAATAGAAGTGGATTAAAAAGAAGCTTTAAATGATCTTTATATTTTCAGTTATTTTGTTGCTGCTGCTGCTGCTGTTGCTGTCACTTCAATCCTGTCGGACTTTGTGTGACCCCATAGATGGCAGCCCACCAGGCTCCCCCATCCCTGGGATTCTCCAGGCAAGAACACTGGAGTGGGTTGCCATTTCCTTCTCCAATGCATGAAACTGAAAACTGAAAGTGAAATCTTTCAGTCATCTCCGACTCTTCGCGACCCCATGGACTGCAGCCTACCAGGCTCCTCCGTCAATGGAATTTGCCAGGCAAGGGTACCGGAGTGGGGTGCCATCACCTTCTCTGATATTTTGTTATATGCAAGTAAATATGTATCAACTTGTAGCTAAGGTTTATATTCTATAGGATCGATTTGCTACTTGAGTCTGGTTCCATTGTGAGTAGCTACACTATTCTTATGATTTCCAAAGCTGACATCAGTTGCACTGAAATTACACATTTGTATAATAATAAGAATGTATTTTGTTTGATTACCCTGATTACCTTGATGAAATAACAAGCTCTGAAATCCTAGAAAGAGACTTCACCTGCACACTTGATCTATTTTTGTTCCCAGAACAAATGCACTTCTTCTGCTGCCTTCAATAAAACCCCCCTCTAAATGATGAATGTAGGGAACATCTGGTGGCTCAGTGGTAAAAAAGTCTGTCTGCAATGCTGGAGACACAGATTAAATCCCTGAGTCAGGAAGATCCCCTGGAGAAGGAAATGGTAACCCACTCCAATATTCTTGCCTAAGAAATCCCATGGACAGAGGAGCCTGGCATGCTAAAGTCCATGGGATTATAAAGAATTGGACATAACTTAGTGACTAAACAACCACCACCAAATAATGAGTCCACAAATTGATTCCACTGAGGGACATAAGCATATGAATTATTTACTTGTATCTTATTGTGGTCTTATTCTGTCTGTCACACAGATCTGAAAACTGTCTTGGACTCTTCCCCCTCTTTTGACCATCACTACCTCAACTGACAATATAGCCTGTTGAGGATATTTTAAAACCTGATCGCTGCCATACAGTGCATTTTTGGAGGACTGCAGCCGGTAGACAAGAATGGACCACTGATAACACCAAGCTTGGAGTTAAGCAAATCTCTGATGGCCCAGACCTTCCACTCACCAACCCCTGTCCCTATCTGAGTCTTGGTTTCCTCAAGTGACATCCTGTCCACCATCAATTTCATAGGTTTTATGGCATTCAAATAGCAAAGGTAAATGATATATCTGTTTTTCTAAACTAAAATATATTATACAACTCTAAGGGATTTTTTGGAAAGAATGTGCGGTTACTGGATATAGGTTTGAATTTGGCTCAACAGAAATGGGTTAAACATTGAGTCTAAAATGAGTGAGTATGCTACTCTTCTAGGATTACTATAAAATGAAAGCCATAAGTAGTCATCTTTTGCTTCTCCTAAATAGCCTGAGTAGTTATTCTGTGCCAACTTGAATCCATCCAGCACACCTCTTCTAAGTGGGGATCCACCAAAGGGAATGAGCCTTGCAGTCTTCCAACTACAGGGATCATAATTAACCAGAGTCCCAACTGCTGCTATTGGTCAATCACTAAGTCATGTCTCTTTGCAACCCCATGGACAGCAGCACACCAGGCTGCCCTGTCCTCACTGTCTCCCAGGTTATGTTCAAATTCAAGTCCATTGAGACAGTGGCGCTATTTAACCATCTTATCTTCTGCCACTCGCTTCTCCTTTTGCCTTTGATCTTTCCCAGTATCAGGGTCTTTTCCAGTGAGTCGACTTTTCCCATCAGGTAGCCAAAGTATTGGAGCCTCAGCTTCACCATCAATCCTTCCAAAGAATATTCAGGGTTGATTTCCTTTAGGATTAACTGATTTGATCTCCTTGCAGTCCAGGGGACTGTCAAGAATCTTCTCCAACACCACAGCTCAAAAGCATCAATTTTTCAGTGCTTAGCCTTCTTTTATAGTCCAACTCTCAAATCCGTATATGACTATGAGAAAACCACATCTTTGACTTTACAGACCTTTGTTGGCAAAGTTATGTTCCTGCTTTTCAATACACTGCCTAATTTGTCATGGCTTTCCTTCCAAGGACCATCTTTTAATTTCATGGCTGCAGTCACTGTCTGCAGTGATTTTGGAGCCCAAGAAAATAAAATCTGTCACTGTTTCTACTTTGTTCCTTCTATTTACCATGAAGTGATGGGACCAGATGCCAAACTCAGTTTTTTGAATGTTGAGTTTTAAGCTAGCTTTTTCACTCTCCTATTTTAGCCTCATCAAGAGACTCTTTAGTACCTCTTTGCTTTCTGCCATTAGAGTGATGTCATCTGCATATCTGAGATTATTGATATTTCCCCTGGCAATCTTGAGTCCAGCTTGTGATTCATCCAGCCTGTCATTTCACATGCTATACTTGGATAGAAGTTAAATAAGCAGGGTGATAATATACAGCCTTGTACTCCTTTCCCAACTTTGAACCAGTCAGTTCTTCCATTACCAGTTCTAACTCTTGCTTCTTGTCCCGCATATGGGTCCCAACTGCTATACTCTAAAAATCCATTATAGCCAAGCTTCATGTAAGGTTTTTTCCCAATTACTGGACATGACAGATACTTACAGCAGACTTGTTCCTAAAAAACAGAATTCCTCAGACTTTGACTCTGAGCCTGTAGGAGGTTTAGCTGAACATTCCCTAGATAATAAGGTAGTCCATCTCCCTGCTTCAGATCATACCTGCATGTGGTCTGACAATTTTTCATCATCCATATATTTTCTTACCATTTACTCCCCTGTATATTTCCCTTACTAAAATACTTGTACAATTTAATACTGCTTTGGAATCTGGCACCCCCCCCCAAATTGCCTCTGGTTATCCTAATGGATAAGTTAAGTCGCTCGCTCAGTCATGTCTGACTCTTTGTGACCCCGTGGACTGTAGCCCACCAGGCTCCTCCGTCCATGGGATTCTCCAGGCAAGAATACTGTAGTGGGTTGCCATTTCCTTCTCCAGGGGATCTTCCCGACCCAGGGATCAAACCCAGGTCTCCCACATTGCAGGCTGATGCTTTAACCTCTGAGCCAGGAGGGAAGCCCAATTACCCTAATGGAAAAATCATTGGCAGCAAAATCATAGCCATTTCTATTTCCATGGGTAGACTCATCATTATCAGCAAAATAACACAAAGTAGTCACTGATGCATAAGAAATCTTAAAATATACAATGTTTAAGCTTTAGAACTATCAAAGTGAAAAGTGAAGTCACTCTGCCATCTCCAACTCCTTGTGATCCAATGGACTGTAGCCTACTAGGCTTCGCCATCCATGGAATTTTCCAGGCAAGAATACTGGAGTGGGTTGCCATTTCCTTCTCCAGGAGATCTTCCCAACAGAGGGATTGAAGCCAGGTCTCCCTCATTGTAGGCAGACATTTTACCATCTCAGCCACCATGGAAGTCCTTAGAACTATCAAATGTGATATAATTTTTTGTCATATTTGCATAAAACAGCTGAGATATGAAGTAAAAAATCATTTGCAACACAGCTAATAGACAGCAAATCAGAAATTTAACCCTGGTCTGCTTGATTCAAAGGTGAAGTTTCTGAGAACTATGAGAGGCTGCTTCCTGGATATTACCTTCCACTGTGTCATATAAACCAGCTCAAAGCTTATTTCCAGCTTTATGCACAGTTTCCCCAGGCCCGATACTCTTTCCTCTTACCCTGTTTAAGATGTTGATAATGTTGCCATATAATTCATAAATGGCAAGAGTTCTATAAGGATGTCAATAAACATGTTAGTAAAGTAATGCTCAAAATTCTCCAAGTCAGGATTCAACAATACGTGAACCATGACCTTTTAGATGCTCAAGCTGGATTTAGAAAAGACAGAGGAACCAGAGATCAAACTGCCAACACCCGCTGAATCATCAAAAAAGCAAGAGATTCCAGGAAAACACCAATTTGTGCTTTATTGACTATGTCAAAGTCATTGACTATGTGGATCACAATAAACTGTGGAAAATTCTGAAAGAGATAGGAATACTATATGACCTGACCTGCCTCTTGAGAAACCTGTATGCAGGTCAGGAAGCAACAGTTAGAATTGAACATGGAATGACAGACAGGTTCCAAATTGGGAAAGGAGTACGTCAAGGCTGTATATTGTCATCCTGCTTATTTAACTTCTATGCGGAGTACATCACGAGAAACGTTGGGCTGGATGAAGCACAAGCTGGACCCAAGATTGCCAGGAGAAATATCAATAACCTCAGATATGCAGATGACACCACCCTTATAGTAGAAAGGGAAGAAGAACTAAAGAGCCTATTGATGAAAGTGAAAGAGGAGAGTGAAAAAGTTGGCTTAAATCTCAACATTCAGAAAACTAAGATCATGGCATCTGGTCCCACCACTTCATGACGAAAAGATGGGTAAACAGTGGAAACAGTGGCAGAGTTTATTATTTTGGGCTCCAAGATCACTGCAGATGGTGACTGCAGCCATGAAATTAAAAGACACTTGCTCCTTGGTAGAAACGCTATGACCAACCTAGACAGCATATTAAAAAACAGAGACATTACTTTGCCAACAAAGGTCGGTCTAGATAAGGCTATGGTTTTTCCAGTGGTCATGTATGGATGTGAGAGTTGGACTATAAAGAAAGCTGAGCACCAAAGAATTGATGCTTTTGAACTATCGTGTTGGAGAAGACTCTTTGAGAGTCCCTTGGACTTCAAGGAGATCCAACCAGTCCATCCTAAAGGAGATCAGTCCTGAGTATTCATTGGAAGGACTGATTTTGAAGCTGAAACTCCAATATTTTGGCCACCTGATGTGAAGAACTGACTCATTTGAAAAGACCCTGATTCTGGTAAGATTGAAGGCAGGAAGAGAAGGGGACAACAGAGGATGAGATGGTTGGATGGCATCACCGACTCAATGGAAATAATTTTGAGTAAATTCGGGAGTTGGTGATGGACAGGAATGCCTGGTGTGTTGCAGTCCATGGGATCACAAAGAGATTGAGTGACTGAACTGTACTGAACTGAAACATGCTTTAATTAATGAATCAGCATGTAGGCAATAGGCAAATTAGCTCTTTAAAACTTATAGATATTAAAATCCTATGTATAAGTCCACAGTTCAAAATGTTTCTTATGAGATTTTCTCTTCAAAATTTTGGAAATAGTAGACAGAAAAGATATAATTATTTTGACCAAAGTTTACTATTAGAAATGTCTATAACTCTTCTGTTACTGGATTCAAATATAGCTTAAAATTAAACAGAAATGATATGCTCATATATGGGCATTCTTGTCATTTTGATGTTGGTTTATTTCTAGCATATTTATTTCTCTCTGTGAGTACATTTTTACCTGCAATTTAAAAACTATTAGGTAAATTGCATAAATGAAATGTTTGTAATTTCATTGACAAGTTATTTGAATATGTAAAATCAAAATAAGGAAAAAATCTTGGTCATTCCAACAGCATATTTAACCCAAGTTACAAATAATTATTCATGTATTTTTTGGTGAAATACTAGATAAAATATATTTCAGTGTTAATGATATCAAGAGGAAATTTATTGTAAGTGCCAAACCAAATTTCTGGAGTATATTTTTTACAGAGAAAACTAACTTGCATGAATTAAAAAAAAAAGTGTCATTTTCATCAGTGTATGCCTTGCAGACTTCTGAATTCTCATTTTGTTTATTACTCTGGAAATTACTACTTGCCAAATTACATCTCCATGGTGTGAGTGAATCAGAGAAGTACAAATATATTCAAAGCTGTCATATTTAGCACAAGAAAACTTGGAGCTCATTCAAATGACTATCTAATCCTACTTTTTACAAAGGCAGAAATGTGCTATTAAGTACAAGGTTTATAGAATGAGAAGAAAGATTAATGTATTTTCTTTGTTTAAAGAAGGTAAAACATGGTTCATTAAACATAATGTAGGTCTAAACAGAAACTCTAAGCTTAAATAGTTATCAACGAAATAACCTGAAAACATTGCATTACATTCATTTCATTCTTTCTACCAATTTTTGTTGAACACAAATTGTGTGCAGGACCTTTTTCTAGCTCTTCGGGACTCAGCTTGCAAGAAGTGTGGACTCTAGTATGGGAGATAAACCATATATACAAATAGTCAAATATAGAATTTAAAATTATAAACAGATCATAGGAAAAAAGTTCTGTTAAAATGGAAGTTTGAGTGGAAGGATGTAAATATATCTTTCCCAAAGTTAAATCCCATATTTGACCCCAAAATAGTTTAAAAATAAAATATGAGCTTAATGTAGCAATTAACAAGAATCACCATCAATAGTTTACAATTAAGAAATTGAACTTATTGCTGTTTACTTCCTAAACCAAAACTTTACTTTATGGTACAACAATTTGTCTCTGGTTTCTGCAAATGAATTTAGGATTCCAGAAACAAAGTTGAAGGATAGCTGGATCTAAGAATCACTTGAATGCTTACGTGAACACCACTGAATTCATCTACTTTATAATAATAAATTATTTCAAGTAGTATTGGCTAAATAACTTGTCCTTAATTAATAGAATCCTCATTTAATCTGAGTTGTCACTTCTATAAAAAAATTTAAAATGCAATTTTTTCAGAAATTTTGCTTTTAACTTAAACTCTTGATTAAGACATAGAATATAAATAAGCGTGAGTCTTTTGTGATAATAACATTTATACTAGCTACAAATAAATAATTCAAAAATTATTAAAATTAATAAACAGTATCACATTTAATGAAGGCAGTTACCTCCTACCAGTGGTAATTATTTATACTGGAAAAAATACTGAAAAATATCTTATTCATAAGTGCAATGGAAAGATAACATCTTACTTAAAAATTGCAAGGAATGTATATAGCCAATGAATAAAAAACCTTCTAAATATGAAGTGACAGACAAAAAGAACTTGCATAAATGAAAATGTGCTCAGTCGCTAAGTCATGTCCCACTCTTTGCTATTCCATGGACTGTAGCCCACCAGGCTCTTCATGTGATTTCCCAGGCAAGGATACTGGAGTAGGTTGCCATTTCCTTCTCCAAGAAATCTTCCCAGCCCAGAGACTGAAACTGTGTCTCTTTATCTTCTGCATTGGTAGGCGGATTCTTTACCACTACAACCACGTGGGTAGCTCAAGCACTCATACAGACCTGCCCTATATTTCAATTCTAATGAATTGTAACCAAAGGTAGTCACCCAGGTCTAGTTTTGGAGAAAATAGAGAAGAGTTGACATCTTCATCCAAATAATCCATTGGGAGGAGCCTCATTGTACAAGTTTGTTCTCTATGTACATCCTTAATGGATTAACCACATTTCTTCCAGAATCAACTTCTTCCCTCAGAATCTGTTGATTCTGAAATTCCTCTTCACCAGGTCCTTGTGAAAGGATGGAATTTCTGAGGAGCTGACTCTAAAATGTTCCCTAGTGATCCTTGCTTCCTGATACTTACACTCCTGTGTAATCCCATATCCTTGAACGTGGGTTAACCTAGTGACTTGCTCCTAATGAATAGAATACAGAAAAGATGATGAGATGTTACTTCGATGTTTAGACAAGTAAGATCATGACTTTCATCTCACTAGTGGTCTCTCTCTCTTGCTGGATTTGGTGAGGCAGGCTGCCAGATGGAGGGGCCCAAGTGACAAAGAACCAAGAGTGGCTTCCAGTCAATATTCATCAAAGAGCTGAGGCTCTCAGACCAACAACCTACAAGGAACTAAATCCTGCTAACAACTACTTGAGACTAGAAGCAGATTCTTCCCCACTTGAGCTTCCTTGTGGGCCTGAGTAATGGCTGACACCTTGAATGAAGCCTTGTGAGATAGTCTGAAGAAAGAAAATCCAGATGAGAAATCTAAAGTCTCAGAAACTTAGAGCTAATAAATATGTTTAGTTTTAAACCTCTATGTCTATGATAATTTTTTCTTTTTTTGCAGAGCAGAAAGGAGAGAAGAGAGTTATGAAAGAATTGACAATTTCCAAATTAGATGTGTGTGCTATGAACAAACATTGTATATGTCAATAATGAAACTTGTTTTATGTATCAAATAAGTTTTGTCATTATTAACATATTTAATCTAGGTTAAACTGATTACACGGTATTTTTAGGGGATGATGCATTTCCAAACTATTTCTATGATTATTTTAATGACACTTCTAGCAGTAAAACTTATCTCACAGAGATATGAGGAGTGAAAGGAGAGATTTTAAAGAAATTTCTAGATATTGATTTAACTTTTATATCAAATAGTGATGCTATGTTTTCAAACTCCATTTTCAATCTTTTTAAAGTAGTAAGTTCCAACAATTTACCTTCTTAGTTTATAATATATTTTATAGTTGAAACCAACTTCTAATGAGTGAAATGGATTCTAGCTCCATGAAGTTCATGAGTAGGTGATCTTTAATAGGGAACCAAGTTCAGAATATTAATTTATAAGTTGATCTGCAACAGTATCATATTCACTCAGCTTATAGATAGCTAATGATAAATTATGGAATTTGTCACAATAATATGTAGAAAAATCTATATTTCTAGTATTATAAATTTTTGGAAGGTCTTCCCTCCATGCTTTGAAATCTTAAGGTTATTAAAAACAGTATAGATATCTTTATGTTAATTTCAAATCTTTAAAATTTTGAGCTCAAAATGATTTCTACTTTTTAAGAAACACAGAGTTCATTTTTTAGATCAAATATTCTTGTGAGAAATCTTACCCATTATAGTCATCTTACCCTTACCACAACATATAATAACACTTGCTGTTTGCAATCTTTAAGTTCACACATTAACAGATATCATAAAACAACTTTGGTTCAGCCAATGTTTTTTTCACAGCAAGATAGTTTCAGGGGAGAAACTACTGTGCTGCCTTGCAATCTGGCATAAGTTTCTTTCTTTGGCTAGCTACTCCAGAATGTTTTTAAGTCATTACATCTGTGCCATCAGGACATACTCCTAAAAACAGTTAAAACTCCAAGCAACATTTGTTGACTATATAAACCTTTATAATAGTAATCAGTTAGTTCTACTTGTTGGCAATTAAATAGAAAAAAAGAATAGTTCCCTCATATCACTATCACATTTAATCTATTTCTACTAAAGGACTTGCCATGTTAGCAATATCTTGCTTTGACAATGTGTTTATCCTACGAGTTGGTCTTCCTTCCCATTAACCAGTACCTGAATGTAGTAAATTCACCAAACACTTCCAAAACAAAATCACTAATGAAGTTTGAAGTTTTCACTAATGTTTTAGAAATTGTGTGTGTATGTACATGTGTGTATATATAAGCATTAATATATTTTATATAAACATGCATTCATATATGTTATATATGTGTCTTAGCAGCCTGATGTATCACTTACTAGAAAAAAGTAAAACACTTAATATTTATATGTGAAATATTGAACATTTGTTTATTTGCTTCCTTGCTTTTTCAAAATTCAGTGTTTTTTCAAGGAGTTATTTTGGTTTTGATCTCATTTGTGTTTTTTATGCAAATACCACTTGTGTTTTGTTCTTTTATTTGCTTCATTAGCCAAATCACTGATAGCACACTGTGGTTTTAACTCTTCACTCTCAGTTATGTAGGAAACAGTACTCTATAATGTGAGTTCATATTTCTGAATAAAGCTAGTTAAAATATTGGATCTTTAATTTATTGAGGCATTTCATCATTAACATGTATTCTAACAATGTTATTACATTCAAAGAGATATGTTTCTTTCTTGACCAAAAGAAGGTAAGTGAAACTTATTTAATTAAATGTAAAGCACAGTTAAAAGAATGTAAAATTCACTTCCCCAATTTAGGTAATAATGTTAAATTATAAAATTAAAGTAAATTTTAAATTTATAACTTCTGCTGCTCAAAAGACACTATTAAGGAAATGAAAAGGCAAGTCATATCTGACAAAGGATTTATACATAACTTATTAATAAGAATACAAATAAACATAATTTAAAAATGGGTGAAAGACGAAAAGTTACTTTACAAAAGATATATGAATGACTATAATTGCCTAAAAACATGCTTAGCATCTTTAGTGTTCAAGATTATAACTACAGATTATAACTAAAATTCAGATTATAACTACAAAGAAATAACAATACATTTCTACTTGAATGTTAAAGTCAAAATGAGGGACAGTCTCAAGAGTTTAAGAAAAAGTGTGGAGCAACAGGATTTATCAAACACTGCTGGTAGACGTATACATAAATCAACCATTTTAGGAAAGAGTTTTGCAGTTTCCCACACACCTTACCATGTAAATAAGTATTTCACCTTTAGGTAGTTACCCAAGAGAAAACATATGTCCACACAAAGACATATTAATCCCAAATGGAAATATACCAGATGTTTATCAATGGAGTGAATAAAAATATTAGGGGATGTTGATAAAATGGAATATTGCTTAGCAATATAAGGGACTGCTAAGTCACTTCAGTCGTGTCCGACTCTGTGCAACCCCATAGACGGGCAGCCCACCAGGCTCTGCCCTCCCTGGGATTCTCCAGGCAAGAACACTGGAGTAGGTTGCCATTTCCTTCTCCAACGCATGAAAGTGAAAAGTGAAAGTGAAGTCGCTCAGTCGTGTCCGACTCTTAGCGACCCCATGGACTGCAGCCTACCAGGCTCCTCCGTCCAAAGGATTTGCCAGGCAAGAGTACTGGAGTGGGGTGCCATTGCCTTCTCCGATATAAGGGACTACTGATATACAAAAAATGTGAGTGAATCTCAAAAATATGTTCAGCAGAAAAATCTAGTCACAAAGGGATATATATTTCATGATTTGATTTATAATATGTTCCAGAACAGACAAAAATAATAATTAAAAGTAAATCAAATAAAGTCTGCCTGGGGTCAGGGATGGTGGAACTGACTGCAAAGGAATACAAGGGAGCTTTTGAGGGTGATGGAAATTCCCTATTGTTTATTTTGATGTTTCCACAATAGTATAAACTTCTCAAATTTCATTTATTTACACACAAATTAATTTATTTTATTATAATTTGTACTTAAAATTGATTTTAAAATCATATTTGGTTAATAAAAATTATATTAAATTACTAAAACTAATTCAATTAAAATAGTAAAAATTAATTTGACTTAAATGACTGTATAAATGGAAACCATTAAAAGTAAATGTTTATTTTTTTCAGATTTTGATCGCTTTAAATTAGAGTTAACAAAATAACTTTATGACACAGCATGTTGTAATATGCTCCTACTCCTTATGTCTAAAATATATCTTGCATCATGTCCAATCCAGCACACTAATTCACTAGTGTATCCACACCTTGTCTGATCTATAGCCTGTTCAGTGATATGCATCCACTGATCACAAGCATGGATGAAACAACAATGCCAGATTGTTATAAAAGTTTGCAATATTTACTTTAGATGTTCTTGCAGACTGATACACGGTATTCAGAACATACTTCAATATCACGAGCTGTGAAAACAATACTTAGGCTAATGTAATAAATGTCCAAAATAACCAATAATAAGTTAGAGGAAATGATTTACATTATGTGTCAATTTATGGACTAAACTCTCAACTGGCTAATTTCATATATTAATTAATTTTAGAATTTTAAAATACATTTGATATTAAAATACTCAAAATCACAAACCTCTATACAAAAATACACATTTTAAGCAAAATATTTTCCTCCAAAATTATATATTCTGTGTATAATAACCAATGGAACCAAAACCAAAAAAAAATTGTAAAATAAAAGCATAATGATTAAAATGTAATGAGGAATTTCTCTTTAGTATTTCCTTTGGCTTTAGCCAGTATGCTCAACCAAGCATGTTTGAATTCTATTTATTAATGGTAAAAATGTACCACATAATAATTAAGTTGATTGATCTTTTCAAGGACTTCCCAGGTGGTGCTAGTGGTAAAGAATCTGCTTGCCAATGCAAGAGAAACAAGAGACCATGAGTAACAAAATGGCAACCCACTTCAGTATTCTTGCTGAGAGAATTCCATGGACAGATGAGCTTGGTGGGCTTTTAAATCTATATACATACACTACTACTACTACTACTACTACTAAGTCGCTTCAGTCGTGTCCGACTCTGTGCGATCCCACAGACGGCAGCCCATCAGGCTCCACCATCCCTGGGATTCTCTAGGCAAGAACACTGGTGTGGGTTGCCATTTCCTTCTCCAATGCATGAAAGTGAAAAATGAAAGTGAAGTCGCTCAGTCTCTTAGCGACCTCATGGACTGCAGCCCACCAGGCTCCTCTGTCCATGGGATTTTCCAGGCAAGAGTACTGGAGTGGGGGGCCATTGCCTTCTCCGATATACATACACACACATATATAAATGTGTGTGTATTTATATATATATATACATACACATAATCCACTATATATATATACATATATAATCCACTTATATCTATTCATATGTGTGTAACTATTGCTTTAGATTCTCTACTGAGGTCAGTAGAGAATGACTTTTGGGGCTACAAAATCACTGCAGATGGTGACTGCAGTCATGAAATTAAAAGATGCTTACTCCTTGGAAGGAAAGTTATGACCAACCTAGATAGCATATTCAAAAGCAGAGACATTACTTTGCCAACAAAGGTTCGTCTAGTCAAGGCTATGGTTTTTCCTGTGGTCATATATGGATGTGAGAGTTGGACTGTGAAGAAGGCTGAGAGCTGAAGAATTGATGCTTTTGAACTGTGGTGTCGGAGAAGACTCTTGAGAGTCCCTTGGACTGCAAGGAGATCCAACCAGTCCATTCTGAAGGAGATGAGCCCTGGGATTTCTTTGGAAGGAATGATGCTAAAGCTGAAACTCCAGTACTTTGGCCACCTCATGTGAAGAGTTGATTCATTGGAAAAGACTCTGATGCTGAGAGGGATTGAGGGCAGGAGGAGAAGGGGACAACAGAGGATGAGATGGCTGGATGGCATCACGAACTCGATGGACGTGATTCTGGGTGAACTCCAGGAGTTGGTGATGGACAGGGAGGCCTGGCGTGCTGTGATTCATGGGGTCGCAAAGAGTCAGACACGGCTGAGCGACTGAACTGACTGAGGTCATAGAAATCCCCTTTAGGGAAATCAATAAGTAAAACAGATTATTTTATTATTCATGAGACCAATGTCATGCTAATACCACATAGGCTAATCTTTAGGAGATACAAAGTATATAACAAATGTGTACTAGTATGGTAAAATTAAGTGGTTATTTAATCTACTATCCACTGAATATGACAATAGTATTAGGAACACCTGTAACAATGTCTTTAGAAACTCCTGTGCTGTGGACTTATCCATGACAAGGCATCTGAAACCCAGGTCCCATTTCCTGCATTTGTACTTTGCTAGTTCTCCATGTCATTTTTTCAAGCTTCACTTTCATTTATAATGGATGATGATATTATTTTTAAAAGTTATTTTATCAATAAAATTGTATAATTTATGAAAAATGTTTTTGAAATGCCCTTGAAGATATACAATAGGAAAAGTGATTAAGTTCTTAACCTGTAGTAGCACACAGCACACAGAATGGCCAAAAAATGTGTTTAGGTTTTTCCATAGGATGTAATGGGAAATCCCAAATAAACTTTTTGGCCAACCCAATAAAAGACAAGAACATATTTCTGACTTCTTCCCTGCTTACTCTGACCCTG
Source organism: Bos indicus x Bos taurus (assembly GCF_003369695.1). Classification (NCBI taxonomy): domain Eukaryota; kingdom Metazoa; phylum Chordata; class Mammalia; order Artiodactyla; family Bovidae; genus Bos; species Bos indicus x Bos taurus. The sequence goes on from NC_040076.1 coordinate 102,217,588, forward strand.
GGTACCCTTTTCCTCAAATTCATCTTTTTGGGGGCTTATCCTTATCTTGATTAAATATTTACAAAGAAATCTGGTAGCCTTAGCCATTCTTTCTGGTAGAAACTTAGATCAAGATCTTTGGATTCAGGATCCGGTGTCTCAAACATGCTTCCTAGAATTCTCCTTGACTCCACAGCTGTGTGATAGTTCTCATCTCCAGTGAATCTAATAGATATGTTAGCAGCCCCTTTAAAACTGATAGTCTGAATTCCAGCCTTTCTCATTGTAGCAAAAAACATTCTGTGTAATTCTTCTCCTAAGACCTATGAGTATCCCACAGGTATCTACTGAAGATACCAAAATCATTCCATTTACAGACAAGTGTCTATAACCAAGATATAGAACCTTACTTCACTAATCAGTCTCAGAACTCATTTCCTTGTCCTTTCTACTTGATTAAATCATGATTTGGGGACTTTCTATGTAATTGCATAACTGCCGTAAGTCACTGTTAATTACTATACACTGTTTGAGAAACTGGGTAAGTCATTCCTTCCCAGTCACCCACAGTTGGCTGACTTGTACCACAGGGTTCTTGGCTTTCCTTCCCACAGTCTGTATTGACAGTTGGTCTAATGTCTAGACTGAACAGAGATTAAAGTTGAAGAAGCATATGTCTGCTTATGGGATAATCAGACATCATGTTTCTATCATGGTTTCTTGGCAAGGAATTGGAAATCATTAAACTGTGTATGTTGCATGAATAACTTTTTGCTTAGTTATGTATTTCCAATTATTAGGTCAACTTTCTTCATCAAAACAGTGAAAGTACTCTTTGAAGAAATCATTAGTGAAAACCAATAAGAGTAAGTCAGCTGCATGGTATGCATTTACACTTCTTGCCTCATTTTAGGTTCCTGGATCAAGATGAAACTACCAGTACTCAGTTTATCTAGTTACACAGAGAGTTTTATCAGGCAAGCTGTAAAGGAAATGAGGGGGAAAAGTGCTAAGCCAAAAAATGAAGAATTGAACCCTCGAATGATAGGGTTATGTATTGGAATGAATTGTTGAGTGGCAGTTGGGACTGAGCAATGGGACATGAAGTGAAGGTGAAAGTCAGTGTTATCAATATTGTGGAGTCAGTTGGAAGGACGGTAGTCCAAATTTACAGACAAAATTTCAGTGTCTGGGTAGGGTTTCTATGTTAAATACATGCAGGACATCAGAAGTTCACATAAACAGCTATGGAAGTACAGCTAAGGTCACTTAGAGTAGAATCCATTTTAACATGCTTTATTAGAAACTGGGAAATAAAGGGAGAGATTATGAATGGGAAATTCTAAAAGACTGTCATGGGGATATGAAGGCAAAAATATACTCTAAACAGATTACCAAATTATTACATAATTAAACTTTCAAGTTTTACTGGAGATGGAACAACAGACTGGTTCCAAATAGGAAAAGGAGTACGTCAAGCTGTATACAGTCACCCTGCTTATTTAACTTATATGCAGAGTACATCATGAGAAATGCTGGGCTGGAAGAAGCACAAGCTAGAATCAAGATTGCTGGGAGAAATAACAATAACCTCAGATATGCAGATGACATCACCCTTATGGCAGAAAGTGAAGAGGAACTAAAAAGCCTCTTGATGAAAGTGAAAGAAGAGAGTGAAAAAGTTGGCTTAAAACTCAACATTCAGAAAATGAAGATCATGGCATCTGATCCCATCACTTCATGGGAAATAGATGGGGAAACAGTGGAAACAGTGTCAGACTTTATTTTTGGGGGCTCCAAGATCACTGCAGATGGTGACTGCAGCCATGAAATTAAAAGACGCTTACTCCTTGGAAGGGAAGTTATGACCAACCTAGACAGCATATTGAAAAGCAGAGATGTTACTTTGCCAACAAAGGTCCGTCTAGCCAAGGCTATGGTTTTTCCAGTGGTCATGTATGGATGTGAGAGTTGGACTGTGAAGAAAGCTGAGTGCTTAAGAATTGATGTTTTTGAACTGTGGTGTTAGAGAAGACTCTTGAGAAGTCCTTTGGACTGCAAGGAGATCCACGCAGTCCATTCTAAAGGAGATCAGCCCTGGGTGTTCTTTGGAAGGACTGATGCTAAAGCTGAAACTCCAGTACTTTGGCCACCTCATGTGAAGAGTTGACTCATTGGAAAAGACTCTGATGCTGGGAGGGATTGGGGGCAGGAGGAGAAGGGGACGACAGAGGATGAGATGGCTGGATGGCATCACTGACTCGATGGACATGATTTTGAGTGAACTCCAGGAGTTAGTGATGGACAGGGAGGCCTGGTGTGCTGCAATTCATAGGTTCTCAAAGAGTCGGACACGACTGAGCCACTGGACTGAAACTTTCAAGAAATTTGTGTAATGGGGTGGTGGAAAAGGGTATAACAGATTAGCTGAATCCTGGTCAAATAAAGCAAATGGAAATATAATAAATATAAATTAAAATTTATTTAGTTATATTCACTTCAGTTCAGTTCAGTTGGCATCAGATGGCATCACTGATTCAATGGACATGAGTTTGAGCAAGCTCCAGGTGTTGATGATGGACAGGGAAGCCTGGCATGCTGCAGTCCATGGGGTCTCAAAGAGGAGGACATGACTGAGGGACTGAACTAACTGAAATAGTCTTCTGAATGTTCTAAATGGACTGCTCCACAGTATAGGTTCAGTTTAGTTCAGTTCAGTTCAGTCGCTCATTTGTGTCTGACTCTTTGCGACCCTATGAATCACAGCACGCCAGGCCTCCCTGTCCATCACCAACTCCTGGAGTTCACTCAAACTCATGTCCATCGAGTCGGTGATGCCATCCAGTCATCTCATTCTCTGTCGTCCCCTTCTCCTCCTGCCCACAATCCCTCCCAGCATCAGAGTCTTTTCCAATGAGTCCACTCTTCACATGAGGTAGCCAAAGTATTGGACTTTCAGCTTTAGCATCAGTCCTCCCAAAGGACACCCAGGACTGATCTCCTTTAGAATGGATTGGTTGGATCTCCTTGCAGTCCAAGGGACTCTCTAAGAGTCTTCTCCTACAACACAGTTCAAAAGCATCAATTCTTCCACGCTCAGCTTTCTTCACAGTCCAACTTTCACATCCATACATGACCACTGGAAAAACCATAGCCTTGACTAGACGGACCTTTGTTGGCAAAGTAATGTCTCTGCTTTTGAATATGATATCTAGGTTGGCCATAACTTTCCTTCCAAGGAGTAAGTGTCTTTTAATTTCATGGCTGCAATCACCATCTGCAGTGATTTTGGAGCCCCCAAAAATAAAGTCAGCCACTGTTTCCACTGTTTCCCCATCTATTTCCCATGAAGTGGTAGGACCAGCAGTATAGATTAGTGGCAAAATATATCAATATGGGTATTTACTAGCACTTGGAGTTTTCTCCATCAAATGATATCTTGATGCCCTTGTTGCTGTGACTTTCAAAGCTAAGTTCACATGTACCACAATGAAGCTGCTCATTAAGAATTCCTTTCATCAAGTTGTCTATCAGTGAGGATGCTTTTAGTTATAAGTAACTGAATATGCAACTATGGTGAAAGCCCTGAAATCAAGGTTCCATATTGTGCTGCTATAATGGCCTTACCACCAGAAGTCCCCCTCCTCATTCTGCTCCTGTGAAGAAAGCCCTTTAGCTAAACAACCATCCTTACTAAATGGACAAAATACAGGTCCTGCTTATCCCTGAATGTTCAGTTTTAAGTACACTGCTAATACCTAGATTATTCAAACTGCTGTTGTTATTGCTCAGTAGTTAAGTCATGTCTGACTCTTTGTGACCCCATGGGCTGAAGCATGCCAGACTCCTCTGTTGTCCACTATCTTCCAGAGTTTGCTCAAATTCATGTCCATTGAATTGGTGCTGCTATCTTACCATCTCATCGTCTGCTGCCCCCTTCTTCTTTTATCTTTAGTCTTACCCAGCATCAGGGTCTTTCCCAATGAGTTGGCTCTTCACAATCACATGTTCCTTGAGGACACCACACTGTCTTGATAAAACAGGGCTGCCTGCCTCTCTTAGCCCTATTTCCTAGTGCAACCCCCTGGTAACCCTGCATAACCTGCAGCATCCATGTACCCAGTCTATGATTTTGTGACTAATCAATTATTGATCACATATGGCCAGAGTGGGCAGTTCAGCCATCTTCATAACCCTAGGGTAGGTCCACCCACATTAGTGGGATTAAGAGGAGCTGATTAAATCAGTGACTAATAATGGTTTAAATAACAAAGATTTGAGCTGACTCATTGGAAAATACCCTGATGCTGGGAAATATTGAAAGCAAAAGGAGAAGAGGGTAGCAGAAGAAGAGATGATTAGATAGCATGACATGAATTTGAGCAAATTCCCGGAGATAGTGGACAACAGAGGAGCCTCCTGTGGTGCAGTCCATGGGGTTGAGTCAGACAGGAATTAGTAACTGAATAACAGCAACAGAAACAAGCAATTTCACATAACAATATAGAAGTAGTCTTTTTGTGTCTGTTTCAATATCACAAAACAATGATTAACTACCTAAGCTCTTTCAAGCATTTTCAAGCATGAAGTCAACTATCTTTGGACCTGTTGAAGCCGCCATTTTACTTTTTTTTGTCTTTGCCGTCTTTAATACAGGAAACTTTGTATTCAGGCTTATTTAATCTTTATTGCTCCTAGCTTCATCATATGTTCTCACATAACTTTCATGTTCATATATGAAAAGTGAAAGTGCTAGTCAGTCAGTCTTGTCCAACTCTTTGTGACCACATGAGCTGTAGCCTGCCAGGCTCCTCTGTCCATGGAATTCTCCAGGCATGAATACTGGAGTGGGTAAACTTTCCTTTCTTCAGGGGATTTTCCCAACCCAGGGTTTGAACCCAGGTCTCCCACATTGCAAGTAGTTAAGTAATTAAAAGATAAGACATTAAACAAATTATAAATTATTTAACATTAAACAAAAGCTAGTATTTTACCAATGAACAAGAAATGTGGACCACTTGAATTTTAATATAGGATAGAAAAATATCATGATATTAAATACAATGAATGAATATTTTACTCACCTCTTTTGAAAACTGTAAAAAAACAAAACTTGAAATAACCTTTGTATTTTCAGAAAAAAAAAAAAAAAAACTACATAAATTCATTAAAATTGATGTAAGCAACACAAATTAACTCCAGAAAGATGAAATCTTTACATGGAAAGTTTTTGACTGAAAGGTAAATTTAGCTTCATCTTCTGCATAGTTAGCCAAATTCATACAATTCATACAAGGACATGAAATTCGAAGCAATTAAATTGTGGTTGATCCTATTTGTTGCCTTTTTAATAGTCCTAAAATGCCACTTTAACCTCACTCCCTAAGATGGAAACTGTAATAAATTCTAAGACAAATTTTCCCTTCTGAGTTACAAAAGATGCAAGCAGTCCACATTTCTTGCTCATTAGTAAAATACTTTTTGTTTAATATTAAATAGTTTATACTTTTGCTTGATGTCTTATCCTTTAATTACTTAGCTACATACTAGATTGGTGACCAGGAGAATATTAACTACACATAAGTACACATACTCAAGCAATAGATACATTTTAATATGTGGATATATACTCTGACTTCATTTATTCTCAAAAATTCATTATCTTTTTAAACAGAATTATTTTAGAAAAAGACTAAGTCACCACAGGTGTTACAAAATTGCATTTGGGAAAGCTCTCCTGTGTGCAGCAAACCCAATCTACTGATACTGGGTTGTGGCAAAGGAAAGTACAGCATTTATCATAGGGCACTGAGAAGCAGAACGTACCCCTAATGCTCAAGAGACCCAAACTCCTGATGTCTTTGAATGTTTTTAAAGCAACATTGGGGGAAGAGTTGCAGGAAGTGTTATCAGTTCACGGGCTTCCTTATGATCAGTTGGTGGTAAGGGAAAAAAGTGATGTTTAGGAAATTTTAATAATCAGCCTTCTGGTTCCAATTAATCTGAGGTCTACATGCTTATTCCCTGGAGGAGGACATGACAACTTACTCCAGTATTTTTGCCTGGAGAATTCCCATGGACAGAAAAGACTGGCAAGCTCTAGTCCATGGGATCACAAAGAATGGGACATGACTGAGCAACTAAACACTCATGCTTATCAGGTTACCATAGTCTACATGTCTTGATCTTTCCATTCAATTAAGGGAGGATCAATAGAATTCCCTGATATTATTATGCACAAACTCATCTCTTGGGAGAGCAAATTGGCGTTTATCTGTCTTGTAAAATGTATTAATTGAAAATTATGGGGAAAAAAAAAATTCAGCCTCAACAGGAAGAAAAATCATCCTCAACTTTACATTCATCATGTGGAAACCCAAGACAGATTCCATTTATCAGAATTAACAAATATTTCTCTTCCAACCACTTTCTTCCCACTCTTATGCCTCCTTCTCAAGGACCCCTAAATGAGTTTTTTATGGAGTCTCTTTCCAAGTCATAAGGTCCTGCTTCAGAACCATGGGTTACTGAACCATGATGAATAGCCTGATCAGCCTTATCAATTGGAAACACTGTCTGGAATATGAAGCTGGAATTGATTGTTTCTGGTGAGTTTCTATCAAACCGGTGAGCCATACAGTCATATAGAAGGAAGGACAGGCTGGGTTCATTGAAGGCCAGTCAGATGAAACAGAAGAACAGAGCAGATAAAAAAAGAAAACAGGAGAAAGAAACAGAGAAAGATATAACTTTCCATAAAGAGGAATACAGAGAGGCAGACAGAGACAGTAAGGGAAGTAAGAACAAAATGAAGATTGAGGAAAGAGAACAACACTTTTGATTTCTTAGGACTTGCCAGTTCCTGGAGTCAGCCTTTTCAAAAGCTTCCCTGTGAGGCTTTACAACACTGTGTCATGTTATACCACTCCAAGAATCTTCATGTTATATCATTCCAAGAATATCTTTTATGACTGTAAACTAACTTGCTTTGTCCTCTTTCTTGGAGTTGAAGGAGCCCTACATGAAGAAACAGAAACACAAATACAAATTGAACTGAGTTCTGAAAAAGTCAAAAGATGAATGAACTTTATATTTTGAAAATACTAATTTTATTTGTACGTACAAAAATGAACTCTGCATTTTACCACAGATTACACTGGATATATTCCAATCAATATGCTTATTTTATATTTTCAAATTGACATGAGAAAACATCTATGTAGATACAGCTTCAATTCAGTTCAGTTGAGTTGCTCAGTCATGTCCAACTGTTTGTCACCCCATGGACTGCAGCATGCCAGGCCTCCCTGTGCATCACCAACTCAAGGAGTTTACTCAAACTCACGTCCATTGAGTCGGTGATGCCACCCAACCGTCTTATCCTCTGTCATACCCTTCTCCTCACACCTTCAAACTTTCCCAGCATCAGGGTCTTTTCAAATGAAGTAGCTCTTCACATCAGTTGGCTAAAGTATTGGAGCTTCAGCTTCAACATCAGTCCCTCCAATGAACACTCAGGACTGGTCACCTTTAGGATGGACTGGTTGGATCTCCTTGCAGTCCAAGGGACTCTCAAAAGTCTTCTCCATCACCACAATTCAAAAGTATAGATTCTTCAGTGCTCAGCTTTCTTTATAGTCCAACTCTCACATCCATACATGACCACTGGAAAAAATACAGCCTTGACTAGATGGACCTTTGTTGGCAAAGTAATGTCTCTGCTTTTTAATATGCTGTCTAGTTTCATCATAACATTTCTACCAAGGAGCAAGCATCTTTTAATTTCATGGCTGCAGTCACCATCTGCAGTGATCTTAGAGCCCAAAATAATAAACTCTTCCACTGTTTCCCCTGTTTACCCATCTATTTGCCATGAATTGGTGGGACCAGATGCCATGATCTTAGTTTTCTGAATGTTGAGTTTTAAGCCAACTTTTTCACTCTCCTCTTTCACTTTTATCAAGAGGCTCTTTAGTTTTTCTTCACTTTCTGCCACAATGGTGGTATCATCTGCATATCTGAAGTTATTGATATTTCTCCCAGCAATCTTGATTCTAGCTTGTGCTTCACCCAGCCCAGCGTTTCTCATGATGTACTCTGAATATAAGTTAAATAAGCAGGGTGACAGTATACAGCCTTGACGTACTCCTTTTCCTATTTGGAACCAGTCTGTTGTTCCATGTCAAATTCTAACTGTTGCTTCCTGACCTGCATATAGGTTTCCCAAGAGGCAGTTCAGGTGGTCTGGTATTCCCATCTCTTTCAGAATTTTCCACAGTTTATTGTGATCCACACAGTCAAAGGCTTTGGCTTAGTCAGTAAAGCAGACATAGATGTTTTTCTGGAACTCTCTTGCTTTTTCAATCATCCGGTGGATGTTAGCAATTTCATCTCTGGTTCCTCTGCCTTTCCTATAACCAGCTTGAACATCTGGAAGTTCATGGTTCATGTATTGCTGAAGCCTGGCTTGGAGAATTTTGAGCATTTCTTTACTAGCATGTAAGATGAGTGCAATTGTGCAGTAGGTTGAACATTCTTTGGCATTGCCTTTCTTTGGGATTGGAATGAAAACTGACCTTTTTCAGTCCCGTGGCCACTGCTAAGTTTTCCAAATTTGCTGGCACATTGAGTGAAACACTTTCACATCATCATCTTTTAGGATTTGAAATAGCTTAACTGGAATTCCATCACCTCCACTAGCTTTGTTTATAGTGATGCTTGCTAAGGCCCACGTGACTTCACATTCCAGGATATCTGTCTCCAGGTGAATGATCACACCATCATGATTAGCGGGGTCATGAAGATCTTTTTTGTACAGTTTTGTGTATTGTTGCCACCTCTTCTTAATATCTTCTGCTTCTGTTAGATGCATACCATTTCTGTCCTTTATCAAGCCCGTCTTTGCATGAAATGTTCCCTTTGTATCTCTAATTTTCTTGAAGATATCTCTAGTCTTTTCCATTCTGTTGTTTTCCTCTATTTCTTTGCACTGATCTTGAGGAAGGCCTTCTTATCTCTCCTTGCTATTATGTGAAACTCTGCATTCAAATGGGTATATCTTTCCTTTCTCTTTTGTTCAGCTTACCCACATGTAATCTGGTAATTATAACACCTTAATACAAAATATAAAATAAAATACAAAAAGCAATTTCCACAATAATTGGAAAAAATGCTCATGCATATTTATTACTCTGAGTTCTTCAAAGATAACTATTTTCACATTTCCCCTCTCCTTGGAAACTATGAAAATTGAAGGATAAAAACAAAAACAGCAAGCATGCAAATCTGTAGTGGTGATATAAACACTCTCCTCTTTTTTCCTAACACTTCATTTTCAGTCTTCTAGAGAAGCAATCAACTGACACATATCACATTCTAATACATTTTACTCACTGAAAAGTAGGCATATTTGGCTCTCAACTGTGTCAGATTTTCACAAGCATCCAGATTTTTAAACTCATCACTGACAAATAATTTTCAATAAATGGTTCACTCACATAAATTATGTTAGTTAAATCATATAAAATGAATAGGGTGAGAAACTTGAATTTTGGAAATATTCTGGGGTTCAGTTTAAGAAATCAATAGTTATTTAATTCTTTTTTTTTTTTTTTAGTTTTTTTTTTTCTAATTTTATTTTATTTTTAAACTTTACATAATTGTATTAGTTTTGCCAAATATCAAAATGAATCCACCACAGGTATACATGTGTTCCCCATCCTGAACCCTCCTCCCTCCTCCCTCCCCATACCATCCCTCTGGGTCGTCCCATTCCTAACATGTATAGTGAAAAGTGTTGAAGACAATACCAAAAAAAAAAAAAAAAAAATGACATCAGATCAAGTAATCATATTATAAGTAAACTCCTTACTATCTCTTCTGGAGAAATTAGACCTCAAGAAACATAAAATCAGTTATGTTCTAAGTGGAAATAAACTGTGAATCAGTTTTATATGATCATATGATAGTAAATTGAGAATTTATTCAAATTAGATGATGGAATTCAGATTGGATGATCAAGAATGTCTCCACTGATCTGAACTGTCTGTCTCTCCAGCATCTGTGTCTGCTACTCTCAGTCTTGAACTTGACAATCCTATTGCTCAGAACAGCTCAGAGTTCTCTACACATACAGCATACAGTTTTGGGACTCTACCTGGGCTCATATTGACATCTCTCAGGACATTCTTCCAGAAGTCTTTCTTTAATATATCACCGCATCTCTGAATGTATAGATAATGTATTTTTCCTCTATTCTCCAATAATAATTTTTATCTAGCTTTTCTACATCAGATACTGTGATAATCATTTTATGTATCTATTTCACCTGAACATTTGATAGGTCTTTGAAGATATGGGTTATTTTCTGCCCTGTCTTGTGATTCCCTACAAATCCCTGAGTTTCTATTGATAGCTGCTGTGTTAGCACAGAAAAACTGCATCCCTGCTTCTGAGAGTAATCATGTTAGACATCATCTCCCTTCTTGAATTTCGTTTCCCCATCATCAGTTTTCTTGTCACAGCTAACTTAGATTCACTCTGATTCTGGACTCTGACCTCTAAAGCGGTACCAGTGGCCCTCCTCCCAGAGCACCAAAGCGACGGTCATAGTTGTTGCCCTCATAGTTAAATTGACTTGTTGCTCCAAGAATATTTGAGAGTTTTTGGTCATAAATATTGATGCTCCTTTAAACATTAAGCTTTTATTTTGTCAGCAAAACTCATTCTTCTTTTTTCATACACTTATACTGTAAGGAGAGGCAAAAAGTGAGAAATTTGATTACATTCTTAGCCAGTGGTAAAAAATAATGAAAGCCTTTGAGAATTATTTTAAAAACTATTTCTGGTATCTTTCTAAAAAAATGTCAGCGATATCACCATTGGCTGGCAGAATGTGTTGTCATCCACATATCACTGGGGAGTAGTAGCTTCTCACTCAAAGACTTCAACCTAAGTGCATATTCAGAAAGACTCAGGGTCCCAACTTTACAGTATTTTTTCCAGTTGACAATTTTATATACTGCAATGTATATAAAAAATCAGATATATCTTGAGAATCCATTGCCAAGTAGTGTAGGATGGAGAAAAAAAATGGAGTAAATAAAAATTGATTATTGGCCATTTGCCTGAAGAAAACACTGTTGGAGGTACTAGTTTAGCCAAATTAAAGAATATCATGATCTTTTTAAATTCTGAAGATAGAAATTGACTTGATAAATGGATGATGAAGTTTTAATCCACAGAAAAATTACTTGAGACAAGATCAAATAGATTGACCTTCAAAAAGAGTCTACCACTTAATACCAAGATATTAGCGAAGTGTATAATAGGATGACCTTCAGTTTGGATGTATAAGACATTTTCGTATTAGATTGGGTTTATAAACGTTTGGAAAGAACGCCTTTTCCCTAGACCCAAGGATCAAACCTGGGTTTCCTTCTTTGCAGGCAGATTCTTCACCATCTTAGTTACCAGGGAAGTCCCATATTAGGAAGTACATGATATCAATACAACATCACTGATAATGAAAATTTTGATCTTTTGACTAAGGGGCTAGCAGGTTTCCCCATGTAAAATTATAAATTTACTCATGCCATACTCCATTCATTGGAAGCAAATAACTAAGATTATATTCAAGAGAAAGGAAATTAAGCTCTAAGTACTAGAAAGGGCATCAACAAATTTGTAAATATAATTTTAAATTAATTAATATATATTTGGAGGGAGATACTATGAAGTTCTTTAGATATCTTATTTCTCCTTAAATAAGGAGAAATGCATACTAATTTATGCATTTACTGATGTATTTTACTATCAGGAATTGTTACTATGTTGAATCACAGTCATTTTTCATTTATCTCATTACTTTTACATTTTTTAATTAAAACTATTCTGTAGGGAAGATTTTTCCTTCACTCCTTTGTTTACTTATTCAATTATTTATTTATATCATATGGACTCACCACACTTATTTTGTACTATAAGCCAATATTATCATTATTTATTTATTTACTCAAATTATTCCTGCTTAAGCTTATCTTAGCTCTTTCATGTTGGCTCCTATGTCCTTTGAACATGACACTGCTTGTTTCTTAGCTTGTTTTGGCTTTATATACTCTGGTAGTACAAAATGCTCCAGACTCATATTTTCCCTATCCCTTTCCTAGAATCAAGACTGGTTTCTTTTTTTGAAAGATAATATTAGAAACCTAGATCTGGATAATAGATGTGATCAGAGCTACCAGGATATCTAATTTTATGTTTTTGTCAATAGTCAAAACTAGAATATATATATATATTATGTAATACATATATTTACATATGTTAATTTATGTTTTATATATTTCCAGGTTGTACTATATACAATAAATATATAAACAGTTATAAAAATATAAAAATGTATATAAAAATATGTTTTTATATTTTTATAAAAAATATAAACAGTTGCTAATATATATGTATATATACATATAAAATCCATGTACACATATATATATTTATTAGTCTATCTAATATCTCAGACTTTACTCCACAAATATAAGGTTCTACTATCTTTCCTGCCTTGACTATTGTAACTTGTTTTTTACAGTAAGAAATTTGGTCTTCATTATCTAAAATATGTACATGTATCTTTTCAACCCTAGTTTATATACAAAATAGATTCAATTGCTAATCTATACCTCTACAAAAAACCCACTTATTAACTATAGAAGAGTATTTATGTATACATTTTTGTTTGCTTTTTGCATTACTGTATCTAGCTCAAAAAGGTTTCCTAAGTAACTTTTATCTGTTTCCTTCTCCCTGTTTTCTTTGATGAAGTTATGGAATGCATTTTATCAAGCATATTTGTAACATAGTTTGCTACAGTTTGATTTTTGTATAATTTTTTCCCACATCCTGGTTAATGTTTCAATATTAGCCCTCATTATGGTTTACTATTTATGACATATACTTCTGCAGGTTTTGACAAACCTAAAGAGATATGTGTCCACTGCAACTACCTTAACATAACAGTTTCAAAAAAATAAAAATTCCTTCAGAGTTAAAACTTCCCCCTTCCCCAGCTTCTTAAAAACCATTGGTATATTTTCTTTCCCAAGACTTTTAACTTTTCCAGAAAGTGACATCATAAATGGAATCACACAATACATAGCTTTATGGTTCTGTCTGCTTATGCTTATCAAAATGCATTTAAGAAACATTTATATTGGACCATGAATTGATAATTAGCTGCTATTTCTTGCTAAATTATGTTCTATTAAAGTTTGTTTTTATTCCTAGTTTATAGAGAGTGTTTATCATAACTGGATGCCAAATACTCTTTCTGTATCTATTGAGTTTTGTAGATATGACAAACTACATTGGTTGTTTTTTGATTGTTAATCAGCTTTGAAATCTTAGGTTAAAACTTATTTGGTCATGATATATAATATATCACAAACTAAGAGATGGGAATACCAGACCTCTTGACCTGCCTCTTGAAAAACCTGTATGCAGGTCAGGAAGTAACAATTAGAACTTGACATGGAAAACGAGACTGGTTCCAAATAGGAAAAGGAGAACGTCAAGGCTGTATATTGGCACCCTGCTTATTTAACTTATATGCAGAGTAGATCCGGAGAAGGCAGTAGCAACCAATTCCAGTACTCTTGCCTGGAAAATCCCATGGGCGGAGGAGCCTGGTAGGCTGCAGTCCATGGGGTCGTGAAGAGTCAGACATGACTGAGCGACTTCACTTTCACTTTTCACTTTCATGCATTGGAGAAGGAAATGGCAACCCACTCCAGGGTTCTTGCCTAGAGAATCCCAGGGACGGGGGAGCCTGGTGGGCTGCCATCTCTGGGGTCACACAGAGTCGGACATGACTGAAGCAACTTAGCAGCAGCAGCAGCAGAGTAGATCATGAGAAACGCTGGGCTGGATGAAGCACAAGCTGGAATCAAGATTGCCAGGAGAAATATCAAAAACCTCAGATATGCAGATGACACCACCCTTGTGACAGAAAGTGAAGAACTAAAGAGCCTCTTGATGAAAGTGAAAGAGGAGAGTGAAACAGTTGGCTTAAAGCTAGACATTCAGAAAACTAAGATCATGGCATCTGGTCCCATCACTTAATGGCAAATAGACAGGGAAACAGTGGAAACAAAGGCTGACTTTATTTTTTGGGGCTCCAAAATCACTGCAGATGGTGACTGCAGCCATGAAATTAAAAGACGCTTACTCCTTGAAAGGAAAGTTATGACCAACTTAGTATATTAAAAAGCAGAGACAATACTTTGCCAACAAAGGTCTGTCTAGTCAAGGCTATGGTTTTTCCAGTGGTCATGTATGGATGTGAGAGTTGGACTATAAAGAAAGCTGAGTGCAGAAAAATTGATGGTTTTGAACTGTGGTGTTAGAGAAGATGCTTTGAGAGTCCCTTGGACTGCAAGGAGATCCAACCAGTCCATCCTGAAGGAGATCAGTCCTAGGCGTTAATTGGAAGGACTGATGCTGAAGCTGAAACTCCAATACTTTGGCCACCTGATGTGAAGAGCTGACTCATTTGAAAAGACCCTGATCCTGGGAAAGATTGAGGACTGGAGGAGAAGGGAATGACAGAGGATGAGATGGTTGGATGGCATCACCAACTCGATGGACATAGGTTTGGGTAGACTCCGGAATTTGGTGATGGACAGGGAGGCCTGGCATGCTACTGTTCATGGGGTCACAAAGAGTTGGACACGACTGAGTGCGTGAGCTGAATTGAACATATGTATATATACACACATATATGTATATGTATATCACAAACTGCATATATATATCAGTTCAGTTCAGTTGCTCAGTCGTGTACAATGCTTTGTGACCCCATGAATCGAAGCACTCCAGGCCTCCCTGTCCATCACCAACTCCCAGAGTTCACTCAGACTCACGTCCATCAATTCAGTGATGCCATCCAGCCATCCTATCCTCTGTCATCCACTTCTCCTCCTGCCCCCAATCCCTCCCAGCATCAGAGTCTTTTCCAATGAGTCAACTCTTCACATGAGGTGGCCAAAGTACTGGAGTTTCAGCTTCAGCATCATTCCTTCTAAAGAAATCCCAGGGCTGATCTCCTTCAGAATGGACTGGGTGGATCTCTTTGCAGTCCAAGGGACTCTCAAGAGTCTTCTTCAACACCACAGTTCAAAAGCATCAATTCTTCAGTGCTCAGCCTTCTTCACAGTCCAAATCTCAATCCATACATGACCACTGGAAAAACCATAGCCTTGACTAGGCGGCCTTTGTTTACAAAGTAATGTCTCCGCTTTTCAATATGCTATCTAGGTTGGACATAACTTCCCTTCCAAGGAGTAAGTGTCTTTTAATTTCATGCATGCAGTCACCATCTGCAGTGATTTTGGAGCCACCCAAAATAAAGTGTGACACTGTTTCCACTGTTTCCCCATCTATTTGCCATTAAATGATGGGACCAGATGCCATGATCTTTGTTCTCTGAATGTTGAGTTTTAAGCCAACTTTTTCCCTCTCCTCTTTCACTTTCATCAAGAGGTTTTTTAGTTCCTCTTCACTTTCTGCCATAAGGGTGGTGCCATATGCATATCTGAGGTTATTGATCTTTCTCCTGGCAATCTTGATTCCAGCTTGTGCTTCTTCCAGGCCAGCATTTCTCATGATGTACTCTGCATATAAGTTAAATAAGCAGGGTGACAATATACAGCCTTGACGTACTCCTTTTCCTATTTGGAACCAGTCTGTTGTTCCATGTCCAGTTCTAACTGTTGCTTCCTGGCCTGCATACAAATTTCTCAAGAGGCAGGTCAGGTGTTCTGGTATTCCCATCTCTTTCAGAATTTCCTACAGTTTATTGTGATCCACACAGTCAAAGGCTTTGGCATAGTCAATAATGCAGAAACAGATGTTTTTCTGGAACTCTCTCGCTTTTTTGATGATCCAGTGGATGTTGGCAATTTGGTCTCTGGTTCCTCTGCCTTTTCTAAAACCAGCTTAAACATCTGGAAGTTCACAGTTCACGTATTGCTGAAGCCTGGCTTGGAGAATTTTGAGCATTACTTTACTAACGTGTGAGATGAGTGCAATTGTGTGGTAGTTTGAGCATTCTTTGGCATCGCTGGCTTTCCTAGTGGCTCAGCTGGTAAAGAATCCACCTGAAATCAAATCCGGAGACCCAGATTTGATCTCTGGGTTGGGAAGATCCCCTGGAGAAGGGAATGGCTACACACACCAGTGTTCTGGCCTGCAGAATTCCGTGGACTATAGAGTCCATGGGGTCACAAAGAATCAGACATGACTGAGCAACTTCCACCTTCAGCGTCACCTTCATATATATATATATATATATATATATATATATATATATATATATATATATATGTGTGTGTGTGTGTGTGTGTGTGTGTCACTATGTGTTAAGCTCAGTTAGGTTGTTGGTAAAATTTATTTTCTACTAGTTGTAGTTCTGGAGCTGTAGATTCCTACTAGTTGATCAAATCAGTCAATCCTAAATATTCATTGGAAGGACTGATGCTGTAGTTGAAACTCCAATATTTGGCCAGTAGATGTGAAGAACTGACTCATTGGAATAGACCCTGATGCTGGGAAAGACTGAAGGCAGGAGGAGAAGGGATGAGATGGTTGGATGGCATCATCAACACAATAGACATGTGTTTGGGGAAGCTCTGGGAGTTGGTGATGGACAGGGAAGCCTGGCGTGTTGCAGTTCATGGGGTTGCAAAGAGTCAGACATGACTGAGTGACTGAACTGAACTGAGTTGTAGCTCTGGGGGCTTCCCAATTGATGCAGTGGTAAAAAAAAATTGGCCAACCAATGTAGGAGATGTAGGTTTGATCCCTGGATCTGGAAGATCCCCTGAAGGAGGAAATGGCAACCCATTCCAGTATTCTTGCTTGGGAATTTCCATGGACAGAGGAGCCTACAGGCTACAGTCCATGGAGTCACAAAGAGTCAGACACAACTGAGCACACACACACACAGCTGTAGCTTGAGGACCCCAACTTCTTGCTGGTAGTCAGCTGAAGAAGCACTCAGCTCTAGAGTCAAACCCCACTTCCCCAAGGCTGTCCATAGTTTCTTTCCTTGTGGGGTTCCTCAACAGGGCCCCTTATTTCCAGAGAGGAGAATTTCTGCTAGTAAGACAGAGACCTATGTAATGTAAGGCAATCACGGGACAGACATCCCATCACTTTCTCCATATTCTATTGTTAGAAGCAAAGTTTAGGCCCCACACATACAGAAAGGGAGAAAACAGAGGAGGCGGTAATCATGGGGCCCACTCAAGAGTCTTTTTACCACAGTCAATATGACTAGAAAGTGAAAGTGAGGTCGCTCAGTTGTGTCCGACTCTTTGCAACCCCGGGGACTGTAGCCTACCATGCTCCTCTGTCCATGGGATTTTCCAGGCAAGAATACTGGAGTGGGTTGCCATTTCCTTCTTCATGAGATCTTCCTGACCCAGGGATTGAACCCGGGGCTCCTGCACTGTAGGCAGATGCTTTACCGTCTGAGCCACCAGGGAAGGGAAGTATGACTAGAGGTTTATCAATTTATTGATATTTTCAAGGTGCCAATTAGTAGTTTCATTAATTTTTTCTGTTACTGTTGTTCTCAGTTTGATGTATTTTTATTCTTGTCTTTATTATTACTTTCTCTCTCTCTCTCTCTTTTGCCTACACTGTGCAGCATGTGAGATTTTATTTCCCTAACCTGTGCCTCCTGCTTCAGTAGCTTGGAGTCTTAATCATTGGACTATCAGAGAAATCCCAGTTACTTCTTTTATATTTTCTTTGTATTTTATTTGTTCTCTTTCTTTAGTTTCTTAAAATTGAAGCTTATGATACTTATCTTAGATTTGGCTTCCTTTTTATCATATACATTTACTACTACACTTTCCCTCTAAGTTCCACTATCCCACAAATTTTATTATGTTTCATTTTCATTTATTATTCAGTTCAATTTTAAAAATTTCTTTTGAAATGTATTCTTTGACTTATATGTGCAAATGTGCATCTCAATATCTAGATACCTTTTTGGTATTAATATTTTTTTGTTTGACTCTATTATTTACTGAATGTACTTAGTATTATTTACATTCTCTTATATTTGTAAAGGTTTGCACTATGGCCCAGAATATGGCTTTCATTGGTGAATATTTTATATGTTATTAAGAAGGATATATACCAGGCTATTATTATTGGTTGGAGTATTTTATAAATATAAATTCAATGAAGTTGATGATTTTATTTTTTTTTGCTCTACTTTTTCTGTCAATTATTGGGAAAGAAATTTCAAAGCCTCCAAAGATTATTGTGAATTTGCACATTTCATCTACAAAATCTCTTAGCTACTACCTCATGTATTTTGAAACTCTGGATATATATGTCATTTTGAAGTCTTGCATAAAAAGTGTATAACTTTTCTAGATAGCATTAATTTTTTGAAAATGTGATATCTCCCAGAAATAATAATAATAATAATAATAAATTAGTGTGAACTTCATTCTATTGGTTGCAGAATTGAAATTTAGTTTCTTCTTTAAGCTTCAGTCTCCTAATTAGGATGGTAATAGTACCCTAAGAATAAGAAAAGCAGTCAGATAACCAAGAGCATGTGTGGCAGGAACTGCTGGGTCTTGGTGTATATCTGCTGAGCTTAATCATTCTCACAGGTTGCTAACTGGATACGGTCACTTTGCTACAGTGACAAAGGGAGTCTAGTATTAAATTACTCCTTAATCATGCCTAAGAATAAAGATACTATGTAAACCATAAAAATTACTAAACATAACTTCTCCTGATAACTTGAGTCACTTTTGCTCCTCAATCAATTGGAACTTTAGCTTCCTTCCATTATTCCAGCTTCCTCAACAAGGTATTTAAACTACCCAAGGAGACTTATCTCTATTTTTTGACAATTACCAATCTAAGAGTAATCCTCAATCCGTTGATCCTTTCCTAAAATCACTTTACACAAGACCAAATTCTAATATAATCTACTTTAATCACCTTCTTACTGAGACATTTCATGGTTTCCCAAAGGAAGTAAGCTCATTGTTATTGCAAGCATCAAGAAATTTAATTTTATCTATAGCTTTCTTTCTTGTGCAATTCAATAGCTGGGCGTCAACAGATGCAACACAGATATGGTAATTAAGGTAACAAAAATATATGGTAAGCAATTAAGGTAATACAAAAATAGCACTGGTAGTACCATAGGATAAATACTCATACTTTAATTAATTTTCTAGTTCAATCAGTTTATTTGATGGAAGCAGCTATGTTTCATTCATCTCTGTTTCTATTGCAAAATAATGTACTTGAAAAATAATAGATGTTCAATGAATATTTGTTGAAAGAAACAGATCAAACATTAATATTTTTAAACAATAATTTAAAGATTTAGAAATTACAAAAGAACATAATGAATACCATATATAACATAGAAAAAAGTAAGTAAAGAGTAAGATGGCAATAAAAAGTAAAATAATGGAAAAAAGAAGAGCAACAGAAAATAGAATTTATTCTTTAAAGTGACTATGAAGAAAGAGCATCTAGATTTGTTCGCTAGTAGCACTCCAATATTTAGTATCACTAAGGTTTGTTTTCCATTTCTTATTAGGTGATATACTGAAAGAATATTAACTCAAACTTTAGACTTTAGAATTCTTAAAGAATTGTTTTTCAACTCATCCTCTGACATTACTTTCTTATTTCATACTAGGCTGCTAGTCTCTTCTAAGACCCATGATCTATAAGCAGTGATTGGTTTCCTTTGAAGCCCTACCTGGCTTTATTCACAATGCAAGTTATATCACAAATTTTGGCTTACTCACTTTGGAATCCAACATTGTTTTCTCAAAATTTCAGACTATCGTTGTATTTGCCAAACAACATTTGGCTTCTGGGATAGCGTTTAATACACTAGAACAGACTTTCTCTATTAAACTAATGATGCACTAAATGGCACATTGATGACCTGCAAAAATAAATGTGTCTCCTTGAGAACAGGACTTCTAACTAGGGAGAAACTTGAACATTAGGAAAAAAGATGGTTCATTAATGCTTAACCATCAGCTACGTAATCAATAATCTAAGAATCCAGAAGGTCTCTTTATGCAGCAAGGTATTAATATATTATTAATATTCTTTTTAAACATTGATAAGGCACATCTTGTCAGCTAATTAAAACAGTTTCTACTAGATAAATACAAAAAATTTATTTATAAAAGAAAGAGTAACTTTCCAGTGTACTCTCTCAATTGATTAGCTTATAGGCTGATTTACGAGAATTATATTTAATTAAAGCCCAATTTGGTATCAGTGGAAAGAAGTTCTGTTTATAAACATTAATTTATTTTTATAGTCCTCCTTTTCACCACTAAATCTCTCTGTGTTTTAAGTTCAGTTTTTCTGGCTTTAAAAGGTTTACACCCATCCACATATTCATAAAATGTGTAGTTAAATGGCATGAAACTATTAAATAAGTATTCTTTACTAAAATTAGAACTTTTTAAATTGTTAATTAAGAAGGTAGACAGATTAACAGGGTTTTAATAATACTAATTATTGAGTATGTAACAAACTTTTTAACTTTTCATTGTTAAATCACTAGAGACTTACAGGAATTTGAAAAAATAATACAAAGATATTTTTGTACCATCACCTAGATTCTCCCAATGGAAACATAAAACTATAGTACAATACCAAAACCAAGAAATTGACATTGGTATATATTGGTACACCTTTTACTAGACCACAGGCATTATTATTATTATTATTCAGTTTTATCATTTTTAAAGCTTGAATTTATTTGTGTGTGTGTCTGCAGGTATAAGTAATTCTATTCACTTTCATTTCATGTGAAGTGTTATGTAACTATGCCCACAATCAATCTCCTTTGAGAAGAGATATACAGATTTAATTTGGTATTAAAACAAAGATGGGTCATGCAAAAACTATCGGAAAAAAATTGAGATAGGAAAAATAAACCAATGAGTATTGTGGAAAATTAGTACAAAGTGATCTTGTTACATAGTATTAAGATAAGAACTAAGTTACATGGCAACTATCTCCAAAAACCAGAAGAAAAAAATGCTTGACAAAATGCATTTGACCTCTTCAAATATAAAAAGTAAAAAATACTGGCAAAATTAGATTTGCTGCATATATTAGACAAGATTTTGGTAATGACATTATCATGTTTGTTTAAAGTACAAAATTGTTAGTGACAACTAATTTTATAACTTTTAATAGGATTTATATTTTAGAGCCTTTTAAGTTTATAACAAAACTGAGCAGAAAGTAAGAAATTTCCCTGTAGCCTCTGCCCCCATGCATGCATGCCTCTTCATTATCAACATCCTTCACCAGAGTTGTACATTTGTTTCAACTGTTGTACCTACATTAACACATCATTATCACCCTGAGTCCATAGCTTAAATTAGATTTCACTCTGGGCATCTTACATTCTGTTAGTTTGGACAAATGTAAAAGGACATGTATATACCATACATATATGTATAACATCATTCAGAACAGTTTTACTTCCTTAAAAATCATCTGTTCTCAGTCTATTCTTCCAAATCTTTTCTGTAACCCCAGAACCCAGTGATACTATTGTCTTCACAGTTTTATCTTTTCCAGAAAATCTAGATAAACTGGTATTTGGCCAGGACTTTTTGAGTGCAATGTCAAGTCACAATTCTTGAAAGAAATAATTGATGAGCTGGACTTCATTGAAATTAAAAATTTCTAATTTGAAAAGATACTGTTGGGAGAATGAAAAAAAAAAAAAAAGCCACAGACTGGGAGAAAATAGTTGTGGAAGCCACATCTGGCTGTTATCTAAAATATCTAAAGAAAGCTTATTACTCAACAATAAGGACACAAACAACCCAATTAAAATATATGTCAGTGACTTTAACAGACACTTCTACCAAGGAAGATATAAAGGGGCAAATAAGCATATGAAAAGAATCTGCACATCATATGTCATCAGAGAAATGCAATTTAAAACAACAGTGAGATACCACTGTACACTTATTAGAATGGTCAAACTTGGGAACACCAACACCACCAAATGATGGAGAGAATGTAGAGCAATGGGAGCTCTCATTCATTTCTGGTGGAAATGCAAAATGGTACAGCCACATTGGGAGATATTTTGGTAGTTTCTTACAAAACTATATATACTTTACCACACAGTATAGCAATTGTACTTCTTGGTATTTACCCAAAGGTGTTGAAAACTAATATCCATACAAAAACCTGCACAGATGTTTATATTAATAGAAGCTTTAGTCATAATTGCCAAAAGACAGAAGAACCAAAATTCCTTGGTAAATAAATAAATAAACTATGAATGGATAAATAAGCTATAGAATATCTAAGCAGTAGAGTATTATTTAGCACTAAAAAGGAATGAGCTATCAAGCTATGAAGAGAAATAAAGGGACATTTTATCCATATTACTAAGTGAAAGAAAGCAATCTGAAAAGTTTACATACTGTATGATTTCAACAATATAACAAAAAGGAAAAGGCAAAATAATTTCATAATTTTATAGTATAATAATTTTTATTCATAAGAAACCAGTGTGTTTTTTCCCTTGTAAATGACCAAAAGAACATGTAGTTTCTCTAAATACTACTTTTTCTGATAAAATTCATACATTATTTCAAAGCAAGGTGAAAACAACTAAAGTAATAATGAAAAACACAGATTTGATCTATTGACTGATATTAGGTAGAACATTCGAATCCTGGCAAAAAAAGAAAAGGATATCTGGAACTTAAAGCCAAAAAGAAAATATTGTCATGAAAGAAACTAACAAAAAGGATACTGGAGAGTGAAATGATTTGCAATACCAGCCACTTGAAAAATAATAGAAATGAGAATATGGGAAATATCTTTAACTTATATCTCTAGAATTTCACTTACCATTAAAGTTTTCTTGGGGAGGTATGGATAATCAGCTTTGAAAATAAACAGCTCATAAAGGAGGCTACAAGCTAAATAATTTTTTTTTCAGAAATTTGTTAGAAATTATGAATATAAGTGAATGTTGACTTAAGTTAATGGAAATAAGTTTCCGTCTCCCCACTTTCTAATTGCTCATATTCAATGCCAACAAAATGTTCTTCGCTGGAACTAATTAAAATTGTATATGCCAAAGACTAATAATAAAAGTTAAAATTATGCCACAATCAGTCTTTTCTAATGAGTAGGCTCTTTGTGTCAAGTGGTCAAAATATTGGAGCTTCAGCATCAGTCCTTCCAATGAATATTCAGGGTTAATTTCCTTTAGAATTGACTTAGGTTTGATCTGCTTGCTGTCCAAGGGACTCTCAAGAGACTTCTCCATCACCACAATTTGAGCAAACTCCAGGAGATAGTGGAGGACAGAGGAGCCTGGCATACTGCAGCCCATGGGGTCACAAAGAGTTGAACATGACTTAGCAACTGAACAACAGCAATAACAAAAGCTGAGTGACACAGAGTCTCAATGGGAAGAGAATAGAATGCATAATGGGTGTGGCAGAGGGTTGGTGTGGATACTGGCATCAAATACTGTAATACCTCAATATTCATTCTAGTTTTTTCCAGTTTTCTTATTTGTCTCTCTCTTCTCTGGCAGTAACAAGCTTGGCTCACAGTTCCCTCAACATATGTACATATTTCAGTAATTTCTTGTAAGAAATCACCTTATATATTGAGCTGAGGAGAAAAGGGGGCTTATAGATAAGAAAATGAAGAAATAACTATGTTGCAGATATTGGGACCAACTCATAGTTTCACAATAGAGAAATTATGTAGCTTAATGCCAATGTCCTTACATTTAATTTATCATGACATGATCCAGAGGAGCCACCTACCAGGGCTGTGCTGACTAGGCAACCCTCTGTCTATACTCCCCCCATTTCATACAGGGTCTATCTCCCCCAGCAGGCACTGCATTTCCCCCAACCCCACTGCCATGTGGTCCAGGATGTATTTTTCTTTTTTCTTTTCTTTTGTCTTTTGGCTTCACCATATGGCTTCTGGAATCCTTGTTCTCTGACCAGGGATTGAAACCCAGCCCTAGGCAGCAAGACCATGGAGTTCTAACCACGGATAGTCAGGGAATTGTCTAGGGTGATTTTAAAAGTGGAGTTTTGATTGTGGAAGCCTTTGCATAAATGGATTTAAATAATCAGAAACTGTGATTGGAGAGGTAGGATTTAATTCATGACTTTGGAAGATATACAACTGCTTCTGGTAATGATAAAAATCCAGACTATGCGCAAGAGTATTGTCGCCATAATGGAGAGCAGATGTTATTGCCGATAAAACTTTTATAACAACAGATATATAAATTGTCAAACAGTGTCAGAGGAAAGTTTCAAAAGTTGTTAAGAATATCAATTGTCTGTAAGAATTTATTTCTATTGTCTTTGACCTCTGAATTCAAGTTATGAAAGCTAGATAAAAATATTAAGCAATCATTTGAAGTGAAATACTTGATTTTGTCTCATCTTCTGAAAAATGCATCTATGCTAAAGAAGCTACAAAACATGCTTTGCATGTTAATTTATCATATAGTCACAAAACACGATTAGACAAGGACTTAAAATAGACTACTGTAATCAACATGAAGTTTATAATGATCTGTTGATTACTCCTTTGAATGTAATTTAAATATAATAAAAATCAGAAACATAAAAACTAATTCCATTAGAATATGAGTTTGAAATTGTAGTTTTTAATATTTGAGTCCACATTGATAATAAATAATATCATGCTGTTTAATTACTTGCAGAAACTCTAGCTATTTAAAATAAATGTTTCATGATAGTAATAATTACAACAGAACAAATACATTTTCAGATTATTTAATTTAGTCATTTATTTAGCAAATAAAAATAGATTATATTTATATATATAGTAGATTGAAAGAGAGGTAGATTGAAATATAGTAGACTTTAGTTTTTCCTTTTCAGTTTTAATTGCTAAGGCATGTCTGACTTTTGTGATGCCATGGACTGTAGTCCATCAGGCTTCTCTGTCTATGGAATTGCCCAAGCAAGAACACTGGAGTGGGTTGCCATTTCCTTCTCCAGCAGATCTTCCCGACCCAGGAATCAAATTTGGGTCTCCTGCACTGCAGGAGAATTCTTTACTGACTGAGCCACCAAGGAAGTCCATGTTGGACTTTAAAAGTAGATTTATTCTAGACTTGCATACTAAAGACAATCTTTGACAAATTTATTTTAGAATATTTTCATATTGTAAAAATATGTTGATAAAGTTCTTAAACATTGGCATTTCAATGAGAGGAACCGTACATAGAGATTAATTTTGCTTGATTCTAAAAACACATAAATGAAATAATTCAATATGGAGGTGCTTCAAATATTTTCTTACCTTTAATCCTAAGTATTTGATTCTACTGTAAACAGTCTTTTTCCCTTTTTTAAAAAAAAAATATTTTCCATTTGTTCACTGATAGTACTAGAAACACAATATATTTCTATATATTTAATTTTAGCATTAATATTGCAATATTCATTTGATTCATTTTTGTAAATTACTTAAGATGTTATTAATACACACAAAATGTTTTCTATGAATAAATACACTTATACTTTTTCCTTTCTGATCATTGCATCTTTTATTTCTTTTTCTTTTATTACTTTAATGCCTGGGAAGTAGCAAAATGCTTAATAGAATGATGTAAACAGAAATTTTTGCCTTCTTTCAGATTCTAAAGAAAAGCATTCATATTTTCACTACTGTAGATTATTAGCCCAATAGTTTCCATAGGTGTTTTTTTATTAAATTGCAGAATTTTCCCCTCTTTCTTTCTATTAAAATTTTATTATAATACAGTGTTGAATTTTGACAAATGCTTTTTTTTGGTAACTATTGAGGTGATTACAGAGTTTTCTCCTTTCAAGTGAATTATACTTTTGAATTTTAAATAGTAAAAGTGCTATATATTTTTAATGTTTTCTATTTTGTTTTACTAAACAAAACTTTGTTCTACATGTGTTATTATTTTTTAAACTATTGCTGGATTTGTTTTGTAAACTTATCACACTGAACATACGTCTTAATTTCTTTGGGCTTCTATAATAAACTACTATAGACTGTGTAGCTTAAGAAGAACAGAAACATATTTCTTACAGCTCTGGAGGATAGAAGACTGACATCAACAGCCAGCTATTGGGGTAAGGCCACTTTTATAAGGGCAGTAATCCCATTCACGAAGGGTACACCTTCATGAACTAATTGCCC
Organism: Bos indicus x Bos taurus; assembly: GCF_003369695.1. NCBI lineage: Eukaryota > Metazoa > Chordata > Mammalia > Artiodactyla > Bovidae > Bos > Bos indicus x Bos taurus. The sequence goes on from NC_040076.1 coordinate 102,243,865, forward strand.
CTTAAAATGTCTACCTCTAGCACCATCACCTTTACATTATAAAGTATAAATCTTGGCAATACACAAACATTCAGACCATGGGAATATAGAAAAGCACTTTAAAAAATAAATAAAACATTAAAATGAGAAGAATGTGTATGTTGTGCAAAATGTATCATAAATAAACAAGAGTGTGATCAATTTACCCTGACACTCAGATGAAATATTATAAAGCAAGCAGTATAAAAAGAGGTTTTGAAACAACTTTACCATAGTATATTTGGAAAAGCTGGTAAATAGAACAGCATGAACAGGTTCATAGCCAAAGCAGAAAGTAAAAGAATAATAAGATTAAACAAGTTTATCTAAATCAGAAAATTTTCTATACTGGAATTATGGATTTGGTGGGAAGGTTAAAATAATGGGTAGGTTTTAAAGGTCATTGAATCACTTACTGCAAAGTTTGAGTTCCTCTTCTAGATAGCTGATACACATTTTTCAGCATTATAGTTCAATGATCAGGTAAAATTTTTAAGAATATTAATTGGCAATGAATAAAAAGAAACATTGGAGGAGAAGAAGACCACAGAGGGAAGATACAGTTTGAAGACTATTACAGCAATCCCCAGGAAATCATGGAAATAAAGCATTATTTGCAAGATATATTGTAGTAGATTCAATAAGAAGTGGTAACTGAATATGGAAGAGGAGGGAGAGGCAAGTAGTAAGATTTTGTCAAAATTTTGAAACCAGCTAATAAGGGAAATGGTAAAATCTATTTCAAACAGAAGTAAGATGGTAGAGAAATGGCCTGTTCTTTAGAGGAAATAAAGTGTTTAATTAAATGGTTAGGTGGAACCTAAAGTAATGATGAGACATCAGAAATAATTACCCACCAACCAATGGAAAAAATGTTGGGAAAGAGCCCATACATAGAGATTAATGATCCTCATGAATTAAAGCTAAAGAAGTTCCACAGATATTGGAGATGGTAACAGTGATCAAATTGCAAATTTCACAATCAGTTGACTACCTGAAAACTAGCTTTGAAAGTTCATTTAGAAAAATGTTATTTATAAGAGAAGACTTCAAGGCTGTTTTAAGCTCTATTTATGGGGTCTTTTTAGTGATAAAGGAAAATATAGATAACAATTAAAAGTATATGCAATACAAATTGAAAATTCACTTTCCGACCACCATGTCTTCTACCATCCCAATCAAATCATCACCAGGCCCAGAAACTGCACATACAGGCTTTCAATCATGTATTGGTCCTATTTATTTCTCCCTCATACCACTTAGTACTATGTATTGTGTAGAGCAGATACTCAAATATTTTTCTTATATAGTATTTTTATAAGGAATAAAGCAGAGAAAAGACATGCTGTAACATAATGAATAGTGTAAAATGAAACTGAAACAATTACATATCAAATAGTACAAAAAAAGTTCCTAGTTCACACTGTACATACTAAAATACTTAAATCATATTAAAAATAAAATTGCTCTATAGTTATGAGGATTACTATGATATTGGTGTAATTAAAAGATTTGTATCACATTTAAATATGGTAGAAAGCACCAACATCCAGAAAAAAATATATAAATTTTGTGCAAAAGATATGTTAAGTAAATTTTAAAACACACTATGAACTGGGAAGAGATATTTTCATTTCAAAACCCCAAGAAATATTGCTATCTATAATGTGTAATAATGCTGCTTTAATTCTTAAAATAACAACAGCCAATAGACATTAAACAATTCAAAAGAGAAAAACAGGAAAGCCTATCAATAACAAATTGAAAGAAAAATAAGAACAAGAGGCCCATAAAGCTGTGCAAAGATGCACCATTAGTAGTCAGAGAACTGCAAAATCAAAAATCATTTTTCATTTTGGCATTTCTAAACCATCAAATTGGCAAACACTATCATCTGATAGCACCAAGTTTTTCTAAGGATGTGGGGCAAACAGAATGGCTTACATATTTGTTAGAAATATAAATTGTTACAGCCACATTTGAAATCAATTTCCATTCAACTTTGTATCTAAGAAATACTTCAGGATATGACTAAGAATTTGCATGGCTGAGGCAGGTCATTGTTTAATATTTATAGTAGTGAAAAAGTAGAAACAAATTAATTAAGATAATTGATATATTTTCTTCAAATAATGAAATTCTCCATTAGAAAACTAAATTTACATATATTCACATGAATAAAGGTAAAAATATATAATATAGGAAGAAAAAACAATTTACAAAAGTTCATATATGATGTGCAACCATTCAAATAAAAGGAAAAACAATATAAATTGATATATGAATGCAAAATTATGAGCTAAATTTTTTTATTTTATTTTTTAACTTTATAATATTGTATTGGTTTTGCCATATATCAACATGAATCCGCCACAGTTATACATGTGTTCCCCATCCTGAACCCTCCTCCGTCCTGCCTCCCCATACCATCCCTCTGGGTAGTCCCAGTGCACCAGCCCCAAGCATATGAGCTAAATTTTTTTTAAAAAATATTGGAATAATACACACAAACAAACTTCAGGAGAGTGATTATTATTGGGAGGGAGTAAAATATAAGTGATGGAGCTTTGATAATATCTGCAATTATTTATTTCTGAAAAAGAAAAACATAGTAATATTTTTCCTTCTCTGTGAATTACTTCATTTGGTATGACACTCTCTGAATCCTTCCATGTTGCTGCCAATGGCCTTATTTCGTTCTTTTTAATGGCTGAGTAATATTCATTGTGTGTGTGTGTGTGTGTGTGCGTGCGTGTGTGTGTGTGTGTGTGTGTGTGTATATACCACATCATCTTTATCCATTCCTCTGTCGATGACATTTGGGTGGTTTCCATGTCTTGACCATTGTAAACAGTGCTGCAATGAACATTGGGGTTCATGTAACCTTTCAGGCCATGTTTTTCTCTGGATATATGCCCAGGAGTGGGATTGTGGTGTCATATGGTACCTCTAAATTCAGTTTTTTAAGTGACTGTGTTCTCCATAGTGGTTGTACCAGTTTACATTTCCACCAACAGTACAGGAGGGTTCCCTTCTCTCCACACCCTTTCCAGCCTGTGTTGTTTGTAGATTCTTTGATGAGAGCCACATCATATGACATCCCTTATATGTGGAATCTAAAGAGAAATGACACTAATAACTTACAAAACAGAAAGGGACTCACAGACTTAGAAAATGAACTCATGGTTCCTAGGTGAAGGGATATTTAAGGACTTCGGAAAGGTCATGTACACACTGCTATATTTAAAACTGATAACCAACAAGGACCTACTGTATAGCATATGGAACTCTACTCGATGCCTATGTACCAGCCTGGATGAGAGGGGGTTTGGGGGGAGAAAAGATACGTGTATATGTATGACTGAGTCCCTTCACTATTCACCTGAAACTATCACAATATTGTTAATTGGCTCTACCCCAATACAAAATGTTTTTGGTGTTAAAAAAAAGAATAAAATGAAAATAAAACATAAAGAACAGAGCAGAGAGCTAAATCTATGTTTAGTTTGCTTATTCTCAATAATGAATACCTAGGTATCTGTATCTTTTGTTTTAATAAACATAAGAATTCAAAATTAAAATTAATCATTTACAAATAAATAGTAAAGGTGAACAGTATCTTTATCCTAGCATTTAAGTGAGCTGGATCTAAACATCTGTTCCCTGAAAGGGTTGTTATCAGAAAGCCCAATTCTCTGCAGATCCAAAGCATGACTTGAGTTTTCACTATGCACAAGAGAAATGTCCCTGATTAAAACTAATAAAGTCTCCTGAAAAACAACTACGTATAAAGTTTCTTTTGATTTGTCTTTAGTCCAATTAGAATGCGCTGTATTAAAATTTAAGTATGGCTCCTAAGCCATACACATACCATTAAATTTGCAGGAATAATGAAGTCAACCAATTTTATTCCTCTTTAATAATGCATTCCTATATTTGCTCTTAAGGTAAGGTTAGCATTTATCTATTGATCATGATGCATTATCTACACAGTGGAAACTACTAAGCAGTTTTCATCTCCTGTGATATTTCTAAATAATTCAGAAACTAATTTCTGTTTTCTTTTTCTTACTAAAGTTTGTCTCTTTTAAATATAGAAAATTTCAGTGATCTATGGCTTAGTTTGTTTCCATATTGCCCAGATGTCACAGGCACATAAAGTAGCCGGATAGAATTGGAAGACAAACTTATCCCCTATAGCTTCATTTTCTTCTGCATTAGCACCTTTCCTCTCCAAGTAGTTAAGAACAAAACAACACAAAATGATAAAGAATACACTCTTTCAACCTGTCTCTCCATGTAAATGCTGTAGTCTCCTGCATGATATCCACAGACAGATATTTTTAAATATCTAAATTTTCTTGCTTCCCATTAACTCTTAAATATTAGAAACATTTCACTATAAATCCACTAAAATTTATCTTGTTAATAATTACAAGTCTTTCAATATTTATCATATTTTACCTTTACCTGGAAGGTGGTAGTATGGACCATTTTTATTTCTCCATAGAAATAATACTTGAGAATGAGTTATGCTTTCAAAAAGTAGAGGTAAATTACACATTAAGATGTAAAAATTGTATAGATTCATGAACAATTGAAAGAACATTGAGTTTTCTGCCCTGTTAATTCCGTATTTCACAATTCATACCTAAACTTTACATTTGCTGTTGAGTTTTGGTTTTCTTGAAGTCATTCTTTAAATACAGTTGACCTTTGAATAACACCATTTAAACTGGGTGGGTCCACTTATGCATGGGTTTTTTTCACTAGGTACTCACTACCATGCTATATGATCAGCATTTGCTTGAATCTGAACAGGTGCAGAATCTAGGTATGGGGGGTTAACTCTAAAGTTATAGCAGATTTTTGACTGCAGGGTTGGAGTTCATAATGCCCTTATCATTCTAGGGTTAACTTTATATTATCTTTCCATTTCAACCTACATCTCACCTTATTATTATTTATCAGAGCTTATATGATTGGATTTACCATTGACTAAACAATGTGATTTTTGTAAAGTAACAACATCTCAATGCTCCACTTTCCACAACTATAATATCAGGTATTAATTTATTGTGTTGTTGCAATAATTAAGCTACTTAATATTTGTAAAATAATTAGTGGTAGTTAAAACCATGTATAGGAAAACTGGCCAATAGAATAGAGTTCAGCAACAAATTCACACATGTATTATCAACAGACTTATTGCAAATGTGGGAGCGATGTCATAAGCAGAAGCCTTGATCTTTTCAAAAAATGACTGGGCTGGTTGGATTACTATCTGGGTAGAATATAGCTTGATCCATACACATCTCACACTATAAACACGAAAGAATTTTAAAGTTATTGGTCTAAATGTTAAAGGGAAAGCAATAATGCTTTTATTTATTTATTTTTTTTAATTTTATTTTATTTTTAAACTTTACATAATTGTATTAGTTTTGCCAAATATCATGTATGAAACGAGATGCCAGTCCAGGTTCAATGCACAATACTGGATGCTTGGGGCTAGTGCAATAATGCTTTTAAAAGAACACACAGGAGGAAATCTTTACAACTTTGGAGTTGAAAGACAAAGTTCTCTTACACACACACACATGCACAGAGTACAACGAAAAACAAAACAACAAAGAAGTGAAATCAGATATATTAAGATTCAGAAATTATGTCACCAAAAGTAGCCCATGCAAGAATGAAAATACAGCCCACAGAGTGGGGAAAGATGCCCACAATACCTATATTAAACAAAAAAAGTATATGAAAAAAGATTTTTTTCACTCATGCGTGATTAGTTGCTTCAGTTGTGTTGGACTGTTTGCAACCCTATGGACTGTAGCCAACCAGGCTCCTCTGTCCATGGGATTCTACAGGCAAGAATACTGGAATAGGTTGCATGCCCTTCTCCAGGGGATCTTCCTAACCCAGGTACTGAACCCACCTCTCTGTGTCTCCTGCATCAGCAGTCGTGTTCTTTACCTCTTGCAATACTTGATAACTCTGTTGGAAAAAATAATAAAAAACAGACATACATTTTTTTAAGATGATAACCAAGTGAAAACAAGTAAAGTCAATTTACACTGTTGGATGGTAACGTTTTACCTTCATGAGGGTGGAGGTAGAGTTAGGTAGCAACAGAAAGGGAGGACAAGGGATGTTTGTCCAGTATGTCGGACAAACATATCAGTATCCTGATTACATGAATGTTTTCAGTTTGCAAAAAATAATCAAGCTTTAGACTAATGATAGGTTTATATATATATATATATATATATATATATATATATATACACACACACACATATATATGTATATAAATATGTATGTATGTGTATACATATTTTATGTGTGCATCTGTGCTTAGTCGTGTCTGACTCTTTGCTACCCCATGGACTGTAGCCCGCAAGGCTACTCTGTCTCTGTAATTTCCCAGGAAAGAATACTTGAGCAGGTTGCCATTTCCTTCTTCAGGGGATCTTCCTGACCCAGGGATTGAATCTGAGTCTTGTGTATTGGCAGGCAGATTCTTTACCACTGAGCAACCTGGGAAGCCAAGATGTGTACATATAGGATACATGTATGTGTATATACATGCAATATTTTATATATAAAGTATTTAGCCTGGCAGATAAACATTGTAAATACTACGCAAATATTAGCATTATTATTATTACTATTATTATTATTTAAGAAGTAACAATATTTTCTTGTATCCTACTATGAACATGACAGACCACTTTTCTGTTTGTTTGGAAAGTGATTTTTAGAAGTAACTCTTGTTCAGGGTAATACTCTCCTGTTCCTTATGGTGCAGAATTTTTATAGACCTCATGTTGATTTTTTTTCCTGTTTGCTCATCCTTGAACAAAGGAACATCTGCTATGCTGGGCTCAAGCCAACAGCAGGGTATACCAACTGCACTTGACCCCTACTTACTGTCCACATGAACGCTTGTAGACTCTCCTACATGGATGTAAAAGAGGGAGCAGATTGATACAGCTTCTAGTATAATTTTTGGGGTTTAGTGGAGATTCATATAGTGCCTTTCTATCAAATTGTGGGCATCTTTTCCTGCTCTGCTGCCCTATTGTCTGAAGCACAAGGAAAAGGATGTATGTTCTATATCAAAAGCTTTCTAAATTTGCTCCTCTGAGGCAGGCTGAAGGGTGAATTCAAAAGAGGGCCTTAAAATTTGTATTGTATAGATGGGAAATTTTGTTTTTGATTTCCTTTGAAATTTGAATTTTTATTTCTAAACAAAAGAATATAGTTATTTCTAAAAATGGCTTCAAAGGGACTACTCTATAGCTAATATAAAATCTCTTTGATCAATTCCATTGCATGAAACCCTGCAACAGCTTCCACTACCTGCTCCAAATACATCCAAACACACCCACTGCTCAAACTACATTCCAATCACTTAGAAACCACCAATTGGGCACATGAGCATGTTTCTGAATTTATGGCTCTTTATTTCCAGATATCTAGTAAGCTATGGCCTTGAATCAGGTAAATCAGGGGAAGTAATCCTGCAGCTGATGGGGGAAAGTTGCCTGTTCAACTCAGAATAATCTCATAGCATTATGCTGGTAGCCAGTTTGCTTTCTTGTTGGCGCAGAAATCCAAACTAGGAAGAAGAGGTAGGAAAAAGATGAAGGAGGATGAGGAGAAGATGAAAAAGAGGACAGAGGGAAGAGGAATTATAACTGTATTTATCATTTAATTATTCAGTGTTGCTAATATGTATCATTTGCCTATTATGTGTCTGGCAGTAAGTTGAGTACCTTATATGCATTATCTCAGTGATTTTTACACATTCCTATGACATAAGCATGCTAATCTCCATTTTATATAGAAGGGAAATGAGCATTAGAACCAATAAATAATTTGCTCAAGAACACACACCAAGAAAGTAGAAAATCCAGGCAGTCTTCATTCAAACACTTATCTTTTTGGTGTCTGGTTGTGATCATTTTAACAGAAAGTTATAAAATTACATAACAGTTGTGCTGGCTTCATGGTATTCTGATCAAATAAGGTAATATTGGAGTTAATACTACCATAGTTTGAAGACAGTCACTAAACATTAAGTCAATGCTATTATACATTAATATGTGTATGATATAAATGACATGTAGCCAGTACTGTTGCTAAAATAATAATTTTCTATTTATTCACCCTCATTTTGTGGAATATGAAAACAAAAATTCAAAACTAAACATTCAACCTCTATGGACACTGCAAATGTCATACGTAGGAAAGTATTTTTTTAATGTAGGGAAAAAGTGAATGTGATATGTGAAGGACTATTTCTTATTCATTTCTTTATTTTTAGCACCCAGAGTAAGATTTGACCCATAAGGTTACTTAATAAGTATTTATTGAAAAAATGAACCATTTTTATAATTTAGAGTTTGTGAAGTAGTCATACACATTGTATCAAATAATCCTCCACACAAACCCTATGAAGCATGTTCTGAATTATCTCACCAGTTCAGTTCCTTTTGCTCAACTGTTTGAATTCTGCTGTCCACAGAACAAGTCATTTCTTTAATAGATAATAAAAGATATGAGCAAGTTGCCATGCATTTTGTAAAGCATTTTAGATAATTCTACCCATAATGAACTCAACCAAGTTTAAATGTATATGTAAATACAATATGATCCTATTCTATGGTTATCAACTTCCCTTTTCAAATCTGTTCTTCCTTCTATGTTATCTAATCGAGTAGTAGGAATGATGCTGTCTGGGAAACTGCAACATAAAAGTCCTGCATTAGTCATATCTAGACATGTGAGCTGAAGTTTTCTTTATATGCTACTTTTTAAACTTCTGATTTGATTGCCTAGTCACGTCAAATTTACAGCTGAAACAGCTCTACTATCCGTCAACAGCACTCCATTGTCAGAATCATCCAATAAGATCAGCTTTTTGTTAGCCTATGCCTTCCTAGCTCAGCTTAGAAAATTTCTCACTCTCTTCAACTCTATTGCCACAAAAGAGACTAATTGCATCACTCATAAATCTTCAACATCATCATGGCCAGAGAAGACAACCTAGACTTCTTTCCTTAACTCTGAAGGCCCTTCACAGTCTGATCCAACAGCTTTAATTTCATTTCTGTTCACCATGCACTTTCTCCTCTGGTCAAATCTAATTTCCTTCACCACATGCCATACTGTCTCTCATATATGAGATTTTTGATGCATCTCATCTTTCTATCTGGAACGTTCTTCTGGATATTCACATTTTCACAAGCTTATTATATTTTATGGAATAGTTCAATTGTCATCTAGTCCAATGTCATGTTTTACTCCTCTGAATGTTCAGAACTTTTTATTTGATCTTTTTAAAAATTTAAATAACACTTCAAACATGGCATAAGGGTTGTTTACATATGTCTCACTCCAAAGGCTGAATCAGCATCCATTAAAACTGTGTATGGTCTCCTCCTCTTCTTAAACAGTGTAGATACCCAGTGTCTTAAAATGTTATGTGCTTGAATAGTTACTATGAAGTCTGACATACAACTAGAATCTTAAATTTAAATCCTCATGATAGACTGTAGGATACTTGATAATAAATGAAAATTCTTCCCCCCCCTTTTTTTTTTACATTTTCCTAAATAACAAGATTACTGTTTAGTAATTTATCTTTAAATTTTTCTCACGTTCTAGCATTTGCCCCTATCAGTCCCAGAAAAATAATATTTAGTCTCTGAAATTTTCCTCTTTGGCCAATCTGATCAAAAAGCAATGATAATTTCAGCAAATTTGGATCTGTAATATTTTTCTTCAATGTTTTCCTTCCATAAAACATCAGTGTGGCTTTTAAAAGAGGAAAACCTCAAAAATTTCTAAGAGAAAAAGAGCATAAAGATGGTGTTTCATGTGTATCTATAAACTTTTGCTTAAGGCTCTAGAAAGGTTACTATGGTTTCTCTACTATGAAAATTGTGATCCTAAGGGATTATGCCCATTAAATATCTGTAAATCCCCTATAAATATCATTAAAAAACACCAAATAAATTTGTTGAACTATTTGAATTACAAATCAACAGTGAGGGGAAATCATTCTGAAATGTGCAGCTTGTGAATTCACTATTTGGGGCACTAAATGAGGCTGATGATGTTAAGACTGTTCTTTTCCATTAGTCCTTCATGTTCCCCTCTTTAGCCTGTGCAGGTTGAAAGCTTGGACAACTTCACAGGTTGCAAGAGTGAATCCTGGCAATGCTACAGCTGCATTCATCTCAATTTTGGTTTGGCAGCCATCAGACTTCAGGATCTTCTGTAGTTCCAGGGCCAGCAGTTCTGGACCTCTCTGTGGAATGTGGATTGCTGGTTGTTCTTTCACATTTTAGTGGTTATTGTGGCCATATTATCTGAAGAAGCATTTCAAAACCAAGCATTATGTCAGATATCTCCATAGGAACTACAATCCTTCAAAATATGACTTTGTTAATTCTTCAAGTGCATCAAGAGCCAGCAAATGAAATCTTTTTAAAGTTTTCAACAGAAGTTAGGGAAAAAAGTCCATAATGGTTTTAATGGAAAATGATAATTTGACAGAAGATTGTTTAGTATGAGGATATGATCTACTTACATACACATTTTTAAGCCTTTCCTCCAGGTTTGCCATGATAACATGCTACTTTGCTCCATAGATGTGCACTTTTCCAATATGACTTTCTTTACTGTTCATTTTTTATATACTGTGAGTTAATCAAATCTATAAGTATTGTAAGTCTTAATATTAATGAAGTTAAAGTTTCTAGAATATGTCTTTATTAATCTCTTCATTCAGTTGGCCAGCAAATGTGATTCAAGCCCTTTTTATTTATTACCTTCTAGTTGGTCTCTCTGCTTCTAGTCTTGAAAGTGTAAAAGTATTAGTCACTCAGTTTTGTCTGACTCTTTACAATCCCATAGACTGTAGCCTGCCAGGCTCCTCTATCTATGGGATACTCCAGGCAAGAATATTGGAGTGGATAGCCATTCCCTTCTCCAGGGGATCTTCCCGACCCAGGGATCAAACTTGGGTCTACTGCTGCCTCTAGTCTTCAGTTCAGTTCAGTTCAGTCACTCAGTCATGTCTAACTCTTTGCAACCCCATGAATCGCAGCATGCCAGGCCTTCCTGTCCATCACCAACTCTTGGAGTTCACTCAGACTCACATCCATCGAGTCAGTGATGCCATCCAGCCATCTCATCCTCTGTCATCCCCTTCTCCTCCTGCCCCCAATCCCTTCCAGCATCAGAGTCTTTTCCAATGTGTCAACTCTTTGCATGAGGTGGCCAAAGTACTGGAGTTTCAGCTTTAGCATCATTCCTTCCAAAGAGATCCCAGGGCTAATCTCCTTCAGAATGGACTGATTGGGACATGCAAAATTTCTTCTGCAGTGATATCTCAAGGCAAAACTGATAAGGAATTACATACTTTAAATACTTCAATGCCTACTTGCTCTTTCCAAGATAAAATCTAAGATTTTCACCAGCTAGAGCTAGGTCCTTTATGACCTAACACGTATTCATCTTTCCTTCTAATTCTAACATCTTCTCCAAATGCACACCTACTCTAACAAAACACTCTCAGTTTGTAAGAGGCTCCATTCCACTTCTTGCCCTGATTCTATGATAAGATTTCACTCTGCTTACCATAGGTATTCCTGCCCCATTTTCTTCTATACTCGGATAACCTTTTACTGAATTGTCATGATTCTTCTCATATGTTACCTCCAAGAGGTATTCCCTGACCCACTGAGGTATTCAATAGACACATTAGATTTGTACTTTTGTTTACCTAATGCAGTTTTGTTTAGGACAGCAGTCCCCAACCTTTTTGGAACTAAGGACCAGTTTCATGGAAGACAATTTTCTCACAGGCTTGTGGGGGTTAGGGATAGTTTCAGGATGATTCAAGTGCATTACATTTCCTGTGCATTTCATTTCTATTATTATTATATCAACTCCTCCTCCAATCATCAGGCATTAGATATCAGAGGATGGGAACCCATGGCTTAGGGGTTTTGGCTGTTTCTAATCATTGCAATCAAATTTATTTTTTTCTACATCTTCAAATCCATTGAAATCACTAGAAGGAGAGTTTGCTTTTTGCTCTCTCAAGATTTGTCTGAATTACACTTGTGAAAATACTTTGAAGATCTACTGATTCTATGCAAACAGAAGTCAACAGGTATAAACATCATTATTATTAGTATCAACATCATTATTGTCATTTTCAATATCATTATCACCACCACCACTTTCACCATCAAATATCAGTATGCAGTCATAAAAAGGTTAGCTAACCTAGATTGGCCCTTTGTTGCTTGATGAGTTAAATGGAGGCAATACTAATTGGATTAGGAAGATTTTAATATACCCTGACACTGTTCTAATCAGTATACATGAATTAATTCTCACATTAATGCTATTAAGTTGGTAATATTTTCTCCACTTTATAGATGAAGTATAGAGAGGTTAAGTAACTTGCTAAATGTCAAAAAAAAAATGAGTAAATGTGAGCCAAGATAGAAGCAGGAAGTCTCTTTAATATTATATCGTCTCGACTTTTGAAATTATTTTTTTCTATAAGGAGAACATTCTGAGAATATATTCTGAAATTGTAAAACACACACAAAATAAATAATATTAATAAGAAATTTATTATTAAAAGAAAAAAACTATATTCTTTTCTAAAATTATCCTAAAAGTAAGCAGAATAAGCTGATGAGGCATTTGTTAATTCTTACAAGTTAGAACTATTTTTTTTTACTGGTGGCTCAATCAGTAAATAATCCATCTGCAATGCAGGAGATCCTAGTTTGATCCCTTAATCGAGAAGATCCCCAGGAGAAGGAAATGGCAACACACTCCAGTATTCTGGCCTGGAAAATCCCACTGACAGAGAAGCCTGGTGTGCTACAGTCCATGAGGTAGGAAGAGTCAGACATGACTTAGCGACTAAACCACTACCACAAGTTAGAAGTGGAAATAACCTACTCTATTAGCCTTTGTTATGGGGCTTCTCTATCTCTGCAGTAAAGAATTCACTTGTCTGTATAGGAGATGCAAATTCGATCCCTGGGTTGGGAAGATCTCCTGGAGAAGGAAATGGCAAGCCACTCCAGTATTCTTGCCTGGGAAATCTCCTGGACAGAAGAGGCTGGCAGGCTACAGTCTACAGGGTCAGAAAGAGTTGGACACACTTAGCAACTAAACAACAACAATATTACCCTTTGTTATACCTGTAATAGTTAGGAACATATTTTTTGTTACACCTCATAATTTAGATGTGAGAATTTTGTTAATAAACTATATTTGTTTTCTTCTCTCAAAATAGAATTTTGGCCATCTAAGACAGTTCAGTGGAGATATTCAGAGATATAACTTCAATGATCTTTTACAGGGTTTCATGCTTTGAGTCCAGAATTGGACTAAATGATTTCTACTCTCTCTTCTGAACATAATATACTATGATTCTGCCACACTTCACTGCCTGCTTAAAGGATCTTCCTAAGAGAGCATCCCCTGGGCTTAAATGAGTACATGCTGTCAACAAGTTTCCTGTGATAGCACCCCAAAACCAGCTCCCAACCCCCACCTCCATATTAACGTAGACTCAGTTCCTAAAGACTACCAGCATCCAATTCCAAAACCCACCAACTAGAAATTTATGCTGATGAAAAATTTATTCACTGAAAAGCCCTTTGAGACTGGAAGATATCATCAGTAAATCATCTGATGTTACACAAGGCAAAGCTTGCCAGGAAAGGACAGGATCTAAAATTAATTAGTGATTACACCTATGTTAAGAGCATAGTTTTCTTCCCAGCCCTAATAATACACTTAAAAGAGAAGAACAGAAGGAGAGAGAAAAGGAGGAAGAGAGAGCTTAACTTTAAAGCTTTGATTAACTTTAAAACTTTAGCATAGCAAACTAGCCAACCTGGAAATTTTGCATTCCCTTTGCAATTTGATCACCTTAAAAGTGCTGAGGGCTAGATTTCTTAAAACTATTTTAGACACATCTGTCTGACTCAGACTTAGCGGGTATTTGAGATCCATCGATCATGTACAATAAAACTTCCTTTTACTTTTTAATTTCTGGAAGGCTTCCATATTTAGTGTCAAATCAGCAAAGTTGTTTTCTCAGGTCCTAGACAAGCAAGTTACTCAGAAATGCAGATGAAGTATTTGGACATACCCTAATGTAGCCTTGATAGTTTGGCTACTTGCAAGTATCCTGCCCATGAAAATGTTAGAGCAGGTTCCTGATGCTGAGCCATTCTGCAATGGAAGTGTGATGATGGCAGTCATGTGCAGTGGTAGCCTAGAGAAGTATTGAATGGAACACTAATAGCCAAAGTATGTATTTTTCTGGTTTCACTAAGATGTTTATATTGTGATGTGTGGTTCTTGGATTCAAACTTGAAACTGTAGGCTTCCATTCACTGTCATGACTGCCTCAGTCTCAGAAAGCTTTTTAATATTCATTTTGTTATTTATCATCTTATTTTGTTACAAATAGATATGTACATCTCTTATACACACCAGCAATTCATGCTTACATAATTCTCCTCCTGTTCATTCCCTCAATATTTTCAACCTCAAGAAACAAACAGAAGCACAGGAAAGGTATTCTATCAGCACTTGAACTGTAGCTCATCACCATCATGGACAACTGTCCCTGATCAATTTTCAATAGAAGAATGACTTAAAGTTTCATGGTAAACAATGGCAATACTCATTGAATCAATCATTTGCAATTTTTCTCTTTGACAATGTTTATGTCAAAAAAAAAAAATGTTGCAGAGCAATACTATATGAATATAGACCTAAGATGAATTTGTGAGAAAAAATAAAGTTTAAAGGTGTTAAAAACCAATGTTCTCATTGCCAGAATTTTCATATTCTGGAATTAAAAGCCTAAACATAAAATAGAATGTCATATTTCAAGATGCCTCTTCATCTGCACTGTTTGTGTCATGTGTGTTTGTTTATTGAAAACATAGTATATTTTAAAAGCATAAAAGGGCATTGCAGTGCTAGTGAATTATTAGCCATCATAGGGTCTACAATAATAGGGCTAATTATTGGATCATGCAAAAAAAAAAAAGTCACTTACAAAGTACTCCCCCACAGACTCTATTGTTTGGATAGGTTAACTTCTAGTATTTTCTGAGACTGGAACATATCCAAGCTCTTTAGAGCTGATAGTAAGGGACGTAATACCCATCAAATAGGCATCCATTGAGCATTTTGTTGAACTAGACTTTTTGTTGCTCTTGGAACTAATTCTGTGCTCCCTGGAGTCCTGATAACTTAAATTCCCAATGTAGCTCCATATTTTGAAACCTATCCTTGCTAAACACATTTTAGAATGCCTCTGCCCCACCCCATTAAATCTATCCATCCTCTCACCCTCAGTGAGTGCCCTTTTCTGTACAAACTCTCTGCTTTCTCAGCCCAGTTCCTAAGACCAAACTTGGGAACTTAATTTCAGGGTACTCCATGCACCAGAGGTCAAAATTTTATGTCATATAGAACCCAAGATAGTCAACATTCTCTCTGGATAGGTGGAATTGGGAAATTGAGGGACTTTTGCTAAAAGAGCTGTGAGCAGCTAAGCTGCAAGAAGGTGGCTCAGTTGTAAAGAATCCATCTGCAATGCAGGAGACTTGCAAGACACTTGGGTTTAATCCCTGGGTTGGGAAGATCCCCTGGAGTAGGAAATGGCTACACACTCCAGTATTCTTGCCTGGGAACTCCCATGGACAGAGGAACCTGGAGAGCTACAGTCCATGAAACCTGGAGGGCTGCAGTCCATGGGGTCACAAAGAGTTGGGCACACTAAAAGACTAAATAACAAAACAGAAAAATTGCTACAAGAGCTGTGAACAGCTGAGCTGAGTCATTAGACAGAGTCCAGATCTAAGGAAACCACCTCAAGCTTTCACCAGAGGAAGCTGCTTGCAGGGAGGAAACTGGAAAATATTTAACATGTTTCTGGCTTCATGTCTGGCGTTCACTGAATATTTGTAGATTAATTGTTCATTAATAAGAAGTAAATAGTCAAATACCATTGAACTCCTCCATTACAACTATTAGTTTAAGCCAGAAGGAGGGGGTAGGCATTAACATACAAATTCTCTAATTACCTCAAGAAATCACTACTAGAGTATGACACCTCTTTCCCAACATCATCCCTAAGATAGATGGTTTTGGAAACACAGCAGAAGATAGGGTATTTAAGACAGAGAGAGATGAAGTAATTTTCTTGCATCACTATTTCTACCACAAAGAGACTAGCAAGCAAGCCTGTGGCTCTCTGACTGAGAAGTCATCCAGGCCTAGACTTAGAGGAAGGTAGAGGAAAAGGAAAAGCTTATAATATGCTTTCTGCTCTGATCACCACATCAATATAAATAAGTTTCTTTATTAAGAGTATGTATATTAATAATGTTTGCTTGAAGTCAGTCCATGCAAGTTAGGAAGAAATTTAGAAACTGATGAGGGTGGACCTTCTAGCCTGTGTCATCAATGTCACAGGAGAAAAAACAAAAAAGGAATAACTTCATGTAACAGCTCACCAGCTATATCCTCTCTCCTCTGGGGAGGTATGCTGGATGTATAATAAATGCTATATGTTAATAATGATTTCAGCTGAGAGTAGACCAATGCAATACACAATCAATCTGAAGTCAGAGGTCTAGATTCCCATCCCATGTTGCCATTGAGGAAGCTGAGAAAGCATTGATTTAGAAAAGTTGATTATCCTCAGAATCTCGTTTTCTCTTTCTTAAAGAGATGATACATATTCTTGGCTGGGTTACTGCAAGAATTAAAATAGGAAATGTTTTTGGCCAGCATTATCACCACTTCTAATACTATACCTCTGCTTGACTCCAAGGTCCCTGAAGATAGAACATATTCCTTGTTTCCCTTTGTATTTGCAGCATTTCACCAAGACCTAGAACCAAGTGGAAGCTGCTAATTATTTTTGTTAATCGAATTGATATTCAATCATGTCCAACTCTTTGCATCCCCAAGGGCTATAGCCCTTCAGGCTCCTAAGTCCATGGAATTTTCTAGGTAAGATTACTGAAGTGGATTGCCATTTCTTTCTCCAGGGGATCTTCCCAACCCAGGGATTGAACTGGTGTCTCTTGTGTCTCTTGCATCAGCAGGCGGGTTCTTTACCAACTGAGCCATTGGGGAAGCCTCAAAAATATGCTATTATTTACTTATTTGGCCACTCAAGGGATATTTTAATTGCAGCATGTGGGATCTAGTTCCCAGACCAGGTATCGAACCCAGGCCCCATGCTTTGGGGGTACCCCGTGCAGCATCTAAGCCACTGGGCCACTAGGGAAATCCCAATATTATCATCACTTCTGATACTATTCCTCGGCTTGACTCCAAACTCCTTGAAGATAGGGCACATACTTTGTTGCTCTTTGTATTTGCAGCATCTCACCAAGGCCTGAAACCAAGTAAATACTACTAATTATTTGCTGCTCTTAATTGAATCGCCCCAGATAAAACTAGGACTTAATGTCAGTGAAGTGAAAGTAATAGGCCAGATGGGGAATGTCTGTGGGACTAGGAGTGTTAGGGGAATACACAGAGCAGGAGGCAATTACAGGAAATTCACATACACACACAGGGCATGCTATCTACAGGAAACCATTCACAGAAAATGGAAGTAATAAACATACATGAATCAGTGAGGACCAGAAAGGGAACACTAGTAAATGTGTTACAACAGGCTAGAAAAACCTGCTCTCTGACAGCTGTCAGCATGGGACACATAAGCAAGTAGTGACAGAAGCAGGGAAATCTTTAAGAAGTTAGGGTAGAGTTCCCAGATAAAATATAAGACATCCAGTTAAATTTGAATTTCAACCCATGACAAATAATTATTTTAGATTAAGAATGTTTTATGTCATACATTATCTCTCTGTATTCTTGAAACAATCTTGCCAAGCATGAGTAACTACAATCTTTTTATTTATGTATGTATTTATTTATTTTCCTTTGCAGGAACTTGCAGGATCTCAGCTCCCTGACCAAGAATCCAGGTCAAGGAAATGAAAGCCCAGAATCCTAACCATGTGTCCACCAAGGAACGCCCCAACTACAATCTCTTTTAGGAGGCAGTTGAGATTCTGAGGAAATTCCTATGTAATTTGGGGGGCATACTTACACTAAGAAATAAAAAAAAAAAAGCTATTTTTTATTCCAACAGCTGAAATTCAAATTTAGCTAGAGTCCTATAATTTTTTGCTCATCTGGTTACTTCAAGTTAGTGTGTAAAGATTAGGATGCAAGGATAAAGCAGGGCCCACATGTGGCAGAAAACTAGATTCCTAGACAATAGAAGTAAGCCTATCCCTTCTCCAGGAGATCTTCCCAACCCAGGGATCAAACTAGGGTCTCCTGCATTGCAAGTGGATTCTTTACCAGCTGACCTACCAGGGAAAACCAAAAGTAAGACAAGCAAATGACCATGACAGAGGCCAAGATGCTGGAATTCATGCCTAGTCCAAAAACAGAAGCAAGCAAACAAAAGCTGAGTGACTATCCAGGAAATCTAGGTAAGCAATCTCTTCTCAGAGTTTCCCGTAAGTGAAGGCTGTCTCTGGTGGCTGAATTTGAGCAACTCGCCAACCTAGATAGCATATTCAAAAGCAGAGACATTACTTTGCCAACAAAGTCCATCTAGCCAAGGCTATGGTTTTTCCAGTGGTCTTGTATGGATGTGGGAGAAGGCAATGGCAACCCACCCCAGTACTCTTGCCTGGCAAATCCCTTGGACAGAGGAGTCTGGTAGGCTGCAGTCCATGGGGTCGCTAGGAGTCTATCACAACTGAGTGACTTCACTTTCACTTTTCACTTTCATGCATTGGAGAAGGAAATGGCAACCCACTCCAGTGTTCTTGCCTGGAGAATCCCAAGGACAGTCTGGTGGGCTACTGTCTATGGGGTTGGACAGAGTCAGACACTACTGAAGGGACTTAGCAGCAGCAGCAGCAGCAGCAGCATGTATGGATGTGAGAGTTGAACTGTGAAGAAAGCTGAGTGCCGAAGAATTGATGCTTTTGAACTGTGGTGTTGGAGAAGACTCTTGAGAGTGCCTTGGACTGCAAGGAGATCCAACCAGTCCATTCTAAAGGAGATCAGTCTTGGGTGTTCTTTGGAAGGACTGCTGCTAAAGCTGAAACTCCAGTACTTTGGCCACCTCATGTGAAGAGTTGACTCATTGGAAAAGATTCTGATGCTGGGAGGGATTGGGGGCAGGAGAAGAAGGGGACGACAGAGGATGAGATGGTTGGATGGCATCTCCGACTCGATGGACGTGAGTTTGAGTGAACTCTGGGAGTTGGTGATGGACAGGGAGGCCTGGCATGCTGCAATTCGTGGGGTCGCAAAGAGTTGGACATGACTGAGCGACTGAACTGAACTGAACTGAGGAGATAGTGAAGGACGTGGAAGTCTGGTGTGCTGCAGCGCATGAGGTTGCAGAGTCAGACACAACTGAGTGACTGAACAGCAACAACTAGTGGCTGAGCACATCTTGCCTTCAAAACTCCAGGATTTCTTTCTTTTCCTCTATGTAAGAACCAGATTAGCACTAATGTCTAGGTTAAAGAGAAACCTGAGACTGCAGAAAAGGGAGGGAACAGGACCAGGAATCCAAGCAGGTTTTCACTTTTTATATTTTGTGTTTCATATTGTATTTTATTTTGTAAGCTGCCTCAAATCCCTTTAGGACATAAGCTCAGGTAAATCCTAAAAGAATGAATAAATAAGCAGAACCCTAAATAAATAAGTGGAACCCTGACTAGCCCAAGGCAATTATAAGAAAACTAAGATAAGGATCCCAGCCACAATCTAAGAAGCAGCTTGCTTTTCTTGGTATTTCAGTTAGCAGCCTATAGTCCCTCTGCCACTTTACATTAACTCCTTAATTTCCTTGGCAAATTAAATTTGCAGCTTCTTTTTGAGGTTTCATTAGACTCTGGGGAATAGGCATTCCAAAGACTAGATAGAATTACTGTAAATAAATTAAATTTTGGCAAAGATATTAATTGAAACTACTTTTTTTTGAAGCTGTTTTTAAGTCTGGCAGTTTTTATTACATAAACCTTATTCTGCTTAGCTTTTTACCACTGTAAATGCTTGTCCATACAGGATCATTTTATTGAATTTCTCAACATTTCCTGTGAGTAGAATAGAGAAATCACTTTAATGGAATATTTTTAAATAATAGCATTACTTTGTAAGGTCCAGGACCTTTTATAAGATGTTCAAAGAAAATGCTATTATCCACTCCCTACATTTAGTGTTATATAGGAAAGGCTTGTAGTAACTGCTACTCTGCTTATTTAAATGCCATGTAGTGAAAAGCTTGACTGAATTGTCTGTTATTACTCCCAACAGCTACACATTGGATTTGTTGCCCCTAAAGCAAAATCTTTTACCTATAATACTTTTTTATGACCTTCATTATGCAATAAAACATTTATACATTTTTTTTTCTGTTGTGATCAGATCAGATCAGATCAGAGCAGTCACTCAGTCGTGTCTGACTCTTTGCAACCCCATGAATCCCAGCACGCCAGGCCTCCCTGTCCATCACCAACTCCCGGAGTTCACTGAGACTCACTTCCATCGAGTCAGTGATGCCATCCAGCCATCTCATCCTCTGTTGTCCCCTTCTCTTCCTGCCCCCAATCCCTCCCAGCATCAGAGTCTTTTCCAATGAGTCAACTCTTCGCATGAGGTGGCCAAAGTACTGGAGTTTCAGCTTTAGCATCATTCCTTCCAAAGAAATCCCAGGGCTGATCTCCTTCAGAATGGACTGGGTGGATCTCCTTGAAGTCCAAGGGACTCTCAAGAGTCTTCTCCAACACCACAGTTCAAAAGCATCAATTCTTCAGTGCTCAGCCTTCTTCTCAGCGCAACTCTCACATCCATACATGACCACAGGAAAAACCATAGCCTTGACTGGACTAACCTTTGTTGGCAAAGTAATGTCTCTGCTTTTGAATATGCATTCTAGGTTGGTCATAACTTTCCTTCCAAGGAGTAAGCGTCTTTTAGTTTCATGCATGCAGTCACCATCTGCAGTGATTTTGGAGCCCCCCAAAATAAAGTCTGACACTGTTTCCACTGTTTCCCTATCTATTTCCCATGAAGTGATGGGACCGGATGCCATGATCTTCGTTTTCTGAATGTTGAGCTTTAAGCCAACTTTTTCACTTTCCACTTTCACTTTCATCAAGAGGCTTTTGTGTTCCTCTTCACTTTCTGCCATAAGGGTGGTGTCATCTGCATATCTGAGGTTATTGATATTTGTCCTGGCAATCTTGATTCCAGCTTGTGCTTCTTCCAGGCAAGCGTTTCTCATGATGTCCTCTGCATATAAGTTAAATTAACAGGGTAACAATATACAGCCTTGACGTACTCCTTTTCCTATTTGGAACCAGTCTGTTGTTCCATGTCCGGTTCTCACTGTTGCTTCCTGACCTGCATACAAATTTCTCAAGAGGCAGATCAGGTGGTCTGGTATTCCCATCTCTTTCAGAATTTCCACAGTTTATTGTGATTGACACAGTCAAAAGCTTTGGCATAGTCAATAAAGCAGAAATAGATGTTTTTCTGGAACTCTCTTGCTTTTTTGATGATCCAGCGGATGTTGGCAATTTGATCTCTGGTTCTTTTGCCTTTTCTAAAACCAGCTTGAACATCAGGAAGTTCACGGTCACATATTGCTGAAGCCTGGCTTGGAGAATTTTGAGCATTACTTTACTAGCATGTGAGATGAGTGCAATTGTGCCGTAGTTTGAGCATTCTTTGCCATTGCCTTTCTTTGGGATTGGAATGAAAACTGACCTTTTCCAGTCCTGTGGCCACTGCTGACTTTTCCAAATTTGCTGGCATATTGAGTGCAGCACTTTCAGAGCATCATCTTTCAGGATTTGGATTAGCTCAACTGGAATTCCATCACCTCCACTAGCTTTGCTCGTAGTGATGCTTCCTAAGGCACACCTGACTTCACATTCAAGGATGTCTGGCTCTAAGTCAGTGATCACACCATCGTGATTATCTGGGTCATGAAGATCTTTTTTGTACAGTTCTTCTGTGTATTCTTGCCATCTCTTCTTAATATATTCTGCTTCTGTTAGGTCCATATCATTTCTGTCCTTTATCGAGCTCATCTTTGCATGAAATGTTCCTTTGGTATCTCTGATTTTCTTGAAGAGATCCCTAGTCTTTCTCATTCTGTTGTTTTCCTCTATTTCTTTGCATTGATCACTGAAGAAGGCTTTCTTTCCTCTTCTTGCTATTCTTTGGAACTCTGCATTCAGATGTTTATATCTTTCCTTTTCTCCTTTACTTTTCGCTTCTCTTCTTTTCACAGCTATTTGTAAGGTCTCCCCAGATGGCCATTTTGCTTTTTTGCATTTCTTTTCTATGGGAATGGTCTTAATCCCTGTCTCCTGTACAATGTCACGAACCTCAGTCCATAGTTCATCAGGCACTCTATCTATCAGATCTAGTCCCCTAAATCTATTTCTCACTTCCACTGTATAATCATAAGGGATTTGATTTAGGTCATACCTGAATGGTCTAGTGGTTTTCCCTACTTTCTTCAATTTAATTTGGCAATCAGGAATTCATGGTCTGAGCCACAGTCAGCTCCTGGTCTTGTTTTTGCTGACTGTATAGAGCTTCTCCATCTTTGGCTGCAAAGAATATAATCAATCTGATTTCGGTGTTGACCATCTGTTGTTATAGTTTAATATATATGCTACCTGTCCCCTATCCCATAGACACTGGCCTTAGGAAATCTGAGGAGCATCTCCTCAACACAGATTGGAAAGGGGTAAAAGAAAGAATGTGTGAGATTTATTTGGTCTTCCAGTGGTTAAGACTCTGGGTTTCCAATGGAAGGACTTCAGGTTCAATACCTGGCTGAAAAACTATGATCCTACATGCCATGTGGAATCACCAAAAAAAAAAAAGAAAAAAGAATAAACAGGAATGTGTTATCATAACATTCTTCTGGTCCTTACAAGGAATGATAGTAGCCCTAGAGAATTAAAACAAAAACAAAAACAAAAAACATTGCTATGAAAACTCAGGAGTTTTTACTACCCAATGATGTAAGTATTAAGCTGCTGCTGCTTCTAAGTCACTTCAGTCGTGTCCAACTCTCTGCGACTCCATAGATGGCAGCCCACCAGACACCCCTGTCCCTGGGATTCTCCAGGCAAGAGTACTGGAGTGGGTTGCCATTGCCTTTTCTGGTATTAAGCTGATTTACCACTAAAATAATGGAAGAAATCGCTGATATCACTCTCTGTTCTGTCTCCTTTCTGTCCATGATTCATTCATTCATCCCTTTTGATTTTCTGTGTGAAATGCATTGCAACTTTAGATAAAGTTCAGATACTATGATCCTTTTCATTGAAATGAAGTCACCCAAACTGTGTGCCTTCTCTGAAAAATTATGGACTAAGAATTCTTGATTCTCCCCTTACTGTTAGAAAACAACAGATTCATTTGTAATGTGGTATAAGTAAGGAAGAAGTGAAAAGGAGGTCAATTGTTTGTTTTCCCATGAATAACTTGTCATATTATTAAAATCAGTTGCTCGATTAGTAATTTCATATCTGGAAGTATTTGAGTACAATGGCAGTAGAGACAATTCTTAACTATCCAAGAACACAAATGGCTAAATACCAAAATAGAGACTTCTCTCACTCATCTCTTCCTTCTGGAATCCCCCAAGTGGGATTAACTATAAAAGTTCTTGTTCACATCACACTCAGAAGTTTCCCCTTTTCAAAAATAGAAAAAAAATATAAAGCATATAAAATATTTTTTTATTAGTTGATGTTTCCACTGAACTGATCACTGTTCAGCTCCAGAAAAATGAAATTCACTCTGGCTAGTTAAAGCACAAAGGATCTATTACAGATATTAAATTGCTTATAGAGTTAATGTGGAGGTGAAGGAAGATGGCAGACTAAGCTTTTACTGATGATTTCAAAAGCACCATAGAACTTGGTTACCAGGGGAATGACACATTTCTTCCACAGTCATAAAGTAGTTATATTAGCAAATATCCCAAATCAAAAAGTTCACCCAAGAAATGCAAACACGCATAAGACTGAGTCTACCAACAGAAGCTACAGAAGTATAAGGCTCTTGCATACAATATCTTGCACAACTACATCTAGTTAATAAAAATAAAGCATATTCATCTAGATGTAAACAAATTCAGGAAATGCAATTTTGAGCTTTTCATATTTTGCAGTATGTGCTTTTCACTAGAATGAATGGATGCTCATTGCTATACACCACCTTGCCTATCAGGCCACTACATATTCTTCTATAACTTGTATCCACATTTAAACTTTCAGATTAGAACTATAGCAACAGAACATGTTACCATTCAATACAGTGCAGTGATGTTCCATACAAATGAAAAACCCTCTATCCCAAAAGAGATGACCCAACATTCCAGCAGTTACTGAACCCATTTATGGATGATATCATTCTCTTATAGTTAAGTCAATATTCCCCCTTTATCCTGTACCTTATGAATCAAATTAAAAAAAATTATAATGCACGGCAAAAACCACTACAATATTGTAATTAACCTCCAATTAAAATCAATGAATTTAAAAATTAAAAAAATATTCATCACTAAAACTGCATATTGCATAAAGTCTTGAAACATATACATTACTATATATAAAATAGATAGCCAGTGGGTGTTTGATGTATGATGGAGGAAACCCAAAGCCAGTGCTCTATGACAACCTAGAGGGATGGGATGGGGAGGGAGGTGGGTGGCGTTCCATGAGGGAGGGGACATATGCATACCTAATGCTGATTCATGTTGATGTATGGCAAAATCCATCACAGTAATCACAGTATTTTAAAGTAATAATCCTCTTACCAAAAAGAGAGAGAAGGAAATGAGAACTTGGATAGATAGACAGAGATAGATAGATAGATAGAAGAAAGAATGATGATAAATGACAGATGGAATAATATAAATAGCTAGTAAAAGTCTTGTTTCTGCAACATACCATGAGGTTGTGGATAGTATTAATGATTTTTTTCTTTTACCCACATAGTTCATGCATCCTTTGCCTTTGGTAAAATCTCAGATTCCTCAAATGAGGTATAGCAGGGATCTAGTCCTGAATAATTCATGCATTTGGAAGTTCTATTATTGAATCATTATAGTGTAACATTAATTTTCCTCAAGAAACTTGGTAGTTGAAACCACTTTGAAGGATCCCAGACATACTCATTCATGCTACCATTGCCTAAGGGCCTCTTGAGACTTTGGATCAATCCTCTCAGCATCAAAGTAAAGCTCTATTCGTTCTGGAGGGGACTCAAATTGGTCAGATGTAATCTTTAATTTTAAATTTCCATGGAATCATCACTGTGTCTCCCTTTGTAGGCCTCTAAGCTAGTAGAGGTTAAAAACTGGAAGACAGGAAGCAAATATTTCCCTAATAAGTCATTTAATATAATTGTGGGAGTTGCCATTCCTGGTTGCACTCCATGCTTTTAGACTGTGTTTTCTACAAGAAAAATGACAAACTAACAATCTTTTCCTATACTCCCCCTCCACAGAAACATTTCCCTCCCACAGATACCCATATAACTGACTCATATCATCCTTCAAACCTTACCATCGAATGTAGTTTTCTTCAGGCAAACTTCACTAACTTCCTACATTTGGGAGAGGTGATGTCCCATTGAATACCATAGCATCATGTCCTTCCACATCATATCTCCACACTATAATAACCTTACATTCAAAATTTATGTCTCATTATACTTTTTGCTATAAGGGTAATGGGACAGGTGTTTGTCATGTTCATAATTAGAAATCTGAACTTGATGCAACATTTATAATACTGAATATTTTTAAAATCAAAAGCATGTAAAGTTAGTATTCATGTTCATGAAGGATGAACACATGGTCATCATGTATGACAGTGTTTGGCTTCAAGTCAAAAAATCTCAAAAGTAAGATTTCATTAAAAACAGCACTTTCACATTATGATATTAATGGGGTTTTTCAGGTAAACTTTGATTGACAACTCAGGCAATCAGTGACTGGGATGGTTATCTGTTTAATAACAGTGCTTTAAGGCAGAGAAACACCCACACTGGAACAGAGTACCCAGGCATGAAAATAGATGTCTCTTCCCTTTTTTCATAAGGTAACTTCCAGCAAATATCAAAATAAAATAAAACCCAAGAATCCTCAGGTCTTATCAAGATTCATAAAGAGATTTTGACTTATTGAGAAAACTTTTAACTTACTGCTTTCTTTACATAAGGGGTTTGGATTATGAAAAAAGTTTGAGACTAAATGCTAAACATGTAGAAAGCTCAAGTTGTCCAAGTTATATTGAAATTAAAAGGTGAATGGGAATGATTTTCAATAGGTCTTGCTCTGATAACTTTCATAAAAGTTTTAGACAGCTTGAATGTCATTTGAGGAAAAGTAACAGATTAGAAGTACTAGAGGGATTTGATATAAATTTCTATCCATTTCTTAGAATTAAAACAATGCTTAAATTCTGTTTCCAGATCTGTCAAGCAGAACAAGTAAATTTTATCTACTAAGTGCCTGCATAAAAAAAAGGGATACTAGTAAAGCATGAAAATAAAAATCAATGTGTGTAAACTTGAAAAGATTATTCAATAAAACCAAATGGATTTTTCTACAAGATTCACAATTGTATATGCTATCATTTATAACTGCAAATTAATTTATAACTGCATTTTAAAGTCATAATAAAAGGATTTACTAATTATAGTAATGGAGATTAAGAGTACTATTTTACTATTTTTTTTCTAGAGTAGAATTTATCTTGTGCCAGAGAGCAATTTTTCAAAGACTAATCCATATTTGATACCATGGACATCTATATTAAATTAGGATCAAAACTAAAATGCTCTGTGTAAGCATTCAAATATATTATCAAAGAGGTATTAACCTTTGTTCTTCCATGGTTTGAGCTTTGGATGCAAAGGCAAATCCTATGCATAAGACTACAATAGTTAATATGTCATTTTTGGCATTAAACAATTTAGTGCTAAGAAGATGGAAGACATTCATGTTAAAAAAGAACCATACTATTATTCTTACAGCAAAAACCAGAAAAAGAAAGCAAGACATCTTTTTTTAAATAGGTACTCATGTTTATGGCTAGATTATATATTGTACTAATTTTGGAAGTGATAGAAACACTAGAGTAAAATTCCTCAATGTGTGCATATGTATGTGCCTGCTGAGTCCTGTCTGACTGTTGTAACTCTATAGACAGTAGCCCTCTGTCCATAGAATTTTCCAGGCAAGAATACTGCAATATGTTGCCATTTTTTCCTCCAAGCAATCTTCCTGACTCAGGGCTAGAACCTGCATTTTCTTCACTGGCAGGTAGATTCTTTACTACTGAGCCACCTGGGCTGACCCTCCTCTATATGTGTTGTATGTAATTCAGGGGTCAGAAGGAAATCTATAAAATTCAGTTGAAAAGCATAACAACTATGCTACAGCTCAGTTCAATTGCTTAGCCATGTCCGACTCTTTGTGATCCCATGGACTGCAGCACGCCAGGCCTCCCTGTCCATCACCAACTCCTAGAGTTTATTCAAACTCATGTCCATTGAGTCAGTCATGCCATCAACTCTCTATCATCCCTTTCTCCTCCTGCCTTCAATCTTTCCCAGCATCAGGGTCTTTACACATCAATCAGTTCTTCACATCAAGTGGCCAAAGTATTGGAGTTTCAGCTTCAACATCAGTTCTTCCAATGAATATTCCAGACTGACATCCTTAGGATGGACTGGTTGGATCTCCTTGCAGTCTTGTGGAGACTCCCAACAGACTCAACAAGGGACTCTCAAGAGTCTTCTCCAACATCACAGTTCAAAAGCATAGATTCTTCAGCTCTCAGCTTTCTTTATAGTCCAACTCTCACAGCCATACATGACTGCTGGAAAAACCATAGCCTTGACTAGATGGGCCTTTGTTGGCAAAGTAATTTCTCGGCTTTTTAATATGCTGTCTAGGTTGGTCATAACTTTTCTTCCAAGGAGCAGGCGTTTTTTAATTTCATGACTTCAGTCACCATTTGCAGTGATTTTGGAGCACAAAAAAATAAAGTCTATCACTGTTTCCACTGTTTCCCCATATATTTGCCATGAAGTAATGGGACCAGAAGCCATGATCTTAGTTTTCTGAATGTTGAGCTTTAAGCCAACTTTTTCACTCTCTTCTTTCCTTTCATCAAGAGGCTCTTTAGTTCTTCACTTTATGCTGTAAGGGTGGTTCCATCTGCATATCTGAGGTTATTGATATTTCTCCTGGCAATCTTGGGTCCAGCTTGTGCTTCATCCAGCCCAGCGTTTCTCATGATGTACTCTGCTGCTGCTGCTGCTGCTGCTAAGTCGCTTCACTCGTGTCTGACTCTGTGCAACCACATAGATGGCAGCCCACCAGGCTCCCCCATCCCTGGGATTCTCCAGGCAAGAATACTGGAGTGGGTTGCCATCTCCTTCTCCAGTGCATGAAAAGTGAAAGTGAAGTCACTCAGTCGTGTCTGACTCGTAACGACGCCATGGACTGCAGCCTACTAGGCTCCTCCGTCCATGGGATTTGCCAGGCAAAAGTACTGGAGTGGGTTGCCGTTGCCTTCTCCAGATGTACTCTGCATATAAGTTAAATAAGCAGGGTAACAATATACAGCCTTGATGTATTCCTTTCCCTATTTGGAACCAGTCTGTTATTCCATATCCAATTCTAATTGTTGCTTCCTGACCTGCATATAGATTTCTCAGGAGATAGGTAAGGTGGTCTGGTATTCCCATCTCTTGAAGAATTTTCCAGTTTGTGATGATCCACACAGTCAAAGGCTTTGGTATAGTCAATAAAGCATAAATAGATGTTTTTTCTGGAACTCTCTTGCTTTTTCAATGATCCAGTGGATGTTGGCAATTTGATCTATGGTTCCTCTGCCTTTTCTAAATCCAGCTTGAACATCTGGAAGTTCGCGGTTCACGTACTGCTGAAGCCTGGCTTGGAGAATTTTGAGCATTACTTTACTAGCGTGTGAGATGAGTGCAATTGTGCGGTAGTTTGAGCATTCTTTGGCATTGCCTTTTTTGGGATTGAAATTAAAACTGACCTTTTCCAGTCCTGTGGCCACTGCTGAGTTTTCCAAATTTGCTGACATATGAGTGCAGCACTTTAACGACATCATCCTTTAGGCTTTGATTTTGTTTGTAGTGATGCTTCTTAAGGCCCATTTGACTTCACATTCCAGGATGTCTGGCTCTAGATGAGTGATCATACTGCTAGGTAGTTAGAATAGGAAAAAGGAGTCCAGAATGGCGGTGGCTAAAAGACAGGGAAGGGAAAAGCCCACGAAAATAGAACAAAGGAAGGTCCGAAGACTGGAGTGCGAACCTCAGGTAGAACAGCAATCCTGGCTAGCCTAATTTACATAGGGCAGGCCCAGGGGCAGGAGAAAAAAAATGTAAAAAGAAGAGCCAAAGGGTTGGAGGTCACTCTCTCTCTCTGTCTCTCTTTCTCTCTGTTCTATTCACGTCTTTTGTGTCAGCATGCCCTCATGCCTTGAGGATGTATTTTCCTTTATTTTCGAAATAAGCTGAGCTGTAACATGGAGCTGTGACACTGGTCCATGGCTTCAAATTTTCTTTGTGATGAGACAGAACCGAGGAAATTACACACTCCCCTGACATCTATGGTGCCATGACTCTGATTTAACCTGTCTGAAACAAACTCAGGGCAGCCCCCCAAGGAGGAGACCAAGTACACCAGGAGTCTAGCTGGGCGAAAACTCCCGTGGTGGAAGCTGAAGGCAAAGAAAACTTAGCTCATAGGGAAGTGACAAGAGGCCCAGCATGCTGGGAAACTGGGACAGCAAAAAATGAACTCAGCAGAAAGCTCACGCGGCTCAGTTTCAGATTCCAGAAGACCTCTGGTTACGGTAGGAGGTCCTCGCTTCTATGGCTGGAGGGACATATGCCTAACAAAATCTTAATTCTTTTACAATCTCTCATTTCTTCTTTCCTTGAACCTCCCATGAAAAGGCGAGCCACAACGGGTGCAATTGAAGGTCTCTAGAGAGGCTACTCCTCAATATGTCTTAAAGGCTCCACTATCTGCTGAGCCCTAATAGCTATTACCCAAGCTGTTGGGGGTTCTTCTGTCATTAATCTTTGTGCCAAGGATCAGGACAATGAAAACTGTGAGCACAGGCCAGGTATTTAGCAGATTTTTCAGCTGGTTATGAAGGGGATTCCTTGGCACATTTTTCCCACTGCTTTTTTCTCTCTTTCTCCAGCTCCTCTCTTCTGGGACTTGAGCCCATCCAAAACCCATGATGCCTGGCTTCAGGACCTAATGAAGCTCAGGCTCTGATGTCTCATTGCAAAAATTCAGTTAGAGACACAGTGATAGGTCAGAGGTGGATTTGTTCAGATTCAGCGAGAAGCACACTATCCACAGGATGTGGGCCATAACAGAGGGCAAGTGCTTTCTCATGGAATGTGGTGTGGCTAGTTTTTTCGAGCTGGGTGAATTCATATACTAATGAGTGGGAGGATCATCCCAACCATTGGGGAACCACCCACTCCTCAGTCTTTTGACAGTGCCTTGGAACTGTCCTGCCACCTGGGTGTATCATTTAGCTTGCAGATTGGGGATCAAGGTTTAGTTGAATTTGACTTGTCACCTTGGACCCATTTAATTTTAATCAGTTTATGTCATGCCCTTGTGCTATGTCATTCTGTCAAAAGCTGTGCCCTTCCTTCTTCCCTCCTCTTTCATGCTGTTTTCCTGAGCCCCATGAGGGCCCACAATGTTGCCTCTAGAATCTTCTGGAGGAATAACCAGAAAATAGCTGACCCTTGGGAGTGAAATACTGTATAGTATTCAATCCCTCTAGATATTCAGGCCTTCGTCTTCCATGTTTCCTACAACATGTGCAACATCAGCATCTCACAGTGAACCCTCTAGGGTGGGAGACAGGCACACAATGCCTACTAGAAGTCCATCTGTTGGCATCCCTTCAAAGGCAATTGGGCTTCCAGGGATGTTTGCCACTTTGGGAGTTCACCCCTGTAGGCCATTTGGACCCAAACCCTTTCCACTCTTCTCCTAAAGTTACACACATACCCCAGGATTAAGTCTGCACTTTACTCTTATGGAACATCTGGGATGTTGCCTCTTATCAATTTGTTTTTAAGCCAATTACTAACTCCTATAACCAGGACCCTGCCCCCTTGTAGGCAAGTTGCTCTATCCCGCCTATTATTAAAATACTCTACTGCCTCTAACAGGACCAAATAACCCACTCCCTTGTCATTACTTCTGTTATCACCTAAAGTGGGTCCATGACAATGAAATGTTTACCATTGGAAACACCCAAAACTACTCTTATAGAGGACTAGGGGAGGAAATCAGTGACTTACACTCCTTTAGAGCAATAAGAGGATAAGGCTTATGGTTGCCTCACCAGATTCCCTGTCGCAGGGCACAGGCTTAGATCGCTTTACACCATGATACCTATTCCCATCTGTGGTGAACAAACTGGCAATGAGTTAAGATTACAACCCCTTAATCCTATCCAGTACTGGTCATGCTGGAGGCCTTGGGGACACACAACTCCAGCCCGGGGGTCCCAGGAGGTTGACTAGCCCTGACCTGCCTAGGGATCTGGTCCTTGAAAGGTTGTCATGCCTCAACCTGCTCAGGGATCCACCAGTCCAGGGGTCCCAGGAGGTCATCACGCCTCGACCTGCCCAGGGACACAATTCTCAGGAGACTGACCTGCCTCGACCTTCCCTGGGGACTCAATCTCCAGGAGGCTAACATACCTCAGCCTACCTGGGGATATGCACCCTGACCTGGGGACGCCCAGCTCTCAGGTTGCAACAGTACTGGGTAGGATAAGCTTCAGAAAGACTCACCCCTAAGGAAGTCCACCCATGGAAATAGAAGGAAGACTATTACTTGTGGGACTGTGCCTAGTCTCAGCAATAACTCAGGAACCCAATGAGAACCCCATTGCCTTTCTGGAAAGGATAAAAGAGGACTTCCAAGAGTTTACCAATATGGACTTAAATTTTTATGAGGGACAGGTGATTTTAAAGGACAAATTCCTGTCCCAATGTGCATCAGAATTCAGGATAAAGTTACAACAGCTACAGCAGCACGACTATGCTGCCTCTTTAGATGAGATGGTCCAGACAGCCACAAATACCTTTTATAACAGAGAAAAGGAGAGGGAGGCCAAGGTCCAGGAGAGGAAGAAAAGGAAAGAGACAAGGCATGCCCAATGCTGGCTGCCTTCCAGGGAAGCTCTATGGCAAACCCCAAGTCTTTGAAGGACAAGACATGAGGCAAATGTATTATCTATAGACAGGCAGGGAATAGGGCTAAGGAGTGTCCAAACCATGACAAGTTTCCTAAAATGGCTTGCTACAAATACCATTAATTGCGACATTGGGCAGCACTCTGCCCTTGGGACCCAAGAGCCTGAAGATCAAGAGCCAAGTTTTCCCTCACCATGTTTCAACAGGACTGAAGAGGCCCACTCCAGCCAGCCCACCTGTCACAGATAACCATCACAGGCCTGGAGCCAAGGGTGCAACTGGATCTGGCAGGTAGGTCCAAGAATTTCTTGATCAACACAAGGGCTACCTACTCTGTCCTGACCTCCTAATCCAGAGCCTTCTCCTCCGAAACTTGTACCATTTGGGGTGCTACAGGAAAAACAATTACAAAAAGATTCACCTGAGCACTTTGTTGCTGAGATGGACAAATATTTTCCCACTAGTTTCTGGTGGCCCCTGAATATCCTACTTCCTTATTGGGAAAAGATTTCTCCCTGCCTTTGAAATCTTGCAGCTATTGCAATCCTGATAGAAGATGCTTTAAAACACTTTTGGGTGCAAACTAACTATTTTTACCAGCCACCAAGTGAAACAACTCCTGAATGGGAGAGGCCATTTATGCATGTCTGATCAAAGAATCCTCAGATATCAAATAGTGCTGATGGAAAATCCAGGCCTCATTATGTCCCCTTCCGAGATTCTTAACCTAGCCACCCTCCTGCCCAGCCCCGAGGGCTCTCTCCCCTTTCACTCTTGCCTAGAAACCTTGGACCACTGAACAAAACCCTGAGAGGGATTGTTGGAAGATCTTCTAACTAATCCTGAGGAAATCTGGTACGCTGATGGAAGCAGCTTTGTCTTGGATGGAAAAAGAAGAGCCAGATATGCAGTAGTCTCCAATTTTGAGACCATAGAGGCTAAACCTTTGCCAGTAGGTACTTCAGCCCAATTAGCTGAGCTCATAGCCCTGACTCCAGCTTTAGAGCTGGGAAAAGGATAAAGAGTAGCCATTTACACTGACTCCAAGTACACCTTTCTGGTGCTATATGCACATGCTGCCATTTGGAAAGAAAGAGGCCACCTGACCACCCGAGGGTCCCCAATCAAATATGGTGATCAAATCCTTAGACTCTTGGAGGCAGTCCATCTGCCTGCTGAGGTTTCAATCTCCCACTGTAAAGGACACCAAAAAGGGAGCACGGAAGTGGCACGAGGGAACCAAGCAGCTGATCAGGCAGCTAAGAGAGCAGCATTATGGAAAAGTGACCTAATAGGGGTTGCCACTTTAGTTTCACAGACTAATTTGGCAGAAACTCCTTTGTATACTGAAGATGAGACTCTTAAAGCTAAGAGTGAGGGCTTTCAAGATGATCATATGGGGTGGTTCCAAAAGGAGGGACTTGAGCCATCCTGGTGATGGAAAGTTGGAGTTGGCTAATCCCCCTACTATTCCTTGTTATAATATATTGATGCCGCTTATGATTGTTCCATGTATTATCAATTATCTAACCCATTCTGTCTCTGCCCAGGTCAACAAGCTACAACATGCAGTGTCAGTTCAACAAGACTATATAAAACTACAGCTGACCACAGAAAATATCACTCACTTTTAGATGGACACTGCTACAAGGGCTGTGAGGCCTGAAAACTAGCAAGAGGGAGATGCCCAATGCCCCTTGCCATCCCAGTTCAGCAGGAAGTAGCCAGAAAGACCTCAACACCCCTATTCCCAAAGAATTGGGCCTCCCATCTCTTGAGAGGGGAATGTTAGGTAGTTAGAATAGAAAAAAGGAGTTCAGAATGCTGTGGCTAAAAGACAAGGAAGGGAAAAGCCCATGGAAACAGAACAAAGGAAGGTTCGAGGACCAGAGTGAGGACCTCAGGTATAACAAACAGCATTCCTGGCTAGCCCTATTTACATAGGGCAGGCCCAGAGGCAGGAGAAAAAACATATAAAAAAGGAGCCAAGGGGCCAGGGGCCACTCTCTCTCTCTCTGTATCTGTCTCTCTCTTTCTCTTCGTGTCTTTTGGGTTGTCATGCCCTCATGACTCAAAGATGTATTTTCCTTTATTTTCTAAATAAACTGAGCTGTAATATGGAGCTCTAACAATGATCCATTACTTCAAATTTTTGTTGTGACAAGACAGAACCGAGGAAATAACACATGCCCCTGACAATACCATAGTGATTATCTGGGTCGTGAAAATCTTTTTTGCATAGTTCTTCTGTGTATTCTTGCCACCTCTTCTTAATAATAACTTCTGCTTCTGTTAGGTCCATACCAAGTATGTTACATAAACTTCTAAATTAAAATACTGAAAAGTAAATCTTAAAAATACAACAATAAACATCAAACAAACATACAAGAAGCAGAATCACAGAAACAAAATAACTTTGGGAAAAGGAAAACAAATGCAACAAAAGAAAAAATGGGGACTTTACTAAAACAAGCAAATATAAATAGACATATACTTCCATCTCCTAATCAGAGCTGTATGTAAAGAATAGGTAGTTATCTAATGATATCATTTAGTGTTTTAAAAAGATAGCCCATGCGCCAAATATCCCCTTCTTATACTCAAACCACATTATTGCTGCTGCTGCTGCTGCTGCTGCGTCACTTCAGTCATGTCCAACTCTGTGCGACCCCAGAGACGGCAGCCCACCAGGCTCCCCCGTCCCTGGGATTCTCCAGGCAAGAACACTGGATTGGGTTGCCGTTTCCCTCTCCAATGCATGAAAGTGAAAAGTGAAAGTGAAGTCATTCAGTCATGTCTGACTCTTCATGACCCCATAGACTGCAGCCTACCAAGCTCTTCCACCCATGGGATTTTCCAGGCAAGAGTACTGGACTGGGGTGCCATTGCCTTCTGCGAACCACATTATTAAAGACCTTAAATTTTTAAAGAGAAGTTATCCATATTAAGCATGCAAATAAATTCACTGGGAAGTGGCATTAAATAAGCCTCACAATAATTTAAAATAACATCTGTGGTGGATTGCTCATACAAGTAGAGGGAGAAGATACTGGGTTGGCTGAAAGGTTCTTTCAGGCTTTTCCATAAGATGTTAGGTAAATGTAAGAAGGGAATCCTAATTCAGTGGTACAGGTAGAGGGCTTGGCAGGAGGCTTTGATTACTAGTGGTCAAAGGATCAGACTTTGGGAGAAAGTCTCCCTAAAAGCATAAAATCCAGTTTTACTTATTTGAGCATGTACTTGGTTTGGCCTTTTCCCCTTGACCTTTGATACATACAAACCCCATATACATTCTCTAATCTCCAAGATAAGAGTACAGTTAGAGTTGTATACCCATACTACCTTTGTTACGGTTGTCCATTAGGTGAAATTATTAGCACTGACTCTGTTTGCATTGTAGCATGTTGTTTAATGTTGTATATTTAAATAAATCACAAAGAAAATTTAAGAGCTGACTGAAAAATAAAGATTCAGATAGGTATTGGACAAATTCTGATTCCATTAGTAACTAACCTTGTAAAAGTTACCATCTGAGCCACCAGAGGAGCACCTATTAATTGAAAACCACATTTAAACAGTACTTCATAAGCTATGCTGCTGCTACTGTTGCTAAGTCGCTTCAGTCGTGTCCGTCTCTGTGCGACCCCATAGAGGGCAGCCCACCAGGCTCCGCTGTCCCTGGGATTCTCCAGGCAAGAACACTGGAGTGTGTTGCCATTTCCTTCTCCAATGCATGAAAGTGAAAAGTGAAAGTGAAGTCGCTCAGTTGTGTCCTACCCTCAGCAACCCCATGGACTGCAGCCTGCACCAGGCTCCTCCGTCCATGGGATTTTCCAGGCAAGAGTAATGGAGTGGGGTGCCATTGCCTTCTCATAAGCTATAAATGTACTTTATTGTTAACTACCCCACAATATTGATTTCTGATAACTTGATATTGCATAGACATTTTAAAGTCAGCCATCTATCTCTTTTCCTTTTACTATCACTGGAGTTTACCAAAACTTGCATTGGATTTTCTTAAATTCAGAGCCCCTCATAACCAATTGAAGTAACTGTGGTAGAAAAGGACTGAAGGAGAAGAAAGCCAAATGGAATCTGGAACTGCAGAGAAAGGAAGTTAGTCAGGAAGAAGAAAGTGGAAATGTTTCTTCAAAAGTTTAAATTGAAATCGTTTTTCTAAAAGTGATTCATATAGGTGTTTTGGGGGCAGCACTCACACAACCATCCTGCTTGCTCCTCAAAAGGAAGCAAAGATACCCTTTCACATATCCATGCCCAGATCTGATCAACTCAATATCCTATTTGTTCAGTCTCAAATTCCACCCTTTGCATTAGTTAAAGTAAATTTGTAAAACTGAAGCATCAGTACATACATAGAGATGTATACAAATTATAAGCATACAGCTCAAAAATATTTTTACAAAATAAATTTCACAAGATGGAATAATTCACAAATTTGTGTGTCAGCCTGAAAGAGAAGCATGCTAATATTCTTGGTATCATCTATATATATACACAAAGCCAGCAAAACTGCCCTGCTGCTGTTTTGCTAATAAAGAAAAACAAAATGTCTGGGAGTTCAAGAAATATGTGCAGGAGTAGATAGTGGAAGAAAGATTTTTCAACAATTAAAATAATTGCAGGTAAATTAAAAAGAAAAGCAGCTCACCACAGATATAACCATCATGTTTATTTTCTCTTTCCTTTTTATTTGAGGTAAATATGTGTCCTTTTTCCTGTAAGGTATAAAAAGAAATAAAAGTGTACCCTAGTAAAACATTATAATTCTTTAAATTGATCTTACTACTATCTGGAGAATTAAAACTTTAGAAAATCTGAGCATTATTTTTGCCATATTTATGTTCCTAAAAGTATAAATGATACTCATATTAACAGAAAAACATAAAAAAGTCAAATATTTGCTTTCTGTCACTAGAAAACAATGTTGGAAAATTTTCAAAGCACTACTTTTGTTAAAAATTAGTGTTTGCCATTAATTTGCTAACTTACTAGTATGTATACATAATTTTTTAGCAATCATGGTTAAAATTAGTTTTTCAAATTATTTAATTGCTTAGGATATTTCATGAATGGAATACTACATCCTCTAATTATATAATAGAATTTCCTATTTATATATAGGAAATTAAGATATAGTATATATCTTAATTTTCAGCTTGAAAAATATACCACTGTTAGGCATTTCTTGGCAGTTAATATCTAACTAGATTAACAACTCCTATTTTGAACATCTGGGGATATTTGTTGTCACATATTATCCTTGATTTTTCCCCATCTCAACCATTATTGTTTAGATATAAATGATCATGAGGATTCTTTTTAAAGTAGGTTTTAGGAAAGGCAGAGGAACCAGAGATCAAATAGCCAACATCTGCTGGATCATGGAAAAAGCAAGAGAGTTCCATAAAAACATCTATTTCTGCATTACTGACTATGCCAAAGCCTTTGACTGTGTGGATCACAATAAACTGTGGAAAATTCTGAAAGAGATGGGAATACCAGACCACCTGATCTGCCTCTTGAGAAATTTGTATGCAGGCCAGGAAGCAACAGTTAGAACTGGACATGGAACAACAGACTGGTTCCAAATAGGAAAAGGAGTACGTCAAGGCTGTATATTGTCACCCTGTTTATTTAACTTATATGCAGAGTACATCATGAGAAACGCTTGCCTGGAAGAAGCACAAGCTGGAATCAAGATTGCTGGGAGAAATATCAATAACCTCAGATATGCAGATGACACCACCCTTATGGCAGAAAGTGAAGAGGAACACAAAAGCCTCTTGATGAAAGTGAAAGAGGAGAGTGAAAAAGTTGGCTTAAAGCTCAACATTCAGAAAACGAAGATCATGGCATCCCGTCCCATCACTTCATGGGAAATAGATGGGGAAGCAGTGGAAATAGTGTCAGACTTTATTTGGGGGGGCTCCAAAATCACTGTAGATGGTGACCGCATGCATGAAACTAAAAGACGCTTACTCCTTGGAAGGGAAGTTATGACCAACCTAGATAGCATATTCAAAAGCAGAGACATTACTTTGCCAACAAAGGTCCATCTAGTCAAGGCTATGTTTTCTCCTGTGGTCATGTATGGATGTGAGAGTTGGACTGTGAAGAAAGCTGAGCACCGAAGAATTGATGCTTTTGAACTGTGGTATTGGAGAATATTCTTGAGAGTCCCTTGGACTGCAAGGAGATCCAACCAGTCCATTCTGAAGGAGATCAGCCCTGGGATTTCTTTGGAAGGAATGATGCTAAAGCTGAAACTCCAGTACTTTGGCCACCTCATGCGAAGAGTTGACTCATTGGAAAAGACTGATGCTGGGAGGGATTGGGGGCAGGAGGAGAAGGGGACGACAAAGGATGAGATGGCTGAATGGCATCACTGACTCAATGGACATGAGTCTGAGTGAACTCCAGGAGTTGGTGATGGACAGGGAGGCCTGGCGTGCTTCGATTCATGGGGTCACAAAGAGTCGGACATGACTGAGCGACTAATCTGATCTGATAGGAACTATAAACAATTATCTCTATGGATAATCATGAAAGCTTTCACAAGTGTACATATTTCAACATGATGTGCATTATATAAACATGCAAAGAATAAGTAAATTCATTACCTGATATATTATGCTAAAAAGTATGATAGAGTATTTGATCTTATCTCTGATATGATCTTAGAGAATATTTTCCCTCTCAGAATTCTTTATAGCCCAATCAAATTGTAAATCACATGTTTATTTGAATTTTTTAGAAATATTTTATTTATTAGAGTTCTCATACAAAATGTAATTGAAAAACTAATATTATTTTAACCTTATTAATAGCTTAAAGTATATAAAAAGACATTTAGTCTTTGTTACAGTATTTCATTAAATATTGACTGTGAATATTTTATTTTCCTTGTAATTTTATTATTAAATGTTGACATGTGGATCCAATTCTCCAAGTTGTGTATTACACCCATATACACACACACGCACACACACACATGCATTCTGTACATATAGTAGGCAAGAAAATGTAAAGTGTGTTCACAGATTGCTACAAAACAAAGTGGAAAGTGTCAGGAAGAGGACACATATTTCAGGATAGTAATTCACATGAAGAGGATAAAAAGATATTTTTGGAAGAAACTAGGTGTCCAAATATTCTTGCAGCTTTCAAGAAGCAATTACGTACTTTTGAGATGGTAGAAAATATATATGCCTCTAAGGTCCCAATTCTTCAAATGTTCCCTGTACTTTATTACAGCCTCGGGTTTATACGTGCCTCAAGAGCCAATGATGGCTATTAGAGGCAACAGCAATACCAGAGCCCTCTAGAACTTTCTCCCTTATTAAAAAAAAAAAAAAGTTTTGGTCTCGTAAGACTTTAGCAAAAGTAACAGGATTCAGTTTTTAACTGTGAGGAAGGAAAATAATGAAAGCATTTCAAAACTTGACAGAAGATTTTCTTATGATTTGTACTGAAGTCATGAAATATTCTTTCAGTCTGATTATGATAAAATAACCATAGTTGTAATTAATTTCTAGAAGGACATCATGTGATTTTTCTGCAAAAGTAGTGAAATTAAGGAAAGAAGTAAGCAATAGAGCATTTTGATAAACCTCTTCTTAATCATTCTTTCTATGAAGAAAATGTCTACTGACAATTTTCTATTTCAGAGCTATATACCTACAGGGATGGACTTTTGTCAGCTAATTTGTATGATAAAGTTCAAAAACACTTGCAAGGGGCCTTCTAGTCAACTTTATGAAACGTAAGGGGACAACTTTTATCAATTTCTGAATCATAATGATCCACCTGGATCATTTATTCTCACATTACCATGTCAATCAGAAGCATATAAATATTTTAACTTTTGCATATGGGATTTGTCCCATTAAAATAACACAAAATTAGGGTATGACTCTTCTGATTTATCTAAGACAATGCTACTGTATTCTTGAAAATTTAGAGATATAAAAATATTTTTTTAATTTAGCAAGAAAATGAAACTTTCAATATTTCAGAAATTTGTCTATTTTACAGTTTCTATTTCATTCAGAAACAGTGCATTAAACAGTGCTTTCTTTTATTTTATATAACAAATTTTTTTAGAGAAAATATACATATAATAATATGTTCTAACCTAATGTATAATACTCAGTGACAGTATATTTACAGAGTTGTGCAACCATCATCATATCCAATTTTACATCATTTTTATCAGTTTAAAAAGAAAACTCATACCAATCAGTAGTCTTAGGCAATATCTAATTTACTCTCTGTCTATAGATTTGCTTATACTGGAATACATGTAAATGGAGTTATATAGTATATATTCTTTTGTGACTTACTTTTTTCACTTAATATTATGAGGCTTTTTAATTGTTTTTGCTAGCAGCTTCCTTCATATTTAAGTTAAAATCCATATAACTTATTCTTTTAAAGTGTGCAACTCAGTGACTTTTAGTATATTCACAAAGCTGTGCAACTATAACCATTAATTTAAGAAAATTTTTATCACCCTGAGAAGAAATTCCACACCTATTTTTTAATTTTATATTTATTTATTTTTAATTGAAGGATAATTGCTTTATAGTATTGTGTTGGTTTCTCCCTAACATCAACATGAGTCAGCCATAGGTATATACATATGTATTATACAAATAAAAATAGTGAAGTGCTGATGCTTGCTACAACATGGATGAATCTTGAAAATATTCAATAAGCCAATCACAAAGGACCACATATTAACAAATATGAAATGTCCAGAACAGAAAAATCTATGGAGGTAGAAAGTGAATTAATGATTATCATGGCCAGGGAAGAGTTGAATGGAGAATGACTGTTAATAGGTGTGGAATGATTCATCCATGTTGTAGCATGTATCAGCACTTCCTTACTTTTATTTGCGTAATATAATTCAATTGGGATAAATATATAATGATTTATTTATCAATTTATCAGGTAACAGGAATTTGGTTTATTTGCAGTTTTGGTTTATTATCACTATTTCTGCTATGAATATTAATGTATAAGTTGTTGCATGAATATATTTTTGCATGTTTATTCCATATATACCTAAAAGTGGAATTTTTGAGTCATATGTTTCTTACTAAGAACTCAAGGAACTGGAATCTTCAGTCACCAAGGGCTATTAGCTGGTAAGTTCTCTCTCTGGTTAGTCTTGAAAGAGTGTGTGTCTAGGGCACAGACATGGTTTTCTAGATGGCTGTGATTTTAGCAGTGTCGTCTTTGATGGTCTATTGCCCAATTTCACATCTAAACTTCTTGCTGGTCTGCCTCTATTAGTATCAAGCTACTGCCCCCACCAACTGATTGCTAATTGACTGCTCTGTTGGTTTCATCACCACAGCTTGGAGCATGATTTGCTCCAAATAACAGTCCCTCCCCTCAGATAGAGCATGGTATTTATTACCAGTCTTTGAGGCTTTCTTCCCTAACATGCTCCTCACCTTTTCCCTAACAGGACAGAACAGCTGGCCTATGAAATAAGTGTTGAAGGTAGAATTTACCTTTCCCAGTGGGTTCCAGCAAAAGCCAATCTAGGGTGTAGGACCTGTGTAGATGAGGAAAGACTGGTGCTACCAGCCAACTGTACATCACCCACCAGGAAAATATGTCCCAACATGGAGCTATGGGGATTTGGGGGACTATACTCTTTACCAGTTGCCTGGCCAGACTTTCCCTAAGTCGCTTCAGTCGTGTCAGACTCTATGCGACCCCATAGACAACAGCCCACCGGGCTCCCCCGTCCCTGGGATTCTCCAAGCAAGAACACTGGAGTGGGTTGCCATTTCCTTCTCCAATGCATGAAAGTGAAAAGTGAAAGTGAAGTTGCTCAGTCGTGTCCGACTCTTAGCGACCCCATGGACTGCAGCCCACCAGGCTCCTCTGTCCATGGGATTTTCCAGGCAATAGTCCATTGCCTTCTGGCAAATGGAGGTGGGGAAATGGGACCATTGCCAGCCTGCTATCATCCACCTAACAAGAACTTTTGCAGGGTGGAACTGGAAAAGATAGGCTCTACTACTGGTTTCTCAGCACACTGGGATAACATTTCTACACCATGAATCTCAATGGGAGTGGCAGCAACCACCAACCTGCACTCTTATTACTAAATTTCCACAGGCCTAGTTGAATAAATGCTTTTCAGTGTGCTGTAAGTCATTCTCCAGAGACAATGACTAATTGTCTTTGCTAATTTTGACCAGTTTATACATACTTCTCTGGGTGAGACATTTTGCCAAGCTACTCACGCTGCCATTCCATTAAGTCCCACCTGGGTATTTGTTTCTAGTTTCAAATACCAAGTTAGATCAAATTATGATGTATAAAATATCTATATTCTGTCACAAATGAGAAGAATCTCTAAATAACCTTTAAATAAGTGGAAGAGGTGGGCAGGCAGGATGTTGTTTTTAAAAAGTACAATTTTTTAATAATCACTAGTCTTCTTCCACACACACACACACACAAATCAGAATTATTCATGAGCTATTTTGAAAGAGTAGGGTGTTAAGTTCTCAAATTTCTTACAGCAAAAATAAGATCTTAAATATTTCCAATCTACTTGATTTTAAACTACTTCCTTTTCTTGGTCCTTTAAATTTAAAAATAATAAAGTTTTATATTATTAAAATGAATATCTATAGCTTGTTGTTGTGTTTAATCACTAATTCATGTCTGATTCATTTGCATCCCCATGGACTGTAGCCCACAAGGCTCCTCTGTCCATAGGATTTCTCAGGTAAGAATACTGGAGGGGGTTGCCATTTTCTCCTCCAGGAGATTTTCCCAACCTAGGGACTGAACCGGAGTTTCCTGTATATCCTGTATTGGCAAGTGGATTCTTTACCCTGAGTCACTAGGCAAGCACTATCCTTTTCCACATAAAGTATGTCCTTACTAGAATCATCCAGGGTTTTCATTAGAAATCAAATTGTTTTTTAACTTACAAATATTCTTTTTTTTTTTTCCCAGTGAAACTTAGTTAAGGGAATTAAACTAGACTATTTTAAATCTTAATTCATATTCAAACTTTAAAATAAGGAGATCTTAGTTTTATTGATCATATGGCATTATGTTTATGGTTGAGAGTATAAGCCCTTTTTATTGTAGTAGAATGTAGAATTTCAATGTAGTAGAATTCATAATTCTACTCTTTCTCTTCATCAGTACCTTATAGCAATTTAATTTTAAAAATTGTCATTGAATGCCTACTATGTGTGAAATTCTAAGCTAAGGAAAAAGGAATAAATTATAGTACCTGACATACAATTTGTACTATTAATACCTAAAAGGAAGTACATAAATTTGTTTAAAATAAATTAATTTGATAGGGCCAATGGAGACTGAACATACAGCACTGTGGCAGTTCAAAATAGGGAAAGATCACATTAGATTGGGAGGCTCAAGACAAAAACTCAGTGTAGTTGGTATGTATTATTCATCCATTATTCAGTTCCTGCTGAGCAAGGGGGTATAAAATAGAGAAAAAGAGAGATAACAAACATAGTCCAGTTCCAGTTCAGCTGCTCACTCGTGTCTGATTCTTTGTGACCCTATGAACCACAGCATGCTAGGCCTCCCTGTCCATCACCAACTCCCAGAGTCTACTCAAACCCATGTCCATTGAGTCGGTGATGCCATCCAACTATCTCATCCTCTGTCGTCCCCTTCTCTCGCTTTCAATCTTTCCCAGCATCATGGTCTTTTCAAATGAGTCAGCTCTTTACATCAGGTGGCCAAAGTATTGGAGTTTCAGCTTCAGCATCAGTCTTTCCAATGAACACCCAGGACTGATCTCCTTTAGGATGGACTGGTTGGGTCTCCTTGCAGTCCAAGGGACTCTCAAGAGTCTTCTCCAAAAGCACAGTCCAAAAGCATCAATTCTTTGGCACTCAGCTTTCTTTATAGTCCAACTCTCACATCCATACATGACTACTGGAAAAACAATAGCCTTGACTAGATGGACCTTTGTTGACAAAGTAATGTCTCTGCTTTTAAATATGCTGTCTAGGTTGGTCATAACTTTCCTTCCAACAAACACAATCATACTTAAGTCAATAATTACAAAAGAAAATTTTGTAACCTATATATTCTTGATTA
Source organism: Bos indicus x Bos taurus (assembly GCF_003369695.1). Lineage (NCBI taxonomy): Eukaryota > Metazoa > Chordata > Mammalia > Artiodactyla > Bovidae > Bos > Bos indicus x Bos taurus. Next base: position 102,288,484 of record NC_040076.1, read on the forward strand.
TGGATTTTATTATGATGTATAATATTATATTTTAATTATATTTTGATTCAATAACAATCATAATTTCCATACATTTATCCAAGATTACTACAAATCATAATCACCTATGTTCTCTGGAAGAATTCAAAATGTAGTGAACTAAAGGTTAATTCCTTATTGAGAAGGGTTTGAATATTCTAATTAAAGTTCACGGAAAGCAGCCAGAATTTCTGGCATGTGATCTGCAGAAATACATGCACATTATTGTTAAATAAAGTGGTATTAATTTTTTGTAGTATAATGAAGATGAGATGCAATTAAAAATAAAGCCAGTCATGTAGAGGAGACAATTTTATCAAATATTTCTCAAGCATTTCTATTTTATTAATGTCAATGTTTTCCTATTTCTCCTATTTCAATAAAAAGTTCTTATTCATCTGTATTAATAGCAACACCTAAATTTGAGCCCTAATGGCTAAGATGCTTAAAATTAAGCTTTGTATGATAGAATTTTTTTTCAGTCTATAGTGAAATATTAATGTATTATGAATATTAGGCTCAAAAATTGATAGATTTCAAATATTTGCTAATGTGACATCAACATTTTCTCTGAATTTATTTTATTTTCTTTTAATAATAAAACAGGGAAAAATCGATCATTTTAAGGAAAGCTATAGGGTCGCACAGAGTCGACCCAACTGAAGTGACTTAGCAGCAAAATTTTCAAGCACAGGCAAACTATCAAAATAAGCTTGATTGTTTCTATTGTGGATAATAGACATTTCATCATTTCAGAATCTCAGTTTCAAATTTATTACCTAGCTGCATTAATTTTTACATAAGGAAGATTGAATTAATTATGAAGCATGCAAGTTAGATACTTAAGATTCTAGAAAATATAGCAAATGGAAACTAATCATATTATTTTAGTAAAGAATGACAAGTAAAACTCAAAAAATAGTGATTCTGCATTTCTCCTCCCTAATATTTCTGTAGTGTATTCTTTGACTTCAATTGTGACACCTCTTCATTTGAATTCCCGAGGCTCCACTCTCCCATCTATCCACACTCATTCTTTTTCAGGTCACACATTCATAGCTTTATTACATCCATTGTGAATGACCTCCAAGATACCCAAATGCTCTTAGTTCCCACTTGTCTTGTTCACAGGGATTTCTAAAAGATTTTAAAAATCATCATGTATATGTCTTTCTACTTCAAAGATAACACAAAAAATTTTTTTAGGAATGCTTCTCAGTAGACTACTTTTCACATCACAAATCTGTAAAAGGCATCACCATTCTTTATGTTTGCTCTTCCTTTCATAGCACTTACTTTTAATGTGTCTCTAAATGTTGTTAGTTCTTTCTAATAAACTCATTCTTCCATTTCTCTCTTTACTGCTGTCACAGATTGTCTAGGTTTTGTGGCTCAGCTGGGAAATAATCTGTCTGTAATGTGGGAGACCTGGGTTCGATTCCTGGGTTGGGAGATACCCTGGAGAAGGGAAACGCTACCCACTCCAGTATTCTGGCCTGAAGAATTCCATGGACTGCATAGTCCTTGGGGTTGCAAAGAGTAGGACACAACTGAGCGACTTTCACTTTCACTACAACCTATACTTTACAAACTGGTTTTCACAATACTACCTATGCAGCTGCTGTTGCTAAGTTGCTTCAGTCATGTCGGACTCTGTGCGACCCCATAGACGGCAGCCCACCAGGCTCCCCCCATCCCTGGGATTCTCCAGGCAAGAACACTGGAGTGAGTTGCCATTTCCTTCTCCAATGCATGAAAATGAAAAGTGAAAGTGAAGTTGCTCAGTCGTGTCCGACCCTTAGCAACCCCATGGACTGCAGCCTACCAGGCTTCTCCATCCATGGGATTTTCCAGGCAAGGGTACTGGAGTAGGGTGCCATTGTCTTCTCCTAATACTACCTATACCTCTCTCTTAACTGTTCTGCATGTTACCATAAAAAATAAACTTTATAAAAGACTATTTTACTGGCTTATTCATTCATTCAAAAATATTAATCACATATAACAATAAAATATGCCACTTACTGAATTGTATTTCATACACTGTGATGAATATTTAAAATATCTTATCATAGTTAATGGAATAATAGAAAAACAAAAGACTTTGAATAGCCAAAACAATCTTGAGAATGAATAGATGGAGGAGTCATAATTCCTATCTTCAGATTATACTACAAAGCTATAGTAATAGTAGTAATCAAATATAGTAATCAAAATTGTGTGGTACTGCTACAAAAACAGATGCATAGATCAATGGATGGAGCAGAGAGCCCAGAAATAAACCCACATGATCATTTAATCTATGACAAACAAGGCAATAATGTTCAATGGAGAAAAGATGGTCTCTTCAATAAGTGGTGCTGAGAAAACTGAACAGTTAGATATAAAAGAATGAAATTAGAACATTCTCTAACACCATATAAAAAAATATACTCAAAATGGATTAAAGCCCAAAATGTAAGACTGGAAACCATAAAACTCCTAGGAGAAAATAAATTTTAACATAAATCATAGCAATATTCTTTCCGGTTCTGTCTCTGAAAGCAAAGGAAATAAATGAAAAATAAATAAATGGACCTAATTGTATTTAAAAGCTTTCACAAACAAAGAAAATCATTGACAAAATGAAAAAATAAGCTACTGAATGGGAGTAAATATTTTCTCCCATTGGATATGGGGTTAATATCCAAAATATATAATAATATAATATCCAAAATATATAAACAGCTCTTACAAAACAATGTCTTCATCATTAAGAAAACAAAAACCCAAGGAGGAAAAAAAATGGACAGATGATGTAAATAGACTTTTTTTTCTTTCCCAAAGAGGACCTACAGATGGCCAACAGGCACAGGAAAAGATGCTCAACATTGCTAATTATCTGAGAATTGCAAATTAAAATCATAATGAGATATCACTTTACACCTGTCCGAATGGCTAACATCAAAAAGAACTTTAGAGGATTCCCCAGCAATCCAGTGATTAGGACTCTGTACTTTCACTGCTGAGGGCCTGGATACAACCCCTAGTGGAGAAATTAAGATCTCACAAGCCACATGGTATGGCCAACAAAAAAAAAAAAAAAAAAAGAGAGAGGAAGTAAATATACAAATAACAAATGCTGGCAAGGATATGGAGATAATGAAACACTTGGATACTGTTGGTGGGAATATAAATTGGCACAGTCACTGTGGAAAACAGTATGGAGGCTTCTCAAAAGACTAAAACTACCATATAATCCAGAATCCCACACCTGGATATGTACCAAAAAGCAAATGAAAACACTAATTCAAAAACACAAACAAACAAACATGCAATCCAATGTTCATTGCAGCATTATTTACAACTGCCAAGAGATGAAACAAAATTATGTGTTTATCAACAGAAGAATAGATAAAGAAGATACAGGGAATATAGTCAATATTTTATAATAACTATAAACAGAGTATAACTTTTAAAAATTGTGAATCATTGGTATACACCTGCAACTTACATAATATTGTACATTAATTATACCTCAATATAAAAATATTTTAAAAGTACACTGCCAATCTTTTGAGCTAAGTATCATTATTGCAACTTACAGAGAAATTTTTAGCATCTCAGTGAAGTTAAGCAACCTACAAGATTAAGTAGCATACACCAGAACCTTGTTAGTAACACAGGTCTGTTAAATACTCTCCCATATTGTACAGGGTCAAAGCGCTTGTTATTTCTGACTTAAACAAATTCAGATTTCCCTTTTTTGTAGAGTTTGATTATCAAAGGTAAATTTATGACTTTTAAGCAAATATAAAACATTTTTTAAACCCATTAATTAATGAGGAAATCAGTAAGATGTCATGACTGCTTCAAAAAGCATCTGAGAATCAAGGATAAACAGGCATCAAAGAAATGTTAGAATATAATTTCTGAGTTACATATGAAATAATTTAATGTCTACAAGGCAATATCTTGTATCATTAAGGTTATCTGCATCTTTATTAGACAAATATCTAGAAGTTAGCAGATAACTGCAAAAGCATAAACTCCTTAATCAATAACTAATGGCATGTCTTTTCCCCTAGACTGGCACAGTCTATTATATATAGAAATGTAACTCAAGCTACACATAATTTTCATTTTTAGTGGACTTATTAAAAATAGAGATAAAATTAATTTCAGTAGCGTAGTTTATTTAACTCAATATATCCAAAATGTTGCCATTTCCAACATCTAATCAATGTGAAAAAATTATTTTGAATTTTTTTTAACACTGTCTTAGGAACCAGTTTTGTTTTTTAACAGCACATTTTAATTGACACTTCATGATTCAAGTGCACAATAGCCATGTAGCTCCTGCTATCTTACTGAAAAATGAGGCCTTAGATAATCATTGTGTGACCTCTTCCCCTGTATGATATGTCAGCCATATTTTATGGCCTTATTTACAAGTTTCAGACATTTTTTCTAAAAGGATAGACTTTCATACCCTCTATGAAGTAGAACATACTCTCTCTTCAGGAATTACTTACCTGAGTCAGGAGAGCTCAAGTCTGATTCACACAAGACTGGTCATTTCTCACTGAACCTTCCTCACCTGTATGGTTAATCCATACTAAAGGTGAATTTTTGTTGAGTACAAATTGGTCTATATTCATCATTTCATTTATTTCTTTCAATCATTTCATGAGCTAGGAACAATATTATTCTTATTATATAAATGAGAAACCCAAGGCATGCAAAGCTAAAAAAACTGGCCAACATCACAAAGGTAGCACATGCCAGAGCTAGGATGCTAATCCAGGCATCCCTGAGTCTGCAAGGTGAACTTGGTGGGAACATTTTTTTCCCTACTCTTGGGCCTATACTTGAATTTTGGATGGGTAGTGATGGAGAATGGTTGTCAAGTGTGACGTACTGGATACAGGTGGTAAAGAAAATCAATGGCTATGTAAGAAAAGTGATTAAACTTAAACAGGTTTTATCACTTAGCCATTAACTTTAAGAACCCACACTGCTTCTTTTCGGTTCTACAATTTACTTAGCACTGAGGGAACGTTGATTCCATTTTTAGGGTACCAATAGATATACCAACAAAAGCAACTTTACTTTCCAAAACTTTTATTGATTTCAAGTAAATTGGTAATAAAAGAAAAATTATAATATAAAAATTTTGGTAAATATATTTTAGCTACTACTCTATGTAAACATAGAAGGTATTTTGTTTAGTAATACATCTAGAAAAAAATAGAGCAATGTACTAACTGATTTAAATTTTGTTATTGCTAATATATGGAGACTCAATACCCAAAGTCATTGTTTCTGAAAATCTTTATTCATTTAGAAATTCAGTAAGTCTGTTCTTCAAAAATTTAAATTTAAATATTTTTGTTCATAGGGTTATATAGGTGTACTTGCCCAGATTAGTCAACAATTCACTAGATCATAGATGTTTTTTAAAAAAAGTTATTGAAGCAAACATATTTGAATTTATATTTTATTGAAAAAGTGAATTTGTTATGGTTCTAGATAAACATCTTGTGAAAATGAGACTTTAAATTCTTTTAAAATAATCTTTCCAATGGCAATTAGACCCTTCAATATGACAGGATAAGAGCAGCTTATTTTTCAAACTGCTAATTTCCTGAGTTTATGAACTCACTTTAGCTAACTGCCAAGGTTAGCATTTTAGTTTCATGTTTCTAAATTTTTAATTTACTATACAGTGTGCATTAAATTAATGAAATGGTCACTAAAAAACTGAACATACCACATATTATTTAAAAACAGTTTAAAAATGGTACTTTCCATGCAGAACTATTCCCTTAGCCAAAAGTTTTCTTTACTTTCTTCATCTAACAACTTTTGTTCTAGATACAGTATCTGAGATGATGATTCCACTGTATTAATAGTTGATCTTCCTATTATCTTACAAATCTTGGATCACAAGTTTTCACATTTTTCCAGTTCTGAATACTCATTTTATCATGACTTATATGGTGTCATTTGAAATGTTTAAGACCTAGGTAAAGCAAAGGAATATAGGATAGCAAAAATGAATTATACATAGAAACCTGTTTATTGATGAGATTTTTATGAAGGTTTCCAATGTGACCTTCTTTGTAAAGGTAAAAAAACAATTCTCATAATTTTGAAATAGCTTTTACTTCAAGGGAAACATGTGTCAAAGAATACCATGTGCAAAATTTAGCAAAATGTTTGAAAATCTTTTAAAGTTTCAAAGTTACAGATTTCAAGGAATAGTCTACTTTTGGTCTGCTTTTCTTCAATCTGATGTATTCTATTTTTCAAAACTGTGCATATGTGTCACATATCAGATTTTAGCTTTAAATTAAGGGAAAATTATTATTTTATTTTAATTGTGAGGAATATTTTAATTGTGAAAAACTTATTAAAAATAGGTGATTATAAGCACCTTGTTTAAAAGGAAATTAGCTATTTATTATTTATGATTTATGATTTTTGATACACACATTTCCTACTTCCCTAATTTCCTTTGTCCAAAGACATTGAGAATACAAGAAACTAACAGCCCATTAAAAACTTTTAAACCATAATTCTACAGCTTTAAAAATACTTAATAATTCAATTCAATTGTATTTTATATGAAGTTTTATCTTTAAAAACAATGTTTTTAAAATTATAGAAATAATCATAATTCCATGTGTTATTTTAAAGTGGAATTATTTTGTTTGGCAATGGCTTATGATTTTAAATCCTTTGATACTGCAAACATCCATAGGAGTTATGAATATTAAAATGAGGACTGTTTTAACAGAAGGTTGGTACAACACCTAATTCTTATTTAGAGTAACTTTTCTCACTATAATTTCACTCTGCATCTGCTGAGTATGTGATCATTCAAGTCCTTGTTTTGTTTATAAAACAAAGGACTGGGCATTGAAGTGAAATATATTGAAATTTCAGAATTTAAAAAATTTCTTTTAAATTAAACAAATAAATGTATTTAGAATGACTCATGCCTTTTTACAGACTGAATTTATGTGTTAGAGATGAATGTGAGTAATATTCCTGTGAAAAATCAGACATTGTAAAATGAGAAAAAAATGGGAAAAAGTTTATACTCACTCAACTCTGTATTTATCTGTACCTACATACACACAAAAATGTTATGTCTAGAAATGAATATATATATATATTCATATACATACACACACAAATATATTCAACAGCTGGTTTCATTTACATCACTTAAAAAGCCAGTAGTAAAGAATATTTTGGATTCATCTCAGTGGTTAAAACCTAAGAGGATAATTTAGTTCAAGATCTAAGCTGTAGCACTAAAAATACTTAGGGAAACAACATAAATTCTGATTTAAGAAAACAATGCTAATACCATCACCTTTGATACAGTGGGCTAATTATCTATAAATATTAGCTATTGCACCACTTGTAAAGGTTGTAAAAGTCAATCTTGGCTCAAACATTTACAGTTGACCCCTGAACATGGGTTTGAACTGCATGAGTCCACTTATATAAAGATTTTTGTCAATTAATACTTCAGTGGTACTACAGGATCCATAGTTGGTTGAATCCATTTATATAGAGGACTGACTATAAAGTTATAGAGGGATTTTCCACTATACAGGCAGTTAGCACCCCAACCCCTGAGTTGCCAAGGGTCAACTGTAATCACTTTGTGACATCATCAAATCACAAAACATTTCCAGTCTCACTTTTCTCACAAGAAAAATAACAATAATAGTTACACTTACTTGAGATGGGTATATATAGATAGATAGATAGATATATCTGCCTGCCAACACAGGAGACACAGTTTCCACCCCTGGGTTGGGAAGATCCCTGGAGAAGCAAATGGCAACCCACTCCAGTATTCTTGCCAGGAGATCCCAAGGACAGAGGAGCCTGGTGAGCTACTGTCCATGGGGTCTCAATCATTCAGACCTGACTGAGCACACACACACACACGCACACACACACACACACACACACACACACGTAAACCAGATTTCTCAATAGTAGCATAATTGACATTTTAGACAAAGTCTCTGCTGTGCAGGAACACTGTCTACAACATAGAACGTTTAGTAGGATATTTGGCCTCTGCCCACTAAGGACCAATAGCACATCCCTCTGCGCCCACTGCCCAGAAGACTCTCCCAGACCAGTAGGTAGGTCTGGATCAGGCTGCCATCAAATACTACATTTACCTTTGGTCCCAGCATGCATGGATTTTGTGTGTGCCTTTTTAGAGTGAAGTCTCAGGACTCCCCTGGTGGTTAAGAATCCACCTTCCAATGCAGGGGAGGAGGTTTCGATCCCAGGTCAGGAAACTAACATCTCAAAAGTCACAGAGCAACTAAACCCATGCCCAGCAACTACCAAGCCTGCACACACTGGATCCCACAACTGCTGAAGCCTACATGATACTACTAGAGAGTCTGGGTGCCACAACAAAAGATCCCAAATGATGCAATGAAGATCCCGCTCACTTTAATGAAGACCTGATGCAGCCAAATAAACAAATAATTTTTTTTTAAAGAGTGAAGTCTCTATTCCCCCTAGTCAAATGAGGGCTCCTTCAATTAACCCCTGCCCCTGGCCTTCAAAGCAAATGCTCTGGGGGCTTGTCTTCCTTGTACCAGACACCAAGATGGGGAAGCCAATGTAGAGCTCATAACTCTCACTCCCATGGGAGAATCTCTGGAAATTAATTATTCTCCAGTTTGTGGGTAGCCAACCAGGGTTACAGAATTTGATTGAATCAAGTCTGCTCCTCTTACCTGTCTCATGTCTTCCCTTTTCTGGTAAGTCTTTTCTGGTAGGTTCCAGTTTTTTGTTTTTTTCTTCCATCAATGTTAGTGTTACCAGAAGGGGGACCCCTTCCAGAGCCCAAAAGTGGGTTATTGTCTAACACTCAGAAATGAAATTTCCGAGGAGACACATCTTCAGGCAAAGCAAACGATCTTATCAGGAAGGGACACCCCAAGCACAGGGGCTTCCCAGGTGGCACTAGAGGTAAAGAACCCACCTGCTAAAGCAGGAAACCTAAGATATGCAGGTTCAATGGGTTGGGAAGATCCACTGGAGAAGGGAATGACAATCCACTGCAGTACCCTTGCCGGGAGAATCTCATAGACAGAGGAGCCTGGTGGGCTACAGTCCATGGGGTCACAAAGAGGCAGACAGACTGAAGAGACTTAGCATGCATGCATACCCAGGTGGAAAGCAGCAGGGTAAGGGACCAGGGAGAACTGCTCTGCCAAGGCTCACAGTCTCAGGTTTTATGTTAATGGCATTAGCTTTCAGAGTCGTCTCTGGTCAGTCATCTTGCTTGTGCTCACATTTGGTCTGACTGAGGGTCCTTTCTTGTTGCACATGCATCTTTCAGCCAAGGTGGATTCTAGACTGAGGATTCCTGGGAGGTTGGCTCATACTATGGGCTGGAATCTCCTCTCTCATTTTGGCTCCTCCCAAATTCTCCTGGTTAGTTTTCTACAGCAACACTGGCAGCACTGAGTTCCTTATCGGATGGAATCTCTTTTGTGAGACAGCTCAGTCAAGCAGTTATTATCTCACCTGGCTAAGGTGGGCAGTTTCGGACAACAGTTCCCTAACAGTTGTTTTAGAGACAGTTGTAATTTTGGAGTGCTCATGACAGGAGGTAAGCTGAGAGTCCTTCTGCTCTGCCGTCTTGGCTGCTCTCTATATTGCAACTCTGACGTGTGCCCGAGATCTGTTAGATTTCAATAGTATATTGACTCAATTTTTCTTTTAAATTTCAATAGAACACAGTAAGAACAAGCTTGACAATGTTGTTCTTTAGACAAGATCAAAATTAAATTGAATAATTATTTGTGATCAGGAAAGAAATTTGAAACAAATTTTAAAGGAGAGAAAAGAGAAACAGAATTTTTGAAAGTGAACCAGGCTAAATTTACATTTGTTCAAATGATCATGCAAGTTATCCCCATCAACATTTACCTCAACGATGCTAAACTGACCTTACAAGGCAACATGTGATGAAATAGATCTGAAGCTTAGGGCAAGAATAAGTCAATTTAGAGGCAGGAGCAATTCACTGAGACTGAAGTGCCTAAGAATTGCCTACAAACCATTTTATGTACATAAATTCCCAGGTATCAATGCAAGAGATTCAGATTCAATAGATTAGAGGTGGAACTCAAAAGTTTGCATTTTACTGGTACCCTAGAAAATTCTGATGCAACTGATTTACCAGACTTTGAGAAACTGCAATTTCATCTGAAAAGAGTCCTAAGCCTAGAATTTCTTGGTAATAATCCATGGTTAGTGCTAATGCTCAGTCACTCAGTGGTATCCAAATCTTTGTGACCCAATGGAATACAGTCCCCCAGACTCTTCTGTCCATAGAATTTTCCAGGCAAGAATATTGAAGTGGGTCGCCATTTTCTGATTATTACCTTTTAAAATTTTTGAAAATGTTGCTTCATCATTTTGTAACACCATGAAGTGAAGTGAAGTGAATGTCACTCAGTTGTGTCTGACTTTTTGTGAATCCATGGAATGTATAGTCCATGGAATTCTCTAGGCCAGAACACTGGAGTGAGTAGCCTTTCCCTTCTCCAGGGATCTTCTGAACCCAGGGATCAAACCCAGGTCTCCCGCATTGCAAGCAGATTCTTTACTAGCTGAGCCACACTGGAAACCTAACACCATGAATTGAAGTTATTTTCTTTCATTATTTGGGACTTTAGCTGCAAAAGTTGGTTCACAAAGAAGCATAGATATACATGGAAGAATCATATTATTATCTGTGTCTATTAAATCACAATATTTAATTTCAATCTGGTCCATATATTTTCATTATTTAACATTTTTTTAATTGAAATTGCCAGTAAATTTTAGTGTCTATGAGTTTGAATCAATTGGTCTCACAAACAAAACAGAATTTTTTTGTTTTTGAATTTCCATAGTTTTGAGAAAATCAAAGTCAACTGAAATTTTTCTTTTGTAAGAACTTTATTAAGACTAGAGACTTCCATTTAAATTTTTTTAAATTTTAAGTTATGAGAGTTTTACAGGTGAAATATTATTTTAGTTACAAAAGTCAGACCTATGGAACTGTTATTATTTTTATAAGTTTTCTCAATAAAACAATCAAATGTAGTTATTATTTCCATTATAGGTAATGGCAAAAAACTAATTTAGACTAGCCTTTTCACTGAAGACAATCAGCAATGGTGGAATAAATTTCTGCATGAAGATTTCAGAAAGTTAAAACAAAGATGTACTTTGTAGTCGGTGAGAAAAGGTAAGTACTGATGGAATGCTTAACTATAAAGCTAACAGTGGACAAAAAAAAGAAAGAAAGAAAGAAAGAAAGAAAGTGGGGGGAATATTAATATACTATGACAATCCAAGCTGGAATCAAGATTGCTGAGAGAAATATCAATAACCTCAGATATGCAGATGACACAACCCTTATGGCAGAAAATGAAGAAGAACTAAAGAGCCTCTTGATGAAAGTGAAAGAAAAGAGTGAAAAAGTTGGCTTAAAGGTCAACATTCAGAAAACAAAGATCATGGCATTCGGTCCTATCAATTCATGGCAAATAGATGGAGAGACAGTGGAAACAGTGGTAGACTTTATTTTGGGGGCTCCAAAATCACTGCAGATGGTGACTGCAGCCATGAAATTAAAAGAGGCTTACTCCTTGGAAGAAAAGTTATGACCAACCTAGACAGCATATTAAAAAACAGAGACATTACTTTGCCAACAAAGGTCTGTCTAGTCAAGGCTATGGTTTTTCCAGTAGTCATGTATGGATGTGAGAATTTGACAATAAAGAAACCTGAGCACAGAAGAATTAATTCTTTTGAACTGTGGTGTTGGAGAAGACTCTTGAGTGTCCCTTGGACTGCAAAGAGATCCAACCAGTCCATCTTAAAGGAGATCAGTCCTGAATGTTCAATGGAAGGATATGTTGAAGCTGAAACTCCAATACTTTGGCCACCTGATGCAAAGAGCTGACTCATTTGAAAAGACCATGATGCTAGGAAAGATTGAAATTGAGAGAAGGGGACAACAGAGGATGAGATGGTTGGATGGCATCACCAATGTGATGGACATGAGTTTGAGTAAACTCTGGGAGTTGGTGATGGACAGGGAGGCCTGGTGTGGTACAGTTCATGGGGTCTCAAAGAGTCGGACACGACTGAGCAACTGAACTGAACTGAATTGATGACAATCCAAAATCTAAAAGAAGGAAAATGAAATAAAGCAGTAGTATCATAGGCAGGAGTCTTGGAAATGACAGTAGAAGTGAGAAGGATAGAATTGATGGAATCATATAAAGAACAGATTCATATTTATTTATGAATTTGATTAGTGTAATAAATGCTTTTAAAGCTGAATTGAAGAAATTATTTAAAATGTTGACACCTTATAAAGATATTTTCAGTTAATAGATTATCCATGTAGCTTCACAAGTGTTTTTCCTTTTTTTTTTCTCTTGTTTTATTTTTAATGGATGGCAACCTAGTCCAAAATTTCCTTTGTATTGCAGTTTCTTTACATCCATTTCTACTTCCTGCTTATTCCTGAGATACTGCTCTATCACTTTTGGCTATGATCATTGTTAGAAAGATGTTCATTTCTATCCCTGAGTGGGCAGCTTTGCAATCCAACTCAGAGACTGAACCTGCATCTCATAGCTCCTGCATTGGCAGGCAGGTTCTTTACCACTAGCACCACTTGGGAAGCCCATTTTTTGGCTGTACCACATGGCATATGGGATCTTAGGTCCTGGACCAGAGATCAAACCTGTACCCTCTTCACTGGAAGCAGAGTCCTAAACACTGGGATACCAGGGAATTCCCTGGCAGGATTTTTTTTTTTTTTTTTCCTTACAGCTTAATGTTAACCAGCATTAGTTCTCATTAGTGAGGTCTTTCAATTACCTGTTTCATATTGTTATCATTACCTCAATTAAACATAATATAAAAAATTTTAATATAAAAATTTGTCTTGAAGGAAATAATTTTATGGCATGATATTTGTATATTGCAAAAAATAATGTGCTTTTGTATGAAAATTGTTATGAGAGGCATAAAATTTGTGGGAGGTGGAAATTACTAATATGGTTAGTAGGAGGGAAAAAAAGACCAAGAGGCAGTGTTTTGGACAATTTGCAAGGTTATAAGTTATAACTTTGCAAAGATGTAGATTATAGGTCTACATAAGAAAGTTTGCAATAATCTATTTAAAATATCAAAGAGTGAACTAGATAAGCAGAGATTTTAGAGTGGTGAGGATTGTATGACTTAGAAAATAAAGGTATTCCTAAAGAATACCATTACCACAAAACTTAGCAATATAAATGTTAGACTTTATATTTCATTCAAAGCTTACTAATTTGAGCTATAAGTTCATTGAAGGATTATAAGTATTAAAAAAACAATAATTATATATATATGTATGTATTCTATGAAAGAAGAAAATGAAATTTCACAAAAAAGAACCATAAAATCTCAGGAATTCTTCTATTTTGGAAGATCGGCATCACCTAATTCATTAAGGAAAATTCTCATGAGTAATCGTTAATATTTTTCCCTCACTGAATTTTTATATCCTCTAAAACCTTCCCTAGTCACTTAGGTAAAGATTTATCATCTGGAGAAAATTAAATCTGAAAATCAAATTACACATTTGACTTTTGACTGAAAAACTAAACATGAGGTGATTCACAGAATTCTATGTTCCGTGAAAAATTAAATAGTCTTAGGCTACAAGCATAATTTGTCATGAAAAATTGAAAAACTGCTCAGTTTTTATATTTATGGGTAGAAGTTTGATTATCTTATTCAATCTAAAGATCACAGAAGTGTAATATAATTATAAAAGAAATTATATGCTTATACCATGCTGCCTATATTCAAATGTATATCTCTATATTTTATCTCTATCCTTATCTCTGGGGCTCCCTAGGTGGCTCAGCAGGTTCCATCCCTGGGTTTGGAAGATCCCCTGGAATAGGAAATGGCAACCACTCCAATATTCTTACCTGGCAAATCGCATGGACAGAAGAGCCTAATAGGCTGCAGTCCATGGGGTTACAAACAGTTGCACATGACTGAGCACATTAAGCACACCCCTAACTATACCACTGTATTAGACTGTTAATTTTCAATTATTCACTATGAGACAGATGTTGTTATAGAAGAGTAAATTGATGATTACTAGGCTAAGAAGTTTTTCCCATGTCACAAGGTATATTAAAGACAGAAGCATAATTTGAACCCTAGATCTGTTTGCTTCAGAAATCCTTCATTCATTCAATAAATATTTATTGCATGACCTCATGTCACAAGTACTTTTTATTCCAAGGACAAACTGGTGAAAAGGAGAAATTTTTCCCACTCAACCTTCATGCTCTTTCTCTACCTAGTACACTGAAGATTGGTTAAAATGCCAAAGATGGAGAAGCTCTATACAGTCAGCAAAAGCAAGGCTGGGACCTGAATGTGGCTCAGATCATAAACTACTTATTGCCAAATTCAGACTTAAATTGAAGACAGTAGGGAAAACCACTAGACAATTCAGGTATGACCTAAACCAAATCCCTTATGATTATACAGTGGAAGTGAGAAATAGATTTAAGGGACTAGATCTGATATACAGAGTGCCTGATGAACTATGGATGGAGATTCATGACATTGTACAGGAGACAGGGAGAAAGAACATCCCCAAGAAAAAGAAATGCAAAAAAGAAAAATGGCTGTTTGAGGAGGCCTTACAAATAGCTGTGAAAAGAAGAGAAGCAAAAAGCAAAGGATGAAAGGAAAAATATACCCATTTGAATGCAGAGATAAGAAAGCCTTCCTCAGTGATCAGTGCAAAGAAATAGAAGAAAACAATAGAATGGGAAAGACTAGTGAGCTCTTCAAGAAAATTAGAGCTACAAAGGGAACATTTCATGCAAAGATGGGCTTAATAAAAGACATAAATGGTATGGACTTAGCAGAAGCAGAAGATATTAAGATGAGGTTGCAACAATACATAGAAGAACTGTACAAAAAATATCTTCATGACCCAGTTAATCACGATGGTGTGATCACTCACCTATAGCCAGACAATCTGGAATATGAAGTCAAGTGGGCCTTAGGAGGCATCACTATGAACAAAGCTACTAGAGGGGATGGAATTCCAGTTGAGATATTTCAAATCCTAAAAGATGATGCTGTGAAAGTGCTTCACTCAATGTGCCAGCAAATTTGGAAAACTTAGCAGTGGCCACAGGACTGGAAAAGGTCAGTTTTCATTCGAATCCCAAAGAAAGGTAATGCCAAAGAATGCTCAAAAAACCACACAATTGCGCTCATCTCACACGCTAGTAAAGTAATGCTCAAAATTCTCCAAGCCAGGTTTCAATAATACATGAACCATGAACTTCCAGATGTTCAAGCTGGCTTTAGAAAAGACAGAGGAACCAAAGATCAAATTGCCAACATCTGTTGGATCATCAAAAAAGCAAAAGAGTACCAGAAAAACATCTACTTCTGCTTTATTGACTTTACGAAAGCCTTTAACTGTGTGGATCACAATAAACTGTGGAAAATTCTGAAAGAGATGGGAATACCAGATGACCTTACCTGCCTCCTGAGAAATCTGTATGCAGGTCAAGAAGCAACAGTTAGAATTTGACATGGAACAACAGACTGGTTCCAAATAGGAAAAGGAGTATGTCAAGGCTGTATATTGTCACTCTGCTTGTTTAACTAATATGCAGAGTACATCGTGAGAAATGTTGGGCTGGATGAAGTACAAGCTGGACCCAAGATTGCCAGGAGAAATATCAATAAACTCAGATATGCAGATGGCATCACCATTATGGCAGAAAGTGAAGAGGAACTGTACAGCCTCTTGATGAAAGTGAAAGGAGAGTGAAACAGTTGGCTTAAAGCTCAACATTCAAAAAAACAAAGATCATGGCATCTGGTCCCATCACTTCATGGAAAATAGATGGGGAAACAGCGGAAACAGTGGGTGACTTTATTTTTCTGGGCTCCAAAATCACTGCAGATGGTGACTGCAGCCATGAAATTAAAAGACACTTACTCCTTTGTGAGAAAGTTATGACCAACCTGGACAGCATATTAAAAAGCAGAGACATTACTTTGCCAACAATTCCACCTAGTCAAGGCTATGGTTTTTCCAGTAGTCATGTATGGATATGAGATTTGGACTATAAAGAAAGCTGAGCATCGAAAAGTTGATGCTTTTGAACTGTGGTGCTGAAGAAGACTCTTGAGAGTCCATTGGACTGCAACGAGATCCAACCAGTCCATCCCAAACGAGATCAGTCCTGAGTGCTCATTGGAAGGACTGATATTGAAGCTGGAACTCCAATACTTTGACTACCTGATGTGAAGAACTGACTCATTTGAAAAGACCCTGATGCTGGGAAAGATTGAAGGTGGGAGAAGAAGGGGACGACAGAGGATGAGATGATTGGATTGCATCACCGACTCATTGTACATGAGTTTGGGTAAACTCAGGAGTTGGTGATGGACAGGGAGGCCGTTCGTGCTGCAGTCCATGGGGTTGCAAATAGTCCGTCATGACTGAGCAACAGAACTTAAATGAACTGAACTAGTGTGTTTTTAACATTCTGCTAACTCATTCAGTATGTAATTTAGGCTTGCAAAAAGGTATATTTATTTTTCCATGACACCCTTGTACTTTCTCTGTAAATGGAGAGAAGTAAAGTTTTTACCTCATCACAGCTGTCTTCACAGGGGATACAAATCATTGCCGTCAAGTTGTCCTTGTGGCAGCACTCATTGATTTTTAAGACAGTCAAAATAAAGAGATCACCCATGCTATACTCAGTTAATTTTGCATGCATAGACAAGATGCCTTAAAGAACCCAGTGATTAGTTTACAGCTGGCTTAATTAAAGGACATATGTAGAAGCAGATTTCCTATTTGGTTCACATTAGAAAATAAGACATATAGCTAGTTAAAACATCATAGTACTGCCTAAAATCTCGGTATTATCTTTTTCAAATTATACACAGCAAGAAAAAACAAGCAAAACATTGCATATAAAGGATTTACTGGCGTTGGCAAAGCTAACAGTAAGAAACGTTTCATAGTTATGCTTACTTGATCCTAACAACTAGCCTGAAATTCTTTGATACAATAAAGAATATTAGTTATGAGGATGTTTTAAGAAAAAAAAAAAAAAGGAACTTTGAAAACACACACCTGAAAAGTGATATCATTTGTTTGAATTCCCTCCCATACCCTTATAGCTTTGCAGTTGTAACATTCATGGGGAATAATATTGGCCATGAAATTAAAATGAGATAGTGCATATAAAAGCCCTGTGGCTCCTATGGAACAGGTGCAAATTTTATGTTAGAAATTTTACATTTCTTTTATCATTAAAAAGTTGATGATTTTTATACCTAACAAGAACAAATTTGATTCATCATGCTATAAAATTTCAAAGTAAGTGGAATAGAGTGACTCGAGTAAAGAGAAACCAGCAATCTTCATGGTTTAGATCATATTCTAACCTAAAGCAAAATATTTGTATATGTTATACTCTGTGCAGAAAATATGACTACTTCTAAGTAAGAAATCAGGGATGTAAACATAGGTGTGTAAATGTTTTGCTAGCAATTAAAAAAATTAAAAATAATTAAATGTGATAGTCTCTATTATAATAAACTGAAGTGCACATAAAAAATGAAGATGAAACATGCACATATAATAAAAAAATAATAACCTTCTCCACAGAGTATTTCAATTTTAGGACACCTCAGTTTACTTAAAGTAAACATGGTGCTGTTGTTTTCTCATCATTAAGTTGCTAATCATGTCTGACTCTTTTGCAACTCCATGGACTGTAGCCTGCCAGGCTCCTTTGTCTATGAAATTTTCCAGGCAAGAATACTGGAGAGGGTTGTTATTGCCTTCTCCAGGGGATCTTCCCATCTCAGGGACTGAACTCATAGCTCCTGCTGCATCTCCTGCATTGTAGTTGGATTCTTTATTGCTGAGTCACAAGGGAAGACCAATTAAACATGGGTAAAGGATAAAGGAACCCTTTGAAACTATACCAAAACTGGGACTAGGTAACATTAATTCTCATAGTGAATCCTAAGGTAGAAGAAGGTAAAAATATTTTATTCATTTTGTATAACTATAATATTTGTACTTCTGGCATGAGTTACAGCATACTTTTATTGTATTTCCCCAAATAGTGAGCAATATTTCATATTTATTCCTTTAGAGTTTTGTGGATTATTGTTAGGTATATTAGATTATTAGGGTTGCCATAACAAAATACCACAGGCATTTCTTTCCTATAAGTTTTAGGGATAAGAAGTTCAAAGTCAAAGTACTAACAGGGCTAATTCCTCCTAAGGCCTCTCTCCTTGGCTTGAAGATGACCACCTTCTCACTATATCCTCACATGGCCTTTTCTCAGCTTTCTCATATCTCTGGTGTCTCCTTCTCCTCTGACAAGGACACCAGTCACATGGGATTAGGGCCCCACTCTTACAACTTCATTTAATCTTGATGACCTCTTTAAAAGCCCTATCCCCAAATAGAGTCACATTTACAATTAGGGCTTCAACATCCTAGTTCTGAAGGGGACATAGTTCAGCCCCCTAGGACTCCTTTTCACTATGAAAGGGAGAAGCAATTACATTTTAAAATGTTAATGGATGGATGTGCTGCAAAAGCTTATCCTTGCTCAAAGAAAGGCCTGACTCATGACCAGATCCTGGGAAGTAACCTCAGCTTTCTTAATGTCCTGCTTCCTTAGAATGTCTTTGTTTACCAGGGGACCTTAGAGTTTGCCAGATAGTTCAAGCTGGCAATGGGATTTTATAGTGGAGGCCTTGGACCATATGATATCACTTGACCTCTTCAGGGACTGGAGAGCTACAATACAAGGAATTTAGCCAAACATGAAATTAAGGGCACGATTTTCCAGACTGCCAAGCCTTACCAAATCTTTTGAACCAAACTGTAAGTTCAGGGCTTTTTCAAAACCATCTTCAGATTCAGTAATTTTCTAAATTCACAGAACTTATTGAACACTGTTATATTCATGGTCACATTTATTACAGAGAAGATACAAAGCAGAAACAATCAAAGGAAGAGAGTTAAATGGAAAAGTCTCAGAGAGTTACAAATGCAGAGCTTTGACCTTCTTCTGGGTATATGTGACAAAACATATGAATTATTGACAACTCAGAAAGCTTACCCAAGCTTCAATATCAAGAGATTTTTATTGAGACTTTATACCTAGACATAATTGTTTTATTTGCTCCAGAAACTGAACTTAATCTAAAGCCTACTCCAATACCTCCCCCAGGTCAGCAAGATATCGTGTGTCCCAAAGCCCCAGCCCTCTAATCACATGATTGGTCTTTCTTGCCTGCCCAATCCCTGCTCCTACTAATTTTGTTCCCATGAGCTGTCAGATGTGATCCACGGGGCCCACTATGAATAACAGTGATACTCTTAGCACTCAGGAAATTCCAAGAGTTTTAGAAGTTACCTCCCAGAGCCCAAACAATGGCAAAACCTCTCTTTAGAAGATAAATTCCTTGCTACACACAGACTGGCCACATGAGCAGTCAGCCTTGCCTAAGTGACCACCTCCTGTTTAAAAGACTGGACTTCAAGGTTCATGTGCATTTCCCTGGTGAGCAATGCTCAATGTGCTATGCTGAATCACTTAGTCATGTCCAATTCTGTGCAACTCTATGGACTGTAGCTCAGCAAGCTCCTTTGTCTATGGGATTCTCCAGGCAATAATATTGGAGTGGATTGCCATTTCCTTCTCCAGGGGTCTTCCCAACCCAGGGGTTGGGCCCGCATCTCTCTGGTCTCCTGTATTGGGAGGCGGGTTCTTTACCTCTAATGCCACCTGCTTATTGCCAAACATGGGGCTCAGAGGAGTGAGCACTCTCTGCACACTCCAGGTAACTCCATACCTGGTCTTCCTGGACCCTGACTTATGTATTGCTTCCCTTTGATGAAGTTAATCTGTATTTTTTGTTGTTGTTGTTTAATACAAGTTAATTTTGAATGCAATGGCTTTTCTGAATTCTGTGAGTTTCTTTATGAGTCACTGAAACTGAGGGTCTTCTTGAAGACCTCCCAAACAGAACAGTGACTATATGTGATCTGAAGTGTCTTTCCCATGGCACTATTTTAAGGATGGGAAAGAAATTGAGAACTATCACTGTACAGTGATTCTTTTGGCTTACCTAGGAGTTACAGAAACTAATTCTACTAATTATTTTATCCACATCATGATGACACAGAAGATCCTGAATCATAAGGCCCATTCATATTTCCCTTTTAGAAATGTTGTGTGAGAAGCAAATCAATCTGATAATATCCAAAGGTTTCATCTTGGCTACCCAGAGATAATTCTTGATTTGCTCCCTGTCCAGTGAAATTTAATGACAACCACATTTTCTACTATTCCTTAGCAACAGCAAGAACATCTGAGTCAGGTATATCAGGACTTCATAGATATACCAAGGGATGTTTCCTCAACCAAAACACTGATGGTAGAACAAATTTAAGCCTAATCCCCAAAAAATGGTAAATGTGAAAACTCAAATGTTAACTTCAACATATTCTAAGTCCATAGATCTGTTGCCTATAAATATACAAACAGACTCACATAATAACGTTTGTGTATAAATATATATAAGTAAACATTGATATACCTATACACATGTCTTTTGAACACTTTACATATATTAACTCACGTAATCCCCACAATAATCGTGTGCCTTAAGCTCTATTATTGTACTTGTTTTATAGGTAAGATATTCTAAGCATGGAGGCTAAGTAATTGAGCTCATTATTTTGTGATAGATAGCTATTCTTTCCAAATCTTCCAGCTTGGGCCCAGAGTGTAAAATCACCATGCTATATTGAAATAAAAACCTTATGTATGTATATACATAGAAAATTTTGTCCAGAATCACTATACATCAGTGTTTAAAAGCAGTAGCATTAGAATTAAAAACTGTGCACCCACATTTTGCTCTTGTGTGTTTTAGGACATGGTAATAACCTCACTGTGTTTCAGTTTCCTCATTAAAAAATTGGTGCAATCTTTGCAATCACTGTAGGATATAACATAATGATTAAATGAGCAAATGTATGCCAAGGATTTAGAAATTTTCCTGGATCATAGTAAGCACCCAATAAATATTATATTTACAGTTTTATAGCTCAAATTCACAAAGAAATTGTAGATAATTCTTAGACAAAAATCTAGTATTGGAACTGCCTTATAAATGTATTCATATAATATGCAAGGGGAAGAATTCAAATCAGAGTATTTGTGAAAGCCTGTCCAGTAACATTTTATTTAACTTGAATTTTGACTATGGGTGTATATATTTGGGTCCCCACATGTATTATTTCTGTATCATACAGATTACAATTTCTAAGAATATTTCAGAATCACCTAACTCCAGCTACAAAGAAGCATATTCAGATATAATTAGCATGTGGGTCCCTTCACAATAAATGTTGCTAGCTCTTATGAAATTTGGCTTTCATACATTTGCACAATTTGCTCAAAAATATGCAATGATAAAATCTTATTTACACAAACAAAATGGGCTTCTGAAAATAAGTTACCTTAGCTTAAGCCCGTGTTCATCTCTGATGGGAGTTGACTTTCATATATGAGATAGAATCTGCACAGTGTTGATGTGTCCCTTGGGATGGAACCTTAGCTGCTGCTACTGCTACTGCTAAGTCACTTCAGTTGTGTCCGACTCTGTGTGACCCCATAGATGGCAGCCCACCAGGCCCCCCCGTCCCTGGGATTCTCCAGGCAAGAACACTGGAGTGGGTTGCCATTTCCTTCTTCAATGCATGAAAGTGAAAAGTGAAAGTGAAGTCGCTCAGTCGTGTCTGACCCTCAGCGACCCCATGGACTGCAGCCTTCCAGGTTCCTCCATCCATGGGATTTTCCAGGCAAGAGTACTGGAGTGGGGTGCCATTGCCTTCTCCACTAAAGATACAAATAAATCAGATTAGACTTTTTCCAGTGATAAAGCTTTAATTGTTGGATGAAAGAATTTATAAATTGGTTGTTTACATAACGACCATTTCTTTGAAAAACTAAAGAAGTGACTTGCAGTTAGAGCTTGAGATATTTGCAGAGCTTAAAAAAATGTGATTGGAATAGTGAAAGAGTAAACTAGGACAAGTGAGGACCTGTCAGATCAGGACTAATGGGAGAGGAGACATTTTCAGAGTAGATTCATTCTGAAATGTGCTCTACTGTCCAAGAAAGTTGGTGATTTTACAAGCTAGATGAATATATTTTGGAGGGACACAGAGGTTTAGGGAGAAAAACAGAAACCCAATGCAGTGACAATAGACAGGCAATAGCAACAACATCTTTCAAAGGATAATGGATCATAAAAATCATCATGAAGGGCAAATAATTAAACATCTATTTGCAAAACATGAGCTATGAAGATGTAAGGCATGAAAGTAGACTCTTTCTTTTTGAAACTAAAAATGCTAATTCATGGAGAACAGCTTTCCAAAGGGAGCCAGTATATAACCCAAGATATATGGGAAAAATGAAGGGGCAGGATAAATTAGAAGTAGGCCTATATAAAACATTAATTTTAGTCAACCTTGTATAAATGTATTATCAGTCTGGAATTGAGTGTACACTGCTCTGTATGTAATAATATGATTTTAGTGTCTGTAGTTATATTGAGGCTGCAAGTTATGTTAAAGTGGCTGAAAATTTCAGTGCTGAACCATTCTATTTTTTAAAAAAGCTTGGTTTTTCCTTAGTTAATAGAGTTATCATCAAGGATAGTCTTTTGCATTTCACAGACAAACTGAGTAACACTTTTCCTCAAAATGATCCACTTTACATATTTCCAGACTTCAAGGATTCTACCGCATTTATTTTCTAATGTGAAGCAGCTTCGCTCCATTGCTCCTATTTTGTCCTTCACTGTGTCTTTATAGAACTCTTGATTCAGTCTTCCCTGTTTTTGCACACCCAATGAGAGATTGCCTAAGAATGCTGCTGTCACTTGTCGTTGAGATGAATTCAATCCCAAGCACACAGTTGCCCGATATGCCACTCCACTACCAAGAACATGGCTGTATTCTCAGAGGTGGCATAATGTGGTGGAAGTTAAACAAGACTTGAGAGGGAGAGGGTGGGGAGATTTGGGAGAATGGCATTGAAACATGTATAATATCATGTATGAAACGAGTCGCCAGTCCAGGTTCGATGCAGGATACTGGATGCTTGGGGCTGGTGCACTGGGACGACCCAGAGGGAGGGTATGGGGAGGGAGGAGGGAGGAGGGTTCAGGATGGGGAACACAGGTATACCTGTGGCAGATTCATTTCGATATTTGGCAAAACTAATACAATATTGTAAAGTTTAAAAATAAAATAAAATAAAAAAAGACTTGAACAGGTTCTCTACCTCTGTTAAGATTAGGTTCTTAAATAGCCTGTTAACTTCATCATTTCAACATCTGTGAGCCTTCCTTCTCACAGTTTCAGGAGTAACAATTTCATAAGTGCTTTGAGTACATGGAATTTAGAGTAAAGATGAGTTTTTTAACTTTGCCCATAAAGAATTCTCTGAAGAAGAGCACATATGATACTATCATATCTGTTTTATGTGAAGCAGCTTCATTTTGATGTCAAAGTTTATCTATAAGTGTGTGCATTACATTAAAATTCATTGATTGATAGCCTTCTGTAAAGATACATACCAAGTAATTGCTACATATTAATAGCAATACCATAATAATCCTGTCAGTTCAGGGCATAAATGATGAGCTACTATTGACTTTAATGATATTGCTGGCAGAAACTGTCAACATTTTATTCAGATCGATGAGTGAACTGTGTGGGCATACCTAATTGTTAACCATTTATGAGGTGATAAGGCTCCTCCAGACTGCAGTAAATCAAACTTTATACCACAAGTAACTACAAAGTATTAATAAATGAACATGTCAAAGTTTCAAAATGCTTTAATTTTACTGCTAGATATATCGTGCTGTTGAATTTTGCACCCATGTGAAAGAGACCTCAATAGTATTCACATGGGAGTTTTTATTCTCTGTGTAGTCAGAGCAAAAAGCTATATATTTTACTGGTACTTTCATAGGCTGGTCAAAAGGGTGAATTGTAAAATTATTCGAAAGCAGATATGCATATGGAGGCAATACTTCATGTTGCAATCTCTAACTCAAGATCGGAAAGGTCATTTATCCCCTGATTTAAGAAGATCCTATTAAACTTACATTCAACTGCTTATGTGCATGGGATCCACTTACATGCAGTTTTCTTTTCTTTTGTTATTTTATGAGGTTATTGTGCATTAATACAATACTCTAAATTGCTACTTCCATTCTTTATAATCTATTTATTTTATGAAAAAAGTATCCTTATATCAAGAAGCATTTAATCTTCAATTAGTATTTTACAAGTATCTCAACAGAGGATAGAACAACAGATAGATTGAAATTTATATTAATAGTTTATAGACTAAGGCATGTATTATTCCTAAAAAATTCATGTGTATCAACTCATGTTTAATAAAAATATACAGAGTACCTCAACAACTCTGAGGTTATGATTTTGGAGCTCATAGACTAAAGAATAAATATCAGTTCAGTTCAGTCACTCAGTCTTGTCTCTTTGCAACAACATGGACTGCAGCACGCCAAGCCTCCCTGTTCATCAACAACTCCTAGAGTTTACTTAAACTCATGTTCATTGAGTCGGTGATGCCATCCAACCATCTCATCCTCTGTTGTCCCCTTCTCCTCCTGCCCTCAATCTTTCCCAGCATCATGACCTTTTCAAATGAGTCAGCTCTTTGCATCAGGTGGCCAAAGTATTGGAGTTTCAGCTTTAGCATCTGTCCTTCCAATGAACACTCAGGACTGATCTCCTTTAGAATAGACTGGTTGGATCTCCTTGCACTACAAGGAACTCTCAAGAGTCTTCTCCAGCACCACAGTTCAAAAGCATCAATTCTTCAGTGCTCAGCTTTCTTTATAGTCCAACTCTCACATCCATACATGACCACAGGAAAAACGATAGTCTTGACAAGACGGACCTTTATTGACAAAATAATGTCTCTGCTTTTTAATATGCTATCTAGGTTAGTCATAACTTTCCTTCCAAGGAGTAAATGTCTTTTAATTTCATGGCTGCAGTCACCATCTGCAGTGATTTTGAAGCCCCAAAAGAATAACTATATGCCAAGACAAAAATGTTAGAATATTTTTTCAATTTGTTTGAGGTAGTATTTTTTTTCTAGCTAGAAAAAGAAAGGTTTAATAAAATATTTCTATTCAGTTCAATAAAAATATTTTTCTAGTGTCCTCTTGGAAACTAAAGAGTGGTTGCTATATAATAACATTCCTTGGTAAACTTTCACAATTTGAAAAAGAAGTTTTATATTTTTGTAGATTTGCATCTGTTCTCAAAAGCCTCTTGATGAAGGTGAAAGAGGAGAGTGAAAAAGTTGGCTTAAAGCTCAACATTCAGAAAACTAAGATCATGGCTTCTGGTCCCATCACTTCGTGGGAAATATATGGGGAAACAGTGGAAACAGTGTCAGACTTTATTTTTCTGGGCTCCAAAATCACTGCAGATGGTGACTGCAGCCATGAAATTAAAAGACGCTTACTCCTTGGAAGGAAAGTTATGACCAACCTAGATAGCATATTGAAAAGCAGAGACATTACTTTGCCAACAAAGGTCCGTCTAGTCAAGGCTATGGTTTTTCCTGTGGTCATGCATGGATGTGAGAGTTGGACTGTGAAGAAGGCTGAGCACCGAAGAATTGATGCTTTTGAACTGTGGTGTTGGAGAAGACTCTTGAGAGTCCCTTGGACTGCAAGGAGATCCACCCAGTCCATTCTGAAGGAGATCAGCCCTGGGATTTCTTTGGAAGGAATGATGCTAAAGCTGAAACTCCAGTACTTTGGCTACCTGATACGAAGAGTTGACTCATTGGAAAAGACTCTGATGCTGGGAGGGATTGGGGGCAGGAGGAGAAGGGGACGACAGAGGATGAGATGGCTGAATGGCATCACTGACTCGATGGAAGTGAGTCTCAGCGAACTCCGGGAGTTGGTGATGGACAGGGAGGCCTGGCATGCTGCGATTCATGGGGTCGCAAAGAGTTGGACACAACTAAGTCACTGATCTGATCTGATTTCATCAAAATATATAGAAAGGAAAATGTATATCTTATTGCTATTTGTGCATTGGTTTCACTGCATATATCTTATATTAAGCATTTTTCCATGTCCCTTTGTGATGTTCCTCTCAGACTGTCATGTATAAATAGAAGTGCCACTAAGAGTTACATGGGCTAAGAATTTTGGAAGGAGTAGCAAATAGGATTTCCAATACATGGAAATTGGAAGGCACATATTGAAAAATGACAAAATGTATAATTTAAGTAATCTGAAAGTTCTCCATCTTTCTAACCCATATATTCTTTGCTAGGAGAAGCATTTTTGCTAGGAGCAGCAGAAACACTCATTTTTGAAAATAAACTGATTGTGACAGCTAGCATGTTACCCTTTACTTTGATAGTAGAGTTTGACTTCTAGTGTAACCAAGAAGATGGAATATATCCTAATGCAAAGATGTTTTATGGTGGCTATTGGAGATTTTATGTGTGTGTGTGTGTGTGCATGCATGCAATGAAGAAAGCAGGGAAAATAATAAAAATTTCTATTTTCTTAAATGGGAGAACAAGAATTTATTTTTTTAAATTTATATTTATTTATTTCAATTGGAGGCTAATTACTTTACAACATTGTATTGATTCTGCCACATATCAACATGAATCTACCACGGGTGTACACGTGTTCCCTATCCTGAACTTCCCTCCCACCTCTCTCTCCGTACCATCCCTCCGGGTCATCCCAGTGCACCAGCCCCAAGGATCCTGTATCGAAACTGGACTGGCGATTCATTTCTTACATGATATTATACATGTTGCCATGCCACTCCCCCAAATCATCCCACCCTCTCCCTGTCCCACAGAGTACAAAAGACTGTTCTATACATCTGTGTCTCTTTTGCTGTCTCGCATACAGGGTTATCATTACCATCTTTCTAAATTCCATATATATGTGATAATATACTGTATTGGTGTTTTTCTTTCTGGCTTACTTCACTCTGTATAATAGGCTCCAGTTTCATCCACCTCATTAGAACTGATTCAAATGTATTCTTTTTAATGGCTGAGTAATACTCCATTGTGTATATGTACCACAGCTTTCTTACCCATTCATCTGCTGATGGACATCTAGGTTGCTTCCATGTCCTGGCTATTATAAACAGTGCTGTGATGAACACTGGGGTACACATGTCTCTTTCAATTCTGGTTTCCTCGGTGTGTATGCCCAGCAGTGGGATTGCTGGGTCATATAGCAATTCTATTTCCAGTTTTTTAAGGAATCTGCACATTGTTCTCCATAGTGGCTGTACTAGTTTACATTCCCACCAACAGTGTAAGAGGGTTCCCTTTTCTCCACACCCTCTCCAGCATTTATTATTTGTAGACTTTTGGATCGTAGCCATTCTGACTGGCGTGAAATGGTACCTCATAGTGGTTTTGATTTGCATTTCTCTGATAATGAGTGATGTTGAGCATCTTTTCATGTGTTTGTTAGCCATCTGTATGTCTTCTTTGGAGAAATGTCTATTTAGTTCTTTGGCCCATTTTTTGATTGGGTTGTTTATTTTTCTGGAGTTGAGCTGCAGGAGTTGCTTGTATATTTTTGAGATTAGTTGTTTGTCAGTTGCTTCATTTGCTATTATTTTCTCCCATTCTGAAGGCTGCCTTTTCACCTTGCTAATAGTTTCCTTTGTTGTGCAGAAGCTTTTAATTTTAATTAGGTCCCATTTGTTTATTTTTGCTTTTATTTCCAATATTCTGGGAGGTGGGTCATAGAGGATCCTGCTGTGATTTATGTTGGAGAGTCTTTTGCCTATGTTCTCCTCTAAGAGTTTTATAGTTTCTCATCTTATGTTTAGATCTTTAATCCATTTTGAGTTTATTTTTGTGTATGGTGTCAGAAAGTGTTCTAGTTTCATTCTTTTACAAGTGGTTGACCAGTTTTCCCAGCACCACTTGTTAAAGAGATTGTCTTTTCTCCATTGTATATTCTTGCCTCCTTTGTCAAAGATAAGGTGTCCATAGGTGCGTGCATTTATCTCTGGGCTTTCTATTTTGTTCCATTGATCTACATTTCTGTCTTTGTGCCAGTACCACACTGTCTTGATGACTGTGGCAGAACAAGAATTTAATAAGACTGTTACTAATGACCTATTGTTAAGAACAGAATGTACAGACACTGCATTATTTTTAGTAATTGATTAACTTTCTATATACACTTAATATTTTACAGAATCAATTAAATAGTTCTACCTATCTTGCTGGAAAGTAAAATTTCAAATATTTTACCATAACATCATTTTTTAAAAATTTCTTTCATTTCTAACTGTCGTTGATGGAGTCCATCCTGCTTGATACATTTCATATCCTAATCACCAAGTAACATGACCCAAGAACTCATTTCTTCAGTGACAAATAAAAATTGCCTGATAAGTTTGCAAAGAATAAATAAAATGGCTTGACAAAGCATGAATGTCATATTAAAGCAACGCAATACAAATAGGGAGTTATCGATTTTTTTTTTGTAACAAGTAAGTGGTAATAGTCAATACAATGCAATTCATTGACAAAATTGCATATTCATCTTAGAAATAAATTTCAATTTTTATAATTAATTTTCCATTGCTGTTTTCTCTACATGGGACAGCAAATTTACATTTACTGCAAATACAGGGATAGCTGTTAATATTAAAAACAATTACTTTGATATACAATTTTAATCAGCAACAAATAACTTGGGAAAGAAGGGATGGAAACACTATTTTTGAAATAAAATAAAACAGAGGTCATTCAATAATGTTTTACTGGCAATATTCTATTCATATTGGCAGTGTTTCCATATTTTACAGAATTAATGGTTAGTTACCTTTCTGATATTCAACTAATCAGGAGGCTTATTCTTTTTAATCAACTAAAGCAATGAATTGTTTGTAGACATTCTATTAAACCAAGTCATTAGGTTACATATGTTAATGTAATAAAATATTTATTTTTAGTAATAAACTATACAAGATTCTTTCCAGTTAACACAGAAAAAGCAAAAACGACTTTAATTCTTACAAGGCCAGAAACCAAAAGCACAATCCATGCATTAGTATTTATCAACATAAGTTTTTTAATAGCTGAAGTTACCATGTAAACAGACAGTAGCTAGATTTGTCCTTATATTTGCTCAATTCATTTTACACACTAATGCACACACACACATACACACACACACTGAGTAATTATGTACTAATTATTTGAGTGCTACAAAAAAAATTACAAGACAGAGTTACTACTTACTTTTAAATTAGTTTGGAGACTTGCCTGGTGGTCCATTGGTTAAGACTCTGCCTGCCAATTCAGGGAACACAGGTTTGATCTCTGGTCTGGGAAGATCCCATATGTTGTAGAGCAGCTAAGCCCATATACCACAGCTACTGAGCCTGTGCCTTAGAGCCTGTCCTCTGCAACAAGAGAAGCCACCACAATGAGAAGCGCACATACCGCAACTATACAGTAGCCTCTGCTCACTGAAACTAGGGAAAATCTGTGTGCAACAATGACGACCCAGTGTAGCCAAAAATAGATAAATATATAAATATTAAAACTTGGTTTATAGCATAGAGACATCATCATAAAGGGAATATATAAATTACCAAATATGAGACATATTTGTATGCACTATATTGTATCTGTTTCAAAAGAGTTTGAAAAGACAAACTAGATACTTGAATACTTTGAAGTATTCAAAGAAGTTAAAATTATTAGAAAATTTCAAAACCACTAAAGATGTACATATATACCAATATATGTATTATCTTACTACATAGTATTTTATTGACACATTTCAGATATTAAGTTCCTTAAAATCCAGAAGTGGAATTCTATTTAACAGTATATCAATGATATACAATGACCTGTATATGGGTCAAGAAGCAAGAATCAGAACCCTAAATGGAACAACTAATTGGTTCAAGATTGGAAAAACAGACAGCTTTCTGCCGTCATCCTGTTTGTTTAATCTGTATGCTGAACACATCATGAAAAACCCCAGGTTGGATGAGTTACAAGCACGAATCAAGATAAGCAGGAGAAACATCAACAGGTATGCAGATATGCTGTGCTGTGCCTGCTTAGTCACTCAGTTGTGTCTGACTCTTTGCACCCCATGGACTGTAGCCTGCCAGGCTCCTCTGTCCATGGAGATTCTCCAGGCAAGAATATTGGAGTTGGTTGCCGTGCCCTCTTCCAGGGGATTTTCCGGACCCAGGGATTGAACCCAGGTCTCCCATATTGCAGGCAGATTCTTAACCCTCTGAGCCACCAGGGAAGCCCAAATATGCAGATGATACCATTCTAATGGCAGAAAGCAAAGAGAAACTAAAGAGCCTCTTGATGAGCATCAAGGAGAGTGAGAGAGCTGGCTTAAAACTAAATATTAAAAAAATTAAGATGGCATCCAGCACCATTCAGTTCAGTTCAGTCATTCAGTCGTGTCCAACTCTTTGTGACCCATGGACCACAGCACGTCGGGCTTCCTTGTCCATCACCAACTCCTGGAGCCTGCTCAAACTCATGTCCATTGCGTTGGTGATGCCATCCAACCATCTTATCCTCTGTCATCCCCTTCTCCTCCCACCTTCAATCTTTCCCAGCATCAGGGTCTTTTCAAATGAGTTGGTTCTTCACATCAGGTGGACAAAATATTTGAGTTTCAGCTTCAACATCAGTCCTCCCAATGAATATTCAGGACTGATTTTCTTTAGGATTGACAGGTTGGATCTCCTTGAAATCCAAGGGACTCTCAAGAGTCTTCTCCAACACCACAGTTCAAAAGCATCAATTCTTTGGCTCTCAACATCTGCTGGATCATCAAAAAAGCAAGAGAGTTCCAGAAAAATATCTATTTTTGCTTTATTGATTATGCCAAAGCCTTTGACTGTGTGGATAACAATAAACTGTGGAAAATTCTGAAAGAGATGGGAATACCAGACCACCTGACCTGCCTCTTGAGAAATCTGTATGCAGGTCAGGAAGCAACAGTTAGAACTGGACATGGAACAACAGACTGGTTCCAAACAGAAAAAGGAGTATGTCAAAGCTGTATATTGTCACCCTGTTTATTTAACTTATATGCAGAGTACATCATGAGAAATGCTGGACTGGAAGAAGTACAAGCTGGAATCAAGATTGCCAGGAGAAATATCAATAACCTCATATATACAGATGATACCACCCTTATGGCAGAAAGTGAAGAGGAACTAAAAAGCCTCTTGATGAAAATGAGAGAGTGAAAAAGTTGACTTAAAGCTCAACATTCAGAAAACTAAGATCATGGCTTCTGGTCCCGTCACTTCGTGGGAAATAGATGGGGAAACAGTGGAAACAGTGTCAGACTTTATTTTTCTGGGCTCCAAAATCACTGCAGATGGTGACTGCAGCCATGAAATTAAAAGACGCTTACTCCTTGGAAGGAAAGTTATGACCAACCTAGATAGCATATTCAAAAGCAGAGACATTTCTTTGCCAAGAAAGGTCCATCTAATCAAGACTATGGTTTTTCCTGTGGTCATTTATGGATGTGAGAGTTGGACTGGGAAGAAGGCTGAGTGCCGAAGAATTGATGCTTTTGAACTGTGGTGTTGGAGAAGACTCTTGAGAGTCCCTTGGACTGCAAGGAGATCCACCCAGTCCATTCTGAAGGAGATCAGCCTTGGGATTTCTTTGGAAGGAATGATGCTAAAGCTGAAACTCCAGTACTTTGGCCACCTCATGTGGAGAGTTGACTCATTGGAAAAGACTCTGATGCTGGGAGGGATTGGGGGCAGGATGAGAAGGGGACGACAGAGGATGAGATGGCTGGATGGCATCACTGACTCGATGGACGTGAGTCTGAGTGAACTCCGAGAGTTGGTGATGGACAGGGAGGCCTGGCGTGCTGCAATTCATGGGGTTGCAAAGAGTCGGACATGACTGAGCGACTGAACTGAACTGAACTGAACAGCTTTCTTTATAGTCCAACTCTCACAACTATACACAACAACTGGAAGAACCATAGCTTTGACTAGACAGAACTTTGTTGGTAAAGTAATGTTTCTGCTTTTTAATATGCTGTCTTGGTTGGTCATAGCCTTTCTTCAGCAAGCATCTTTTAATTTCATCTTTGCAATCACCATCTGCAGTGATTTTGGAGCCCAAAAACATAAAGTCTGCCACTGTTTCCATTGTTTCTCCATCTATTTGCCTTGAAGTGATGGGACCAGATGCCATGAACTTCATTTTCTGAATGTTGAGTTTTAAGCCAACATTTTTACTCTTTCCTTTCACTTTCATCATGAGGCTCTTTAGTTCTTCACCTTCTGTCATAATGTTGGTGTTATCTGCATATCTGAGGTTATTGATATTTCACCTGGCAATTTTTTATTCCAGCTTGTGCTTCATCCAGCCCAGCATTTCTCATGATGTACTCTGCAAAATATTCAGTGTGACAGTATACAGCCTTGACGTACTCCTTTCCCTACTTGAACCAGTCTGTTGTTCCATGTCCAGATCTAACTGTTGCTTCTTGACCTGAATACAGATTTCTTAGGAGGCAGGTTAGGTGGTCTGGTATTTCCATCTCTTTAAGAATTTTCCACAGTTTGATGTGATCCAGACAGTCAAAGGCTTTGGCATAGTCAATAAAACAAAAGTAGATGTGTTTCTGGAACTCTCTTTCTTTTTTGATGAACCAGAGGATGTTGCCAATTTGATCTCTGGTTCCTCCAGCCCCATTACTTCATGGCAAATAGAGGGGGAAAAGTAGTGCAAATAGTGACAAATTTACTCTTCTTGGGCTCTAAAATCACTGTGGATGGGAACTGCAGTCATGAAATCAGAAGACATTTGCTTCTTGGAAAGAAATCTATGGCAATCCTAGACAGTGTGTTGAAAAGCAAAGACATCATTCTGCTGACAAATGTCCCTATAGTCAAGGCTATGGTCTTCCCAGTAGCCATGTACTGTTGTGAGAGCAAGACCCTAAAGAAGGCCGAGTGCCAAAGAATTGATGCCTTTGAACTGTGGTGCTGGAGAAGACTCTGAAGAGCCCCTTGGACAGCAAGATTAAATAAGTCACTCTTAAGGGAAACCAACCCTGAGTACTCGTTGGAAGGACAGATGCTAAAGCTGAAACTCCAGTATTTTGGTCATCTGATACGAACAGCTGGCTGATAGGAAAAGTTCCTGATGCTAGGAATGATTGAGGGTGGAAGGAGAAGAGGGTGTCAGAGGATTAGTTTGAGTTTGCAGCTAATGGAGGTATTGAAATATAAATTTTTTAAAATGGAGAAACTTTGGGATATCATATTGTTCTATTAATTCAGAGGATAAAGAGAGTCAAAGATCTGAGAAAAATTTTCAGTTCCTAATTCCAGTTTCTTCCAGAAATCTGGCTGCACTGGCAAGCTTGAGGTCTGAGAAGACATAAGCATCTTTCTATTCAGTTCTTCTTTTGGTTCAATTACTTAATTGATTTACATTGTTTGCAAAATAATAATAATTTAAAATTATTCAACTGAGTAATGAAAATTATGATTTCAGTACAAAATATAGTGGCATAATGTAGTAGTAGGTTAGAGGGAAGAAAAACAGGCTAAGTGCAATTAAAATTAAATAAAGATCTAATAAACTCTGTTTTTGAAATGCCTAGTCACTTTCTTTTTGTAGATTCCCATTGTTAGGTAGTTAGAATAGGAAACAGGAATCCAGAATGCACTCTCTCTCAATGCACTCTCTCTCTCTCTTTTTTTCTTCTCGTCTTTTAGGTTGGCATGCCCCTACGCCTTGAGGATGTATTTTCCTTTATTTTCTAAATAAAACTGAGGGAACTATAACACTCTCCAAGAGCTGTGATGCACCTAGTGCTTTAATATCCATAGCTTCAAATTTTTGTTGAGAAGAGACAGAACCAAGGAGATTACACTCCCCTGACACCACCACAAATAAGAGTCTATGACTGTACTCAATTTGAGTATGGCAGGTGTTTGTGTGAGTACGGCATGTGTTTATATTTCTTTAAATTAATTTTAAGGGGCTTCTCTGGTGACTCAGATGGTAAAGAATCTG
This sequence comes from Bos indicus x Bos taurus, assembly GCF_003369695.1. Lineage (NCBI taxonomy): Eukaryota > Metazoa > Chordata > Mammalia > Artiodactyla > Bovidae > Bos > Bos indicus x Bos taurus. Next base: position 102,322,830 of record NC_040076.1, read on the forward strand.
ACTGCAAGCAATTTTTAATAGCAAACAATAATGAAGCATATTTATGTCAGAAACAAGACTAGGTTCAATTTCTATCTCTTTTTATTACTTGGAAGTTGTAAAACTTTAGGAAGCTATTTAAATAATCTAGGTATCATGTCTCCTAACTCTAAAATGAAATATTTGTTCAAAAAATGTATGAGTGATTTAGGAGATACAGAGTTATTATTTGCAATTCAGAATAAAGCCAAAGCTAATTACTAATGTAGTTATTTGGGAAAATTATTTCACAGTTGTTAGGCAAGTGTAATCTCTCAGTTCTGTCTCTTCACAACAAAGATTTGAAGAGAAATTAAAGCCCTCGGCAAGTCACAATTCTTGGACAGACCGTTTTGTAGCTCTCGGGTCTTGAACAGACCATGTTATAGCTCTTAGATCAGTGTTACAGCTCCGTGTTACAGCTTAGTTTTATTTAGAAAAAAGCAGGAAAATACATCCTCGAGGCATAGGGCATGCCAACCAAAAGACATGAAGAGGAGAGAGAGAGAGAGAGAGCGCGTGCATGGGAGAGAGAGAGAGACCTGACCCTTTGGCTCTTCTTTTTATGTTTTTTCCTCCCCCCTGGGCCTGCCCTATATAAATTGGGCTAGCCAGGAGTGCTGTTTGTTTCACCTGAGGTCCTCACTCAGGTCCTCGGACCTTCCTTTGACCTTCCTTGTCTTTTAGCCACTGCCATTTTGGATTCTTCTTTTCTATTCTAATGACCTAACAACAATGATAGGGTAACAGACAGAAAGGCCAAGGGTCTCCAAACGGAGGAAATAGGCTGCAAGTGTCAGACATTTTTTATCTTTCTCTTAAACAGCAAGAGGAAACAAACTAGTGTTATATTTTTTTCCCTTCTCTATACAAATTTAAAAAGAGGTTTCTCTTAAAATTCTGTGTTGCCATAATCACAACTGGTTCCACACGAACTTAACTTTTCTCAAACCTTGAGCTAACCAATGCATTTTTCTTATGGAAATGTTTGCATTAAGCTATGTTAATGTACTATGCATTTACCCTAGTCAGTTCCACCTAAAGGTTCAGAACCAACTTGACAAACCAATATGTTACACTCATACATTGTTCTCTTAATCTATGTTAATGAAACTATATATTTTTATGGAAATCTGCCTTTCTTCAAGATTCATGTCAATCATTTTATGGCCCAGGATAACTCACCTAGTATCAAGATTATCTCAAAATGCATGTTGTGGGTAAGGGGCCTGGTGCCATTCTCTGAATTTTGAGACATTTCCTTTCTTTAATTAGCAGACTGCTAGTAGCTAGATAACATCCAGCTAAAGACTAACAACCAGTCCATTCTAAAGGAGATCAGCCCTGGGTGTTCTTTGGAAGGACTGATGCTAAAGCTGAAACTCCACTACTTTGGCCACCTCATGCGAAGAGTTGACTCACTGGAAAAGACTCTGATGCTGGGAGAGATTGGGGGCAGGAGGACAAGGGGACGACAGAGGATGAGATGGCTGGATGGCATCACTGACTCGATGGATGTGAGTCTGTGTGAACTCCAGGAGTTGGTGATGGACAGGGAGGCCTGGTGTGCTGCGATTCATGGGGTCTCAAAGAGTTGGACACGACTGAGTGACTGAACTGAACTGAACTGAACTGAAAAGCTAACGGGGGGCACTCTTTCTGCCCCCTTCTGAAGTCTATGTTAGAAGTTTTCTCTGTCTCTTTTATACTTTAATAAAACTTTATTACACAAAAGCTCTGAGCCATCAAACCTGTCTCTGGCCTCAGACTGAATTCTTCTCCTCTGGAGGCCAAGAATCCAGGTGTCTTTCGTGGTTGAGCAACAACCTTTCATCTTCTGATGCCTATATCAGAAACTTTCTCTATCTCTTTTATACTTTAATAAAACTTTATTACGCAAAAGCTCTGAGCCATCAAGCCTCATCATTGGCCCTGGATTGAATTCTTCCCCTCCAGAGACCAAGAATTCCGGCATCTTTTGTGGTTCAGCAACAACCTTTCAACAATATTTTTTAAAATTAAGTGTTTCCCTGGTGGCTCAGAGGTTAAAGTGTCTGCCTGCAATGCGGGAGACCTGGGTTCAATCCCTGGGTAGGGAAGATTCCCTGGAGAAGGAAATATCAACCCACTCCAGTATTCTTCTTGCCTGGAGAATCCCATGGATGGAGGAGCCTGGTGGGCTACAGTCCACTGGATGGCAAAGAGTGGGACACGACTGAGCAACTTCACTTTCACTGTTTAAAATTAATTAAATTTTTAAAAGGAATTTTTAGTTTGCAGAAAAAATGAGCAGAAATTACAGACAGTTCCTCTATACTCAATCTCCTGCCTTTACACATTTCCTATTATTTAGTTTTATTTATTATCACCCTGCATTAGTGTGTTACACATTACAATTGATGAACGAATGATACATTATTGTTAATGAAAACTCAAAATGTTTATTAAGATTCATTTCTTGTGTTGTACAGTCTATGGTTTTTAAACTTTCAGATGACAACATTGGCTGAAGGTAAATTCTTAATATACCAGACTTATTTTTAAAAACTAACATCTGTTGAAAGTTTCAATTTCTCTTGTCTTTTACTGTAGTTTGAATTGTTCATAATGAAAAATGTTCATAATGTGTATTGGAAGGCTCTTGACACATTTTTCTGTGTGTTTTTGTAATTCATTATGAGGGAAAAACTTTCCATACCTACACTTATCTTTGTCTTACATAATTTCTATAAATATAATTTTTCTCCATGTTGATTCTTGAACCAATAGAGATATTTTTAATAGTGATGTTTTTAAATCCCAATGAGTAAGAAAATAATATAATGAGCTCTTGGAAATGAAAAATGACAATGGATAGCAAAATCTTGTTGGATTCTCCCAATGTTCCGTTTATTTTCAGCCTGGATAATGTAACAGATAATGCAACTCTTCAGAACAAAAACAAAATACAGCAAGAAAATCTTTGGTATTTTGAATTCAGTTATTTTCTGTCACCCTGGGACTTTCTAATGACCCTTGATATTGCAGCTTAAATTCTAAATATTAATATTGAATCTTTTGTGAACTATTTAATCTGTTTGAAAGCTGAGACAAATGAGGCCATCAATACTTAAATGATTTCTATTCCACATGGTGATTTCAAAATGAATCTGAGCTTACATTTGAGGATCTGAACAAAGAAACATTTGACATTACAGACTCAGCATATCAACAGGGGAGAATGCATTGTTGCATATGTAGATATACTTGAAATGAGGAACACAAGATAGTGACTCTGGCAAAGAAAGAGGAAACTCAGATTTTAAAGAGTAGTAATTGTTCTGGCTTATTTTTGTTAACACAGAAGCAGAAAGTACCTTGGCAATTCAGTTTATGGCAATTAAGGGCAATACTTTCAAGGTGTGCTTATTTAATGCTGAGCTGATTTAAAATCTTTTTGCCCTGAAAGGTGTGATTACATATCCTTCTCTATGTGTCGCTCAGTATTTGACATTGAAAATAGCTTTTGTTCTTCAGTTAGAAACTACTAACAATATACTTATATTTCACAGTCTTTCAAGAAATCCATATATTGGATGATGCTGTTAGAATCCACATACTTTCAACTTTTTCTATTCCCACCTTTGCTTAATATCTGTGATTTACCTTTAGTAACCTACATTATCACTTTTATTGTTGCCAAGTTATTAATGCTTATGCCCTCTCCTACTACTAAGTCTTCTGCATTTTTCCTCTGGGTTGATTCTAAATGTTGAAAGAGTAATGAATGGCAAAAATCTTATATGTTAATGTGATTTTTTAATTACTGGATCAAATAGATATCTGGGGTTTTATTTTTTTCTCTAAGGATATGTCTAGATTTCTGGGGCACTCATAGGATAATTTTTCTAGAATCAAAATCAGACTAGTTCTCTTTCTCTCTCTCTTATTTTTAATTTAAAAAATTGTTTACTTCAGATCATGTTATAATTAGCTTGATATTTAAATTGTGAACTTCTTTAAAATATTTGTTTCACCTGAATTTCACATTTTTTGTTAAATATTAGCTTTGTATTCTTTTTTTTTTTTTTTTTCAATGTTTCTATCTTTTAAATCAGGACACTTCTGAGAACACCATCCTCACATTTCAGAAACTTTATGCTCTCCAGGACAAGGCTGCCATTTTCTAGATCTCTTACTTTCCTTTTTTTTTTTTTTTTTTTCTTTTTTTATTTACTCATTATGTGGAGATGATCTATAGTAACTTCTTCAGAAAGTGTATGGAGAAAATATTTTGAGAACTTTTCTGTTTGATAATGTCGATGTTGAAGCTGGTTTTAGAAAAGGCAGAGGAACCAGAGATCAAATTGCCAACATCTGCTGGATCATTGAAAAAGCAAGAGAGTTCCAGAAAAACATCTATTTCTGCTTTATTGACTATGCCAAAGCATTTGACTGTGTGGATCCCAATAAACTGTGGGAAATTCTGAAAGAAATGGGAATACCAGACCACCTGACCTGCCTCTTGAGAAACCTGTATGCAGGCCAGGAAGCAACAGTTAGAACTGGACATGGAACAACAGACTGGTTCCAAATAGGAAAAGGCTGTATATTGTCACCCTGTTTATTTAACTTATATGCAGAGTACATCATGAGAAATGCTGGGTTGGAGGAAGCACAAGCTGGAATCAAGATTGCTGGGAGAGCTATCAATAACCTCAGACATGTACATGACACCACCTTTATGGCAGAAAGTGAAGAAGAACTAAAGAGCTTTTTGATGAAAGTGAAAGAGGAGAGTGAAAAAGTTGGCTTAAAGCTAGACATTCAGAAAACTAAGATCATGGCATCTGGTCCCATCACTTTATGGGAAATAGATGGGGAAACAGTGGAAACAGTGTCAGACTTTATGTTTTTGGGCTCCAAAATCACTGCAGATGGTGACTGCAGCCATGAAATTAAAAGACGCTTACTCCTTGGAAGAAAAGTTATGACCAACCTAGATAACATATTGAGAAGCAGAGACATTACTTTGCCAACAAAGGTCCGTCTAGTCAAGGCTATGGTTTTTCCAGTGGTCACGTATGGATTCGAGAGTTGGACTGTGAAGAAAGCTGAGTGCTGAAGAATTGATGCCTTTGAACTGTGGTGTTGGAGAAGACTCTTGAGAGTCCCTTGGACTGCAAGGACATCCAACCAGTCCATTCTAATGGAGATCAGTCCTGGGTGTTCTTTGGAAGGAATGATGCTAAAGCTGAAACTCCAGTACTTTGGCTACCTCATGCGAAGAGTTGACTCATTGGAAAAGACTCTGATGCTGGGAGGGATTGGGGGCAGGAGGAGAAGGGGAGAAGGGGACGACAGAAGATGAGATGGCTCGATGGCATCACCGACTTGATGGACGTGAGTTTGAGTGAACTCTGGGAGATGGTGATGGACAGGGAGGCCTGGCGTGCTGTGATTCATGGGGTCACAAAGAGTCGGACATATTTGAGTGACTGAACTGAACTGAACTGAACTGAATGGTTTTGCTCTTTTATATAATTATATTGTATATAGTGTTTATATAAGATATTTAATATATTATATTTTTGTAAGACTTTACCTGGATATACAGTTCTAAGTTGTAACTATTTCTCACAGACTTTAAAGACAGTACTTTCTTGCCTAACTTTTAATTTCCAAGAGGCCTCTAGAGTTTTCTGTTCATTTTTCACAGCATAAAATTGTCATTTTAAGAATATCATATTTTCTCAATATGTTGAGTATATCTATTAAAAAATTTTTAAGTTCTTTGCTAAACTGTGTATCTTTTTCTTACACTCTATCTTTTTATGATCATTTGATTTTAGCTTTGCTTTTTCCTAACATACTGGTCTGGTCATGTTTTTTATCCTGATTTTTTCTTTCATAGTTATGAAATATGAAGAAAATTGTTAGTAGCTGTTTTATGGTATATTGTACATAAGACTTTTATACTACATTTTGTTGAAGTGGAAAAATCTTCCCTTCTTCCCTCCTAGGTTCTTTGGGTGCCCAAATAATCAAACTGACATTGACATTGAGAGGAGTAAAACTAATTTAACTTTGTTAGGTAGTTAGAATAGGGAAAAGGAGTCCAGAATGGCGGTGGCTAAAAGACAAGGAAGGGAAAAGCCTGCAAAAATAGAACAAAGGAAGGTCCCTGGAGGACCTCAGGTAGAACAAACAACACTCCTGGCTGGCCCAATTTACATAGGGCAGGCCCAGGGGAAGGAAAAAAACATATGAAAAGAGGAGCCAAAGGTCCAGAGGTCTTTGTCCCGCCCCCCCCCTCCCCCCTCCCCGCCCCCCTCCCCCCTCCCCCCTCCTCCCCCTCCCCCCTCCTCCCCTCCCCCCTCCCCCCCCCCCCCCCCCCGCCGTGCATGCTCTCTGTCTCTCAGTTTCTCTCTCTCCTGTGCACGCACATTCTCTTTCTCTCTCTCTCTTCTCTTCACGTCTTTGAGTCAGCGTGCCCCCAGGCCTCAAGGATGTATTTTCCTTTATTTTCTAAATAAAACTGATCTGCCCAAGAATTATAACACGGACTATCTGAGAGCTGTGACACGCCAAGGGCTTTAATGCCCATCACTTCAAATCTTTGTTGAGACAAGACAGATCTGAGGAGATTACACTCCACTGACAACTTCATATGTACAGGTGCATATAAAAGTATAAAACTATGAGACTGAAAGTCAGTCAGGCAAATGAGACTTATCCTCTACCCTGAACAGAATAAAAGGGATGGAGTCTAGGGCTTCAAAGGAAAGGATAGTAATTTACAGGAAGAGCAGATGTTTGATAATTAGATATTTGCCCTGCCATGCAGATGAGTCTTTCAGATAGAAGGCTATCTTTAGTAATAACTTTTCTCTGATATGGGCCTCCAATCCAAATTCTTTTAGGCAGTTAAGAGATGTGGGGCAGACAGAAAGGTTCTTCTGTTGCTGGGTCTTGATTGCCTTCATTTCAAATTAATCCACCTGTGACAGTTTGAGGTGGCATATACTGCTCACCTTCAATAGTTTGGAGCAATTGTTACTGTGAGAAGAATATATTTTGTCAGGACAAATTTTACACTAAGTAAAGCTGGCAAATTATGAATTGCCTAAGATTCTTTTGACACTTGAATACGAGTTTTTTGTTTTGTTTTGTTTTTTCTTTGGCAGAGCCAACTTCTACACTGAAAGATTTACCTTTACCCAGAATTTGGTTGGGGGCAGGGAGTGGCTGAGGGGTGAGGGAGGGATTTTGCTTAGGGGTTAAAATACAGGAGGCACTGTATTTTGCTTAGGGGTTAGAAATAGGCTGCCTGTATTTTCAGTTGACTCCCTCTGTGCTTGTTACACATTCACTAAACCTATATGAAATTCTGTACTATGCAGACATCAGTAAACAGCTCTCTTACTCTTTGCTTTTGAAAAATTAGTTGCAATATATTAACGTCTGCAGAAGCCTTCATTGCCTTAATTACTTTTTCATTTATGAGATTCACTTTTTGCTCATTTACTTTTATATTTCTTTTTACAATAATTTGTGAGCTTTATTTTTATTTATTTATTTTTGGATGTGCCAGTTTTTCATTCCTGTGTGTGAGCTTTCTCTAGTTGCAGAGAGTAGGGCCTACCCTCTAGTTGCAATGTATGAGATTCTCATTATGATGGGTTCTCTTATTGTGGAACACAGTTTCAAGGGTTCACAGGCTTCAGTAGTTGCTGCACATGGGCTCAGTAGTTGTGAGTTTGTGGGTGCCAGAGTGCAGGCTCAGTAGTTGTGGTGCACAGGTTTAGTTGTCCCACAGTATGTGTAATCTTCCCAGACCAGGGATCAAACTGGTGTCCCCTGCATTGCAAAGTGGATTCTTAACCACTGGACCACCAGGGAAGCCCTACTTTTGTATTTCAAACAGATTTTCAGTGAGGCATGGGGTAGAGCTTTGGAGTGTGCACTGCTTTGGAGTCACTTATTGATTAAAAAATAATACTACTTAATGGAAAATTTTACTATGAGATTTCACATATTTTGATTCATTCAACATACCATATAAAGTTTGTTTATAGAAAATTCTATTATTTGTTCTATATTCATGTTTTCTGTTTTTACTATATTTAACTATGCTTCCAGAAATTCTTATTTTAATATATCTATAGCTAAAATTTCCCTACTGATTATGAGACTCTTAAGCATAGCAATCAGGTTTTATGTTTGTTTTTATTTTTACTTAGTCATACACAATATCTCAGATACTGCATTAAATACTGACTTAATGAATAAATTGAATTACAGTAGCAAGAGCTTATTGCTAGTTCTAAAACTATTATTAGGTGGTTCCCTAATGAACATTTCCTATTTTGCTCTACATGTAAGGGAGGAAAAAATAGTTTCCCTCCATGTTTTTGGTTGAGAAATCCCTGTAATAAAAGACAGATTAATATAGGAAAAGAAACAATTGTGGCTTATATTGAGGTAAGGAAAGGGATAGATAAGGGACTAGGGACTCAAAGGGAGGAAAGCAATTCATAGGATAAGAAGAAATGTTTGCAAACATGCAAGTAATTCTCTCAGTTGAAAAAGTCACCTAAAACGAAAATCAAAAGTAGCATATGACCCAGCCATTCTACTTCTGGGTATATATTTAAAAAGTTAAAAAAAAATAATACTTCAAAAAGATATATGTACCTCAATGTTTATAGCAGCATTATTTACAATGGCCAATTTATGGAAAAACCTGAGTATCCAACAACAAATGAATGGAATATTACTCAGCCGTTAAAAGAACCAAATTTTGCTATTTGCAGCAAGCAACATGGATGAAATTGGAGGGTATTATGCTAAATGAAATGTCAGAGAAAGACAAATATACTGTATATCAGTTATATGTGAAATTTAAAAAAATACATCAACCAGTGAATATAATAAAAAAGAAGGAGACTCACAGATATAGAGATGAAGCTAGTAATTACCACTAGGGAGAGAGGCAAACATAGGAGTGGAGAGTGAGAGGTACAACTATTGGCTTTAAAATAGGATCGAGGATAGATTGCTGAACACAAGGGATATAGCCAATATTTCATAGGAACTATACAGGAAAGTAACCCTTATAATAGTATAAAAATAAAGATGTTATTGAAAAAACTAAAAATCAAACAAACTTATCTCTGGTAACAGCTGTTTTCTTGGTAACACAGCATATTATCTACTCTGTTTTTAAGCTTCTTCTGTGTTTGCAATTTCTCAAAATAATCACCTCAAAATAATGCTCATGCCAGAGACGTATTTTGGAGTGGAATTCTGTTAACCTTTATAAGAATGCAAATAAGTAATATATAATTAAATATATAAACATCAATAATAGATTATAACTAGATATTCTATATCGAATTGTCTAGACCAACCTAGATAACATATTCAAAAGCAGAGACATTACTTTGCCAACAAAGGTTTGTCTAGTCAAGGCTATGGTTTTTCCTGTGGTCATGTATGGATGTGAGAGTTGGACTGTGAAGAAGGCTGAGTGCCGAAGAATTGATGCTTTTGAACTGTGGTGTTGGAGAAGACTCTTGAGAGTCCCTTGGACTGCAAGGAGATCCACCCAGTCCATTCTGAAGGAGATCAGCCCTGGGATTTCTTTGGAAGGAATGATGCTAAAGCTGAAACTCTAATACTTTGGCCACCTCATACAAAGAGTTGACTCATTGGAAAAGACGCTGATGCTGAGAGGGATTGGGGGCAGGAGGAGAAGGTGATAACAGAGGATGAGATGGCTGGATGGCATCACCAACTCAATAGATATGAGTTTGAGTAAACTCTGGGAGTTGGTGATGGACAGGGAGGCCTGGCATGCTGCAATTCATGGGGTTGCAAAGAGTCAAACACGACTGAGTGACTGAACTGAACAGAACTGAATTGATGCATAGTATGGGGGAGAAAGAAAACATTTCTCTACCATTTCTAGATTCTTTTGGTAGTCTAAGAATTAAATTGTCATTAAACAGGTTAACAGGAGAAAAAGCACATTTTATTATGTACCTACAGGTTCTCCATTAAAATACGATGCCCAAGGAGAAGTTAGGCAATTGAGGTCTGTAACTATCGAGTATTGGCAACTAAGAGAAAGAGATTTTAGGCAGTTATTGGGAGGAATTAAAAGCTGTTTCTGAAAGTTTTGTTTCTTACAAACAAAAAAATAATCTTCAAGCCCAAGAGGCATACTTTGGTATGACAAGTTTGTTCCACTAAAACATCTATATCCGTGTCTACCCTTATTTGTGGCTTCCCAGGTGGTGCCATGGAGAAGGCAATGGTGATCCCCTCCAGTGTTCTTGCCTGGAGAATCCCAGGGACGGGGGAGCCTGGTGGGCTGCCCTCTTTGGGGTCGCACAGAGTTGGACACAACTGAAGCGACTTAGCAGCAGCAGCAGCAGCAGCAGGTGGTGCCGTGTTAAAGAATCCACCTGCCAGTGCAGGAGACAAAGGAGACATGGGTTTGAACCCCGGGTCAGAAAAATCCCCTGGAGAAGGAAGTGGCAACCCACTCCAGTATTCTTGCCAGTAAAATGCCATGGATAGACAAGCCTGGAGGGCTACACTCCATAGGGCTGCAAAGAGACACAACTGAGCAGCTGAGCACACCCACTCCTATTTGTAGTTGCTTTTTCTCAGCTGTTATTTCTACATCTGATTCTGCTTCTTTCTTATATGCAAGGGAGTATGTATAGTGTTTGTTGTGTTGAATCAGAAGTCAGGAGATCCATGGACTATTTTTATTTCAACAGCAATCATGTCTGATGATTTATAATCTTCTAGTCCTTTTCTATCCACAACATATGGTTAAGAAACAAGATTTTATTCTAAAGATTTACTGAGACTATAGGTTTTAACTAACCTTTTATAAGAGTGTAAGAAGTAAAATGATTTTAGAAGCCTGATATAAATAAAATTTAATCTCATGCTTGTTACATTCTGGACATCCTGAAATATTATGAATATTAATTTTCTCTTTTAGGTTCACTGTTAAAACACATATTATATATATATATATTTAAAATATGGTATCTTTTATAAATCTTAATATTTGTATGCTTAATCATTATAACCATGGTGTTTGAATATTCATCTTTCCTTGTTGTTGTCAAATCAACCATGTTTAGAGTAATTTGAAATACAGATGTGACTGAGACAGTTTTTCTTGCCACACAAACTTGAAAAAAAAATTTTGTTTGAGCCAATGCTTAAAGAAATCCCATAGATCTTTAGATATTCTAGAAGAGATTCTAAAAGATTTATAATTCAGATAGGATGAGAAATGATGCTCTGAAAACAACCTTTGTGTTATATTTTAGGTCTTCTGCATTGCATTCATCTGCAACCTAGAATAATAAAAGTTTCAGAAAGCAAACTGAGAATTTGTAATAACTTTTCTAATGTAAAATGGTGACTGAAAATTTAAGAGAATCAGAAAGGACAAGTTATCATTTAAGCTTAAAAATAATACATTGCTGCCTTATATCACTGGAATTAGTTATAGGGTGAATATAGCTACAAGGAATTATAAATTCTTTATAAATATTTTAACGAACATAATGCTTGTTTAAATAATAGCAAAAATACTCTGTAATACTTAAATGTTTCGATGTCTTTTTACAAGATCACACAGCTTGATAAGTGCCCACTGCCAAGATGAGTGCCCATTGCCATGCTATGATGACACATATAAATTAATTTATTGAAGAGCTAACCTCTGACTTAGTACAAAGGAGGACAAAATGACCAATTTTGAGTCCATTAAGAATGTGTATTCAAGGTCAAAGAAAGCTTTGGATACTAAAGTATAAACCAAAGTTGGAGACTCAGGCTTTTAAGAGTCATTAAGAATTTAACAGTGATTAGCCAAAAAAGCCTCTGGCAATTTTGTTTGCTACAAAGAACTTTGCTTCAGTGGCTCCACATAAAAACATTTTAGGAGTGCTGATTGATTTATTTAGGGTGACTTTGGTTTATTTAGGAAAAATGGTAACATAATATCTGTGTCTGGGTTATTGTTTGAATTTATCTGATGATTGTAAGGCCAGTGCAGAGAAAAAGAGAGCGACTCAGGCAGTCAGGCAAGAAAAGGAAATTTATTAGAGGGAAAATGTTAGAGGGTGACTAGCCCTTGAGAAGAACCAGCATCCTCCCTTTCTGACGGGGTCTTTCTTATACCCCTGGCTAACTTTTAGCCTGTAGTTGAGTCCTGTGGTCATGTAGCTGGAGTTCTGGAATTTGGTGGTCTTGTAGCATTGAGAAGGTAAGCACCAGTGGGAAAACAGAACGTCATTTGAGCAATTTGGTCAGTGTCAAGGGTCACTGTGATTTTATTCTTTGTTTGCAAGGTCAACACAAAGAAAGAGCCATCTTAACTGAGACCCCATGTGGGCCCTATCAATGATATTATGGCTTTAAGCAATCAAAAGTGTACAACTAAACACAAAGGACATAATCTAGGTAGAAACTATCTCTATTATGCAGGCATACTTTAGAGATATTGCAGGTTAAGTTCCAGACCACAGCAATAAAGCAAATATCACAATAAAGTGAGTTACATAATGTTTTTGGTTTCTCAGTGCATATAAAAGTCATCTTTACACTGTACCATAATCCTTCAAGTGTGCAATAGCATTATGTCTATGAAACAATGTATAGATCTTAATTTAAAAATACTTGATTGCTAAAAATGAGAATCATGGTCTGAACCTTCAGTGAGTTGTAATCTTTCTGCTGGCAGAGTCTTGCCTCAATGTTGATGGCTGCTGACTGATCAGGGTGATGATTGTTGAAGGCTGCGGTGGTTCTGGCAATTTCCTAAAATAAGACAGCAATGACATTTGCCACATCAATTGACTTTTTCACAAACAAATTCTCAGCAGCATTCTGAGAATAGCTTTGATAGCTTTTTATCCACAATAGAGCTTCTTTCAAAATTGAAGTTCATTCTCTCAAAATCTGCCACTGTTTTATCAACTAAATTTATGTAATAGTCTAATTTTTTTTTAATCACTTCAACAGTCTTCACAGCATCTTCACTAGAATAAGATTGCATTTCAAGAAACCACTGTCTTTGCTTATCCATAAGAAGCACTCCTCCTCTGTTAAAGTTTTACTGTGAGATTGTAGTAATTCAGTTACATCTTCAGATTCCACTTATAATTCTAGTTTTTGGCTATTTCTAACACAACTGCAGTTACTTCCCACACTAAGATCATGAACCCCTCAAAGTCATCCATTAGAGTTAGAATCAACTTTTTCCAGCACCTGTTAAATGTTGATATTTTGGCCTCTTTCCATAAACCATAATGTTCTTAATAGTATCTGGAATTGTGAATCCTTTTCAGAAGGTTTTCAACTTACTTTGCCCAAATCCATCAGAGGAGTCACTATCTATGGCAGCTATACCATTATGTAATATATAACTTAAATAATAAAACTTGAAAGTTGAAATAACTTCTTAATCTATGGGATACAGAATGAATGTTGTATTAGCATCAGGAAAACAATATTAATCCCATTTGCACATCTCTGTCAGAGCTCTTGGGTGACCAGGTGTATTGTCAATGAGTGGTCATATTTTGAAGGTAATCTTTTTTTCTGAGCAGTAGATCTTAAAAATAAAAGTGAGCATAAAAGTCATTCAGTCGTGTCCAACTCTTTGCCACCACATGAACTATATAGTCCATGGAATTCTCCAGGCCAGAATACTGGAGTGGCGGCATTTCCCTTCTCCAAGGGGTCTTCCTAACCCAGGATCAAACCCAGGTTTCCCTCACTGCAGTCGGATTCTTTACCAACTGAGCCATAAGGAAAGCCCAAGAATACTGGAGTGGATAGCCTATCCCTTCTCCAGCAATCTTTCTGACCCAGGAATCGTACTGGGGTCTCCTGCATTGCAGGTGGATTCTTTACCAACTGAGCTATCAAGGAAGCCTGGTCTTACCAAGAAGCCTAAAATATTCAGCAAACCATGTTGTAAACAGATATGCTTTGTCAGTCAGGCTTTGTTATTCTATTTGTAGAGCACAGGTAGAGTAGAAAAAGCATAGTTCTTAAGCAGAATTTTCATATCAGTAAGTGAGCACTGGCTTCAACTTATTAAAGTCACCAATTGTGAATCAGCCTATCATTTGAAGCTTGGAAGCCAGGCACTGACTTCTCTCTAACTAAAGTCCTGGCTGGCATCTCCTTCTAAAAAAAGGCTGTTTCATCTAGGTTGAAAATCTCTTGTTTGGTGTAGCCACCTTCATTAATATCTTAATGGATGTCTTCTGGATAATTTGTTGCAGCTTCCATATCAGCTTTTGCTACTTGACCTATGACTTTTATATTATGGAGTTGGCTTCTTTCCTTCAAACTCAGGAACAAGCCTCTACTAGTTTCAATTTTTTCTTCTCCGGATTCCTAACCTGTCTCTGCTTTCAAATAATTGAAGATTATTAGAGCCTTGGTCTGGATTAGATTTTGATTTAAGGGAGTATTGTGGCTGGTTGGATCTAACAGACCACTAAAACTTTCTCTGCATAAGCAATAGGTTGTTTTGCTTTTACACCTTTGTGTGTTCCTTGCAGAAGCACTTTTAAACTCCTTCAAGAACTTGTCCTTTTTATGCACAGCTTGGCTAACTGGCACAAGAAGCCTAGCTTTCAGCCAACCTCAGCTTTCAACATGCCTTCCTCACTAAAAGGATAATTTCTAGGTTTTGATTTGAAGTGAGAGAAGGGCAACTCTTCCTTTCACTTGAACAATTAGAGGACATTATAGGATTATTGATTAGCTTAATTTCAATATTGTTATCTTTCAGTAGATAGGGAGCTCCTAGGAGAGAAAGAACAGCCTGTAGGTGGAGTAGTCAGAACACACACAATAGTTATTAAGTTCACTGTTTATATGAGCATGGTTTGCTGCACCCAAAACAATTATAATAGCAACAACAAGGATCCTTGATTACAGATCACCAAATCAAATATAATAACAATGAAAAAGTTTGAAAGACTGCAATAATAACCAAAATGTGACAGAAAGAGAAAGTGAACAATTGCTGTTGGAAAAATAGTGCTGATGGACTTACTCAACACAGGGTTGCCACAGACCTTTAGATTGTAAAAAACACATCTGCTTAGCACAATAAAATAAAGCATCAGAAAATGAGGTATTCCTGTATTGCTTTATCACATCTCACCACTACATTATAAGTTTGATGTTAAAATGAATTAAAAGTACATATTTAAAATCTATATTTGAGGTAAAGTTAGCTTGTGAAGTATATAATCAAGTATGAATAAGAATTAGGATAATCATGCCCTTGATAATCCTACCCTTGGTATGATAATCTAACACCATGCTAAAGTGACACTAGTGAAATTAATTCAGACCAAACCAGATGGCCTTATTTAAATACTTGGAAATCTCTTCCACAATAGAAGATGTCAACAGAAACACAACTTACATTTTTCCAAAGTTGGTTGTATTCTGGGAAAAGTTTACTAACTATTATTTAGGACAGCAGTAGAAACTTTGTGAATTCTGCAGAATAACCATTGAATTATCCTCTGGGGATGATGACTTAAATATAAATAATATTTGTATACAATAAAAATCTGGGTGCGTCAGATTATGCATATAAATCACTATACTTAAATAATATCTATCAACCAACTTCAGATTAAAATTTTACTTTTACAAAATCATCTACATAGTTACTGTTCTTTGGAATTTTAAATTTCTACTGATTAAGCAGATGTACTGTAATTATATATTACATAAGTATATAATATAAATATATAACAAGCATGTGATACAGTAATAACATATGTCACTTTATGATATATATAATATGTATTATAAGTTTATATTTTAATTAAAATATGTTAATTGAATTCTTATTAAAGGAAAGCATTACTACATATTTAACTATAAAGACAATATCTATCAATGGTTGTTCTTTTTATTCTTTTCTTTTCATTAAACCCCACTATTTAAAAAATCTTATCTATAAATATCTTAATTTTGCTTTAAATTAGAATATTTTAATAATAGAATATACTAGTTTTTATTAAAAAGTATTAACACAAAATAATATGAGACACACAAGTCATAACCATGAACTTGCAAATAGATTGAATTATAAGAATAAACATTTCAGGAGAGTTGCATATTGTTAATGAATAGATTATTTAATCCTTTCGAGCAGGACTTCACAGCCCCCAAGCCACTGACCAGTACCAGTCCATGAACTGTTAGGAACCAGGCCAAACAGCAGGATGGAAGAATTGTCTTCCACAAAACCTGGTGCCAAAAAGATTGAGGATTGCTGCCTTAGAGAAAATGACTGTCACCACAAACTTTCCTTTCTTTTATCTCTAATACTTAATGTTAACTTTGAGGATATAAGGCCTTAACAATCAATCAGGTCTAAATTGTAGCTAAAATGGAACTTTATTGATGCAAGTTTATTATGTACTCTATATCATATTCATACTAAAGGAAGACAGACTATGAAGCATTATCCAAAACAGAAGCTTTTTTCTCATTACTGATATTTATTCTTCTCAGAACTTAATGTGGATGTGTCCTGTGATCTTTGGTATCTTTCTTTTTAACATTAAAAAAGTTGCATAAGAAATTACTTGACTCCTTGGAGTGGAGTGAGGTCCACTTTTTTTTTTTTCTTTCAGGAGATGGCTACCTAAATGCTTTATATATGGCATAAATTTAACAAAAAACTTAAGATGTTTAGAATAAATACATATATTTAGGTATCTGATACACAATGCACCTCAAACTGAGCTAATTACACACTCCCAATTCCTACTATGTTGAGTTTTATCTCAAATTCTCTGGAATATCCAGTTAACAGAATTTTCTAATTTTGTCCAACAGATATAACCTCTCTGTGGACCTGTCAAAGGAAATCAAACATGGATTTGATTTTACAGAGGTAAAAGTAGTTACAATGGTAAAAATAGACTTACCACAGGAACTATTGCAATAAAAAAAAAAAAAAAAAAAAAAACAGTATAGAACTGGGCTCAATTCTAAAAACAAGATGAAGTGTCAGTGTATAGCCAAAGAACAGTTTGGCTAAAATGATGTAACAGAATTTTTGCTGAAAGCAGGCCAGAGTGATTAGATATCACTTGGGAGAAGATAGAAGATGAGAAATTTAATTAAATATTGACCAAATATCCAGGTAGGAAATTTTGATTAAAAGGATTTATCAAGATTCTGGCTAAAATCAGGCAACGCAAAAACAAACACAAAGGTCTGAAGGTTGAGACCTAGTTGGAAAGAGAATTCAGAAAAGCCTCACTAGAAGTTGGTCAAAGAGAGAATTTTCATCAGAGCCAAAGCAGCTTATTAATTTGGTCTCAGTTTTATTGTATGCTATGCTCCCCATCATGGTGAGAGGTTACTGTAGGTCAGTGGTTTTCAATAAGGGACAATTTCGTGCCCCAGTGAACATTTGGTAATATCTAGATTATTTTTGGATGTTGCAACTGAGAGAGTGCTACTGGCACCCAGTGGGTAGAAGCCAAGGATGCTGTTAAATGTCTCCTTCATTGCAGGCAGATTCTTTACCACTGAGCCACCAGCAAAGCCCTCAATGTGCAGAACAGCTCCTCACAATAAAGAATTCTCTATTTCAAAACATCTGAAAAACTTCACAGTAGATCAAGAATTGTGTCCTATTTTCATGTTCTTAAAACTTCTGTGTATGTTTTTTATGAACATCTTGCAAGTTTTAAACATCAGTGCTTGAGGAAACTGGACTTCCCTGATGGCTCAATGGTTAAGAATCCACCTGCCAATGCAGGAGACGCAGGAGATGCAGGTGGAATCCCTGGTCAGGAAGATCCCTTGGAGGAGGAAATGGCAACCCACTCCAATATTCTTGGCCGGAAAATCCAAAGAAGGCTAGTGGGTTACAGTCTATGGGGTTGCAAAGAATCTGATAGTTGAGCACACAGGCACATTTGAGGAAACTACAAGCTCAACAATCTTCTAAAGATAGCTCATGGCTTCTACATACTATAATGCATTTTACACAGTAAGATTAGTCATTTACTCACTTTACATACTTGGTTCTTTTATTATAAAATTATATGTTATTATTTCACATACTATATGCTATAATGGAAAGACTGAAAATATTGCGGCTTTAACATTTATTTTTCTCTCTTTAACAGTCCAGAGGTAAGAAATCAGTAAATAGGATGGCCCACATTGTTAGTATGGCATTTCTTAAATCTAAGGAAGCTGCTCTAGATCTTTTCACTCCTAGTCAGTTTTACTCCCAAGGGAGAAAACTTTGATGAAACATGGGCTGACAATCTATTAGAAAAATTTAGAGCCAATTGATCACATTAAAGCTGAGAAATGTTTGTCTCTTGCTGGAAGGCAATACGCAGAGCTAAAACTCATACAGAAGTGATTTAAAAAAAAAAAAAAAAAAAGGTAGAATGGATACACAGTGTAACAAGCAATTGCCAAATGAATTAAGCTAAACTTTGAAAAATATAGAAAAAATATAAAATGATTCTTCTTTATTTTCACAGCACTGACTGGTAGTCTTTGTTTCCTATTTTAAAAAAATTCACTAGTAGTCTATCCACATATTGTTTACTATTTTATCACAGGCAATCCTTTACATAAGTGAAAGTGTTAGTCACTCAGTCCTGTCTGACTCTTTGCAACCCCATAAACTGTAACCTGCCAGGCTCCTCCATCCTTGGGATTTTCCAGGCAAGAATACTGGAGTGGGTTGCCATTTCCTTCTCCAGGGCATCTTCACAACCCAGGGATCAAACCCAGGTCTCCCACATTGCAGGCAAACTCCTTACCGTCTGAGCCACCAGGGAAGTCCTATGTTAAGTGAATGCTCTTCCAAAAAAAAAATAATAATAATAATAATAATTAAAGGCTCTAGTGACTACAAAGTATTTCACTGTAATGTTATGTTATCATTTTCTGAACTGTTAGTTTTTTTATAGATATATCAGCTGTTTCTTACAATTCACTGCACACAAATTAATAATGAACATCCTCTTACACAGATATGTGTGTACCTCTATGATTACTTCCTAGACTACAATTCTTAGAAGTGGAATCTATGGGTCAGCTATTATGAGTGTTTTATAAAAATCTTAAGGCACATTGCCAAATGCCTTTCAGAATAGTTTTACCAATTTACATTCCAGTAACAACATGAGAGGCTCCACACTTGACTAAATCTTTGCCAACAATTGTATTACTGCTAACATAAAAAATTGCAGATTTGACAAGAGAAAATATGTTGCCTTCTTTTCTTTTGAAATTACCCTTTAAAGCATTATGGCTAATATTTTAATGAATTTATTGATCTTAACTTTTATGCTTTTAAGTAATTATTCTTGTCTTTCCAGATAATATCTTTCTTTCTATATGTGTAAAAATATTACATTTGTATAAAAAGATTACAGTTTTCTTTAACTTGTCAATCAGTAAAACTGAAGACTGAGAATTCATCTCTAAATGAATTGTCATTTATATTTCTTTAATATTTTCCTTTTTGCCCCTAATTCCCAAACCTTTCCTGTAAAGGAAGGGACTTGAGTTGACAGTAGTTGCTCCAACTTTATTACTCTCTCATTCTGGTTTCTCACAACAGCCTACATCCTCACTTCCCACAAATAATTACCTAAACTGACCTACAATAGGGAAACTCTCCGGAGAAGCCTATATAGTTAAGAGACAGAGAAACTAAATGAATTCAGTTCAAGAATGGATAATGATTGAGTGATGGGACCAAAACTGTGGAACCAAATTAAAGCAAGATCAAAGCAGCATGAATTTGAGAACAAATCACTAGAAAACCTTGTGGATATGATCAGATTTTGCATTCATGAAATGTTAGGTGGATGGGTTTGAATGTAATAAACTGACTTCAAAATTTTCAGAATAGAAAGAAAAACTGATAAGTCATAACTACCAGAAGGTCTATGCTATACTTTAAATTATAATTATGTATGCTTATTGTTCGGAGAAGGCAATGGCACCCCATTCCAGTAAATACTCTTGCCTGGAAAATCCCATGGATGGAGGAGCCTGGTAGGCTGCAGTCCATGGGGTCTCGAAGAGTCGGACACGACTGAGTGACTTCACTTTCACTTTTCACTTTCATGCATTGGAGAAGGAGGTGGCAACCCACTCCAGTATTCTCGCTTGGAGAATTCCGGGGAAGGTGGAGCCTGGTGCGTTGCCCTCTTTGGGGTTGCACAGAGTCAGACACGACTAAAGCGACTTAGCAGCAGCAGCAGATGCTTATTGTTTGTGCTAAATTTTTCTCATTGCTGGTATATAAGATGAACTGATTCTATTTTGAAGTTGATGTATAATAATACATTCTATATGCAACCTACATGTGGCAACAGAGTCACATGCTCATAATAAGAACAATTCCACAGCTGACAATGAATGCTATATACCACTCGATAGTTATTTCATTCATGCCCATTCATAATTTTTGACTTTTTAAGAAGTAAAGTTTGCTGGAACTCTTGATAATCTACTGACAAAGTGACATTTATGGAAATATTAATTCATGCAAATTCTGATTTAGTGCAAGAACATTCAGAATTTAAATATTCATGTTTAGGTGCATTACTTGCTAAAAGTTAGGAAAATAGTCTTTTAAAGGAAGTTAGCATCTCTTGCAGTAAAATGTCATTTTTATTTAGTGTATTATGAAAATAATAGTACTCATTAAAATATATCCATACTTCAGGTCACTTTCTCTCTTGAGAGAGAGAAACTGACTTTCCAGTACCCTTTTATTTGCATTGGTACTTCTGCAGAAGATCAATATGTTTATGTTGCTTGTTGTCTGGATTCTCTATTCTCTTACTTTGATTTATCTATCCCTTGTGAATGTCTCAACCTGTGTAGCATACCAGTAAATTCTGAGATCACATCATGCAGTGACTCCAATTTTGTTAATTCTTTTCCAAAGAAGTTTTGGAAGCTATTCTAAGTCCTTTATATTCCCATATAAAATTTTAAATTAGCTTGTGAAATGCTACCCCAAAATAAACCTGACAATTTTGACTGGGGTTGAGTTACTTTTACAGATTACTTTGAAGTGAACTGACATCTTAAGATACTGAGTCTGTCACATTTTATAGGAGAAGTAACACAGTTCAACTCAGTTCAGTTCAGTCCAGTCGCTCAGTCATGTCCAGCTCTTTGCAACCCGATGGACTGCAGCATGCTGGGCTTCCCTGTCCATCACCAACTCTGGAGACTGCTAAAATTCATGTCCATGTCAGTGTTGCCATCCAACTATCTTTTATTAAATGTATTTCTAAGTGTTTTACAGGTTTTGGTATTATAATTCTTTTTAAATGTCTGTTTTTGCTTTTATTTAGAAACATAGTTGATGTAAATTTAATTTTTATAATTCCAAATTTACAGAAAAGTTGCAATGATTATATAAATAATTCTTTATGCAGATTTATCAATTCTTTACATTTCCATTCATGTTTTATTATTTTTTTTCTAAATTATTTGAGGACAAACTGGAGATAACTTTGCCACTTTACCTTGAAATAATTTAACATGTACTCCCTTGGAATAAAGACATTCTTTTATATGACCACAGAGCAATTATCAACATTAGAAATTATATCATAGATACAATGTTATTATCTAAATTCAGTTCATTCTCATATTTTGTCAGTTGTACTATTAACGGTCCTAATGGCTGTTTTCTTTGTTTAGGATCCTGCATTGTATTTGGCTGCTACTTATTTTTAGTTTCATTTAACTTGGAACATTATCTATCTCTCTTGTCCTTGACATTTTAACAATACAGACTGGTTTTTTAAAAAAATGTTTTTCAGGGTTTTTTTTTTTTTTTCTGAAAATTCCTTATGATTGAACTCAGGTTATGCATTTTTGGCAGAAATACTACATAAATAATTTTATGTTCTTCTCAGAGTATCATATAAAGAAACACATGATGGCTTGTGTTGTCCCTATATTGGTACATATAGAATTAGACCACTATCTAAGATGTTGTCTGTCAAGTCTCTTCATTGTTAATATTATTTTTCCTGGCAAATGATATATTTTCTTGAGATGCACTTTAAGACTATATAAATAGGAGAAATTTTTAGAGCATGTAAATATCTTATTCTTCATCAAATAGTCACTAACTAGTCTTTGGATCCACTAATAATTTCTTAATTCCATTATTTTTTCTACTATTATCAGTTGACATTCTACCTTAAGAAATAGTCCTTTCTTTTTTCCCTATTTGTGTATTATGTATATCCAATGGGCTCATTGATTTTTTTAATCTAGTGGATTATAATTTATTATAATCAGTCTTTATTTTGATGTTCAAATGCCCCTTATATAACTAGCAGGAATCCTTCAAGCTGATTCTCATAATGTTTTGATATGACTCTTCATTCTTTAAGAACTCCTTTGTTTCTTTCTTACACTAAAATTCTTCAAGCTCATATCATACATTCCCTGACCTAGCTCTGGAATCAACCTTTTCTCTAAAAGTCCTGTTTTTTCTTAGTGAAAATAAAAAATTGGGTTCTCTTGTGTGCTCATTGTTAACGGCATATGTTTACTTGCTAGTTCTGTGCTGTCAAATAAAATATCCATTATCAATATGTAGTTTTTTTAATGTAAATATTAATTTTAATTACATACAATTAAAAGTAAGTTTATCAGTCATACTAATTACATTTCAAGTATTTAAAACCCAATGTGGCTAGTTACATAATGGACAGCACAGACATAAAATATTTCCATCATAGGAAATTCTGTTGGATAATGCTATTCTAAACCCACTCAGTGGAAAAAGCTTGAAGGTAAGTACACAACTGTATATAATACACACAATATACATAGCATTATATATGTATAACCATAATTTCAGAATTTCTACTAATATTCTAATTCGTCCCTTTCAAAGTTTAAATTCCCATTTTTAATAGTGAAAATCCTATCTCCTTGTGATCCTTGGCTTCTGGTCCCATCACTTCATGGCAAATAGATGGGAAAACAGTGGAAACAGTGACAGACTTTATTTTTGTGGGCTCCAAAATCACTGCAGATGGTGGCTGCAGCCATGGAATTACAAGACGCTTGCTCCTTGGGAGAAAAGTTATGACCAACCTAGACAGCATATTAAAAAGCAGAGACATTACTTTGCCAACAAAGGTCTGTCTACTCAAAGCTATGATTTTCCGGTAGTCATGTATGGATGTGAGAGTCAGACTATAAAGAAAGCTGAGCACCAAAGAATTGATGCTTTTGAACTGTGGTGTTGGAGAAGACTCTTGAGAGTCCCTTGGACTGCAAGGAGATCCAACCAGTCCATCCTAAAGAAGATCAGTCCTGGGTGTTCATTGGAATGACTGATGTTGAAGCTGAATTTGGTCACCTCATGTGAAGAGCTGACTCATTGGAAAAGACTCTGATGTTGGGAAAGATTGAAGTGGGAAGAAGAAGGGGACAACGGAAGATGAGATGGTTGGATGGCATCACTGACTCAATGGACATGAGTTTGAGTAAACTCTGGCAGTTGTTGATGGACAGGGAGGCCTGACGAGCTGCAGTCCATGGGGTTGCAAAGACTCAGACACAGCTGAGCGATGGAACTGAACTGTGATCCTTGATTCCTTATATTAAAATTTGCACATTTGAGTAATAAAAATTCCTTTTCTAGACATTATAGGTTTTCTTTGGCAGAAACAGCTCAGATTTGAGTTTCTGGGTATGTCTACAGGTAATGTGCTTGGGTAGGGAGGCTTTATGGACTTATGGACTACTTATGGGCAAGGCATCTGTAGTAGTTCTGAGATGAGGGAGTGTGCTAGAGGCTGGAAAAAAATTGGACAGGACTGCTGACTTGATTCCCTACCCAAGTGGGACTATAGGATGAGCTCCATGATTGTCTAACTTTTCTGGACAAGCTTACTAGATGGTTGAGTCTAGGTTCTCTACTCATTTGAAAATGTGGCCATGATTAAGATTCCCTGCTCTGGCAGGGCAGCAGATCCATGCCCAAACTCTGTACAGTTCTTTGTTTGGAGGCTGAAAGTAGGCTTGATGGTATACTGAACTTCCTGGTCAGGTGAGGCCACCAGGTTTGCTCTGCTCTATGGGCTGTGCAATCTGTTCAAGTGACACTTGGCACCATTGAATAGGTTACCCAGGTTCTCATGTGCTACATGGTTAGGTTCCCTGGTTAGACAGACTTAAGGCTGTATTCAGAGATGAGTAGAGATACAAGTTAAATTCCTTACTTGGGCATAGCTGAAGAAGCACTTCCAAAACTAGTTAAGCTCTTTGTTTGTTGTCTTAACTCAAGTTGATCCACATTCAAATTTTCCTGAACAGACAGCGTCACTGACTTTGCTATGTAAACTATCAGTTCAGTCTGCCCTTTCTCAGCTTGTCCCCTGCTGGATCAGTGCAGCTTCCAAGAGTTAATAACAGCCCTTGTGGTCAGATGGGGTGGGAAGACTCTTTCCAGAGTGGGTAGAGCTATGACTCACCTTCCTTGCCTGAATTGAAAGGGGAGGGTCCACTCTAGGCTACTCTCAATTTTCCAACTAGCCTCTCTGGTTGGGATAGGTTGGGAGCTACCCTGAACCTAGGCTATGAATCAATCCCCTTGATTGTGTCTAACACAAGGAGCCTCCACTGGTATTGGTTTTGCTCTGGGAATGAATAACCTGCCTGCTCACTTCTCAAGCACCACTGAGTTGAACCAGAAGTGGTCACCAGCCCTTCTGGTCAGATGAGACCAGAAGTCACTCTCCATAGTGGATATGGATATGGATATGGATATGGATACACTCTCCATAGTGTAACTCAACACATCTCCTGACATAGGCCAACCAGCCTCCAGGACCAGAAAAAATTTGTCTGAGGATCTAAATTAGGTAGATCTGGACCTGCCACATTTCCTGATGAGAGTGCAACCTTGACTTGGTTCTGAAGATGAGCAAAGCTGCTGGTCCTACTTGAGCACTACAGGTAGGAACTATGTGCTCCTTGTTGCAAGCCTTCTCACTTTCTTCACCACAGTAGGATTTCAACTGACTGGAACCCACAGATTCACCTGCAATTGCTGTGATTCAAGATCAGAGTAGAGGCTCCCACAAAGTAACTCACAATGATGAAAGAGTTGTTTCACCTGGGTACTTTTTTCCCACTGGAACCAGAGGCTCTGTGTTGTTTTGCACTCTCAGGGGGAGGGGCAATGTGGTCAAGTGTAGTAACTTCTCTTACCCTTCAAACACAGTCTGTTTAGGTCTCTATGATGCAGAGGTGCTTCAGTTTTACCTATTTTCAAAGATTCCCTCATTGGTTGAATACATATTCATTGTTGTTGTGACGAGGCGCAATGTCAAGAATAACTTATGTCACCATTTGGTGATGTCACTCTACACTAATTTTTTGCTGTATTCCAGAAATAGTGTGGGCTTTCCTAGTAGTTCAGACAGGAAAACATCTGCCTGCAATGTGGGAGAACTGGCTTCAATTCCTGGGTCAGGAAGGTCCCCTGGAGAAGAAAATGGCAACCCACTCCAGTATTCTTGCCTAGAGAATTCCATGGACAAAGGAGCCTGATGGACTACAGTCCATGGGGTACTAAAGAGTCAGACAGGACTGAGCAACTAACACACACACAGACATAGTATAGAAAAGAATAGTGGTGTCTGAAGTAAAATTCTGTTTGTTCTTTCTACATAGTGTAAATGCTCTCATTTTGGGGTAGTTGGCAAAAGCAAGGGCCCAACTGAGTTGGTTATAGTGAATACTCCTCTGGTTAAACTAACTCTCAGATATTTCCTTGAACCTTGACAGTGTTTATCCCTAGGTTGGGAAGATCCCCTGGAGAAGGAAATAGTAACCCACTCCAGTATTCTTGCCTGGAGAATCCCATGGATGGAGAAGCCTGGTAGGCTACAGTCCACGGGTCCCAAAGAGTCTGACACGACTGAGCAACTTCACTTTCACTTTGACAGTGTTTAGATTGGAAAGCAGGCAGTATTTCTCTATGCTTTTGCTTCATATTTAGCTTTATTTGGGAAAAATTTTTTCCTTCTCCCTTTTTAGGTTATTTAAATGGTCTAATTAAATTGACAAACATATTAATAGGAGAAAAAAATTGAGTTATATATGTATAGTATATAATTTAATTTTATATATTTATATAAAGCAAACAAAGTGAAAGTGTTAGTCTCTTAGTTGTGTTGGACTCTTTGCAACCCCATGGACTGTAGCCCCCCGGGCTCCTCTGTCCCTGGAATTCTCTAGGTAAGAACACAGGAGTGGGTAGCCATTCTCTTCTCCAGGTGATCTTCCTGACCCAGGGATTGAACCCTGGTCCCCTTCATTGCAGGCAGACTCTTTACTATCTGACCTATCATGGAAGCCCATGTATATATGCTGCTGCTGCTGCTAAATAGCTTCAGTCGTGTCCGACTCTGTGCGACCCCATAGATGGCAGCCCACCAGGCTCCCCCGTCCCTGGGATTCTCCAGGCATGAGATCCCCTTAAAATATTAAACTGAAGGGCAAGACAGGCAGCTGAGTTTTATATTCCATCCTGAGTTTAGGAGAGAGATAGGGGCCTGGGACTAGAAAGGGGAGGAGAGTAGTTCAAAGGACAATAAGAAGAGCAACTGTTGTTGTTCAGTCTCTAAGTTGTGTCCAGCTCTTTGCAACCCCATGGACTGCAGCAAACCAGGTTTCCCTATCCTTCACTATTTCTTGGAATTTGCTCAAACTCATGTCCATTGAATCAGTGATGCCATCCAATCATCTCATCCTCTGTTGCTTGGTTCTCCTTGCCCTCAATCTTTCCCAGAGCAAGTGTTTGGTATTTAGGTGTTTGTCTTTCAAATTAAATAGGTCATTTAGATGAAAATTATATTTGGTGATAGCTCTCTTTCTGAGCCAGAACCCAGTCTAAATTTTTAAGAGAGAGGTAAATGTTTTTCTTTGAATCTGCTGTTTGCCTTCAACTTTATTGTTTGCCTTCAATTTTAAATAACACATAAGCTGAAGTGGCAAAGTTTAGCATCATGTAGTCTGATCCCTTTTGGCTGCTTCTCTGGAAGAGTCCAGGAATCCAAGCACAGTAATCAGCTGATAATGTGAAGATTGAATATATTATTCTATTTTTAACTCTTCCTTGAATTCTAATTATTTTGTAAGTTTCTGAGTTGTAAAGGATAAAAATATTTTGAATTTTAATGGCAGTTTCTTGTTCTCAAGGCACTATGAGATTTCAATTTTCCCTAACTGTCCAGTTATTAGACTCGTTTGATTTCTCTTTATCCAAATTCCCTTTCCAATTGTAGACACATTCCTCAACCTATTTACATCCTAAATATGTTTTTCCTCAGATGTTGCTACCCTAACTCTCCACTTAGGGAACTCTAACACTTTTCTGTAATCCGTTTCATCAAGGCTCCCTTACATTCACCAGTCTTCAGTGAAACTGTAGAAAATATGGTTGGATGGTGGTTTGTTTGTTTATTCCACAGAGGCAAACATCTACCACATTCTTTTGCATGCTAAACATCATTTGGAGTTTACAGCTACCTTTATAATTAAAACTGACAGCTCATTGTTAAACATTACACTAATGTTTAGCATAACCACAAAAATCTTACTTTTCTATTTTCTTCATCAAGTCATAAGACCTCTAAGTACAAGGATTGTTATGTGCATACATTGAAAACTTCACAAAATTGAAACAAAGGTAATCCAGTTTGCATAATGCTTATTTTCTTTGCAGAATTGAATCAATTAAAAAAAAAAACTAAATTTATTTCATTAGCATCTAGAACAGTGTAAGTATTCTCATGAGTAACTACATTTTCTAAGACTGTAACTTAATCCTAGTAATTTTATTTAGTCTCAGTTCAAAAGCACTCCAACAAAATACCTTCAAAAGGTATTTTTTTTTTAATGCTTGCTTTTTGTGGACACAGATGAAAAATATATTAGAAGTAAACAATCATGTTTTGAACACCTGATTCAGGAATACTGTCATAAATTCATAGAATTAAAAGACCAGTTTAGGTAATGAAGTTTACTATCCTATCTGAAGTCAGGAAGGTTCAAGTATTGAAATCAATTTCACCCACAAGACATAGAGATACTCTCTTGACTAATTCATTGTTCTAAATTATTCATTAATTCAATTTTAAACTGATAATTTTTACTCAAGAGATCATTTTAAATACAGAACTGGAAACAACTTCATCTACATCTTATTTTTTTTAGCTTTACAACTTAAAAATTAGTATTTGTCATGGTACTTTCAAAAAACAACAAACTATAATTTACAGTAAAAGTATACAATATAATTAGCTAGTGATTGAGAGTCCCTTGGACTGCAAGGATATCCAACCAGTCCATTCCGAAGGAGATCAGCCCTGGGATTTCTTTGGAAGGAATGATGCTGAAGCTGAAACTCCAGTACTTTGGCCACCTCATGAGAAGAGTTGACTCATTGGAAAAGACTCTGATGCTGGGAGGGATTGGGGGTAAGAGGAGAAGGGGACGACAGAGGATGAGATGACTGGATGGCATCACTGACTCGATGGACCTGAGTCTGAGTGAACTCCGGGAGTTGGTGATGGACAGGGAGGCCTGGCGTGCTGCGATTCATGGGGTTGCAGAGTCGGACACGACTGAGCGACTGATCTGATCTGATCTGATAGTGCATTAAGTGTCATTAAGCTTTCAGGACATTTCCTAAACTCAATTAAATTGGATTTAGTTAATGAACACTTACCTCTCTCTCATATAGTTTTATTCATAAGTTCTCAGTATTATTTAATATGATATTTAACATACTCTTTGAGTTGATGAGTTATTCATGTAACAGTATTCCAAGTATTCACATTTTAGCAAATATAGCAATATGAATATGTCTAATAAGAAAACTGGTCATTTTTGCACTGCTCTGCCATCTTCCCCCTCCCTTAAGACTTATATAACAAATATGAAGTTTTAACCATCTGGTACATACAGTTCCATGTATGTACACAGACTCATCTATTTATCCTAGCTCAAATATAACATTTAAGTTTTTTGTGTGTAGTTGGCTACATGACTTATTATTGGTTAAACATACTCTCACAAATTTGAAACTTGTTACTTTTATTTAAATATACACATTGAACATGTCTAAATAATGTCTACATGGATCTACTCATTTCTTTTATATTTCTAATTGGTATGCATATATATTACACATTGTTCATACTCAGTGCTCAGTCATGTTTGAACTTTGCAACCCCATGGACTAGTTCCTGCTGGATCCCTCTGTCCATGGAATTTCCCAGGCAACAATACTAGAGTGGGTTGCATTTCCTCCTCCAGGGGATCTTCCCAACGCAGGGATCGAATCTGTATCCTCTGTGTTTCTTGTATTGGCAGGTGGATTCTTTACCACTGAACTACCTGGGAAGTCCCATATTACACATACATGATATAGGTTAACATGTTCACTTAATTGTAAACACCTATAGAAAACATTCCGTAGAAAATTACGTGTATGCACACAAATATACAAAATTTTTCTTGGTGCTCAAAAATTCTCCTGGTGTTTCCATTATGTATTTTACATTATAGTCTTAAGATGGTAGCTGAAGCTCCAGGCATAATATTGAAATTCTAAAACAAAGAACGGGAAGGCAAGGTACCAGCATATTGGTTCCTTTAATCAGGATGGGGAATAAAGGAATAAATGCTGCATATTTCTAATTTCCACCATTTAGAACTGTATCAGATGGTGGTCTACACATGTAAAGAAGGTAGACAAAGAGAACTCTTCCATCCTCCAGTCTTTATTGTAAAGAAAGCAAGGGACAAGGATGAGCATATTTGTTTGGTTAACCAAAGAAACTCATACTTGGAAAATGTGAATAGCTCTTGCTTATTAGTATTTTCTAGCATCTGTCTCAATTTTTATTTATGGTGGTGGTGTCAGTGACTTTGCTGAGTGTTTCTTTTAGGCCACCATGTGCTAAGAACAACTTACATGTCATCTAAACTATACATGATCTTAATAACAAGATATTGGTATCCCCACTTTGGAGATGAAGTATACAAGGTCCAGACTTGTTAAATTCCTCACCTAATAGAGAGAAAATGAAAATAACTGTGATTTAATTACCAATCATCCTTAAAATTTTCAAAGACTAGTGTATAGAGATGGTGACTGCAGCCATGAAATTAAAAGATGCTTGCTCCTTGGAAGAAAAGCTATGATGAAACTAAAGAGCATATTAAAAAGCAGAGACATCACTTTCACAGCAAAAGTCCTTCTAGTCAAAGCTATGGTTTTCCATATATG